>NC_060208.1:115489642-116746785 GCF_021130785.1 Homalodisca vitripennis
TGCTTTAAATCTAGAATATTATTAATATATAAATAATAATCAGTTAATCAAAACAAGAAAATATTTACAGCAAAAAAAGTAAATTACGCGATCCAATACTTGCAGAGGCGTAGTAATGTAACATCATTTGCGAACGAATAACTCGGTGATTGTTAAGACAGCTACAAGAAAGGAATTCGAATTCAGAAGAAGTTTGGCGCTTTTAAATTTCTTTCTGTTCAACGTTTGATTACAGTCTGAATCAAATTGTGGATTGGATTTGTTTGCGACGTCCTTATCAAATATATTACACTTAATAGTACAGTTTGACTTGTTAAATAAATATATGAAATCATTATAACCATATAGTGACTAAAATTTTATATTGAAAAAAGTTTAGTTTGATCTTTGACAACTTAAACTTTCCAACCCAAGTATATAAGAGATATAATGACTTTTAACTAATGTTGGTAATCGCTTGGAAAGTATTTAGCTTTTTTATATCTTGCTAATTTGCCCATGTATTAAAAATAGATCCAAATGATAAATTAAAGACCTTGCGGTGTAATGGTCAGCATTTTCAAACGGATAGTGAAAGATCCGAGTTCCAGTCCTGGCTGAGCGTAAACTATTCATAAATTGTTCTTGAAACTAAATTAGAAAATTGATATACATTTTTCCTAATTTAGTTATAATGATATTAGGCTATTTCCATTTATTTAGTTTGAATTTTTCGGCTATTATTGCTTGGATATAGGAACCGCTGAACCCGGACCTCTACGGCCTGCAATTAAAAAATGTAGAAACTTTCAAATTTTAAAACTAAAGAATTACTAAAAATGTATTGTTAATATTAACGCGTATGTTTTAATAAACACAATCTCCCAAAAAATTTTATATAATACTTCATTTTAAATTATTACTAAAACTTGATATTACGTATTTTGTCCAATACGATTACAATACAATAATGTGTTATGATAATGTAAAGGAGATCATAGACATTGAGAATGAGAGTAATAATGATTTGTTCATATTAGAAGAGAGGCATTATAAAGAGTACAAGTAAATTCATTAAAAACTCACGTATATTTTAACTAGTTGTGTAAAGTTCAAGTTTCTGATTCTTCTTGGGGTTTGCATAAAACAATCATTTATCAATAAAATCCTAAACGAAACCTTGTTATTACAAGTTAATGTTTGAAAATTGATACAATTTATTGCGAAGAATTTGTTTCTTTTTTGTAAATTAAATTAAAATTAATCCACTAAAATATTATTATGTTATCACTTTGTAACACATTTATTGTCATAGAAAATTGTATGACAGCAACACAGACAATAAAATATAAAATCCATAATATGGCATTACGAATAGTATTTTCGAGCTTTATTAGCAAAAAACTGATTAAATCAAACATTCTTGAAAGAATTATAAAACAAAATAATGATTGGTAAATATTTAGCTTATTGCTTCACATTATGAAAATAAACGTTTTAATTTACACCTTAACTTTTTATGTAAAAAGACAGAATACCTAAAAATTCACCAGATATCTTAAATCATTCTGTAAAGAGTAAATTTTTAACTATTAATCCATGATTATGGTTTTTTTAGACATATTTATAAGATTATTAAAACATAAAAATCCTAGACATTTTTCATATTCACAATTAATTAGTTATTAGATTTAGACAAAATAAAAGTACCGCTCACTACAGAATCATGAGGTTAAGAACGCAAACTAGAACAATTTTAAATTTACAAGCAAAGAAGTGTCGGTTTTATTGTTGGTTCCTAGTGGTTACTTTATTACTCAACACAAATGAAATATAACTATCGACGTATTTCTGGTGGGCAAGTATTTTTAACAGCTGTGAAATAAGTGGTTTTTATTTCTCAAAGTTATTAGCTTAATACAATATTGGTATACATCTGATACAGCGCTATAGGCTTAAGTATTTTTGCACCTTAGGGAAAGAATATTACACATTATTTACAATGAACAAAATATACACGTTTTAAATTGGATCTCTATTTTATTTTATTTCACGATTTTTTAAAATTTTTAATTGTTACATAACAGTTAGTACATTCTTTCATATATTTTGATTTTTGTTTGAAATTATGTTAGTATCTATGATAACTACCTCACCCTATCTTAGCTATACATCGGTTCCACAGTTTATTAGAAATACCAAGTTGAATGTTTTTACTGAAAATAATAATAATAATCACTAATCTATGCAATAGCATCAGATTAAATCATGAACGTAGAATCTTTATTATGCTCGAGCTGATGGCCAGGTAGTTATTTGTCAGTACTTTCTTGAGCCAAACCATTCAGCGTGATCCTAACGTGGGAGAGTACTGATTACAAATATCCCTCGCAATCAGTGCAATCTCAAGTGCAACAACGTCACAACGCACTTCTGGAAAATAGAACTAATAACTGAACTCATTAAATTATTAGAAACAAATAATATCCTTTTAGATAGTATATAAATGTCTACCACTTAAGCACCTCAACCTTAACCTCCGCCGCAGCGTGGATGGTGAAAATTTCAACACATCAGCCCGTCTGCAGCTAAAAACTGCGTTTCCTCTTCTATTATCAGTGACAAAACTCAATTTATTACAAGCTAAACGTGGAATAGTTTAATGACTATTTTACACAACATTTTAAGTACTGCTTTGGATATTTATTTATACGATTTTGGCTTTGTGACAATCATATGAAATCTAATTTGAAATTTTTATTTTGTAACATGACTCAATAGTAAAAGATGTATGGCAAACAAGTAATTTTTCAAAATTATATTTCAATAGAATCCTGGTTTATTACATCATAGCATATGTTACAAGTTTTGTGTAAACATATACAAAGACACAAGTTTGTATTAGTCAGGATTATATATGTTGTAGCCAACTTGTAGGAATTTTGCGCTGAATCAAGGCATTAATTTTTCATTTAGAGTAGTAGGAAATTGTAATCTTTGTAAACACAATTTTTATAACTTTTAATCCTTATTATTATATTAATTTTACGTAATTTTTAATTCTTTAAGTACATTTTAATGCTTTTAATCCACATAAACAGGTCAAATTACGATATAAGCCACGCAATCTCAAACATTCTGATAAAAAAATAACGGCCTAAAAAACTGAAATAGTGCTTAAAACGAAGTCTCCATGGTTGATTCAACTATAAAATATATGTAGACTTCAAGCACTGACACCAACGCGCGAAGGCGAGAAACAGAAAAGTCGAGTAAACTTCTAGAGATCTTATCACAAAGAACAAAGAGAGCTATAAAATATTATAAACTCATTTGCATATATGTAGTCTATGGATTAAATTTGGAGTTCCAGGCCCGGGTGACTAGTTGCGAGTCCGTTATTCAAATAGTGATAAAATGATAGTTCACTGCTAGCACAGTAAACTGATCTATCTAGAATGTTGTATGACATTATTTTAGGTTATTATTATTCTATAAAAACATTTAAGATTTGGAGACATTTAAAGTTGACCGGCCCTTATCATGATATAAAATAGTAAGACGTTATTATCGAATAAAGACGTAAGGAAAAAAAACAGTTCCAACTTTAATAAAGTGCTGAGACATAATTCTGTCAAGGTAAGATCAGTTTGGCAGTGGGGCTCGATATGATAATACTAGTTACAAACAAATGAGGTAGTCAATTGAATAGACGACTTAAAAAAGGAGTTCATTTTCTAAAGAAGCAATTTGCTAGAAAACAGATACCATGACATCTTTAATCTCCTCGTTTTTTACCTTTCTGTTCAGTAATTTAACTTGATTTGTAATTCAACTTGTTTTTCAGTTAACTGACTGTATATTTAACTGTTATATATTCGGGCGTGTCGCAGTTTTCTAACAGCCAATAGTATTGTAATTTAAATCTATAAATTATACATTCTTATGCTAAAAACGTGTTATGTGGAACTTTTAGAATATAGACCTAACGTCTAAAGTTGTGAAAACTAAAATGATTAAATTACTTTTTTATAATAAGTAATATGATAATTAAAGTAAGTACAACTGGTCTAGCACATATCTACCTATTAACTTTTAGTCTGTTGTTATAATTCATACAAGTAATTCAAATAATAAAACATTATATATTTTATAATATTCAAGAATAAAACTTATTCAAAGTTTATTAATATTAAATAAGGGTCTAATATAGTGAAACACATTTTACACAAAGAAAATGATCCACATGCCATGAAGTAAATAAACGTCCCTTCTGGCTCAGTCGTGAGGAAGGTAGATTTCATATTTGGCAATAATTTCGAAATATATTAAAGGTGTATTTTTAGAATAATTTACAACACAAAGATGCGAGGTTGAAATTTTAATATAGATATTACACTTTTAAACATTTATAGACCTAACAAAACAAAAATCTTTATCAGCACATAAAATTTGTAGTAATCTTACTCTTTTATTTTTAGTTACAAACAATGTGATGTTAGAAACGCATTTCTTTACTTGTTATTTTGGTGTCTTGAACCAGGGTGTGAAATAATATAATATACAGTAAATTGAATATTATTTTGTAGGTTTATTATGATGCCGAGTTATTATGTTGAAGGAACACGAATTATATAAAGAAATAAAAGGTAATTTTTATCTTGTTTAAATTACGTTTTATTAAAAAAAATACATATTTACTAACCAGGGGGAGGTTAATTTTTTTAGCTTTTGATATTCTTCCAGAAGTTACATATTCTTCAGTTAGTGTTTGTAATAGTTACTTAGAATTTGTACTTTTAACTAGCAACGTGTTGAAGTCATACAGACTATTACTTTAAAGTTAGCTTCCCACATAATCATAACCTTCATAACGTAAATATTATTGAAACTAAATATTAGTCACAATATGAGCATTTAGTAGCCGTAAAGCAATCAGATAAGACTCGATAAATGAATAAGTCCAATATTGATGCCAATTTTAATCAGAAATAAACCAAACCCTAGGGATAGCTAGGGCGGGGTTTTACCCTGTGCCTTGTGCATTGTTTCATTATTATACTCACTCCCCATAGTAGTTTATCGCGTTTGTGATCAGAATGCGTCTAAACCCTTAAAATCCATAGAGCTTATTTTTGAACAAAAGAAAAATAATCAAAACTTAATGTATCATCAGTATTTAGACACAGTCCCCTCTCAGAGTGTCTTTCGATTGTTATTCGTCAATTTCAAAGCAGTATCTAGTACATTTAAAAAGATTTATGATTTAATCTATCAAGCTCGTCAACAACAATGAGAAATATGCATATTTATCGAAATATATACGCATAACAGTAAGCTGTAACCACATCTAAAGTAAAACTTTAGTACCAAATGTATCTTATCTTCACATATTAACAAAATGTTAGAAACCATTCTTTAAAATTAAACAAATATCATGTGACAACATGAATACGAACTATTATGATGAAACGTTACTGGGCATTTTTTTACACATGGGATATCTAAAATCTATAGAACATCATCAGAGCGGTTATTGGCACCTAAACTTGAACGGTGAGGTGGTAACTGATACTTTGCCATTGATTCCACCAGTGTTCCAGACTCTTCCAAAGTAGTTATCTTTGAAAACTTTTATATAGTTTGTGAAATCTCCTAAAATTTTATGGTGGTATTTTATGGAAAACCTTCACTTTAGAAGAATGTATCCGATTCCGTAATCTATCCTTCCTGCTGTACCAAACCTGGGAACTCGTGGTAGCGAACTTCATAACGTTTGTAAGAAATATACATGGTGTAAATGATATTTTAGAAAAAATAGTTGTAGCTCATACAGATCTTAACGAGTATTGATGTTTCCTTGAATGTATATCTCATTAATTTGGAACACGTTTCAAAGAAATGGGTGCTTCTTTAATCAAAACCTAAGGTAACTTAATTTTTTATTGGTGTTATTTACCTATCAATAACCTAACTTTTTAGGTATGTTACTGTTTAATTAAACATATTGTATTGATTTGTACCATAAAAATTTAAAAGTAATATATTTTATATAATTTTATATTTTTTTGTATTTATTATTTCCCACCTACCTCTTAAATATGTGTTTCTGTACCAGAAAACATGTCTCTTGAAATTAAACACTGTTTAAACATAACGTAACGAATAAATATTCCATCCCTAATGTACTTTTAATATGGTGCGTCGTATCTTCTAAACACAGCTTTATTATGCATAAGTAGATATAAAAAAGCAATGAAATCTGTAAACAACTCATGCAGTGTTCCTTATCCTAAAGAGAAACATGTTTTATGTTTCGGCACTTCTGTATGCGTACAGTGTCGGCAACAGATAAAAGAAACATCCGCTTCTGGCAAAACCTGATTACAAAATAGACGTGAGCTGCGGTATTTCATTTTAGCAGATATAAACTTACCTTTAAATTTTATAACACGAAATTTTATAACATTTTATGCTTTACAATTACCATGTTTACTTTTATCATGTTTTTTTTTAGTTTTGTTTATTTAAATGTCAAAATTATATCTTATAAATTTAACAAGAATAACTATTTTTCCGTATTATTGTATCGGCTTCTCTTATCTTAAAGGAATGCCCTACTTGACAGACAACCGAATCACCCGAGGTTCGACTGGACCACCATGATACCAAACCCTCCTACCCGAAGGACTCTTGCTCGACCTCAGAGTCATCCTCTTTAACCGAAGGTTTGCAGCTCCACCTGAGAGCCAATCGGCCTATCCGAATGCCGACCTCTCCACAAGAGAACCAACCACCCTACCCTAACAGCGACTGCTGTACCTATCAGCCAACCCCCGTATTCGAAGGTCGACTGTTCTACCTGAGCCAACTCTCCTACTCGAAGGTCGCACTCCCCGAAGGTTGACTGCTACATCTGAGATTCAATTCCCCTACACGGAGGTCAACTGCTCTCCCAGAGAGCCAACCACCTTACCTGATGGTCAACTGCTTTCTCATGTATGCTGTCAACCCTCAAATAGGGCAAATTGGCCCTCGGGTACACTAGTTGGAGCACATGCTTAAGATCATTGATTTTACTGATCATCTGAGTGTATCAGTGTGTAAATTTACTAGAGTCAAAGTTCAGATTCAAATAGTTAAGTTTTATTTTTATCTGAGAACATACAAAATGGAAGGGTACTCGGCTTAATAAACCCTATAAATTTGACTGAAACTCTTTTATTTGGATTAAAATTGAGTTGAATAATATCAGAACATTTTTTAATTTACACAAAAATGAAATCAGCTATAAATACCTGATCAAAAACGACTCATACAATTTTCTATGTAAGCAACTCATAATCCATGCCAATTGAGATCATATGTGTGTTCACAACCATTGGTCACTATGCGGTCAATCACTAAATGGTCTTGTCTTAAAAATGTTGCAAACTTTGCGTATAATAAACTACATTTAATTTAATAATGTATACCAATGGATATTCAGTACCAAATAAAACTAAAATATTACATTCATAAGCCCTGATCTCAGAGGTCTGAAACTGTAATTATTTATGTCATATCAGGAGAATTTCTCATTTTCTATAAGAAAATCAATCTACATAAATCAAACTGAATTAGATCGATTACAATTTCTGTAAAATATGGTATTCCGTGAACTGTGTTAAAGATAAAAATTATAATAAGTAAGAATTGTATCATCATATATTACATAATATTAACATTGCATTATATAATAATGAATTTCCTGTAAAGTGAAAAGGATCATCATTTGAAAGAGGTAGGAACACTACAATGCCTCCTTCACACAGTAAACTTTATTTACATATTTTATATTTAAATTGAAGCCTATGTGCTGTGTACACGTATTACAGAGGGATGTAAGCTAAATTGAATATTATCTCTTCCTTCTTAACGCTCTTGCACTCTAGTAAAATTTACATATTTGTCGAGCCAGCGATATAGTCCCTCATATTACAAAGGATTCGTATGAAGAAAGGCTTCTCCATTCGGGATAAACATAATGTTAGTATCGAACATAACTTCTAGACGAGTAATGTACACCACTTTTTCACTGTAATGCATTACTTAAGAATACTCTAGCTGTCTTTGAACGCATTGATTTTATACTGACAAAATCCCATATAATGGTCCGAACGTGATGAAGCCTGTCATGATGGCCCCATACGTATCGCATCTAATTATACTATGTATTATTAAGTCCTACATGAAGGTCACATGTGTATTAAAGTCTCATAATATGGTTCCATACGTGATCAGGTAACATTTAACAGTTCCGTACATATAGAAGTTTCATTTAAAGTCTCGTTACATGGCTAGACGGAACGAAGTCTCAAATGTAATTTTCTCACTTGATGAAATTAAAAAACATCCCTGATCCTTCCTGGTATTATGATAATGATCTTTCTCAATATTCTTTCAAGGTCCAGTGATTGAGATGTTATCCCAACAGTCCATTTGACAAATATGGAATATGTAGTAAATGTCTCTATTTTTACTGATCTGATAACCATGTACTCATAACCATGATCTGATAAAGAAATATGTATAAAAGGAACTTCTACTTAATTAATATTCAGTGGGATTTGATATTTCGTACATTATAGGGACATAAATTGATAGTATATTATGGACTGGAAGAAGCAAATAATCTTAGTTAAAGCGTAAATAGGATGGGTATAATTAGTTACAATAAAACATTTATATTTATAGATAAGTGCAAATTGTAAACTTACCGGTAATATAGGACATAACTAATTAAATTAAATATATTAGATTGTATTTTTCCATCCAGGGCTGATTCCATTCGTTCGTAAGTTGGGAATGCATAACATCTCGATTGCTTTACTCAAATTAAAATCAGTTATACAGAAATAGAAAGTGGGGTCCTGAAATTATACTACAAAAACGTGAGTATTTAACGCACATTATTATATATAATCGGTTACAAATATGCCCTATTCTAAGTAAACTCTTATTCCGACAGTACTCGTTCATTCTTTAATATTTTAAAATTGTATAAATCAATTACGTTTATAAATAAAATTGTTTGGCAAAATTTAAAATAAACATATCAATATTATTAACGATCATATGTTTTCCGATATAAGAAAGAATGTGATGAAAGATAGAAACATTTCAATCTTATTCATAGCTTATAAAAAACAAAACCAAAACTTTAAAACATAGACTGAAAAACCAACACAGGACAACAGCAGGAAGATAGAAATAAATAAAAACTGTTAGAATGAGGAATAATTTTAAAATGTATCTTATTTTCTTGAGTTTAAGATCAAGTGTTGGGCTATTTCAATATTTCTCTTTTATATTAATTTTTTTTTCTAGTTTCAATTAGTTAGGTTTTAATAAACTCCTTTCAATGTAAAATTATTTTCAAAATATTTTCTTTGGCATATCTTTAAGTATGTTCAGACAATGGCCTCTTAGTGTTGTGATAAATTGAATTCCTTCGTCTTCTTAGTATATAATATAATGCACTTATAATATAATGTGATTATCCCAATGGTTATTTTATAACGAAAAAAGGCATTTATCAAGTAGATAATATTCTGGAATTTATGGAGCCAAAAGAGGCCCAAAATTTCTGTTTTTACATTGCGAATTACTCTTATTATTCAGGTTTTGCGCGTATATTAGCACTTGAGGTTTGAATAAATTATACTTGTGGATTAATAAAATATAGTTAAGAAGCCTACTTCGGTCATAAAATGTTTACTTTTCACTTTTAAAAGCGCTTGTAATCTGCTTTAGTATAAGGGACAGAATTTAAACCATAACTTTTGAATGAGGTTTACTTTTCAATAGACAAACATTGATGATAAATCTCTTCATATACGTTAGACGGTTCATAAGATAATGTGCCGTCACACACTTACACACATACACCTATACCCAAAGATCTTCTCGAACCGTCCTGAAGTGGCAATAATATTTATGATTATTTAAGTCCCTTAAATTAAATGCATGTCTACTTTCCTGGGCACTCAGCTAGCTGTTTTTGTTTCTATCATCCGTATTAGTCCTTCAAAGGTATGAACATCTGTTAACTTTCAGTTCGCTGCATACCCTTACTTTACATCTCTGCTCGATACCTCATCCTATTTTCTTAGTTCAGTATAGGAGTTTTATATATATATATATATATATATCTTGTTCTACCTAATCAGTATCGTTTGTGTTTTCAATGCAATACGGACCCACTGCCCCTCGATGGAGTTTTGTCATTAAAACTGTAATTTGTGTTTGGTCTACTGTTTTTTTATTCCATTTCCAATGGTCACGGGCTCACAGCGCTCGTTTGTAACCTCGTTTTGTAGTCACAGAGAGAACGGTTCGTTGATTCGTATTAGTGGCTGGCCCCTCTGTTCTTGTTCCTTCAGTAACTGTAAATGTGCCGAAATAAGTATTTCTTAATGAGAAGTATTTCCGAATAAAAATGTGTATATGTCTTGATCTGATATTAAAACATCATCCATGTCCAATTTTGTCTCCAAATCCAAGTCTGTCTACTATATTTTATGTGATTGAGTATCAAACATCCACATACCCAAGCATACAAATACCCAAATATAGAAAGTGTATGTTTCACAATCTTTTGCACTTAACAGTATTAATCGGATGTAATTGGAAATCAAAACTTTCTATTAAGTTTGTTAAGAAAATATTTGAAAGTTTCAATTAGGGAAATATTTGTTTAGTATAAACAATCAGATCTTCGTAAAATACTTACACATACATAATAAGTGACATAATTATTGTTCTTAAATGCAACCATAATTACTATTTTTTAGTATTAAAATAATTTTACTTCACGTAAATCTTTAAATTTATATAAAGTGAAATAAATATTATACCAAGTTTATTTTTGTATTTAAAATGACAAATATACGAT
Source organism: Homalodisca vitripennis (assembly GCF_021130785.1). Classification (NCBI taxonomy): domain Eukaryota; kingdom Metazoa; phylum Arthropoda; class Insecta; order Hemiptera; family Cicadellidae; genus Homalodisca; species Homalodisca vitripennis. The sequence continues at coordinate 115,500,558 of NC_060208.1, forward strand.
TTATTTATATTATATAAACAATATGTTATATTTATCTCTAGATGAAATTATGTACATTATTTTATCACAGATGAAATATAATTTTCTAATGTACAACTATTTATTAATAGTTAATAAGTTAATGCTGTATACAAATACTGCAACTTAGCACATGTAAATCTGATGAATTAGAATAGACAGAGGATATTGTGGGTGGGAGAATACGGTCATTGTTACTTCTATGATCATCCTCTTCAAAAATTGTGTTGACTATAATTTATTGCTATTAACCGTTATCACAAAAAAAGGCATGAACGTGAACTCTCATAGCTGTGATTCAGAAGCGAAGATTTCATTAACGTGTTGAATAATTCATATGGATTATTTCTAGTTGAGTTATAAAGAAATCGTTAAAATTGGAGAGGATTGTCTGTAAAGGAAATGGGGTCATATTTCGTTGGGTCTAAGATTTACCTTCATTACTTCTTTCTGACAGTAACCCACTTTATTTAGTTTAAGGATTTTTTCAAATATTGTGCTCATAATAATGTGATTCAGGATAATGAATTACAAAATTTTGTAAAGAGTCTTAGACAGCGTAAACCGAATGTAATGACAGTACAGCTAAGTAATGTAATTCTGAAGCATTATAAGAATTGTTTAAATTATCATAAAATTAAATAATCTCTTAGCTTGTAATATTTTACCAATAATAACATTTAAAAAAATTTGCAATGTAAAAAATATAAAATTTGGTTGTTTTGAAGTTTGAAGCTCAAGTGTTTTTCATGTATGTATTGTTTGAGTAAATTTTCACATTTTTAGTAAATTTTTACTGTTTAATTGCTTTAATAAGACTTATTATATTAAAATATGTCTGGCGAATTCAATAAAGTTTTATACAATTTTTACTTTATTTTTTTGGCTGAAATTAACACTAAACTTTAAAAAATCATAGCAATGCGTAAAATTCCGGGTTACTGTAATGCCTTCACTAAACTGACAATAGTGCAGTGTTATACAATAATTTAACGTACAGGCCAATGTTGTTTCTAGGCTGACGAGATGAGACATGTTGTTAGAAAACCAGGAGACAGGCAAAATAACGTCGTAAGGAAACCCTAGGTGTTCCATTCTTATCGAGGCTAGTTATAATGCAATATCATCCAACAAGACTGAAAGTCAACGTACAGACCAATGTTTGTTTCTAGGCTGACGAGAGACATTGTTAGCAAACTTGGAGGCAGGCAAAATAACGTCGTAAGGAAAACTGAGCTGTTCATTCTTGTCGAGGCTGTATATTTGATATATCGATATTACATTGTAGCCTTTCGATTTATATAGACCACGCGCTAAATGCTCGGTCTCATCTTGACGCACTAATGTAGTAATCTCGGGCTACATTTCTACAGATCATTATTCATTCTCCACTTAGTTAACTCCAAAGGTAATAGCTACAATAATTCACAAACTTTTTATTTATGATCTTCAATTAGCTTCTTGTTAGAAAAATATTTTGTTAAAATCCAATTATACTTTTGTACAATATCAATAACAATTAATTTGTGTACCTATAAAAGTATTAAGTTTCAGTAATATCACTGTTTTAGCAGGTTTTCAGCGGTCATAAATGAAAGAGAGTTGGATCAGTTATGTATAACTTTTCGTTTAGTAAAATGGTTGTAACATATCTTAAATATAGTAAGAACATTTAATAATTTTATTTTTCAGTTATATCACAAATATCTTAAAAATATATGTACATCAAAAATTTTCTTAAAAACTTTCTAAATTTTTTATCCGTCAACAAATGAATATTAATTAAAAAGCGTTTTAGGGTATTTCCTGTAAAACTTCAAAGATTGAAACCCTAAACTAAGCAAGAAATCGAAGCTTCATTTCTAAGATGACTACATTTCCATAAATGGACATGATTCCAAGGTGGAATACTTTGGAAACTTAATCCAATAATATTATTCGAAAACAAATGAAAAAGTAATTGGAGTGACAGCTTGAATAAAAGAACGCAGTTAGTTTATGAATGAGTTGGCAAGAAAACAGGCGCTCTTGACAATATTTCTCAGTGGAAAAGCAATTTCAGCGCTGCTTATTTCATGTCAAATTAAATTTCAAATGTTCAATTTAGATACCATATTATATAGCAAGATATATATTATATCACTTGGTCCCATTATAAGTCAATAATAAGGAATTTTTAATCACTGTTACGCACCAATTTCTGCAAAATTATTTTTAATAAACAGTATCAGAGAGAAACTAGCCTATAAGCATGAAATTTAACTGGATGTGATTTTAACAACCCCAAGAGCCCAATTATACTGTATAAGCACACAGCATGTTTTCATTGAAATCGATAGAGGAATTTTCTCTTAGAAAGAAATCGCTTGCCCACGCTATGTTTGTTGGTTGGAAACATTTATATTTCGTGTTTGATGGTTGGTTTTAAGTAGGCTATGAAATACTAAGAAAATTCTATTAGAGAAAAAAAGTATTATTTCCTACTTTTAACATTTTGATTCCGTCTCATTTCGATCTCCATCAAAGTTAGCCCTGCTGGCTGGATGGATTTCTTTCTTATGATAAACTTCTCCATCGATTTCAAGAGAAATTAGGTTTTGTGCTTATACGTTACAAATGTTTCTGCACTTGAACTTGAACCCTGTTACAGAGAGTGTTCTATTTAAACTACCTTATATGTTTATATATTGTCAAAGTTTAAATTATTCTATTAGCCTCTCCTATTTGGACCTACCATTGTCGGTTGAATTAATTACTTCGTCGGAAGTGCCATAGACTATGTACTATCAGAATTGCATTACCTATTTTGGTCGAGGTGAATACAAGAAATAATTTTTGTCATTCAACCCATATTGCAGTTGTTACAATAAATAATAGTAACATATGACCGTTGTATATAAAAAGTAAATTTGTAACCGGTGATAAAGGTATGGGAACACTTCCCTGATGTGATTCAGCTGGAATGTAACCTGGAGTTTTAGAGCAGAACAGAGTTTAGATATTACGTAACATAAATTACATCAGACATGCTTGCAAAATTTCCTTATGTGCCATTTTTTTTTCATTTGAAGATTAGCTTAATTCAAATTTTCTAAATAAATTAATGCCTTTAATAATGTTTTGATACGTAATGCTCTGTGTGTTGAGTGTCTGTAATAGTAACTGCAGTCCACTCATCTTCAAATTTTTCCAAATGTTATTACAACTCTGCAGTTAAACATCATGATGAAAAATTGCACTCTAAAAAATCTTACACTACAACATGAAGAAAAAATATTTTAGGTACAGTATTCAAGTTCGATTTGTGAATGTAAAATTAAAGAATTGTAATGCGACTAAATCAATATTATTCATTTAGTAGTTTTTAGCTTAGTTTCAACTGCATGTAAGAATACTATGTTACTATCTCTTTCATGAGTTGAGAGGTATTATAGTGAAAATAAAATGTCAGATAGCACATGAATCTTCAAAACAATGTTTGATAGTCAAAAACAAGTTTTGTTGCACCTAGATTGACAACTGCAGAGTGTTACCATTAAATCTTTAGTCTAATTACAAACTTTTCCTTATATTTGAATTATTTATGTTACAATAAATATGGCTATATTAGAATTCAAGAAATTCGTTAATCAGCGGCTGTGTGTACATGTACAACTTAATTTTTATCTAAAATGGTAATTTCAATAAATTAACGACAATCCGTCAAAACTCAAACCTACTAGTGCTATGTGGAGAATTATAGACAAAATCAGTACAAAATTAACTTCCAGATCTATTCCTGTAATTGATAAATAAAAACGACTATTTATTTCATAAAATACCGATTAAGAATCCAAATTGTCCTATTCTCTTGTTAGTCTTAGTTTCAAATAAATAAATGAAAATATACACTTCAGCTCTCCTTTAAGAAAATAGCTCCACTATAGATCTAAGTACTTAACAGGACAATTAGTATGAAACTAGGAGCACGTGAAATCTCGTATAGGATACTCCCAAAGGAAATAATAAGACTACACTGAAGAAGAACAAGAAGCAATTATAAAAACTAAAATTCTTATACAACATTAACCACTTCAAATGACTGTTTTGTACTTTTGAATTAAGTATTAGCTGAGTACAACGAAGAGTGAGCAATAATTTTATCCATGTAAAACATGTTTATTCAGCAACTGTATGTATAGCACAAGCTGAAGCTCTACATCAATTATTATTAAAAATCAAACCTATGCAAAAATGATTAGTTTTGTTTCATTTTAAACGCAAAGGAACCACACCTCCCCTTGTTTTTTTGTTTCGCAAATATATCAAAAATAAAACTTATTACTTCGATCGTTTTCACTTGGAGCAGCCTTTCTCAACGGGAATTTCGAATAAGCCAAATATTTTCCCGTTTTGATGTAAAAAAAACTCAAATTTCATAATTAATTATTTAAAAAGTAACTCACGGGACAGATAAGGTGACCAACTGAAAGATATTTAATACAGAGCAAACATACTCACTATTAATTTATTTAACGTACATTTACTCTGTGAAAATTAAGCTCATAAATGCTTGATCTGGGTTTGAACACGTGGCTTATGTTCACAGTATGAATCCTTTAGCAAAAATACAGTTACGTTTTTTTTATCTGTGCATTGTAGGAAGTGTTTTTCGTTCACCCATACAGCCGCTTAAATTTATATTAAGAGATAAAAGGTTACACCTACTTTCTGGAACTTTCTGGTAAAACGTGGATGTGGATAAATCTTGAATATCCACTCTCTCCCAAATTGTTATATTTAAAATAAAAACAATTAATTAAGTACAATCTGAGGTAGAAGCTGTTTTTTTCATAAGCTGTAGAACAAATATGGTTAACATACTAAATTCCTTTGATTAAAATGTGTTATTGACAATGTATAGTTTAAAATTACAATAGAAATTTAGATACGTGCCATCGTTATATGTTACAATAAGTATGAAATTATGTTTTGAGGATTGAATTATAGGATCGATGATTGAATACCAGGCAGATTATTATGATGATATTTTTAGTGGCAGTCTTCCATTTTTTAGGTTTTTTAGTGCATGTTGATGTATTAGGTTACTGTAACATAAGAAATAATATACAGGGTGTACATAAAGTCCTGCACAGGTATAATATTTTCTGAACGATAACAGATAAATCAACAAGATTTGGTGCATCAACACTACACCTAAAAATCTACTTTTTGAAGGAACTATCAGTTTTCTGTATCATCATGGGGACGTCCCGCAAGGAGTCAGAAGGAAATCTTAAATAGGAGCATAGGTCAATATGCACATCATTTTAAAGGGCTTATCTAGCAGAGTTTAATGCCGCAAACCGCACTCAAAAAGATTGATCCAGTACAAAATGGCGGCTGTTCAAAGGTTTTACTTGGTTACATTTTATTAGTAGCCATAACCCCAGTATAGCAAAACTGCAACCAAATAATACTGCAGCTAAATACTACATTATGCTTGTCAAATGTACAGAAGTGAATTATGATGTTAGTTATCCTCAAGGGTTACAAATTTGGTCCTAATAAGATTCCTCGTGTGATCGTCTGTTGTTTCCCCAACCAACCATAATAAGAATTGTTATACGTTCACGTTCGTCAAGTGACTTAGTGTAGTTGAAGAACTACAAGCAATACGATAAACTCTTTTGTTCTAAAGCGCACTGATAGAAAGGTTGGACAGCACTACTAAAACAAGAAAACTAGAATAGCCTACTATGAATAGACTGGCTAATAGAAAAGTCCAAACTGCGACCCAAAGATAAGAGCTTTCTAATTGTTACTGTTATCAGGTTTTCCCGGTTATCAATATTATTATTAGGACCAAACAATAATTCTCGAATAATGCAATAAATTAAGAAGATGTCCATGTAAAGCACGCTTTGTGTAACGTTAATCAAATTGTAATAAAGTAGAAGTGTATCTAGAGCATAATTCCAATCCACAGTTGTATTCCCTCAAACTTTAATACAATTTTGAACAGATAGAATGTATCATCCGTTCTCCTCAAACTCAAACTCAGAGTACCAATTTATTTCTTGCAGCTGTCTTTCCAATTACTGAGTTATTCGTTTCCGTAGGTTTTACATTATTACGATTCTGAATGTGTTTGCTCGTGTAATTCATTTCCAGTCTGGAAAATGAAGTTGTTTTAATTAACTGACTGTTATTACCTTACGGTCAATACTCCTAATTTAAATAAAAATCTTTTTTCATTTGTGTCTCCGACTTCATTTTTATACTATAATGTTTGTGAGTTTACTGGTAATTTTATTCTTGTATTTCATGTAACATAATTTATGGATAGAGGAATTGCTTTATTTCTTTCACTTGTCAGATGCAGGATTGTTCAATGCATAAACCGAAGTAAAACGTTTCGATAATAGTTTAAAGTAATATGTTATAAAATCACAGTCCAGAGGCCGGGAGTCAATTAGCTACTGTATGAGCACAGCTTTGTTTTTCTTTAAAGCAATACAGAAATTTCCTCTTGAGAAATAAATTTATTGTCAGCCACCGAACTAATTTTGGTGGAAATCTAAAGAGGAGGAGCATAAATGGGTTAAAAGATAGAAATTATATTTTTTCTGAAATTTTTATTTTTTACAGCTATTAATACACAGCAACATTTTCTTCAGAAGAATACATTTAAATATAATAAACCAAAATGAAAAAATTGTGACCTTATAAGAGCTAATCGGTTGAAATTGGCATTTCAAATCCACTCATTCCTGTGTAAATAACTGACTAATAAACAGCTGGAATAGAATCTGACGTGTGACATAAGTACAAGAAACAGTAACCAAGCTGTTTGCTGCTGTTGCACCGACTTTTCATTTAACAAATTTATCGTCGCTTAACAGATTAATCTGATTTTTACGTGAGCTGATTTAAGCTCAATTTCAATAAGGTGTTAAATTTTTGTTGATTCTCTATACCAAAGTTAAAAATCAAGTCAATTTCACTAGAATAAGTGCTCAGTATAAACTAAATAGTAACTTTGTTACACGGAAGTGCGACATTTATATTCTATTACAAGATTACATATCTTTTTGTTACAAATGTTCAACAGTCAAAGTTGATGCTAATTTTATAATAGTCTACAAATATATTGAAGTTTCTTAAACAATTTGTTCTACAGCCAAGGTTTATATAGAGTAGTGTGAATTGATTGAGGAGGAACTCATAAAAGGGCGACAAAACTATAAATAAACTCAATGAAATTAGCTTACTAAATCTACTGATCCTATAGACAGAGACAATAATACCATTTGATTTATGCATATTTTAGTATAAATGCCACATCCTGATTTTGCCTGCTTTATAATGGTGTTCATTTTTGCACCAAATATTTCTGTATTTGTAAATTTGATTACCACAAAAGTTATGAAATCCTAATATAAGTATGACTTTAAATTAATTTCTTGTTTAATACCGTGCATAATGTAGCCAAAAATTCCGGGACTTTGTTGGGTAGCCTAAGTTGCCATAATATCCTATTCCTCTTCCCAAATAGTCTACATTTTAGATGTTTTAATTTAAAATATTTACGACACCTCATTACTTGAGATAAACCTTATTCTTGCAGTATAGTTATAGTTCCATCCGCATAAAAATAACCTAAGCATTTCTATTGCATTCTAAAACGTCTTGTCTATACATGATAACATAATAATGTCTTTTATTATTACAGATTGCCAGTATCATATGAATATCCTGTGGTTTCAATGGCAGGTGTTTGTTTAGTAGTCGCAGGTCCACTCTATTGACTGACCATGTGTTGTAGAAGGATCGTTGTGTGAAGTACCCGGTAAATAAACCACATCTGTACCGAGTCATCTGTCGAGTAACACGTGCATCACTGACAAACTTCAGTCGTTTACGAAATGTGGAACTCTGACTGTATATTTTGTTGTTTGGCTTGCGAAAAATAGCTATTGTTTGTTTATTTTATCAATATTAATCTTACTTTTATATAAGGTACTATTTCGAGGGGAACGTTCAAAATATTGTATTTTTGCAAGTTAGTAGAGCCTGTTCGTGTGTTTTTGGTTGTGTATGTGCGTGTGTGCGTTTGACTGAAATCCTTTTAAACGACTGGTCTTATTTTTATGAAATATTTTGTGAAGACTTGAAATATGAAGGTAGATTTGAAATGGATTAGATTTTAAAATTTAAGCAATTACAAATTAAATTTAGAAGATAAGAGATCGAAGTTTTCAAAGTGCCTGCATATTATAAACTTACGAGAGAGTAACGTATATTAAATAGCCAAACAATATTTGATGGCGCTAAGTTATGATGTATATTTGTTTTTTAAATTAATTTCTGGTTAAACTTAAAGCCTTATTAAAGAATGTTAGACTACTTCATAATAAGGTACATGTACGTGCAGCATGCATCGTTTTATAATTTTGTTTTAGTTCGCGGGACATCTTAATCTACCAAAAATTCCATAATTCGTCCATAATTCAGATAATAAATAAGCTGTAATGACCGTCATGAAGTAGTTTTTATTATTTGTAAAACGTTACTTGAATTATTGTTTATTTGTAAAATTAACTCGAATTTTGTCATACCATACATATTAGAACTGTTGCAACAGATTTTTATTACAATTACTCCAAACTGTATCTACAAATCCTAATCTTAATAATATTAAAAATGCGAAAGTGCCTCTGTTTGTATGTTTTAATTTCTCGCATAAACTATTCAACAGATTGCGCTAAAATTTGACATGGACATTCTTAGGGTCCCTGAGATGGAAATAGGCCTATTCTTATTTCGAAATTCCCTCTGGGCTACGCCCGATTGGTCTTTAAAGTAGCGACAAAATCCAAAATTTGTCTCTAAAGTTGTGAAATAGTAATTAAAAGAGCATTTCTAACGTAATCAGCTGTTCTGTGTTAATATTGTTTATTACTTTCAATTTAATTACATTTATTTTGAGTACAAATACTTTACAGATGCTCATACACAATCTATAAAATTTCTTGCGGAGCCACGGGAAACTGCTAGTTTATCATACATGTTTAAGACTTTGTTTGGTTTTATACGCAACTACTTACAATCTCATAAACAATATAAAATTCTAAATTTTATATTCACTTATAACTTTAGTCTCGATTAGGTTTATCCCTCATTCGAATAGAGATTAATTAGATTAAAATTCTGATGCATATTTTAACAGATTTGAAATACCAACGCAATTTCGGTTTAAAGCTGCCGTATATAGCTCGCATTGTGGATATCTTGTAGAGATAATGAAATATATTCTTGTGTTGGAGACGACAGTTTAATTTGTGGACTAACAAGCACTTATTGAACCAAGAATGGTTATAACGAAACACGTTAGAATCTCCCGCTGTTACGTGCTGTGTATTGAATTATGCCACATACGGACCTACTTCAAGCAAAGGATTTTGCTAGTAATAAAATTGAGAAACATATATCCAGAGTTCTTCTTAGAATCATTACATTTAGTATTATAACTTTCATTACTTTATTTAAATATGATATATATATATATATATATATATATATATATATATATATAAGTAGATATGAATATGCCGGTTCTGGACCACTTTTGGGACAGCCCAAAAATCAATACAAATACTGTTCAATACACCATAAATATGTAAAAACAAGATAATAATATGGCGGTTCTGGACCACTTTTGGGACAGCCAAAAAATCAATACAAATACTGTTCAATACACCATAAATATGTAAAAACAAGATAATAATATGGCGGTTCTGGACCACTTTTGGGACAGCCCAAAAATCAATACAAATACTGTTCAATACACCATAAATATGTAAAAACAATTCACAATACAATTTACTTAAATAAACTATGGTAAACTGTATTCAAGCAATTTTTCATGACAGTATGACAACATAAATTGTGGAATTTATAATACTCGAATGTTGAATTTAGAATATGTTGGCATTACCGTTGAGCGAGAAATGTTGGTAGCACTGCGCGGCACACAGGAGAACTTAGTTAAAAGATTTTTCTATAATAAATAGAACAATCTGAAAACATTTGACCAGAAATTGTGCTGATTTGTGTCAATTTGTCACAAAAATCACCACTTCTCAAAATTTTAGTTTACAAATTTTTGCTCTTTAAATATGGAGCGGAAAAAGATAGAGTGCCCATACTGCAAAAAAGACATTTTTGAACATCACTATACTCGTCATTACAATTCGAAAAATCATTTGAAGAACAAAGAAATTTATAATAAAGAATTGAATTATTTGAGGACTTGGGCTAAAGAGAATCAAATCGATGGTCACGAAAAGATGTACAATATAGAAAAATTGCGTGAATTAAAGAAAAGCTTTAAGGAAGATAAAAAAGATCTCAATCTATTTAATGATGAAAAAATTCAATCAATCGCTGAAAAATTGTCCTTAGAAACAAACGATAAAACTAAGTCTGAAATGATCGAAGAAATTGACAAAACTCTTAACGAAAAACCTAAAAATATCATTGATGTAGAAGTTTTATCCTCAATACACGGTCTTTTCAAGCAATACATTTTAACGAATTTAAACGATAAGTTCATGTCAATTTACAAATATCTATCAATTATGAGGCCAGAGATTAAAAGTTTAATCGAAAAATTTCAAGAAACCGTTAAAAATATGAAGGGCTATCTCTCTTTAGAATGCGAATACGAACGAACTTTAGTGAACGGTGAAACACAAACTTGTCCAATGTACTTTACTATAAAAGCAGATGAAATCTTCGACGTAAACGACTTTATTACTAAGCAATTTAATAAATTAACACATCGAGAACAGACAAATCATCCAAATAAGGGCTCTGGTTGGACATTAAAACGTTGTAAACAACTGATTTTGAGCCTTAATAAACATGAATTTATGAACGCAGGATCATATATCGATTTACCAAAGGAAATCAAAGATAAAAAAGCTTGTGTAAATATCAAAAATAAAGATGATTATTGCTTTATTTACTCTATCCGATGCGCTATTGAAAAACCCGAGACTCATGTTGACAGAGCAAAACAATACGAAAAATTCGTGAACGATGAGATATTTTCTGGATTCGACTATCCTATGTCTTTAAAAGATATACAATTATTTGAAAAACGAAGCAGCAAAGCAAAGTACAAGTATCCGAAAATGTCTGTAAATGTCTATACTTTTGATGAAAAACTACACATAGTACCGTTGCAAATTTCAGAAGTTTATGACGCCAAGTTAGAAGTTGATTTATTGTATGTTAAACAAGATGATAAATCCCATTATGTTTTGATAACAGATTTAAGTAGATTAGCGAGTTCACAGATATCAAAAAATGCTCACAAGACGTTCTTGTGTCGAAGATGTTTAAGCCATTTCTACAAATATAGTGCTTTATCAGATCATTTAGAAATTTGTAAGCAACATGAAGTTTGCAAGCCAATTATGCCGTTTCCGGGTCAAACAACTAAATTTACCAATTACCAAAAGAAATTTAGCCATCCGTACGTTATTTATATGGATTTTGAAAGCATATTAGAGAAGATTCCCACATGCAAAAACAATCCGCAAAAATCGACTACAACCAAGATTCAGAAGCATATTCCTTATGGTTTTACTCTATATTTAGTGTCTAATGTGACCAATCGTATGTACAAGCCGATATGTTATCGAGCAAAAAATGAAGAAGATTTGCCAAATGTTCCTGCAAAATTGTTTGAAGAACTTAATAAATTATCGAAATACATAGCTAAAAAGTATAATTCTAAGAATAAAATACCTATGAAATTGACCGAAGAAGAAGAAATTGCATATCAAAATTCAAATCTTTGCCACATTTGTGAAGAAATATCGTATCAAGATACAGAAAAAACTTTAGGTTTTATGCCAGATGATTGGTACGATGATACGTACAAGAAATGTAGAGATCATTGTCATTTGACTGGAAAGTTTCGAGGAGCAGCTCAAATAGGTAAGAAAGGAGGGTTACTATACTACTTTTCAACTACTTTAAAAGAAATCACATTTTTTGCAAAAATTATTGCGAAAACTCTTAAATATAGCACATTTCCCCTGAAAACTTTGTGTTTTTTGTTTAAAATTTTAGGCAAAAGATTTCAACTACTTTTACTTTCTAGACATTTTTAAGTAAATTTAGAGCTTTTTAAGTAAATATTTTAGAAAAAACAAAAATCCTAATTAAAAATTTTTGCTATTTAAATGGAAGTTGAAAATAAAATCTGCACTACTGGAAAATATTCTTTAACAGAACTCTTAGGAAATAAAATAAAACCAACTAACGAACGATTTGGACTATGGCTTTTAAACGAAAATTTACATAACGATAATCTAATTACAAATATTGGAGATATAAACTATACAGAAAGTGGGCAAAGAATGGGGAAATTTAAAAGAATTACAGAACCCTTTTGCGATAATATTATGATTGTTAAAATAACAGATTCTACAGATTTAGAAGGTAAATTATTAAAGAAAGACGCTTGTGGGTCATTTAATAGTTACTTAAGAAGCAAATTTTCTAGATTTCCATTAGCAAAACATGGTGTAAAAGCGAAATTGCCACAATTTTTAGATTCTAATACAATAACAATAAAAGGAGTTAAACAAATTATACATAAAGATTTAAAACCCATAACAAATAAATATAAAAAACCAGTTGCAATACCTTATAAAATTGAGTTAGCAGATGTAAAATTATTAACACTCTTGGAAGAATTACCAGAAATACTAGAACAATTAGCTATAGAACACTATTATTTGCTAGACTTAGACATAACACAAGATTTTGCTGGTATCTGTAATAAACAAGAAATGACCGATTATTTAATAGAAAACTATAATTTTTGTAAACAAGGAGAAATTAAAAATAACTCTAAAATTATTGTAGATAACGACAAAACTGTTGGAAAAGATTGTTTAACTTGGTTAAGTTCTAATTCTAGGGTAAAAATATATAATAAATTTATCTGTCAAATAACGAGTCCAGGAATTAATAAACAATTAGGTAACCATATAGTAAATTTTGCAAATTGTCCCGACAAAAGATTAAAAGAAACATTCTCTTGTGAGTTAGCAAAAAATAATGGAATTACGAGATTAGAAGCAACTATTTACAATTATGTAAACGAAAATGTCCAAACTGATAAAGAATTTGATCCGCTAGATGATTGTATAAGCTTATTAAAACAAAGTAGAAGATATTTTAAGAATGCTCCATTTTATTCTGTATCTTTATCGAAAATGTGGACAAAATTAACGAAGACATTAAAAAACAGTTGCTGTATAGTTTTTAACGATATTTTACAATATGTTTATTGGGGAAATAAAAATACGAAAAAATTAACAGGATTACAGATCAAATTACCAACAGATAAAGAAGAAAGAAGCAAGTTGATTACATACGTAATATCTGCATTTAGCCTTAATCTTTTACCAGTTAACTTAATCTATGTAAAAGAAGACAAAGATGACAAAAATTTGGTAAAGATTAAACATAAATGCTATTTAAAAGAAGGCAAAACATACTTTTCTAAGTCTAATACATTATTTTCGACGATTCCAAAAGAGATCGATTTAGAAGAATTAGGACTAATAAACACCAAAAATGTTGTTCCACACATCTGTCGAAAGAGATTTAATATTACAAACAAATTATTTCCAAATACATTTAAGAAAATTGATCCAATAAATTCTATATTTTTAAAAAGTATTAAAAAAAGAGAACAAGAATTGGAGGAAATAAATATGGAAACTAGGAAAAGAAACTATCTAGAAAACTTAAAGGAAGAACAGGAAAAATATAAAGATAGTTTGGAAAAAGATAAACAAATTAGAGAAATCGAAAACGAATTAGTTGATCAATTTTCGAAACAATGGAAGGATTTAAGTACTAAAGGACACTATAAAATCTCTGCATTTGTAGTTAATAGAAAGACTAGATTTAGCTATGTTGGAGTTTTAGCAGAAAAAGACGGTAAAAAAGCTGTATATTTTGTTAAAGGACTTTTTAAAAATAAGTTTATCGAATTGTACAACAACAAGGAAAATTTAAAGGAAGAAGGATTTATTTTAATTCCATACAACGATCTAAATATAATTTACTATCCAATCGATAAACCAATTATGGAAATAAAAACAGACGGTTTAACTTCTTTTAATGGCAATACTTTTCCTAAAATTATAACACTAAACGCTTTAGATCTTTTTACAAATAAGGAAGATATTATTTACAAAGAAGAAGATAGAAATCAAGTACAAAATCTAAGAATGAATAACATTCTTGGAACCATAAAAGTAAAGGATTGTAAAAGATTAGAAGATTTACAAGAAGGATTAGAATTAAAAATAACTGCTTTATCTACAATAGTTTATAGAAAAACTGAAAGATATATCTTAAAATTCGAAAATGTAGAAGATTGTTATATTTCTAATTATTGGTTAGAAAAAGAAATAAAAGATAGAAAAATTGATCTAAATTACAAGTTAAAAATAAAGTTAGACAAGATCAAAACAACTCCTAATAAAAATAAAGAAAGATTCGTATTTATTGGATAAATGTATTAAAATTAAAAAAAATGTTAAAAAGAATAGAAAGACGTGTTTAGAATTTTAAATGTTGTCTTAATCCACTACCATACTTAGAACTTCTAAATCTGTATTTATAGAGTCTTCCTCCAGAAATATTTTGTAAATCGTTAGAATCTACATCAATTGTGCTGTTAACAACTTTTTTAATAATCTCTAATATTTTATCTTCGTCTTCTGTATCTAATGTAAAAGAATCTGATTCTGTATTGTTTAAAATATTTACAGAGCTTTTACTATTTTTAAACTGTATTTCTACGAGTTCTGGCTTATATTTTTCATCTAGAAGATTGTATAAACTTGCTCTTAAATTCTTAAAATCTGTCTCGGCATTTTGTATTAATTCTAAAATTTTATTATTTCTTTCTTCTTCGATTTTATCTTTTTCGCTTTGTAATAATGTTAGTGCTCTATCCATTTATTAAGAAAAAAATTTGGAACGTGGAACGCGGAACGTGGAACGCGGAACGTGGAACGTGAACGTAGAACGTGAACGTGGAACGTAGAACGTAGAACGTAGAACGTGGAACGTAGAACGTGGAACGTGGAACGTGGAACGCGGAACGTGGAACGTAGAACCTAACATGAACGTAAATTTTGTGTTTTACGTTTAATTTAACGTGATTTTACATGTAAAGGTTTAGGTTCCACGTTCTACGTTCCACGTTCCGCGTTCCACGTTCCACGTTCCGCGTTCCACGTTCCACGTTCTACGTTCTACGTTCTACGTTCCACGTTCACGTTCTACGTTCACGTTCCACGTTCCGCGTTCCACGTTCCGCGTTCCACGTTCCAAATTTTTTTCTTAATAAATGGATAGAGCACTAACATTATTACAAAGCGAAAAAGATAAAATCGAAGAAGAAAGAAATAATAAAATTTTAGAATTAATACAAAATGCCGAGACAGATTTTAAGAATTTAAGAGCAAGTTTATACAATCTTCTAGATGAAAAATATAAGCCAGAACTCGTAGAAATACAGTTTAAAAATAGTAAAAGCTCTGTAAATATTTTAAACAATACAGAATCAGATTCTTTTACATTAGATACAGAAGACGAAGATAAAATATTAGAGATTATTAAAAAAGTTGTTAACAGCACAATTGATGTAGATTCTAACGATTTACAAAATATTTCTGGAGGAAGACTCTATAAATACAGATTTAGAAGTTCTAAGTATGGTAGTGGATTAAGACAACATTTAAAATTCTAAACACGTCTTTCTATTCTTTTTAACATTTTTTTTAATTTTAATACATTTATCCAATAAATACGAATCTTTCTTTATTTTTATTAGGAGTTGTTTTGATCTTGTCTAACTTTATTTTTAACTTGTAATTTAGATCAATTTTTCTATCTTTTATTTCTTTTTCTAACCAATAATTAGAAATATAACAATCTTCTACATTTTCGAATTTTAAGATATATCTTTCAGTTTTTCTATAAACTATTGTAGATAAAGCAGTTATTTTTAATTCTAATCCTTCTTGTAAATCTTCTAATCTTTTACAATCCTTTACTTTTATGGTTCCAAGAATGTTATTCATTCTTAGATTTTGTACTTGATTTCTATCTTCTTCTTTGTAAATAATATCTTCCTTATTTGTAAAAAGATCTAAAGCGTTTAGTGTTATAATTTTAGGAAAAGTATTGCCATTAAAAGAAGTTAAACCGTCTGTTTTTATTTCCATAATTGGTTTATCGATTGGATAGTAAATTATATTTAGATCGTTGTATGGAATTAAAATAAATCCTTCTTCCTTTAAATTTTCCTTGTTGTTGTACAATTCGATAAACTTATTTTTAAAAAGTCCTTTAACAAAATATACAGCTTTTTTACCGTCTTTTTCTGCTAAAACTCCAACATAGCTAAATCTAGTCTTTCTATTAACTACAAATGCAGAGATTTTATAGTGTCCTTTAGTACTTAAATCCTTCCATTGTTTCGAAAATTGATCAACTAATTCGTTTTCGATTTCTCTAATTTGTTTATCTTTTTCCAAACTATCTTTATATTTTTCCTGTTCTTCCTTTAAGTTTTCTAGATAGTTTCTTTTCCTAGTTTCCATATTTATTTCCTCCAATTCTTGTTCTCTTTTTTTAATACTTTTTAAAAATATAGAATTTATTGGATCAATTTTCTTAAATGTATTTGGAAATAATTTGTTTGTAATATTAAATCTCTTTCGACAGATGTGTGGAACAACATTTTTGGTGTTTATTAGTCCTAATTCTTCTAAATCGATCTCTTTTGGAATCGTCGAAAATAATGTATTAGACTTAGAAAAGTATGTTTTGCCTTCTTTTAAATAGCATTTATGTTTAATCTTTACCAAATTTTTGTCATCTTTGTCTTCTTTTACATAGATTAAGTTAACTGGTAAAAGATTAAGGCTAAATGCAGATATTACGTATGTAATCAACTTGCTTCTTTCTTCTTTATCTGTTGGTAATTTGATCTGTAATCCTGTTAATTTTTTCGTATTTTTATTTCCCCAATAAACATATTGTAAAATATCGTTAAAAACTATACAGCAACTGTTTTTTAATGTCTTCGTTAATTTTGTCCACATTTTCGATAAAGATACAGAATAAAATGGAGCATTCTTAAAATATCTTCTACTTTGTTTTAATAAGCTTATACAATCATCTAGCGGATCAAATTCTTTATCAGTTTGGACATTTTCGTTTACATAATTGTAAATAGTTGCTTCTAATCTCGTAATTCCATTATTTTTTGCTAACTCACAAGAGAATGTTTCTTTTAATCTTTTGTCGGGACAATTTGCAAAATTTACTATATGGTTACCTAATTGTTTATTAATTCCTGGACTCGTTATTTGACAGATAAATTTATTATATATTTTTACCCTAGAATTAGAACTTAACCAAGTTAAACAATCTTTTCCAACAGTTTTGTCGTTATCTACAATAATTTTAGAGTTATTTTTAATTTCTCCTTGTTTACAAAAATTATAGTTTTCTATTAAATAATCGGTCATTTCTTGTTTATTACAGATACCAGCAAAATCTTGTGTTATGTCTAAGTCTAGCAAATAATAGTGTTCTATAGCTAATTGTTCTAGTATTTCTGGTAATTCTTCCAAGAGTGTTAATAATTTTACATCTGCTAACTCAATTTTATAAGGTATTGCAACTGGTTTTTTATATTTATTTGTTATGGGTTTTAAATCTTTATGTATAATTTGTTTAACTCCTTTTATTGTTATTGTATTAGAATCTAAAAATTGTGGCAATTTCGCTTTTACACCATGTTTTGCTAATGGAAATCTAGAAAATTTGCTTCTTAAGTAACTATTAAATGACCCACAAGCGTCTTTCTTTAATAATTTACCTTCTAAATCTGTAGAATCTGTTATTTTAACAATCATAATATTATCGCAAAAGGGTTCTGTAATTCTTTTAAATTTCCCCATTCTTTGCCCACTTTCTGTATAGTTTATATCTCCAATATTTGTAATTAGATTATCGTTATGTAAATTTTCGTTTAAAAGCCATAGTCCAAATCGTTCGTTAGTTGGTTTTATTTTATTTCCTAAAAGTTCTGTTAAAGAATATTTTCCAGTAGTGCAGATTTTATTTTCAACTTCCATTTAAATAGCAAAAATTCTTAATTAGGATTTTTGTTTTTTCTAAAATATTTACTTAAAAAGCTCTAAATTTACTTAAAAATTTCTAGAAAGTAAAAGTAGTTGAAATCTTTTGCCTAAAATTTTAAACAAAAAACACAAAGTTTTCAGGGGAAATGTGCTATATTTAAGAGTTTTCGCAATAATTTTTGCAAAAAATGTGATTTCTTTTAAAGTAGTTGAAAAGTAGTATAGTAACCCTCCTTTCTTACCTATTTGAATTTCCCTATTACCTTCTTATTTTTAGTAGTGAAACATTCATGATCTTTTGGATAATCACTTGTATCAAAGTCATCTATATTTTCTTTAATAATTTTGTAAGGATCACGTTTCAATTCTAGAAAATAACTGTCTGTATCCATGTAACACAGATTCAAATCTGGATCAAACCTCTTTAATTTTTTGTAATAAAACTCGTACATTAGCAATTTTGAGAGGTCGAGAACTGAAAATCCTATGTAAATCGGTTTGTTAAATTTAACCTTTTGTTTATACATGTGACTCGCTATACAGTTGTCGTCAAAGATGTTAAAGCATTTGAAATTTGTTTTCTTAGCTTGTTTCATTGAAAATTCTTCATTTCCTAGCTTAATATCACATCTGTTTCTCACATTTTCCATAGATTTTCCAAAAACTGAGTTGTTCATCAGCTTATAAAAGTCCTTTTCAAAGTCGCTTGTAGCTTTGGTTCTCATTTTTGTGTTAAAATCAATGTATTCTTTCATAAAAGGCTTCTGATCGAATGCAATAACTCTATTCACATGTTTCAAAATCATACCTTGTTCCAAATAAAACTTCAAATTTCTCGAATGAACAACGTATTCAGTTTTATCCAGTAGAGTTGTGCACAACTTGTTTTTAAAATGTTCAGGAGCAAGAGGCAAATTTTTATGATTTTCATGTAAATTTGTTGGATATCCTAGATCAACTTCGAGAATATAGCCATAATCTTCGTTGCCAGTGAGTTCTAAAATTGTTTCTTGCCACTCTTCTTTTGTATACGTTTTAGGATCCATCCACTTGATATCGCCGTATGGTAAACTTTGCATGAGGCCATACCCATAAAGGTTATTAGCATCGAGATAGAGTAAATAGTTTTCGGGCTTTGTCTTATCAAAATCTTTTAAATATTTGTTATTTGCTTTCACATATCGTTTAATACATTGAGAAATGCCTCCGCGAATACCTTTTTCGATCATTAAATACATATCGTAATCGTGTATCAGTTGAAGCTCGATTTTAGTTAATTTTAACATAGCATCCCATGCAAGACTGGGAGCTGTTAGATAGTGTGCTGGATCAAGCTTATAGCAATTCAAACAAATATTCCTAAAATTTTCAAAGATATCAGCGAGCAATAGAACATCTTGAATGTTATAGAGATCAGAGTAATTTCCTAGATTTTTCTCTTTTAATTTGTTCCAAACATTTAAGTAGTGTTGAAAATCTTTCTCAGATATGCTCTCGTCTGTCAAAAGTGAATAGAAATCTTGAATTCTCAATTCTTCTGTGTAATCAAGTTTTTCAATACTGTCGATAAATTCATAGGGAAATATGCCTTTTCCAGATAGAATTTTAAAGATTTCTTCTTCGTCATTTGATTGTCTTTTTAGAATTTCATTCAATATTCTTCCATCCTGTATAAAATGATTTGTATGTTTGAAGTCTTCTTTCTTGAGGTTTTTAGCTAACTTTTCAATAGACGAGGCCATGAATCTAAATGTGTCCACGAAAGAGAATTTTATGAACTTTCTAGGTTTGTCACCATCAAACTCATACCCGTATCCAGAATTTACAGAATAATTTATATATTTTTCATCGGTGTTTGCGATCAAATCAACATTTCCATATTGCTTAGCCAATTCTTTTATGTACAAATGAGTATCGTAATTTGACATATTGTGACAGAAAACGGGAATATTCTGAGGAAATTTCAAATTTAGATTACAAATTCTATGAGCTGCTCCTCGAAACTTTCCAGTCAAATGACAATGATCTCTACATTTCTT
This sequence comes from Homalodisca vitripennis, assembly GCF_021130785.1. Taxonomy (NCBI): domain Eukaryota; kingdom Metazoa; phylum Arthropoda; class Insecta; order Hemiptera; family Cicadellidae; genus Homalodisca; species Homalodisca vitripennis. The sequence goes on from NC_060208.1 coordinate 115,520,860, forward strand.
GTACGTATCATCGTACCAATCATCTGGCATAAAACCTAAAGTTTTTTCTGTATCTTGATACGATATTTCTTCACAAATGTGGCAAAGATTTGAATTTTGATATGCAATTTCTTCTTCTTCGGTCAATTTCATAGGTATTTTATTCTTAGAATTATACTTTTTAGCTATGTATTTCGATAATTTATTAAGTTCTTCAAACAATTTTGCAGGAACATTTGGCAAATCTTCTTCATTTTTTGCTCGATAACATATCGGCTTGTACATACGATTGGTCACATTAGACACTAAATATAGAGTAAAACCATAAGGAATATGCTTCTGAATCTTGGTTGTAGTCGATTTTTGCGGATTGTTTTTGCATGTGGGAATCTTCTCTAATATGCTTTCAAAATCCATATAAATAACGTACGGATGGCTAAATTTCTTTTGGTAATTGGTAAATTTAGTTGTTTGACCCGGAAACGGCATAATTGGCTTGCAAACTTCATGTTGCTTACAAATTTCTAAATGATCTGATAAAGCACTATATTTGTAGAAATGGCTTAAACATCTTCGACACAAGAACGTCTTGTGAGCATTTTTTGATATCTGTGAACTCGCTAATCTACTTAAATCTGTTATCAAAACATAATGGGATTTATCATCTTGTTTAACATACAATAAATCAACTTCTAACTTGGCGTCATAAACTTCTGAAATTTGCAACGGTACTATGTGTAGTTTTTCATCAAAAGTATAGACATTTACAGACATTTTCGGATACTTGTACTTTGCTTTGCTGCTTCGTTTTTCAAATAATTGTATATCTTTTAAAGACATAGGATAGTCGAATCCAGAAAATATCTCATCGTTCACGAATTTTTCGTATTGTTTTGCTCTGTCAACATGAGTCTCGGGTTTTTCAATAGCGCATCGGATAGAGTAAATAAAGCAATAATCATCTTTATTTTTGATATTTACACAAGCTTTTTTATCTTTGATTTCCTTTGGTAAATCGATATATGATCCTGCGTTCATAAATTCATGTTTATTAAGGCTCAAAATCAGTTGTTTACAACGTTTTAATGTCCAACCAGAGCCCTTATTTGGATGATTTGTCTGTTCTCGATGTGTTAATTTATTAAATTGCTTAGTAATAAAGTCGTTTACGTCGAAGATTTCATCTGCTTTTATAGTAAAGTACATTGGACAAGTTTGTGTTTCACCGTTCACTAAAGTTCGTTCGTATTCGCATTCTAAAGAGAGATAGCCCTTCATATTTTTAACGGTTTCTTGAAATTTTTCGATTAAACTTTTAATCTCTGGCCTCATAATTGATAGATATTTGTAAATTGACATGAACTTATCGTTTAAATTCGTTAAAATGTATTGCTTGAAAAGACCGTGTATTGAGGATAAAACTTCTACATCAATGATATTTTTAGGTTTTTCGTTAAGAGTTTTGTCAATTTCTTCGATCATTTCAGACTTAGTTTTATCGTTTGTTTCTAAGGACAATTTTTCAGCGATTGATTGAATTTTTTCATCATTAAATAGATTGAGATCTTTTTTATCTTCCTTAAAGCTTTTCTTTAATTCACGCAATTTTTCTATATTGTACATCTTTTCGTGACCATCGATTTGATTCTCTTTAGCCCAAGTCCTCAAATAATTCAATTCTTTATTATAAATTTCTTTGTTCTTCAAATGATTTTTCGAATTGTAATGACGAGTATAGTGATGTTCAAAAATGTCTTTTTTGCAGTATGGGCACTCTATCTTTTTCCGCTCCATATTTAAAGAGCAAAAATTTGTAAACTAAAATTTTGAGAAGTGGTGATTTTTGTGACAAATTGACACAAATCAGCACAATTTCTGGTCAAATGTTTTCAGATTGTTCTATTTATTATAGAAAAATCTTTTAACTAAGTTCTCCTGTGTGCCGCGCAGTGCTACCAACATTTCTCGCTCAACGGTAATGCCAACATATTCTAAATTCAACATTCGAGTATTATAAATTCCACAATTTATGTTGTCATACTGTCATGAAAAATTGCTTGAATACAGTTTACCATAGTTTATTTAAGTAAATTATATTGTGAATTGTTTTTACATATTTATGGTGTATTGAACAGTATTTGTATTGATTTTTGGGCTGTCCCAAAAGTGGTCCAGAACCGCCATATTATTATCTTGTTTTTACATATTTATGGTGTATTGAACAGTATTTGTATTGATTTTTTGGCTGTCCCAAAAGTGGTCCAGAACCGCCATATTATTATCTTGTTTTTACATATTTATGGTGTATTGAACAGTATTTGTATTGATTTTTGGGCTGTCCCAAAAGTGGTCCAGAACCGGCATATTCATATCTACTTATATATATATATATATATATATATATATATATATATATATATATATATATATATATATATATATTATATATATATATATATGTAATATTTAACCCTTATTTAAATATATGGCTTATTTAAACCCATATGTGACAGATACGGCCAAATACAAAATAATTGAATCGGAAAAAGTAAGCGCTCTGTGGTGTAATGGTAGCACATTCACCCGGCAAGTGAGAGATCCGGGTTCGACTCCCGGCGGAGCAATTACTTTTTGTGATTCAATGTTTATTGAAATTAAATTAGGCTATTGCCATTTATACAATTTAATGTAAATAAAAGTCGTTTGACAGGTATTTGGCCTTCCGATCATATGTTAGTTTGCTTATTTAAACCCATATGTGACAGATACGGCCAAATACAAAATAATTGAATCGGAAAAAGTAAGCGCTCTGTGGTGTAATGGTAGCACATTCACCCGGCAAGTGAGAGATCCGGGTTCGACTCCCGGCATAGCAATTACTTTTTGTGATTCAATGTTTATTGAAATTAAATAAGGCTATTGCCATTTATACAATTTAATGTATATATATATATATATATATATATATATATATATATATATATACAAACTTAAGTCCTGAAACCTGTCAATAGTTTATTTAGAATTTTTTAAATCTGATTATTTATAGAAGTTTTAAACTTTAATATATTTGAACTTTTTGTTATTTAATTTCAGACAAGGAAACCCTGCAAACTGTTTTGTTGAAACAAGTTTCATTCACTGGACAGGACAGTAAATAAAGAGTGCAATGGTTCGGATCTGAAACGGACCAACGTCCTCCCAATCAGATCACAGTCCACGTAATAAAGTTAGGGCCATTGGGGTAGTATAAACCTAGAGCACACGCGCTCCGGGATGTTTTTGTTCGTTTGGTGTAGCAAATTGAGAGGTTTAGTTGCTTTTCTCGAGAAAAATGTTCTGGGTGGGTTGTGTGAAAATCCATTTTTGACGATATCATATGTCATGTAACACCATTTCAATTTATGCTTATTGTCCTCTAATATTACTAGGAAGTATTCATGTCTTTTTCAGATCATAAATTCTTGTCAATATGTACATTTGAGAATATTTCATGAAAGAACAAAAAAGCAACTATATATGTTATAAAATGTCTCTTCATACTGCAACTTTTTCAATTAAACACTTTTGATTAATTTAACTGAAGAATTATGCAATATAATATTCACAACGGAATAGTTAGGAAAGAGGATAAAATGAATGATAAGTACATTTAAAACAAGCATAAAAATTACTGGGGAAATAAATTTAAATCGTCTCCCACAATGAAGAGTAAAGTAGACAAAAAGACATGTAGTGAAGATGGATATAAATGTACTTGTTCACAAAGACACCCAATTTGTCAGATATGGTTGTAACCCTAATGTAACAAGTGGTACTTACGTGTCAGCAAGCTTTGTGTGCAAAGGACCTGAGGATAACTGGATACTGAACTGTATAGATTGGTCCTACCTTTGAATTGTGGTTACCCTTACTACTTATGGTTGATAGTGACAAATGACCGTGTATGTGTAGAACAAATTTAATTAAACGCTTTCCTAACTCTGCCTGTAAAGATTGTCGACCCTTACTGAAACACAAATATTTACCAATCGTTAAACTAACAGTAATTATTAAACCTCAGATGGTGTCATTGATTCACTTCTATATAAATAACTCATCTAGTAAAATAGTCTTATATAACACAGAAAAGAACACGTTATTTTCATCTTGTTTAATTGTGTTGCAGTCGTTATTTATTGCATTATTTACTCTATATAGATAACTGAATAGATTGGTTTTAGTTAATAGCTTAATTTTTATAAATCCATTTATGGTTTATTTTTGGATTATTTTAAAGAAACTTAACTAATCTACAAGTAAAAATAGTCAAATTTAAAACATTATTTAAAGAAACCTGTTTCACTTTAAAGTCATATTACACTTTAAAAACGTATGCAACAATGTTTGATTTCAATTATTCATGAAAATAAAATGATTTCTTTGTTAAATTTCGTTAAAAAATGAATCAAGGTTTATCGATGGAAATTATTGAAAGTTCTTAAAGTTGGGGGAAGGACTGCAAAGCTAATCAACAATTTTCACAAGTTTTGCACATCTTAAAATTTATGACGTTTAACCGTTGATTGTATTAAAGACACAGGAAACAAATCATACATGAGGAGGAAGTGCAAACGTTTAACCAAAATTTACACGGGCATTATTAATAAAACATTTTAAATTTGGCCAACTTTTGTAGTGGTCCATATGGTTTTGTTAAAAATTAAATATTATTTTAAGTTACTCATTTTTATGTAATTATATGCTAATTAATATTTTAATATATGTATTATGTTTATGCAACCATTACACTATACAACACATAATAAAACATAGAACACAAAACATAGTGTATACAAATAAATACCACATTATGTATTTTAATATACAGGGCTCTTGGTGTGACAAAATTGTTTGGGTTATAATGCAATGTAAATGTGATACAATGGCGGTTATACAAAAGTCTAACTCCTAAAATTAGGTCTGAAATTAATTATTTTCAGTTTTTCTAAAAAAAACCCGTGTTTTTGTAAGTAAATCTGATATTTCTCAGAAACGTATAGATGTATGTGAGCAAACTACACAATTTTTAGATTCTCCGTTAAATTTTCAATTTGAAAAAATTATCGGTTCAAACGGTAAGAAAAGAAAATTTAGCTTCAGGTCGATTTAAATGGCAAAGTTGCTAAGTTTCAGAAAAACTGAAATATCATTGAACCCCATATTTTTACCACACCCTGCACACAAGAATGTGTCAAGTGATATTAAAAACTTTGCCATTTAATAGGCTTTAAAATGGTATGCCATATGACCATAGTTAAGTATTCGGTTACCTACTTTTATTGGTTTGAATATTAAAAAACACGCAAGCTACAACCAACGACAGATTTGTAGTCTACGAGCATAATTAGTTGCTTTCAGACCTTGAACAGGCGTAAAATGGTTTGTAAGACCAGTGTCCACATAAATTACTTCTACCTCCAATAAACTATTTTTCTACTCAATTTAGTCAAGTGTAGGCTGCCATGGAGTTCACTACTCGAGAATACGCTGATATGCACATTATTTGCGGGTTTTGTTATGGAAATGCGCGTGCTGCCCAAAGAGAGTATCAAGCTCGCTACCCTGTTCGCCGACTTCCCAGTCATTCTGTGTTCTCAAGACTCCATCAACGTCTTATGGAGGGAGGTACAGTTCACAAAAGACCTAACGAAGTATGACACATTATTCATGATGTAGGATTAGATGAAGTAGTTCTAAATTCAGTACGGAATGATCCAGAAGTTAGTAGTAGATAACTTGCTAGAGACGTAGGTTTTGGACATTTTGCATAAGAATAAGTTCCATCCATACCATTTTACGCCTGTTCAAGGTCTGAAAGCAACTGATTATGCTCCTAGACTACAAATCTGTCGTTGGTTGCTAAATAGAGACATAGAGCAGCGTCATTTTTATCGAAAAATCCTTTGGACTGATGAGTAATTGTTTACAATACCAGGAATTTTCAATTGTCATAATATGTACGACTGGGATCAACAAAACCCACACAGGACAAGGGAACAATCCTTTAAAACGCGTTTTAGTATTAATGTTTGGTTTGGAGTCTTAGGCGACCAACTGATTGGCCCTCACATACTTGATGGAACTGTAAATGGAACAATCTACTTAGATTTTTTGCAACACGACCTACCTAACCTTCTAGAACAATTTGAACAATGTTGAAAGAGACGAGCTTATATTCCAGCAGCCCCTCCACATTTTAATGCAACAGTACGTCAACGGCTGACTGAAAACTATCCCGAGTGGATTAGACGTGGAGGAACTGTCGCATGGCCTGCCCGATCTCCCGACCTTACACCTATTCACTATTTTGTGTAGGGTTTTTTTAAGCAGGAAGTTTATTCCACCCCAGTAAACTCAGAAATAAATTACGAGAGAGAATGGGTATGGCTGCTCAAAGGCTTCGGGAATAACTGTCTTTTGAAATGACCGCAGGTGCAATGAGAAAGCGAGCAAGAGCTTGTGTGAGAAAAGAAGGTCGCCATTTTGAGAATGAACTGCAATGATTTGACTTTTAATGTTTAAACTGCTTTACATTTTTTTAAATCTTCAATTCCTTGTTTTATGAGGCAGTTTTAAAAACATAAAAATTAAGTACATATGTTATTAAATTGTTTTCTTTTTGCAGCTTGCGTGTTTTTTAATATTCAAACAAATAAAAGTAGGTAACCGAATACTTAACCATGGTCATATGGCATACCATTTTAAAGCCTATTAAATGGCAAAGTTTTTAACATCACTTGACACATTCTTGTGTACAGGGTGTGGTAAAAAGATAGGGGTTCAATGTTATTTCAGTTTTTCTGAAACTTAGCAACTTTGCCATTTAAATCGACCTGAAGCTATATTTTCTTTTCTTGCCGTTTAACCGGTAACTTTTTCAAATCGAAAATTTAACGGAGAATCTAAAAATTGTGTAGTTTGCTCACATATGTATATAAGTTGCTGAGAAATATCATATTTACGTACAAAAACACGGGGTTTTTATAAAAACTTAAAATAATTAATTTCAGACCTAATTTTTGGAGTTAGACTTTTTTATAACCGCCATTGTATCACATTTACATTGCATTATAACCAAAAAAATTTTGTCACACCAAGAGCCACTCACCCTGTATTTTAAAACCGTACTGTTCAAGTAAGCAAACCTAAAACATCATATAATTTGGCGGCCATCTTGATATATATTTCTTAGGGACACTGCTAAAGGGTTAAAGTTTTTCTCTTTTTAATTAATAAGGACTAAGGTATAAGGGGTTTGAGTAAATTTAATATGAGTTATGCTCATCGAAAACTCAGTTAGTTTTATATATTATTAATTGCTATTTTTCAACAAAACTTAATTTTTAATTGCTGAATAAAAAAATATAAAACTTTAAAAACACCATGACATATTCAGAAACGTAATCGCAAAATTATTAAAATAAAACATCTATCAAAACTATTCAACAAGAAATGATAGAATAATGGTTTAAAGTATGGCATTATTTGTATGGAGCAAAAGTTAAGATCGTTTCCTTACAATTGGCACACAGAGTAAATTATGTGTGTACAATCCTATTGCCATAATCAATGTTTAACATAAAATATTACTTGTTATTCATTTCATATAAATACAATGTTATATTTACAAATAACATCTCACCTATGGGTTATTTATAAAACATTTTTAACAAGTAAACATTGTTTTTAGATTTAATGTGTACGTTTGATGTTCTTTCAGTTTTCAACTTCACAGTATGTTCAAATTCACAACGTTTTTTGGGAAATATTTAACCATGCACGTAGCATACCTTTTAATAAATGGTGACTACAAGTGTGTTATATGAGATTGTCTCGTAATTAAAAATATAAGCCTTTAATATTTTAATTTCTGTTTTGCGCCTATATTTTTATATTTCGTATAATGTGCGATTGTACGTCATAGGAAAGTGTTTTTCCAATATCTCGGTGACGAGTCTTGTCCAATTGCTCTTCTCAGTAAAAATACGTAGTAAGTCGCTCAAAATGTATTTTAATGAATATGTTTAACGTTTATTTTTGTGTTCATCTTTGCATCCCAACGTCCGCTACACAATATTTCAAAAACATTGGTCAACATTTCAGAGCCTAGCTCCTTCATTTTTCATCAGATACTTTTCAAACAAGTGTTTTGGAATCTGCACATACATAGTATATCATGCATGTATGATTGGTGAATAAATTTATTCTATTCTAATTCTATTCTATTCTATTCTATAATAGTTCATGAGTTTTAAAATTTTTATAGAATTATGAATAGTAACACTAATGAATACTAATAATTCTGTACACCATATTTGATGATAATATTTAATTTTGAATCAATAGTGAAAGCACAATACAAAAATTTACATACAATGAAATAAATACACATTGTCCCTGATGGCTACAATATGGGACACTAGAAATGACAAGTCACTCAAAATGAGAAACCTGCTGTGACAAGTTGTCAGTTCAGCGCCATATTGGCATCACAGACGGATTGACATGGCTCTGGTATTGTTACATAATTATCTGCTTGTTTTAATGTTTGGAAAAGCTTTTAATAACTCAACTTTATTTCGTAGCTTTCAAAAGAGTAAATATGAATTTCCTATTCAAAGTTTTCCATTTCAATGTTGAGCGGGCTTGCGAGCGAACTTCCGTGTTCCGTGCAGTGAAAACTATGTGTTCAATTATATTATCGCTTACCGAAAACAATATTATCTGCTATAAACAATTTAACATTTGAAAACAAATTCAATCATAATAGCTTTGTTCTGAGCAGTTCTATCAGAAAAGGCAGATCCTGCAATCATATTAAACGCTTTATATTTCAGCACAGTAACAGCCTTCTCTTAAGGTGTGAGAATGCAGCCCTCAATCACACAGAGGGCGGTACAAACCTCTTTATGGCTGAGGGTTAGACTCCTTTTTCAGCTCTTCTCCCATTTCAGTGAAGGCAACCAGAGCAGATTTAATACAAATCAATAATCTGCCAAATACGCCTTCTTTTATTGTAAAATGTATGTGTTGTAAAACTTGACTAGCCTGTGTGAAATAATAAACATGAAAATAAGTGTTTATTTTTTTGAACATACATTTACATAAGAATTGGGGAAAACATATCTAGTAGCTTAACAGCAAAATACGATCTACAATACGAACATTCTACTTTTTAAAACAATTCTGTGATACATTTTTATTGCGAAACCTGTACTATTCTTTAGTCCAGGCAAGACTTCAGTACGGATTAATCTGTTAGGGAGGTGCGTACAAAAGTCTAATAGATAATCTAGAGCGCATAATGCTAAGAAACAAACTCAGAGATAGCTCGTTCCCCCTATTCCAACAAATTAGAACACTACCTATTCAACATTTGTACATGTACAAAGTGCTGAAACTATTTTATAGAAGAAGTGGAAATGAAGGTACAACCTTCCTTGTATATGGAACAAGAAACGTAAATAGAAGTATCTTAGAGTACCGAAAGTAAAAAAGGAAATATTTAGACCCTGCTTTCAGTACATAGGTCCAAAATTCTTTAATAAATTACCTATTAATATTAGATCAATAGATAAATTGAACCTTTTCAGCAATAGTGTATTCGACTGGTTAATTGAGATAAATAATGTTAGGTTTTTTACTAGAGTCATTAGCTAAAGATAAAAGTTACTGTTTATTGTATATAAAAATTAATTTGGTTTCATGTAGCAGTGGTATATCAATGGTTGTTGTATATACAATGTACTGTGTGTGTTATTGAATGCATGTACATGCATTGTGTAATAGTGAATCTGTTTAAATAGCACTTTGATCTTTCTATGACAGAAGTTATTTATATGTTTATAATATTGATTTGTTTTTAATGTACTATGTTTGCTGCTATGTTTTTTTTATTTGCTTGTTGTTTTTTTTTTTTAATTCGAATTGTATAAAGAGGATACTAATTGTTGTGTTGTTTTTACTGTTAATATTGGATAATTTTTATTCTGACATTACATGGAAAAGTAGATAGAATTACCTTTATATTGGTAACATTTTTTTTTGTGTTCTTATTTTTAGTTCATTTCGTAGTGTCAGGCACCTCGGAGAGTGGCCAGCATGTAATTTAATGTGACTGAACTCAAAAAGTACTGTATTAAGTTTATTTTATTTGTTAAACCTAATCACACTACTGGACATGTGATTAGGCTATTCCTAATATTCTATTTTTGTAATGTTTTTGTACTTTTTTGAAGGAAGAAATCATTATTCTAATGATTCTCAAGTCAATTTTAGTTTACTTGTTTAATATGTTTGCCTATGTAATTGAATCGCTTAATATACTATGTATACTACATAGCTTCCTTCAGAGTTACCTTGAAGAATGTTTAGTAAATCATATATGTCTATTGAAAATAATTAAATAAAGAGTCACTCTGTGCCAAATTTGTACATAAGGTTTTGACTTTACAATAAAAGTGTATACAATTTTGTCTTAACCTATTTCTAGATATAATTGCGCATATAAAAGAGAACTTTGTGTAAAAATTACAGTTTACACTTTAAAATATGTGGTTATTTTTTTACTTACTAGTTAATATATTTAAATTTGATAAGTACATAAACCGATAGTTCGGTGTAAATCCGAAATGAAATATTAAGTTCAAAATATTTTCAGTTCAAGTTGAATGTCTCTAACTTAGTTTCATTAAATAAAAAATTTATTTTATCATTAAGGTTTGCTGTGAATATTTAGAGTATTCCGTCATTAAATATTAATTTTAAACAATGTCAGTGGTAGTTAAACAATTGTTCAGTCCCCGCAGAACTGTTGTAGTGGGAAAATATAGTTTCCTTTTGTATATATTCAATATTCAATTTTATAAGTTATTAGATCTATATTCGGGATCGCTGAGCAATTTCTTCGATTTATTTCAGATATAAACAATAAACATACACATGAAAATTAGTGTTTTAAATTAAACATCTTAGACATATACTACAAAATAAATTTTCACAATATTGCTTTGATTAAAAAATATACCAATGATCAACTTTTCCTATACAGAACTCACTTATCCTAAATTACTTTGAATGTAAGGTGGAATTTGCTAAACATCAGTTCTAGGACTAAATCACTAGAATGTAATGTTTACAGAACTAAAGCACAAGAATGATCCAATAGGTTCTAATTCTAAGTTTTGTTTATGTACTTCCTTTGTAACAGAATTCAGAAGAACGAAATCATTATCTCAAAAAAGCTCTAATGTAAGAAATCTTTAAAAAATAAAAAAGTAAGTCGTGTATTTTGTATGTAATGAAACAACATCAGTATTCGCGACGGAATTACAGATTTGACTTTTAGTTGATTAGTCAGCCGTGATAGGATTGGTTTTATTACCGGAGGAGTAAATTATGGTGTATTTATGTTCACTTGTAACCATTTTTATGATCTTAAAATAATTGTTACTGGTACGCGACAAGTTAAATCCAATTATACTATGTTAGTGATTAAAACTTTTCATTCCGCTCAGAAAACGTATTCCACGAGTAAGTATCTCAATTTTCAATTATCTTCCTCATAGAAATCACAGATTATCACTTAATACAATAACGAAATATGTATATCTCTCAATGAAACAAACAGAGGCCATTCGCTATATAGATTATATATATAGCATGTTTAAAGGAATCCTACAAACATACTATATTATTTCCCTACAAGCTAAATGGAGTCAATTTATAACTTGGGATTCTTTGGTATATCCGATAAGTAACAAAGTCATCGCTGTTTAATAAATTCCTATAAATAACGTCTGTTTCAATAATTATTTTATTTAACATTTTCTAATATATATTACAGCATTATATTACAATTCCTCATCCCAGCTGAGAAAGTTTCATAGTAAAAAAATAAATAGTTATATTTTTAAATCTACTCGGTTTATCTGTGCATATTTTAGTTGGTCTTATATCCTGAGATCTCTCCAATATTATAAAGAATATTATAAGAAGATTATATAAAAAAAGATGTCGGTCATACGAAAGCGTCATATAATCCAAGAATGTTTGCAGCAAGTACAAGACCACTTAACATTCACAATTCATAAGTTTTTCTACGTAATTTTTGGCTATTTATAATCTTAATCATATTGATTGTTGCTGAAATTTCAATAACAGTTATATTGTAAAATTCACTTTTATAATCGAATATATCATTATTCTGCACACAATTCAGAAATAACAAAGTTTGCTTCAATACATTCGTGAAAATTACTTGTTTCCGAGTGATTTACTTATCTAGTGTATAAAGAACCCAGAATAAAATCAATTTATTGGTCATAGATTCGCATGATTACTTGATTACATAACATTGCACCCCTTATTGGGTTTCCTTTTCAATTGAGAACTACAATAAGTCATAGAGAACGGAAAGAATCAATTAAGTAAATATAAATGTTTTATGAAGAAAACAATGCAAAGTTTGTTGGGCGGTACAAAGTTGAAGACAGTTAAGTAAAGTAGTGAGAGAGAGCCAAGTCGCAATGCGCTCACAGACTGTACTACTGCCCTGGTCCACTCGTCAACTCTAGCTGTGAATGTCACAGTTTATCCAACCTTCGTTTATCCGCACTCTGTATTATCCGACTCGCCCTATGAAACCGTACGTAGGGATGCGGCGTGGTGGCTAGGCGAGGCTGGGAATCGTGTAAAGGGCATGGGGCAAATTACAACTTTTCATTAATACGTTCAAATATTGCCCAAATGGCAACCATAGCAACCAAATTTTAACCAAAATTTTAATTACTGCTTTTTCAAACGTAGGTATAAAATAATAGAGGTAGGAATTGAGAGTATAAAGAATATCCACAACATCTAGAGTCATTTGAAACATTAGAGTCCGTAACCGGGAAATCTGAATCATAACTTTAAAGTGCAGTTACCTAAATTTAGGTACCTCATTTAATGCAATAAAACTTATAATACTTTCTTATTTTTCTTCTTCTCTGTGTAAGTTTCATTAATGTCACGTTTACTGATCCTGTTTATATGGCAAATAAACTAGGTGTTACTATACAGTAAAATAATTTAAATGGCCTGTTTATGTTAGAAGAGCCAGTTATTACTATATTGTACAATATATTAGAAACTTGACAATCATATACTATTCTCAAGAGTGGCAACATTTCAAGCTAAAATTAAATTGGGTTTTACCACTCCTTATGTAAGATAATGTTTACCATATTTTGAATCATTTTGCAGATTTTAGAATAATTCTAGAAGTAACGTGGAAATACTTTACAGGATTGATTATATATAGGACATTTGCTAGATTTATAAATTACAAACATGTTTTATATGCCGAAGAGAATAAATTCTAATCCTCAAAAAGTAGTATTCTATTTTGTAATATATAACGGTGGAAAAATGTCCGAAATTGTATTATCCTATTAAACTATCTACCATTAGTTTAAAACTGCAAACAAAGGACAAAACGTTGTTGTAGCTATGGTTGACATCTTTCTCAAACTATAACTACTTATCTATCAATATAGCTAGAACACTTAAAACGTCTGTGCACATCTAAATATATAACTTGAAGACATAAATCAAACATCAATACAACTTTCTTTAAACCTACTTATAAAACACTTTTGCAATGTTTTTTACGTTGATGATTTTAAAACACTTAATACAGAAAGGCTGATATAATTGAAAACCGCTGTTTAATGAACCACAAAATCCGAACTGTGAATTACTTACTCGCTTCCTCTCTCACCATCAGATTGTGTGGCGATGTAAACAGGAGGTTGGAAGTTGTTAATTAACTGTTGCGGTTTTGTGTGCGGTTGTAGACTTGAGTTACCGCGTTGATGAGGGGCTTGCGGGATTGTCAGCCGTCTGAGATTGTGTGGGTTGCTCGACAGCTTTGACAATACATTGCACTGACATTGGCAACCTCATAATGCATCAGTTTGTTCTCCACAGTGAAATTTCTAGTTTCACACGTTTTGGGAAGACACAGACCAAAAAATGCAACATAATAATAAATATTTTACGTTTGTAAATTTCTACGTGTCCTCAAAACTAACAACATACTTTCTGGACACTCAATTATAAACTGTAACACTAATTGTATTTCAATGCAAATCTTAACACTTTTGTTTAATTTCTTGGCTTCTTAGTTGATTATTCTTATTTAATAAATCTGATGTGTAGAAGAATAACTGAAGTAAATTTTGTATACCAGTTCTTGAGACGTACGTAAGTCTCTTGTAACACGCAACGATAAAACGTACCGTTTATTCTCTTTCCTTTCATCGATTAGGCAACACAAACAACAAAATTTAATTATAAAAATGTTCTTTAATTGGATGAAATTTTCTTGACTACAGGTTGATCCACCCCATATATCTCCTTGCTTTTAAATACTTGTAACATTTATTTATATAATGTGTTAATGCAAATAACATGTTTATTTTGTATTTTAAATTATTTCTGCACAACGTAACCCTCTAATGCTAAGACAAGAGCCCACCGTTAATTTTAAATAGAATTAAATGGGATGTTAAAAGCCGGTACGTGACTTTTGAAACTCAAAATTCCATGCACCCTAAAACGACTCCAATAAACATATTTACTCATTATATCTGCGTGCATTTATATTTGTCGGGAGAAACTTATCTCCAATAACTAACCGACATCAGGTATACCTAGGGTCATTCCGAAATGTAAGTAGTTGTATTCACTGATTATCTTGGAGCAAAAAATATTGCAGACCTTCAACAAGATATTGGGAAGAATTTCCGTCTCTGAACTTCCCCTCAACTATAAAGTTTAGGAGTATTCTATAAAATATATCTGCCAGTTCAGTTCTTTTTCAAACGTATAAGGACATGAATATACAGTCCTAGCTACTTTAACCAGCTTCAAACTATCAATAGGTGAAAATTATCTTTTCTAAAAATTAATGGATAAAATTGGATATCGTTGCTTGTAAATTTGTTACATCCAAAGTATTTGGAGCATTTGAAGCAGTTTTTTTCCCTGTATACCCATGTTTCCTTCAGATTATCAGTTTCAGTTGAAAATACTACAGTCTGATTTCAATACGAAACAAGCTGTACAAGGCATCTTAAAACTTTTCACATATTACGCATAGGCTTATAACATTTCATAATCAATAGTAAACTAGACATAACTAAGATTGAAAATAAAATACAATAATACAAGTGGTATTACAGTAGATTAGAAAATGTATGAATTATTTTGTATTATTTAATTTGTATATTAGTATAGTAATTTGTCACTAAATCTCAGTACCAATGTTTAATATTACAGTGCTTACAATTATTTTTATTCACCGCAGAATGAATTCGAAATTTAAGAGTACAGGAAGGGAAATAAATAAATTTTGCCATATAAATTAAATTTGTTGCACTATTAAACTGAGTTTCCACCCTTACAGAAATACTTTTACTACTCATGACCTTAACTGTCAACAATAATTAAAACAATATATTCGTTTAACTGTTGCTTTTTTACAACTATTATCATTTAATGGAAATGCTAAACATTGTCAGTCCTTCTTTGATTTGAAGTAAACTGTCCTAAACAATTATTGAATAATTCATTACACCCTTTTCAGGGGGGATTGTAAAGAAGCTTGTCAGAATTGGAAATGATTCTGTTAAAGGAAATGAGGTCATAGTTTAGCCAGTCGTCTCATCTAGCATCCGTAATATTCTACTTCTATTGGACCTCATTTCCTTTCATTTCGCCATTTTTATTAAATCCGTGCGTAATATTGTAATAAAGTAATATAAACTTTCCATTTCAGCGATATTTTACTATTACTTTAGTATAAGTTAGTAGTTCTGTCCTTCGTAAATGTGTTTTTTAACTTTAACCGAAAACCATTCTAACCTATGTGTCTCATTGTAGTAAGTAAGTGCCTATGGCCAGTTCACAGAATGCGCTAGTGTTGTATTATACCCGTTAATAGTAGTACTAGGCTTAACCGTCATATCGCTTTCGATCGTTTCTTTCAGTCAAGATTCTTATTCTCCATTTTCAATGAATGAATCTGAAAATTAGGAAGTATGTAAACAAAGTTGTGCACAACATAACTTCTCTTTATCAATGCAATTATTTTATTCATTTAACTGCTGTTAGAGGATTTCTTCCTCCTTGATCTACCTCTTGATCCACGCCCAATTATCATTTCAAACATCAGTCATTTCCTCCAATTAAATTGAGAGTTTACAAGAACTACTAGTCTAAGCTTCGAATGTTTACTATTTGGAATCTTGACCTTGCCTCTAGTCTCTAATCTCAGTTTAATAATCCCTTCTGCTGCTACAAAGAGAGTGTGAGAAATACGTTGACGATACTTTAAGATAATAGCAAGGATGGAATAAACAATAAAATTATGTTGTGCACAACTTTGTTTATATACTCAGTAATTTTCGGATTCATTCACTCAATATCGCCCTACAGTATACTTGCAAATAATAATGCTCTATACACTATGAAACTAAAACCTGTAGAGTAACAACGAGAATGGAATGTAGAAAGTGAACTGAAATTCACTTTTGAAAACTTCACTTTAGTAATAAAAATCTTTTAGAATTTAAATAAAAGTACTGAGAAAAAATAAAAAGTAGAGAACCGTAAAACACCTGATATTCTGTGTTCCATCAAATTGCTCCTTAACAGACAACCCCCTCTCTCGTCTAGCTTCTCCAATTACTGTGTCACTTAATTGTCAGCATCTCATTACATCAAGAGACATTAGAGAGAGGGAGACCGGTGAAATGACGTTAAAAAGTGTTATCTTAAGTTACTCAGCAAAGCGCTTTATTTGAGGTCAAATTTTACCTTCTTCTTTGTTATTTAATGAGGAAAGTACACTGTTACACTGTTAATCGCCATAAATCTGTCAATTCAAATAAGTTGTTATCACTGGAACATTATACAACGCATGACATAAATCTACTTTTTACTTTTTACTAGCTAAAACTATGACAAATAAACACCACAATAAATCTCCTTCAAACATACCATTTTCAAACTTACCATTTATTCTCCAACTATTTCCAATTTCAGCGACGGAATCACACACACACACACACACACACACACACACACACACACACACACACACACACACACACACACACACACGCACACACACACACACACACACACACACACACACACGCACACACACACACACACACACACACACATTTCCACATTTTTGTGTTTTTTGGATTCTGAGGCTCATCATCAGAGAATATATAAAGATTTCCAAAAAGCTACGTCATGAGGGTGATTGCAATAAGCAAATTTCTATTAAATCCGCCTAAAAGAGTTGTTAAATAAATAATTAATTAGATTCCCACGCCACTTAAGTGACCACCACTTTTGCTCTTAGGGGTGGTTAACACTAAATATTGCAAACGTATCTCTGCTAAGTCAATATTTAACCTTTTATTTAAGATCTTAAAGATCAAATTGTCGTTAAATTTACAGCTAAATTCAATACTACATTTTAAGTAGAGTCATTCCCCTGATGCTGGAGTTTATTTTTTTTCTAGGCGCCCTCAAATATAACCAATACAATAAAATCTTATTTTATTTTATGACACAGATACTGTATTTTTATGTTCTGTAATCAGTATTAGCACTCATAGTATTATCTAGTTTCTACTCCCAATAGTACCACTGACAAATTCAAACCATGTAATAGTTAGGCTGGTTTGGAATATATTTAAAAACTGTTACAAAATAAAGCTCAATGAACAAAGCTGTGGATGTGTGTACATAAGGTACACGAAATTGGCTTCCTTGACATTGAGGCACGGCATATAGATAAATAAACAGTAGATAGAAAGCAGTGGGGCGAGTACTCTTTGAACAACAGACCACATTATTTGATCTCCTCGGTACGGGAGGTGTTAGATTAAATTATTCTAACTTTTTTATCGTTTTATTCTATCTATGTTTAAAACTACTTTCAGAATAGGTTTAACACATAGCGAGCTATACTTAGCTTAAGATTTATGTATTATTTTTTGTATTTTTCCTTTTATTAAAGGCTGATATACACCCACCTCTTAGTATACAAAATCATATTTAATAGACATGATTCAAATAGGAATTTAAGTGTTTTATAAGACATGGGAAAATGTTTTAAAACAACTCAGTTTAATATATATTATGACAGGTTCCAGGTTAATGATTTCATACATTTTCCTCAATACTTTTCATGCATTTTTACGATATGATCACAATAAGAAAATATGAATATTTGTAATTATTTTATTAATTCATTTGAAAAAATAACGTTTAAGTGAAATATATTGTGTTTCACCAACATGAGCTAATAAACCGGAAATAGTTTTAATTATTGAATAATGTTCAGCACATTTACTGTACTTTAAAATATGTTAGCTTGGTTATAATTGCTTTATATATCTACATTTATTGATTGAAGTTTAAACTGATTTGGTTTGTTTTCTATACATAAAACTTTAATTTGTGAAATGCGCTGTATATTAGTGCATTTATTATTATATTTTATTTATTTATAAGCTTGATGTACTATTTTATATAAAAAGTAACAGATTTTTTTCATTGGTTAAAATTAAATTATGATTATACTGTGTAACTTTATTGCTGTGAAAATGTATAATACTTTCATTGCCTAACCCATTTAAATTAATTGAGTCATCCGTAATGAAATATAGTCTCCTAATGGTTTCAAATAGAAGATAAACCATTTTTTATAAGATAAACTAGAAAGAAACATAATACTCTCAAAACTGATTCCTGGGATAATTTTACGATTTACATTATTTTAATGCCATGAATGCGTTCTATAAATTAAAATCTCATTCACAATAAGAGATTATTAAAGCATTTTCAAATTTGTTTCGAGTTATGAGAAACGAATAAGCAGAAAGCTTTCGAATAAGAGGTTTAATTCAATATTATTTAATAAATCTGCTCACAGTTCATGTAATTTAATATTCAATAACACTTTAAAATTAATAATCTTGGTGCCTTTCTGTGTTATTCTCGCCTTCTTCTTTTGACATCCCTTTGCTTTTCTCATACAACGTTCAATAAAGCATGCTATTACATTCCTTACATAGAATATTCATTCCTTCTTTCAATATTATAGTATTACTTAATTTAATGCAGTTTTCTGAAAACTCTTCTTGATTAAAAACTGTTACCATAAAGGCTTAATTTCAGCCGGATCCGGTCACAAAATATTTCAACTTTTGAATTGCAATTCTTAGTATAGCTATCATGAAAATAAGTCAACACAATAATTATAACAATGGACACATTTCAAAACTGCACACAGATTGTAACTTATTCTTTTTTAATAGCATCGATGATTATTACGAATCCAAAAATGTTTGGAAACAACTAGAATTACATTTGTGCTGCTATCTTGCAGCAAAATGTCTAACTTGCAGTAATCTACTCGCGCTAACGACGGTGTACTTAGACGCAAGTGTCGCCAAGTGCCTAAGCCCTGCTTGCAGCACGGCGAGCACTACCAATTTAGATAAAGTTTGTGTAGTTACAGTGTAAAGTAAAACCAACTGTTCCATATGTGTTTATTCTTTATATCAAGAGGAATGTACAAGAGGAATACAAATGATTTCTTAGAGTCAAACTAAAAGGTTAAGTGAGAGAACACAAGTGAAAGTGATATACCGTCATCCTCCTCAACTCTAGATGACAACCAAGCAGACTTGGACGGTGGATCTTCAGCTAATCTGAATATTATACAAGGTGAGCATTGTTCGCAATCGTCCTTACTGCCTAGTAAACATGGGAATCTTAACACCGAAATCGACTGTATTGCGTCAATAGATGAATAAAACCCAACATTTTGGATAGAGTATGTGTTGAGACTAAAGGTAGGAACCTTTGACTGTTTATAGGAACAGAGCTTGCATGTGAAACCTGCAGACGTGCTTCAAATCTAGGTCTGCTAAAACTCAGGGCCTTAAACCCAGCCAACAATGAGTACTGGGCACTGTAAGACCTAATGGATCAGACCAAACTTAAGACCAAAATTCGCTGATCAAAATGTTATTGAACATAGGGACTGCAAACTCACCAAAAATGTTTGTGCACAGCCAAGAAAACAATTTGAAGTACCTAAAAAACATGTCCAACTTGCTAATCTATCATTGTTTGAATCACTGCACAGTCTTTAGTTAGTGGTGCATATTTCAATTTAAGAATCAAATTTTTGTGGATTAGATAAGAAAAGTTTATAGCAATACACTTCACAATATTAGGCAAAGTGAGGAAATTAGTATCCTGGAAACACGCTATGTCGCACCAAGACTTATTTCAATAAAAGCTCTTTAAAGTAATTTTAATGTTTTTTATCAGCATTCAAAATGCTTTCAATGACGCTAATCGTGACACTTAAGACAGATCAACGTATTTATATCCAGTATGTTGCCTCCTGTGCCTCACTTCCCAACCTCTAATGCTTGATGCTCTCGAATAATATTTTGCTGTTACAAAAAAGAAGCCCACTACGATATATCACTTATGATGAAGATTTTAGAGAGTAGAGTCAATCATCCTGGAAGTGGACAGTTTTTAATCAGGGAATGGTATGCAAAAAGTAATATGGTATTTAAAAGTCGCCTAAAATTCATAAAATACCTGGGGGAACAATTTTACAGGAGCCAATAATTTTACTAATAGACTATTTAGGTCTATAAATGTAAGTGAAAAGTTTGAGGGTATTTTGGATAGAATTAAAATTGTTTGACCTCGTTACTGGCCATTTTTGGTAATGTTCTCTAATAATTTACGAGAAGACAATATTTTCAAACTTTTATGACACATTACAAATCCATGAGATGTATGGGAGATTTAAAAATTTATAAATAACGGATGGACACCATTTTCTCTGGAAACTCGCCAATCATTTATGCATATCTTCCACGCCTAAAGAAGCTAATGTCTGTAATAAATACAGCTGTTTTTAAAGTGTTTATGCATTAAGGTTTATCTGCGATACATTAGATAACTCCCGCAAGTTGACTGTACAGAGTGGCCCAGACCTCTTCCCACCAACCTTTTCAGGTATTATTTCTTGAGCAAAGACAAAACAAAATATGATATTCAAACTATCGAAATCTCGATAGTTACCCAAACTATCGCTATTTTATATTTTACACATATCTATTTTAATGTAAAAACTGTCTGTTGTAATAAATAGAAATATTAAACTAATACCCTGTCTAATCGCCTATTGGCCTTTTGTCTGAGATCCTTATATTACTGTTTTCATATTGTTATTTATTATATTAAAAGAACTGTTATTAATTAGTATTAGATTATATTATCCCTGGCATGTGAATTTTTGCTACCTGTGTCTCTTTTTTAGCTTCTTGGCTTTTTGGCTCAAATTAAATATTTATTAGCTGTGATTAACTTGTGTTGGCCAGCAACGTCAGTTCCTTTTAAGAGATTTTTTCAATTAAGTATGAAGTAATAAAAGGAGTAGACTTGTCCTGAAAATATTAATAAAATATTGTTTTTACATTCTAATATGAAATAAAAATAATATAATACAAACCAGTGATTTAGTCACTGAAAAGTGAGTACGAAGGAGTTTTATAATTCAACACTGAAAAATACAAGTACCATGTTACAAAATGCGAGTATTTTCTTTAAAATACCTAATTTATTCTTTTAGTTATAAGGGTTATAATCTTTGGTACATAGAAAAACAAACGACTAAATTTATATTGAATTAAACTATTCGATTTGTTTATCGTCTACTATTATGATAGTTGAAAATTTTCATTACCAGCAAATGAAGAAGTTTACATCTTTACTTTAATTTATAATTATACATTTTTGTCATTCATCTAGTTTTAGTAGTCGTCAATTTTACAAGTGTAAGCTCTAACAAAACGCTGCAATACATTGAAAACGCAAAGTAACTTATATTACTAACGCCAAGTGCTAGTAATATAAGTCATCTAGGACTAGTCAAATCAACTAACTAGTCCACTACATTGAGCACTAGTCGAATAAGGGTAGTCGACTAGATTAGCCCAACACTACTATGTTGGTGCAATTAGGATAATGAGGGTAAATCTCTCTCTGCAAATTTCAGTCATAATTAGGTTGCCTTATCTTATTGAGGAGTATTTTCCAGCAAGTATTGCTCCGTATATTTATTGTATTGAGACACCCATTCCACCATCTCAGTTAAATGTTACAACCTTCATTAACCTGTTTTCAAATTACTAATTATATGTATTCCATATCAATTATTGTTGTAAATAATGTTAATTTTTTTTTTTTTTTTACACAAAATTGTACTTTTGTAAATAAGACAATCTGCAGCCTTTATAATTGTCTTTTCCATTGTAACTAAAATACAAAACACTTAATTAGACAACATCTATTTAAAGCAACAAGCCTTATTATTTTATGCTACATAAATTGTCCATCTTATTTTTTTATATCATATTAAGAAATAGAGTTTTCAACCCAAACTATAGAAAAGGTGCCCTGAGTTTAGTGCAATACAACCCACAACAATCAATATGATTAAAAGATATGCAAGGGTGATGTGTTTACTGGGATGTAGCTGTAGTTTCAGTTTGATTGGTTACTAAACAGAATAACTATTTGCACAGGAAATTGTCTGCTGTTTAATATCCTCTAACAGGCTGCCAGAGGATGCAAGGGTTAGTGTTTATTTCCTGTCTTGCACAACTCAAAATCAAGTGTAATTAAATAATAAAGAACAAAATACCAAGCATTAACAAAAATGAATTAAGTAAATCGAGTAGTAATATTTATTTTATTTCATAATTTCTTTGAAGTAAACAAATATTTCATTCAAACTAACTTTGCAGTAAAAAGTAGACTCCCATAATTAGTTTCTTCACTTTAAAATTAAAACTTTCATTGATAAAAACAATACAAGAAATATTTTCAATAACAAAAATTATGTACATTATATTTCTTTTTTGACTTGATACCTACCTTATAACAAGTTGTTCTCCTCTTTTTAATTTCTTTAAATTAGTTTTATTTTCAAAAATAACTATCAGAACAATTTCATACCATCTCAAGGCTTCCAAACATTTTAAGTGTATGAAGCCATTGTGTGTGGACTCAGTAAAGATACAGAGTCCAATCTGAGACGTAAGCCTGGTGTAGTTGGGAATTAAGTCAAAGGATAGGATGGCTCACTTTGTGAAGCCATTATAAATCGAGGAAGGCAGGAACTGAGGTAGAGAGTATGCTAGTGGCTGGATGGGTTAAGAGTCATTGAACTTTATTTTTAGCTTGACCCAAAGATAAGAATACAGTTTCTCAGGCAATAAAGAAATTAGAGCCGGATTTTCAAGAGCTTCAAAGAGAAGTAATGCAAGGAGTCTTGAATATTAAGCCACTTGGGAGGAGAAAATACAAAGGGAGTAACTCTGATGAGGTTAGGTATAGTTAAGATTTGAGGTTGAGAATTCTACTGTGTTCAAGTTAGCAATGAAGGAATAGTGGTACCTACCTGACAGGAGTAGTGGGATAAGTGGATCTGAACGTGGCAAAGTTCCTCTAGGCTAACATACAGCACTCTAGGGCTGTTACAGCTATACTCAACAAGAGTTTTACAGCAAGCCTTCAGCTGATTTAAGAACCTCTGGTCAGAATATCATAATGCAAGGATTGAGGCTTTGAGGGAACAGACCCTCACTTATTCCTCTTATCTATCCTGGTACATGCAATTGGCATTTTAATTGGATCATCTTGGAATTCTGTTTGACAAGGAGTCAAAACTATGTGTATGAACTAGGTATGACAACAATGTTGTCACAGGATGACACCTGGCAGCATCCTGCTGTGGAGGTACCGATGTTGGAGGACTCTGCAGCCGAGCTGGGTGGGCGTGAACCTACTGCTTCTCTGTGACTCCAACACACCATGGATTGAGCAGTACTATCAGGAGAGGTACATATCTCCCTTAATACAAAGAAATTAATGACAGAACTACATCATAGCTATTAATACTCATTGAGTATTGACAATAAAAGACTTGTGATGTCAAGGTAAATTCAACAAACTATCTTTTACCAAATCTTATTGTTTTGAAATTCTTCTGACACATAAGATTTAACACATCCTGGTTCAAGACGAAAATTATCTAATTAACAGACACTCTCATAACTAGCCTATATAGTGGTGTCACAAATGTCTGATATAACTTTAAGTGATATATAACGCTACTCAAATCTATATGGCAACCAGTTTACTCAAGCAATGTTTACCACTAAATACCTATAAATTACTTGAAACTGAATTGTAAGTTTTCATAGATAGGACAAGTAAATAGTTATGTGCCAACAAACAGAATTCCAACTTATTGTTTCCTTCACCTTGATAACAGTAATAGAGGTTGACAGACTAGGCCAGGCTATGGGTATCACACCTGAATGTTAGTGACCTGGCATCTGCTGTACAGCAGCCCTGACATTAGACATCTACTATACATACAAATTATATTTTGAAGATATTGGAATAAGTAATTTAATCAAGGTCTCTTTCAAATTTACTACATACCAGATTGAGAAAATTTTAAGAAATTAAAGGAACTTATATTTGGCCTGCAAACACTAAAACCATTACAGAGGTAGATAAGGAAACTAGACACAATAACTCTGGCTCCTAACTAGTATGTTATGGAAAGCTGTTACTCTAACAGGAAATTACACAAAACAAAACCTTTAACACTACAGCACAGAAAAAGCTTAACTGGCTTTTAACTCTGAGAAAGTGAATTTCAATAATGCACGTGGGGATGCAGAAACTTCACGGCCAATAACCGAAATTTTTGACACACTTACTGATATAAAATATTAAACAAGAATTTCAAAATGTCAGGAACATAACAGAAATCTCTCTCATATTAGCTGCTGATATGGGAAATATCTTGTTTATTGACAATAGTAGGTCAAGAATCAACTGCAAAGTCATATCTACAAAAACTTCTCAAGATTTAATTTGCCACTAAACACTATTTCTAAATTTTTCAACTTAAAATTTGTTTGTGTATTGGAGAACAGTAAATTACATATAAAAGGAAGAAAAGCCTAAAAATAAGTGTTGAATAAGTTAAAACAGAAAGACATTACTCAAGGAAGGAAATTTATAATAGAGACCCAACAAATTGAACTTTTTCTCATAAGCATACTCTTACTAAGGCTTATATATTCCTATTGACAAGAAAAAAAGAAAAACTCACCACACATAACTACCTGACTATCATGTGTACCCAAGGGCCAACCATCCTACCTGAAGGCGTATCTTATTCAGAGAAAACTTGTGTGTATTAAGAAAAAAGAATTACAACTCACCTTACCTAACTACCTGACTGTCACGCCTACCAAGGGCTGACTTCTACACAAAAACGAACTGCTCTTCCCAAAAACCTATTGTATTCAAGTAAAATATAATTATCTTTAGAACAGAAGAGAGAGAAAACTTACCTAATCTATACACTTGACTGCTACACCTATCCAAGGGTCAACCACCTTACCCGAAAGCAGACCGCCTTACCTGAAAACCTACAGCCCTACCCAAGAAACCTTCCTATGTCAAACAATGCTGCAAATGAATAAAATCAATAAAAATATAATAAAACAAAATCAAAACTGAATGTTACTAATAGATTTCTAAGGAAAGAGAAAAAAACTAAAATGAATAAACAATAAGAAAGAAATACAAATTATGGCTGACTTTACAAACTGTCAAATGAAGATGAGTAGGTATATAACAGTTATAAAAAAATTAATTTTAAAAGGATGTTGTGATTGTTGCAGATATCTCAGTGTTCACAAATGAGTGTACTGAAACTCTATGTGGATTTGTTTTACAAGTTATACATAGATGTTGATAGTAAAAAGGTTAAAAGTCAAACAAAAACCAATTTCGAGCAAGTTTTTTAATAATTTTTCATAAGAATTGACAACTCAACAGTCATATTACCACATACAAATAAATATTATTTAACATCATCCGTTATTACAAAAATTCAAATAAACCATTTTTACACTTAATACATAGTATAAATAAATATTTCCTTAAATAGTAATGTTTGAGTCTAAACTAACACATGGCTTAACAATCAACAACAAAATGTTGCAATATCACAATAATATATCAAGTAACAATATTTATTGACAGAATGGGTTTGCTTGTGAATTTTTTAAAACAAACTTTAAAACTGTAAGAGAAAACAGATCTACACAATGATCATCTCATACGTTTTACACAAAATTGATGTCACTTTATAAATTACTCATCATAATTCCCATAGGAGTTTCAATTTTCCTTTTAAAATTTAATATTTGTATGCACACAGCTCAGAATTAATCATAAATATAACATCTCAAACTTAGTGATGTTTGTCATACCAAACATAATAATGATATTTACCATAACTGACAAAATAAAATTAATATCAAATAAACTAGTGATGTATCACTATGACTAAGCTAGTGATTTTCCACTTATTTAGTAATCTTTGATAACTTAAATAATCAACAACATAGTGATGTTGTACATTACCATTAACTAACCATCACTAACCTGCCTATGACATATATAATCACTAACCCAGCAATTATTATTCGCTTTATTAATCAAGAATGGTACTCCCCTACCGCTACTAACTCTCCCTCCTGCACCAATCCTCCAAGAATTGTGCTCAAGCCAATAACAGTTATCAAGATTGAAGATGGAGCAAACTAAACATACTGTTATCAGCACATCTGTTATAGAACAATATCATATTTCATGAAAATCAATATGATAACAGACAAGTTGCACAAGAAAAATGTTATTTTAACATTATTGGATGATACTCATTTACTATACTACTAATTATAGTAAATAGATCATCTTAAAACATTGTATAAGTAATAATAACATTTATAGAATAAAGGATGAAGATAAGACTGTTAATCCTTAAAACACATTTCCACAAATTCATGGTTTTATATCGTTTAATTCATGCTTTAATGCTTGTTAGGATAAACTCCTATTCTTTTAATTCAATAAGATTTGCATGATTCCATAAATACCCAACATAACAGAATTTACACAGATCACTAAGTAAATTAATTTAACCTTTTGAGTGCCAAATACTTTTAAGGTGGTGGTGCTGTCAATGCCAAGCATTTATGACAGGTCACCTCTCTCAGTGCCGTGCACTCTTTTGGTGTATGCGCAGTGTTCAACTAAATCGTTTTAATACATACTATTGTACAGTGGAGTCCCGCTAATCCGAACACTTGTAATCCGAACGTCGGTTAATCCGAACAGGTCCAGGAGGAATTATTTATAACGATAATGAACAGTTATAGGAACTAATTACATAAAAAATGAAAATGGGTGCATCATTTCGTACATAAACAAAGAAAACTTTAATTAAATAGACGTACAGTATTTTATTAAGACAAATTGTGTACGGTACAGTACATAAATAATGAAGTTAAATACAGTACCAAATTGAAATTTATAGGTTAAGTATGAGTTAAATTACTGTATTAAGAAGTGAAACCAAACAAAAATTGGACGTACAGTACTGATATTATTATTGAGTACAATATTAATTGTTAAAAGACGCATTAAAGAGAGTCTATTGGATGACGCGTAGTTTCGTACAACTATTGAACGCGTGGACCCGTACAATATCCAGTACGCTCACATTGCTTAACAATAGAACTCTCACACTAAATACGGTAAATGTGCTTAGTATTCGCAAACACGTATATTTGTCAAGAAATACAATGCAACTGTCAGAAAACATGTTTTAATAAACAATGTTGATAATTCTATAACAAAATAGACCCATTCTCAAGTTTAAAACCGTATTTTTCTGTAATTCTGGCTAATCCGAACAATCACATAATCCGAATAGGGCTCGGTCCCAATTAGGTCGGATTAACGGGACTCTACTGTATTAAGTGGATTGTATGACAACAATTCAAAAGTAAACATACAAAATAACACAAATTTTAATTTTATGATCTTAATTTATTTGTAAGTACCTTTTTTATTGCTCCTTATGTACATAGGAACAAACATATCAAATTTCAAAAAAGTAAGTATCTATGTAACTGAGTTTTAGTTTTCGTATATTTGATATTTGTGCAGTGTTCCACTAAATAATTCAACACTTTCAAAAATAAACATAATGGCATAGTGTTCTTGTTTTATTGTATAGGGGGAAACGTAGAATTTGTTTTATATTTATTTGGATCATAAAATCTGAAGTTTTTAAATTAAAAATTATCCAACAAATTTTAATTTTTAATAAACTTGAAAAATTGAAATTTTTTCATCTAATAAATTTGTATGCAACTTTATTATTGGAAATACCCACAGGCCGATCTCATCGGCTCTGGCACTCAAAGGGTTAAACATAAAAGTGCAAAATTACAGAAAACAGTAGGTTAATAGGTTCATTTGTTACGAATTTCAAAAAATATAAAACTTTACAAACGTATAGTGGAAAGTAGTTAAAAAAATTAACTGAATTGTTTTTATTACATTAACTATTTCTCTTTAGAGTTCCTGCTACGTTTTTACTGATTTTAATGGTGTAAGACAATGCTGTTTGTTCAGGAACAACTCATATTTAGGTCATCATTTACTTAGTTTATCAATAACACAAAATATTTAAGTTGATATTTATCAACTAACAGTTTTAGTTTGGAACATTTAGAGCACTGGTACTAATATTTATGAAGAGCATTAACAATCCATAAACTTAATGTTTTGATGATGAAAAATAAGAACAAATAATTTTTGTCGTGATAGGCACAGTGGCCAATGTAATTTGTGATAATAGTTCAGTTTGAAGTTGAAAGATAAGTGTAGGGCGGCAATGTGAAGAAGTGAGGGAGTGGAGTGCGGCTTGAACTGATGAACTAATGAAATTGACTAATTGAATCAAATCTAGTGATGTTATACATATTGTTACTAATTACCTGTATCATTAAAAAAAATACTATCACTACCCAGATCACGGCATATACCACCATTATCCTAGTTATAATGTATATCATTGACAAACATCACAAGTTCAGTACAAACGTCCATCATTATTACGCTGATTATGACAGATCTAATCAACAGTTACCAACATACCATTGTTAAAATTGACATCACCAATTAAGAAATTACCTTGTTATTATTTCTCTAGTGATGACATACAAACTCTAATCAAGTGATGATCAGTATAGTAACCAACATAACTATGATGTTGAACATTACCAATTAAGTGATGACTTTGTATCATAATTCCTCTAGTGATTACAAATTGGCATCAAATAAGTGTTTGTGTATGTCATATCTAGTTTAGAGAAGACCTACAACTTTTCAATATCTCAATCACTTTTCTCATCAAATTCTAGTAATGACTTATACCAACAGTAAGCAAGTGTTAAATAACTATGTGTTAAATAACTGACACAATGATGATTTATAATATCATATGTTTAGAAATGATCCTGGTCATCACTTCTAACACCAACCAGGTCATCTATCAATCAGAGACATCACTTTCTCATTCATATTTTGTAGTCCCATAATTTGTTATTGAATAAATGTTAATTCTTACTTTATCAAGTAATTATTCAGATAATTGCACTTTTGTATCGCAAACCCATTCTGAAACAAAAGTACAATGAAATGGTGAGAACTGGATTGCAAGATGTTCTGTAGTTTGGTGTCAGGCGAGAGGGAGATATGCGGCTTCCCTGCTGAAATAACACAAGGCACGTTTACACAAACCTCTGCACCATGTACACAACATTTGCGTAACACAAGGATTACACTTCGCAACAGAACTAAACTCTAATCTAGACCATACATATCATAGGAAATTGAATAATATTCAAATTATATTAACACAAAATCTATTGGTATGCTTAGTTATTATGTGAAAACTATAATTGCAGCGAATATTTCTCTAGCTCTTCCTTTTCTATCGTAGTGCTAAATGGAAGTGTAAATGCCAAAGCTATAATTTAAAGTACTAAAATTGTCTACTTATTTGTTATTTATGCTACCAAAACTATAAATAATATAACTCAAACTTAACTTCACAGCCTTCACAGTGGAACAATTTTTTTTATTTAAGTAATGATGAGTTTACACTTCAAATATAAAACATAAGGATCAACATAATGGTTCAAAATTAAAAACTTTGGCAACAGCTGGGAGTGGTGATTGAGGACAACAATATTTTAAGAGATAAAGAATTAGCTATGGGTAAGGGGAATTCAGAAGCCCACTCCCACGCTATTTTTATGATTCAATAAAAAGTATTTGTTTTTCGGTAAAAAACTATACATTTTGAGGCTGTTTTTAGGTTATTTAATTATTTGTTCATGGTTGTACATATTTATTATATTTTCAGCACTTTTTTATAACTTTCTGATAGTGAAGAAGGTGAGAGGGTTGTACCCACTCACTCCCACTTCAAGCTACTGCTGATAACTGAATAATTGTATGAACAGGTGACTATTTAAAGTTATTTTTAATTACATTCAGAATCAAATTTGTCAAGTATAATGGTTACAAGAGTATTTTTATTTCATAAGCTACACAAAAAACTTTAAATCTACAATAAGATAAGGTTAAGCTGTTACATTAAAATTAATACACACCATGAACTCAAAATGAATCATTTTCTCCCAAAATTATTAGTATAAAATTACAAATCTTTGTGAGAGTAAACATGTTCTGATGGAGTTTAATGGTTTGGGAAATTCCAAAAACAGTTATATATTGCAAGAATACTCTTTGTGTCACAGAAAAAAGACAGTCTGAATAATATTAGCCACTTTGTTGTACAACTTTATAATATGACTTTCATTGGTCCTGATGATATGTGGTTTGGGACGTGGACAAATTCAATGAGAATTGGTTTCCTTAAAAATAACCAATCACAATCAAACAGAGCAACTTATACAGTTGTAATCCTGTAAACTTATGGCTGACTTCAATACATTTATCTTATCTTAAATGTGCGTATTATTATATAATTTCTTAATTTAAAACGAGAAAGGATACTTTCCCGCTGCTAACACTTCTGAAAACTATGTATTTGCATCAGTCGAACTTTGGTTTAACAAAAACATTGTTCAGTTTTAATCTGTGCTGTAGGCCACACAACCTAGAGCACAAATTCAGTTTCACCAGGCTTCTGTGTAACGAACGTCCAGTTCTTGCAGGGCTGGGAGTTTGCTCTTCAACACCTCAAACGTCTGAGCACTCAGTTTTGTACTGTTTAGATTTAGCTTGCGAAGATTCGTCATAGCTAGAAACACAAACAAAAACATTACTTCGATTTTAATGACATGGGAACTCACTTAGCATCAATTTATTAGAGGTTATCAGACAATTCAATTACAGTAGAACCCCTCATATCCGGCCTCGGTTTTACCGCACCTCGGTTTATCCGGCCACTTCCCGGAAGCCAATATCGAAATTTATTTACCACGGCTTGCAGACGCGCAGTTGCACGCACTAGTCTCCCACGACTCTTGCGTTATTTTGGTGTATCTATTTGTTTACATTTTCCTGTGTTGTCCTCAGTTGAGCTAATAGGTTTAATCTGTAAACAGTTCGTTGATTATTTCCAGTGCGGTTAGTACAGTACAGTACAATTGTTTTGTTTCGTCAAGTGCTGTGTACTGTAGGTTGGTTTATCCGGCCGAATCGTTATCCGGCCAGGGGCTCGGTCCCGTGGTGGCTGGATATGAGGGGTTCTACTGTACTTAATTTATGTAAAACAAGTACACTATTATCTCTATTACAGCTCATTAGAATTAACCACTTTAATATTACCTATAATACGTTATAGTTGCAAATATCTCCAACTTATTAATTTTGCCATTATAACATAGTTGTGGCAATTGTTGCTTAGTACTTTCACTGTGGCTCTACATGGAGTGATCTTCACTAGTCATGGTACACCCTACTATGGCATCTGCTGCAGTCAACATGTCAAGCAACTATGAGAAACTGATTATGAATGGCAATCGTTGAATAGCATCTTCACTGTGGCTCTATATTGAGTGACCTTGACTGGACACATGGTACACCCTACCGTAGCATCTGCTGCAGTCAACATGTCAAGCAACTATGACAAACTGATTATGAATGGCAATCGTTGATTAGCATCTTCACTGTGGCTCTACATTGAGTGACCTTGACTAGACACATGGTACACCCTACTATGGCATCTGCTGTAGTCAACATGTCAAGCAACTATGAGAAACTGATTATGAATGTAACAGCCTCGACCAATGTAACAACCATGTATATATTACTCTTTAAACCCCTTGTGTGACATTCCAAAAACAACTACCTATTTGGGACCAACAATCAGCTAAAATATCAATTAACTACCATAACTATATAAGGTTAAGGTAACTCATCTCTTTAAGATAACTTTCCTGAAACAGGAAAATTGAAAGAGAAGGTTTGATCATTTCACAATGGATTGTAGGCATTTTAAGAAGTATTTAGAGACATTTTATTATCAGACAAACAGTTAAATTATGTTAAGATTGTTTTACTCATGTGTTTAAAATATAACTTGAGTGACATATTTGTATTTATTAAAGGTAATTAAAAAGATATAATTTTCTTAAATTATACTTTATTAAAAATATGTCATTTCCTCAAGATATGATTCATTAAAAAATATTTAACTTCTGGAGTTATAGTTAATACATCCTGTGAAAATTCAAATTTTTATCTTTAGCCATTTTTATTTGGCTCTTATTACAAAATTAATTATATTATTAAGTTATTATATTATAGTATATTATATTATAACATACAGCTCAAAGCTATAATACATTAACACAATAATCTGTTTTCAATGCCTCAATTGTTATAAATCTGTGAGCAAGTTATGATTTAATTAGCTCATTGTATTTTAAAGCTCCATTATGTTAACTATTTTTAACTACAGCAGAATGGTGAAACAATAGTCATTCATTCACAATCACAGTCATTTTTAGACACAATCATATTTTTATTCTCTTATACAACAAGTTTGTCTGTCACGATAATTCACTTCATATCCATATGGGCAATGTTTGTCTTCCCAAAACAAAACAATAGTACACCATTATCTTACAGCCCTAACACTGATTGTCTTTGAAATATAAAGAATGAATGAAAAATTAGAATGCTCCCCCCCTCTATTTTGTTATAAAGTTTATGTAAGGAGATATCCTTTGCATAGTGGTGCAATGTGAAAAGGAAGTTTCATTTAGTGATTTTGAAAACTGCTGTGTTCCCCAAAAGTGCGGGATTTTGGGGGCAACTCAAACATTTGCAATTTAAACCTCTATCAAGTGACCCCTCATTTTGAAGAGCATAAACATCTTAAAGAGCTTAAAGAATGGTGAAAACCAGAGATCGGTATCTCTTTCCCATACAAAATAATAGGTTATCAAACATTTTATTACGTATTGGCACTTATATTTTTTTGTTATAAAGTTACTTTCTGCATGGAAACCGGTTTATTGGTTGTTTGGGAATCACATATTGGGACCATTTTTTATTAATGGGAATCTTAATGGAGAATTGTATTTGTAAATGTTACAAGAATAGCCTGCACGGTCTCCAGACTTTACACCCAAGGACTTTTTTCTATGGGGTCACATTAAATCCATAATTTACAAAACACCAGTAGAAATGTTGAGGATTTAAGAAACAGGATTGTTGAGGCCTTCAACTAAATATCACTTCAGACTTTTCAAACGTGAGCTCACCCTATGTTTGCCTCACTTCCAAATAATAGGATGACCAGTTTGATCATTTGATTTGACTTAGAACGTTGTGAGTTATTAAAAAACTTGTTCTGGTAACCCTGGCTATTATTTTGGATGGAAAAGACATACCGATCTTTAGTTTTAACAATTCTTTAAATTTTGTTATGCTGCTCAAAATGAGGGGTCACTTGCAAGGGGTTTACATTTAAAATTTTTGAGTTTGGTTATATTTGATTCACTCAAACATTCCTTTCCAAGGAAACTTCCTTTCTACATTGTATCATTACTTAAAGGATATCTTCTTATAAACTTTAGACCAAAATAGAGGGGGAGAGGGTCCTGACTGTTTATCCACCCTGTACTTTTCAAGGTTCACACAGGATTTTTGCAGTATTTGAATTTTCATCCACAGAAAAAAGGCTCCAGTGTGTTCTTAGTCAATGGAATCTTATATGAGTTGTGTTCAAAAAATAATGGGGATTTTTAAGTTCTGCAGGTTGGGAGAGTCTGATTGTCAAGCCTTTTTTTTAAATATATTGATACTCATGCTTCTGAGTACAATACAATTTTCAACTTTTTTTGTTTAATTTTTCATTGGCAGCTTTTGTGTTTTATAAACTCAGCAATTTCTTTGTGTTAAAAAACATAAATCAAGGAATTGGTATTACATTTTGTGTGAAAAATGAAATAAAGTGGAGCAAAGCATGGGAAGTGTTAACAAAGACCTATAGGGAGTATGCTATGAGTGAAAGAAGGGTTTATGAGTGGTATAAACATTTCAAAGATGGCCATAAAAATATTGAAGATGACAAACGCTCCGAAAGCTTCCAGGATATCAACAACCGATGAAAATGTAAGGAAAGTGGAAGAAATTGTTATGAACAATCGCCATATTACAATCATAGAAGTTGCTGATGTTGTTAACATATCTATTGGATCATGCCATGACATTTTTTAAATGTTTTGGGTATGAAACTTGTGGTAACAAAATTTGTTCCAAAAACATTTTTAACAAAAACAGTGGTGAATGGGAGTTGCTTAAGAGTCACTAAATGATGTCAATGATGATGCAGAATTGCAGAAATGTGTTAAAACATGTGACTAAACATGGGTTAAAGGATATGATCTGGAAACTAAGTGAATCATCCCAGAGAAGGCATTCTGAATCACCAAGACCGAAAAAGGCTTGGTAAGTGCAGTGACTGTTTTTTTATTTTAATGGCAGAGTGCATAATGAATTTTTGCCAAAAGCCAAATGGTCTACAAGGAGTTGAACTACCTGCAAGTTCAACACTGTTTGTGTGAAGCAATCCAAAAAAAAACACCATGACAATGCAACTGCTCATACTTCACTGCATGTTCGTGAATTTTGAAACGATGCACCACCCTCCAGATATAACTCTGTGTGACAATTTTTATTTCCAAAAATAAAGAGAACCTTAAAGAGTTGTTGTTTTAGAAGCATAGATGACATTAATAGTGCATCGCTGAAAGAGCTAAAGGCTACCCAAAAGATCAAGTTTGAGATGTGTTTTGGGATGAGGGTAGAAGCATTGGCACAAGTACACAAAATCTAATGGGGACTATTTTTAAGGTGACCACATTAATGTAGGCAAATAAATATATATTTTTTAAAACATTAAAATTCCCATAACTTTTTTAACATAACTCATACATTGCTCTTTTAAAACCTTCTAATTGAGAAAAACATGATTGATTGACTTATAATAAATTAAATGAAAAATGACTTTATTAAAGGCAAAGTTAGGATTATAAAGTCCTCTCTACAACTTAACCTCATAAAAGATACTGGCCAAATTCATACTAATTCTTGGCTACTTAGCAGTTAGCAGTGGTCATGTTATGATTGTATGCAAAACTTTGTCAATGCATAAAGCATGTGTATAGCAATACAAAATTCTCAATTACACTACAGATTCTTGACTAAACATGTCAAGGTGGTGGAAGGAAACTCAGTCACCTGTTAGAGCTGCAATGCCCTTATCCGACACCGGAGTCTCGCAAAGATTGAGCACCTGCAGCTTGGGCAAGTGTTCAGAGATAATGAGCAATCCTGCATCGCCAAACTGTAACAATTACCTTGTATTACAAAGATCATTCTATACTAGGATAGCAGAGTTAATATTTTATCTCTTTATGTAAAGCTAGACATGATCACTAATCTATCGACTGACATACAAATCTGATCACTTCCCAATGTCAGTTTTCCAAAATAACCTAAAAATCAGTGTTTCATAATTAAGTGTACAAAAGTTGGTGATCTGATAGTACACAAAATTAGGCACCAAAGTACATGAGAAGGATATACCTACTCTCCAAAGTTACTGTCAAAAAGCAACTAAATAAAGATACTCATTATTAGTGTACTTTTTAATGTATTTCCAAACATAGAAAACAAAAATTCACTAAAGCGACAGAATAAGAACAAAATCAGAAACAATATATCTTTTTGCATGAAATGAAAAACACTCGCTTCTCAACATAAGTTATTAAAGGATTTCCTTCAAAATGAAAACAATTAAACCACACTTGAGTTTTTCAAGATGATGTTTTTTTACAACTTAGTAACTTGTCCATTTCCTTACGCTGATGTCAAATCGTCAGATTATTGAAATATACACAGTTTTTCATGTACTTTAACTTACCTTGTCTTAATCTGTCGTGCTCAAATTTTTCTGAGGATCGTATTTTTTACTAGTCTGACGGACTGCCCTCATTGTATGCCTCTATATTAAGGCTTCATATGTGGTAGGGGTACAACATTACAGGGCATAATATTCATCCCCATTTGATTTTCTGACACGCACAATATCCCCACTTGGGCTCCCCTACTATTATAATTCCATCTTGATTAATGTAAACTGTTTGAGGTATGACATCAATCCACATCAGACCTTCCGCACTTCCAAGATGAATAAACTTGTCTATTAGAAACTTATTCCTCATTTCAAGAATTATTCATATTCAAACATGATTTAAATAAAACATTATTAATTTTAAACTAGCAGTTACCTGTGACATTACACACAATTTTCAAAATCGAAGACCATAGCTTTTTTAGTGAAAGCATTTATTTATGTAATATGATGGAACCCTAAAATTATCTTTTAATATAAGTAGACATAGCGTATCAGGTACATATTATTTCAGTATCCATGGTTGAAAGATTCCAATATAAATACAATTTTTACTGGTTCTATTTTAGGTTTTATTGTGTGAATAAAACCTATACATAGGTTATACATGAACAATATACACAGTAGTCTCGAAAACCTAATTTAGTAAAAATAAAGTGTCAACTTCCATCTGTTTGGATTAAGTTTCTATCTAAGTTATTTCAAGTGTCATAGTTGAGTTTGACTTGTACTCCTATCAAGAAAATATATACCAACAAAAACCAACTTCAATTTTAAAGTATCTACTTTCGGCTCTTTTAATTTACTTTCTTCCTAAGACTTTTCGGTACATCATATTGATGGTTGGCTTTTTGTCTCGATAAAGAAAATATATAACTTACATACGCATGAAAAGTTACTGAAGTCCAAAAGAGTCAGATACAACTGATTTATTTACAGTTCCACAGTAGTTATGTTGTTGCACTGACCAAGAAAATAAACTCATATGTGGGTTTTGGAATATAACTTAAGATTTAAAAGCATTCATTTGTAGGTTGTGATATTTCTGGAGTTATAAGTAGTATTGATTTTTACCATGATCAAGAAAATATGTGCATACGTAAGTTTAAAAATACTACTTTAGCCAAATTGTATCTACTTACACCGCTCGTATTCTGCTTCTGATATAAGGGTATGAGTGTGCCATACCTTTGCTTTTCCTTGAAGTACAGTAAAATTGTTAAGGAAGATAACCAGTTTCGATTACTTTATGTACAAAACATTCACTGTTTTGTTCATGAAGGTGGGTTTTATAAGCCTGTTTAAATATTATTTTCAATTCATTACATGGGTTATTCATTACTGGTCCAATCTAAAATAAAAATTATACAGTAAATTTTTCTCCAATCTGCATACACTACTGATCAAGCATTGTATTAAATATTTTCTAAAATTTAAATGTAAACAAATGTTTCTGCCACTTTGGTAAACTTCAGCTGAAAGTGTCAATAGCTATTTAGGGTCAGTTAACTTTGGTTTAAATGTCATAAATATTATAATTATTTTCAAGAATTATGAAATATTTTGAGAAATTTTTCCAAAGTTTCTCACCTTTTAAACTTTCCTTGGACTACAAATAATTTAAAACAAAAATTAGACAAATCGGTCCAGCCGTTCTTGAGTTATAGTGAGACTAACAAATGGCATTTCATTTTTATATATAAAAAGTTATTGCTTTAGAAGCATGATTAGCATGTAATGTAAAGCTAAGATTTTTAGAAGCGAGAATTCTCATTCAAAAATTTGTAGGAACAAGATTTTTAAGTTTTTGTGTAATTAAAATAAACTAACTAATAATATATTCCAGGAAATAAGCACTGGTCACAAATGGAGGAACAAACGTTTTTGTAAGTAATTTAATGACTACAAATGATTAAATGATTTTATAGACCTCACACTGCAGGAGCAGGCCCTGTCTACTGTTTACAAAAGAACACATTTTCAAAATTGGTAATGGCATAAACAAATTTAAAAAATGTCATAGCTTTAAGGATTTATTTACAATATCAACAGATTAAAATACCATTTTTGTGTCAATATTGTATAACTTCAAGCTATTCAGTTAATTAAACCTTACTTACAAATTTTGAAAATTGATTAGAAAAGTTTCAAAAAGAAATGAGGGTACACTATACTTTTGCTGCTTGTGATATCACTAAGAGTAGTTCTTACAAATTTAAACTCTAAATTTAATAGTTCTTTTACAAACATTAAAACTGTGATAAAAACAATGCTCTGGTTCAAAACTTGGTGTAACAAACCATGTAGATACATGGAATACATTGATGTGTATAGGGAAGTAAATTTATCTATTGTTAGTGCTATACAGATCTAGGTTTACAGAAGTGTCTTTGACAATACCCCATCAGAAGAAGGACACATAGAGTCTCGCACAGTACCTTTGTAAAACACATGATGGTGGGTTTGGTGGCTAAATATTCATAACATCAATGACCATGTTGAACTTTCAAATGAAATTCTTCTGGTTCTAGGGTAATAGGGATACCTTAAATATCATTCCTGTTCTTTGCATACTATTCCATGGATGTCTCTACTCCCATATCTAAGAAAATTCAGTCATACTGTAGGACTATACCTACCTGAGTGGCCCAGAGGTTGAGATAGCGTAGACCAGGCAGTTTGATTATGTGTTCTGCACAGGCACTGGTGACGTGGGTAAAAGCAAGGCTGAGACACTCCAGGTTGCCAAGAGCCCCGCAGCTGAGCAAGCGTATCACGTCGCTGTCAGTAGACCGACTGGGCAGCGTCAACTTGCGAGGTCCTCCCTTCTTATGCTGTAAAAATCATCATGCCAAATTTTAATATTGTCAACAATATAAATGGAAATTAAATGATGAAAAAGATTGAAATTTTGAGAATGAAAGAAAGTATAGAAAGTGCATAACACTGGTCCATTACCCAACTGTTATACATTGGATTGGTAAGTGAACTACCAGATTCTTGTATCGTTGCAGCTCTGGTGGTCATCTACATCTACTTACTAAAGTTAATTTTGTTTACTTTGATACATCCAAACTATTTGTCAAATGGCCATGTGCATCATACAGGCATGTGCCTGTAGTATGAAAAGCAGAAAACAAGCATTCCACTCGCTGCCGATATAAAAGTAACCCTGAACAGAATATTTGACCATTCAGACTTACAGTGCCCATTACAAGTGTCGAAACTTACAACACAACAGTTTAACCATCCAATTGTATCCATTTGAATCTTAACTGCTTTGTAACACTATTCTGACTCTTTGTGATATCAACCTTTCAATTTTTACAATCAACAATAAGTTATTAAGCAATGCATACATTTGTACATTCATTGTTACTCAGAAGATTAATCTTAAGGTTGCTTTAGTTGAACAAAATTGTGAATAATTGCATAATAAGCCCCAAAAATTACAATTCAGCCATTTCACAATGATAAAATTCATAAGAAATTACCAGTTCAGCATTAGACATCTGCATGCCATTTTCCTCTTGTATATAATGTTCCAGCTTCTGTTTGAAAATAGCTGATTTGAATGTTAATGAACTAAAGCTACCCACAATTACAAGTAAAGTCCAATTCAACTATACTATGAGACTGAAGTTTAGATGGGATATTCTTTCAGTTGATGTATATTTCTTACTAAACGTGTAGATTGATAGCTAGGCAGCTGAGAACGTACCAGCTCCTGGAGATGTAACTGCCGTTGACACAAGGCCGCATAGCTCTGACTGCCTGAGGTCGTGGACTGTAACGTAGTAGCTACTGTCAGTCTCTGGTCTGGCTCCGGTAGCAGATCCCACTCTAGCGCCAGACAGAGTGCCGACTGAGCCGCTCGGTTCTCTCTCAATGCTAGCAGCAAGCAGGCACCGAGCCGCTTGGCCATCAACGCTGCCACAAACCTCTTCCGCTTGCAGCAGCAGCCCAGTAGTGTTTCCAGCTGATCACACCATGAATATATCAGAACCACAATTTATTGATTTCATTCAGTGTCAACAACTTTTTATATTCATCTTATTACACGGCCAGAGATATGAATAACAGCATGGTCTGAAGAAGATCTTTCATTCATTGTTTGCTTGATCAGTTCTCACCTTTTAGTATACTTGAGTACTGTTCCATAGATATTATTGAGGTTGTTGCTCTTATACAGTACAGTGTGTCCATATTCTTCCCCAGTGTTGCCAATTTTCATAATGTTACTAATTATTAGTGAGTTATAGACATCTCTCAAGCTCTTAACAAACAAATCCTTTAAATTCCCATGCCCAGCACATCATATCGAGCCAAACATTAACAATGGACAACCAATGTAAAAAGTTTAACTTTTTATGAGCTAGATTTATTCTCTTAAAATTATATGTAATTATATCAGTTGTTGTGAATTTAATTTGCCAATTTCAACACTATAATCAAAACAGATTTTAATTTCTTAAGAAAACAGGTAGATCAATGCTAAATGAAGGGAGATGAAATTCTTTTTAACTATAATTACTTGACAATCTTGTGAAACATAAAATTGTAATTTAAAAACTCTTTAATAATTTCTCTTTAATAAACTCTTTTATAATTAAAATTATATAATTATAAAACTCTTGTGAAACACTCTACCAGTTAAAACAACAATATGTATTACATTATACTTCCTTCATCCGCAATGAAAAACTTGGAATACTTCTAAACTCACTTTCACATGGTCGACAAATAATTGCAGATGACACAATCCTATCTGCACAAGCCTGTGATTGTATGGTATTACAGAATGTTCAGTCATCAATAGACACATTATGTGGATCTGGTTTTAGTAAACTACTTCAAGGGTTTATCACATATAGCACTACACTATCAATGATACAGATAGATATTTAAGCACTATTAAAAAGAGCAACATAGTAGTAATAATTTTTCAGATAATTTTGGCCAACAGATTTATAAACAATAGTCACAAAATGCTGGATATTTAAAAAAAATAATTTTAATTGCTCAGTTAGAAAGGTCTGTACGTAGAATGAAGTGCCATGTCAACATCTCAAATGGGTTTGAATCAATGAATAGCTATGGTTCTTAAAATGCCTCCCAGTCTTATATTTGTATCTTTTAATCTTGTATTTTGTAATAGCAGCAGCACCGCTGACAGTGTAATGGATGAAGAAACATGTGTTTATTTTACCAATGAATTAAGTAAAAAAAACAGCTTGAACATTCAAATTTGTGTTTTTATCTGTTATCATAATTATAACAAATGACACACAGTCAGAGAGAGGAGAAGGTAGACAACATCAGACCATAGACTTAAGAAAGATTGAGCAGACCAGATTAATTTTAAAATACATGGTACAATTTTACATCATACTTCAGACTTTGCATCTAAAATTACATTATCTCTACCAGTTAATAAATCATACATTAATTGGTATTTGAGTCAGACATGAAGAGGTAAAACGAAGTTATGCTTGAACTGAGGATTAAGGAAAAACACTTAATGGAAATTGAAATGAGAAGTGCATAAAAATTGGTAAAAGCTTTGCAAACAGTTCCTTTACAGTTGCAGAGAATTAGTCTCTATCGGTACCATGGAATATTCATTAATCTAAGACAAGTAGAAAATATTTGTAAGCAGAATTCTGAAGAATAGAGAAATAAATAAGAACAAGAAAATCTTAAATAAAATTATCCCAACATAAAACTTTTGGCCATACAGAATCAGCCAGTTCAAGATTAGTGAAGGGAAAGATAATTATCATAATAAACGAAAATATATAGTACATTTATAAAGGAAGATTCTTTTAAACAGAGTATAAAGAGTAGAATAGGCAACATTGGATTATATAAAATACACTTCTCACCATCTGACCCCACAACACTCCATCGTCTATGCAAGCAAGGCTGGAGGGGCAGAATATATCCAGCCAGCCCTCCTTGCCGTCTCTCACCCCCAATACCATCTGATGAGTGTCACAGTCCGTGCTGGTGCCTATCCTCTCTATCACAGGGCTCAGGCTCCTAAAACATTCCACATCATCCTCTTATTGAAGAATGTAGAACTTAGAATTTATTTTAGTTTTCATCCATTAAATTTAAGAATTTTATAAAATTTATAAGTTACACTCTCAGCTCCACATGAAGCTACATAGTGAGGATATTCTTTTTTGTGGAATAACATAGATACCTTGGGCTGAAGTGTTTATAATATCAATAATGATTATAAGTTTTACAATGTAATAAACAACAGTAATGTAATTAAGCAATTAAAACAAATTTCATAACTAAAAATATCATAAAAATATGAAAACAAACTATAAAATTGTTAATAAAATGATTACTTGTTAATATTAGTTCACTATTTCTTACCCATGGCTTCGCATGCAGGTTCCTGCTGAATAACAAGAACATCATAGGCATATCCTTTCTAAATGGCAAACCAAGTACTTCTGAGATAAGTGATGGTCATTGAAAGATATTATCCACTTTAGAATAATTGGACTTTAAGCTTAATGGGCAATGTTTTGGAGCCTGATGTCGAATAGTAAAAACAGTTTCTATAAGCACCAATAAATAGCTCTAACTCTTAGGCAACATTCAATATTTTATTGAATAACCCTAAGGTTTTCATTGGCACTTCACAAGTGATGGGGAAGCCTTAAGATGGTGTCAATAGCATTTTTGTGAGAGCCCTTTGGATGTAATATGATGGAGCCCTATCATAACTTTTTAAACATTCAAAGTACGCATCTCTGAGATACATATTATCTTAGTATTCATCCAAAATTTCAACACAATTAGACATAACAGTTTTAATCCTATGTTGTAAGTAGTTTATTCTGGCTTATACAATTTTCAATTTGTCATTTTTTACTGGGTTAAGATAGAGACCTCTAGTTTGTGTTGTTTGTTTTCTTTTATCAGGGGCTTGAAAATGATAGGTCACTTGATGGGGCTTTACATTTAAAATTTTTGAGCTGCCCCCAAAATCCCCCATTTTGGGTTTGTGAATGAAGCAGTAATTATACCCCAAAAGTACCTCATAATATAACATAAATGTGTGGCAAGTTTAGTTTTTCTCGTGTGAGCCGTTACAATATTAGTCGGGGGTCTCCAGACTTTTTATTAACCCTGTATATGTATATATATCAATTTTATATTTTTATATTATATATTATTTTAACTGTTTCACAGACTGTTTTCATTTGTAACCTTAGATTTCGTTTGTAAATTACCATCAAAATTCTCTGATGTGTTAAGAGGACAGGAAGGCTACAACCAAGATGGTTGTGAACAACCACATTATTGATAATTACCATTTGCATTTTCTGTCACCTGATTCTTATTCTTCATTTTGATGGGCTAATGAACAGTCTTAATTTTGGGCACTGATCCACAATTTGTTTTATTCCCCTTAAAACCAGTCTTGGACACAAACAGTTAAACTTTATTAGGCTGCAACAGCCAGAGTCAGTATTTTTCTTTTTTAACCCTCGTAGTATTAATCAACAAAATTTTGTCTCCTTTCGCCGTTTCTGTACTGTCAACTTACATAATTTTGTCGGTCAACCGTTCCCTCACATAATCAGATCTTATAAAATAATGCGGTAACATATTAATTTAATTCAGACACCATTGGATTCAGGAAGAAAAATTGTAAAGAAAAATAAAGTTTTATTTCTTATTTATTTTTATCATGGTTATGACATAGCAAGATGATTATTCAAAACGTAAATGAAAACATCAGCTGTTTGTTGTGAACGTTGTCTTGCCGGCATTGTTTACTTTTATTCTGTGCCAAGCTATGCAAGTTTTAGTTTTATTAGTGTTTTAA
This sequence comes from Homalodisca vitripennis, assembly GCF_021130785.1. NCBI lineage: Eukaryota > Metazoa > Arthropoda > Insecta > Hemiptera > Cicadellidae > Homalodisca > Homalodisca vitripennis. Next base: position 115,565,253 of record NC_060208.1, read on the forward strand.
TGTTGTATTAAATGTGTTGTGTATTGTTGGATATTGTAATAGTGCAAATAACTATATTTTAAATAAAGAAATATCTTTTTAATAAACTCTGATAAATTATCAGCTTAGGTAAGATATTGGAGTAAGGTTGGCTAAAATTCATTACACGTGTTTTTCACTCTTATTTTATTCACAAATATATTATTATTCATTAACACAGTAATTTTCAGGCTGATGTAAATAAAGATTAGCTAATTTAGTAACACTGTGTATGTGTGGATTTTAATTTTTCTAAATAGTGAGCAGTATCGCATTTTCTTTTGAAAATTTGGTATTATTTCATATATTTAGGTATAGTTCCTATCAGTTATAAACAATAAATTTTGACAGAGTGCAAACTTTTTAATATGTCTTATACTTTGCTGTATGAACCTTTTATGTAACATTTTTTGATAATTACAAAAAGTAACTTTTTTATACTTTTCAAAAAATGTGTTATGGAATTAATTTCATTCTTGCAGTAAAGTTCATTTCATTTTGAGTAAGAGAATATGCATACAACATATATTTATGTACAATTAATTGTATTAGCAAAACTTTTATTAACAAACTCTTACATACACACCCGATTTTCATAATTTCTGGGAATAACCGCTTTTTGTTTTATAGCTTTATAATGGTTTCATATATTGAGTATAAAATCTGTGTTTTTCTGAAACTAGATGAAATTTGTCACAAATGGCTGTCTCACATTTACATTTTTCTCAAAATAACTTGATTTCATAGGCATGGTCCCCCCACCAAATTTCAGAGATTCTTTTGCAAAATTAGCATTTTATTTAAAAAAATATTAAATAAAATATTTTTATGGCCTACTTTATACGCAAACATTATTTTTTGTTTAGTTCAAAACAAAAAATATATATATGCTCCTAATTTATATTTTTAATAATTTTTTTTTAAACCTTGCATGAAGCTCTAAAACAGCCCGACAATATAGAATGAAATGACTCCCAGTTGTAAGGTTAAAGCTTTTTTATTAACAACCCTGAGTGAAGATCTTGCTGTTCTATCTACTGGATGGCATGTCATCATTGAAAAATGTTTTCAGTTCTATATTTTTAACCTAACTTATATTCCCGATTCTCGATTCCCATATTTCAGTACTTTACCAGAACCTCCAACATTGTAATTTTGGCTCTTTATATTTTAATATAATTTATTATAACTAGCAATCAAAAATAAAACGAAAAGATAATGTTCATTAATCTTTGTAAAGAATACAAAACCAGATAATTTATTTCTATAACTTAGGTATTCTAGTATATAGTATCTAATCTATAGTAGTGTATATATATAATTTTACACAGCTCATAACAAAATTCCACTTGGTGTCAAGTACATTGCTTGACTCGTTTGTTTCTTAAAATTTTAGTCATGGAGGAAATTTTTTGCTAAATCATATTAGTGCCCAATACCACACTTTTAATTTCATCGGTTACTGTGAATATTCCACACCACAATGCTTTCAAAATTATCACTAAGCAGAGTATTTGTAATCTTGTCACAAATTCTACTATACATGAGAATAGAATGAATGGATGTATGCATAACTTCACATTAATCAATAAAAAGTCTTTAATAATAAAAATGATTTGATGTTAGATATTTTAACAATTTTTCCATTACTTCTATCCACTTAAAATCGTTTGCATAATCCACTAATTTACTGATTTTCTGAGCTCATAGAAACAGTAGATTTCGGACATTTTCTTTCCATTGTTAAATGTTAACAATCTCAAAAGAAATTGGTGGATAGTTGAACATATGAATAACTAGTTCAGTTACAATATTGATTCATTCAGGCCCAATTGGGTAAAACCCCAGGAACACAATTTTTCTACACATTGAATCCGTTCCTCTCGATTTATCTGTATTATTCATTTCTAAAGCACTCTGAATAAAATTACGCAAAAAATATGAGCAATGATATACAATTGAATTATATTTTACTTTTTTCTGGATACAATTGTTACAATCACAACTGTGATGAATATTTACAGTTATATTTATACTATATCCAGTTTTAAGAAAAAAAGCACTAAACATTTATAAAACAAAATTTATTTTAAAAACAAATCCAAGGATGTAAACTTGATTTTCTATTACATGTTTCACAAAATAAGAGGTTTCTCGCAATCCAACCTTTACTGATCAATTATTACATGCAACACAATCATTTATTGACATTTTCCGTGTTCCATCATAAAATGAGTTTTAGATAATGCCATATTTGCTGATATACACAGACCTTAAAAACCACATCGGTATATTGAATTACAAATACAACACAAATAGTCATACTTAATTTTAGAAATCCAAATAAAGTCAATGTCCCCGTGAACTATTGGAATATTTGTTCACTAAATAGCCATCCACTAATAACAGTATAAACTTTACTTTTGAACAGCTCCTTTAGAGGACAATACCAGAAATTTTTTGATGTTGAAAGATGTCTTACATAAGACAGGAAAGTTCTTACAATGATATATTAAGAATCCAGAACTTTAAATCAAAACAGGCTTACATTTTTCACACATGAAATATAAACCCAGGATGGTTAGTCACTATATTATAGTACAATTAAAGAAAACAAATGTTTGTAAAATACAGTGGTGTCATTTAAATATTGCATATCAATATTTTACTCTTGGGATTTCCACTTGGCTTACGATTTATGAATATTTTTCCAGAAAGTCCATAGACTGACCCCCTCTTCCCCTCCTATTAAAACGACATTCTGACATGAAAGTTCCAATGACACTGAAGGTGAGTGGAGAAGTCTATGATGTATTGATGACTTACTTGATGAAGTGAGGACTAGTGAGGGCATCATCAGGTACTGGGACAGGTTGCAGCAGCTGAGCCAGCCCAGGTCTCCAGTCATCATACTCTGATCTGGCATCGCAATATAAGTTTATTCTATTGTTATAACAAATATTCTATTCAGAATTTTTTTTTTAGTTGTAAATATAAAGTTCACATATACCACTCATGAACTATGTATGATTGATGATTGTGTCAACTCTTCTTTTGTTTACTACTAGATTTCACATAGCCACAATCTAACAGATGGCAACAGATTTCAGCATTCGACAACTTATTTTCTCACATAATATTACATGAACAAAGGTAATAGTGGTGTGAACATTACAAAAGTAGGTACTCTCCCTTGAAGAGACCATTAAATGTTTGGTTTTTATTCTTTTAGTAAAACCGCATTATGCATTTTTGATAAAATTTAATATAACCACAAATTTAAATCAATTGGAGAGAGGAAGTGCATACACTAAAAGAATTTATAACTGCAAGAAGAATTTATGACCCTTGTTATATATATCCCTGTAATGCCAACAATAGAATAATGTCATGGGTTTGCTTACATTGTGCGGAAGACTTGAAGGTAGCAATCGATGCGGCTGGCCCGATCCTCCTGGATCTGATCATGGTTCCTCTCCTCCAAGATGGCAGAGATCTCGAAGATGTTGAAAATGGCTGATAAACAGACAGACACAAGGTTGGGCAGCACCCGAGGGTGAGGGCAGCCGGAGCTGGGACCATGGACGCTAGAGCAGGTAACAGGAGATATAGTACACTTACTGTCTCTAGAATCAGTAATTTTGTACAGTATAAATCTTAGTCATACTAAGCAGAATGTAAAAAGTCCAGTACTAAAACGACTAGTTTTCCCCCATAATAACAATGTTAAACCTCAAACACTTTTATATCCATATTTTGATCATAGCATTATGATAGATGTCTCATTTTAAAGATAATATGCATCCAAACTTTTTATAGTTTTTAAGTTTATATGTTTTAATAAAACAATGAAATACAAAGAACTGACTTTTTCAGATAACGTATACGTATATTAAAAGAACGTATTTGGATGTTATCAATAATATCTTTTAAATGAGACATCCTTCATGATTCTATGATTAATAATAAGATCCTAAAGGTGTATAAGGTTCAACAATATTTTTATGGATGCTATAATCCCTGTTCTAGTGGCACAGAGAACATGTGCAGATAGCAAACAAAGTTTACATTCGCTTAAAAGTACACAAGATTTATACATACATACTTTAAATGCTCCTAAGTGAAAAGGATTGTTATCAATGATATAATAGAGAGTAATATGAGAGTTGTATCATACAATTTACAAATAAAGCACATTTGACTAAAAATAACAGATTCTTCTCAAACTACTCTATAGCAAGGTGTTTAGGCACATGATGGAGTTCTTTTACGTTGACATTTTGGGTATCTGTAAATGTGGTTGGTTCTCTATGTCCATGATGGTATGTCTACAGCTATAATGAAGTATGCATGTCAGCAAAGATAGGATGTGGTGGGGCGTTCCCACTGGTGATGGGTGTACATGCACATGATGGGATATCTACAGCCTTAGTAGGGTAGTATGTTAGTTAAAGAGGGTCTGTGTCTAAAGTGTAATATCTGCAACTATGATGAGGTGTCTATACCCATTACAGAGTTTTTGTAACCAGAGTGGTTAGCCTCAATGATAGGATGTGGTGGGGCATTCCCACTGGTGATGGGTGTCTATGCACCCTCGTTTTCGTTCCTTCCAGTGCCTAGACACTGATATGGTATGGTGTCTGTACAAAGGATAGTGAGCAAACATATTGGATGACTTTTTACATAATTAGGGCCATAATTTAAGAGTAGCAAAATTGTATAATTTATTATCCGCTATTCATAATCTAAGAGAGAGTCCCTCAAAACATGTAATTTTTCCTAATAAAAATGTCCACAGTCATACCAACCTAGCAACAAATTTGTTAATAACTTCTTCATTGTCATTGTGTGTGTAAAGAGCCTGGATGTAGTCTTGGACTAACTTCTTCATTAAGGGATGTTTTCCAAAATCCTGAAACAATAATAAATATGGATTAATACAAAAATCATGCTAACATTAATTTTTATGATTTGTTCTAGTTTTCAATTAGGCAAGAAACCACACATGATAGGATGTGTCTAAGATTCCATATAACTTAGTAAGCAACAGTTCATATAACACAATTTACATTACAAAATTAAGTGAATTATAATCTGAAAACATGGTAACATATTAGTTCTTCTAATAGCTGCCTTCACTTACTGATAAAATTACACATATTTTACCAGGAAAAGTATAAACAAACATGATAAGAACTATCGTAAAATCCCTATTTAGTCTTGTCATAATTTGTAGAGACATAAAACAAACATCGTTGTGTCAACAAATAAATTCAAAGTTACTTAAGATAAGGGACTGCTTGTACATGTTGCCAAAAAAAACTTTTTAGTCTTTACAATTTAATATAATTGGTATGTAACATAAATACTGTCAATAAGCTATGGATCAATATACAATAAATGTTTTAAAATCTATAAAATTATAAAAATGAAAGCCTATGACCTTCCCATATAATGGTATTGTATATTTTCTAGTTGTTCATCCAAACCTTTATTTATATATAATGTGTTATGTTAGTAACAAGTATTGTACCTTTATCTTCTCCTGAAAACTTGTTCATTCTTCAATTATAAATATAAACATTTTGTTATATAATTACGTTCTTTTTAATAATAATCTCTGGTTTCCAAGTAATTATCTTACATGCAAAGGAATTATGACATTTTGGGCTTCATATTGAAAGCTCAATCAATCAATCAATCAAAATTCATTATGTACATGAACATAGAGTACAGTAATGGCGTCGTTAACGTCTACAAATTACCAGATACAGACCACGTTGTGCTTGAGTATCCGGTACACGACGGGCGTTAACGCGTCACTGACCAGGGGCGAGCGAGGGTGGGACACACAGTGGCGGGAGAAGAAGTGACACATCTCCGCAGAGGGTGGACAGTTCTCTAGTAGAGGTGCCAGAGTGCTGATGAGTTCTTCACTGAACAGTCGACCTGACCAGCTCTCCTCCTCCTATGTAACACAGTACGCTTACTACATGTTCATGACATTGTTCAAGTCAACTTAAGTTTTTTTTAAATAAACTGTGTCACAATTCTAGAAATGTTTTCTTATACTTTCTCGAAGAACAACACAGAAATATTTCAAGTTTTTAATTGTGTTGATAATTTTTCACTGCAGGGTAAACAGAAAAGCTTAGATAATAGTCATATGGCCTTGACCACTTCAACCTAAGAACTAAGAAAGTTATTTAAAAGTTCTCTATATACAATCTAAGGCATTAAGCATGGCAAAACTGTACAGACCAACTATTACATACTTTAATTTTTGATGTAAATGAAGTAAAATAATGTACTAAGTTACCTCCATTAGCAGTCGAGAGAAGATATCAATGGGGACTTGGTAGACACACTCGTCATGCAGTGGTGTGTTTATCGACATCTCCACAAGGTTCTGAAACATAGGAATTGGACTAAACATTAATTAATTTAATTATTATTGAACTATTTCCCCTTAATCCTGAACCATCCTGACTGCATCACAAAAAAGTACTTGATCAATTTGTGCTATATGTCTACCCAATGCCTATTATACTAACATTTTGATAACTAGATCAAATGATTTTTTTAAATTAACTTTGGGTTTTAATTCTGAATGGTTTGTGTTATTAAGTAATGTTTATTTTCCTAAACCAAAAAATTAAGTTACAACTTTGATTCGAGAAGAGAAAAGGCTTCACTTCAAGACGAGGATAGTGAGGTAGATGGGGATAGCAAGGTGGATGAGGATAGTGAAGTGGTTGACGATAGTGAGGTGAATGAGAAAAATAAGGAAGGTTTTGTGTGATGATCTATTAACAGCAGTCCTATGCTAAATTTTTTCTTAGACTTATAATCCATTTGATCTCTTAGTAATTACCTTATGATGATCTATTGAATTTAAATACTAGTTAATGTTTGTTATTGCCAGAATTTACTCAATATAACATGTTTAATAATTTTCTGTAATGTATTGACATTCCTTCTTTACACTGTTTAAGGCTATGACTTGATCGATGCTTTTAATTATAAAATACATTTATAATTAATAAATTTTGAAATCTTGTAATAATCCATACATTTTATTTTATTTTATTTTTGCAATACGAATAAATACTGAAATATAGTAACCATGGAACTGTGTTATCAGAAAAAAGATAGGTAACCTGTTTTATAAAAAGGAATGTAAAAGTGTGGTTCTACAGACAATTTACTAATTTTTTTCTAGACATGAGTCCAATCTTAAGGTATTCAAAACATTAAAGTGTCAAAAGTTAAGAACGAAAAACTTTTTATTTTTAAAAAACTTTGTATTTAATCAATATTGAACACAAATAATACATAGTTAACAAAATAAATAAGCTATATAACTTTGGAACTTTTTCTTTGGAAGTATAATTTTAAATCTTAAGCGATACATTAATTTTTAAATCTGTGTGCAAAAAAAATATAACTTTCCATTATAAGTACAAAAGTGGTGATTAAGCTGGTGATTCTTTTTTCCCACAGTAATAATTTGTATTGTACATACAGTAATTGGAGAGAGAAAGAGGCATTGTTATCTAGACCATTGTACCTCTATCTCACCATAAACCCGACAATAGTGCTATTCCATGTTTACAGTGGATATTATCAGACAGTAAAAGCACTCCCTATGCTGCAATCATTTCAAGGTTTTCCATACACTAGAAGTCCTTTGAGAGCTCTCTTACTGTTTTGATGCAATTGGAAGGGTGTTTAGCTCTCTCTGTTTACATATTTAATATTTACTATATTTCTAAAAAAAGCATCTGTTCATGATAAAAATTTAGTATCAACTGGAGGAATTCAATGCAAAATTAATTAATGTGTATAAATTGTAAATTATTAATTTACAGATTAATACATATGAAATAAATAAAATAGACTAATCAATAGAAATAAAATACTTGAACTCAAGACGTCTTGTGAAAAAAAAAATTTAGGAATGTACTAGAAAGATCAGAAACACATTAAAAAGTATAGTTAATAATTTTTATATATTAAGACAATTTACTTGAACGTTAGCTTCATGCATTATTTGTTATTATTGTTCCTCAAATTAAAAACAATGCAATCTGACGTAATTCACTAGGCATTTTAGAATGCCTTGTATTAAATCCTATTTCCAATCTATTTTGCTTCTCTAACTATTTTGTTTTGAAAAAATGTTTTTGCTTATTTTGAATGAGTGTTCTGTTTTTGTAATGCTGAATATACGTGGATGTGCACTCTTAAAAATATGGGGTTTGCTACAAAAAAATACCCACAGTTTGTAAAATAGCAATGGTATCTAATTTCATTTTAAAGTTGTTTCTCACAATGTCGAAAACCTAAATTAGTCAAATTTTATGAAAAATATAGTTTATTTTAAAGGGGTATTTGCTTTTAGGGATTTGCCACACACACTGTGGCATAGTAAAGCATTCATATATTTGTTACATGCCCGACACATTGTATCCCAACAGAGTAACAATATCATAAAATTAAATAAAATTTCAAAGTGTATTTGTAAATCATAAGATATACAGCAATATTTAGTGAAGACCTGATTTTAATTTTAAGTGTTATTTAATGGGCTGTACTTAATTAAAACAATAAAATGGAAGATGTTCTTGAAGAAACATAAAGATTTTATTTACCTTCATTTCTTTTAATATGACCTCTGGTCTGGTAGAACAAGTAAGCAAATTCTGGTACTTGAAAATGTTTTTCTGAAACAAAAAACACTTTTTAATGTGTACTCGTAGATGCACCAATTTTTCAATTATTGGAGTACTCTATATTACAATACACAAAATAATGAACAAAATCAATTTCAATTATTTTATAGAGAAATTAATTTAGTCTACAAATCTAAAGCAGAACAACATTACTAAGTGTTGTTTATTTAAACACTTATATTTGAAAGGTATGTAGTATCATTTAAACTTGACTCATATGTTCAAAAGGAAAAACTATTTTCACACAGTAACTGCTTTTTAATTTTCCTAATTATACTTCTATCATTAACTGTATCAAAATATATGGCTTATTTTTTGTTGAATTTAATGTTTAGCTGAACATCCTCGAACTGCATATTGTGCCTCAACTAGAAGAAAATTATGTATCAGCAGAGTGGCAACCCAAGAATAGACTTTATTAAACTGTCCACTTTTTAACATATAGACTACGAAACCATGTGGTTTATTTGGATGGCCTACGCCCTGCATATTAACAGGTTCAACACCACACGTTTTCATCTTGTAGTAAGATGCAAGAGTATATTGGACTTGAATCATAACAATTTATTGACAAAGTACTAAGATATTTACATCCAATCTCACAACTGTGTCTTGGATACACAGAAAGAAAATTTGATATACATACTTGAATATAAATTCACAGTCTTCAACCTCAAATCCTTTGAATAAAGATCTTTCATCCAGGATGTCCTTTTTATCAATCTGGAAATAGATAGACTGGCTCTTCTAGAAAACTTAAACTTAAGGATTTCCTTTGTATTTGCGTACTTCATACAAATCGTTTCTACATTCTACACTGTCAATTCTGAGAATTAATTCATCCTTCAGTTACTCATTGTCGTGTTTCAAGAGGGCTTTGCTGAAGATATAGCACCATGAAATCATGAAGAAATAACATTAAGGAGTTACTTAAGTTAAAATAAGAGATTTTCTCACTTTAATCGCCAAGGATAATGCTTAACCTAAGATTGAAACAACAATTAATTAATTTAGAATTGATAATAAGGCTTCTGTTGTAGGTATAGAGTTTGTAAATTAGCCTATAAATCTGTTAATAGTATGTACCCATACAGAAGCATCAATTAGTTCCAGAGTAAATGAGTACATGTTCCAAAACATGCAGAATCTGAAGAAGGCAAGAAGCCAAGAAAATATTAATACAGATAACATTTGTACTTGTTATAAACTAACCTTCCACAAGATGGAGTGGTACCACTGGTCTCGGATATAGGCGTTACTGGCCTGAAATCAAAATGCCTGTTAAATTAACAGAACCTGCCTTACAGACAGACAGAGCCTGTTGATATACTAAACTTGGATAGTAGAATACTTATGCTAAATAAACAGATACTGTAGTTTTCTTTTAAGCTAATTAATATTTTCTTGGAGTTTCATTTTTGGTAGCTAGTTATAATAAATTAAAACTAAAACTTTGGAGGTCCTGTTAAATACTGAAACATGTGAATTAAGAATTTAAAATTTTAGTTGAGTTAAAATATGGAATCAAATTATTGCTCTTATTATGGATGATGTGCCAGCTAACAGGTAGAACAGTGACACTGATAGAGCCTTCATGCAAATTTAGAGTTGGAAAATCTATTGTTTGAAGTTCTAATAAAGTACCAAGTACAATAAAGTTCTAAGTAAGGTTTGGTATCGCCAAAAATGTTTACTCGTCACCACAGAAATTTTATCGAAAGAGCTTTAAAAATGGAAATAATGACAGTGTGGCTCTTGCAGTCCTACCACTGATTTAAAGAAGAATAAAACAAATTTTTGAGCAATACCCAACTTTGTCTATTCATTAGACTGGTCAAATGAAGAAGAAGGATGAGGTGGAATGAAACACAAGTGTTAGTTCTTAACAATGTTGTTGTTCACAGCCTTGTTGTACTTCTAGTCTTCTTGTCTTCTTAACACTAATCACTATATTGCTAGGAGAGTTTTTCTTTTTGCTAGAACAACATTCAAAATTATGGGTAGGAAAATAAATTTAGGTTTAAATAGTTATTATACTTTAAATTAAGCTGATTAAATTTAGGAATGTGATGATGAGGTAGATGATCACGAAATTAATTTAAATTAAACAAATTTAACAAATAAAAACATCTTAACACTAACAAAGAAATTATACTAAAGTGGTATATATTATTATATTTCAAGCTAAATCACATAATCTTTATTATAAATCAAAAAATTAATCATTTATGAAGTGTCATAAGCTACATCATTACGTGGACTGCAATAACATTTGACAATATGAGCTCTTTTTTGTTGTAATCATAAATGTTTGAACCAAAACATGTCCTAAATAATTATTGATCATATAACATGACAGTATAATTAGTTTACATCATTACAACAATTTTAAATATATGTGTTTTGAATCTACTCTTATTCCAAAACAGTAATAAGATTATTATGAGAAAATATATTTTACTAGCGGTTTTCCACGGCTTTACACACTTTATATGCTTTGTCCATGTATGTACACTTCTGGCTCAAGTAAATTATATTTCCAATGCTGATATAGAGTTTGCCTTGTCGCCACAATCAAGAAAATCTGTGTATGTTTATAGTCAATGTACATGTACATGTACTTATTATAAAGTGGTCTAACACTCAAGCTTTAATTTCAACCAGAAATGTATCTTGAAGACAAATATACATAATAACTTAGCGCCTTCAAATAGTGTTTGGCTATTTAATATACCTAACTCTCGTAATTGCAGTTTATAGTGTGCAGGCACTCTGAAAACTTAGATCTTTTGCTGCACCACCTGGTGGCAAGTTACATCAATGGGCATAGAATATAATCCTTTTCCGGGGAAAAATACATATACATACAAAATTTCATATTGATCGATCAAATATTTTACCATTCTATAAAGGACATACAGACAAACATTTATATATATATATATATATATATATATATATATATATATAATTTGTTGAAAACTGAACACATTTCAAAATTGTAAATGGCATAATATTGTTACTTTGCACATTGATAAAAGTATGAGAACCGAATTCCAATACTTAAACTCTTATTAAAATGTAAATATATTATTTCAACAAATCACATACAGATAAACAAATGGAAAGCCATTGGACAGTATTTTTTTATGTTTTTTTTTTATGGCCTGAACCATTTATTGATATTGGTCAGTTGTTAAGGGACACTATGTAAATAGATTCCCCGATTTGGCAGCTTTGGTAGGAATTACACCAATTAAATCATGGTATTGCTTCACTTTACAGTTTTATATTGTTTAATTACTAAACCATCGATACTATGAATTTTCAATAATATTTTTAGATTACCTGAATTTAATTACTGAACAGTAAAAACGTTTGATTTTGATCTTTTACTTGATGTGAACCCTGATATTGAGATTAAAATTATATTTGTATAGTAGTTAGCAATTAGAAGAAGAAAACAAAACTTTTCAGCAAAGATAATTATTTTATTCTTAAAAGACAAAAACTGTTACATTTTGAAACTCTACACATTTAAAATTGCCATTTATGCAGATTAAAGTAAATTTATTCAATGCATTTTAAACAAAAGAGTGTAAATGAGTAAATAGGTAATGATTTAAAATATCTATAAACTTAAAAGTGTCTAAAACTTACAAGAAAGATCCATGTTATAAATACTTTAAGAAATTACCACTTTTGAAAGGTTTATAAAGCCTCTAAAAATACTTGGATGTAATTACGTTTTATACGATGTTAATGCCACTTAGATGGGTGACTCATATCTGGTGAAAGTAGTAGAACAAAGTTACCTGTAGTAGTATAGATCCATTAGGCACAACGAGGCGAATGCAGAACTTGTGGTTAGTATCCCATCTGCTGACAACATATACTTCCTGCAGAGCAGTATAAGGTATGGACATGTCCAGGAAGCCCATCGGCTGCAACATAACATACAGCACTAAGTTTTGAATGAAAAATATTAACCTACAAGACAGTTCTCATTTAAAACTTATTTTACATACACGAAATTAACAACAACTACTACTACAACTAGAGCAACTACTTCCTGTTCAATCAGCAAACTTCTATTGCCTCTGAAATAAACTCAAACAACACTTAACTCCGATTCATCCAAATCTACAATGTGATACAATTACATCAACGTTTATGTTACTAAGACATTTTTAGTGGTATGAATTTGTACAGTCATAAGTCTTTTTTTAAGATAGACACAAGACAAGCCCTCTATTTATAACATCCAAGAGTAAAAAATATGTAAAAACCCCAGAAACCACGGCAAACCCCAAAGGTGCCATTGAGACTTTTTATCGTTTATTTTCTAGGAGCTCCATTTGTAATCATAATTGAACATTATACAACAAACACCAAACCAACGTGCAAGAAACTGACCAACACAAAAGTAATTACTACAGAGCAGTTTCTAAATGTGTTGATAACGAATTTTCACAATTAACAAAAACTTGGTTACAAGTTACAATAAAGGAAATGACAGCATAGAAAGCTACTGAGGGTAGATCGTATACAACAAAGCATTCAATCAAACAGCATTCAGGGCATTAATTGAATTGGAGCTGTTGCTTTCCACTACATCGAACACCGCTCTCACTCTTTCTTTCTCTCTCTCTCTCTCTCTCTCTCTCTCTCTCTCTCTCTCTCTCTCTCTCTCTCTCTCTATGTCAACAGTTAGCTGACTGTTTTTCAAACTCTTCTTCATTATATGCATACAGTAGAACCTCGGTTAACCGAGGTAATTGGGACCCGAGGGTACCTCGGATACGGCGAAACCTCGGATAACACGGAACGTAACCTAAAAATCGTTTACCGGGGCTAAAAATAGCTCAAGATATACTAAAACATGAAACAAAAGTTATTAACTGAACTGTTGTTTAGTTTATTAGTACAAGAAATGTTATTAGTACGCAATAAAACGTGAGAGGAAACGGTAACACTCACAATACTAAACACTGTTTTAATATAACACTCAATTTATTGCACAACTGAATACGTATGATATAGGCTACACAATGTACAGAAGTTTAGTTACAGTACAGTATTCCTGTTTTACAAAATTAAAATCAAAGAAATGAAAATTAATTTACTGTACATTGTACAAAAATAAACAAAGTAAGCTAATCTTTTTTCCCAAAGAAATCAGTTATTGTTTTTTGACTTAGATTAGAGGATATTAGGCTAGCCGCCCTGTTGCGCCAGCGTCGCAGCCAAACTAAAATCGTTTGTTGTTGCGGTTTCTTGTTGTTCAATGTATGCCAGTGCTCCCTCGATCGTTCTTAGACCTTCTGTATGTGATATTTTCTCAGGCGCCCCATCAGGTTCATCGCTGTAAAAAAAACTTTTGTTTTACGTAACCGTAACGCAATCAAAAGGCAGCAGTTGGAATTGGTATGAAATTAGTTTTGGATTGATGAATGGGCAACATTTAACTAAAGTGTAACAAATATACTGTAGTTGTGTTAAAAAATTGATGTTGGATTATGTTTTTTATGTTAAAATTTTGCATAAATAAAAAATCAAAAACTTACTTGTCATCATCTTCTGGTTGGTTGAGCATCTGGATAATCACGTCATCAGTTAGGGCCTGATCCTCATCTCCATTGATCCATTCACTGATGTCCTCTGCACTGATGGGCTCAGCCACTGGAAGGTGGTTACAAAGATTCACAAGCTCTTCATTTTCAGGAGGACATGCTCTTGGCTGGTTTTCCAAGGAGCAGCTGTCTCTTGGCGGCTTGCCTTTTCAATTCCGAAAAGTTTGCGCCATGACCTTCCTTATAGTGTCCTCCCTAACGTTATCCCAAGCTTCTGACACCCAGTAGACAACATCTTTTTCATTGTGATTAACTTGAGAGCATCAGTGACACCCAGCCCGTCCTCTAGCTTCTCCAGTAGATTTCTAAGCAGCCTCTTTTTGTAGTTTCGCTTAAAAGTTTCTAGAAACTCCCTGGTCTAGAGGCTGGATGAGGGCAGTAACGTTTGGAGGCAAAAATAAGGCTCTAATGCCATCGCTGACTAGCTCATCAGCATCTGGATGGGACGAAGCGTTGTCAAGAATAAGAAGGGCCTTGCGAGGGAGTTTTTTGTTCTCCAAGAAAGCTTCAACGACTGGAACGAATTCCTCAAAAAACCATTGTTTGAAAATCCGCGAGTCCATCCATGCGTTTTTTCTGGTTTGTGTATGTGCTGGGAAATGTGTCCACATTAGTATTTTTAAAAGCCACGTGGCTTTTTATACTTGCCTATTACAACTGGTTTGAGTTTCAAACTTCCTGCAGCATTGGCACATCCTAAAACTGTAACTCGATCTTTAGATTTCTTATACCCAGGAGCTGATGTTTCCTGCTGACTGGCTAAAGTTTTTGAGGGCAACATTCTGAAGTTAAGGCCTGTCTCATCACAGTTGAATATTTGATCGGATGTAAGACCCTCACTCAAAAATCAATTTTCTTATTTTTTCTTCAAAAACTGTCACATCAGTTTCATTACCTGAAAGTTTTTCCCCAGATATATTAAGTTGCCGCACTCCATAACGGTTCTTCCATCGCATTAACCACCCCGGAACTAGCGGTAAAAGGTTCATCGCCATCGCCAAAAGATTTATGGAAATCTAGCGCTTTTTGCCTGCAAAATAGGCCCCACTTATTGGACTTCCCCTTGCTCTCATTTCCGAAAACCATAAGAATAAAGCCTCGGAAAGTTTTTTCATACTCACACTTTTTAAACGTTTTTCTCTCTGAATTGCAATTGGAATTTAAGCTCTGAGCACCCCATTTTTCTAACTCAGCCCTCTTCCTCCTCCAATCTCCGACGGTAACCTCACCAACACCCAAGTCTTTAGCGACTGTTCTTATTGACTCACCATTGTCCCAGACGACGAATCGCATTTAGTTTTTAGTCTCTAAGGACACAACGACACGTTTGCGTTTAGCACTCATTTACACCTACTGTAACTGCACTTAAACACACAATAAAAAAAACAGTGATAGACACTTGACTTGTAAAAGTAAACAAAGGACTGCCACTGAGACGAAATGGCGTCTTCGGGCAGACCGATGATGCACGAACACATCCGAGCTGAAGCTGTACACCAGGACAGCCCACTAGATGCGCAATAAGCTAACGGAGTCGAATCGGGGTGGTGGGGAGAGCGAGTGGCTCAGTCGCGTCTCGGCATTGAAACAGTTCGCATTGGTCCGGGCGGCGAGCGGTGTCGGGTTACAACACCTGCAGCTGCTCTGGCGAGCGGTGTCGGGTGACAGTGCCGTATGCATTCGGCAAAGATAAGCGCTAAGCTACGCAAATATTTGGCCGAGGAAACACAAACAGTTGCCAACAATTTACTGTACAGTAGTTTTAACGCATTGCAGGCTAGCGTGCGTATTGCGATAAAAGGAGCACCCAAACGCTCATTACTGTACGTAGTTTGTGCGTGTTTCTTTTGCTTTTTTAAATAAAAAAAAATCGTCCGAGGACGGCCTCGGTTAACCCGGGAGTCTCGGTTAAGCGAGGCTCGGTTAACCGAGGTTCTACTGTATTTAAAGATCCAATTGACTAGCAAAATTCTGAATAACTTATTGTGTATATAAAGATACTATTTCTCAAGCTACAAAAAGACTATATGATTTCACTGTATGTGAGGGAAGAGTAATTAGAAGTAAATTATTAAAAATTGCTCTTTATGGATGGTAAAATGTATCCAGTAAACCTCTGGCTTTAGGGAGCACCCAGCTTCTAAAGCTTTCAGCATATGGCAGTTCCAAGCCTCAGTAAGCTGCCAACCTTCATAAGCTCTCAAACATTTCTGGCACTGGAGCTTTTGAAATCCCCCTTGAAGAGGAGCTTCAGAAACTTTCTTGGGTAAAATGTGTGGCATAATTTGTTCATACCAAATTATGTCAACTACTTATGCGAGCTACAGATTTGTTAGTTTTTATTCTGTACAAGCTCCTGGATACTAGAAACATTCTCTAGAAACTGTTGGAGCTTCCGATCTTTAGAAGTTAGTGGGCCTATGGAAACTTCTGTCTCTGGGAATCCTCAAAATCTGGAAGCCAACAGCCTTCGGAAGCTTTTGGCTTTTAGAAGTTTCCAGCCATTAAAAATCTCCCGATCTTGTGCATTTCACTATGATTGGGAATCGATGGCCTAAGATAGCTCCGGTCTTCGGGACATTTCAACTTTCGGGAGATCCCGGCCTCTGAGATATCCTAGCATCTAGTAGATCCTGGCCTCTAGAACATATTTATAGACAGTCATCTGTGAAAGTTATCTACTTTGAAAAGTCCCATGCTCTGTAAACTGACAAAATTTGGGAGTTCCTGGCCTCTTGGATCTTCTGGCCTCTACATGCTTTTGGTATATAGCAATTTCTGACCTTGTGCTCTTGAAAATTTCCCGTATCCAGAACTCCAGGGTTTATGAGACCTCCTATCTCCGGGTGACCTTAACCTATGGAAACTATCTATTTCTGCAGTCTTTTAGAAAATCTCTGGAGTTCCGCCCCTTTCTTGAGCCCCTCAAGAAAAGAAGCTCTGTAACAGTTCTTGGTTGACATTTTTACCATAAACTGTTAATACCAACTTTTCACTACCAAAATGCTTCACTTCTAGATAAGGATCTCGATTGTTAATCTTTTAATAATGAATCATCTTTGAAGTTCTTGCTAAGTCAGATTCTTTCAGGGATGTGAAAACGTTCTATACCCTCCACAATTTTGTATACAGTGAGGAAAATCTTATTATTTACACAAATAGGAAGGTCTTTCTACGTTAATTTAGATAGCCGCACACTTACCCCTTGGCTACGGTCAAATTCAACTAAAGGTTTGCTGAGTGAGAAGCAAACAGCAAATCATCACTATGTTATTTTATCTTTTTCATAAATCAGATCACTATTATTTCACCAGGGCAATGTCAGTGTAATAACCCTTGCTCAAACAAAATAATTAGATTGGTAAGGTTTTTTTCTATTTTACTTACATTAGTTGAGTTACAATGTTTACAATTCATTACCTTGGAAAGTATAGTAAAATTTTAATAGGGCTCGACTCAACTGTAGAACACTTTGTAAAAGCTTCGGTGAAAGACAGAGACAGTTTGTAGATTTTAGGAAATACTTTCTTTACAAACATCTATGTATAATATTATACAACTTAATATATAATTGTTTAATAAAATTTACTATTAACTAAGTCTTCCAGTTTAAACCCTTCGAGAAATTGATAACACAGCGATAATCTTGATACATTTCTGCCTTGCTAAGCTGGACCATCTTCAGTCAAATGATTTGTTAAGATGGCTATCTACAGCAAGGCCAAAACATGTTAAATGTTTCATTGTGTGCAATGTTCCGAAGCTGTGTGAACTGGAAGACGCGTGTGTTTTGAGCTCCTATGCTCCTTATGATTTCCTACAAGATATTTTATGGCGATGCAAAATCAGTTTTAATGGGTATATGGAGGGAAGTTTCGAGGTATTTTTTATGTAATTTGACCAAACACTCCATCCTCTTGTAAATAAAATAAGATCTTCGTCAAGATGACAACGTATGAAAAAAGTAAGTAATATGCTGAGTGAGGAAATGATTTCAGGTTCGGATAAGTCACTAATGTAGATAAAATTATTAAGAACGAACTAGTAAGACTAGATATTTGATAATCAAATACATTTAATAAGTCTAGTGAAGGGAATATTAATACCCTACAAACACGTGAAAAACAAACAAAACACCGTATTTGCTAAACATTAAAATGTCACAAAAAGCACGAAATTCTTGAGTAATGATTTTACATGGTGAATGAACGAGATCTTGGCATAATGCGAACTCAAGGTCACAGGAACATGGCAAAGTGGCCTCCATCTGAAGTGATAAACTAATACGGCCAAAGAGATGCGAGTTTCACTGCCCCCATCAACAGTGTGAGGTCACGGGGCTTTGGGGGTGGTGAGGGGTGGAGAAGGGTTGGGGGCGGCGGTCGATACCGGGGGCGGCGAGACGGGGGGCGGCACACTTCTCATATTTCCCACAGCGAGGACACCCTACAGTGATACCCTATTGTGTGTATTGATAATGTGGAGTCCCTCAAGGTGTACAGTCGTTACCAGTTTTGTCACCCGCCAAGGTCTTGCCACCATGTTGCGACTTCCAAGGCTTGGAAATTTGTGATTTCACCAAAAATTTTACTCTCATTTTTACGAACCTACACGCAATGAAACTAAAAGACATTTTGTTCATGTTTTACTATTATATATTTAATTATTGTGTTATAAAAGAAAAGCATGAACTTTAAATCTCGATTCTGTTCTACACTTGATTCAAACTTTGTCAAACAATGAGCTAGGTTTTACAGCAAAATATCAAACCAGAGAAATAAGTGTTGGTGTACGTATTGTCATGAATCCGAGTCTATCAGCCTTCAATCTGTTACTCCTCACCGGGAACCTTGTAATTGTCCTTCAGCAGCCACGGAGCAGTGCACAGACACCTAAATTATCCTAATTCATAGAATTTACTGCAATAATATTATCGTGTCGTGTTCTCCTAATCAATTAGAGCTATTATCTCTTCAGAATATATCAATAAAATTCCGCACAGAACATTTACTCACATTTTAGCCCTCTAACTTTTCCTCCCTCTATGGATTTGTACTAAGATATGACAATGCGCTGAATGTAATATTTTGAATAATGCAACTCTCACAGCCCATATATTATCAAATGTATTTAAAAATTTTCAGAACATTTAAAATTAAAGAAAGAATACCTATATGTTTCATTCAGTTGTTAAATATTTATATCCGATAATAATAATTAAATGAAGCATAAAGTCCAATCTTACATCCCAAGTAATTGCGTCTATTGCGAGTAAACTATTTTACATTCGCCTTTAACTATCTATTAGATCAAATACTAACAACCGTTATAAGGTTGATTCCATATCTCTACCTATTAAACTAGGCAATAGACTAGTATTACAAAAACTCAACAAAAAAATAAGGAGTAAATTGTTTTGCTTTTTCTCATTGTCGTTATGAACTCTAATTATCTCATTAAATGTCGGAATTATTCTCTAGGTCCATCTTACCTGAATATTTTTTTTATATTAAATATTAATAAAGAGTAGAGTAGGGGTCCTTTAACCGAGAGGTCACTAGTTCAATTATTGGTGAGATAAAAAAATGTGCAAGCGTGTTTGGGCAGTTTTCTTGTAAAAACGTTTAGTATACTAATTAAAATGTTACTGGCGTAGAAAGCGCACCTTTAAAAAGGAAACTTCTAGAATAGTTTTATTGTACTAAGGAATTCCGAAGTACAAGCTGACTTACCATGGTAAATATCACGGGTTACTAAGTCCCGGAAAGCGGAAAGGGCGACAATAACTAACTAGGCCTCTCGTAATTGTTGCTTGGTTTAGCGGAAAGTAGTTGTGCAATTGGCCGCTTACGGGCTTGGGTTTCACGTTTAATTAGATATACCCAATTTATTCATTGCATGACCATGACCAAAGGCAGGCCGATAGAGAGGCAATCCCAGGCTCTTATCTGGCGGAGAGGGCAGCTTCTACTAATGTACATACCTGATAACCTCTCTAACGGTCGTTCTGGTGCGCATCTTTTGACATTTTTCCTACAAGGAACGAGTCCTACTTTAATACAACAATTAACGATACCTGAATGCGCATGATTCAATTGGCAAACACGACAAAACCCAAAGGAGTACAATCATTTAGTATTTGATAGTATTTTGGGGAGGATTAAGTCCAACGAGGTCATCAGTAGAGTTAAGGTACCAAACAGACCGTTTAATGTATTTATTGAACTGCAAAGTACACTACCTTTTAAACACACACTTGCAAATTATCAAATAAATTTACAAACTCAGAACTAATTTAAAAGCATTGAGGTTGTTTGTCATTTCCAAAAAAGAAGAAAATAACCATACAATTTTCAAACAATGAGTTTTAAGAAATGCTTCTATATCTAGAATCCTTGTATTACAATCTGGCCACAAACAAATAAATCTAACGATTCTAAAGTTACACATTTGCCTGATTGAATATGTCATTATGACATGTAAGGCATGGAAATCTGAATAAATCCAGAAGGTACAGTAAAAGTAGCCTGCCGGCGAACTGGGGTAGGAGGGGGGGCGTGACGTCACGTGGTCATTATTTATTCCATTACTCAGCCTGGAGTTGCCTTTTGTCGTTGGGCTTACATCAGCTGTTCCTGTGTGTCCAGTGTTGTAGCCGGAAATCATTTCGTGGAACTACAGGGGTGGTTTAGTCTGGGATGAATATAAAATAATGCTTCCAGTGCTTATGAGACTTTAAGCTCTGATTGTTTAATGCCATGTATAAATAGAGTTTAAAATACATCAGCGTTTTACTGAAATTTGTTCTAGATTTTGTACGTCATACTCAATATTTCGGCGATCATCATACATAAGTACAAGAATTAAGAGTTTATATCTTTAAATAATTATTTGGGTCCAAAATAGTATAGAATATTGTTACTATCTTTTGTTGGTCGTAACAACTATAACAGAGTGCCATTTTATAATCTCGTTATAAGCTAAGCTAAGATATTCTTAACCTTTTTCTAACTTTGCTTACGAAAAAAGGTTATACCGTGCGTACCAAAGCTCGAGTACTGGAGGACTAAGTATATGAACAGGAAAGATGTCGAAAACAGATCATTGTGCTACCAGATTGACAGAATTTCTCTGTTCGGACAAACCGAGTGCATGTTACCAATCTTTTGCAATGTTTCAGTTTCTCTATTCGGATTATGCAAGTTTGGAAACTCGGAAGATACAACATTGGACGCGTAGTTCCCGTTTGCAAAGGGTAAGAAACACAAATAACGAAAATAGACATTTTCAGCCAGTTTTAAAATGATTTCTGGTCAACGGGTTTGGAACAGTACCTCTTATTCTGTGGAAAGGATATTCAAAAGCGATAAATCAGAAGAAAATTAATAATCCATGGTTTACTACCACGTGTAGTACTGCCCACACATGTAACTTGGGAACAATCACAGTATGCACTTGAGTGCTGCTGCTCACTCAAGTAAGCCCCCTGAGGAAACGTTTACAGCACGCTGTTGATTACTTAGGTTTACAGTGGACTAGAGCCCCGCAAAATCGCTTTATAGAGCGTAGAGACGGTGTATAAAGCCCATTTCTGATAAGGCCAAACTTGGCTTGCTCTAGGATAATTCATTTGAAGTCAGATAACGAATCAAATGTACCTGTCAAGTGTATGCGATATCGCCGGAGATGAAGGCGCTTTCGACAAGGCCAAAAACTGATAGTACTCAGAGAGCACTTAAAAGGTGGCCTAGTACGATTGTATAGAATGATTGTTCAGTCAAGTACCATTTTAGCGCACTACATTATACAAATATGTATCCACTTCCGAGATACAGTATTGGTCTGATATTGGTTTTAAATTTGAAAGTATGTATGGAAAAACCGGTCGCAAAAGCAAGTTCAAGGCGAAACTCAAGGCAGCGCTCAGCGGACAAGCAAGAACAGCGCGAAAACCAGCGTCGGAACTTTACTACAGCTACAACCTTGGCGTTACGAACTCGTGTCCTAATGTCTGTTGCATCACTCCAAAGTGGGTGCATTACTTGCTAGCTCAACCGTAGCAAAATACGCAGTTAATCATTTGAATCAACAACGCCGATAGCAAACCGGTTTCAGTTAGTCTACTGACACTCTCACTTTACTGCCATTGACGTCAACACAGAGGAGTTTCTCACGAGTGAACAAAACGAGATTTGGACTAGACTACATTGGAGCAAAGCGGGAGTAAAACAATAACTCTATGCCCTCGCACTTAGTCAGTATATCGGTTTCCTCATTAATAGAAGCCACCTCTTGTAATATTGGAAGTTTATTTTTTAATTGCTTCTGAAGATTGGTAATACCCGTGGTAACATTCCGTGTGCAAGAGGGCAATCATCATAGTGTATGTGTTACTGTCATGTTTTATATTGTTTTTATGACCCTGGTAAAATATTTCAGCGAATGTGAATATACATTTATAACTAAATAATTTACAGATATTACTATTTAATTGGAAATTCTAACAACTCGAGCTTCAGTTTACGTTATCTTTCTAAAACGAATGTTATATTGATGTTTATATAATTCCACTGACGTCAAAGTAATATGAAATTTCCCATAATATAGATTAATAACAATAATATGACGGAATATCGTATCGAACATTGTTTTCCACGGAAGACTGTACATTCGTTATTGGCTACGAAACTAAGGTCGAGTTGAACGGAGGAGCCGGTATGTTTTTATCTAAAGTTGTTAAGTGAAACCGGGTTAAGGCTGACTTCGCCGAGATGTTCACCGACATTAATATAGGCCGTCAACATGAGATAACATCACTTGCTACCAGCTGTGTATTTAGCGGGACGCGAAGCCCATTACAGGTAATACAGTTGCATTATTTACTTCCCCTTGAACCAAAAAGCGATATTAAAACCCCTTAGATAAATTAAAGTCATCGTTTAGACTGATCCATTTAATTGTTAGTTTTTCAATGTCCTTAGTCCATAAATATGTTAATTCTAATGACACGAAAAATAGTCATAAATTTAAATGTGGGTTTCACCCTTAGGCATTAGGGATATAGTTACTACATTGCAACCCAATTTTGGAATTGTGCTGGGAGAGAAACACATCATTTAAAAATTAAAAAAAAAATAAACATATTGGTAAAGCAACAGACTTGCCACTAGAAGAAGAAACATACAAGTTTATGTTATTGTGAAACACAGTAGATTACAACGTGCATTTACTGACTAAATACGTTATTGAATAGATGACAAGTACATATTATTGTAAATCTAGAGTAATTTACTTTTTATCAGAGTATTCGGTCCACATTATTCAAACAACCTGATTATATACCAATAATAAAAATATATAAATAAAAATTACAACTGCTCTCACACCGCTACACACAAATTCTTGAAACGTCAACATTTTCCGGATCAATGTAAGCTCATTAACGTTCGTGAACTGTACAAAGCAAAATTACAACTGCTCTCACACCGCTACACACAAATTCTTGAAACGTCAACATTTTCCGGATCAATGTAAGCTCATTAACGTTCGTGAACTGTACAAAGCAAAATTACAACTGCTCTCACACCGCTACACACAAATTCTTGAAACGTCAACATTTTCCGGATCAATTTAGGCTCATTAACGCTCGTGAACTGTGCAAAGCAAAATTACAACTGCTTTCACACCGCTACACACAAATTCTTGAAACGTCAACATTTTCCGTATCAATGTAGGCTCATTAACGTTCGTGAACTGTACAAAGCAAAATTACAACTGCTCTCACACCGCTACACACAAAGTCTTGAAAAGTCAACATTTTCCGGATCAATGCAGGCTCATTAACGTTCGTGAATTGTACAAAGCAAAATTAATATACACTGGTAGTTTAAAGGAACTTACTAGTCAAAAATGCAGTTATTACATTATGAAATATAACGTTGATGCTTAGCCAGACGTGGTTGACATAAGGCTAGATGCATATATGAGAAAACCACAATCTATAACGTCCAATATGCAGTATCACATAGTTGTATAGTGTTAAAAACCTGAAAACCTAATTTTCCTTGCCTGAATAAACCTGAAGCACCTAATTTATACCAGCTTTTATTTATGATGTTAAGAAATCTGTAACAAATCCCAGAACAAAAAAGGTAATTTTGTCAAATGTCTCTGGACTCGACATAACCTAGGCCAAATGATCGCCAAACAAAAACTTCCATATACAATAACGGGAACCCGAGTAAAGTTTCTTGAGAACATTGGCTTGCGAACTACAATAATAAAGTGAATATCCCCATATCTTATATAAGTTATACACTAGTCTTCAGTACTCCACGAGCCGCGAGGCGCTGCGTAACCTTGGCCTAATGACCACCAAGTAAAAACTACCATACGTATTACACAAAAGTTCGATGAAGATCACTTCATCATTAGTGGGCTTTTGGACTATGATAACAATGTAAATGACCCTATTTCGTATATAAGTTTTGTTTCCGAGTCTTCACTAATACATTGTACTCGAGATGATGCGTGACCTTTCGCTTGACGACAAAATAAAAAACTACTATACTCATTACCCAAGTAGGGTCCCTTGTGACCATTTTTTTATTATGACATTAATGTACTCGTATATGACACATAAGTAATTCCCTGGTTTTCGTTAAAACATTAGACTTGAGGCACTGCGTAACCTTGGCCTAATTACCACAAAACAAACACTGCAAACATATTACCAAAAATAAGGTATTTTGTCGGGTTTGACTTATGTATTATTGGCTCCACATTCATCTTATAAATAAGAATTAATTGCGAAATGTGTTGCTAAACACTAATGTGAAAAATGGCTAGACCAATTTGGCTTATCTGTTTTGTAAAATATTTGTTGAAATAAAAGAAAGGTTTATATGAAGAAAAAGTTCGGAAAATTTACCAGGAATATTTTGAAATTCGGAAAAAACGCTATTTATACATCATAATCCAAATTTAACTGACACAAAACAGCTATTGACAAATTCAGGCGAAGTTCGACAAAGTGGCTGAAGCATCTGTTTACATTTAAATTTGATGTATACAGTGTTTGATCATTAGTACAAGTAGCACAGGCAAATTTAATATCTAGCTGTTACTTCAAACTGCGCCAGTTTCTAATTAAAACATATGCTGCATTATAAATACTGTTAAACACTGTTCTAAAACGAACCTTAACGAAGAAAGCTGTGAGTGTTTTCAAATAAAGCACTCTAAACTGGTACGCTTCTTTGAAATTGTAATACATCATTTAAGCAGTGACTTTAGTAAAAACAAAGAAATCAACACTAACATACCTCGACGATCTATTCCTTCCCAGACTACAGTCCGATAGACAACACGACTTCCATCTTGTAAAACCTTATAAACTTTGATATGTATTAATAAGAATTATCGCCTTATAGGCCTATAGGAAGTAGGTAGAATTTCCCCCTAGACTGTAATTGGCTTCTCAATCCTATGTATGGATGTATAATTTCTTCATCGAGACAAAAACTAACTCAACTATGGCACTGAACTTCTTAGACCAAAAGAACATTACAAGAACCGCAAGTAGACGCTTGTTGAGAAAAATAGTATTTTCGATATACTGTACATACATAGGTAACTTTATTATTATGCAAATAAGAAAAACTTAACTGTGGCACCGTAAATGGATTAAAACAGCCGGAAGTAAATATATTTTAATTAAGTAGGCTTCTTAGTCCCACGTATGTACATATTTTTCTTCGTCGGAACAAGGCTAACTACTATGGTACTAGAAACATCATAGACCAGAGTTATATGACAAGGGCTAAAAGTAAACGCTGTTTGCACGAAGTAGGTTTCCGAGACCAATGCATTCGTATTTTCTTGATCAGGGCAGAAAAGGATGACTCCGTTTTGGCGTCTGAAATATTATTGATAAGAACTAGAAATTCTCCTAAACGTGCAAAACACGATAAAAAGTCAGGTTAAACACTGACCCTCTTAACCATGAACACGGAAATAATATGTACATGATGTTAGCTTACATACGTTTAGAAAATTTCCTAGGACTCTATAATATTATATCCTAAGTGCTTCTAATAAGTAGTATAAGGCCGTTGATATTTAAAATTGTGTACGAAGTCGTGGGTAACAATTAGTATCTATTTGATAATAAGCCATAGCCTAATGACGATGACACAAATACTAAAATACAGAGTACCAACAAACAGGGTATCTACATGCTGTGGATTGTGAATTGCCGCCCTCAATAGTATATCCGGTATATTGGACACCAGACGCACCATAACCATGACACAAACACAAAAATACAATCTGGATAAGGTCTCTTGTGATTTGTGGATTGCCGCTTTCACTTGTGTATAAAAAGTAAATATATTGGATATTAAGTGCCGCGTAACCTTAGCCTGGTGGCCATGTCACAAACACTAAAATACAAATCACAAACAACCTGGATAAGGTCTCTTGCGGTCTGTGGTTTGTGGTGCCACTTCGATTTGTACATGTCAAATATATTGGATTCTAAGTGTAGCACAACTTTGACCTAATGGCCATGACACAGACACTAAGATATAAATTACAAACAACCCGAACAAGTTCTCGTTACGGTCTGTGGTTTGTAGATTGCCACTTCGATTTGTACATGTCAAATATATTGGATTCTAAGTGTAGCACAACTTTGACCTAATGGCCATGACACAGACACTTACACATTGCCACTTCGATTTGTACACATATATTGGACTAAGTGTAGCACAACCTTGACACACAGACACTAAGATATAAATTAGAATTACAAACAACCCGAACAAGTTCTCTTACGGTCTGTGGTTTGTGGATTGCCACTTCGATTTGTACATGTCAAATATATTGGATTCTAAGTGTAGCACAACCTTGACCTAATGGCCATGACACAGACACTAAGATATAAATTACAAACAACCCGAACAAGTTCTCTTGCGGTCTGTGGTTTGTGGATTGCCACTTCGATTTGTGCATGTCAAATATATTGGATTCTAAGTGTAGCACAACCTTGACCTAATGGCCATGACACAGACACTAAGATATAAATTACAAACAACCCGAACAAGTTCTCTTACGGTCTGTGGTTTGTGGATTGCCACTTCGATTTGTACATGTCAAATATATTGGATTCTAAGTGTAGCACAACCTTGACCTAATGGCCATGACACAGACACTAAGATATAAATTACAAACAACCCGAACAAGTTCTCTTGCGGTCTGTGGTTTGTGGTTTGCCACTGTCAAACGGCATGTCAAACATATTGGATACTAAGTGCAGCATAGTGTTAGTCTACTGATCACGACTCAAAACCTGATCATATGTATTAATTAAATCCCAAATAAGGTCTCTTGCGGGTTGTGGTTTGTCACTTTCAATGTGCAGGTGAAATAAATTGGATACTAAGTGCAGCATAAGCTTGACGTAATGGATATGACACATACGCTAAAATACAAATTAAAAACAATCCGAATACACAACCACTACACAAATTACCCACTACTCGAGTAAGGTCTCTTGCGGTCTTTGGATTGCCATATCATCGTGCATGTCAATGATATTGGTCACGAAATGCTGCGTAGCCTTGGCCTAATGATCATGACTCAAACCTTATTGTGTACATTACTGAAATCCCAAGTAAGTTCTCTTGCGGTCTCTGGACTGCCATATTTTCATGCATGTCAATGATATTGGTCATGAAATGCTGCGTAGCCTTGGCCTAATGATCATGACTCAAACCTTATTGTGTACATTACTGAAATCCCAAGTAAGTTCTCTTGCGGTCTCTGGACTGCCATATTCTCATGCATGTCAATGATATTGGTCACGAAATGCTGCGAAGCCTTGGCCTAATGATCATGACTAAACTCTTATCATATTAATGACAGAAACTCCAAGTAATGTATCTTGCGGGCTGTGACTTGTGGACTGCCTATCCTTGCGATTGTGGCTTTTGTAATGTCACATCCACGTGAATGTGCCGATATGTTTGTCAACCATTCCCTAGCCTCTTGTAATGTGTCTGACTCGGAGTTTGCTTCAACATGTCCTACAGATCATAACACACCGATATCACCTCAGCGGTTAGTTCGAGCATTGGGTAACACAACAACCACTTCGATAACATCCTAACCTTGAACTATTTTCAAATCTACCTGTAAGTAACTTTATTTAGTAGAAATAAAAAAATACATGTAAATATAATCCATATTATACAGACATATGAGCTACAAAATTGTACACATTGGTTGTACTAATGGCAAACAAGAGTGAAATGGGATGTAAATCAGTGATAGAAATCTATGACGCAAGTATGACGTCATGTCGAGAGCTGAGAACTCACAATATTTAGAATAGAAACACGCAAACAGAGCAAACCATCTGTTTCGTGTTTTGAAGATATTTACTCCCGGCAACAAGACGGATAGGGCCGGGGCCGCGCCAGTCGTCTGGTTATTATATTATTGTGTTCAAAACAACAACACAACTGGAGTATGGCGACAAGGGAACGTTATTAAATAATTGGTGCCACGCCTAAATGTAACATTTCACCCATATTGCGACTAAATAGGTTAAAATTAAATTTTTAATTGCCAATCCAAAGGTACACTAAAGTAATAAATACAAAGAAGTAAATTAAGTAAATTCATAAATTAATAATTACAAAGAAATTTTGCTCAAAAAGTGCGCAGCAGAAAAAAAATGCCTTATAAACGGTTTGTTACCTTCAATTTTGCAAATACTTGGAGTAGGCGTTGTTGTATTAGAAATCGGAAATAATTATAAACATTTGGACGCAAAAAGCATTTTGTAGCGTAATTTATATACCAAAATTCATCATCAATGGTACACGTTTAGGCGATAAAAGAGACCCATTTCATATGGTGAAATATGTTTGTCTTGACCTGAGCAATAACGTGGCACACCTTTGTCCAGAGAGTTACGGGAAACCTTGTATAATATACACATAGTAACGCGACGTTCCGTTGCACGCTGACACATGGTTGATCAGCCCAGTCCTGATTTCTGCAACTACAGTAACTCCCACAACCAGTTTTGTTACTACACATAGTGGGAATGAAGTTTTCCCGTGTTCTAATAGATCATTATTGGTTGTTTGCTTCCTTACAAACACTTCAGCTACACGTTTAGATTCTGCGTTTCGTGTCATAGCTTCCAAACTGTTATCCTAACCACACCGTTCATGGCTGAAGTATAATATCACAGTCTGTAACATCATGGGTGCACAACATAACACGAGATGTTAAATGTCTTTAAACTGCATAATGAATATCTCTATTCTAATTATGTCCTAGATGATGCTTCTTAACCTACAATATTTAAAAACTATTTTAGGGTTTCTTCAGGTGCTAGGCACACAAGATGTACTGCATCAGTATCTCAGTCTACAAAAATTCCTGTGGAAAACCTGTGGATTTATTCTAAACTTATTCTGACACTATCGGTATATGCACCACTTGGAGCATGACAGTCATCTAACCTGACTCACGACCTGACCTGACTCAGCAATGCGATTAGTCTTATTTTCTTGTTGGCTAAACTTCCTCCTTCGTCATACATCGGGTGGTGGTTTAAACTCAATATCACGCGAAGAACTGTTCAACGATTTGTCCCTCTTATCTCTACATTTATCTTTGGTAGTGGGTTCTTCAGAGTATATACCAGAAAGTACTGTAGAATATTTACAACATTTTACCGAAAAAGCTTGAATTAGTTTTTAACTATATCTCCGTAAGTAGCGTTAACTGGCCAAGTAATGAATTGAAGTATATGAATACAATTGCAGTATTTTCAAAGTTAACGTCTTCAATAATACTATCAATAAAAACTCACTATGGACATGAAGTTTCTCGAAATTCGCGCAGCTCTATGTATTGCTTACAATAATGCAACTACAATACGAACTCTACATTCATTTCCTGAATTTAATGTAATATGGAGTTCCCAAGATCCGTTTTGATAAGAAGCTATCTGTGGCTCCTATGCCATGTGTTAGATCTCCTACTGTCTGTTATCGTTAGTCACAGCTCAATGATTCAATCAGTAAAATCATTCCCAAATAGTATTTATTGCTTTCTTCTTATTTTAATATAGCCATTTCCGATAATTATTTTCTTAGGTTCATCTATTCTCACTTCCGTCTGAAGCTGCAACATATTTTGATATGCAGGGTGTAAAGTTTTGATACGCCTGGATGTATTCCAAACGGATTGAGATATCGATGTAAACCTTCACCATACTTATTAAAATACGTTTGTGGATTTTTTGGAGGGTAACAAAAGTTTCCTCCTCCCCTTTTTAAAGGGGGGGGGGTAAAAGGGACTAATTGAAAATTTTTATACTGCAACCCCTATCTTGTGACATTTCCTTTTAAAGGTCAATTACAAAGAAACGCAATGACACTAAGAAAACATCTCTACGACGCACCTAGCAAACGTTATGGACATATAAGGCAAAAAATAATAATCTGTAGGGGCAATGCTAATGTCTTGCACATATCACCACAATGCATGCATGATATTGTTCAGTAAGACTTTGAGGTGCCCAGCTTATCTCATTACCAGTAGGTAATTTTTAGATTTTACATAGTTTTGGTAAGAGGTGTATTTCTAGGTAGCATTACAATGTAAGGGGTTATTTGTTCATAACTTTTGCTAGGAATGTCTTAGAGAAGTTTTCTTTGTGTCATTGTTTTAATTAATATATCTTTATAATTAAATGTCACAAGATAGAGGTTGCAATTTGAACATTTACAATCATCCCTTCAACCCCCGTTGGGAGGAAGGATTTTTTATTATCAAAAAAATTCATAAATGTATTTTAATAAGTATGGTGAAGATTGTACATTGATATCTCAATCCGTTTGGAACCTATTCAGGCGAATCAGGACTTAATTTATATCCTGTAAGTGTGCAGAATATGCATACAAAAGTGACATACAGCATGAAAAAAGAGAAGATAGCTTGTCAACAACTGTATGTAAGTAAATGTTCCAACTTCCATGCGTCCCAGCAAACACTAAGCTAACTATAAGGTCAGTACAGTGCAGAAGGTTAAGCTACAACTGAACAGTACTGCATGAGTGTTTAATAATATTTCAACACGTTTCAACAAGATATAGTATCTTATAGAATCTCTTCTCCATTAAATTTGTCTATATCTTTGTTATGATAGACGGACATGAGTCCTTAGCCGTTTTCTGGTTGCATTGCTTTGACATCTGAGACACCGACACATAAGCTAAAAAAACAGCTCTGTTTACCCAGAAGTCATCGAGTGTAATCTAGACGAAGAGGTGTTCTTACCGTCTCCACAGTGAAGGTGAAATGTAGCTAATCTCAATTTTCACATTTAATGGACTGCTTGCAAGGATCGTCCAATGATCATCCGGCCTGAAAGGCATGCGGAATCCGAACACAAGGACATGAAAGTTTATCGATTACCCGGTTTGGTTAGCATATGGACCACATAAAAGGACATGACAATTTAGCGAATATCCGCTTTGGTAACCAAGTGAACTGCTTGCTAGGACATCATCGTTCAATGACCAAAAATCCAAGGAGCAACCACGCTCGTAGCTGCTCGGATTGTTGGCTGTGATAATACCATATCTACTACTAGGCAGGATATTCAGTGGAGAGATAGTGTATAGTGTTACAATAAGATACGTTTTAAATATATTATCTTTGTAAAAGTGTAAGTATTTTAATGAGTCTATTTTAATGTCTATCCAATTAATGTCTAATCTAAAATTATCGACTTTTGATTAGATTTTAGTAAATATGGGATAACAGCCAGAAATGTACACTTCTCCAGGGAAGGAAGTTTTTTCCATAACAAATGTTATACATAAGTACTTTTTAGAATATACGTAAGTTGTCTGGTGCTGGGTACTGGTGGAAATCGATAGAATCACCATAAATATCACTCTCAACACACGAGGGCTTATCAGACAAGCTTTTATACATTACATCAAACAATGCATACATTTCTTCGATCCAATTTATCAGAAAACTCATATTAAATACGTCATCCATCCCTTGCTTAATCACATAATCATCATTTTATTTCGGACATAGATCTAAGAAGGGTTTCGTTACTAATTGACATGTCTGTCTGAAGGTCCTTGCATGATATAGTTTCATTAAAGATTGTAAATGTATGGGCTTTAAAAAGTCTCTTGCCGACGGCCTCGTATCTATAAAGCGAACCGTCTCGTCGCTTGCTGGATCACGCCAAACGGCTGTGCCAGTTGTTATACAACGGTTTGCAATTAGTCGAGCATTGAGATAACAGTATCGCCACAGATGTCGCGTGATGGTGGCATACATGCGCGACATTCACAATCAAGTACTTCTTTTATCGTTACTCAGGACTAAATAAATAATTTTACGTAAATGTAATTAAGTACTATAAATATTGTAATCCACGGAAGACGTATTTTCTTCATTTCATACAATTCTTCTTGGCAACTGCTCCAGGTTTTGTAAACTTGTATGCTTTACCAAATAAGACCATTATAAATACCTGACTATAGCTACCAATGATCCAGTAACTCAGTCCTTTTTATCTACTTCTCAATTAAGAGGCAATGTTAATACACCACCTTCACGAAGTGAAGGCT
Organism: Homalodisca vitripennis; assembly: GCF_021130785.1. Taxonomy (NCBI): domain Eukaryota; kingdom Metazoa; phylum Arthropoda; class Insecta; order Hemiptera; family Cicadellidae; genus Homalodisca; species Homalodisca vitripennis. Next base: position 115,598,322 of record NC_060208.1, read on the forward strand.
TTCAGAACTAAAGCTAATTAAATCTTACATGTTTAAGTCATTTAGACTTGAACCAACCTGAGAGTTTTGTTGCAATAATACTCAATGAATATGATTAACCCATCAACTATGTGGAAGAAGTATATGTTCAAAATATTCGTACAATATTCAAGAACGTTCAGCACCCATATATCTAGAAATCTTCTAGCTGATGTCTTCCAACAATGCGTGGTTCCTCCCAATTAGTAAATAAATCAGAATTTTTAACAAGTTAAATGTTTAAGTTATTTAGACCTGAACCTGCATGAAATCAAACTAACTATGTTCAAAAACATCCTAAAAACATTAAAAATCAAACATTTACAAAAGATCTGATTATTCCAAGCTTTTTCCTGTTTGTATTTAAGAATATTATGTGCTTGAATTCATTTCAAAAAGGTTATATTTAACAGTGGTTTATGGTAACGTATTAAAAATAAAAGAAACTATAAGATATCAATTTATTTATCTTGTTTTTTACATTACATTTACTTCTCAGTTAAATACTTTAGAAAAGTCAAAAATACTTATTCTAAGACAGTTAGACAAATTTCAATGGGAAAATAATAAGCTTTTTGTAAATAATGATTTAAATATTTTAAAGTCTAAGTTGTATTGTAATATTGACGAATTAGTAATAAACATTTTCACAATTTTCCTGTAACATTATTCCCTCTTAATCTGTATATTTTTGTTTAAACCTATCATTCACGCATTTAGTTCTTTATTTGTCGACAGAAATGTTTTTTTTCTGTCCATTCTTGACATATTTTCATCACCACTACAGCTACTAATGTGCCTTTATCTATCTACACAGACAGTTTCCGGACCCACAGCATGCCTACAGTCGTGGTCACCATTTCTCCTAGAAGTGGTCGCAATCAGAACGATTGACGTCAATGACCGTGTAGAGCATCCGGTCGACGCTGTGGGTAAACTCCAATTTCCCCCGTGATGTGGACATCAGGGCATTACTCCCGATGGTAGAGTTGGATTAAGAAACGCGACATATTAACAATTAAAACACGTTTTATCTTAACTAAACTTAGTGTTAGCGACTATTAATCATATTTATGTCATTTTCCATCTATTTTATGACGTTATACTGACTTTATAAAGATCAAATCCTAATAAAATACAATAATAAAGCAATATAGAACATCCAATGTATCTTTTACATACCTTATTCACTAGGAATTAATTTTCGGCAATAAGATTGAATCAACAAAAATAGTTTAGAAACCCGTTGAAGAGATCTAAAGCTGAAAATAAAACCAAAGCAGACCAACAGTACAAAAACTAAGGTTGGAGATTTAGTAAGGAGGGAGGAAAATAACACGTTGACATAGAATATAGTGTCCAAGCTACCTGGACAACGGCATCTGCATTTACTGCAAGTTCCTGCTATGGAACACTAGTTTCTCACCATAAGTTTCTCAAGTTTGTGACACTTGATTTAGGGTGACGATTTAAATGGCTATTGCCACATTACCGTTGCCTGATAAAATCAATTTACGAATGAAAAACATTTTTTACGAAGATTCAAAACCATTGTAGCCGATAAATAAATTACTTTTTATACGATACACCATTATTAAGAAAATTAAGTTGGAAGTTGAAGTCCCTTCTCGGCAGGGTCCAAACAAACCAGGAGATAGAACGATGGGCGCCTATATCTCCGAAATGGATAAATTTTTATAGGGGGGAAAATAAAACCCCTCAAAGATTCTGTAAAACAAGCCACAAGTCAAAACCCTTTATTCGTAAGACATTTTACAACTGAAGTCGTGTTTAAAACCATATGCAGAGCAGTGGCAGTGTTTCGTTATAGTACGAATGCAGGATACATCTAACTTGTGAGGTTGATAACGGTATCATTAATTCTTCCTGGTTAATTCAATGGTTAACTTGTGGTTTTCCTTGAACCGCATAAGATATATGAACTAAATATATCTTAAATGAATGGCCGGTCTAAATCACTTAGAATATTACTAAACTACTTCTGCATGTTCATTAGATGGGATAGGCTTCAGCGAAACAAATGGAAATGGATTACAGTTATCATTATTATACAGTCTACATCCCATTGTCTATTTGCAACATCATTGGGATTATATGAGCAATAGTAACAATTGGTAAAGTTATTATCATATATTTAAAAATGTTTTAACGATGTCATGTTAAGATTAGCAAAAGCTCACTTAACACTGAAAGATTTTTAGGATACTTTTATTTGTGCCATTCCAAATGGTTAGCGTCTTAGCTTATCGCCTCAGGGACACGGAGTCGAATTCCAGTTTGGTCACGGAATCTTCCGAACACTGGCATATAATCATCTGACTCTAGTCTGTAATAATGTTATTGACGATTTCGGGCTAAACTTACCATCATCATAGGAGCAAACTCTGCATTTATTAAATAGCGGCAGAATAACTATTACGATATGTTTCTTAATGTAAATTTATAATAAAGTAAATTTAAATAGATGGAATACACCATATTAAGTGTCGCTGTTTCGAAGCCTTCTTAGTATTCGAACGCCACCACAAGGTTATCCTATAAACCTAAAATAAGCCTTGACCTAACAACCATGAAACATTAAAAAATTGTCCTGTAACCTAATCATTCCAGTAGGCTTGCCAACCCTCCTGCACTCTCCGCTGTTTGGAGGCTATGACGTATCCTTAACGGCATCCTGAGCAGATGAGCAACATCTCAAGAAAACACATGCCATGGGCCATGACCATCATCGAATTCCATTTTGCCTACGTAAAATCTGTCATTCTCAATTTCAAGTCTATAACACAATTCGTTCTCAAAATGTAATGCAGATAGGCATGCAGAATAGACATTTTGCCACCCTCTTGAAAGGCTTTACTGACATTCACTTAATGACTTATTTTTATTAAGATACAGAAAATATCCTTTATGTTAATTCAGCCGATTCTGAAATAGAACAATATATCTTCCTTTTGTAGGGCTATTTTGATGTTTTTTTTTTATTGTTTGCTCCATTACTATTTCCTTGCATCAAAATATAAGATTTAAATTCGTGTAAACGCTGCACGGATTACTGAACTATTCTATAGTATAGATGATTTTATGGCACTCGTTTGGGAGATCCGGTTGAGTAAAGACATCGAATACGTGTGAATATATTGAATACGATCTACATAACCGGATGAGTGAAAATATCGAATACGGCCTATATAACTGGTTGTGTGAATATATTGAATACAGCCTATATAATCGGTTGAGTGAAAATATCGAATACGACCTATATAATTGGTTGTGTGAATATATTGAATACATCCTATATAACCGGTTGCGTGAAAATATCGAATACGGCCTATATAACTGGTTGTGTAAATATATTGAATACAGCCTATATAACCGGTTGCGTGAAAATGTCGAAAAAGGCCTATATAACTGGTTGTGTGAATATATTGAATACAACCCATATAACCATTTGATTTAAAATATCGAATAAGGCCTATATAACCGGTTGAGTGAAAATATCGAATACGGCCTATATAACCGGTTATGTGAATATATCGAATACGACCTATATAACTGGTTGTGTGAATATATCGAATACAGCCTATATAACCGGTCATGTGAATATATTGAATACAGCCTATATAATCGGTTGAGTGAAAATATCGAATACGACCTATATAATTGGTTGTGTGAATATATTGAATACATCATATATAACCGGTTGCGTGAAAATATCGAATACGGCCTATATAACTGGTTGTGTAAATATATTGAATACAGCCTATATAACCGGTTGCGTGAAAATGTCGAAAAAGGCCTATATAACTGGTTGTGTGAATATATTGAATACAACCCATATAACCATTTGATTTAAAATATCGAATAAGGCCTATATAACCGGTTGAGTGAAAATATCGAATACGGCCTATATAACCGGTTATGTGAATATATCGAATACGACCTATATAACTGGTTGTGTGAATATATCGAATACAGCCTATATAACCGGTCATGTGAATATATCGAATACGGCCTATTCACCCGGTTGTGTTAAGTCAACCAGCGTGAAATGCAGAAAATTAGGCCTACAACTTAAAGTACTGTGTACGGTGAGAGAACAGTATAAACAGGTTCAGGAAACACACGGTCATTAGTTTAGTTCACAAAATCGTATTGGGATACTGCCCGAGGTACAGATACAAAAGCTTAACTCACTCTTTTGCACGGTTAAACCAGACCATACTTGGTGACACGCGATAAAACCTGAATGGACAAAGTAACAGTTTCTGGGCGCGTTGACGAGACGCTACTAGCCTACTACTAGCCAATTCTCTCTACTTAAATCCTTCACAGTCAATATGGAGAAAGTACGTTCATTCTTCAGTTATCTGCTCCTTAACATTAGCATATCCTCGTTGTTGATTTTAAAGTGTAGTCAGGACCGAAGGAAATGTATGTGGATACTGACTACTAATTTGATGGGATTGTACTATCTTTGGATGTACGAATTATTTGGTATCGGAATGTCTAAAATCTAGACAGTTTACGAAGTAAATGATAGGTTAGTACCTCTCACAGTTGAACGGAGTCAACAGAGTCCAATCAGCTGGGGTGGATTCTGATTCCTGTAGAATGTCAGGTAGGGATCAGCTGATCCACTTCCAAATGAACTGTCTTCTTACAAGAATACGAACTATAAGGGGAATATGTTCTTAAGACGTTCAATGCCGTGTTTGTTGTCTTCAATCAGAGGCTGCTGCTCACGTAATACAAGTTGCCACAAAACAGACGGCAATACACGCCAAGTGTAACGGCTGCTTCATATTTCATAATTCAATACCTATTTCGTGTATATTAATCTCTTCAAGCAACGAAACGTGCCACGGTACAAGCTTGACATAATTAACTAAGTTGAATGCATTTCCGTCGCTACAGTGCGCTTTCAAATGAAAGACGTTAGAAGCTCAGTGTTATCGCATTGTATTGTATTGTGTCACGGCCAACCACAACGCCTGGCTGTAAAGCAATATAGCTTAATTCTGTACCCATTATTGGGCACGCGAGCCGTTCAACCGTACTACAATCATTTCTAAACCATCTAGCATTAGCATGGCGCTATAACATCAAATAATTCAAAACTGATAACACGTTAAGTAATATTTAATACAACATTTTTTCTATAAAATCAATTATAATGTAACTAATATGTTAATATCATTGTTTAGTAAGCAACAATCTCGAAGCGTGGTAACAATGTTCAGTGTTCCTAATTATGTACCAATCGACAGTTTAATCGAAACGATCTTTCAGTGGTTCGAACCCACATTCTCACACACAGTGACTCGAACCCTTGCTGTCTCCAATAATTGATCTGATAATCCATAACATGTTCCAGAGTTCTATAGTAAGAAATACACTCAGAGGAATTATATTCAGTTTCATATGATGTACGTTAAAAGTCACTTGGTTTGTAAAAATGTTATCCCACCAAAATTTACATAGGACGTAAGATAAAAGCAATACCAGAATTATAAAACATTTTAGAACCTAAACATAAAGTTTATACTTGTTTTTTTTTACTACAAACCCAATAAAGTTTAAATGTACTCGTATACAACAAATCTGTTTATAACATTTTAAAATATTGAAATAGAAATTAAAGAATTATTAATTGTGTAGGCATTTTATGGAATACAAATCGATTGCTGCAATCTTATTCCAGTGACATTTCGTAGAGCTGTTAATACAGAAATCATAAGTAATTGAGAACTTACTAACAAAATATTGGAAACAAAGTGTGTATACCGTGTTTAATAATTTGTTAAAGTAAACATTGACTATATTATTAACAGAATAAAGATGTTATTCGGTACACAGCATGTTATGATTGTATGCAATTGCAACAAATTGAAAAATTGAGTACACCATCAATTGTGGGCTGTGAATTGTGATCAATTGAGAGAGTTGCCCGCACGTACGCTCACGGTACACGCGCGTGATCGAGAACTGGCAGTGGTGGCTTGCCCGGACAATGACAGGTGGATTCGAGGGCAATTTTCTGCAGTGAGGATTTAAATCGTTTCATAACGCGGGAAAAATATAGACAAAGTAGGATTGGTTATTTCTTAAATACCATGACTAATGGAAGAAGTATACGATTGTAAGGTTTAATTGAGCGGTCAGCTAAGGTAGAGTGAGAGGGAGAGGTCCCAGGCCAGCTCTCACGCACGCGATCCTGCGTGTCCTCGTACAATAACCGAGCCATCGAGTGTCATTAGATTAATTATCACTTGTGCAGCCCTACCCGGTGGTCTCTTACTCCACTAGCCCACTTCTGGCAGCTTTTGTACGACTTCCACTTTGTAAAATGTTCTGCACACGCGTTTCCGTTTCAGATGAATTTCAAATTTCTTCTTCTACATGATTAAGGCAGTTTCGATAACATGCTACATATTTCCATTTGTTTAGCATACTGTTTCGCAAACAGAAAAACTAAGAATGTTTAAATCAGGAGATACGGTAGTGCTTACGGGCACTTAAAGTTCAGATGAAACTGTCAATGACCCAGAAGTAGCATCTCACATTCGCTACCACTAAGTTTGGGGCAGTCATATAATGTTAATTCGGCCGGTGGCACAAGCGTGCCGATTCACACGCGTCAAAACATTAATTACACAATGAAATTCTTGAAATGTTACGGAATCGCTGTGGAGAGACATGTTAATTAAACAGGTCTTAAAAGGAAATTACCAATAATACGTATCCATCTGTACATGAGAAGTAAAAAAACAACGCTTAATCAACATGACTTCATTACCACTGTAATGATTTTCCACTATCTGGAACTGTCTTCTTTCTTGAAATGATTTTCTTCTTTTACTATTTCTCAATTACTTCTGAATGTTGATGATAGTAGAATGACAATACGTCGGGTAGTAACAAGTAACCACTATCATTAATCAGTGGACAATAAGAAGGCACGGTATAAACAAATGGTGATAGATAAGGAAACGGATGTGGCGCTTATTATTGGTTCATTCAACTGATACTTAGTAAACCATAATAATTGTGACTCTGCGTTGCTTTATTTACCATAAAAGAACTAAAACGTAACAGTAACTTATATGTTAGATTAGTTATAAACCTGAGGAAGATGCCAATTTGCAGGTTTCAAAAGTAGTTTTACTTTTCACTTAACGACGGAAAATATTCGAAAAATTGTAAACTCTTCATAGTTACAAAGAATAATAAACATGGAATTGCCTTCTTACCGTGTACGAGTACTAGACCTGGTAAACCCTCCATAGTCACAAAGAACAATAAACATGGAATTGCCTTATCACAGTGTACGATTACTAGAGCTGGTTCACGATGGTTTCAGAGCACAAGTGACAAAGACAAATGATATTTAGAACAAATTATACTGCTCACATTAAGGCTGCCAACCATTATCTTGGAGTGTGTTATCAGTGAACTATTATTATACACGACACATGCCGAGGCGGTCCTTTGCCCTGACATTTGCGTCATTGGTCATTATCGCGGCTAAGTTGGTTGACAGCGCTGACAGATATTGTCCACTTCCTGCCCGAGTTCAGACTATGTGGCTGTAATCTTAGTTCTTGAGCATAGCGGCCGGTGTCATAATAACATCTGTGTGTTTCAGTTCTCTCGGTGTCGATACATTGCGTACACAATTACTGTTTTTAAATAGTTCGGCCTCCCCTGTGTAGCGGTAGGATCTTCAATTAACAGATATTAAAACTAAACTGACTCTCCAAAGCGGGGCCGAACTATTTCAAGACGGGTATGACATTACCTTCTCTTCGTTACAGTCAAAAAGGTTTCATCTTTCTATTTTAGATATTTTGGAACTATATGTTTGTTTGTGCTCATTTAAAAGAGCGTGACATTCTTTGATAAGTGTTTACAGTTCGACCCATTTACAAATTTACTGATGTTATATTATAATGATCTATATGTAACAATAAAAGTAAAAGATAGGAAACAGAAGTCAAGTCTTAAATTTAACTATACTTTTTGGCACCCAAAATATTATTATAGATTAGTCTAACTTTTATAGTACCGTACTCTCACAGTATCTTCATCATTTTAACAACATTTACTTCGTCGTAGTTAGTGTTTTTATAAATTGTAGTGCAAACGCTATATGATTCAAACTATATCGAACATTAAAATATGTTCGATATAGTCTAACAAACATTTAAATGTTTTGATAGACTTCATTCTAACGAAAGAAACAACACTAAAAAAAAACTAAGTTTCTGATCAGAAAAATAGGGTTAATTCGTGTACCCAATTTTTAACACAAATTATAAGCAGTTAGTAACTGATTTGAAATACTCAAAATTTAAACATACTAGCTAGTACATAATTACAATATTTAAACCGCAAACACAAGAGAAAAGAAGTTTTAATGATTTTGTGTGCTTGATAGTTTATATTTACAACCATTCCATAAAACCACTTAAATGTAACACAGACAAACTACGAAATGGGAGGGTGTGTTGGGTTTTAAGAGAAATTCCCAAGTGAAGGGTAAACGGCAACCCTGTAACACCCTCTCCCCCTTCCAACACTCTCAGCGGCTCAGCTGTTTACGAACGCCATTTGGATCAATTATGGTACTGACGTCACTGTACGCTACAATACCACCCCCCGCCCACCCCGCCACTACCCTCGCCGTCATCATACTGCGGCACGTGTTCGCACTCGCACTCGCACTACAATGTTTCGCGTTTGTCATTAGTATTTTTAGAACTCTCCCGTCACACGCCCACTTGACTTGAATCCAATTATAGATAATTATAATAAACATATAGTTAACCCTTGGTTTCACATTCAACATATATCTCGGGTACTCGTAATCTCACACAGTTTTTTTTTTAATACACATCATTGTTTTCCACGGTTTACATCAATCATCGTAGGCTATTCTAACGTTTGCAACAGTTTTTTCTCAATGTCACCCGTCTAAAGTCTCTGAGCTCAGTTGAAAATTCGTATGTTACGTTGAGATTTGATACGCTGTTGGAGCTAAAAAATAGTCGGTAATTTTAGTAATTATTGTATTTAAAATATTAGTTTCGACTTTGCAGTAATGGTGGATTTGTGGTTGGTCCAATAACTACCTAATTAAAACTAGTACACGCCTACTGTTTCAATAACTGGAAGAGAACTAACTATATGGATGAACACGTTAACACTAATAATATTACAGTTTCTTAAAGGGTAAACTACAGGGTTTTATGTAACTTGCAACTCTCACATTCCTAACCGAGAACTTTGATTAATTAGTTAACTTGGTCGAGGACTCAAGGGCAGCACGACTATTAGTACTGTAGTCCGTGTTACTTCAGGGGCAACCGACCTCTGGGCAGAGTACAGACATGTACAGTGATGTAATCCTAGGAGTACAGTGTTAGTTCTCGGAGTAGCGCGGCCGCGGCGGGCGTAATAGCTGTCATCTAAGTTTTCCGGTTCATATCATCACGTCGAAACTGCTAAAACATTTTAACTCTGAAAATATTCCGCCCTCACTCTAGAGAGCCACGTTCAATAAACAAATGTTTCTGTTTAAGATTTTGGTCACTAAGGATGACTCTCCACAAAAAGGCCGAAATGTTTCAAGAGTTTAACTTTGTGGTGTTTCGACATGGTGTTACGATTACGGGAAACTTAGATGTTAACCTACGCTTTTAGCATATAAATTATTGTAAACTAGTAAAAAATGTTGAGAAATAAATACTACAAAAGGTCTAAATTCAATATTTAAATAAATAACAAAAAACAGGAAGTTTCTGCAAAATGAAAAGCGGGCGGAATGTAATGAAACCACAATGCTATCGCTGTATTTTTCCTACACACACGTACACTGATCGAAGGATCAACACCTGGATTAGAATAAATATACACATAATTTAATGTTCGAATTATTGTTGTAACTAATATTGGATAACAATAATGCTGTATGTGTTTATACAAATACTTCCAAAGCAGCGTATTAATCTCTACTAACCAACTTCATAGCTCATCAGACGTGATGGATCTTTTTTAAATGTATAACTTCACGATGGTAACATAAACTTCAAGAAAATACTGGTTCTCAAATCTTTGAACTGAATTCGTAAATTAGCCATTTAATTACAACTATGGCCGCTGCCCAGTGCCCTATTATTAAACGCCATCTACTTGTTTCATAGTTTGTTATAGATAGTTACAGTAGACTGTACCGTAACTTTAACATTTGTTCCTCCAAGCAATAAAGAAGAGTTTTAAAATGTTGCAACTAACATTTCACAACTTTAGAAACTTTATTAATAAGTATGTCTGAACTTCGAACTTGACGAAGCGAAATGTGTCACGCGCAAGTAAGCAAAGTTCAATCCTCCCTATTACTTCATTAATACTTGAGCTTGTATCAAATATTGAGACAATCAAGCAAGTGGACTTTTCCTTCTCGAAAAGTATGATGATTCACTAAGTTCATCATCCAGTTTCTTCATAAACTTATATTGGTATTTGGTACTTTTTTAAACTATAAAATATGTTATACTAATAGATTAATTTGATTTTCACAAATATATAAAATTTCTATAGGCAAGTTCCTTTTTTTATTCAGATAAGCAATATGCGTCGATTACTAAATAGGCGTCGATTTCTCAATATTATTCTGTACTGGGCAATCCAGACGAAACAAAGTCTGGTCACGCATATTATCGTCCATCTACAGAAATCTGCAACCTTTAATTTCTAAATATTGCTGTGTTCTGGGTCATCCAGACGAAAGAAAGCTGGGCCACAAAGATTATTGTCCATCGACAACAATCAGCAGGCGTAAATTTCCCAATATTGTTCTGTATTAGGTAATCCAGACGAAGGCAAACTGGTTCACACAGATTATTTTCCATCGATAGCAATCAGCAGCCATCGATTTTAGTATTGTTCTGTACTGTGCAATCCAGACGAAAGAATGCTGTGTCACATATATTATTGTCCATCGGTAGCAATCAGCAGGAGTCGATTTCTCAATATCTGTTTGTACTGGGTAATACATATGAAATCAAGTTGGGTCACAAAGATTATTGTCCATCTGCAACAATCATCAGGCGTCTATTTCTTAATATTGTTTTGTACTGAGTAATTTAGACTAAAGCAAACTGGGTCACATGGATTATTGACCATAGACAGCATCGATTTCTCAATATTGTTCTGTACTGGGCAATCTAGACGAAAGAAAGCCGGGTCAAACAGATTATCGTCCATCTACAGCAATCAGCAGGCGTTCGATTTCCCAATATTGTTCTATACTAGGTAATCCAGACGAAGGCAAGCTAGGTCACACAGATTCTTTTCAATAGATAGCATTCAGCAGCCATCGATTTCCCAATATTGTTCTATACTAGGTAATCCAGACGAAGGCAAGCTAGGTCACACAGATTCTTTTCAATCGATAGCATTCAGCAGCCATCGATTTCCCAATATTGTTCTATACTAGGTAATCTAGACGAAAGAAGTCCGGGTCACCCATACTATCGTCCATCGACATCGTGTGTAGCTACAATCCACAGCAATCAGCAGGCGGCGACTTCTCAATATTTTTCTGCACTGAGCAATCCAGACGAAAGCAAGCCGGGTCACGCAGGTTAGCGTGTGTATCCTCCATCCACAGCAAGCAGCAAGCGTCGATATCCCAATATTGTTCTGTACTGGTCAATCTAGACGAGAGCAAGCCGGGTTACGCAAATTATCGTCCATTGATAGCAATCTGGAGGCGTCGATTTTTCAGTATTGTTCAGTACTTCTATATTACTTAGATCCAGTGTTTCTGTGAAAGGTTTTCTACAATTTTCGAGTAGTATAAATGGTGATGTTAAACAAGTGTAGTGTTAGATTACATTTCCTTTTTATTAATATTAAGTAAGTCCATGGTCGATTTTATAAATTTAGAATATATCTGAATAGATGAAACAGAAACAATTAAAAGTGTTTTAACTGCAGGATATATTTTTAAAAACGTTATATTAATTTGTATATTCTTATTTTAATACAAGAAAGCTCTAACTACCAGTAATTAATTCATTGTGTACCATATTTTAAAGCAGTCTTACATCAAATATGAAGCATTGGGGGTGGATTTTTGCAGGTCTTATCTTTTAAATAATAGAATACATTCAAACTTGAATGATTAAAATATTTCCAAATCTTAATTTTTAGTATTTCTACCTTTTGTCCCGGTACCATGAAATCACTACACATATAATAAGGTCTGTATATTTCCAAAGCATGGATAATTATTTACAAATACAGGGCAATAGAATCAATTCCGCTCAAAGGGTCCATAATTTGTGAATTCCAACAATATACGTGCTTTAGAACATAATTTATATTCTTCGTACTTGTACAATAAAACTGCTGTTTACCTCGGTGTAATATAAGGTGGTGATTGTACTTTTTGTAGCTTTTAACCTTCAAAAACATTAAGTGGTTATATCGTTTTAAAATAATGTTTCAAAATGACTCATTTATAAAGAAATACAGAAACGACCTTGTTCTGATAGTGTTATCGTGGCGTCTGCATGCCCCATAAGATAGGACAAGTGACATTTCGCAAATAAACATTATCGTATAGAAGATAGTCGAAAACAATAATGTCTGTTTCATTGCACACACTCAAAACGTAGTTTGTAGGATGAAGTGTTTCAAGAAAGACAGGATTTAAACCTTTGTTTTGTTTTGACACGCAGGTTTCTACACAAACTAAATTTAACAATTATATACTTCAATGTAAGATTGAGTGAAACGAAGTTCTGAAATAAACAATCGCCCTCCCAGATACGTTGACTTCAGTTGGACGCAAAATTGCGTTTTGTTCCGTCACTACAACATTCATTTCAAATACTTCTACAAACAAAACAGCGAGCCATTGCTGGCAGCATAAACGATGAATGTTGTCATACATACTAAGATTGCTATCAATTCAAACGGAGGTTGCTATGAACACGACCGGTGTGGCGATTGTTAGCAACACAGATGACACTGTTTACAACCACAAGTACGACGATGGCTATTAACACAAACGGCGTGGAGATTGTTAGCAACACAAACGAAGGTTGCTATTAACACAAAATGCGATTGCTATCACCACAAATTACTGTGTGCTTAGACCTTAGAAACAACGTTATTTAGTTTGCATCAATGTGATTTATCCAGAGGACGAGACGCATGAATACGAGTCAAGATCCAGAGTCAACTACCCGATGGGGAAACACAGAATGGTGGTATAAAACCCTTACCTTTACTCGCAGGTGCTCATCTTATAAAGGTCTCCCCTTCAATAAAAAATGCTTTATTCCAAAGGTGTTCAAATCAGCCGCTGTTTGGTGTGTCACACGCTTTTCGACGAGTTTCTAGCACGTGACTGGCAGCCCGTACACAATAAAATGACTGACTCAAGAACTGGAAGTGGGTTGTTATTGGCTGGGAATGAATGGAGCATGAATGTTCGATTGTGGTACTGATGTGAGATATTTCAATTTTAGATGAAATAATCGACGTTGGCTAGGCAATGCATGTTTACTCCAGAGTTCGAAGTGGGTTGTAATTGGCGGGGGATGAATGGAGCATGAATGTTTGAATGTGAGATATTTCAATTTGATTTAATAAACTTCGTTATCTATGCAATGTATATTGACTCCGAACAATATGTATTTAATTTGAAGAAACGTATTACATACCCGTTTCAAAATATCTGAATATGTAAAGAATGTCCTATTTTGCCAGGTGAAGATGTCTTATTTTTTATATGTCTCGTGATAACCGCCGTATCCACTACACTGCGCCATTGAAGTCAACGTGCGACTATAATTAGTACGATAAAATCATTTGAGCAAACCTTTGTTTTTGTATCCAGCATTCTTTTCCTCCCGCGACCGGCGCGCGAGACGACATGTCCTGCGAGTGTATTCAACGCGTGTGCGGGTATTACACACGTTCACACGTCGTCGCCGTAAGTCACAAATTTCACAGCTGAGATATTTATGTACGGTTATTGTGATATTTTAATTATATATATCCCCCAACAGTGTATACTTTTTTAAGCAATTCTAGATAGCTTCACTTCAATAACTGAAACCGTTCTTAAGCTGGCCATATAAGATGTTCCAAAATTTCTTTGATCCGTTATGGGAGGCATATTTATTTACTAAGGACCAGACACGGTCTTTAAAAATTGTGTCATTATCTTTCCGTCTACGCGATAACTCTAAACAGAAATTGTAAAAATGAAACTAGTTACATAGGATCTTCTTGTACTAAGGAAGAACGTCATCGATTTTGGGGTTATAAGGTCAAAAGAGTATCCGTCTATCAGTGCGATAGCTTAAACAGATTGGTCCTAGAGACTTGAAATAGTATTGGGTTATAAGTTAAGTATTAACTTTGAGTTAAGAATGTCAAAGGACAATCCGTCTACCTCCATGTCTATCTGAGCATTTGAGTGGAAACTCTTGGTAGGAAGGTCCTACTTGTTACATATGTAACTTGCTGTCGGTCCAAGGAAGAATTCTATTTAATTTAGAGTTCAGAAGGTAAAAGTGCAGTCCGTCCGACTGTCCGTCAATGCTCCTTCGTTACGTTTTATGGGGTCCTTCGATACTCCACATTGTATCGGATTAAGTTTAAAGTCAATTTTGAGTTTTATGATAAACAAATACATATAATTAGTGACCACACACCCTACGTGAGACAAGCACAAACTTTAACAACGGAACAGAAACAAATAAAACCAAATGAAATATAACAAGAACACCACTGTTATATTTGTTGCAAAACATTTAGATAGACATAAAAACGTGCATGCCACAACCGGTTACATAACCCCTGGCCTTAATGACCCCTACTGACGTTAGAGAACGTTACATGCCGATGAATGAATACACATGGGATGAGTCGCATGATACTCCCTGTCACATGATCTGACGTCATCGTCACCGTGTACACAACACATGACTACCGTGACTAGTAGTACGTGTACAGCATAGTAACCAAGGTATAATAAATCTTGTTTACTTCATACGGGAAGCCGTACTAGGATGGCGTATGATTTTAATAAATACCAAATTAACTGTTAATTAAAAGTATGATTATATACTGTATGTTTGTAACTTTCTGCAGTATTAAGTACACCGGTAGTCGACATTTTATTAATCATTTAACTTATCGTTACTTTGATAATGAGATCGATGAAGAATAAATTTGTATAAACATTTTCTTAATTTTAAAACAAGTGAAAAGTACATCATTACTTATACACTCCAAGAATACAGTAAATCATTTTCATAAATATAAATTTTCGTTACTTATATGGGGCCACTTATATAATTCTTTCCAACACGATTTTACGAATTAGGTAAAACAGATCGTAAATAAGTAATATCATACTGCGATGTAGTCTAGACTGTTGATACCCAAATTAAGTGAACTAATGCAGGCCTATGACAAACTATATTTGTAAGATAACAAACCATCGAAGTTCAAAACTAATATTGTCCTACTGCAATACTACGAATCAAAGAACCCTCAATATGTAAGCCTAGCTCAGTACCCCTCATGTACAAATTATTATTTGTTTATTATTACTATTTAGTTTATAACCACTAAATTAATTACACTGCAACATACTATTATCAGACTGCTCTGAGTCACTCTTGTTGGCAGCTTTCTTATAAAACTTTCAATTCCATAATAAGAAAATAACTTACAGAAAAATGATGTTTCAGCTATCTCTCTTTACTTTTGTATTATTTATTTTTATATACATTCATTTTCTACTTATAGAACTGCTGAGTTTACACACCAATCATTTAATTATGTTCATTTTCTGATGTTATTAAGACAAAGCGTCTGTTGTTCTGTAGCTTGAATTTTATTCCCCTTTACACGCAAAGAAGAGTTTTAAAACATCGCAGCTTACATTTCACGACCTCAGAAACTTTATTAACTAACTATCTGAACTTCGAACTTAGCAAAGCGAAATGTGTCACGCGCCGTCAGTATGCAAAGGTCAATTTTCTCTATTACTGTAATATTAATACTGACATTCAATATTCCAGAAACCACCAAGAGGCACAATTGATAGTAGTACTACAATATTCTTACCAATATAAAGAATTTCATGAACGATTCAAACTGTTTTAAAAAACCGTATCTTCCCTTTAATCATTTATTTAAAACAGACTTTTTTATTCGGTTTCGAATTTTCCATGAAAGTAGTTCAATGTAAAACTGTTACCAGTGAGTTCTTAATAATAACCTTTCCTAACCCTGAAATAAGCAATTCCTATCCAACCTTTAATTTCAACTGATCAATTATACTGATCATAAAGCTTTCAAAGAACCACAAGCGCAAGAAAAACGTGTAACCAATCTGAAAAAATCAGAGAATTTTTATGTAGTCAGGGAATTTTTCATAATGAGCTATGAATTTAATATAACAAAATATTTTCAACCCCTAAATCGATACAAACGCCATAACTGTGCACTTACCACCCCCCCCCCCTTTAGTTGCCGTCGTAACTCCCTGTCGCACCTAATGTCGGTGATATTTTATTTTCATTGTTTTAATACGTGATTCGCGTGGTTTCCCTTTATTATTTTCAATTAAGACCAAAATTACCCTTTCAGATTCGATTTCTCCAAATCAAAATAAAATAAACATTATTTTTTGATGGATTTCATCAAAATCGTGCATATTGAGAGCATCCTAGCGTGACATGTTCTATATAATTTCCAGGTTTACCTATTTAAAACATTCCAAATAGATTCTAATATTCAGAAATAAAATTGTACTACTTTTATTGCTACCAGATTTGGGTTTGCGGTCCAAATGTACCAGTAACTCGTTTTGCCAAAGAATATAAATAAAAATAATTGGCACGTTGTATAGGCTACACAACAATAATTATCGTTCGGACTCATCGTTACAGTACATTTTATTGTTTCGCTACGCTGATGACTCGAACGACAGACCTGCAGGTATGGCAAGCAAATGGAACAAAATGGCGGATTGTAACGACTAACAACACTGCAGCGTAGGTAGTAAAGTCTGAGATAACCGAATAACAGAGCAGATAAACATGTTTCCCGCTCGACAGGCTGTTACACGATCTGTCTCTCTGAGACATCCACCTCCTCAGCTGTACACAACAGTAAATTTGGGTAAAAATCCTTTCCATTTCTGCGCGCACATTACTGCCATGAAGCGAAATTCCAAACTCGAAAAGTTAAGTTTGTTTGATTACATGACAACAATGAAGTTTGGGAGTAATACGTTTATTTGGTTAGTATTAAATCATTTATTTAAAAATTGTGAAGTCCGATACAGTGAGAATCCAATGTTTAAGTTGATCGTCTATTTGCACGGTACCGTTTCCAACATACTAGTTCCATATTTTCTTATATCTAGAACTCTGCATACGTTCAGATCTCTCTCGTTCCTGTTGTGGCTAGAAAGTAAAGGGGTTTTTAGATATCAAACTGGAAAACTAACAGAAAAAAATAAGAATAATAAATGTCCATCCCACCGACGTTTAATGGTTTTGTACAGTTTTAAAGAAAGTATTCTCTATACGGAGTTGAACCGTTCCCGTGAAGTAATCCTGCACACAATTTTGTTAACCTTTTAAGAGAAGAGAAACAGAAATAATCTCCAGTTTGCAGCAATATAAAGTAAATTTATGCATGTTGCAGAGGGTTTTAACGTTATACGAAAAGTACTGGATTCTCTAAAGGAAATGCTGTTACTCATAAAGAATCTAAGAGTTAATCTTTTTAATAGAAAGTGCATCTTACGAAAGGTTGGATCCGTTATATAGAGTGTAATATCTACAATAGGGGAGGACGATACTAAAGGAAATATTTTCAAAGTTTTTGAACCATTTCTAATGTTAATCTGTTTTAAATACTTAGAATCGTTCTAGAAAATTATTCCTTACAGTGAGTTAATATTTTCTCGAGAAAATAAGGTTCTAGTCTATAAAGAATTTTAACCGTTATAGGACACTACAGCGATATAGTAAAGGGGGACTCACCGTCTTGGAAGAAATGCAGGCATCGTTGAGGTAGAGTCTATGGGACTCCCACCTGCGGAGGAACTTAGAGCTGAGGATCTTGCTGATGACAGTGCGTGTGTGGTTGAGGCAGCAGACCTGCAGGTCACCCTCGGTCAGTAGCTTGTAGCGGGGCCCCTTGGCAGGTCCGGGCATGTCGGTCTCCAGGTACTTCTGGATCGGGCTCGATGGTGGTACTGAACTGTCGGACTGAGGGCTGTCACCCGCTACTCCCGGTGGCCTCAGGACTGTCACAGAGGGCGAACACAGTGAGTCCGAACTGGAGTCAACGTCACGCGGCAGTTCCTTGTTTTCTGAGATTACCTCTATTTCGTCGTAGCTCTCCAAGGTTTCTAGACAAGTCTTCAGATCGGATGAGACGTCCGATTCCATCCTGCTAGCACCTCCGGGCCTGCAACAAGACGATTAAAAAGTATGTAAATAGGATATGGAAAAATAACAATGCTATAAAATGCTTTTTTCTCTCTATTTCGAGAATAGTTGCGAGAGCAAATGTCTGAATCGAACGCACACATTTCGGATTAGACTCTCAGCCATGAAGAACCTAAAATTTAACTCAATCTGTGGGATTGATGGCATTGTTCAAAGGTAAGAGTGTATTTGATATTATTACACCTGTGCTTGTAACATGTGGAAGTTATTGAGGGGTGCCACAGGGTTCTGTACTTGGACCACTTTTTACACTCTACATTAATGACATAACTACTAGCATCCGATACTCTAAGTTTCATCTGTACGCTGACGATTTACAAATTTACCGCCACTTTTCACCTAATGAGATGGACACTTGTGTACAAGTAATGAACTCTGACATTGATTCAATAGCTTACTGGACTTGCAGACATGGACTGAAACTTAATGAAACCAAGACTAACTGTATTTTAATAGGCTATCAAAGGCTTATTACTAAAATCGACATTAATACTGCTCCAAGACTGATACTGAACAACAAAGAAATAGTTTACAATGAAAAAGTAAAAAACCTGGGAATAACGATCAACAAAAACCTGGGCTGATCAGGTGTTACTAATGTGTAATAGGGTTTTTGCCTGTATACATGGCCTCAAGGGATTTGCACAATATTTGCCGTTGGATGTCAGAGTGATGTTGGTGAAAACTCTAGTTTTACCTCACTTCAATTACTGTGACGTGGTGATCAATGACATGACTGTTGACCTTTCTAATAAAATTCAGCGTACACAGAATTATTGTATTCGGTTCATTTTCAACTTACGACGTGATGATCATGTATCTCCTTATTTTGAGCAATTATCCCTATTAAAATCCAAAGAACTTAGAGATCTTCATGTACTTAGTCTGTTGTACGCACTAATCCACAATGGTTGTCCAAGTTATTTGGCCCAAAGTTTCGTTTTTATGTCTGATATTAGTGCACGTAGAACTCGTAGGGGTGCATCTTTATTATCAATTCCAATTCATAGGACAGCCTTATATAATAATTCTTTCACTGTTTCCGCATGTCGATTGTGGAACGCTCTCCCAGACAACATCAGAAGTATTGACAAGCGCGATCGCTTTGGGGCGGAGGTTAGGGCCTTTCTGCTGCGGACTCGGCGGGAGTGACGGTTGGTGGTTCTTGTGGTCACACTTGGGTTATCTGTATGTAAGTTGCGTGGATGGGGAATGAATGCTGATTAGGATAGGATAGTTTTATTAGTTGCCTGTTGCATTAAAGTGATTTATGTTAGAGTTTAATTGAAATGGTTAAATTTAATTATTATAATTGATATATATATATATATATATATATATATATATATATATATATACATTATTATGTTAAATCCAATATGTAATTAATTATTAGAGTGATTTAGTTTACGTGTCAGTTACAATGTTGTAATAGGTATGATTATATTTTATTTTGTTTGTTTTGTTTGGAGGTTAAGTGATAGAGAGGACTTTTAAGTCCTAACTTCGCCTCTGTAAATAAAGCCATTTTTCATTTCATTTCATTTATAGGAAACATTTCCTTTAACCTGTAAAAGTACGATTCTCACCTTTAGGGCAAGAATAATAATGTTTTGTGGGCGAATTTGGATACAGCTGACCAAAGCGTAGTGTTTAATTTTGACTGAATTAACTTAATATTAGTATTGAATGTTTCCACGAGTTCAACTAAACGTCTCGTCCAAATATCCGTGTAGTATATAGTACCATCCTGAAGTCTTTATTGGAACCCCTATTAATGACTCCTGCTTGAGATCACAAGGCTCTTAAAATCTTGATTGATTGATCTTAAAAATCTTAAAATCTTAAAAAAGTATTGATTTTTGCTGGGATAAACCCCGTTCGAAGAAATATAAAGTACTTTAAAGTCTAAATTAGCCACTCGACCACAGAACTTCGTAAATATCTGGTATCCACTGCTATTGGTACAAGCACACAGACTGTCAAGCTATTTTGAGACCTCACATGAAGGCTCAATAGAGTAAGGAGATGGCCAGCAAAAGCCAAAGAACTAGCCCAACTTTTCTAACCGATTATGTCACCGCCAGTAGAGAGTGAACAATAGGAAGGCGCTAGTTCCCACAATACTAGCCCGTTCATATGAACCCCCAGTGTACTGACCACCCGAATCCACGCGTCTTCTACACCCATCCTCTGCTAGCAACACATGTGTTAGTCTATCTTCTACAGTCCATAAGTCTTCATCTAACACCCCTTGCAGTTATTAACCTACGTAGTCGAGATGTTGGGCATTAGCTAACAATAATGTTAACTCTGAAGTGACTAATTTCAACGCAAACTGGAAATATTTAAAAGCTCACCATATACTACTAACAAATTGTAATAGTACTCTTGAATGGCATTTTTGGACTTTCAGTTATCTGTAAATTTTTCACACTTAAAGTTTTTCAGAAATTTTACCTGTCCTAGACACGCCATTCATTTTATTGGTGCATAATGGCAACAGAAAAACCATTTTGGCCCATATTCATACATTATGAGTCCATTATGTATCTTGCTTGAAGTACTAAACATTATAGATCTTTTTATCCCAAAAATATTAAATGTAACTCTTCTAACAAAATTAATACAGCATCGGTTCTACACAAGCGACACAGCGACGTTACCACTAGTGTTTCCTAACCTTTGTTCACAAGGTCACAGGAATATACATGCACACATCCGCAGCAATTATCGACTCCGGAATTGGCAATCCAGTCCGGCACTGGGCCGGAAATTGGTTGTATTCAAGGTTGCAGAATTACTCCACTGACGTAGCCATTAATTTATTTCGGGAGAAGTCCATCAAGAGGTCACGGAGTCCTAACAATAGATACTACGTTGACTAAACATATTGTCACTACATACTTTTTACTAAAACATAAATATTCAGACAAAGTTTCAAAACCGTATGTTTTCCGTAAGTATTAACTGCTAAATTTTAGGGAAAAATAACTTCTTTTGTTCATTATTGTCTAAGTCCACGAAGAGGTACATTATCCTTAAACCAGAACTAAATTACAGCACTCAATAATTTATATTATGTATTCTTACTTTTGATGTTTAGAGAACATCAACGACTCAGGACAACCCCTTTAGCAACGACGCGTTGAAAAGTGTCCAGTATCTTTGTGTGCTAAACAAACACGTGAAAAAAGCTTGTTACTGTATTTCTCTCTCCTTATTTCACAGGTGTAAAACACAAGACAATGGCACGAAATGTCCTCCCTCCCCTGTTCATTTGAATAGTCAAGTGTTTGAAGTTTGACGAGGCTTTAAATACCCCAGCACCGAACAAAACTGGTGCAACGCTGCAGATGGTTGTACATTCAGTTTGTCTCCAAATTGAATTGAATGAATTTGGTAGATCATTCACTAAAGGCATAAATCCAGCACGAATCCAGCAAGTCGTTGGAATAGGCGTTTGTCCTCGAACTACACATATAGTTTACTTGTTGAAACCACTCAAATCCGAAACTATTATCTGTAATAAGTAATTCTGCGAAATAGTTCCAACTTTGGCCCACCGGTAAACGACAGCCAGGAGACGTATGTGTACGTGTAATTGACATTTCATTAAGTATATTAACACATAAAAGCGTCACATTTCGGAGTTTAATAAATTATAAACCTCTTAAATTATTCAATTTTTGCACATACAAATTACTACATCTCAACAGCCTGAAGTACGATCGCTCCGGACCTATTTAGTTCCTGAACGAGTTGTCGGTACAGGAGTTACTGTAACACTACACAGACCATTATACTGTAGTACTGTGTTCAATATTGTAGTACATTGCCCTCGGCATAATCTATACAAGGCCTAATTTAGAGAAATATAAATTACATCGCAACATAAACGGGTGTGACTGGGACCCTTGCCACTGACACTGCTCTCAATACTGGCGTTAATGTGTTTTCAGCCATTGTACAAGACTACGGACAACACGTCTAGAAATATGTCTAACCCCAAACGGAGACTACGTAAACTAAAACCTTGGATTACAGAAAGCTTAGTTCGGTCCATTATGAAAAGAGACCAATTGAGTACATAAGTTTTTGAGTAAACAACCATTTAATACCAAATTGAAACTTTATTTTCCGGCGTACAGGAACAGACGGGACAGACTAGTAAAGAAACCAAAGATAAAAGCTGTCAGGGCAAAATATAATAATTATTGTAAGAACCCTAAACTTTTATGGCAAGCTGTCGACGAAATGAATAGACTGGAAGGACTAGTAACAGACAATACGTGACGATGTATGATGCAAGTAAACAAGTGAGCGACGCCACTTGAGCATTTCTCTCACGTTGGATATAACTTGGCAAGCATAATTGACTCGAGCGGTCCGCTTGTAGATGGTAACGACTTATTGTGTACTCGATTTTACTACCTCGAGGTGTCCGGAAACAATACTTGTACTCGTACTACTATGTAGTGGCCTACACGGAGGTTCAGCTCCTGGGTGCGATCGCATTTCCGCTTCCTTTGCCTTAAAGACAGCTTTCAGCTGTTTTCTGAACTTCTGTTACACATTATTATCAATAGTATTCGTTCCGGAGAATTTTCCCGATGCCCTCGAGATTCCCAAAGTAATTTAGCTGTTGAATAGCAGCAATATAGTACAAATTATCACTCGTCCTATTAGCCTACTTAGTATCTTGTCTAATGTGCAAGAGAAATTTTTAAGAAATCAATCAACCAAAGATTGTATTAAAAGGCTCGATATTTTGACAGGTCACCAGTTAGGGTTCAGGAGAGCTAAAAACGTTGCCGGTACACAGTTCTCAGTTACGAACGATATCAATTTGGACTTAAGCAAAGGTAACGTATGTTTATTTCTAGGTTTAACTAAAGCATATGATTCGGCATATAGAAGAAATTACTTCAGGAAACGCATTTTATTGGTGTACGCGAAACATCATTTAACTGTTTCAAAACAACGAGTTAATATGAGTCACTTGAAGCCCAACTATGGTGTTATCCTGGAATTACTCTTGAACCATTATTATTTCTAATCTATTTAAATATTTTTTTTATCGATTTACCTATAATACAGCAATTTTATTCCTAGCAAAATCATGGGATATGTTTTCGAAAAAGCAGTAAAAGGGTTTGATCAAAATTTGTTAACAAAAACAAACGGAGATTCCAGCGACACTCCGATTAGTAGTATTAAGCTCCTTATGTGCGATGACGTCACAGTAATACTGAATGCACGTGTGATATAATTGACCGCATCAATGAGTATAAATCCTTGGCGCTATGCTTGACAGTCGCTTGACGCGGACGGCACACATCAGCTATAATAATAAGAGATTTTATAAAATTATTTTGGAAAAACCACTAATTTTATCACATAGCATTTCACTTGTTGAAGTATTTGTCAGCAAAGTTGCCTGTTTCGCCATGTTTACACGATCCCTACAAAATTACAAGCATGTTAAATTTCTGTTTGTCTTGGTGACATTTCACCATGACGCACAGAAATGTTGAATTATACACATGTAATGTTCATTTATATACAGAAATTACCTAAACAGAATCAGTACTCTGATACTTAGTACATATTAGTAGTAGGTAATAGTTCCACTTGTACAGACTGTTCTTCTTAAGACAGGAATAAGTCCAACACTTAATTTCTACCCGCGTTGTGATATAAGCAGATCATCTAATTCAGTAAAGCGTAGGTAGAGGTTTTACGACACCCACGCGTTTACTCAGTCCTATTAAACGCTAATGCATAAGTTTCGCGCGGCGCGAGGCGTCGTCAGAATAGACGGAGGACCCGCCCTGCCCCGCCCCGAGACGCTTCGCGTCGTGCCGCACTGTGTCTAACAATATTCTTGTTTGTTGTATTGTTTAGTTGCCAGGGGCTTTGATGCATTTGTGTTTCTGGTTCGTGTTCGGCAAAGTTCCAACCGTCAAATGTCTCTGCGGGGGTTTATGTTTGGTGTCGCGCACAATTAACTCTGTATTTGCGCGCGCCTCACGTTAAGTGAACAGAACGCTGTTGTAAATCTATTTGCAGGCCGAGTCTCGTCACACGACCAAATCCTAAGTGCTGTTCGGAAATATCTGTTATGCTTTTTTACCAAACTAAAATCTTGTTATTACAACAAACAAGAGAAAAACGTACTTATACTGTATTTACTTCAATACTTGTTTACATTGTTAATACATATGTTAAAAATATAAAATTTTATTTACTGCCGATATAAAAAGCACTTTTCCTTTGAATTACGCGAGAGAAATAAACGTTTTTGCAAAAAGAAACGGGATATTCACTAAGAACATATGTATGAAATACCGAGTTAAAAGTTCAAATGCGTTCAGGTTCAAAACATTTCAGTATTTACCATCAGGAGTTCTTCATTTTATTCTAATTTTTACCTAAAGTTAAAAAAGTTCAGAACAAAACAACATGCATGCTAACTACATAGCTTTAACGGAAGAAAGACCAAAAATACAAAAACACTTTACTATTTGCTGAGTAATTTTTATAATAAAAACACTTAAAACATTGTATATGACATTGAAATTCTAAAATATTGTAAATTAACAATAAAAACAAGATATAAACATAATACATTTTATTGTCAGATAAGCATTTTCAAATTCATACTAAAACCATTTCAATAATATATTCCTATGTGGGACGTTTATATATCAGGATTATAAAAATTAAACATATAATTAAGTTTATGGACAACAAGTTTCCCATTAGTATGTAATTAATATACAGTATTGAATAATGCCACCTTCAGCTCAGTTATAAATGTACAACACTTGTTTTGTTTTGTTGTGGCGGCTATTTTATTGTTTACGTTAATTTGTTGTAACGTTTGTTAAAAATGGTCGGAAGTCGTAAATAAATAATGTTACAAGAGGACAGTATTAATTCACTTGACCTTACACAATATGAATGAGTATTATAACAAATACAGCAAACCAAAGAGAACCTCCTTCCTGCTCATGTTGTGCAATGCGTACAAAATTAAATGATCCCTTCGTTGTTGATTGTGCAAGAAGTAGACTATTTTAGAATAAGCTAAACATTAGGATGAAGTAAATATCCCTTCCGGCTCAGTCGGAAGAAAGCTAAATTTTACATCTCGAAATGTCAAACTGAAGATTCATTATTAGTTTAGATGTTTGATTTGCACAACACAGGGGACAATAGCCCTCAATGTTGACATTTTAATATAATCGTGACCCTTCCAAACATTTAGAAACTCTATAATCTTCAACCCTTAGTAGATAAACATTGTTACAACCATATAAATTTCTTTGTAAAAAACATGGACTTTAATTAGTTATAGTTAGTTCGAAGTTATAATTTAAATATATTCAATTAATTGTGTACATCCAAAACTTTAAACTGCCACCGCCTTGAAACCTGAACAGATATCGAAAAATAAGTAAGAATAAATGTCGCTTAGAATTACTTAACAATTTTATGAAAATGGTGAATTTTCATTTTTCTTGTGAAATAATTGAGATAAAAATGTTGCCCAAACGAGAATAATTCTCGAAATCTATAAAAGTTGTATTGCTTAAAACTGACAAACAAACTCATCCAAACTACATACAAATACTGTCTTTTTACGAAGTTTAGTCACAATTAAGAATTACGATAAACAACATGAAAATTATTATTTCCACATTATTGTGTACTAGTTTAAAACTTGTACGCACGCTATCTGCAATCCATAAGTGATATAAAAAACCACGTTGGAACAAAAATTATTGTAAATTATCTGTGAATTCTAAAAACATCGTTTGTTTTGCGCTATAATGTATTTTAACATATATAACCATTCTTTTTCCAAAATTTTAATGCCGCCATTTTAAAACCTCAAGAGACATCAAACAAAATTTAAATAATAAAAGTTGTTTATAATTATGTATTACATTTTTTCAAGTATCAATTTGGACCTCGTATATTGTGAATTCGTTGAGTTAAAATATTTGCTCCAATGTGAATGACCGCCATCTTAAAACTTTTCATTGGTCAAGAGTGACTAATGAACTCATCCCAGCTATGTCAAATATTGTCTATGTACCAAGTTTGGCTTGAATCTATTTAGTGTTACAATATTTATCGTGTTGATAATTATTCCCGCAATGATGTATAATAGTTAAAACTTTGTACACTTGCTATCTGGAAACATTGAAAGTTCAATGGTCCTGTACGCCATACAATGTAACCATGATCAGAAACAATAATGAATAAATAACTGAATTTGTCACAAAAATATTTATTTTTATCTGGGGAATTTTATGTCAAATATTACTATCACTACTTTTTGTAACTTCTCAGCAATAAAACAACAGACTCAAAAATTTAAAAAATAGTTAGATAAGTTTTACTAAGTCACAAAAATTAATTTGCATAATATTTTACGCGAGGCCGACTACAAATCATTCTTAGACGCATTTGTTATTTTATCTTATTAGGATATTCATAAAAATTCAAAACAAGCCTTAAAATGTTTAATATGAAACACTTAAATATTTGTAACTTGAATCTTTTCAGTCATTTTAACTGAGAAAGTCACGGCATTTACTGTATTGGACATGTTCTTAATCAGTATAACGTCTTATTTCGCAATACGTTTATTTTCCTCCCGTAACTCAAAGGAAAACTTCTTCTATGATGTATGTTTATATATAAACATATCATATATAAATAAACAAAAAAACACACACACACAATATATATATATATATATATATATATATATATATATATATATTAATAAACACACAGCACATAAGTATTTTTTCCTTCTGTGTACAAGAACAAACAACACACGCACTATTAAGTGGACCCCACTGACAAGTCCTAACTTAACAGGGTCAAATGCCTGTGAATGAATGAATGAATGATGAATTATCATGAAATCGTAATTATTGTAAGGTGTTGATAGGACTAAAATTTAAACTTTTCATTAAAAATGTACTGCAATTGATGATGATTAAAAAATGCACATACTGTGAAATGATTTACTTAAAATTGTTTTGTCTGTTAGTGATGTATTGCTACATGTATTGCTATTAATGTATTGATATTAATGTATTGCTATTAATGTATTGCTAGTACAGTATACTAAATTGGATTCAGTAATTTAATTCATCTAATTTGAAAGTGATTAGATAATTCTTACATTCAATCGCTGAGTGGTTTACTGGTAAATCCAAATTTTGCTCTGTTTAGGGAAAACTACATCATAGTAAGGTTTTAACAGGAACGTACACTGATGTATCGCATGACAGGAGATCCTGTTTGAACATGATGAGTTGGTTGTTACTATCCATATATTGGTGCAGTTACAAGAATAGATCGTTTTCATTAAAAAGAGTATCTTTACATTCTCCTTATCAAATTGCTCCTTCACAGAGCTTACTTATACATTAGGAACTGCTAAGTTCCTGTGAACCAACACGACACCAGTCAACTTATTATGAATCCCGTTAAAATATGCATTCTTCAAATAGTTTACACATTTCTCTTCTCCTTTTTCTGCTAGCAACAAATTCTTCAATGGTTGACATATTACCATTACTCACTTTTACTGGATTACTGCAAACACAAAACTCATTCAACTGGTTTGCAATGTATTCTATATTCCCTTTCCACTGAAATATTTACAATACAATCCTCCTTCAAAAGGTACATATGTCTCTCGTACTTGTTTTCACTCAAATACTGCTAACACAAACCTCCTTCAAATTATTTACATGTTCTCTTTACTCCTTCTTCACTGGAATATTGCTAACACAATCCTTCTTCAAATTACTTACATGTTCTCCTTACTCCTTCTTCACTGGAATATTGCTAACACAATCCTTCTTCAAATAGTTTACATGTTTCCCTTACTCATTCACTGGAATACTGTTGACACAATCCTCCTTCAAATAGGTTACATGTTTCCCTTACTCCTTTTTCACTGGAATACTGCTAACATAATCCTTCTTCAATTGTTTACTCATATACGTCTCCCGTACTCCTTTAACACTGGAACATTGATAAAAAAAAACTTCTTCAAATTGTTTACACTTTTTCCATCCTCTTTTCAAGCTGGAATACAGCTTACAATTTCCTTTTTCAAAAACCGTTTCCACTTTTCCTTCACTCTTTGTTCCTCACGAATACTGTTAGTAGAAGACTCCTTCAAATGTTTTACACGCCTCCTTCTCTTTGTTGAATGTTCTCATTTAAAATCATCATATTCAAGTGTTTCGGAAAGATTCGCTATTTTGAGAGATATGTGCACTCCGCAACAGATAGAGAGCTCAGCTCAAACCTTGTTGTAAGCTAGGCTTTGTTCCGCCCTCGAGAGTATTTGTTAAACAAGAATCGCTAAACAATTTATATGACGTCAATACTCCACCTTGAACATAATAGATCTCTCCCGTTGCGGTCTCGCGCACCATGTCCGGAGGAGATCCGCAAGGTGATATCTATTACTGTAATACCACCGTCAAAACAATTAATTCTGGTATTGCACTTGAATGCTTTGCCTTTAATCTCATCTGACAATATAACAGAATAGATACACAACATTGGGCGGTTCTCGTCCTGCTTAAACACCATGTCCGGAGGAGATCCACAAGGTGATATCTATTATTGTAATACCACCGTCAAAACAATTAATTCTGGTATTACACTTGAATGCCTCACCTTTAATCTCCTCTGAAAATATTACAGAATAGAAACCTTATTACCGGACGGTTCTCGTCCTGCAAACACGAGCTACCGACAGTACCTCGGTGCTCTAAATCATATATAAATGTCTAATGCCAGGGAAGGAACCTTGATTTGTAAAGTAAGGAAAACATGTCATGTTGAGCATTGTATTAAACTTTAATTGTAATACTATCAGACCTATAACATACGATACAAAACATTTACCTGTATATTAGTTTAAAACATTCAAAAATAAAAAACATGGTAAATACTTAAAATAGGTTAACGTTTCATAAAAGTCTACGGCAATATGTGAAAAAAGGCACACTAATTTTTGAAAGTACATTAGATCTTTGTATAGGCAATACAAATATTGTAAGGCTGTATATTGAACATAATACTTGTATTTTGGCTAAAAAGATTCACAGATTAAGAATTGAATGTTATAAGATTTTTTAAATAATAAACTATTTCTTTTAAATAAGTTAAAAATAAGGTAACATTGTATAAATTCTACAGCAAGTATAGGAAAAACGAGACACCCTAATATTTTTCTTAGACGTACGTAAATTTCTAGTTTGAATCAGTGCAATCAATTATTTTTATCGTAGGTTTTCTCTAAAAAAACTCGATAGTATCAAACACTTAATTATTAATCGTGTTTAAAATTATATATGGGCTGTGCAACCTTGGGCCTTAAATTCCAGTTCCCATGTGGGATCCGCACCAGTCAGGTATCGATCTGATGATTATGGGTAAGGTTTGAATCTTGAATACAACCATTAAGTACAATATCACAGGACATAACGTATCGCAAGCTATCCATGAGATAAACGAATGCGTCACAACCGACTGACTGGTGATAAGAACTCGACCATTTATCAATGTTATCAGCTCTGCGGTATCGACAATGTCCTCATACATTTCCGTTAAACGGTCAGAATGTGTTGACATTTCCACTCTTTTGCCTTTGTTGCGTGAGCGGTAGAAAGGTACCACGCGACATTGAAAACCGTGACAAGCGCTTGTTCCTTTTGGTACACTAAATTCAAAAATGTTAGAAAAATCAAATCCAGCATTTTTGTGCCCATTTTTATAGTAACATTTTTTTTGTCAGTTCTTAAGCTCTAACATAACGCCACTCGAAATATATAATTCGGCAGAAGCTCCAAGTAGACCAGCCAGATTCGTACATTATTATGCGAACTACAATTCAAGATTTTGTAAAATTGTACACCTAATTGTAACACCTTATTTATTTACTAGGACATTAGAAAAGCCTATCACTCCAGAGGCTGGAAAATTTTCATTCTTATCTGCCTGTCTGCCTATCTGTATGTTTGTTTGCTTATCTCTCTGTCTGTTTGTCTGCACGATATCTCGAAAAATAACGGATGTATAAACTTGAAATTTTGCATTAAGCTTCAAATTTACACAGACAATTCTGAGTTCGTTGATTGTGCATGCCGCTCCATGGGATTTAGATAATCGTTAGCGAATATTGTTGGATTGGTCTAAAGGGTTACCATGGTAGCACCAAAATAATAGCAGAATAAGGAAATAAAAAAAAAAAAAAACTGAGTACACTTATAAGTGATTTAATGATTTTACATTTGTACTCATAAAAATAATGTGAGTGAGAGTCCATGTTAAAAATTGGTGGCAAGAATTGATTTCTGCGCACTCGGTTTGTGTTGTAGTACCCTACCTAGCTAACCGATTTTTTTTATTTGAACACTGGTATTAAACGTAATGTAATGAACACAAATTTGGATTTATCATTTGACACTCAAGAAAGAGAAAGATTTTATCTATAGACTTTAATTGTGTATGAAAATTCACATCTACATAGCATAGACAAAAATAAGTTCTACAGTATGATGGTGCATGTGGTTCAGTTTAACTGAAGGCTAGTATTCAGTGAGCTGACACAATTTCTCTTTTGTCTGCCGGGAGAATGTAGACAATGTAAACTATCTATAGGCATATTCCTACCCTGTATATTAAGGGAGGAACATTTAATTTTGTTCGTCTGGGGGAGATGTTTAACGGCATGATGTGAACCCGAGGGCGAAAGAAAATTTTCTCCTTTGATACATTTATATTCTTTCATTGATAATAAACACGGCACATTTGTGTTGTTAGTCTCGGTCACCATCCATTACAAAGAGCACCATTAATTACAACATAATCACGCCAGCAATTTTGTAATAGTTTTAACAGAAAAATATTTTAATAAAAACAAATCTTTAATTATTTTGTAAAATGAATAAATGGCAGAAGAAGTAGAACTAATTTAGGATCACTCGGTTAAACAAATATTTAATTATCTCTATACAGGCTCACACCAAAGCAAATAAGACACAAATGTAACTTTATATTTTATTCTGTCGGCCTGATACACATGTGTACCCAAGTAAGGGAAAATAAGCATAGGCAGCCTACATCATAACGGTAAATATTTTTTTACAGAAGTGATTAGTACATAAACATAAAATAAATACAAACTAAGTTTAATGAAACTTAGTTTCTTTTATTAAACATCTTCTATTATTAAATTAGGGCCGACCTTATTAAAAATCAATACAAAACTACGATGCCCTAAATAAAATGACAAAAGCTTAAATGACATAAGGTATATTCCCTCAAAATAAGACAAATTTAAAACCTTTTTATTGGTCCTTGAGGAATGGTAATTTTATCAATTAAATTGAAAATAAGTTAAGATACTTTTTAGGTAACTAACTTCTATTCACAATTGATCGTTTAAACTATTAAAGTATTTATCTACCAAAAAGTTATATTAGAAAAAGAAAGGCTGAAACATGTTGGTTTAAACTGGACTACCCAAATACATTTTTGCAGTGACAAGTTAGTACTCTCCTTATCATAGTTACCACAACATTTGAGTTAATCTGGTCTGCATTTGATGTTGCTTGTTGTTATACACCTTGCAGTAATGGTACACTACGCTACGCTCTTTCAATTCTTAACGTCGAAAAGGTCTATAAATAATAGTATAGGCTAAGGATATACGTTATCATTCTTATTTCATTGTGCAGTCACCGTACTCGCAAAGAGTGTTTCCAACATCAAAGAAATTACAAACAGAACTTTCCAAATTAGATGCACAAATTGGATACACAGCCTGTAGACAATGTAGTAACAACTTTGAAATGTGTTGCAAAGGTCAATTATCTGTTTACCAACACGGGAATTGCGTATTTAGTCCGTCAGGTGCCGAGCACAGGTGTGAATCAGTTCAAGGAACAGCAGTCAAGTGTTTACAGAAAGACAACGAATGTGACGTGACGGCCGGCCCTATGACGTCATTTCACGGCCGGACCGTGACGACGATATGTCACGCCATAACCGTTTATATACTTCGGTTTCTGCTAATTACTGCGGTGCAATATATGAGTTTGTAATTATCGCATTTCCATTCTTAAATCGTAGTACAAATCCTCCCATAATTGGCTAAATATACGAGTGTTTAACACCTTCACTGTGACATGAGTCCCAACCCACTTTAGGACAGCGGAGGTGTGCGTCCGCCGCAGTCGATTTGTTAATACCGTACGTTAATGCAGTCTCAGGGCCAGAATATTACGATTAAACCTTTATCTTTAAACGATTGTTTTGTTGAGGTCTTACAACTGTTTGTTAAACCTGAACTTTACTGAACTTGTCGTTAATAACATAGGGATTATTTAACAGATGAATTACAAACAGTTGTCTAACTGTCTTGAACTGAAAAAAGTTTTAGAAAATATCTATTCTATACCGATTTTTTGGAACGTTCTGTAATGTTTACACTATTACGTTTTGTACAATAAAGCGCTTTGCAGAATTTTACGACGGTCGCTATGTTCATTCCAACTCGCGAGTAGTAGCCCTCATAAGGTATCGAAAACTTTTATAAGAAAGTTATATTTATTTTATGCTACAAAATTGGTATGAACCTAGTGGGTACAAAGTGTCAAATTTCAGAAATGTATTCAAGCAACATTTTAATACGTGTCAGACAAATAGTTGGATGTCCCTCACAAAGACGGTGGAGGACGGACATGAGGACGGCCTAATTTTGAACATAAATGTAATAGTAATGTTTTATGTATGAAATATAATTGAGAAGAATGCCATGTTTTTATATTAAAAATCAGGCAATTTACTTCGGTTTTCTATTAACAATGAATAATATTCAGTCAAATCTTTCATTCACAACTTAATCCGTTTCTCCCTGATCATTGTTATAAAATTAGCAATAGTGACTTTAAATTCCTTTATTGCTTACGGGTGGAGCAATAAAATTTATGTTTATCGTGTCTTTAGGGAAGGCATGAACATTTTAAAGTTGTGGATATCAGGTTTAAAAACTTATCCAACGATAATCGGTATTTCCGAGTTTAAAATTAGCTATATTTTCAATGATAATAGTTCAAACTTGTACATGATTGCTGGAGTAAACAAACAGGAAAAGAATATTTGGTTGCAACATGTCTAAATTTATACCAGGTGTCCTCCAAGTCCTACATCGCTCCACTTAACTTTTGAACGGGTGTGAATTTTCAAATCTGTTTTGGGAAATTGTTATAAATGCACCTGTGAATTTTTGTTTAATGTATTTCAAAATTACCCCATTACACAAAATAGAGAGGGCGCGGTGAAAAACTGAAAGTTTTAAATGAGTGTAAACATTTTTTTACCTATAGAGCAATACCTCAAATTAAAAGTATTAATAACACAAAACCAATGACACCAAGAAAACTATTTTATTGCTACTTTGTACAAAATGGGTTCCGTTTCAACAATAACTGTAGCCTAAATTTCAATTTGACGCTTCGTTTTACAGAATCATCTTATATGCCTATAATCTTCAATGTGTTTCTTCTTTTATGAAGACTATTAAAATTAGGTGTCACAGGTTGAGATTAAGTTTTTAAAAATTGTTTACTGAGCCTAAAAACCCGTATTTATGGGAGAAGGCATAATGTTTTTACAGTGACTCCTTCTAGTATCATCCCAATTTAAATATCTTGACAAAAGAATAATAATGGCGAAAATCAAAGATCGTGAGGATGATTCCATCCCACTTAGTACCTAAGATCACCTTTGTTCAAACAGTGTACCTGTTTTGGATACAGGAGTCTTGGAGTCGTTGGATTTGTCTCGTCAAGACCTATAATTTGGGGAATCACGCGATCGGTAATCCTACCTGTGATTTTCGATTTGTCCCCCAACCCCGATTTTGGGCCGGTAGATTGTTCTAGTGACCGAGTCTCGAGGGAAAAGGCTAGAAAGATCTTACCCAGTCCAATAAAATGCTCAACAAAATGGTACGTAATTAAATTATGGCACATATCTACGCGTATATGTGTCCATGGTGCGACTTAACACACTGCGATACTTCTCCATGACGTTACACCGAGCCACAGCTGCACGTGGAAGTCACGATTAGTTTCAGTACTGACTCATAACTTCTTTCCCCAACCTCCGGTATAATTACGCGAAGTGATACGGGAATTTCGACATCGTCTAACCTCGCCTCACCTGACAGGTGACGCGCGAGCATTAGGCCTACATACGCACGGTTCCCGGAATGTTATAACAACACCGAGCGACAACAGCTACAGGAGATAGTTTTATGACGCCATTATCACGCGACATGGCCCCATTATGGCTATTCTTAAGATTTATTCACGTTTAAACTCCTCAACTGAAAAAATACACGTGATGTCTCAAAATCAAAGCGAATCTCTGCAAAACTACACAAGAGCAAAAAAAGCTACTACATGAGGCCAGTGTATCTTCACCTCCCTGGTATATGATTGTTATGCCGCAACAACACATTGTGTGACGGAGCATGGAATCAAATTGGAGCTATTACAGCCCTGGGGGATCAGTGGAGCAACTGAAAATAGAGGCGCCATTGGTGGCGACAATATAACACCCTAGCGACTTGTTCATCAATCGTTTACATCTCGCCGTAGTCACGGTGTATGGAAGCTTATGTAGCTTATTTACCAGACGACCACTGGCACTAGACGCTGACTACACGCTCATACCCCTCAAAGGTTAGATCAGGCAACCCAACAACGGTCTGTTTTATCGTAATAACGACACAGCTAGTGAAAGTACACGAACTGGGTTAATAAACCACTTAGGTTCTAAGAGTTTTATTCCCTGAAATATACTACAGAGTTGTAAATGTAGTGATTTTTATTTGTTACAACTTGTGTTTAAAGTACTTTCCTACTTCACAGTAAAGAGCTTTCATCATATACATTGAGAAAAGGGTCTTGCTGCAGGGGGACCCTCTCTACCCAAATTCTTCGGAAGTATGTATTCCTTTTATTACAAAAACGAAAGAATTGAAAGCTATGAAATTGGTGAAATATTGAGTAACCCGCCAACCTAATCAGTATATATTCACAGGAAGAAAATCTCCAAGAATTGCACAGCTCTGTTCAGTATCAAATGATGCAAGAAAAAGTTTAAGTTCTGTTAAAAGATTGGTAAGTGAAAATAGAGCCACTATGAGGAACTGATGGCATGAGATGTGTGCACATATTAAAAGAGATTAAGGGACTAGACATGGCTCCAACAGCAAACCAGCTTGAAGGGACCATTGTGGCTTGCAAATTTGAATTCAGGCTTGCTTATGATAAGATGTCACCAAAAACTGAAGGATAGACAAATTCAAACAGAAATTCCAGGCTATGGGAACATCAGGAAAAACATGTTCAGGCAAACTACCTGAAAATAAAGTGATCAATAATCTTTTGACAAGTCTGGAAGGTTTAATTAATCTCCATCTTAGTAACAAAAAAATAGTTTTTATGAAATAGGAGAGGTGACATACAACATCACTGTGGCAAAACACTACTGAGTAAAACAATAAAATCTATTTACAAAACCTTTTTAACCTTGCCAAAAATCTATTTTCTATGGCCATGTTTACGATCAAAGACCTCTCCAAAACCTTTATTTATAGATTTGATTTATTTACCAATATTAGATTTGTATTTTTTACAATGAATAGTTACAATCAACACAATAGTGCTGGCTGGACTGTTCAGTCACCATAAGTGTCAACAGGAGTGGATTAAAAATCTTTTCTGAGTACTCAGGCAAGAGAGATACAGACCCCAGAAATTAAGCAGATGTACTATAGTCTGCAACTGAATGGCTGTCAGAGAGTGTAACAAACCTCAAATTGCTGTGCTATAGGTTACAAGCAGTACTATCCTCAGGAAAAAACTAAATGACATCAGTTGACCTGGGTTCCAAATTCATTCATTTGATTCCAACTCACTTTATACTTGTTTTCTTAATTTATGACAAGCACAACCGGATAGATTGTGTTATTAAATAAAAAGTTATAATTGGTGAAATAGTTTTAAATTTTAAAGTGACTAAAACTTAAAGAATAAGGCAGGTTTGATTACACCTAACAAAAATATGCCTGAAAGAGAAACATAAATTTGTAAACAATAAAAATCACATGTCAACTTCAAGAATTGATATTTTTCACCTATTGGAATATGAAAAGGCTACAGCTAGAAAGATAGTGCTGGCCGAAAACATTGTAATATGATATGGTGTGGTAGTCTGTGTTGAATATCCAGCTCACTATTTATCCTGTCGCCATAGAGTACCTCTGATTATGATACTTAATAATCAATTCTTATTTTTCAAGGCTATATGAAACTTGTGTTAAATTATTTTAAAATCCCCCATTATGATAAAGTAAGAGAATTTTTAAAATAGCTCAACTGATCTTTAATTTTTAAAACTATAATGGGGTAGATAAAATAACTTACCATAGTGTTTTTTCAAATATTAATTAATTTTTAGGTGGATTTCATAGAATATACTTTTCAAGATGGCAACCATTTGCATTCAAGGAAAAAGTTAAACTCTACTAATTCCAATCATAGACCTAAAATAATACATTTTTTTAATATAATTGGTAATAATAAACAACTTTAATTCCTTCACTTTTTTATATTTCTTAATTTTTTGATATGGCACCCATTCAAAGTTTTGAAAAGAAATGGTTATATATCAGTTATTATGCATTAAAGTGCAACAAAATTGTGTATTAGAATTCTCAGATCATTTATAATAATTTTGTTCTTAAGTGTTTTTTGATACCCAGTATAATTTCCTGATAGAAGGCTTACCTTCAGTAGAATAGAACATTGTAGGAATAAATTGTGAACACAATAACTACTGTAGTTCTTAAATAATTGAATGATTCTTAATCAATAAAACGTTTCCAGATGGCTGTCATTTACATTTTGCCAAAATTTTTATCTCAGGTAATTCATAGCTTAAATCAAAATTGACAGTTTTTAAAATATATACTACAAAATATATTTTAACAATCGACAGTATACAATCGAAGGGTTATAACTGAATATGTTTACTAATATAATTTCAATATTATTACAAAAATAAATAAATTTTGATATAAATTCAAAGACTGTTATAAAACCGATCTTAATTGTCTTTTGACAGAAGTAGGCTTCTCAGATCTGCTTATGTGTTATCTTCTTGATCAGTGTAAGAAAGTAAACTCAGCTATGGCACACAAATACTCGTATACTAAGACTGGAATAAATTACAATGGCAATAAATATACACTTCTTGATATGTTTTTGATCATGGCAACAAGGCAAACTCAACATTGTAATCAAAAATATATGTAAAGCCTGTGAATTTGTGTAATGATGCAGGTAACTGCTAGGGTATACAATAAATTTGCATACAGACTATTTTGTGAAGGATAGTAATAAAACATTTTCCAATAACTTAACAACACATGTGATGAAGTAAATTTGTTGGATTGATCAATTTCACACAAAACTTGAACGCTTTAGCTTAATCCGTATCTAATGTCATCTTCATAGCAAGTTTAACAAAAGAGCTTTTTCAATTCCTACTATTAGCTTACAAACTCTCTCTGTGTATATATCATCACAAGGCAAAAGTACATTGCTTAATTGAACCTCTTTTTATTACTCGATCAAGCGGAAATTGTGTGTACAAACACAAATCTTATGATATGCTTTTTTATTTACAGTGATTATTCAATTAATTATAGCAGCTACCTACTATTATTATCTATTATTGTTTAGTAACTTAGTTTTTTTTTTTTTTTGTATGGTTGATTTCTCTTGTAATGCTGGTTGTAGCGAAATTATGAACTATTAATTTAACATAGCTTTATATTGTTCCAATTATCCCCGCCAAAATGTGTGGGATTAAAATGCATTCAAATAACAAACTTAACGAACTCAGATTAACAGTAATGACCTCACAGCTGTTCAAATATACAATGAGGAGGAAAGTTAAATAAAACTATTATAACACAACACAAGCAATATTTAGAGAAAGAGAAACAAAAGCACCAAGAGAAGCTTGCAAATTATATAGAAGAGGATAAGCGTTTACGCTTAGATAAAAGCAAAATGGGCTTACAAAAGCAATCACAAGAGGAACAAGAAGCATTATTAAATACTTAATATGAACGATACATAACAGTACGCTCACAAAAAACTCTACTTTAACAAAAGTATGGTGATATTTTTACATTTTCGTTTTACTGCATTATGTTGATTGAGATAACTAATGATAAATAAGGTGGACGAAGGATAGATATCATGTGTCACAGTTCAAAAGTCTCATTTATTTTAGATTTTTAACCAAACTTCGAGAAGACGCATACCTATTTTCTTGGAATTTGGAACATACCTCAGAACTGGAAAGCAATGTTATAATATGCAATTGACAACTATATACAACAGTTGTATATACCCATATGAGAGTTTATATATGCCTTCCTTGAAACAGAGGAATTACCTTAGGCCAAATGAATATCAACAGATATTTGTACTAAATCATGCAGTTTTAATTAATTTTCTTGATTTTGCTGGTACAAGTGAACTCAGTTGATGTCTATTTGTATATACAACATGTTCACAGGAATGCTACAATAAACTTATTTATCTTTTGTAAAATTATTAAAGTCTAGGGTTGAGTCCTTACATATTATATTGTTTTTTTTTTTGTTTTTTTTAATTAGCCACTACCGATTTTATTTAGCTGAGAGTTTAGCAGAGAATACACCACTAGTTCATCGTAAAAGCAGATTTCTAACTTTGTGTACATCCATCTGTGTGAAACTCCACCTTCACTACATTGTATCGAAATTGAAAATTGTAAACCATTGTAGTACATTGAAAATTGCTATCGTAAGTAAGTATGTTGCTCATTGTGGAGCAACGCAAAACCTCCCACATTGGCTCATGCACAGCATGCGTTTAACCTTTTTAAGTGTTTTGGATATGGGGTTTAATGTTATTAAACTGTAATGAGTTAAATTTGAATTATTTGCTAATGTCAACAGACTTGCTTGAAGGATCATTGCTTTCAGACCATAAAATCTACTTTTTTAATATTAGTTTTCAGCTCTTATTCCTTGGACTGTGAAATAAATAGATTAACACTTATAAAAGTTTATTGGTTACAAAGAATTACTTCATAGCATGGAATTATATAATTCTGCATTTTGTACAGAATAAATTACTTACCATTCTAAAACAGAGTGATTGAGATTAAATTAATCAAATTGCCACTGGTAATGTTTCTCACTAGTATTAAGTTCACTAAATTCTGAACTGTTCTGACAATGTTCACAATTTCAGATTTCCCTGGCAATAAATTATTCAATGCCCGATTTTAAAGAGTGGTCGTAAATATTTAAACAGGAGTTACTGATAACACGATTGGTATTTGGTATTGAAGGCAAACATGGGCTCGGCACGACGGTGTAGGCCTACGATAAAGTGTAACAATCTAACTCATACCTAACCTACAACAACAAATATCCAAGCGAGACTGATCGTCTGCTAATGTTGTCTGCTGGCTGCTTAGGTTTGACAGCTAGCACTTGCAGTGTGTCCATATTGAAAAGAAAAATTTCCCTCTGCTACCGACAACCTCTGCACAGCAGAAATTCCCTTTTATCCCTCATGGAAAGAATCCTAATGTTATACCTCATTTTCAGGACTATTTACACTTTTGTTTTAATTTCTCAGAAAATAATGTAGAATATACTTCATAACACCAATATTATTATCTATTAATTAACTAATCTAAGAAATTAATTTTGTGATTTTACAACCATAATATTTTAATATAACTAAACATTTTTACTATTTGGTAAAAAATTGTAGTAATTTCGTTACAAATAACATGAAAATGCTCATTTTACCTTATACGAGTATTTTAACAAACATCTAGAGTTTGGAATGAAATGTGATGGTGAAAATGTATCAATAATATTGTAGCAAACTTTTTGGTGCCTACAAGAAAAGTGGCTGCTAAATCCCAAAGTACATAAATAATTATTTTTATATTAAGGCTATAAAAGAACTGCGGCGTTATTTGTTGACGTAAACTAATAGTATTATGTCCTTAAACTAAAAAGAACAAATATACACAATAACAGAAGCATTACTAAATCTAACACTAAAATGGAATCATGTATGTATAATGTCTACTAGACAACATTTAAATAGATATGTTTATCTTTAGTTAAGGTCTTGAAAATTTTAAATAATTACAAAGTACTAAGGAAACAACGTACAATAATAATATAACCATATAAAAGAGCAAAATTTGTTGCAAAGGGTAATGTTGTACAGTTTTGTTTTTTGTTTTGTTTTTGTTCCCCCCCCCCCACCCCCCCCCCCCCCCACCCCCCCCCCCCCCCACCCCCCCCCCCCCCCACCCCCCCCCCCCCCCACCCCCCCCCCCCCCCACCCCCCCAGATTGATGGGTATAAAACAATTTTTGCAAAATAATAATTCTTTTAACTTTTGCCAAGAGGAAATTGTTGTTAATTTCGCAATCTTTTTATAAACGCAACCTGAACCCAGGAAATGATATAATATATTATATATAATTTTTATTTTTATATATATATATATATATATATCACAGGGTGGGTCTAAAAATATTTATTATTGTCCCTCCTGGAAACACCCAAATATATCCCTTTAATATAATATTTAAATATAAATTTGAAAACCTCTTACAATCGTGATTGAGATACGGGGCAATCTACTTTTTGGAACAAATGTTTTGTTATTGTCCTACAACCAACGGGGTGACGTACCTGCACCGAGAGGTTAATCGTGAAATATATCTTAATGAAAAGAGAGCCTAATTAACCTTGTGATTACACTTAATTTTAAAAGGTACATAGCTTTACTGAATTGAATGCCACAAAGACCGCATCTCAAGGGTGAATTATTCTATCAGAAAAACTAGAGTATATTTTTTAGGTTATTGAAAAATTTACTGATGTTTCAACAATGTTAATTTATAATTTTACATGGTTGTCTTGCCACAAAAATGTGTTTTACAACACTTAATTTTTTAGTTAGCATTTTTTTTATAAATGTTCAATTGTAAATTAATAACAGAAAAAATTTTTTATTTTTAAAAGCTTGGTTCTATTAGCATCAAATTTGCCCGTTTTAGTTTTTTATTACAGTAAACAATTATGGAAAATACTTAATGTTATTGATTTCTTTATTACTAAATTACAAAAATAAATTTGTATGCTGTGTAGAAAAAGTCCTTACAACAAACGTTTTTACCTGCATTTGGTCTAAGTACAAAGCAATTGTTCGAAACTTGTGTTTCCTTCTAACAGGTTTTGACAATGAGCCAATCTTGGTTGTAAAATGAATTCGACAGAGGGTTGCCTAACATTTCTTTCAGTTAATCAAAGCAAATCTTCCTCTATAAATCCTTGTTTTTCCTATAGGTCCTTCCAAATTATGAGAGCCATTTCTTCTATAAACATTGGATTTTTAAATGACCCCATAGGGGGGGATATAAATCGATTGGTGGAACAAATCCGGAGATCTTGGAGGCCAATGTACCGATTGATTTCCTCCTCTTCGGCCAATACCATTTATAGAGGAAACCTTAAAATCCAAATTACTCTCTTAACCTGTACCTCCCATAATGGGGTGGAGCACCATCCTGCTGAAACTACCATCACATTATCAAAAGTCATTCCTCCTGATTTGCAAATATTTGAATAGCTAGGGATTATTTCATTTATGGAGCATATTGAGTAAGTAAAGTTCGGCATTTAAATATTCCATTGATGAAAAAGGGGTCCAAACCCCCCCAATATTTAGTTTAACCACACGGTGGAGAGGACACCATATAACGTTCCGTTTTTTGGTGGTTGCTGTGAATGGGGACACTCAGTAATCCAAATGTGGGGTTTTCACTTCGGGCTCCACCTATAAACGGCAATTTGTGCCTGATTAAACATTGCCCATTATAGGAAAACAACGTTGCCATCATCAGCAAAATAGTATGTTTGGTCAGAAAATCTCTATTGTCCATCCACATATTGCGGCATCACAAGTTCACCAAAATACTACAACTTTTCTTCTGTCGTAAATCATCCTCACCTTGTAAACTAGTTGGACTAAATGAACTTTAAATTTGGTTTAGTATTTTATTAAATTTTTCCAAAATCTTACTCACCAGACATCAGGGGTGCATATCATGTTGCGCTGCATAGTTGCAAGCTTTCTCTGAGCGGATGTATGTGGGGCTACCCTTCCAATAAAATGATTTGGCAAAACATCTAGTGCATGTTTCTTCCATCTGTTGCAGATTGTATCCTAATACCTCGACTTTTTGGCCGAATATACGTACACTCCCCTGTCATTTCAAAACGCTCAAAATAGTTTTTGATATTGGTATGAAACACTTATGGGATGTCCTTTCTGGGAAAGTAGTCATTTAAAAAAATTACAAAACTTCCCGAATAAGGATCTTTGGACGATCGCCCATATCCTCGCATCATACATACAGCAGTAATTCGTTCCTCTTTCAGGGACAATTCCATTAAAATGCCAAAATAAAAAACTGAAACTAACTGTAATTAAGATAAACATTGTTGACCAGCAATATTACTTCAGAGACAACTGATTAACTCCGACAGGAATGATATGGACCTTTGTCCCATATTTAGTAATTCCCAAGCTTAGACCCTGTCCTAGTGAAAGGCTCCCTCATGCCTTCAAACAAACTGAAAACCTGGTAGAACCAAGATTGATTATTAATAACACAATAATGTATTTTCAATAGGCTAGTGGACCTTTTGTCCTCCTTTAAAACCCTTCCCTCGCTGACTGGAAAACACCAAGTACAGATTCATAAGTAATCAGAGAAAGTGACTCATAAGTTTTATTCATTGTAATAAAAACTGGTAAATTTGTACTAATGAAACCAGCTTAAAAATAAATTGTTTATTTTATTTTAATTGAACATTTAAAAAATGCTAAAAAATTAGTGTAACACATTTTTTTGTGGCAAGAACCATGTTAAAATTACATTGT
This sequence comes from Homalodisca vitripennis, assembly GCF_021130785.1. Lineage (NCBI taxonomy): Eukaryota > Metazoa > Arthropoda > Insecta > Hemiptera > Cicadellidae > Homalodisca > Homalodisca vitripennis. Next base: position 115,642,099 of record NC_060208.1, read on the forward strand.
TGAACATCAGTAAATTTTCAATACTAAAAATGCTCTATTTTCTGATAGAATAATTCCTTTGAGATGCGGTTTGTGGCATTCAATTCAAGTAAGCTATTACCTTTAAAATTATGTATCACAAGGTATAGGCTTCCATTAAGAATATTCACGATACCCTCGGCAGGACGTCCCCCGTTGGTGTGACATAACAAAACATTGTTCCAAAAAGTAGATGCCCAATCTCTATCACGATTGTAAGAGGTTTCAAATTTATATTTAAATTATTAAAGGATATATTTTGGGTGTTTCCAGACATAATATACACCCTGTAATATATATATATATTATATGGTATATATATTACCATCAGCCAATATAAAGCCGACTATTATTCAGTAACAGATGACTTCAGTTCATTTAAAAAAGAGAACATAAGTTTCTGCAATCCTTTTGTTTATTTATGTATATCCCATGAAAATACTTTTGAAGGAAGGGCTGAATTAGGATCGGGGAGTCAGATTGCGCATAATATTCTTTAGACTCTGATAAGTGACATATTTATTTAAGCGAATTTTGAGAAAGCCCACATAAAAAGAAGACATATGATTCGCGTGTAATAAATGGCATACACAAACGTCAGTTCCTGGAATAATATGACAACATAAGATAACAGTGAACTCATGGTAGTCTCATTAATTCTTAACCAAAGTTGTTTACGATAAGTCTGAGAATAAGTTCAGTGTTCCGTAATTATTTATAAGTTTTAAAAGTTGGCATCAGTGTTCGACTCATTTGTTCTTCACTAGACAGTAGCTTGCAGGATTGTCAACAACCTTTAAATAGCGAACCCTCCGACCGGAGACTTATTTTAAATAAATAATTTGTTGTTCAAATAATATATTTTACCCGACAATGTTGAAGTTCAATAAAATGCCAACATGAGTTCAATATGGAGGAGGTTTGTTATATTTTTAAAATTTTTGAGGCTATTTTCAAGTGTTTGCAATGGTTAATAATGTATCGTGATAGTTTAAAGTGGCAACTCTGAACTGAGTGGATGTTGAGTGCCGAGTACCATCGTCCTTTTTGTGTCAGACTACGACGTTTTTGTATTTTGCATTGTTTGATGTTATTTTTAAATAATTGGAAGACGGATGTTTTATTATACTATATAATAACCAAACTATGCAAATTATAGCCTACTTTATCGAAAATTTTAACACGTGACTTGATTACCTTTTTGACAATAAGAGTCACGAAACTTTAATAGTAAAAATCTAATTACGTTAAATTCTTAGTAAGTATTGTAAGTAGATTTAAAATGAGTATAAACAAAATCAAGCCTTGTTTTCGGACAGTGCGTTCACTGGCGTGGATTTGTGATTGGTGAATGTTGATGTGCCGTCAAAGCACGAAATTCTAAAAGATACGAAGAAGTTAGATGATGAATTAATTGAGTATATCAGAAGTTAAGTTTAAAGTACTTTAACAATACATCTAAAAGGGAAATTGTCCTAATTTTGAATGACATTTTTATAAAAAAACTATACTTTTCCCGGTCCTCTCTAGTGCCACGCGTGCTCGTGTTCTCGGCCTCAGAGAAGTATTCAGAGACCACTCAGCATGATTCAGTAATGCTTGTAGCGCAGTATCAACTAATTGAGGACGACTTTGCTCCACAGAACTCATATCAACGTATTGCACCAAGTGATCTAAAGTGGGTGTTGAGATTGTTCCCACATGACATAAACAAAAGAGGGCTTAATAATAGAGTCTATGGGGAACTCCAGAGGCTATAGCTGAAATTATGCGAAACTATATAGTAAATATTGCCTAGCGGTTGGGTTTTAAAACTCTTACTGCTGTTATATGTACTCGTATAATACTGGAAGATAAACTATTTACATCACTAGTGATTGTCGAAAGTAATGTAATAAGTAAGTTGGTAATGTACAAGTAGTCTACCTATACTTTTCAAAGTCAAAGCATGACATTTGAGAAAATAATGCTTATTTGGTCGGTTACTACATTTATTTCATCTCTAAATTACCATTATAGTGACAACACTTTGGATGTTGTAATCAGTGAATAGGATTTTGGCTGAGTGTGAGTGTGGGGTCCAACCACCTAGCGTGACTAAATCAGCAATATAAAATTCTTGACGTTTGTAGATCCAGTCTATAGACAGGATTCTTTATAAGTTAACTTCCGTGGCTCTTGGGATTGGGTAAGAAATAAGGTTACTTCTTTTAATACTTTTTTTAAGTGTATATAGACTTACGAATAACTCAAATATCTAAATATTTATTAATAACATTTTATCGGTGAATTAATGCATTTTTTATCAACAATAACGATTTTTGCCGTTTAAAGAGTGTTCATCCAAAAGTGTCTAAACTCTAAATTGTAAAAATGCAACTTTTACGTGCATTATTAATTTTAGTTTGAAATGTTTTATATTAAGACAAAATGCTAAAGCAAATATTTTAGTAAGTATTAACAAATATTGGAAATCCTTTATAACTTAATAATAATGTTTGGATTTATAACGTTTTACTATATTATACAATTTCCCTGTCTGTATACATGCTGTCTGTATCCAAACCAAAACATTTAAGTACAGTTAATAATAACCTACTCCAATGAGTAGTCTAGTTTGCCTATTCCGACCACCTCACCTATAAAATTTCTGTTAGGTTTTGGAATATCTAAAAGTTTTATTGACATCTGCAGTTGCCAAAAACAATCCCTGTTTGACATGCTATAACACGTTAACTACTGTAATTTATGTCCCCACTGCGTATATACTGCAGTAGTACTCTGGTAATCTTGGAAAAGTAATGGTAATGCCTATTAATTATACAATTTTAAATTTTCGTTTGTTTTATATTTTCCCAAATTGTAATATCAATATTGTACTATACAGAACTAACGGAATGTTTTTACAAAATGTAAAGTAATCCACAAAAATTGATTGTCCTTCACGATTTGTAAAGGAACTTTCCACCGGTTATCAGCAACGAACGATGGTATTTTACATCTAATTTTATTTTTAAATATGTCCCAAACAAATTGGAACTCTGTACTAACATGAGTTTGTCTATCCATAAGGCAACTGTTAACATTTATGTGAACATTTCCTCTTTGTCATTTCACAAGATAGCTCAATGTAATGTTTTAAAGTGACAGCCGTTTACATTTTTAATGCAAAGTTTTATTCTAGGTTATGACCCTGCATATTCCATAAATAAAACTGTTTCGTAAATTATAATCATGGCTTTACATTTCCTTCCGTTTATTAAAGTGTGCTTTCAAATGTTTTGGAAAAACAATATGAAAGAAAAAAATAGGAAACATAAACCATTAAATAGTTTTCATATTTTGATAATGTATAAACAAGAAATAAACATAAAGCAAGATTAAAAGCGGAAATTTACGAGAATACAGCCTCATATTAAATATACCTTTGGGCCATGATGGATTGAATACTTCTTAATCTATTTGTCGTGTTTAAACTATTTTTAGCTATAAATCGTACTAATATTTCAGAAATAAAAATTAATAGCTAAATGTGTTGCTAAGTGTTAAGTTAATCTCGAGAACGGCTGAAACCAATTCGTTTTAATTTTTGTTGTAAAACGTTTATTGAAATCAGAGGATGGATTTGTAAGAAGAGAAAGATAACAAAACTAATCGGAGTATTTAGGAATTATGAAAAATGCTGGTATTTATGTTTTATAGTTTGTTTGACTGACACTAAACAGCTATTTATATTTTTAGATGTAGTTCCCCGAAAATTGTCTGAAACATATTTTTAAATTTGTAATTTTATAGAATATTAATTGTACAGTGCATGATAAGTAGTGTAAGATAATAAATACAAAGTTATGTTGAAGTTACTCCAAATTGCACCAGTACGATTTGTCATATAACGTCTAATAACTTTAAACCCTGTTATAAAATCAAACTTAATGAACAAAGATGTGGATGTGTAGAATTTTCTCCTATACCGCGATAGGCTTACGTATTTAAGTTTATTTTCTTGCCTTAGATCGAAAAATACAAGAAATGGAAGTAGCCGCTTTTTGACTAACGTAGATTTCCGAGAGCTACATAAGTATATAGTGTTTTGATCGAGGTAATAAGGCAAAACTCGACTGTGGTGATTTTATACTGCCGGAAGAAGACACCTTTTAACTCGAAGTAGTATTCTCAGACCTACATAAGTAAATATTTTTTTCTTCATCGGGACATCAAGGCAAAGCTCAAATATGACGCTGGAAATATCTTAGGCCGCAAGTACATCAAATTTGAAGTAAACGATTTTTGATCAAAGTAGGTTTCCGAGTCCTAGGCTATTTGTTTTTAATTTTTGATCGGGGAAACAAGGCAGACTCAGCTGTGGCTTAGGAAATATGATTAATTTGAACAAAAGTATACTTTTACGCGCAAAACATGATATAAGAGTCAGGTTAAAGTCTGATACTTTTAAGCATGAAGACTTAAATAAGATGTACCTGATGTCGGCCTACAGGTATGTCTACTTAGAGTTGAAAAATATCATAGGACTCCATCATATTATATAATAAGTGCTTTTACTTATTAGGACTTCGATTTGATAATTACGTGGGTAATAACTAGTACTTTATAAATGTACTTAAATTTCACACCTGTAAATGCATGTGTTCACCAGTAATATTCTTGCCTTTCTACACCAAGGATTCCGAAATATTAAACTACTGTATTTGGAAAAGGGTGATATCACGTGCGTAGTTTCAGGCCACTATCAGCAGTAATTAAATGATCGGGAATCCTCATATTTACGTGGAGTCAAATTCCCTTTAGTTTGCATTTTGTAAAATTAAATAATATTTATTATTTTCAACATTATGCCGGGAAATATTTATAATTTCGTCGCTTGTTAAAACTATTGTATTTACTCTACACTTTGTATATGACGTGCATAGACAGTTTTGAACAGTGGTGTATCATTCTTATTAAACTAAATGTTAATATTTCTTTGAGACTTAACATTAATTTTAATCTACAAAAGTAATTACTGGCTGTCGTATGGTACTACTTTCCTTAAAGTTTGAAGTTGGTTGGTGAATATGATAAGAACTGAGCTGATAACATATGCGTTTCTTCATAATCTGAATGGTCGGATTGCGTACTTCGAAAGCCGAGCAAAAGAACAGACGTCGTCTTGAACAGTACGTTAATTAAAATTATATTTAATCTTAGACTTAAATACTTGCTCAAGAAACAGTGTTTTACGGAAAGGTGGCATAACGCCCAGAAGAGAGTGCTTCAAAATTAGATACATTCAAACCAAGTTAATGTACTTAAATTTCAATTAAAATGTTTATAATTATACAAACATAATTCTGCATACGTTCACCACGTTAACCGCGACGGAGAGGAAGGCCTAGGTATAAACTATTCTTGGACTGACTAGTCAGGCTATCAGCCACCACCATCACCATCACGTGAAACCAGAAAGCGTTAACACGTAGAATACGTTGTCAAACTGTATTACTATTATCTGTACAAACAACAAATCTGATCATCTGGTCCAAGTAACTATACGGTGAGTGCCATTGAATGACTATCAATTATTAAACCAAAACACCAGTCCATTCAATTAGATATGTTTTTACTTTCATTATCTCTTGTTTTCCTCAATATAACAATGAAAACATTTCCTAACATAACGTTTTATATACTGGAGTGAGGCTAAATATTGGAATTAACTTGGATTTCCAAGTTCTCCGCGCACAAACAGTTTACGCAGTTTCAGTTCCGTGTTTTACAGGTACCTCAGTGACTGCGAGACTCGTCAACTGAGGCCGGTGCCAGCAAAAGCTGCTATGCTAATGTAACGCCTGGCTCTCCATATAAATGTCATCATGGCGCTACACGCAACCATTCTGCCTTGATGGATTCTATCTGTGATCTGCAATACGTTTGGAAGTCAGATAGATGGCTTAAATCTCCTACCGGTTAATTTAATGCAGTTCCATCATTCTTAAGATAAATGGATAGCAATAAAAGGAACGATTATTTAGCGATTAATTATAGAAACAGGCCACCCGATGGAGTTTTGTAAAATATTGCGCCATCTTCTCGAAAATAAGAGAAACATACATATTATATAGAAAATTCTCACATTTTGACCTGCAATCTTAAAAACCACATAATTCATAATTATTATTTTAGTATCGTCATTTAATATCGATGACAGCTATAATATATATAAAACTATTGATTTTTGATGGCTAGCAAAATTATAAGGGCGTCTTACAAGAATCGTAAGGATATTATTTTAAAAATCTGACAGGAAATTTAATTTCATTAAGTAGGCAATAAATAATTTCTTGACCAGACAGGCCAAAAATGCATGACAATAAAGCTTGATTTTACTTACAACAAGCAGGTGAGGAAATCTCTAATTATTGCACTCAGACCTAAAAGGACATTTTCTGTGCTTCCATAGTAACAGGCTATGTGTATATTCAGGATGCAGGTAGCGACCGCATCCGGTTGAGATGTCATGTTACATCCACCATAAGGAGGGATAATGGGCACTAATGTTACCGAGGAAGAAGAGAAGGATAGCTCTGTTCCAACCTCTTTCAGTCAATGTAAGCAGTCAAAGAGTATTCATTTTTAGGCCTGTAAAAACATTTGACTCTAATGGAAACCAACGATTGTCCACAGAAGGTCTATGAATTAACCTTTTACCTCAAAATATTGGTGTGTTCGGTTGGTGGAACGCCTCAATTGAGTATATCCATTGGGTTGCCCAGACGTAAGTGACACTGTCGAATTTACAGTGTAGATTTTACTGGTAAGGTATAAACTAGGTGGAAGTGAAGCTCAGCTAGAAGCCTTCAAACCCTCGAAAGGATTTTCCGAACAAGCAACAAAGAACTTCATTAATGCATCAACATCGAACATCAATACAAACGCAACACTACGTTGTGTCGACTGTGACTAAGGTACAATTATGTATTGTTAGTCTTTGACAGTCCGTCTCCATTCACCAGGGTCCGTCAGTAACAAGTGACCTTTGTGGAGTAGGAATAAGGAAAACACGATCTTGACGTTATCATTAAAGCCAGGTTTCAGTCGGTTGCTACATCGACCTTTTTATTACCAGTGGAAACAATTTATACCTATAACAAAATAATATATAATATCTTTAGAGATTATTAATTTTAACACAAATGTATAAAGAGTATCTCTTGAATAAAAATTAAATATCACAAAAAGAGCATTTATGTTGTATAATGAAAACCTGATAATTTAACCGGTTACAGAAATATATTTACATTGCAAATTGCTTTAATTACTTCACTCTTTTATTTCAGTTATAAGTCGTACTTTCTATATACATTGTTTTCTACAAAACGTATAAAATATTGAATTTTGCCTTTACAGCATTAATGTTACGAATTTATCAGATGTGTTATAATTGATTCTATAATGGTAATATATAGGACCTTGGGCAAAATATAAGTAATAAACACAGTATAGGAATATTGAAATGTTCAATGAACAACTGCATTGATTTTATAATGATTTATAAGAGCTATGTAATGATTCAGGATACAGGCTCAGCTTGAGGCTTACTCATCACAAGTTGGTTAATTCTGAGCCAATCAAGGACTGTCGGTTAAAACAATACGAGCATGAGTTTGCAACAGTTGAAATAGTGAATCAATTTACTGTTAGTTACATACTTTAGAATAATGTGTTTCATTGCATGGCAACACTGACTAACGCAATATCTTACGCAGATCTATCAAAATACATTATACGTAGACACCAAAACTACAAGACACAATCCACTATCTCGATCTGGGTGTACCTCTCTTTCCTAATATCCCATTATGTCATTACAATTACCCGTGATTGGCCCCAGCACTCTTCCGTCCACGAGCAAATAAGATTTACAAACATCACTATCATCTTTATTGAGATATTGTGAGAAAAGAGAATTACACTGTAAACCAACCATCGGACTTCTCCCTCTCCCTAGTCCTAGCCACTTCGCTACTTATTACCGCATTTTTTTTCTTTAGGAGTTAGAACAAGTATTTGATCTGACGTATACAATTATTATGTACTATATTAAGATTTAATTAGCAATTTCTTTATTTTTTATTATTTCTAATAATGAATAAAATACGTTTAAAATGAGTTTTATGTAGAAAAAATGCATTCACTCTTTGGAGTACGTCTTACTTTATTACTTCTCCTCAATTCTTAAAATCCAATTTTTATGTACTAATTTTTAGCAAAAAACTTAGTAGTGAGAACGTATTGAGGTAATGCCGTTTACGACTGCATCACGTCTGTCCAGCACTGTACAAGATTACACTCACCGGTAACACGATATCATGACGCCTAAAGCAACCTTCATGGTGGGCATTGGGTGCACAGCGAGCCACACACATTTGGTTTTCCTTTCCAAGGATTCATCATTGAGTTCCCATAGTTAGAACCAACTAGAGTTATTCTCATAATTGTCTCGAGGAGACACATACAATAGTGACTCAACACAAACGCAAGCTTAACGTTGATGTCTGTATGTGAGGGATATGCCGTATAGAGTGATTGGTGTGACTACACAGAACACAGAAGAAGAAGACATAGATTTACTGGACGACTGAAACGACACAAAACCATTACTCGTGTGACCGCTGCGACTTACATGCCCTTTATTGTGCCGGTACGTGAGATCTATGTCGCTTGTTACACAAGGCGTATCTCTGTATTTCTATCTTTGTCGTCACACTATCAAGATATCCTTATGTTAAATAGCTTACGAGATTGATAAAGACAACTACATTTCTATTAATAGATATCCACAAGTACATTTTCTAAGCTTATGCAAATTAATGAAAGTGATAGTTGTATGTAGTGTGGGTCCTCTCTTTCATTTTCCTTTTAGTAACTTAAGTAGTTTTTCCTGTCTCTAAGGCTGTTTGCCATATAAGCAGGTAATGATGTCTAGTTTATCAGAGTATGAACGCTCAATGTTGAGTTTAGTTCCAATTCACCTTCCTCTTAGTGCAGCGTCTGGAATCTGACGCTGTCACAAACTTGACTCCTGGAATCCAAAAAAGACAATGAGAGTTTCTTGTCGCCGACTTCTTTTGGATCTCTTCAGACGAACATGACTCTATATTTCAGAAGTCAAGTCTGTACGTAAGTCAAAGAGAGGAACGTAAACTGGAGCTAAACTTAACACTCACGTTGAATCAACCCGTCCAATGTTAGCAACACATAAACACATAGCAATGTTATGTGTTAGCCAGAGTGGTGTAAAGTAAATACTCTAATTCCGGAATCCACCTTATACTCCTCTCTCTGTTATTACCCTATAGGTCGACTATTTGGATACTTTTATGAACAAAATCATTAACAAGAATACGGACAGTAAGGAGTCCCTCAGTTACCCTGTCATCCAGATAGAAAGTGATCGCCACGGCCGTCACCTGGCAGGGATCCTTGGAGACTTGGTGCAACCATCAACTAAAGTCCTGGGGTTTTGCAAACCAGGAGCTAGCTTGCTAACGGTTGGATCCGGCGGTATTATCTTCGGGATCTTGTGTTATATTAATCGCCGGCACCAACGATGTGGCGGAGGGAGGTGATACAGTCATCTACGAGCATCTTGAAGGACGCTTGGTGAACCTTTTGGGGTCTTCCTCTAGGATTATTGTCGCTTCCCTTCCGCACCGCCATGACTTGCCACCATGCCATCCTATCAACCAGCGCATTCTCCTGGTAAATGCATATATCGAGGAGCTATGAGAGAGACATCCCCGTGTTGACTTTTTCGATTTCGCTGGCATCTCAAGACAGCATTTTACAAGGCATGGGATGCATCTTACGTTTCGTGGGAAGAAAGTCCTCGCGTGTCTGCTGTTGACTTGCCTTCGATCCGATGGAGGACAAAAATCGACTCAAGCGCCACGTTCGCTGCCGCCAGAACTGGGCATGCTGAGCCCAAGTCCAGCTGACCTGCCGACTCCTCCATCGGAGGCTTCCAACCTCCAAACACCATCACGACAACAGCAGACCCACTCTCTGATAACGGAAGTTCCTCATGTTTTTTTAGGGACCCCATTTCAAGGCGACGAGCAAAGTTGACACACTCAATCCAAAGTGGCGAAACAAATACAAAATTTCAAAATCAATTTGTATTAAGGCTGCTCCACCAAAACGCCCAATTCGCAACGAATAAATTGGAAGAAATCCAGCTCATGTGTGAAAATCTAAAGACAGATCTACTTGTTGTAACCGAAAACGGTTTTAACAATAAAAACATTGAGCTATGCAAAATTCAAAATTTTAAATTGGCCAACTGATATTGCCGTCATTATTCTAAAGGTGGTGTTGCAATTTTTTTGAAACAAAGTTTCACTTCAGTTACCTATACGATAAGAGAAACGGACGATAAACATTTTGAAGCAGCCGGGATTAAACTTCAAACCCAAAATTCAAAATTGGTCGTCATCGGCATCTATAGGTCTCCCAGTGGAAACGAAGACATATTTTTTTCAAAATTAGAATCCTTGTTGATGGACCTGACTCACCATGACCTTGACTTCGTCCTGATGGGCGATTTCAATATTAACGCTTTGGACAACAACCACCAATCCACCAAACGTCTAGCCGACTTGCTAAGGTTTTTTGACCTTGAATTATTAATAAAAACCCCCACAAGAATAACAGCAACGTCACAATCGACTATCGATAATATCATTTCCAACCTTCCCAATGTAGCAGTGTCTATGGTTAATACAGCGATTTCAGACCACTATGGTCAAGAAGCTATAATCAGCGGGAAGAAATTCAAACGCGAGCCCAAAATTGTTAAAACAATAAGAGACACAAGGCCAGAAAATATCGCCATCCTCAATGCTTCACTTGCAAAAGAAAAGTGGGAATTTTTAAATTCTTATCAATCTGTACAGCAGCTATTCAAAATTTTCGACAATTGTCTTAATTTTCATCTTAATTTCTGCTGCCCTACAAAAACTGTCAAAGTTTGTCATAAAAACATGAAAAATAATTGGATTACCAATAGCATCCTGATTTCGAGAGAAAAACTTAAATTTTTCTCCGAAATTAACAGAAACACAAAAGACAATAACTTTAAAGTTTTTTTCCGGAACTATAAAAAGATTTATAGAAAAGTTATTCAAGCTGCAAAATCATATGATACATTAAATTTGATAAAGTCTTCCAAAAACATTTCAAAAACCATTTGGGGCATTATTAACAATAAAGTCAAAGATTCGAAAAAAGTCCAAATTAAAATTGGGGATCGAAATGTGGATGATGATATTGAGGTGGCAAATGAATTTAACACATTTTTTGCAAATGTAGCCTGTGAGCAGGGCCCTCGTCCGTCATCACATCAAGTAAAACCCATTCAGAGACAAAGTCCAGTAACATCAATGGTCTTGACACCTGTCGTTGAGGAAGAGGTGGATAGAATTATTCAGCAGCTTCCATCGAAAAAGATCAATGATACTAATTTAATGTCAATGTGGCTCAACAAGCAATGCTCTAAGCATATTGTGAGGCCTTTGACTGTATTAGTTAATCTGTCATTTCGCACAGGAGTTTTCCCCTCGCTCCTAAAAATCTCAAAAGTAATCCCTATTTAAAAAAAAAAACGATCCCACACTCATCAATAGTTATCGGCCTGTCTCGATTTTGCCTGTAATAAGCAAAATATTCGAAAAGCTTTTTTTATTACGAATGCTTCAGTTTCTTAACAAATACAATCAGCTCTCAAATGAACAATTTGGATTCAGAAAAGGCAAATCAACGATAGACGCAATTGTGAGTCTTGTTGAGACGATTGTAGAGGGGCTAGAGAGTCGAAATCACACGTTAAGTGTGTTTCTCGATCTATCTAAAGCGTTCGATTGTGTTGACCATCTTACGCTGCTTGACAAATTGGGGTCCCATGGCATTCGAGGCGTGCCTCTCTTGTGGCTTAGTTCATTTTTAAGCCACAGATCTCAAGTTGTCCAAATTTCAAACCATGTTTCTAATTCAATGAAAATTATTTATGGAGTCCCTCAAGGATCAATTCTCAGCCCTATTCTGTTCCTGCTCTATGTCAATGACATAGAATCATCACTACCACACGGAAGAATCGTGCAGTATGCGGATGATGCGACTCTCTGTTTTAATGAAACAACAAAATCAGTTTTATAACATAACACCTTTGTTGCAGTAAACAGTTGTGTGCAACATTTTCATAGCCTCAATCTAAAAACAAATTCTTCAAAATCCAATGTTATAAATTTTTCTTTGCGCCCGACAGACTGCGAATATGGCCCGGCCATCGTGTTGGATGAGGCCATATTAGAAGAGGTCTGTTCCTCGAAATTCCTTGGAATTTACCTTGATCAAGGTTTGACATGGAGTTTTTCATATTGATTACGTTTGCTCCAAAATAGCCTCAGGCATTTATGTGCTGAGGTCTGTAGCTAAATACTGCCCTATTCAGGTTATGATGACGGCTTATTATGGCTTGATCTATCCACATCTCACCTATGGACTAGTGCTGTGGGGTGCATGTACAATTAACCAATTTTTAAGAGCGTTCAAGCTTCAAAAACGAGCGATACGCATCATTGCAAAATTAAAATTAAGAGAGTCGTACAGGCCAGTTTTCAAAAGATTGCAACTGTTGACTCTGCCAAGTCTCTACATTTTAGAAACAACGTCATATTGTATGCTCAAATGCACCTTGACCAACGGACTTCACTCGTACGAGACAAGAGGCAGAGAAAACTACCGAACCAGGAGACATAGGACGGTAGTTCATGAACGTTTGCCCTCACAGGCAGGAGTTCATCTCATCAACAGTTTGCCAAATGAAATTAAAAATTCACCTACGCATAAAAAATTTAAAACTCGTTTGAAACGCTGTTTAGTGTCAAACGAGTTTTGGCATATAACTGGGAGATCGCACAATCAGAAGACTTGCTCTCGAATTGAGGTGGGTAAAAAATTGGCAATGAATGGAGCAGAGTGAGTGTCAAAATGTATGTAAGAATGAGATTTCGATGTAGCATGTGTGTCAAAATTATTAGATACTTGACGTTTGCTATACAAATGTACTATTTGTCCCCGCAATAAATACTTGACTATTGACTATAACAAAAACCTACCGAAGTGCTTTATGTTGACATCAACACGAGAACTGTTAGATAACTTTTATGTAACTGAAACTACTTACGGTGTATATGTGATAAATTGTCGAGTCTCTTTTTCATAAATAACTATTTATACCGCTTTGCTGTACTAAATATAAGCATCACACCTTACACAACTAACTATGCCGAAATCGCAAAGATTGTAATTTTTCTTAATACAAAAAACTAAACAATATATCCTCATACTAGTGACTAGAATGTGCAATCCACACGTAATATTTAGTTGTATGAATAAATATAGTTCAGAGTAATAGAGTGCATATAGTATTTGATGTTTGTTAAGTGATTTCCTTGTTGCCTCTAATTATAAAATAGGGCATTTTCACCACAACTATTCAATCTATAAAAATAGTGTATCTAAATGTTTGTACTTTTAAACTAAGTACATTGTTTGAACTTTTACTGGACGCAATCTGTACAGTAAAGTGTTAAATTTACGAAGAAGAAGAAGGTAAATAACGGAGAAGTAATTAGTTCCATAAACCAAACTATAAACGATTATATGTAAGCATAAATTGGACTGAAAGCTATATTTTTCAGTTTCTTTAGCTCATGGTTGACTTTAATTAATATTTTCTTATGTAGGCTGTAAATGTGAAAAGCTAAAATATACGATCTATGACAAATGTATAATTTTACATTTTTTTGCCCTTTGGCCACCTTGCCATCTCTGTCTCCACCGAGTTTATATTACATCAGATCGGTCCACTTCAGAGGCAACATTCCTCTGTCAGTTTCACACAAAAAAAACTTGTTTATATACATATATAGCGCTGATTGGATCTGTTAATCCGGAGTATTGGAACAAACGAACAAATAGGTACGGCTTGGAAACCTTGTTGGTTGTAATTTTCTTTTTCATGTGTGATTCTTTACCAATTCTAACAATGGCATTTTTAGTGTATTGGTTATAGGGCCTACTACATACTTCATCGGAACAGAAACTCAGACTGGCACTTTACTAATAATTATAGTGCAACAAATCATTTAACCAATAGAAAATGTTAAAGTTTATTTTGTATTTCCTATGCATATAATGAGATTATTTTATATTTGTCCAACTCGCAAAGTACTGTTATTGGCCATAAAATTATCTCTTAAAATAGTATGAAATTGCCTAATTATTATTATAACAAACACAGAAGTCTCAATAAAACACTGTTCACAGTGTAATCCGACATTGAGAATCTATCATAGCCAGGCCATTGTGAATCATTAACACGTTCTGTAGACTAGTTAATTAACTTACTATCTTTGCTCAAAGTATTGGTAGTATTAGTTCTATTAATTTACGTCATTAGGCAAGCAGCCTTCTATCTGTCTATAATTTATTTTTTATCATCTCATTGTTTGACTTTTTTAAATTCCATAATAAATATTTAGTTTGTAATAAATTTCAGCCAAATACTTTGAAGATCAATATTAAAACTTTACAGAACTCGTATTGTGAGCACTACGAGATATTAAGACCATCAAAAGGCCGATCCGTTAGATTGGTCACATTTCTCAGTTACTGGATTATATAACATTCTGAACTCTGTAATGCATATCAGATGAATATTACAACTTTACAGAACTCGTGTTGAGGGCACTTGTCGAAAGATATTAAGACCGTCGAAAGGCCGATCCGTTACATGGTCACATTTCTTAATTAGTGGATTATAACATTCTCAACTGTAAGGCATATCAGATCAATATTCTAAGTGGGATTAAGTCCGAAAGTAATGGGTTTGTTGACAGCAGCAAACACAGGAAAAGAATACATTTTTTAATGGTCACAGTATCAAACAATGTTTATTTCCTAATGGGGATTTAACTTTACAGTTCTCAAAACGTGTTTAGATTAGTATAGTACTAGTTTGTACTTATACATTTTTTAGTTATTTACGCTGATTAATAGCCAACACCAAGGCTAGCACTATTGGATGGAAACATACGAGTACACAGCAAGAGTAGCAGACCGTGACTTATAGGCTGTGTTGAAAAGATGTAATATTGTATATAGTAAACGTACAAAATATTTAATGATGGAATCTGAAAGTTTCTTTTCAAGAAGATTCAAGGAAATGTCACTAAACTGTATTAAGTTTAGGGCCTACGTTTTACATTTGTGAGTCTAACGCATATTCCATCATTCTCAGTGAGAACAATGAAACACCATAAAGATGACCATTTAGTGGCATATTTGGACTTTTTCAGCATAAAAATGTTAAATGTATGAAATTCTCTTATTCTTTCAACTTATTCTCTTTCATTGAATAACACTTCTATTATCAGCGTCGCATTTCTAAAATATAGACGGATTTGTAGATAAGTCTCTCACTTTGTAAAGTAAGGCCAATAATTCATCGGATCGTTATTGTTAAGTTGTATGCATCACCCTTCCATTATGCATGGTGCGAGGAGGTCGTATGCATGTAATAACAAACAGGTGACATATCAACGCGTGCAGAACGTGCTATACCCGAGTGTTGGCTGTACATCACTGCATGACCAATCGTTAAAACTCTTTATTGATATCGATATTGCATGATGAATGTTATTGCTAACTTGACCTTGAGGCTTAATATACAGTAGTTAGTTACATTGTACGATGGTATATATTTTAATAGTTTACTTAAGAAACATAAAAACTGCCAAAAATCAAGCCTTTCCTCATAGTGCTCAACTTATTCTTCAAGATAGATAGGGTGCCAATTAGAGTTCGCCAAATAAGGATCTCTCGACGCTAGGCACGTCCTGTTACAACGGTCTCTTGTAGGACGTTTTACTACCGAACGGTGCCCAGGTCCGGGTCCTTTGCCGCTCACGTCATGTCACGTCCACTATAGTCGATATATCGTCTTCTACTCATGCACGATCTCTGGCACAGGATCTGATCATATCGAAGCACAGCATAATTGATAGCTTTAGCCTAACATCTCGATTCTTTAGGGAATAAGATTAAGTTTATTTAAGTCGTGACAACTTGATTGTTCTCCAGGACGATAAGATTACCAGAGCTGTAGGGGCTGCGGGATGTCAGGTTGACTATATCTACCTGTCCCACGAGTTGGATTAGACTAACTTAGAGCTAGATAGTATTGTGTGTTCCGGTATCACTTCTAAATTTCCTTGCCTTTTGTATCCTTCATATGTTTCCGTTTATGCTACTGGCTATAATAAAATATTTAATCTCGTCTAATACTCAGTGTCCAAGTTACGTCAAAGTATTCAAATTATTACAATTTAATGGTTATTTTATCATTAGAACCAGACTCATCTAAAGGTGTATTGTGAATTTAAAGTGCCAACAAGGGCAATTCCATCACATCCTTCCTTAAACCGTCAACAAGGACCGTTCTACAACTAGCGTAGATATATTTTCACAGTATTAAAATAAAAATCAAAGTGTACACATATTGTGATTTCCTTTATGGGAACACCGTAATTGTGTTTAATAATATGGATATTTAAAATGTCTTAATTAAGTGATAATATTTTTACACACACTACAAGCCTATTCATTAGGAGTCCAATATACTACTAATGTTACTAAAATTAATAATAACATATGTTTTAAGAAATATTTAAATTTTTCCGAAGAAATTTGAGATAATCAATACAGTTCAGGCACGAAGTAAAACTTTTCTGCTGTAAATATTTGATTATTCATGTACAATAATAAAAACGTGTTTTATTACTTAATAAAACTGTAATATAACCTGTACACAAGGTGTTAATAATTTCTCAATTGAAATGTTGTTGAATAACATAAAGTAGCCGGGGGATTGATTTAATCGCATATTAAATTTGTTAACTGGACAGCTTGAACCTTTCAGAAGAATAAATGTCTTCTATATCATCACGATAGTAAATATAGCTGACATATATTAATTGATACCCCCTTGCAATGATAGAAAATTGCAATAATTTATTCAAATTGTTTATTCTACCATGGCTACAAACATGTAATATCTACAAAGTGTCTCAATGCACAACCGGTTGGTTATAATCACAATTTAGACTGTGTGGCGCTCACGATATATTTCTCTGTCTTGGACAGTGAATTACATTTTATGCAAATCATAATTTTCCAATTCAATTCAGCTGAAGTATTTGCAGCTCTAAGACATTTCAGGTATTTCACATATTTCACTCTGTGCAGATTGTTTATTGTTAGCGAACAATCATGAACGAGTGGGCGTCGAGCATAAATGTCGCTAGGACAAGGCGCCGGCGCATGCGCTACCAGTCAGTATGGAATTGGACATCCGGTATGAGTTTAGCTCATTCAGATTTCGTAACCGTGACGTAATATTCATAACACACTGCAGTTGCAGTAACATTACACCTAAACATCGTATTCTTAGACGAGTACTAATGCCCAAACACATGTAATAAACTCTTGCGCACAAAATATAGAGTCAATATTTTGTTAATTGCCATTTAGTAATAAATTACAAAATATTTTTCATTGTTTACAATTTTTGAGAAAATTGTAGTTTCTATACGTTCATATGAAATATATTTATTGGAGTGGAAAATTTGTGTGAAATGGTATACATTAATAAATGTACTAATAGGGGCACGTTTCAAATTTGGTACAATCAAAACAAGTTTTACTTTGGTTTGTAGTGTTGGCATTTTTTAGTACTTAAATGGGATATACTTTTAATTTCAGTTCCAGTTAAGTCTGGTTCAATTTCCAAAGTATTTAAATATTTATGACCTTACCAACACATTGTAATCTGTTCCTACGTCCCATAACATTATAATTGCGAAAGTTACTTTGTTCGGTTGTTTTGCTTTCACGCGTAAACTATTAAACCAATTGTACTGAAATTGTGTATGGGCTAGTTTGGAAAGTTCAGGCCTGAGTGTGGATGACTACGTAGGTTTGTCCATACATTATCACGAAAGCCGTTTGATGTACAGTGGAGAGAATTTAGCATTTCCTACTGAAGAGTAAATGACAGCGGGAAGTTAAGTTTTATTACTCTAACCCTTTACCGAAGTGGAATAGAAGCGCATAACTAGACACACTTTAGTGTACATCTATCCAGAGTATGTACAATGTACGTACACAAAAAATATGGCCCAAAGATTATGTTGAAAAAATAATCACTGTTTTAAGAGTACGAATAAATAATGATGGAGTTTATATCGTTAACCGAATTTCACATGAATTTTAATATGACCAAAATAATTTCGAAACTGACTCAACCAAAAAGATATTTTTTCATTTATAACTTTATTTTAATGTAATAAATTTAAAGAAAATTGTAAGCATACATAAGCTAATTATAAAATCCTGACAATCTAAATTAAAGGTCCATCTGTATTGGTAAATTATAAATGTTATTTTTTTTCGAGACTTTAAAATATTCGCCATAACAGCTGATGACAATTAAGTAAATTACAATCACCATGAATGACCATTTCACCTATTTTTTTGATCGTGGCAACAAAGCACTCCAACAAAACATTGAATATAATTTACTTGAACCAGAAGTTCTCATACAAGTGCAAAGGCTAAAATAATGGCCATTAGAAATTTTGCTTACCATCTGAAGCCATTTATCATTTACACTGACATAATATGTACCTAAAATATGGCTACAGTTAGTTCCGTTTTTAAACTACTTAGAGCGCCATTATGTATTACATCATAAGAGCGTTAAACATAGAATAGATCAGGAGATTGGAATATTTCCAGTGACTATCACTTATCTCATTCTGGAGTACTTAGAATGTAATTTTAAAAGAATAAGCCTCTGGTGTCTCTGATTTTCAGTAAGAAATTGCAAAGCCACGGACACCTGCTAGTATTAGCGATATTCTTTGTATAAATACTTTTACATAATACATATACAATAAGGAATTTTAAGAACGTATTTATCTATTTTACAACAAGATGCATACATTTACATACGTAAGTGCTAAAGGAAAAAGAATCGTCATAATTTAAAATCAGTAACTTTTATATTGTTTACCCATTTTACTATTAATATCGTAGTTACATTTAATTTCAATTGTAAATAAACTTTTCCCAGATTTTGAATAACAGTATGTAACTATTATCGGTTTTCCTGTTTAACATGGTAAAACATTGAGGCCAGCGTTACAAATTCAGCAGTTGATGTTTTGCCTCAGTTCGCAGAACCAGCTTGGGTCGTGTTCTAATTGGCCTAATGACGTGACAACCGTAGAGAAATCACCCGCCACGGTGCGCGACTAGCCAATTGATTTCGCGCCAAAGAGTTAAACCGTCCGATGATTTTGGTTTTTTTTCTTCCTCTCGTTTACCAAGAATGGCTCGTTAAGTTTATTTGTTTAAAGAGGATAACGTTGTAGTTATATTATTCAATTCAGCGGGAATCTATAAAACAGTTTGATATTTTTAAGGATATTAAAGTCGACCAATTTGGCAATTCACTTCATTGCATACTGTTTATTAGCATGCGGTTTGTGTCATAATTCGGAACCACCTTTATTGAATTTGGCATGTCCTAGAATTGTGTATTGGGTTACTAATTATTTCCTACATACTGACGATACGGAATCTGTAGTACTGTGCAGATTTGTAAGTATGCCCATAAATGAGTATGGACATTGACTACAGAATAATTCTAACATAATTATAATCGTTATCAACTGCTAGTAGTTTTTGAGATGCACATTAACAGCCAAGTCTGCTAAATTGGACAAACAATGTGAGAGGGTTTACAGTACAGTATTGTGCAGGTGGACAGGTGAGCACCATGATGAGAAGGGCAGTCTAATTAGTCTACTGAACAGGCAAACATTCTACCAGGATCTGTAGTACTGACAAGTACGATCGTATGTACTCGTACATCGTGATGTGTGAATGATCAACAAAAGTATAAAATTAGCTTTACAACCTTCAGTCTGGTTGTAGGTTACGGGGCGCCATAAACAGCGTAACCGCTAACACGAATCTGTAGTACTATGCAGATGGAGAAGTATACCGAGAGAGAAGGGCAGTGACGACAGTTTAATGTTATCATTATAACCCTTGGTTGTTGGTTACGGGGCGCCATAAACAGCGTAACCGCTAACAAGAATCTGTAGTATTATGCAGATGGAGAAGTATACCGAGAGAGAAGGGCAGTGACGACAGTTTAATGTTATCATTATAACCCTTGGTTGTTGGTTACGGGGCGCCATAAACAGCGTAACCGCTAACAAGAATCTGTAGTATTATGCAGATGGAGAAGTATACCGAGAGAGAAGGGCAGTGACGACAGTTTAATGTTATCATTATAACCCTTGGTTGTTGGTTATGGGCCACCATAAACAGCGTAACCGCTAACAAGAATCTGTAGTATTATGCAGATGGAGAAGTATACCGAGAGAGAAGGGCAGTGACGACAGTTTAATGTTATCATTATAACCCTTGGTTGTTGGTTATGGGCCACCATAAACAGCGTAACCGCTAACAAGAATCTGTAGTATTATGCAGATGGAGAAGATATACCGAGAGAGAAGGGCAGTGACGACAGTTTTAATGTTATCATTATAACCCTTGGTTGTAGGTTATGGGCCACCATAAACAGCGTAACCGCTAACAAGAATCTGTAGTACTATGCAGATGGAGAAGTATACCGAGAGAGAAGGGCAGTGACGACAGTTTAATGTTAATCATTATAACCCTTGGTTGTAGGTTATGGGCCACCATAACAGCGTAACCGCTAACAAGAATCTGTAGTACTATGCAGATGGAGAAGTATACCGAGAGAGAAGGGCAGTGACGACAGTTTAATGTTATCATTATAACCCTTGGTTGTTGGTTATGGGCCACCATAAACACATAAACAGCGGGTCTGCTGAACAGGACAAACCTGCTACTATTTATGGTACAAGCCCCGAGCTTGCGTCGAAGGTCGCAACACAGCAATTATCTATTTAATTACAAAATCAATAAACGTCAAGATATAATTAGTTAACTCCTCTCCGCTTGTTTAGTTACTTTAAGGTTGAAGGTATATTGATAAAATACATATATTTATAGCTTGATATTCTCTTCTTTACCAACGGCTGGTATCATAGTAGTAAAAAATAATTGTAATCCTTGAAATAACTTATCCGGATCCTTGACAACATGGAAGCTATGGAATGATATTTGAATACTATCTAAAAATTTTCACTTGGTAAGCTATATTCAAATTGCAGAAACCAGCAGTTCGAGTCGTAGGAGGCCGTATGAGCTTCCAGCAGATTGTTCTAACAGAGAGTGGCCGGACCTAGGAACTGCAACTTACTGCATATAGTTTCTATATGAATAACTACTAAAATACTATGAAATATACTAAAGCTTAAAATAAGAAAACTACTAATTCTGTTTTCTGGTTTTAGTTGTAACGTTGATATGGTGTCTACCTTACGATTGTCTTTGGTGGTGACTTTGCCACCCCTCTTATCATCCACTTTCAAGAAGCTAATAATTTTTCGAGTTTTCCCTCTCGTATTTCCAGTGAGAGTATAATATACTTGTACAGTACGTACAGTACTGTACAGTAATATTTGTACAGAATTATACTTGTATCAATGATTGTTCGTATTTTAATGAAGTCAACTATAATCAAATTAGTATTGTCTTTACTTATTGTTTTTAGCAACCAGAGCAATATAAATAAACCGAGTTAGCAAATTATTAAAATATACAATTTGTAAAAATACGGAAATAATTCTGATATTTGGTTACATTTTTAGAACTATTAAAAAATACAATGAACATGTCATAACCTTATGACACCAAACGTCAAAAAACCAATTGCAAACTGTGTTTATAACAGTATTTTCACTTGCAATATGCCTTTCGTTTTAGTGTTTTAGTGTTCCAATTATATTCGTTTTCATCTAATTTTATAAATCAAATGACATGACCTCTTTTAAATATTTGACATTTAAACACATTTTATGGCAGTCATTTTAAATATAGGACTCCAATTCCATTTTTATTTTTCTTACATTATTAAGGTTTTAAATTGTACAACTATATGATAATACTAAATCCACGCGGCGCTTATGGACTGTCCCCCGAACAATTATAGCTTATATGAGCAAAAATTATTTCTAGTTTGGTGTTGAACTTAATTTTTAAAACTTTTAATCGAATCAGTTATTCAGTTGGATTCATACATAATCCTACGTGATAAATAGTACAAGTCGTACTGCTCCATCAGTCTCGTAATGCCATTCTTTACTCCACTAGAGTATTAATGACTCAACACAAACTTTACGATTCCTTAACAATTCTATATCAGGCGATCTATTTCAAGTGCCAAAGTGAGGTATCTAGAAACGAGAAGGTTTTACATTATTTATAACCTAATTTTAATGAGCTTCATCTCGGAAAACAGTTGAGCTACTTTTCGAATCGTTAAAAACATTATATCAAAAAAGAAATAATACGGTTTATAGATTTCTAGAATATCCTAGGAATTAAAGAGATCATCATTACAATTATGACATAGACACCTAAAAAATTCTAAATACATAAAATATGTTATAAATATTAAATAATACAATATTATGCAAAACCTTTACAACATGCTACCTCGTATATCATTCGGGTGACTACAGTATTACAACTTGGCTTCTTATCATGAAAGCACTTTAGTACGAGCATTCTTCCTACATCCTGTTTTCCTACCCTTCATTATGTATAATTTTTTCTATCACAATTGCTCTCCGTGTTGCCAGCAGGGTCAAAATTACGAATAGTAAAATAATAAAACAATAATTAAAAACATATAAAGTTATCAAATGTTCAGCTTGGCTTTCACAATGCACATCGTCATTGCCGCTAAATATAAATATCTTATATTTTGACATATATAAATATATTTATACAACTATATTTTTCACACGAAGGGCTATAAATATTTTATTTTTGTTTGTCTTGTAGTTTGTCTGTCTATCTATACCATATCTCAAGAACTGACTGACATATAGAATTGTGATATCAATGAATGTTCCTTTTTATATGGGCATTATCGAGTTAAATTGTCATACTTCTCCATGGAATTTGGCTTGTTGTGGATAACAATCGAGGCAACGAGAAAATCGCAGAACTGAAAATGAATTAAATAAATTACATTTCAACATATGACATAGTGACATACGTGGTCCAATGAAATTAGCTATAGGCTTAAATTGTTGCATTTAACCTCAGTGAAGCGTGTTACGCGACACGTCCTCCTACCTTATATTTGAAAATTTCGTAAATATTCTAATTGTCTCTGCATTAGAACATTTAAAGCTGATATTCTTCTGTTTGAATTACTTAAAGTATGAAACAATTTCCAACAGGACTCTTGAAGAGTTCTAAAAAGAGCATTTTCATGAACTGGATTCTATTTAAATACTTCAGTAGATTATCGTCTTGACCTAACGTAAGGGCCGTAGTTAGTACATTTCTCCGCAGGGAGCCCTCCTCACCTCACCGGTTCCACTACGAGGAAGTACCGGGTCTCGCGACAGTCCCCCAGTGCTAGAGCTAAGAGGCTGGGCCCGACTGCCGGTTTCAATTCAGTAGTGCGCGATGCCTTGGCGAGAGCGGTTGTGTTTGGGTGCCTTCCTGCTGCTCCTCGTGTTTGGTCAGTATTTACGTGCTATATCAGATACATTTACATTATAATATAACAGTTTATTGCATTTTATTTAGTTTAACTGTTGTTTTCATTATATATAAACGAAAAACAAAAATGAGTTATATTAATTAAATACCCACTAGTACAAACTTAGTTGATTTTAAGAAAAGAGAGTCATAAGTAAAAATATCTTATACAAGAAAAAGTGTTGTTTTGACTTACGTTTACTTTCAAATTTTACAAACTATTATATTGTTGTGCCTAATGTATAATAAAGTTTAATACGTGGTGATATAATTGCACTAATAGTTCTATGTTGTATCGTTTCTGATTTAAAGAAGTATGTTATTCATTAGTATAATATTCTATTAACCGAATTCGAAAACTTTTGACTTAAAATAAAATAGTGAATTACAGTTACCTTACCAAATTCTGTTGAAAACTTTTAGGATGATATATGATTGTATAGCCTGTGTCAAATTCAAATTTAAATTTAATCAATGGACTATATTACCATACATAATAGATATCCACAACATTGAAACCCATAAACGGCGAATAAAAAATTAATATCCCTGTGAGTTTAGTGAGAACAAAATCAACATTTTTTACACATTAAATTGGATCTTTATTATCATTAACAGTTCCCCCATGTCCAAAACTATTACTTTCACTGAACTTGCTCGCACTTTCATGCAGTATTGTTTATTATTGTGCTAATTATTAAGCGTTGTACCCGCGTACTATACAAAATCAAAAATATTTTTGTTGACTATTCAGTTTGATGTTGACCCTTCAGTGGATATCTCAACCAAACATCGTAAGTACAGTGTTTTTAAAATAACAGTGTATTCAGGTGTGGATTGAAAGGGAATTCCCAAACCTTAGTGTCATTGGAGAAAATACATATATGTATAAGAAAATGTCTGAGATAATTATTCTGATTCATTCAGGCACGGGCTCACTCTTGTCGTAATATTTTTAAACATGTAGTCGTAGTTTATACTTAAACGTAGTTGCTTTATCAGATCTTTGTGATTTATATCCATCCATAGATGCGTTAATTAGACAAATTATCAAAATTTGTTTAAAAAAACCTGAATGTAAAATAAGTCTTATTGAATCCACATTATCTGCTTGCTTAAAACGTATTGGGTGCATTGCGTTCTAGAAATATTTAATAGTCCTGCAAGAACCAGAGTTGGTGTTTTCGAAAGGGAGTCACTACATAGGCAAGTTTATGTGTTTGGGACGTTTGTTATTTGGCATCACAAGATAACTAAGCACTTTGAGTCCGTTGTGTACTGCACGATAACTAATTCCAATAACGAGTTTTCAGTTATTCATACGCTCAAATTTCTCGGGGAATAACACCGCTGCTAAATGTATATGATGTATTCCATGATATATAATTCTTTTTTACAAATTTTGAGTTATTACACCCTAAATGTCTCAGAGAATGTGGAAACTGTAATTCGGGATAAAGTGGTTAAATACGATTTTTTTATATTGTCAGGGTTTTTAGACAAAAGGCATATTGTCTCTTCTTGTATTCCGTGATAACTAATTCCATTAAGAGTTTTTTTTTTTAACTTCTACATTTATCAGTAATTATAACTGTTTAAAAACCCCTGAGGTGATTTTATTTAATGATGATTTTTCCTTTACAAGTATTTAATTTCAGGTTTGACTAAATGCGTCATACTCAAGTTTTTTGCTGTTTCCAATTCAACTTTGTGGAAAGGATACTTTGGAGAAGAATCAAAAACAACTTAATTAATGTTTAATATTTAACGTTGAACGTTTCCTAAACGTTCTAAATCCACTCAAGATTGGGAGGCCTATAAGCGTCTTAGGAATCACACGCAGCAGCAAATCCGTAACGCCAAAGTTAGATTTACCACACAACACTTTCAGAACCTCAGATCCACTAAATCATTGTGGAGTAAAATTAAAGACCTTGGTGTGGGAAAATCCAATATCAGTCCCACCTGTTCCATTTGACCTCAATATTATAAATGATTACTTTATTAATACCCCTGTTAATATATCTGCAGCTAGCGATTATTTTGCTGAGCTGGAGGCTGCTCCTCAGGAAGCTGCTGGCCGTCAGTTTTCTTTCACACCTGTGAGTGAGGCTGATGTGCTTGCTGCTTTTACGAGGATGACCAGCAACGCAGTTGGGGCTGACAACATACCTTTGCGCTTTCTAAAAGATACATTGCCAATCACCCTTCCTGTTTTAGTAGTCATTTTCAATTATTCTTTAAATTCATCTGTCTTTTCCCTTAACCTGGAAGAATGCTTTAGTTCGTTCCGTTGAGAAAAGTGTCTAATCCGCAATCCCCTTCTGACCTACGTCCAATCAGTATTCTCCCTTGTCTCTCCAAATGGCCTTGAAAGAGTGGTACATCAACAAATTTCATCTTATCTGAATACCTATACCATCTTGTCTAAATGGCAGTCTGGATTCAGGCCTAATCACAGCACCACCACAACCCTAATTAAAATTACTGATGATATCAGATTGGCAATGGACAAGAGACTAATCACCATTTTTACTGCTTTTTGACTTTTCCAAAGCCTTTGACTGTGTTTATTACCCCCTTCTCCTCATCAAATTGAAGAAGTATGGTTTCTCCGATGGGTGTGTTAACTGGGTCAAATCGTATCTTACTGG
The DNA here is from genome assembly GCF_021130785.1 of Homalodisca vitripennis. NCBI lineage: Eukaryota > Metazoa > Arthropoda > Insecta > Hemiptera > Cicadellidae > Homalodisca > Homalodisca vitripennis. The sequence goes on from NC_060208.1 coordinate 115,668,612, forward strand.
GCGACAGCAATGTGTCAAAGAAGGGGAAACAATATCGGAATGGAAAACCGTAACACGGGGTGTTCCACAGGGCTCTGTTCTTGGGCCCCTATTGTTCTCACTTTACATTAATGACGTCACATCTATTATAAGGCACTCTAAGTTTCATCTTTATGCCGATGATTTACAAATTTACGTAACACTGTTCGCCTGATGAACTGAACACGTTTATGGTTCTGCTCAATCACGACATTGAATCAATTGCTTGTTGGGCAAATAAACATGGGCTGAAATTAAATGAAGACAAAACGCAGGCAATGGTATTGGGAAACCCAAGACTGATCGACCGTTTGGACTTCAACGTTGCACCAAAACTGAAACTCAATAACCACGTACTAAATTTTTCAAAACAAACTGAAAAACCTTGGTCTTACTATGAGCTCAAATCTTAAGTGGAGTGACCAGGTTACGGTAACGTGTAATAGAATATTTGCTGGCATTCACAGTTTAAAGCGTTTTGCTTTATATCTACCGTTCAGTGTCAAGGTTATGCTGGTTAAAACTCTCATACTGCCACACTTTTAACTACTGTGACGCTGTGATCAGTGACATGACTGTTGAGCTTTCGGACAGGCTTCAACGTGCTCAAAACTATTGTATCAGATTTATTTTCAATCTCAGACGTTATGAGCATGTGACTCCATTTTTCAAACAGCTATCGCTTCTGAAACTTCAACAACTTCGCCAACTTCACATTCTTTCAACTCTACATTCAGTTATCAAAAACAAGTCACCTGTTTACCTGTCCGAACATTTCAAATTTATTTCCGATATAAGTGAGCGACCTACGAGAAGGGGATCCACCTTACTGTCAATTCCTGTTCATCGATCGAACTTCTTCAGTAAGTCGTTCACTGTTCAGGCATGCATGTCGCCTCTGGAACTCTCTTCCTGATGATATACGTATTATAGAGGGCCGAGCTCGTTTTGGGGCAAAGGTCAAGGACTTGTTGCTGGCCGGTCTGTGGGGGTGACGGGTGGCGGTGCTCGTGGCGGTGCTCGTGGCGTGCTTGTGGTCGGGCTGTGTGTTTGAGAGAATGAATGTAGTAATAACGAGAAATTCATTAAAAAAGTAATCTGTTAATTTAAGTTTTTAATTTAACTTTGTTTGAATTTTTCTACATATTAAAGCTGATAAATGTTATTTTTTAATTATTAAATAGTATGTATATATTTTGGTTAATTTTTAAGCATTTATTTTAATTTAAAATTTGTTATTAGTTAAGATCATTCACTGTACATATATCTGTATATTATGTGAGGTTGAGTGGTAGAGAGGGCTAAATAGCCCTAACTCCGCCTCTTAAATAAAGGCATATTTCATTTCATTTCATTTCATTTCATTTCATTTCATTTCAATATTTCATCAAAGAAAACATTTAAAAGCTGTCACCTGTGTATGATTGTGTAAATGTGTTAAAAATATATTTTGTTTGTAATGTAATACAGTATGTGTTATTATGCAAAGTAATAGTAGTTTTTAGTTTTTATTTTATTATTTTTAAATTATTTTATTATTTTTAAATGTAAATGAAGTTATATATTTGTTTAGAAGTTGGGTTTGGAGGTTAAATGTAATAAAGGGTCATGTGGTCCTAGTTTTGCCTCTGTACTCATGTATAAATAAAGAGATTATGACTATAACTATGACCTGTAGACGAGCTATAGTAAGAGGTAGACATTTTTGATTAATAAATCAAATTACTGTAATCAAATTACTAAAGGATGAATCGAATCACTATTCTTTTAGATATTTAAAACTGTACATTTAGATTGGAAACTTTTTGGTTTCAGTTTGAATACCCGATCGTACGGCCTACACTATACTGAAGGCGCCATATACATTTCTACATCCAACTTTGACTGCATGGACTAAAATGTTACACGCTTCAGTTTGTGAATCCACACTTAAACTGTAAACTATTCTAATTACAGTTTTAAAATTATTTTTCTAAAAACATTGTATATGTCAATTTATGAATAAGGGCTACTTTGGTGCTAATTCGGATGCCACTGTTTTGGAAAAAGGTTTTCTTTCCAAGGACCATCATTGTTAGAGAAAACTGACTTTGTTTGACTTCTGTGAAAGTAACATGTCATTATGACGATCCGTTCTTGTCTTTTTTTCCTCCCTAAAAGAAAGCGAAGGAGGCAAGAAGGAGGCCACTCTGTCTCCATCTACCATTTGTTTATTACGCATTATAAGTAGGTTTAAATCAGGTTATCATAAATATGTTACTTATAGTACCAAAGTTAAAGATAACCTTTAAGTACTAAAACTTTTCGACGTCATATCACGTTTAGCGATCAGGCACGTTATCTGAGGTCGGGAAAAGTAACGATCGGTGATGCCCCTGGTCATCAGCGCGGACTTCCCCCACCCCCCCCCCCCCCCACCCCCCCCCCCCCCCACCCCCCCCCCCCCCCACCCCCCCCCCCCCCCACCCCCCCCCCCCCCCACCCCCCCCCCCCCAACCTTTACCTGGTGATTACAATCAATAACAATGAAAGTCTCAAACACTTCGGAGAACATTTAGTTTTTGCGCTTTGGCGTTTTTTACAATAAAAAACAATAATTGACCCTAATGGGGTACAACATTCAATTAACACACTAACATGTATTCACTTCCTTACTTCATATATAATATATGATGATAATTTGTTGTAACATAAATAATAATAAATATTTTTAAAAGCCTACCCACGCCAAATTCACCACTGATTTCCTGTTGTCTTCTTTTGATAAGGTGGGAGACGTTCGAGGATTTCCATGAACTATTGTGCTCGAAATATAGCCTAAATGGTATTCGGCTAGGTTAATGTGTCACAAACCTTTGAGGTACGTATCCTGAAAAGAGATAAAATATAAAAACATTTTATCACTCCTCGAGGTTTTCATAAGAATTTTAAGTAGCCTACCTAGGAAATTTGAACAAATTTCAAAACATTCACAAATAAACATGGTTTTAATACAACATAAAATTCTCACAGTACGAGTAAGTAGTCTAGTTATAGGTTAAGGGAGTGACATTTTTAATAACTAAAAAGTGATGTTGTTTAAATGAAATATATTTTTAAGAAATATTTTTGAATAAAACATTACTAACGAAACTCCCTTCTAACATATTTTATAACAGTTTAAAGTAAAAAATTCAGATACGTGTCTTGAACTGTTTTTGATCCTGATTATAAGATACCCTTAAATACTTATTTTAATGTCATCAACTTCTCATGGTCAAAAATTGTGTTGTGTTTTCTCCTTTTTTCCAGAAAATATACCTTAAAAGGTTGTACCAAGTAGGTTTTATCTCAAACGAACACCAAATTCACCGCCTTCCTAGATAATGTTCTAAGCCAATTTTCAATTTACGGCCTTTAGATCACTTTACTTGTCAATAGTAATGCATATACTCAGTCCTTTCCAACATATAATAAAACAATTACAAAATCTTGGACCTATCTGACTAATCATAATTTTATTGCTCTACAAAAAACGCAGTAAATAACCTTAGACTTTAAAAATAAAGATTATTTTATAACTTATTTTATTACCTTATTTTTAAATTCTCAATTTACGCTAGATTGAACTAATACATTCTTGAAGTACTGTTTTAAAAAATACGAATTTCTTTAAATCCAGTGCTACGTGGATCCTGTTGAGTTTAGTCTGATAGGTCGCAATACGATGGCGCCCAGTGCAGAAGTTGGAACTCACACTAAACTGTTTTCCAATCACGGTTTTATCATGGAATGCCGGTGCGTAGTAAAAGGCTTTGTATTAATTAACTTATGACTCAAAAAAATGTAAAGGATCGCACCGTTAATGAAGATTGCTGAAAAACTATTACATAACAAATAGAACAGTATGACATTCTGATAGTTCATGAGAATAAATAAAATATATACATTTTATGTTTGTTTTCACTGCCCGCAATATAAATGCAAACGAATCGAGAAAGATAACTTGAAAAGCCCTGAACTTCCCAAATTCACCAATTCCCCAGACTCCCCACACGCCCACAAACTTTGATGGGTTCCCAAACCACCTAAGACTCCATAATCTGGAGCGACCATGTCCTCTTAACATTACGGTAAGAGATCGTAATGTTAACTTAAGTTAACTTAAGTGATCAACTACACCTGGAGAACAAGAGATGGATGCGCAGATTGTATTTTGATGCATTACGCATTACTGCAGCAGTCCATGAACATATTAACGAATTCGTGAACTATAGTCTAAGAACCAATTTGCATTTTATTAATCACATAACCCAGTTATATGTGAAATCGTTACAGAAGTGCGAACCCCTAAAAATAAATCAATCTTCAGCTGCACTACTATTTGTGGAGGTTGAAATCGGAAGATATAAAAAATGTTAAACATATCTAAGAATAAACATTTTCAGGCTATAAACTTTTAACTTGACTTATTTAAACAGTCCGGACACGATTTAATAGTTATATAGCCGTTAGACAATGAGACGGGGACTGGATGTTGCCTCTTTAGCCGAATAGTCGGCTTTTACATGATTGGTTAACGCTGATTTAACGTTTATCTAAGCGTCTGGGTGTCATAATAAACAATATGATCTCAGGAAAATATTAAACAGGCTGTAAACCTTTTCGAATTTAAACGTGATTGAACTCGCGTGATTGAAAATTGATTGATTTGCTAGAGGAGATTCCACTATATATTTAACAAAAAATTAAGTTGTCTGCATATAAAATGTAAAATTGGCTCTAGGTTCCTGGAATCCTTATATACTCTACCTTGGACTTTGCACTCAATGATATCACCAGTGTTTCGGTTGAACTGAATTAGGAATCTCGATTTAATATTAATTTTCGTTAAATATTGTACTTTTACGTTATTAAATACCAATAAATTATCATTCGAAAATATGAAACTACTTTTCTCGGGAGATTAAAAGAATATAATGTAAAAACGAATAAAGTTAAATCAAAATGGATGCTACGATATATTGTTAGTTTGCATAAGTCGACGTGGCGCCACTACAAGCTCCTTTTTTTTTGCATTGAAGTGTGACTTTCTTGTCAGACAGCCAAGTCGGACAATTACTGAACAGGTTGCAGCAGCGGCAAGGTTACTGTTGTTGTCAAGTGTTAGTTTTGCTGAATGGTTTACTGCATGAATAATGTTAATTAAATCCTGATTATGATTTATAATAGTCAGAATTATATATGTGTAAATGACTGCAGACGGAGATATGATTGTTAGCTACAATTAACTGTACCAACACGCATTAATAATGTAGTAACCCAGTGATTAAGTTATACTGTTTATTAGTTGCATTGTGATCCTGTATTTCCTTTTGTTATGAGTAATTTTTAATCCCATGAAAAACTTAAAGAGGAAAAATTAAATTTAGGTCTTCTCATGAAGCTTTCCAACACTATTAATGAATTATTAAATTAGCTTTAGTGGCTTGACCAAAACAAATGGTCTAAGTGGAGATAATTTATCTTGTTATATTATACCCTTTCATGGTTGACTAAAAGCGAGGCAATCTACTAGTGTTTGGCTTCCATCTTGAAAACTCTTTTTATAAAACGTAAATAAGATAGTGGAAAATATTATTTTAGTCTATTTTAACACTAAATAATTTATCGAGAAACGTTTTCTTCATTTATTCGCACTGAATATAGTATAAATATTTCAATATTGTTATAAACTATCTTCCCGTTCACTATTACTTTTTGTATTGTTTTGTTGTATAATTTTATTTTAGTAATAAACCATGACTAGCGAAATGCTTCTATTTTTATTTGTAATCGTGATATTTTGTCAAAGTTTGTTACATACCCTCTGTAACTGAAATTTGACAATAAATTTCTACCGAATCACAGAAGCATAATGGGTTTGTCATAGGTGATACGATTTATTCTTGATAAATTCTATTTTTTTAAAGCTTTGCTCTGAGGCAAAATCATATAAGAACTCGTATATTATTTAATTAATAATACAAATAAAAAGTATTTAATTGATCTAAGTACAAAAACACTACTTATGCAATGATTTTACTGTAGAAAAATTACCAAAATCATACATATGAAACAAAATTTTATCTTAGTTTCCAATATGGCGGATCCAAAATAGTGCTTGGAAATTATTATTATTATTAATAAGGTATTAAAAGATGAAGTATTTCTTGTCCAACAACGGTAAATTTTGCACATCACTACTGACATTATTGGCTAACAGTTAGTAAACATTTTTAGATTAATCTTATTGATAACTACTGGGTGTCCCAGAAAGGGAATGCACTTTTATTTTGGGGAAAGCCGAATGTCCAAGAGAGATAAGATAAAGAGTTTATCAGGGCTTTGTACCCATGCCCGAGGAAAATCATTTGCCATGGATCACTTTTTACCGGTGAGCAGTGTGCTTTCTGTGTACGCGAGTATTACCATACGCTTTCTTATGTGACAGTTCGACGACACTTCCGCGCTCAATACAGACTTCATGATCTCAACCAAAACGCCATCACTGAACATAATTAAATGCTGGGGTGCGCAAATTTGAAGCTACAGGATCAACTATGAATCCTCGTCCCATCGGTCGCCATAGAGAAGTGCGTTCTGAACAAAATATCGAGCGTGTCCGAGATGCTGTGGAGGATAATCCACATCGATCAGTAAGAAAACACGCTGCTGCTTTGAATATACCCCGAACCAGTATTCAACGCATTTTGAAACAAGATTTGAAGTTACACCCGTACAAAATCCAGTTAGTACAGGCATTGAAAGAGACTGACACTACCCGCTTCGGCTTAACTACGCAAACGAGATGCTTCGTAGTTTTAGAAATTTCAATAACATAATCTTCAGTGATGAAGCACATTTCATGTCGATGGATATGTGAATAAGCAAAACTGTCGTTATTGGTCTGCAGAAAATCCAAGGGAGAAACACCAACGCTGTTTACATTCCCCGAAGGTTACTGTCTGGGCGGGAATGACTCAAACAGGCATCATTGGGCCGTATTTCTTTGAGGATAACCAAGGGAACACTGTGACAGTAAATTCCCAGCGATACATAACAATGATTAATGTTCATTTACAGCCGTTCTTGCAGACGTTACCTCGGGCTAACAGGCAAAGATTGTGGTTTCAACAGGACGGAGCTACGTGTCATACAGCAGGAAACTCCATGACTGCAATAAGGCAGCTGTTTCGAGGGAAAGTCTTTTCCAGATTTGGTGACATTAACTTTCCTCCGAGAAGCCCAGACCTAACTCCACTGGACTTTTTTTGTGGGGGTATCTAAAAAAGTCGGGTGTACAACAACGCTCCTGCTACCCTCGATCATCTGAAGCAAAATATTTCGTGAGGAAATTGAAGACAATCCCACCAGAACTCTGCCGTCGAGTTTCGCAGATGTAAGGTTTCGTTTGGCGGAGTGCCGGCGCCGGAGGAGTCTAACATCTGGATGATGTAATCTTTCACAAGTAATTTCCCTGAAGTGTAAAAACAGGTAATCCTGGGATAATTGCTGTAAATAAAGCCATTTTTCTGTTTTTTTTTTTTTCTTTTTAAAAGTGCATTCCTTTCTGGGACACCCAGTATAATGTCAACGTGAAAATAGCATTGTAAACAAACTCAGTTCATTAGTAGGAGATTTTTAACAAATGACATGTAGGCTAAACATCTACATACAGCATAATTTTAAGGCGACTTTTATTATTTAAACACTAATATGAAACATAACTTCGTGAAGAACTATTAAAGTATCATCGAGAAAAATTGTATCTATCGTTTTTAGATCTTCATGAAAATTCATTTCTACAAAAACAATCATGGATTTTGGCTGATCGTGATTGAGGCCTATCCCTCAGTAGGCCGTAAAAATTTCTCATTTGTATGACGGGGGATTAACAATTTTAATTTTCATACGATTTTCTGTTGTTTTCGCCTGGCAATAATTCAATGAACTATAGATTTAGCATTGAACCTCAGCGAAGCTTGTTACGTTATATATAGTGTGGTGTACTCCTACCTTATACAATCATTTCAATAATTTATTTTGTTTTGTTGGTAATGTTAAAACACATCTATTTCACATTTAAATGTAAAATTATAATTCGAATAACTGCCTAGAGTACTCTCTTATTATTGAAACATACTTAGATATACATTTGATACTAAGACCACCTTTTTTACAGATGGAGCATGGTCCTGGTACGAAGGCATTCACAGGTAAGAAGAGTTTGTAATGTAAAAATCTATCTACTATTTATATAAATTTGGTAAATTATATGTAAATAGTACTGTTTAATAAAGTACATTAATATATAGTACTAAAAATAATTAATTTGTCATAACTTTGCAATCAAGATTACCTTTACGGCCGAAACTAAAAGCCAATTCGCCTAATAAACGAATTTAATTACGAAAAATCACTTCATTATTATACGAGTATATGCATTTTCAGCTCATATAGATGTGTAATCCCTGAATAAAAAACAGATCCTTCATTTTAAATATTTGAACTAAAAATCTTTTGTTTAAAGTGCGTTTATATCGATGTAAGGTCTATGAAGGTAAACCTTACATCATAAACGGTGGGATAATTATTAAGAGAAGCAAAATTTTCGAGATCTGCGATCTGATTTATTCCTTATGTTGATAACCGTAATACATGGTCTTAAAACTAGGTTAAATTGATCGGATTCCAAACAAACACGTCTAAAATCACAAGAAAAATTATGAGTCAACTCCATCACATTATCTCTAAACTACATTAATTATTAAGAACAGAGCACAGGTAACAATACGTCTGCTCGCAACAACAAGTAAATCACATTCTACCAACTAGACGGACGGATCTTTTTCAAGCATATATTTTGATTATTGACATGTACGTTAATGGGAAAGTTTTTAATCAGACTAATTTTGACATCAAGGAATTAAACTAATAAATAATAAAACTGTTAAGGACATATTATAAATCTATACAATTTAACACAAAACTTCGTGAATGTTACATTGAATATATTTTCACTAAAACAGTATTGTAGGTTTATGTTTTAGACAGAGAGGAATTGCCAAAAATGGGTTTCTCATGCAACAACTGCCCTAAAACACATTTCTGGTGGCTTTTAATCAAAATTTACATAAATATTTTTGTAGTATTGAAAAAGAGTGAAAGTAAAATTATTCGATTAAAATGTTGAAAAGAGACAGGTATAACTCACTTAGTTATTAATGAGTGCAGTACTAGTGACTTCACCCGCCAAAGCCTGTACTCAGCTGGAATGTGAGAGACGGGTAGGCGATGACCACCCGCGTCACGTCGCCCGTAACTTCTCACTGTATAGCCTCCTAACAGCTGCCGCGTATGCGTAGGCAGGTAGCCAGGCTTGGCTTAGTCTATTGCCCAGAAGACAATAACACCCTCGCGGCCCTTTATCGTTTATGCGAGTAGTAGGCCTAATTTGCAATCAGAGACTTGACGTTCATATATTTGCTGCTGAAATATAACAGGATGTACGAGCGGTTTCACCATTTTCTTTAGACACGTTGTCCACTCATATTTTTGTAAAGGTTTTTGGCTGAATTGGACTATTACTTGTTTATTAACATCAGCATCTATATTTTTATTCAATGTTTTATTAAGGATATTAAAATAAACATTAATTACTAAGATGAGTTTTCATTTCTGCAATTAGCCCGCAAACTTTCTCTGGAAAATTGATTAACTTGAACCACTTTTTATTACATGATCGAGTTGAAATTTAGCATATAAAACCCAAATCCGGTAACATGTTATTTTGAAAGACGATAAATTGTCTGAATTTTAGTCATATGTTCGACGAATACTGTGCATCACTGCAGAGGTTGTATTCGCTGAGCGTTAGCGAAGCCTGTCACTTACGAGGCAGTAAAAATTTCAAATCTGTACGTCTGTCTGTCTGCTTGATATCTCAAAAACGAACTGACGCCTATAAAAACATCGGATTTTGCTTGAAGTGTCAGTTATGTATTAGCGCATTGAGTTCCACAATCTGATTTTAGTAATACCCTCCCTACGTCACGGAAACTTTTATGATTTAAACACTGCTATGAGGCATAACTGAATGAACAAAGTCTGAATATATCGTGTAGCAGGATATGTTGCTAAAGATCATCTGGAGACTAAATTTTGCAGGCAACTTTATTTCTACACAGACAAGAATAAGTTCTAGATGCAGTAGATGTACCCGATTTTATTTTGTTTATCAGGGAATGTAAAAATGTCTTTACTGTATGATGCCTTTCTGCTTATTTGACTGCAGTAGTGACAAAGTAGGAATAGATTAATAATAATTACATTAATCGTTTTCACCCCAAAATTAGTATTGAGATGATTTATTTCAGCTGTTGGTGGTATTTTATTACAAATAAGCTTTAAACTCGTATTTTCAATCATCCAAGAGTTAAAAAAAAACTGTATTCCTAATTACATTTTATATATATATATATATATATATATATATATATATTAAATATATTATATATAAATTAACAAAACAACCCAAGAGAAATGAAAAAAAATAATACAAACGTACAGTACCTGGAAAAAGATTCTAAAGTAAAACTTAGTTTAAAAGAAACGCATTTATGGGTAATAGTAAGATTGACGCTTTTTCATACAGTAAATAAGTTAACAAACTGGAACATTTTTTACGATACTATTAGATTAAACATGTGTAGAAGATAACTTGCTAGAATCGGAGTCGCTCAACCCTGACAGCGAATGAAAAGTGAAGTGTCGCTTTAATCCTTAAGTGAAGTATTATTCACTTAGATATAATTTTGAAATTAGCCAGCAGAGATTATGGTATGATTTTTACACAAAGACGGTCCAAAATACCTACTTAGACTAGTGGTGTTTATCCTAAGTTAATCGGCAAAAACTTTATACGAAAAAATAACTGTTGTAAAGTGTTCGAAAAATTATTTTGAACTAAACTTTATACATGAGTACTATTTCTTATATTTTTATAATCTCTAGTCTAAATGCTTATAATGTATCAATAAATAAATTTCGTATCTGTAGCTATAATACTTTCTGACAAAACGTGTCTAAGTTTCGGAGAATCGCAAATTAAAGATTTTATTATATAAAGTATTTATATTCAATGACACATTGGTCATTACTTCATTACTGTTTCTTACTGCCATTGCTTACAAAATGTATAACTTTCCCCTCCTGGTATTTTTCTACTCGTATTTAGTCCAAATATTAAAACTATTCACTTTGTAGCATAACGTGTTAATAAGATTGTCTTAGACTTTCACAATTAATTCTGAAAAGAATTGCTTTTATCTTTAAATGTCATATCAGTTTACACATACCATGTTTTAGGTTACCGAAAAGACGTTTACATCTGATTTATGTTTTGCAAAACGCTAGAAAGGTATCCAACAAAGAAGTTATATGTAATAAGGCTTCGCATGCAATTTGAAGACTTTACACATATATGAGTATTTCAGATTCGAATAAATTATATATTTCCAACGCCTGTGTTGAATTTGCCTTGTTTTCAAGATTAAGAAAATCCGTAAAAAATGTTATATTTGTGGGCGTTATAATTTACTCCGATCTTAGCATTTTGCGCTCTATACTTGATTTTGTCTTCTTTCGCGACCAAGCAAATATATACATAAACAGGTCTGAGACACCTACTGCTGCCAAATATATACATAAACAGGTCTGAGACACCCACTGCTTCTGCCAAATATATACATAAACAGGTCTGAGACACCTACTGCTGCTAAATATATACATAAACAGGTCTGATATACCTACTGCTGCCTAATATATACATAAACAGGTCTGAGACACCTACTGCTGCCAAATATATACATAAACAGTCTGAGACACCTACTGCTGCCTAATATATACATAAACAGGTCTGAGACACCTACTGCTGCCAAATATATACATAAACAGGTCTGAGACACCTACTGCTGCCAAATATATACATAAACAGGTCTGAGACACCTACTGCTGCCAAAAATATATACATAAACAGGTCTGAGGACACCTACTGCTGCCAAATATATACATAAACAGGTCTGAGGACACCTACTGCTGCCAAATATATACATAAACAGGTCTGAGACACCTACTGCTGCCAAAATACAACAGAAATGGGGTTTATAACAGTCTTTAAATGTGTAGTAAAAGTTAGAAAGTAACTTATTTTCTTTTATATCCAATACTTAAGTTTTGTTTAAAAATGTACAGTTAAAAGTATATTTTCTACTTAATTTTTTTAATTTCTTATTTAAGAAAATTTTCTTACTGTGTGATCAACCACGGTTGCAGAAAATGTTGAAATAAGAATTGTTGTTATTATCAAGCTTACTCTATGCTTTTACACTATAAATATAAACAGATTGGAAATATTGGTTGAATTAATTAACATACGATTGTGCTGTCGTAAAAGAATGTTTTGCAGAAATTATTATTAAGTTTTACAGGCTCTTTTAATTAATATTATTTGGTTGCTTCAATATACCTTTAGAGGCCAGTGGGGGAGTAGCACGGAGGAATTTTCGAAATAAGATTAAACCCTAAATGTTAAGCAGGAATCCAAGAATTTCAACGTAAAATTTCAGTACGACCGGCTAAATAGATTACGCTTGAAAGCTTAACAAAAAAATTCAATTTCGCATTTATAAAATTTTTTAGAATATACCGAGATGTACTTTTTTCAATTAATTACAACATTATTTTTTTATAACATTTAAAAAAATTTGATCAAAACTTTTATCTGCAATTCTCACAAATGAGCCAACACAGTGAAACTCCTTGGTCCAATCTCTACACTCTGTTTTGACAAAGCCAAACTACATTTAAATTTTAATCACTACAACTCAATTATTACCCCTTTAACAGCAGCTACGAGTGAGGGGGTTGGACAAATTAAGTCGGTCTGAGACGCCGACAGACTAGCGACTAGTGGCAGACTAGCATTAACACACTTATGCAACCATGCAGGGGCGGATATATGTAAAACATTGGGAGGTCACTCACTCGATAACATCCCATGACGATGGTGACCATAAAAGAAAGTGAGATACGTTATCCGTTACAGATACGTAACTCCGTCGGGTTTGTATATTGTCCCATAGTGTCCTGTTGATGTTGCGATCACATTTATATCGAAATTACTCCCCCCTTTTAAAATGTTGACGGAGGGGGGAAATTGCTAATCCTTTAGTGTATATATTATTACAAAACTAAAATTATCAGCATATACTGAATCAGTGACCGACAGATACCTAACGAACGGTTGATTCGATTGTTGAATTAGAAGACATTTAGTCTATTATTTCTGAGTATATCTTGTCTACATAACAAATGTGAAAAAAACCAACTTTCATTTTTTTTAAGAAAAGTTGTTTTTATGTTGCATGATAATGAAACTATAATCGTTTAAAAACTGGCCGGTTTTCATATTAGAATATGCTTAATTTTGCTATGGACTCAAATATAAATCCTCCTTACCTATATAATTAGTTGCAGTATCTCCTTTAGGATGTAGGATTGATTACTCATTGAAAATTATATATTTCTAGGTGTTATTTTCTAAAAATTTGCTAACAAGCTAAACATCCATAGCAGCAATAAAAAATTGTTTGCAGTTTAACTGAATTCAAGGAAGGAAGAGGTTATTATAAAATTCTATCTGTTTCTATTTCTCTTTTTTTATGGTTATCCACAGATTTTTTCCTAAATTAATGAACTAATTTTTATGATTTTTCAAATTCAAGAGGGCTGCTCCAGATTGGTTCCTGTTTTATTGTTTGTTGATTGTAATCAGTTTCAATCAGTTTTGAGGTTTCACATATAAAACCATATGTAAAGCCAGACTTAATTAACATTAGTAAATTGTAGAAATGCGGATGCCTTAATATAACTACAACTTACCTTAGAAATTCCAGGAAACATCACTTGTCATGGAGGGCTTCAGGATGATGTCCTTTGGAGTAATATAAACGAATCCATCCTCGAGCAACGGGACAGGTTTGAATGAAGAGAGTGAAATTTCTTAATTTATATCTCTATAAATTACCTGAGACTTGCTGTGGGAAGTTCCCTAGTATACTTCGGGGTTCCAGATAACGGTTCTGTAGGAGTTCTTTATTTAAAACATGACATGGATTAACGAGGCAGAACAAGTTATTGAGATATAGTTTTTCTTCCAATGACCAATAAAGAGTGTGGAATTTATCCTAAATAAAAATAGCTTTCCTCGGAGTTGTCAGGATAATTTTTCTGTCTATGTTTATGTAATATTCCTATGAACATCAGTTGTCCAAATCCTTGATTAAATAAATCGCCTACGTAGAGTTGGCACGTTCTCCTATATAAAATACTTATTTATTTACTTATTCACGGTAAACTCATTACATACAAAAATTGCACAAATTTGTAGAAAAAAAACTCTCTACAACCTACTCACTCACTAAACCTCCGGTTTCCATGAACATCTTCCTCGCTATTTCTAATGCAATGTAAGCATTACAAAATATTAGTTACAAAAAGTTGAAAACAGTCCGTATAGAAACTCTTACAACAATTACATAAGGAGATAAAAGAAAGGTTTTCTATTATCGACAACTTCATCACAATTCCCTAACAGATTATGAAAGCTTATGATTATACCACTCTGAATAGATCTTAATATTCTATCATTTATATAATATAATAAAGATATAAAGATCTTATATAAGATTTATGTGAACTCTATTCTCGAGTAAATCTATTAAAACTGATAAATAGATTAAAAATTTTAGCTTTTTCTTTCTGTGGTTAATGTATTGTAAGGTTTAACGTTAACTGAGAGAAAAGAGTATTCCTTTAAGCAATTTTGTACAATTATTCATAAACTTGAATTTAAATGAATATTGATTTTATTTGGAGCTCATGAAACAGTGTTTATAAAAAAAACAAAAACACTTATTACAAAATCTTATCACACAACGTGCAAAGACATGATATTCCATTATATATGTTTCATAAAACAGAACACATAAAAATATAATCCTTGGTTCCGCAAAACATTAGCTTCTTGCGATAACGTTTTAAACATCTCGATCAAATTCTATTCCAAAATTCAAATGTTACCACACCTTCGCCCAATTCTAGGTTTTCCAAACGGAAGTGAGACTTGGAGAACACATAACTTCCTACTCACAAATCTTCCGGAGACTAGTTCAGAAGCAGGAATTTCAGGATTAGCATAAAATAGTATTTCCACTAAATAAACTTAATTTAGGACCCGGAAGACACTTTTGCATAACCACACCTTCCTAGCGGGCCGAAACTACTCCGGAGCGTCTGCCGGACAACAGCACCAACACTCCGGTTGGCGCTCATTAGCCTCATCACTGGGGGACTCGTCTAACAACAATATCGGGGACAGTAATAGCCCACTGCAGGACAGGACAGGGCTAACCGGCTGTCAGTATATGTCCGACCGTACACAGAAGAAGCCGCTTCGAGATTATTATCGTTCACGTAGATAATTAGATATAATGAAGGGTATCGATTAAAGTGATTGATATCATTGTCCATGGCATTGATGTAATTGACGGAACTGTACTGATAGTTATTTCTACTATTATTATGTACTAAGTGGTTATTTATATGATCAAGTATGTATGAAATTCACTTGATATTGAAAATAAGGCGTAGTTAATGTGTTATTGTAGCGCTAAGGGTTTTGAATTACATCTCCTTTGGGATATACAAAGTTAAGTTAAGAAATAACAGTATAAATCATTATAAAATAAGGAAACGTAAAGGTAACTCTATAAATTAAGGCAAAAATAACATTTCCAGAACTGGAGGCATAAGAGAAATTATATCAGGTTAGAGAAAAATGTAGAACTTTCGACTAGGGAACTTAATAGCGTTTTGGTTACCGTTTACCCATTATATTGATACGGTTTTTAGAATTTCATAATTGGTTTAATTTGTTATATTATTATCAATATTTGGTTGCACTTAGATTTCTTAACTAGGTACACCATATAACTGTTACATAGATAATCAGATTTGATTTGAGCAGACATCGTATGTTTAGACCTCTTCTACGTCCCACTACAAGCTATGTTGTACTAAAACCATTCAATAACAATCTGTAGTCAAGACGGCTCACTGTTTGAGACAGGTAAAGACACGATTCCACTGTGTACGCCTGGAGTTAAGTTCCATACAGTTATAGCTTCCTATTGGGAAGACAAAACTTTTAATAAATAGGTGTTATTGATAATATTTGGTCATACTGGTAGTTGGTTTATTAAACATCGGCCAATCACGGTACAACTATATTAGTGGATTTAAACAGTTTTTACTTAACAACTGACAGTTTTGGTTTTAACATCAGTTGACTAATCAAAAGTAATCTTCCACAGATTATTTCTAGATTTATATTGTGTGAACCACTATCCGACGTAATTTAAACCAGAATACTTACATGATAGTCATGACACCTATAGTGTAAGCCTGATAACTAAGTCGCTGATCAGACTTCCTTGAAGTGAAGTGTTGCAGAGTGGCATGTAACTACGACAAACACCTCTCCAGCCTCGTAAAGAATTAATTACCTATGCGTCTTGTTGTCTGCCTTGCCGGACATTAAATGTCTGACATTATAACTTGAAAAATTAAACTCACGACCTGTCATCATCACCCAGAAATATCAATTAGATTTGCTCCAAAAGGTCAAGTTAGACCGCTATTTAGTTTGATATGCCTGACGCCGTCTGTAAATGAAAAGGTCTGCCTTTTGTAGACATACTGTAATAAGGTCTCACGCACAGATTAGTGCTCATATAATGTTTAATCTTTTATGAAAATTAAATTCACAAACAGATATCCAAAAAGAAGAATAAGTGGAGTTGACCAATTATTTCTATTTGTTATGATGAACCTTCTATATTATATACTGGAAAGCCTGAGCTGCATCTTGACGGTTTCCACAATTAAAAACTATACCATCATATAGAAGAAAACCTTGTTAAGATCAAAGTCTATCATTAATATGAAACAGATGTATTTAAATAGTTTGGGATGTTAACATATCTACCTTTTGAAACATATAAAATCAAGCGTTAACATACAGGAGATAACCTACTCAAATTAAAATAAATTTCAATAATGTATTGAGATAACAGTACATTTAGCAGCATATATTAACACAGGTGGTCAAAACTTAGTTCTTTTCTTTTGTTTGTTTTTTTTCTGTGAACACCAGAGATGGACGAAACATAGTTTCTTTTCCTTTGTTTTTTTGTCCATGAACTGTTTCTTGAGAGGTTTAGTTTTCTTGAAGAGTTCTAAAAGATTTTTAAATTGTGAGCGTAGGATTATACATAACATTAAGCTCTCCAAATAGAAAAATTGATACAAAGCATAGAATTAAAATTACCTATAAAGAAGGCGTTACATTTTGAATGCTGGATGTTATGTGCCTAGATATTGTTGTGTACTTTGGCTCAGTCCGCCAAAGATCGAGCAGAATTCCAATATATATCCCCTTACTATGTACTTAGTTTCAAAAGTGAAAAATATAACAAGCGTTTAAAAATTTTGTAATTGATGAGACAAATTTGTGCCCCCCCATCGTTAAACTAAATAATCCTCGTTTAGTAATCACCCTTAGATTTTTAGAACCTAAATCATCTGACCTGTCCCGAAATCGCTGCTAACTAATGGCCAGACTTTAGGACTAAAAACAACAACATTCTTACAGAAGACGTTTATCTGTAATGTTACATTAAGAATAAGTGAAGACCCTGAGACTCGTACATTAACACTCCTCGGTCTGAGACTCGAATTGCCATCGTTATGCTAATCTGCTGCGACATAAATTGACAGGTTTAGGCGGACTGGGCAAATTCCTCAAGCGAAGTTAAATCTGCGGTTGCCTTGAGCGAAGTTTTTTGGTGTTTGTCTCCTTTCTAATCGAGGGATAAGCTTTCTTAGAGCGAATCAGCAAATGTTGAATTAAATTAAGTTTTGGAGAATTTAACAGATTAACAGAACACTGCTTTGTTTCATAACGAACTGAGTAGACAGTGCCCAAAGTAGAAATCAACCCAGCAAGAAATACAATTGTTTTCGATTGGAATATTGAGTAATTGCTATCGTTAAGGTGATTAGTGAGATAAAATAATTTTACATAAAAAATAAACCTTACTTCAATAATGTATAAAAATATTAGTAGTAAAAATAAAGAAACTAAAAAGGGAAAATGCCACTTTGGAATTTATAAAGAAAACTAAATTTACTTATAGACCCAATACAACAACCATTTTTGAAGGCGGCCATACACCCCCCCCCCCCCCCACCCCCCCCCCCCCCCACCCCCCCCCCCCCCCACCCCCCCCCCCCCCCACCCCCCCCCCCCCCCACCCCCCCCCCCCCCCACCAGGTTTCTTTATTTAAAAATTAACTTGATAATTAACCTAATTTATACAATTTTGGGTAGATGATCTGGTTATCGGGAATACTAACCAGACAGGAGGAGCAGCAAGAGCATCCATGGGAACACTCCGCGTCCTGCAAAGACATCGCACGCGCTACTGACTCAGTGCCTCAGATCGTGACCGTATCTACGTTGTACGGGTTTGTTGAAGAGCTCGCCTTGTAGTACACGTGCCATTCCTATTAATGTACTTGCACACGACGGCGTCACTGGGACTTTCTTATTATTTTCCCAACAAGGATAACAGAATCTTGTCAGAACAATGCCTCTTGGAAAATGATTATACTCGTATAAGATGAAACAATGGCGAGGGAAATAGATATTTACCAATTGTATTGGAAGTTTTTAAAGGATAGGTACGTGAATAGAAAATAAGCATGTTGTAATAAAATATAACTGGAAAGGAAAGATAGTGGCTTATAAACTTTAATCGGTTACTCGGTTTTATACCTCTATGTTAATAACTTAGGTCCAATTCAAGGCCATAAGCCTTCTAATGTAATTCTCAGACCTTAATTTTCCCCTGTTGAAAGCCATTATAAGTTAATAATTTATTAAGAGTTCTCTCCCTTTTTCCTTTCCCACCAGACCTTTAGGAATTCAACAGATACTGCAACAGCTAAAGAGAGATCTTTAAACACTTTTTATAATCTGTTATTAAGAGCATGCCTACAAAACAGGGTTTAAACATTTTTCTCGGAACGCCATAAATTTACGGCAATTGTTGCAACTCGCACACAAAAGAGTAGTTTTACTAATTTTTGATAAACATTTATGAAGAAAAATATTTAAAATATTTTCAAACTAAAAGTTGTAGATCACAATTTAGCCTTTCAAATGATATACATAAATTTACCATTGGTTGGTATATACCTTACATGCGTCATTCAGTGGCCAATCTGTTACAGTCCCCTCCATTGACCACCTATCTCCTTATTGTTTCTCAACGAATCCAGTATTCGCTACACGACTAATCTCGTGAAAGCTCTGCACAGGCCAGGTGGACCACTTGTGCGAGTAACTCTTGCCATATCGACTTCACAGTACTGCCTGATGTACTTTATACCCGTATCCAAATAGTATAATTCACATCGCTATTGCTTGGTCCCAAGATGATCAATTTATTCACATTCATTCTCACCCTACGTTTTGTCCCTTGAAAATTGAAACGATTGTGTATAAAACGAGTTAAAAAGTAAGCATAATTTAATTTATAAAGAATACGTGGTTAACTTTAATTACACCACAAGATTGACCTGTGACAGTTAAAGCCTATATTGCAAACGTCAATACTGTAGACAACCCTGTGACTTATAATTGAATACGCCACTGTTTCTCCAGAATTATATTGATGTTACCCATATGTTCCTACACTCAACTCTTGACTCGACACCAGTATTTTTGTGTCCGTAACCAGCTCATTGTTTACATCTAAAACAGTTGATATTGTGTGCTTTTAACTGTTGAATTTTGTAATATGATTAGAGTTATCATCTGGTGTCAATAAGTATTAAATATAAATAATTGAAAAACTGTAATTATAATGTTCATTGTAGAGAAAACTGTATCCTAGTTGAAGAGATTAGGAATGAATCACTCTCCTCTCTCTCTCTCTCTCTTCGTACTTCTCTCTCTCTCTCTCTCTCTCTCTTATCTCTCTCTCTCTCTCTCATGCCGCTTGCATCTCAATGTCACCGGGTGATGTCATAGATACATATCACCTTGAACTTGTCTTGACATTTGGCCTTAGTTGGTGATGTAATTTTTTCCTTTTAATATGTTTATGAGTTTATACTGAACTGCAACTTCTATACTCTAGATTGTACTTGTCCAATAATGCAGTGACATAGTTTAGTATAAAATATTAATTCCATGAAAACGAAAACAACCTAAATTTCATCATAGCTTCCGACACTATGATGATGTGGGGACAGTTAAATAACCATTTATAGTATGTAAAAGTTATTTTCTCATATTTTGGCACTATCGTTAAATTTATTATTGCTATCTCCAAAAAAAAAAAAAAAAAAAACGATTACAAATAAAGACATGAATAGAATCGTTAAAAACTCAACTAACTTATACTTACTACTAAACAGTATTTTGTAAAACTCTACAAACCATTGCTCTTTCTTCTGAAAATCGTCACGTGCACCTCGCTTTTTTAATGTGTACCGGCAACAGTAATGGCCTTGTGGCTTTGGAGTTATGGACAAAAATGAAAAGAGGCCGCAGACAGATATCGCATAGCGGCGAGAGTTCTAACCCGTGACCAATCTGACTTCCTTCCCACCCATCCATCATCTGTTGAGCGGCCACTACCTGTGAACGGGTGGGTGGAGCGCGAGACACACACCAACCACTGAAATCTCGTTGTTCTGCTCTTGTTCCGCTTCTCTCAAGAATATTTGATCACTATTAATATTGGCACCTCGAAGTAATAGTTATACTTCAATAATGTTATATTATTGTCAGCCAACGTGATATACAGACTGAAAGTAGCCATTGTTAGCCTAATAGCATCATGTGGGTTGGCTTAAAACTGGTTAGTATTTATTTACATGTCTGATGTTAGCGTTGAATGTATCAGGGCTAAGGAAATATGATCTATACAAAAATAATTGCTTGATATTTTAGACCCATTTGATATACCCTGTTTTTTGGCAACGGCCAAAAACCCTCCTTTCTTAAAGACATTTTTCTATTGATTTCAAAAAGATTTGGTTGTATTTTCCACTCCTAAACTGTTCTGATATTAATCGTTACTATTAATTTTACACATTGTAATATAATAATACTGTGTAAGTGGATTTTTCATTCCTAAACAAAATACAAATTCCACAAAAATGAAACCCTCTTAAGTTAATTAATTATATTACTGTTAAATAAATACATTGTTTCTCACAGTAACGTCATTTTTTTGGCTGGGGTAAATATGTAGATACAGGAATTCTATCTGACAGCATAACAAGTATCCTGCTGTGTTTAATTAAATAAAAATTATATATTAGTCCTTGCACAAGGTAGTAAAGATTCACGTGTCCTCTCGCTGAAACATATTTGGGCAGCAAGACAAAGTACCCGGTGGTGGCCTTGAACATTGTACCGGACACAGAGTCCAGTGACATACCGTCTTTTGGTGTGCTGCAAAATTAGTGTCATTTTATTTAATGTTCGTAGATTTTTAGATTCATTGCTATCAAACTAAAACTAAAAATGGATGAAGGGATAAGAATAGGAGAGGAAAGGAATAATAAGGATGATAATAATACCGATGTTACTGACCCCTTTTTATTCACCTCACTCCAAAACGGGGATGGGCGACCCGAGCCTGCAAAGCAACCTCAGCTAGGTCTATGCTTCATATACAGATGGTTCTTAGAACCTTAGTGTTGGTACCTCTAAGTTGCAAGAACTAAACCCATCATAGAAAAACAAAACTCTTTGAAATATGAGATACGACATTATTATTAATTATTTTGATTACTGAGATTACAGAAATCTTATCTAATAGTGCTAATAATTCAATGGAGCTCCGAATTTGAAGTCAAAATACACGTGAATTACCCATCTTCCGGCATTAAAGTCCACATTTCCCAGAAGCAGAGATTTAGGAAATGATCGAACTCTCCTTAAGGTGAACCTGGAAGCAGTAACTTCCCCGAGGCGAACTACCTTGATCTTCTTAACTTCGATGATCCTGAAATGAGTGGAAAAGTGCACTTGTGGGATTAAAGGCCAATCTATGGGGCGTCCCTTACACCACCTGATTTACAGTTGGCATTAATTCCGCAAACGAGAAAATTGTTCGTAAAAGTCAAATAAATTGACCCGCTAATAGTGCAACGTACATGTCCATAAAAAGAGTTACATACCTGCTATTGATACATTTATAGTGGCTGCCAAAGCTTGATGTCAATAGATCTTGGAGCATTGTGGAGGTGTTTACAAACCTCGTTGGAAACATCCGATGGTGCTATATGTTTAGAAAACGGGTTGAATTCAATAAAAAAGCACTAAATTTGAAAATTATAGAAGATTAAGTACAGGTTTTAAAAGACTTAATGAATACTTATCTTCTATGCTATAGTGAACTAATAATGTACTGTAACCTTAACCTGATATTCAATTAGACAATTCTCAAAATTAATAAATGCTTAATTTAAAACGGGAACATTTCATTCCTTATGCGACAGTCAAATTCCAATTAATTTAAACAATGCTATTTTTGATGAGTAGCTATCGTCCATTTTCAGTTCTTCCAATGTATAATATTTTCCAAAACATTTTCCATGAAAGACTTGCTAGCTTTCCAGACAATAACGAGATTTTGAATACATAGTAATTTGAATATGGAAAAAGAGTACCTTTCTTGGCGTGATAAAAACCTCTCATATGTTTATGGATTGTACGGTCCTAGCACACGTTGGTATGTTTCTTAAGCCTTTTCAAAGCCGGTCTACCATTATTACTACAATATTGTACATATTTATAATCCTATAAGAAGTATGATACTGTATGTATGCAGATATACATTAGTCTATTTTATGCAAGGTTACTGTTGTCTACTAGCGGAGTCACCTGTATACCACATTTTGGAGTAACGTAATAACCGGTATACTGACTGTACTGTATGCAAGTGTCCGGTAGATTATACGAGGTCAACCGGTATTTTGTTTTTCTTGCCTAAACATTCTTCAGCGAGTATCACGTGGCATTACCATATTGTACAACTATATAAATTGAATACGTCACACCCAGCACCGCAGGATACTCATTACAGTTAAAACAAATTTACCCCACACATGCAAAAATATACGATATATTCTTAAAAGATTTTATATATCTTCGACGATAAAGTAAGCCCGATTAAATTTAATTTTATTCCACATTTAAAATTGGCTAACGGTACCTGTGCTGAGGTGAAATGAATACATTTGTGTTGCAGTTTAAGCATTTTGTAATATTATGATTTCGTAATATGAAGGTGGTTATCCCTTATTCAGTTATTATGATTATTGACGCAAGATGTAATATGTTAATAAATATAATATTTTGAATTTATACATTAAATAATTCAAAATTAAATAATTTGAAGGAATTGATATTCTTATCATTGCTTAATTGTATTTATTAAGTAATATTACAAATTAAGAAATGTAAAGCGTGTTAAGCAAAATATCAAGAAATTCACATTTGTTATGATGGACTTGATCCTAAACATTTCCGCAGGCATATTAGAAATTGTTGTCTTGACCTACTAATTTGAAGTAACTAAAAAAACGTCCCAGCTTTATGATCTAGTATTGAGACTGCGAAAACTAGTAGATTATAATTTTAAAAAAGGAGAGTCTCACTCAGGTCTAAGGAAAAATGAGACAAGGGCACCACCTTTCAGTTCGCTTCAGGGAAACCCGTGGAAATTATGCTCGCTTATTTCACCATCTTCGAATTGCAAGTTCTTTACCTATTTAGAGGCTGTTGGGAACAATCTGGTATAAAAAAATAAATCACAATCAGATATGTTAATTTTATTCTTGGATTTGGGAATCACACGAAATAAAGAGCGATTAAATTTTGTAAATTACGTAAATTATTAAAATATTTTAATAATTAAAGAAGCTAAAAATCAATAATTAAGTTATTTTTGAAACTATTTTGAAATAAAGAACGAATAATATTGGTAGCGTTTAGAAACAATTTAAGCAATTATTTTTTCAAAAATCTATATTAGTTTTAGAAATTTTGTCATGATTATGTGCATTCTAGAATTTTCACAGAATCATACTTAAATATGAAATGTTGGAATGTATGCCCGTAAATTGCTTTGGCTAATTAACGAACAAATATTATTGTGAAATTTCCACAAGAATAACAAGCTGGTGCAGGAAGGTTAATCAAGTACGTGTATTTATCTCGAGTTAAATCTTATAATTTGGTAATAATTCACAGAAACTGCTACGTTTACGAGCTATTGCGAATAATTATTTTCACTTATATCTGTGAAAAGTATATAATTTGGCCCTTAATTGTCTTAAGTTAGTAAATAATTGTCGGTAAATCTACCCACACGGTATTAATTTCAACGTGTGGTAATGATAACATGATGAAACCTTTGTGGATCTGGACTGGACGTTGAGGACACGACACAAGAGCTCGAGGCTAATGCTTTACATAAATTGTATCATATTAAACAGTAGCTGAGTTAAGTGGATGGCGCCAATTTAGGATGGTCAAGGCGTTAAGGAGAGACTCTTAGTAATTTATTGCGACATTAATTACGCAGTAATAGAACTAGAAACCAGTTGTTGCGATTTCACAAAATATAGGACAATAGAAATATTAATATCTGGCATTTTAGAAAATAACACATATATAACATTTACAGAAAAGGGTTCATTCAATGTGTATGTTCAGTTTAGCTCCACAATATTCTTATTATTTCACCTTCCGCTTAATGCAGCGCCTAAAATACATGCTGCTGAAATATAAAGCCCTCGTCCGTCGGAAAAGAACCAGCAAGACCGTACGTAATATACTACCTTGGCAATATTACTTATTTTGAACGCAATAGCATCTCCAGTATTACAATATAGGGGTTCCAACCAGTAAAATAATTAACTTTGTTTTCATTTGTTCATTCGAATATGGTAAATTAAATTAATAATAAAGCTGTAGGTGAGTATGAAATGAAGCCAATTTCAATAAATGAATCTTAATTTTATCTTTTTGGTAACATAGTAATTTAATTTAAAAATTATTCTTTAACTTGATAAAAATATACTGTAGAAAGGGATTCTACAATATAACATTTACATTATTTTTTTGCATTGTCTTGTGCAAGGCTTACCTTAGCGGTTTTCTGAAACCATTCCAATCGTTTAGAACTCTTTATTCAGCAAGATCAGCCCAACATTTTTAAGATGCTTCGGTGTGATGTGATTTTTTTATAGGAGTTATAACTGAGTTTAAGTTAATAATCACTGACCTTCGTTCTTAAAACTTTTTAGTCCAGAACTGCCTCTAAAATAGTTTTATCAAACCAAAACATTGCTTATACAGTTGAATTCTTGGAGTATTTTTGGTGTATCTGTGGGGGTACATCTTTAGTCAACATTACGTTAATAAGCATTGAAAAATGCCATTAATAAGCATTTTCCTGTAAAACAGACGTGTTTAATGATGAGTTGAAAAGTCGTGGAGCTTAAATCGTAATTGGCTGAAGCTTAACCAATTAACTACGATCAATGTAGCTTCTTTCCCAGAAGCTGTCAGTGTCGACGACTAAATGATATTTACCTTTTTAGAATTATTTTATTTCTTGATTGATTATTTCTAAGGGTTCTCTATTTGGTCTTGGATAATAGTAGATAACGTGTAAAGTGCTTTTGGCTTGATGGATTGTATTGCAGATTTGTTTTTTGAAACCTGTGTTCCACTATGGTCGTCTTTTTTTCGTATATATCTTAACGCAAAGAAACATGAAATGTCTGAGTTTTAACACAAGAACAATGTTTCTATAAGAACCGGAATATTTAAGATAATATTTGTTTATCAATCATTATTCTAAAAGTTTACTGTTAATTTCAACTTTAGTTATGTTAAGGAAATTCTGTGGTTTAATAGTGTCAGAGATCCGTCTTCTCATTTTAGTTTACCCGCATCCTGCAGAACATAATATATCCAGTTGTTAATGAGTGGGGATACCTGACAGCTTGAGTTTGGTTACTGATTCCTAAAATAATGCATGTTTCTTAATATTACACAATCCAGGAGATATATTTTACTTTAGAAAGTTTCTTATCATCGTCATGGTCAAAAATAATAAATTGCCTTTCAGCCTAAAGGATTTTATAAAAATATAAAGACACTATTCATTATAACTGATTTAGAAAACTCTCTTGGAATTAGTTTGGATTTGTATCTACTGTAAGTCATTTTTATGACATTGGTCTATAAAAACAAAATCATACAGTTTCATAAATTATCTGTTTGGAGAAAAGTAATCAGTCAACTAAAATAAGTGGATATTACCTTAAGTATAAGTAATATAAAGTTACTAATTACGTGTTAATATAAAGTTACTAATTACGTGTTAAAGTTAAGTTACAAATTGATTAGTCACTCTTGATTACAAAACAAAACTGCAAGTGTGAACAATGAATGATTGGAGGCGGACTGCAGCTGCAGAAGTGCTGACCCACTGGAGGTCAATGCAGACCGTTGTCGAACCCGATTGCTGCCATTAGTGCGTGATAGAACACGTGTCGGGATCGTGTAGACGAGAAAGAACACATTCAACACGTCTGTTTGGCGAACTGACGCCCCTTAACAGCGGGACCAATAATAGAGGTGAGAGAACAGAAGGATTAATGATAAGTCGGCAAGAGTGATTCATTCGTGAATGGCGTGATCTGGCAGCTTCCTATTCCTGAGCCTCGAATATTACTGCTTTTGTAGATGAAATAAAACATTGCACTGCGCTCTCAAATGTGACGAATCAGTAAACACATTCCAATTAAAACAGTACGTGCAGCAATTACGTGCCACCCTACCGACTGTAAATTTATAACTACTGCCCGGGGTCTATTGTCTCAGTGGCCTTCCCTCAGTTGGGTTACCTTGACATACAACACGATACTATTCATCTGTTTTCTCTCTTTATACTTTGCAACGACAACTGAGACTTTGCAATGACCTTTTTGTGCAGTCCATGATGTATTTGTTTAAGGCGCTATATATGTATTTAGGGAATGTAAAGTAGCACGAATATTCACATATTTAGGACATTAGGGAACGTAGGTGTAAATAATTATTATTAATTTAACACAAAAGGTGAGGAAATTAACAGTATTTAAAGTATGTTATATAAAGAATAAATTTAATTAAAAATATCTTGTTTAGATGTTCCCATGATTTATCCTTGGCATTTTTTCATTGGTTATCCTAAGCTTTAGCGAAGCCTATAATTCATGGGGTTGGCAACATTTCATTTCTGTCTTTTCATTTTCTATCCTGTCTGTCCATCCTATCTATCAGTCCCGTCCAGTCAATTGTTTCGAAAACGACCTGATATATAGACTTTACTTTTTGCAAGAAGCTTCATTTATATATGATCAAAACACTGAATATAATTATGGGCGTAACGTCACTCCCATGAAATTTTTGGCCTGGGCGTTAACGAATAGTGTTTTACATTGGTCTTATGGGTAGCTACGATAGAATAATCGGTGAATTAATAAATTTTTAAACAAACTTGTGTTCAATAATATAATATTTAATACTCTTACAGCAGGAATAAAATGTAATAGATTGGAGTTAATGCTAAACGCCGATGACAATATTTTACATCCATGTACCCTTACGTTGTCGTATTTTTCCTTGCTAACCGGAAACTAGTATTTGAAACACTGATGATATAAAACCTAACTTGCTGAACAAAATGTGAATGTATCATGTGGCAAGATATCCCAAACAAGATTTTATCTATACACTTTAAAACTTTGCATGAAAAGTGTTATTTCTACATAAAACAAGAGTAAGCTCCATGATGGTGCATGTTCTACCATTGAATGAGGCTGACCGTCATTGATGCCTGCCGCTTAGGAGTATAACACAATTTCTATTTTGTCTATTGGAAGGATTTAAACGTTTCTTTTCTGTGTGATTGCATGCATGTTTATCTGTCCGCAGTTGAGCTATTATAGATTTGCAATTTTGCATGCAACCTAAGCGAAGCCATGTTACGCGACGCGTGGTGTAGAGTATTCTTACCTTGTTTTTAAAATGTGTTTTTTAAACATTCATGGATGTCATTTTCTGTTTATTGTATCATTATGGAATTTTAAATTACGAAAACTTTTAAAATTAATTTAAATAAATTTTATAGTTTTATTTTTATATTACTGTGTAATGTATTGTATTACTTTAATACTGAGTGCTTATATTTTTTCTAATAATATTGCAGTTTATGTTCGACGTATTAGATTCTGTATTTAGAGTCCTAGTTCCTCCAATTTGTAATCGTTTCAGACCCTTCAACGTAAATCTTGGATGTAGAAATTTATAACTTCCAGACTTGTGTACAAGAGTTTTAATTTCAGAATATTAAAAATATTAGAATACATGTTTGCTGAAATGTTGTGATTTTAATTCTTACTATTTTATATGGTGTTTTTATTGTGCTGTAGATAGAGTTTCTAAATACTTAGAGCACTTTGAACGGTTTTAGACCTAGGATTGTACCCTGTGGAAACACTCAAGTTTAATACAACACGGGATGCATTCCGAGATAATAACAAATAGCTAGCATTATTCTAACTTTTTTTACATTATTTAAAAATTATTATATAAAGTTAAGGTTGTATAATATAAACAATTTCTCGAGAGCCAATGCAATTTTTTTATGGGAAATATTTTGATTCAGTACAGTCAAGAAAAAGTCCGATATGGTTTATACTAATTTTTGTAAAATATTAAATTACATTTATTACGTACGTATCTAATGATGCATTATCTAACGGACGATATTTAACAATTCCACGAAGTTTCGATTCAGTAAATGTAATAGCCTAAATAATTTGTAACTCTGATCAGAAGTTAAACACTTACAAAGAACTGTAAAATCAAGAAAATCTGCCTGCACTGAAGGTGAGGATTCGTTTAGTATGTGGGCTACACCTAGCAAGTTAACAGTTTATGGCACGAGAAACAGGGTTGCGGATGTCACTTTAGTACAGGCTGTTAAGCAGCTGTCAAGCTGTTTGAACGAGTGGTCTCACACTGATGTTCAACGATCCTCACCTATGCGGCTTACAATTTCTGGCCCGTCGAGCTAGCACGTTGCATTCCCAACAGGCTATATGTGACTTCTATTTTATAATTATTTCTGGGTAAACAAAATTCTTGGTATTTCATATCTCTTTCAGGTTTTGGTAATTATGACTTAAAACCGAAACTGCGCAAATATCCGTTGTAAACAGGCGTTCCGACCTTTGAGTATTGATCAATTGGACTATTACTTACTACACATTTGTCCTAATTAAGTTAAAATGATCCAACCAGAAATGCTCATCAGTGATGGACAAAAGTTTGGCAATGGTTAAAGTTATAGGGTCGATATAGAGTTAGCGTAGACTGTAGGGATATACCTAAGTGGGAGTTTAAAATTCGGCGCCGAGATTTGACTTCTTATTTACAAAGTCATTTCATCCAAATTTCTAGTTTAATGAGATTCGTGTATCCAATAAGATAAATGTTAATAGACTTCTAAACATATTCGTTAACCCAAAGTCTGCTTATATTTTGGTTTGCAATTAGGAATATGGTTTATTATAGCGTGCCTATTTTCATAGATAAATACATCTTGTATTATAGATACATATCATGTCCCGTTAAATTAGTCCATCAAAACTTCATACACATAGTAATTTTTAATTTCAGGTCAAAATAAGCAAAAGAAATTTCTTATAATGTAAATGTATAAATGTAATAGTAATGTCCCTAATTAGTTTACAATCATATCTGATAGTGTTTATGCTTAAAAATTAAAATCTTTAAGTTTAATAAATATAAACCATTTTAAAATTGTGTAAACTTTTTATTCTAATAAGACCTGTTTTACATAAACGTCTCCAGAAAAAATTATCATCTTAGGTTTCAAAGATAGTTACTATACCAAAATTCTCCAATCTTTAAAACAATCAACTCAAATATGTTAGATTTAATGCAAACGGATAATAGTAGTAAAATATTGATGTTTGAATAAACAATACCAAGCAATACCAAGATTCATTTGACATACGACAAAAAACTATGTTTTTTTTGGAGTAACAAAGGTTTTAAAATACACCCCCCACTTAAAATACATTAATCAACATATTTATGAAAATCTTTCATTGCGGTGTCTAGTATACAGCACAGGGTTATCATTACAAATGACAGTGAATTAATTTCCCTAGCCCTAACCTATAACCAAATGTATAAACAATCGGAGCCGATGTGTCTGAATTTTAGTTTTGGAAAGCCACATATATGAGACAGAGCTGCACATTAATTAAAGAACACTTCAGTATGACACTACAGCCTTAACTGTTGGCAAACCTGTCATTTTCTAATTACATTCACCCTTCTGTATACAGTAGGCGGTCGCATCCGCGTTACGTTGGTGGGAACATTAATTTCACAAGATAACATCCTCGTCTAAGGTTGGTTTAGTGGTCACATAAATAACGATGATCTTACGAATAAAGGCACAGCTTTTTAATAGCAGCAGACTTACTCCACTTAGCAAGACCATTTTACTAATTATCATTCTCTGTAACAGTGGCGTCGCATCGCGTTACGTTGGTGGGAACACTTAATTTGAACAAGTTACATCTCGTTAAGGGTTTGTTTTAGTGTGGTCACATAAATAACGATGATCTTACGAATAAGGGCCAACGCTTTATTAATAGCAGCAAGTGGACTTACTCCACTTTACAGTACATTTTTAACTACTATTATCATCTCTGTAACAGTGGCCGTCGCATCGCGTTTACGTTGGTGGGAAACATTAATTTGACAAGTTTACAATCTCGTTAAGGTTGTTTTAATTGGTCCACATAAATAACGAATGATCTTAATGGGGCGAATAAGGCTATCGCTTTTTAATAGCAGCAGACTTACCCCATCTTACAGACATTTTTACTAATTATCATCTCTGTAACTAGTGGGGCGTCGCATCGCGTTACGTTTGGTGGGAACATTAATTTGACAAGTTACATCTCGTTAAGGTTGTTTAGAGGGTCACATAAATAACGATGATCTTACGAATAAGGGCACTGCTTTTTATTAGCAGCAGACTTAACCCACTTACAGATCATTTTTACTAATTATTAAGTTTCAAATAAAAAAAATAAACTAAACCCTTAATTGAATTGATCTTACGATGAGAATAATCTATTACAATGGTGGAATAGAACAAGGCCTTTACTACTGCAGGCGCTAAGTACAATGAATGAATTGTAAATATATTCTTGTTTTTGACATCATTGGGTCTTATTCAGGTGGTTTTGACAACATATTATCATAATTCTTGAATTAATACTTTCACTTTGTTTAGTGGAAAGGCGAATAATTTATTTTAAATTTAATTTATCTCTCCTTTCCATTAGTCCTTCCATCTCTCAAGGATTTCCAGTGTCCGAATTAATAAACAATACTAGCGAGAGAAAGTTCCGAAAAAAAGCTGAAGGTCCACTTCAAAAAATAAGATCCTAAAATACTAATAAGATCCCTGGAGTCTGATATCCAGTCAAAATTTTATTTAAACACTCTCGTTAAACGTTGTTAAAACTCTTAATATAAAAATTACTAAAAAATATTAAGATAGATGTTCTGGATCAGTATTTTTGAAAAGTAAAGTTAGACTGATGTATTTCACACGATAGTTATTTTATGAAACCCTGGAAATAACTATTGTTTTTCGCAATCTTATGAATTCATCAGGAAACTATGCAAACAAAAAGCCAAAAATACAGCAAGCTGAATGAAAATATAGGATAATGTTAAATAAATAGTTATGGAATTTATAAACCGGAGATAAACATACGATTAGAAACAATGAGTGTAATTTACTAAGACATTCACCTTGGAATGGCATCTGCGCCCCCCCCCCCCCACCCCCCCCCCCCCCCACCCCCCCCCCCCCCCACCCCCCCCCCCCCCCACCCCCCCCCCCCCCCACCCCCCCCCCCCCCCACCCCCCAAATGCAGCATTTTAGGTGTTTGTTGGTTCATACAAAAAGTACGTAACTCTTACGTAAGCAGTTATCAGTAAAAAGGAACATAGACTTACATCGTAAGCCTATTACGGTCTAGGGGGCAACTTTCTTCATGCAACTTTCCAATCAGTCGTTCTTGAGATAGCGCCTTAGTAACACATTTTGCGATCCATTTTTATTTAAGATAAAAAATTACTTTATGTATGTGTGTGTGTGTTCGATAGTTAGGATAGTCATATATATATATATATATATATATATATATATATATATATATATATAACTATCTTAACTATAATTCAATTGTTAACAATAATTCGATTGTGGTCGTCACCATTTATCATACTGCTTCCATAATAATATTATTTAAAGTTATTATTATTTTTGACGTCAACTGGCAATGAATTGTCTTAAAACTGTATGTAATTCAATAAAACTGTGTTTAATTGAAAATGTATTAAAAAAAAACTATTCACTGTAATACTTAGGTGTGCAGAATGCTGTGTGAGGATTTGGAACCGGAATTATCAGATCACTATATGGTGTAAGTGGAATGTAAAGAGGATATAAACCAGGGAGTGTATTATGAATTACCTACGTGGAGAAATCGAAGGATATCTATATCCACCAAGTAATTAATGGCAACTACCTATGTGAAGGATGTATACTGTAGATCAGGAGTTTATCATAATGAGTTTATAATACACTCCAGACTATCTTGGTTATGCCACTAACTCCAGAGTGACCGTTGTGTTGACACATTAGTTGGCAGAAAGTTGTGTTGTTCTATATAAACTGGAGCAGACGTGTTGTAAACGCCAAGTGGTAATCAAATTGGGTGTTTATGAGACCGGCCGTTGACCCGCCAGAAACCTTTTTATACTCGTTAACTGTTACGTCACATCATGGAATCCACAACATTTGTATTTTTAATGTAATTTCTACAAAATCTAAGCCACAACGATAATCCGTTTATAATATTACCAGAGGGACAAGGACGACAATTACAAATTAACAGAAAATATAAAAGAAATATTTTTTAATTATTAAAACAATATGGTATTTGTACAAGATGAGTTACTAAATATATAAATGCTATGTATGTCTGCACTATAGGTGCGATAATTATTTATTTTAATTAACACTAACTGATTTATATGCTTTACTCCTACTTAGAAGAATCGTTCAAGAAGAAGTATTATGATAGTTTATACAAGAAAATTTCAGTTTTTTCGTACATTATAAATTGATGTTCAAATATTTTGTTTGCATTGTTACATGTATAGGTTAATAAAAACTATATGTGGTCCTAATTTTGTAGTAAAGCTAACAGTTTGTCATTCCATCTAAGGATCGTGGTTCAAACAATATAAAAGAATGTTATACATTGGTTTTATAATATGGCTGTATTGGTAGGACCTGGCTAAATGGATTAACTGATAATCATGTAATACGTTACAAAAAAGTAAAACCAAGGCCTCAAAGAGAATAATGTTCAGATATTTTTGTGTATACAGTATAAGTAATCAGATATAGGATTGTTTTTCATTTGAAAACTAATTTATTTAGATACATACATATATTGTAAATGGTCTTTTTACCATTTTGGATAGCCAAAATGTTTCTTCAAAAAAGCCCATTATTTGATTATAGAGAATATTCATAGCTATTTATGAATTTTTGGATTTAGGCTTATTTGTATTTTTTTAAGTTTGAGCATTGATTTTAAATTTCGAATATGCAATGAAATCTCACCCTACAACACCTTTGCTTAGAGGATATTTAAATAATAAGCGTGGATAAAAAATGTTGCTGTTCCATATTCAGTTAGGCTAATACAGTATTTAATTTTGAATGCCTATTTAACATGTCTTGGTTCATCCTGTAAATACGATTAAAGACAGTTACCTTCCCCGTTGGGGTCAAATTGTACAGTGTAAATAGACCTTGAAATAATGTACCACACAATCCATGTTTACATTTTAAAATTCCCCAAAAAGCCTACTCACAGAAATGGGCTCTTACGGGGCATTTTACAAAGTTGAAAATAATTCTATTTAAATCTGCATAGTTGAATTAGCGAGAAACGAGAAAGAAAATGTCAAAGTTAGTTAATGAGACACCCATAAACTCCGCACATGTGGTCTGCCTTACCCTGTATAGGTCTGGACAGCCGCTTTAGTGGCTAATTTCAACCTATGCTGTACTGTGACTAATTAAGACTCAAAATGTGACATCTGAGACGTAAGGTGTTCTAAAAATGTGACAACTCGATACGTGATGTTACACTTACTACTGTGCTTGCATAAGACTATTATTAAGCCAATTAAACTTCTGTAGACAAGTGAACGGAAGGAAAATAAGAAATAATTAAAGAAGTGACATAATGCTCCCAAGTGCTGGATCTCTCCTCGCGCCTGTCGTAAAACTTTACAGCTGTCAACGGATTTTATCTTCCGTAAATTATACAGAACTAACCTATTTGTGCAGAAGTCCGCTGTCCCACTGTCGCAACACTGCTGTTTTTCATTAACTGCTCCGAGCTACTAATAACCACTGATTGTGTAGTTCAGATGATCTTACACTTAGTAAGTTAGTCGTTTCGAATACTAAGATCACTGAATTTTTAGGGTTTTTCTACCTCTTTAGTATATTGGATTGATTATACTAAACTAATACCAAGGATAAATGAGCCAAGTCCGTTGAAAAAATTATACTGATCTCCCCGGGGATCGAACCAGTAACCTCTCGGTTAGAGAGCCGCAGCTTTACTATCGGGCTACGATAAACCAATGTTAACTGGAAATGTCTACGACCAAGATCACATCAGAGGAATAGCTCAGACATATTTCGGCTAATTTGGCATATGTTTTTAATCAACAATTTTGAGTGCTGCAAACCCTAGTCCATCCTATAATTCAACTAATTCAGTGATAGTTTCGATGGTGGTTAGTGGCTAGAATTTAATGGATAATAAAACGCCTGTACTCTACGAGTATAAATAATATGGACCAGGGTTGTGTGAGGATTGAATTGGCATTAGAAATGTATTTCAACTTCGCATAAACTTATTCGCTAG
Source organism: Homalodisca vitripennis (assembly GCF_021130785.1). Lineage (NCBI taxonomy): Eukaryota > Metazoa > Arthropoda > Insecta > Hemiptera > Cicadellidae > Homalodisca > Homalodisca vitripennis. Next base: position 115,704,001 of record NC_060208.1, read on the forward strand.
CTGTTCCTTTTGATATTTATGGCCAACTTGATCAATTATATAGTGACATCATTTTTCATTAGTTTTCGTTTAGTATAATTGGTACGCCTGTGCCTAAATTTTGTTTACTGGTAGGGAGAAAATACTAACTACCGTACTAATTCTGGAATTAATTTGAATAAGACTACTTAAAAATTAAAGAGAATCAATAAAATATCAATTTAGGTTATTCATTAAATAATATTTACTTACTTTATTATTTATTTCTTACTTATTATTGAGCCTATCGTTAAATCATCGATAGCATTAGAGTAATCAGAACATTTAGATTCTATTAAAAAACATTTAAACTTTTCGATTCATTCGCTGTGATCAGTTACGACTGCTGCCTCCCAGTACGAATTTTGTTCCAAAAACACGCTCTCATCTGCCTCGTGACCTGATCTCGTACTCGTACACCCCTAGATTGTCGCAACTGTCTTCCGATGTAATCCTGACTGGAGGGTGGCTGAGGCTATCACGTTGACAAGATCCATTCAATCTAGTTCAAAATTAATCTTACGACTACCTCCAACAACAAAACATCACTGACATGAATGAATGTTACATTTAATATGCACTTAGTTTTATTACTTTAATAAAACGGAACATCATCTTCAGAGACAATCAAAACCTTAAATCAATGAGTTTTGGTAACAATGACCAGTTAACACAATTCGTTAGTATTGATGCTTGGTTATGTGAGCGGTGACACTAGGTCTGGATTTCGGATTGCTCTACCAACCATTGCCCCAGTGAGACTTCTATCTCACATACTATTCTGCCCCAACCTTCTCAGCGGAATTAAAAAGACAACTTATATACTGATTTGTAATTAACTTTTAAAATGGGCGAAAATACAAATTTAGTGTCATATTTTTAAGTTATGTGAGATAAAGTACTATCAAAATCAAGGATCTAAAAAGCAATAACAGCAAGACTCCAATAACTGTGTTAGTTCATATCTATACATTCGACGACGTTTATTTAATAAGGTCATATACTAATCAACATTTATTCACTGTAATGTGTATCAATTAAAGATTTGGTCAAATCCCACATTTTCCAAAACATGTATGATGTATTGACATATGTAGAAATTGACGATTTTTAATTTTACTATTCATGTAAATATTTTAGTTTTATAACTAATATGGTGAGGTTGCCTTTAATGTTCCTTGGCAAGTGAATATATTCTCCTATAATGAATACAAATTAATAAATACAACAACGTTTACATGCGATGTATTTCCTAACACGTTTTTTCAATTCGGTGATTTTCATAAAGTAATTAATATTTTAACAGATAACAAGCGGCGAAGGGAATAAAAGTAGAATCTACTCAGTAGATATTTTTATTAGCTATTTTTATTCACTTCCCCAATAATTACTAAAGTAGTAAAAAGGTAATATTCAGTTATTCCAGGAATTCCTAGGTATTCCTAATTATAATTATAATTGCTTAAAAAATGGAACAACTAAGTGGTGTCCAAGGTACAGTTAAATGAGACACGGTAGAAAATCCGAAGGTCTGTAGCTTTCTATTGGCACGGTCCTGGAGGGTGACATCTATATGTGTATCACAAATGACAACACCGTTGCGGGGGGTGCGTGGGAGCTTTTCATCCCCGGACCCCAGGGGTTGTGCAGATCACGTTTCCCAATAGAAGGATTATGGAAATATGGCAAAACAGCCTCATCCTATTCGCACCAATAGTTGCCACACAATGGCTACCGTTGATTAATCATTAATCCCAACGTCTCTGCTAAGAGTAGAATCGGCCACTTTTATTATTCGGACTACAGAGTTATAGAGGTAGTTTCCAACGAATTAAATAACTAATGATCACTAAACTTTGGGTAGGTCCGTTTTCGTCTATTTAGCAACGTAGAACATTCACGTAGTGTTGCTAGGATTTAGGAAATACTATTAAAATACATTTTCTTTCATCATAAGGTCCCAGACAATATAATTGACAAGAACGTTGTTTTATGTTCTATAAGTGGAGGTTACGAACCTCTTTATCAGACAATTCGTGGTTCGCAAACCACGTTGTCTTATCCACTACACATATCGTTACGAACAAAAATCGTTACGATTTGGAAGCGTTTTTCTTCTTCCCGTTCTTTGTATTTGCTATTGATCTGGATTGTCTGTTTGGTAAATCACGCTTATAAATAATTCCTACTACGAATAGTACTTTTTGTTATGAATAATAAACATTTTTTTAAACTGACTTTTGCTGGATGTGAAGTAAATATAAATTAAAATAAAGTAATATTTTTGTAAAAAACATGATTTTTTATTGTAATTAAAAGGAGAGGCCAATCTCCTATTGAGCCTTGTTCTGCCCGTCCTCATGGCCCACTGCCCTGTGCGAGTATCTTATCAAACAGAATATGGGAGAGTCGATACAATACAAGATCGATGGTACTGATAAAAGTGCAACGGCCACAGACAGGATTCGAACCTGCGCTATCTCTAACTCAGACCCAAATTCCAAAGTCTAAGACCATTCGGCCATCGGCACTCCCAAGTATTTTAAAATTATATCTGCTGTTCAAGTTACTATAATTAAATGTTAACGCGATTCTATCGTACTATTTCTACTTTGAAAGCCCTGGCATGACAAATCTGTCAGTGCCCTCCTCAATAATGCTACGATAGGGCACTTGCAGACAGGATATTACGGACATTTTTGAACTAATAGGATCCTTACTGATTGACTCAAACATATTTAGGCTATGCTAAATAAATACGAGGGAACTGTAAAACTCTGTGATACAGTTTTAATCGATAGAATGACTGAAGTGAACTGACCGAGTGTCAAGGCAGAGATTTCATTCACAAATAGTTAACTGCGCTCAACCGCCTGTCAAGATGATGGATAGATAGGCATGACAGGCGAGGCGAGGAGGTTGTGACGACCAGGCGCCTGTCAGCTCGCCAGCCCCAGCAGTCGCGCATTATGTATATACATTTCATTGGCTACTAAGTGACATTTGACAAATCGATATGCAGCTTCAGCGTAGGATTCTATTGATTGTCGAGGTCGCGATTTTATCTGTTACGAATTATTGTAACTTGTGTAATTGTACGGCTTTAGAGAAATAAACTTGAGTTTACGCCATAAAAACAAATTAAAACTCAAAACAATTTTACGCCTTTACTTGGTCGTAAATATCAAATTTAAAATAAGATTAATACGTATTCAACTCTTTTTAGTTTGTCTTGTGCGTGGTGTATTCTATGAAGTACATATAAGTTTGATTTTCTTCTGAATAACCAATAAAAATATTTAAAACTCCATTAACATTATTCTTTTTAACTTGTGAGCCAGTTTTTCAGACGCCTACCTTAATTTTGGCTAATTATGAAACTCAAAACCACTTTACACTATTATATTTGATATGTTTTCCAAAATTCGTTTCAGAGCCATAATTACATAAGGTGTTCCTCACCTTATAAGGTGTTCCTCGCTCAAAATAAAACATCCATTACACAAATAAAACTTTGTAAATAAGCAAATAGTTTAATGTAAATCTGAATTCATGTGCACTTCTTAGGATATGAAATGAAAGATTAGTCAAAGTGAAAGTGAGTCTCAATAATTATTAGTAGATTTAAACTGTTTGAACTTTGGTAGTCCGAGTAAAATATTTTGGAACTTAAGATAGTACAGTGTGTTGACTACTTAAGTTTATCTTCGGTTGTTGCCAGCTGAGCTTGATGTAAATGCAATAATTAATGATGTAATAAATATTATTTTTGTTACGTTTGTTTCATTTTTACACATTTTATTATTGACGATTCATTTGTAGACTACATGTAAATCCAATCATTAAATCAAACTATGACCTGATGTTAAAACACCTATTAAAATAGTTCCTGTATGTGAGGTACCATAAACTAAAGTATGGGTACTTGAAAGTTGCTTATTAATATGCATTAAACTCATCCGACGCCGCCAGAGGCGTTGAGCAATGAGAACCAGTTAGTGCAATGACAATCACGATCTCTGCCAAGTCACTTATTGATAACCAGACCTAATTGGAAACCTGTTCTAAGCTCTTTCATCTTCCAATCGAATCTAAACAGTGTTTGATTTGACATCGAAGTGATAAACCATAAATACTAATAAGCAAAGTGAATAAATAGATCTCGGACCACTTAAAAATCAAAGTAAGTGCTTATAAAAAATAAAATATGAGTCTAAATGTTTTAGGCTTGTAAATTTAAAATGTCATAGATAAAAAAAGCTAGAGCAAATCATATAAATACTTATATAGCAGCATGTGTAACTTACTTACTTACTGATATATACATATAATTTCTAACATACTTCTAAAAGTGCTAGAAACTTGAGATTTGCCACTCATGTCCCTTTTGATATATACATATACGGCGGGAAGTATACAACAAGCTGCCATTTTTTAAAGTAAGTCTTTTTTGAAAGTTGAATTTGACGAATTCTGTTAGTCATGAATAAGCTGAATAAACAGCAGTGACGTCACGAATAAGAGTATACGAAGTTTTCGTTTTTGGACGAAAATAATTATGAGTAACACCTTACTGATTGTCTTAAACATTCTGAAACTATAGAATAAATTGTATTTTTTGTAACCTCTTCTTAGTTTTTTAGAACACTAATGGATATTCCTATACATGTAATTGAAATACTGGTGAAGATTCTGAAAAGAAACTAGTTAAAAAAAAAACTGCAAGTTATCATATTTTTTTAGTTTTCAATATATTTTAAATTCTTTACACATTTACACTTACTTGAATATGAATAGTCTATATTTTAACGGATTTTGGTTTAACGTTTGAAACAGGAACAGCTCGAGTAAAAACTGTTTCTTCCTGTTCTTTTCTTTTTTTATTCAAAACATTAACTTAATTCTGGTTAAGTTCGAAGATTCTAAGGCAGAACTATAAGGTCCATTATGTGAATGGGCATAAAAATAATATGTTCTTAAGATTTACAAAGTTATTACGAAGCAGTTCTTTTCGTGAATGAAAGGGAGCTACCATAGTATTTGTCAGCTCATCAATGTCATGCGATCCTAGAAACAGCACGACCACTCACCATAGATGTTGTCCAAAACAATAACAATCATAAAGAAGTTCCTGAGTAGCATCTCCAGGAGGCGTATTCTAGAGGTTAAATAAGTATTCTTACTAGATTAATTCACTCGCAAATACTTTCGTCAAGAATTTAGGATTCTAAAAATGCTAGCTAGGAAAATTTTCTTTCTTAATAAAAGTAACTATCTGACACCCAGGATGTTTACTCGTGTAAACGAAAACATTCTACTATAATTAATATCTTCCGGGGTTATTTTGGTGCCTGCTACTAGTTAGTTCCGGTATTAATTCTTCAGGATATGAACAGAATTTTAGTTACTTTTTTGCTAATGCGATCCGTTATCGAAATAATTACGCATCAATTTGGAGGTCATGTCGGCCGAGCCACAGCTCATGTGTTAGAACGACTTAATTGCTAGCCGAGGTTAGCCGTCTATATTTGTCAAAGCAGGCAGTTTGGAATGGCGTTTTATATAAAGAAAAAGTTCTTACTTTATAAACATCAAAATACAGTTCCGAAAAGATTTGGCCAATTTTCTCCCTTTTGACAATTGAGAATAATCTAACCAAATAATTTTGGTTTTCTTAAATTTCTTATCAACATCTTACAAGATTCTAGAATAATCGTTTTAATTATAATTTAATTTAAGATCTTAAACCAGTGGCAGCTAATAATATTAGTTGGAGATTTTCTTGTTGTTAATTTTGCGGGTTATATTATGTTCAGTCGATGTTAATGGATAGATTTAAAAGAAATTGATACTTAAATAGTTCATCAAAATAAAATAATCTCCAATTATTAAATAACTACAAATTTTAAATCTTCTTATTTTAATAACAGTCAAAATAGTCATGTTATCAATATAAGTCGTATAAATAAACAAATCTCTGAAGACTAAAATTCTCTGACCAATAATTGTACAGGAAATTTTTCCAACACGGTTAATTAGATTCAACTATTTAGAAATAATGCAATATTGTCAGTACTCACCACACACAAGCACGATAAAGCACACACACAACCACGCACGCCCGGACATCTCACAGTCGGACGGTGTACTGTAGCGCAAGGCGCAAGTACTACAGTTGTCCGCCAGGGGTAAAAAAGCCTCCCCTCGCCACCATCCATCCATCACCTTCCCCTACTCTTTTAAATATTGCATATACCTACAATATCAGCAATAAACTATGTAAAATATCTAATTGTAGTTATTTTTAATGATGTACTATATTTATCATAATTTAATGTAGTTATTTTACTAAGCACAATTAATTGTAGGCCCATTTTACAAAGTTTAAAGCCAATAGAAGTTACTGTTCTTGATTCTCAGGTATTTCACTCTCCTATTCGTGGTTTAATTTCTACAGAAACCTTGTCTTTTTAATACACTATTTTAGTTTCGTAAGTATACACCAAAATATTATGCAACAGAAACAACCTAACGCCAACACGGTATTGCGTCGCATAATAGTCGTGGAGCTGAAAACCAATTCGCATTTTATACGCCCAAAACCTGGGTTTTCTTATAATCAATAGAGAAATTTGTCCTAGGAAAAATCGATCTTCAGCCACGCTAGTTTTGAAGGAAAACAAAATGAGAGAGTATCAAAAGAGTTAGATATATGAAATGATAATTATTTCTCGTGTTATTTTCCTTAGCTTGCCACGCTTAAAACTATCCGTCAATAAGTAGATAGTGAATCATCGTCAGTTAACTTTCGGTCTCTTTACGTCGTTGTCTGACAACGATATAACTATTAATTATGTGTCTGATGGTAGGTTTTAAGTGTATCAAGATAGAAAAAATATTTTGTAAAAATTTACTATTTCATATTTTCAACCCTTTAATGTCCTATTTTGACGTCCACCAAAACTACTATTTTTTCGATAAGCTATTTTATTACTTGGAAAAACAATTAAATTATACAATAATTCGAATAGGATTGTACATAATTTTATGGTGTTATACTTTACCACCACCAGAATTGGTTTCGATTTTTAAACATTTTATTTAAATAAATCAATATAGCCTATTAATTCGTCTCTTCAAACCAGGTGAACTTTAAAATTCTGATTTGTTGTGAATATGATTTATAAATTAACGCAATAGATGCAAGCTTTCTCGATTTATAGTCTAATGGTATTATGAAGTACTCTAATCAAAGATAATCCAAATTAAAACGTCTAAATGATGTTTATAACTAGTTAACAGAACTCGCCAGTGACGCGATATAGTTTCTAGGTTTGGCCGTTGGATCGCGCTGTGATCTGTGTTCCATTGAGACTTGTTTGTTGTGTTACTATGCTCTGCTGATCAATTATAAACGTGTAACTCCCACTAATAATGACTCGAGATGATGTTGCAAGTTATAGTAATAGTAGATTAGTATCAGCACTCTATTGTTATGACCGATTGAACCATCAAAGTAACAATAAGTTAGACAAGGCACCAGCGACAAATGAATGAATGAATCGTGACTGTGACGTTCAAACAGCAAATTTAGCGTCTTGTTCATGTCCTGTATGTTACCAATACGCGGTGTATTGGTAACACAACCAATTTTAGTAATATTTTGAGGATAACAAATTTTTTATTGTTTAATACTTATGAATATTTGATGATTCATCTATGATGGTGAATATCGATGATTGGTTATGTACAATTTCCTTCATGTCTATCCAATTGACATAGGCTGAACAAACACGCCTGCAAAGTTATTGACAGCAATTAAATCTTCCACTACAAACTAAAACTACAAAAATACAAGCTAAAATTAATTATCACTAAAACTAAATATCAAGCGTACCGGTACGGATATGCATTTTATTTTAAAACGTGTCTATATAGACAGAGTACAGTTTTTTTAATTGTTCAAAGAATAAGCATTTAAATTTTTTTGTGAAAAACACTTTGACCACAAAAATGTGAAACTGGCATTATTATAATATTTTAGTAATATTATAATATATGATACATTATAATAATGAAACTCAATCTAATTTAAGACGTAGATACTTCCACAGTCATGTTATGACGGTAACGTAAAACGGTTTTACTAAATTTAACTTGGCATACTACTTGTTATTTCAAATATTATAAAAAATAACAAAGTTCCTGACATTTTAGATAATACAGGTTGTTATATGTTCATAAATAAGCACATACTATTTTAGTAATTTAAACAAATGTCTGTATTGAATATATTTAATTACTGCTTTTAAATTTTGTAACTATAAAAAAAAGCAAAATAATTTTATTTTTAACTTTATAACTTATAGCACTCCTTATAGCGTTCATAAGTCCAAATAAACATACACGATGAGACATTATGCTAACCAATATGATTAATTCCATAACTTGATTATTAGAATACACGTATTCCTTTTTAAAAGGTTTTATACAAAATAAAGTTATACATGAAATTAATACAAACATTAAATTTATGGTCGTGTTAAGAATAATGAATAGATATTATTAACCTTTTAAGGAGTAATCACGTCATATGACGTGGAATGAAACCTACGGTAAATGAGTATGGACTTTTACATATTACACGCAAATAGAGTACAAACCTTTTTTATAGTTAGTTGTTGGAAATATGGCTAATAGAGTTTGTTTTAAGCCGAAAACACATTGTAAATAGGTAGTAATCAAAATTACAATTTTTAAAGGTTTTTCTTATTTTTTACAACTTTCAAACACTTTATAAGATGACATTAGATTTTTTGTGTGTGATACTCAGGAAAACATGGATGAATGCACAATGCCACTTTACAGTCTTTACTTTCATATCACGTGTCTTTCCATTGCTTGGGTCTTATTTTAGTGTTGTTGCAGACAAAACATTGTCGCTGAATCTTCCTGTTCCGCTCTCCACTGAACGGCAAAGGCGTAGGAAAATGCCGCTCAACAAGGCGCGTTGGATTCTTGTCCCCTACTAGTGGGTGTTGAATTTTGTTTGTCCTTGGTACAGAATGGACCTCCGATAGTAGCCTTATGAGAGTCAGTATAAAATCACTGAAAGACTGCTTTTTATTGGCAACACATGCTATGTTATGCATGTAATGTGCATTGAGCACAGTGACGTCCACCAAGTGAAAAAATAACTTGCGGTACCATTTAGTAGTTTTCCTTGAACTATCGTTGAAGGATATTATCATATCTGCCTTGTCGACAGACCCCATATTTTTATAGTAGTCACAAACAGATGCTGGATTGTTTGTGATTTTTCCACACTTTTCTGTTGGTACCATTTCGTGTTTATGAATGGTTGAAAGCATAGTCACTTGTCTTTTGTCACACCTCTTTTCAGCAAGCAACTTATTGGTATGACATACCAACACCTCTACCTTTTTAATCCTTTTAGGAAAGCAAGGCATACCTTGGCGGTCACTTCTTACAATTCCGCAACTACCAGTAGAATTATCAAACAGCCAATTATACAGCTGAGGGCTGGAATACCAATTATTCAAGTAAATAACATGGTTCAACCCAATATATGGTTGCATCAGTGACTGGATTACTTGTGCAGATATACCTAAGTCCGCAGCAACTGTATCATCACCACGGTGGTGTGGTGTTGCCGCACGCCGCTAGATTGAGCGCACAACAGTTTACAAATATAGCATATTAACAGTGTATAATTCGTTATAGAGTATTATTTTGTTAATGATGTTAACATAACCTTAAAATATAAAATCCATATACGTCATATGGCGTGATTACTCCAATGTCGATAAATGCGTGATCACATCATACGACGTGATTACTATTTAAATGAATTTTTTCATACTCACTAAAAGGAGCCCACAGGTTCGGTTCGTAGAATGAACTGTAACGGGATATTTCTAACATCTTTTTGGACGAAACAACATCTACAGAACAGCTTACGTTGTAACATTTAAAATTGGAGAGTTGTCCAAAAATTCCTTTTTATGAATGGAACTCACTGCAAGTATGAGTCAAGATTATCATTAGGTAGTCACTTTATTTTCATTTGAAAAGTAGATTTTATCACGCTTTACGATAATAAAGTAAACAAAAACCTTAATGTTTAGATTTGTTTTTATAATTCTGTGTTTATTTAGCAACTGACTACCATTTAATAACTATCCATTACTTACTTTCCATATGTTTTTAGTTAAGTAAAAATAAAACAACAAAGTGTAAAATATATGTAAATTATTTTTAATATTATCGACTGTAACTATTTAAAAACTGTTCATTGGTATATTCAAGAGATTGTTAATTACACATTTAAAACTTTTAATCACATTTAATGACGTCATTAAGACTAACCAATTTTGTAATGAAAACCCAATAAAGCCGGAATAAAAGTATATTGGCGAATAAAATGATTTCAAATGGTTAATTAAAAGTGCCGAGAGATGCACAGCCGGACTCATGAAGATTGCAACATTATTTGTATGTTATAATAAGAGACTATTTAAACACTTTGATTTCTATGAATCGTTTTAAACCAATGGGAAAGAAGTTATATTCATAATTAAAGACGGAATATTTATATATGCCACTCTACTGTGCTCAAATAATTCTACATGGGCCTCAGCTCTCTTAGATGATACGGAAATTGTTAGAGCCACCTCTCCGCTGTGCACGAATGTTGGATTACGCTTCAGTCTATCAATATTTTATTGATAAGCAGACCTGCGAGAGTGATATCGAAAGTGGCAGTTTGCCTTGCCAAACAATGACATACCTCCTCATCGGTTGAAGGTATCCAGACTGTCATCACGAACATGAAAACTCACTCTGTTTGTCGGATTGACGGTGTTCCTGTGTTTACTACCAAAGATAAATCTGATATCTACTGTCTCTTCAGCACTTATATAGGTATTTATGTGGATTTTATCGATGAGTAAATTTCATTCAGGCCGAAATACAGTGTTAGCTATGCTAATTCCTAAGAAGGGTTAGGACCAATCTCAGGAGATTCCAAATTTTAAACAGATTTGTGTTCTACCAAAGATATGTAAGAAGGTAGAAAGAAGTTTTGTTTATAAGTTAATGTGTGAATTTTCTTCAGGCCGAAATACAGTGTTAGCTATGCTAATTCCTGAGAAGGGTTAGGACCAATCTCAGGAGATTCCAAATTTTAACAGATTTGTGTTCTACCAAAGATATGTAAGAAGGTAGAAAGAAGTTTTTTATAGGTGAATGTGTGAATTTTCTTCAGGCCGAAATACAGTGTTTAGCTATGCTAATTCCTAAGAAGGGATAGGACCAATCTCAGGAGATTCCAAATTTTAAACAGATTTGTGTTCTACCAAAGATATGTAAGAAGGTAGAAAGAAGTTTTGTTTATAATTGAATATGTTCCTTAACTCTTTACACCAACACAAGAAAAATATGATTGATTGTGGTTTTTCATCAATTATTTAGATGAGTTAGATTTATATCACCATTTTAAATGTCAACTGGTTTTTTTATAAGTATCCTCATTACATTTCTTATATTATATTATTCTTATATATTATTAACCCATATTATTAACCCATTGCTATACAGTAACTGCTCTGTCGCTTTTATTTCATTGCGTAAAGAGCGGCTAGCAGCCATGTTAGCTTAACATAGCCGTATTGTACTGTACTACCAGGATATTTGTAATCCATTGCTAAACAGCATTTGTCGCTGCCCCATCTAATTCATGCGTAGGGAGCGCCTAGCAGCCACGTTGGCTCGACACCGTTGCATTTTACTGTACTAGCAGGATATTAATAATCCATTGCGAGACAGCATCTGTCGCTGTCGCATCTATTTCATGCGTAGAGAGCGCCTAGCAGCTACGTTAGCTCAACACCGTTGCATTGTACTGTACTAGCAGGATATTATTAATCCATTGCGAGACAGCATTTGTCACTGTCGCATCTATTTCATGCGTAGAGAGTGCCTAGCAGCCATGTTAGTTCAACATAGTCGTATTGTACTGTACTAGCAGGATATTATTAATCCATTGCGAGACAGCATCTGTCGCTGTCGCATCTATTTCATGCGTAGAGAGTGCCTAGCAGCCACGTTAGTTCAACATAGTCGTATTGTACTGTACTAGCAGGATATTATTAATCCATTGCGAGACAGCATTTGTCACTGTCGCATCTATTTCATGCGTAGAGAGCGCCTAGCAGCTACGTTAGCTCAACACCGTTGCATTGTACTGTACTAGCAGGATATTATTAATCCATTGCGAGACAGCATCTGTCGCTGTCGCATCTATTTCATGCGTAGAGAGTGCCTAGCAGCCACGTTAGTTCAACATAGTCGTATTGTACTGTACTAGCAGGATATTATTAATCCATTGCGAGACAGCATGTGCACTGTCGCAGCTATTTCATGTGTAGTGTCTAACAGCGAGTATTATCGTACACCTCACACATATAACGTCCAGTAAGATCACTTGTCTGAGAATTTATAGGTTGCTAGTCTGCCTATAACTTTTACATGCAGTAACTTTGTCCAAGAACTGTCCTGGTGCCATAAAATATGGTGTTATTCAAATAATATAAAACTTACAACCGGATTATATGCCGTACATGGTTGAGGGGGCGTTAACAAATGTCCGCTATTAAATTCAGTGGGAATGAATGTCTACTGGTGTTACAGACTATAACTATTAAAAAATATTTATTGTTCGAAAAAACAACTTTATTCGTTATAGATTTATTTAAACTTGCTTAGATAATATATTGTGTACTCGCATTCCTTATCAAAGATTCTATTAAAAGGTAATAATTGTTCGTTACTCAAAATTTAAATTTGAAAATTCAATATTTATTCAGTAACTTTAGGTGAAAAAAACCCCTTTTTAGGTGGAAAGTGACTGAGGAAGCAGCCTAATTTAATATTTTTTAAAATTTCCCTAATCAAATCATAGTTGTTAGATATAACTGCAGTTTAATAATAAATATTAACTAAATTAATTAAGCACGATTGTTCTTCTATCGAGCTGTTGACTCTTAAATCAAAAGGTTATCTTTAATTAGGATATATGGTATGCTATTTTGTAGGTCCACAGGACCCATCCGATCGGAATGACAACATTCCGCAAGTTCGCACTTCTCTCTGTTCTTCACCACTCTTGAGTTGTCACATTAATCTTGCCTGACAATGTTGATTAGTCTCATCGACCATGGAGTATTCTCTTACGTTGGTCAGAATCGATCTATTAGTTATATTGCTTGAACGTTCTCTCGTCATTTATTAACCAGAGTTAACTAACTCATTAATAAAATATACCTTGTTAACCACATACATCCTAACTACCATACAGATCGGTACAATGCATTATATATTTCGCTGTAACAACCAGTTAGTATTTTGTTGTTGTGCAATTAAAAGATTTTTGAGTAGGATGTCTGCACAATGAGCCATAATTCTCACCTAGTGTGGGAGTGCCGTAGATCTGCAAACAATGAATGGGTGACTGTGTAGCATCTTGGTGTGTGGTATAATCTTAACTTTGAGTGCGAGCAGTGAAATAATAACATTAAATTAACTTCTATAAGCGAACTAAACCCTGGACCTAATTAACTGATATTAGTCTGAAAAAAGATTTAAAGAAAAATTGGTTTTATCTTAATGAGTATTTACGTAACTGTTTAAATAATGTTAATATTTTACAGACAGGTGGAGTAATTGGCGGAAACAGTTTGTATAAAACGTTTTAAAACGGCAAGTTTTCCAAAGACTCAAAGATACACGTTTGATTTTTTTAATTCAATTTAAATATGTGGCGTGTTGTACATTATTACTTTAAAATAATTAACAGTTTCAAAATGTTAATTAAGTAACCTTGGACGAATAAATCGTGGTTACTTTGAGCATTCTTTTTTAACTTTGACTTTTGGATTATTTTGAATAAAATTTTCAAACGTGGCCTTTGACAAATGTTTACATAAACATAATAGCTTATGATATTTGATATGAGCTCTTAAGAATTTTTAAGTTCAACATGGGCGTGTTTAAGGAGAAATCAGATCCCTATTTAGCTTTTTTATTTTCACAAACCTAACAACGAAAAAGAAAAACTGCCTTATATCGACTTTTACTTTATTTCATGTATAAATGCTACAGAAAGACGAAATGTAGATCAACGAATGCAGAATATACCTTTACAGTGATGCAATCATAATTTATCTTTTTTAAATAATACAATTTCTCTACAGAAAACGTGAGAATTAATTTTTTATAACTCTATAAAAATATAATAAATGTAATCTATACAATATTAAAGCTGAGTTACCTTAAATTCTTGTAAAAAACTGTTACACTTTTGATAGACACTGAAATGTTAGCTGTTTTAGAAACGTCCTTTGTTTGTGAATACTTCTTTAACATTTTTGAACACACATACTTCAGAAACTAGACACAAAAGCAGCTGTTGCGTGTGTTTACAGATGATGATAGAGCACGTTATAAATAAAATTTAATTGGAAATGAAAGAAATCTCCCAATATATTCTAGCCCGAATGCTCATGGGACCAAGTAGACCTATTTAAAACTACCGGAGAGCCCATAACTCTCTAGGGATCTGCATGATGGACTACAGCGATAATAGAGTTATGGGGTTACAAGTGACTTGTGTACTGAGAAGGAAGCTTTCCACTTCTTCCCAAAATGTTGTTAGAAAGACTCACAGTGAGGCGAGCTGCAAGATGCAATCAACTACAGCTTACACTTTATTGAGACAAACAATCTTTGAGGTTGTGCCAAAAATAAAATATTTTAAGCAGTGATATTTTCACACGCTGGAAGTCCATTTGGCACGAAATCTGGCAGTTTCACATAGCAAAGTTTCTTTTGTCATTATAATAGACCACCAAGTATGTTTGAATGGAACTATGCAAAGGATCGGTGTACTCGTATACTGACTTTAGCAGGTGGAATAAACGAGATTTGCTGGTACTATACAATCGAGTACTACATTAGATTATCCTAAATGTTTTAATACTGTAGTTAAAGGATTTATCACCAGTTGTTGGTGATCAATCTTTTTGGATTAACATATAACTGAGAACAGTTCGAGATAGCGTACCAGGATGGTCAATGAACATGATCTACATATTTAATTTAATAGATACTTTTTTGCACCAAGTTTAAACTTGTTTCAGCATTTCATTCCCTAGGTCTTAATTATAATCAAATTCGTACGAGAATTACATGTAAACGATATCTCGAAAACCGTTCGACATACAACATAAGATACAGAACACTTGCATTTTTATATTTGTCCATAAATAACAGGAGTTGTGATATCAATAATAGTCAAGATATTTGTAAAATCAATTTTTGAACAAAGTTTCAACTTTATTGAGGTGTTTTAGTCCAGTTATCGTTTCCACAAACCGCATGATATAAACATTGAACTTTGGGGGTCATTTTCGGTTAAGCTAGGTGAAAAATACTACCATGAGGACACTTGCATTAGGCTGATTTTGTATACACTGTTACAATATATACAGTACAACCTTTCTAAAGCTTCTGTGAGGATTACAGTAGTAATTAAGTGAATGAGAGGTTTTTTTTAAATGGCTGAGTTATAGTCACGGAACGAAATCCTCTTCAAGTAGTAATTGTTTTGAGTAGATAATACTGGGGTGCCAAGCAAGGGCTGTGATACGGGTGTCTGTCACAGCGGTGAGTGGGGGCGGTGACAGCTCGTCATCTGTAGTGCTACGGGAGATGAGGGCTCCGCCTAGCGCCGTGCCGGGTGCTTCTGGCATGTCAACTAGATGAAGGCCTCTTCGTGATCATGACCCGGCACTTACTTTCTCTGTTATGTGTCTGGCACGAGTACAACGTGGAAGCAGACACAATTACCGGTAGAAAATAAACAAAGCCGACTGTTACGCATATTTAGTTGTATTTAGTAAGATTACAAATGATATATTAACATGACATTTCTTGAATATAATTAATCTTGGAATGAGGTTTAGCGTGAAAAGGGTCCAATGTTCATCCATTTTAGTATAATTGAAAGCATTTTTTCCAGTAATTTTTAAATAACTTCAAAATTATAAGCAATCGCGGAGAGCCCACCCAACTGTAAACCGTGGCGCAATGATGAGCCAGATTAAATGACGTCATTCATATATTTTAATAATTAGTTTAAGTAGATAAATTTAACTTTCGCATTACATTGATTTTAAGAACTCAACTGCACTAAAAGACATTTTTAGAGTTTATGAGTGTCAATTATCAGATAAGCTTGTAAATACAATCATAGTATCAATAAATACAATATATTTATTTATACATGTTTCATTATTTGTCTCTATTTAAGATCTTCAAACAGTATGTCCTTCTTGTTATCAAAGGAAAAGATGTACTCAAAAATACATGGGCGATAAAAATTTTGTCTGACGTGACTCCATCAATGAATGGCTCTTTTAATTTATAAGACAAATTCCACTTTTTTCTTATTTCCATGAAAGATTACCGCCACCGTTGTTGTCATATTGGCAATCCATATAGTCCAAAAGGCCGGAAAGAAAGTAATATTGTGTTTGCACACCCTGAATCAAAATGAAGTAGAACATCAATATCAGACCTTCCGCAAGGTAAGATGTATTGTCAGCCATCAGTTACTCCAGAGTCCGCCTGCTCCGATATCACCCGCCACGAGTCAACGGCCAGCTCCGCTATTTAGAGAGCACCAACAGTTGGGTTGGCGCCGCAAGAAACAATGTTCATAAATTAGCTTCCCAGACTAATGTCCGGGATCTCACTAAACTTGACCACCTGCCATCGTCAACAGACAAGTCTGGGGTTGTAACTGTGTCAGTGCGAGGCTGGCTGATAGAATTGCGATGTTCTCCGGACAGGCGGCGCCGACCTTTGCTCTGCTCTCTGGTCCTTGTCCATTCGAATTCGTGCAAAGTTTCAGTAACATTCTTATACTGCACATTATTTAAACTATCTAAGCTATCTAATACAGTTAGTTACACTGATTATCATGGTCTGGAAGATAATTTGGAGCCGTCAAATATTATTACGAAAGGAATTACATAGATAATTGTATAAAAAATTGGGATAATTTGTTTCTAGTTTCCATTTAGTTTGCAACAACTATGCCTACTTGGTACTACCTTGGGAAATAAAGAACTAAAGGTCGTTCGCAATCTTTTGTGGTGATTTAGATTTAGTTTAATTAATCGTCTAAAAACAGTAGAATAACAAATGACTATTATCTATTTCACGTGCAGAAAGTTGATGAGTTACCAAATATGTGAAAATTATCGTAGACAATGTCCAGATGTGTCACATTCTGAGAATTCAATTACGTTACATTGGTTACACTACTATAGCTAGGTTTCTAAAATCTGTAAATTTAAAAGTTGATAACTTTATTACAATTCAAAAGTTTGGTATTCATTCGGATCTGTCTTCTTCATCTATTCTTCTTAATACTACTCTTAGTTAAAAATTATACAACTATCCAAAGTTATTTGTAGATTTTCTTATTTTCAGTACAACTTTTGTTATAATAATAATAGCCAATACATACAAGTTATAAATTATGTTTATAATAAACCAGAATAAAATAATAATAAAGCGTGGTTTTAAATAATTATTCTGTGGTAAGGATTTTAATTTGCTCTATTCGCCATGTTTTCTTTCACCTAATCCTACGGCAATTGTGGCTTCCTGAAAGAATCCTAGCAGTGTTACCTGAAATGTTAGACTCAAACACAACCAGAATTCCGCCTTTAGAGACGACAAAATCCTGGCCGATGGCAGCGTTATTACGCTCTGAGACTGTGCCTACCTCAAACTGTTTCTATACTTCGCGGCATGCATTTCACCAAACGTAATATCTTCAACCCCGTAGATATTTTGCAAACAGGTGTTCTCAAATGTCATGAGTAAAAACATTCCGAATCTCCGCAATTTGCTTGTTGACTCACTCGAATATCAGAGAATGATAGGGTGTAAGATTTGTAGCTCATTAAGTATGAAACAGACTAGAGAGGAGACGCCCAGTCTACCGTCACCCACGTTATAAAATGCCAATAAATTTACTAAACCAGAGTATGTACAGAGAGTATCAAACAATTCCAACGTTTCTTACTTTTCTTACCAAACAATAAACTGTAAAAAAGATGGGAAATAAAACGTGAATGCGAACTTTTCAGCAAGATAATGCCATTCCAAGAAGCAGACATCTGAAGAGTAAAGTCATATCCTTCCAGCGTAATTGAAGGTTATTCCTCACGCTGACGTTGTCTGCTCTATTCAGTCCAAGGCTGTAAGGTCCTACTTCGCAAACCAGAGAAGATCGTCAGCAAAACCACTGGCTCTGAGTTTAAAAACCAAGATCTCGAGGCTTTATAAACCAACATTCATGAAAATTAAAAATAAAATACATCAAAAGCGGTCGATTTGCCATATGCCACGGCCCAAATGATAAATCTGCGACTTTTCGCTTACCATTTGAAGCACAACCTAATTAAGTTAAGAGAGGTACGCCCCTCGCTTATCAAACGTGTTGTTTACGAAGTTCGATTTGCACTTCCGACGAAATAATATTTAATACTGTGACGCTGAAAGAATACTTATCGCCAAAGGAAAACTGACGCGTATCACTTGACACACAAAAAACTTGAGGTTGCTTACTTAGCCAAAGTGTAATGGAGATACATCACTAGAATCTCTGTTATACATTTGTTCTACATGTCAACGTATCGGGTACGGACGTCCATTTACATGTTGGGCCGGAAACATTCGGGCATTCTTATATAATTTATATAAGAAATTCGTATAGGCCTACCTACTGGCTCTGCTATAATGTGCGAGCACGTTGTTTATACTTACTTGTGGACAAACTCCACCAGCGATGTATGTAGTGAATTGAAGATCTCAATTATACTGGTTGTTTAACAATAATGAATAGTTCAACATTATCACTATTTATAAATTGTCAAGTCCCAGATAATCTATGGGAAATTTAATTTTGAATTCTTATTTCAAATTTTTGAGTTCTTATTTCAGTAACTTAATGGGTATCAAATTGTCTTACTAGTCAACACACGATATCCTGCTCTATACTAACTGCGTATATGGAAGCGTCGATGTTAACCAGGGACACTATTAAAAAATGCCAACAGTCTCTTAAAATATCTGCAGAAACTTCTGCAAGGAGTGTCTGCCAGCAGATGGCGCCTCAGTTGACATGCCTCGCCAGACCCAGGCGGTCCTGCTGCACACATTCACACGCGCACACACAGTTTTGGCACTGACCACCGCCGCCTGACATCATGTGCCAACTATAACCACTGCTTCCCATTCAACAAGGCACGAGCCTCTCCATCTTTACGTCTGTGGCCTACGGGGGTCAAGTAACTAACGCCTTCGGACTCGCGAGGGATCTTTAGTCATAAAATTTAGATAAATCTTCGACTTCTGAAGTATATCTCATGCAGAACTACTCGACAACAAATCGATTAATCGGATGAAAATAATCGAAGCCGAAATGATCGATGGTTCCGGTACTAACTATGAACTGGGAAGTTTTTTTAATAATCCGTAGATTAGAATATTACAGTAACCAATGTATTTAGTAAAATAAAATAGTGCTGTGCTGATGTCATATTAGAACCCTGCTTTATCCGAACTATTTGAAAAAATACCTATTTGAATGTATATATACCTCAATAAACATACTCGTATGAAATTATTATTTTAAATCATGTATTATTTTTATCATGTCTTCAGTTATGTGTAATTTAATTATTCATTTTAACTATCCTTTTAAAAAGGTTTAATTATTTAATCCAAATAATTCATTGTAATTAATCAAAAAGAAAAAAAATTACATGCTCAGTATTGATTAAGCAAAGTATAATTATGTCAGGAGCTGTTGTTTTGAGTTTGCAATGTAATATGAACTGATAAGAGCTTAGTGAATTTATTGAAGGTTTACACTTGTGTTTAAATATAATTAGTTTGTATTTTATAGTGGGTTTTTGTTGTATATTGTGAAAAAGACCTTGATTTCGAGGATAGAATTATTAGTATATTAAAGTTACCCATTTTCATCGTTTAATTTGATTATCTAAGTATTGTACTGTAAATAAATGAAGCGATACAGGGATGTGGCCCAAGAAATAATTTCACTGGAGGAAGGATCTTTTCATAGTTAAGTGTGTATATACACTAATAAGAACAAAATAAAGCAAACATTTATTAAGAATATGTAAGCAATGTCTGTTAAAAATGTATAGAATTGTTTTAGTTTTATCTAAAAAAAGAAAAAAGCGTTAATCCCAGTTATATGCCTCTGTGATTACTGTAGTAAGTTTATGGAGTCTCGTGAAAGAATAATAAAATAAATAATAAATTATATATATATATATATATATATATATATATATATATATAATTATTTATATAATAGGACATAATTATATAATAGGTATATATATATAATTAAGTAACCAATAAAAGACTAGTAATGTTATTAAATTAGTGTATATTAACGATGCATTGTCTTATCGATCTGAATCACACCTCCATTCGTTCTGGCCGACTAACCCTTCGTCTAGGATGACATGTAATATAGACGGCTCAAAAGTTTTTTTGTCGTCTGTTCACACCTTAATCCTGTTGGTTTAGGATTACCGTGAGCAGACCGTGGTCCAAACATCATTATTCACTTCTCACCATTGTCACTACTGCTCTCGCTTGACGGTTGACTGTTGGGGGATACAAGACAAAAGTCAAAAGTTCCAAAATAAGCAGTTGGATAAAAAGATTCCTTCCAACACAATTGAGAAGAAAGGTAGGGATTTCTTGTGTGTATTTTATCTTTACATACAACACTGAAGATGCATTATTATTATACTGTTAGCTTTTACTACACTGATGGCATGACGATTATTATGGCCGTATTGATAAACTCGATACGCTTTCAAAAACTTTGAAAAACATAATTTTAACATTTTTTGGAATATTAAATAGTTGTAAACCAAAAACCTTATACGGCCGCTATGCTGTCTAGTAGCCATATGAGAAATGTGAAAAAACATGTGAGAACAAATGACTTGTAAATAACCTGAGAAATATAAATATATTTTTGTTTGACTCTATAATCCCTAATACTCGTAGCTCTGATATAACCTCTCATTTTCTACACATTGAATGACCGCCATTTTGAAACGTTGAGAGATATCGAAAAATGTGTAATTACTTGCTACAACTTCAATTTATCTAAGAACTGATACATTTTTGCATCAAACCATATTACCTACATATGTATACGTTGCATATATTTTGTAGGTGTAGTACAGCACCTATTTAAAGTAAAGAAAGTTTTAAGCCATATGTAAATACTATCTCTGTACGTATTTAAGGTTGATGAAGGCAGCTATCGTGTTAACAATCATCTAGTTATATTGAACGCCACCAGCTAAGAGCACATGTTCACTTTGAGTTAAACAGTCAAGGTCGCGTGTTCCCTAGAGTTTGTTAAAACTTGCTTCCGTACCGGTCTCTCACTTAAGGTATAATTGAAATTAAGAATTAGCCACTATAGTAAAATTACCTGCATGCTTGATTGCATTAACATTAGTTACAGGTGATTTAATCTATAACATACCAAAAGCACGCCATTCTTACAATTACAGTGAAATAAATATTGTTTAGTGTATAATGGATAAAAAGGCATTATATATGTCTTGAAGTACAATCTCATGTCTTCATAATTTTTCTGAAAAGATTATTTCGTTCCGGTAATTTCACCCAAATTATCTAGAGAAAAATAAGTTACACATACAATGATTTCTTACTAAGATATACAGAATGTTTATTAACTCACCACCAACATTTTGGGAATTTGTTCTTCGAGTCAATACAAACAACAAATTTAGTCTGTTTGTATGTATGAGGTTTTTAATTTAATTTTATTTCGGAAGACAGTAGAGATTAAAAACCTAAAGTTTGGCATTAATGTTTTCTTGCAGTCTCAGTTCAAGAGCAAAACTAATAATATATTATCATACCACGTGTCAAGATGGCGGAAGGTTTGGTGAGGTAGAATCTCATAATACCATAACTACACACATGTTGACATCTAGATCATAAAAACTGTCAGTAAACAATGTTGATATGCACAGTTAATGATGTCGTAAACATGTAAACAATGCAAGTGTTACCGTGGAGTACAAAAGTTAAAAGTTTACATTTACAATATTCCTTAGTCGATCTTTATGTTCTGGGTGTCAAAATGTTTGTAATTACATATAGCAACTTCTATTGATTTACACACATTTTTTAGCCATATTTGTTTTTACGTAATTAAGCTTTAAAATCTTCGACCGTCCGCCAGTTTGAAACGTGACATGATATGTAATATCAATATTTCCTTTGATTTTAGACTGAAAGAAAAGTAATTGTGCACAATTTTAGTTTTTTATTTATAGGTTTTTGAATTAAAAAATAAAAACTAATAAACATACATTATAGACAAGCTGTAAACTACACATTTCTGGCCCATGTGTATATTACGTCGTCTTTGTGTCTTGATGAAGAACAAAAAACCAAAATATGAGTGGAGTATTCGTAAATACCCTGTATATATTTGTTAAACCATCTGAGCAAATTCCAAGACTTTTGTAAACGTAAGAAATTTATAGTCTGTATTGCTCTGTTGCACATTTTAAGTTTTATGTGTCTGCTTATTATAACTTTAATATTAAGCTTTACGGAGATTGAAGCAGACATCAATTATTTATGAACTATCTATAATAATGTAAAATAAATTAATACAAATGTATCCAAAGATCTTATTAGAATAGGTTTTTTTAAATATGTATATTTGAGTTGTTACGTCTGTAGAAATCTAAAAAAAGCCTTTACGTTGGGTGTAACTTGCAAATAAACACTCACGGTTGATTTTCAATTTAAAAAATTCGAAACGATAGTTTTTACTTTTTGTTTGGTTTTTAATCACTTTAAGTATCAATTAAACTGCTTTAAATGCCATAAATAGTATTATAAAATACATAGTATCAATTCTATGAAATTTTGTTACATACGAAAAACTGTTACTGAGATTCTATACAAAACGCGATATATTTTAATTAGTTCACGTACCAAACCAAAATTTCGTAAATAGGAAAATGGTAATAAATTTACCTTTTTAGTGACGATTATCCTTAAAATAACACATTCACACATTGCCCAAAAAAATTCCTCACATATATTTATAACAGTTTATTGTTGTAATACTATCTTCTATACAAACATAACACTACTGTTTAGTTTCTAGTTGTAATAAAAAAGTACGTATAATTTATTTGCTGCATTTTTGGCCCTTTTAATTTCTATAATTCTGTTTGAAATATAAAACTTGAAAAAATAAAACAAGTTTGATACTAACACAAGATAACTTTACCAGATACTGTTTCCATATGTTGTGCACTGGCGCAAAATTTCAATACTGAAGCTAGCACTATCCAGTAAAAAACATCACTTAGCTTTTTTGAATGTAAAGTATTTCCGACGTTCCTGTCATATAATAAAATAATACCAACCCCTTTGTTGAGTTCTAATAAACTTTGAGGCTATTTTTTCGATAATATCTTGAAGTAGGATTATAAATATCGATTTTCTGTCAATAAAAGCGTCATTGCTTCAGATTGTATAGGAGCAAGGTCGATTCAATGGCAAGACAAAAAGTGACAAACCGGATGAAGTTATTATCAATGTGAATGATAGGGGTCTTGTTATTGGAAGGGGAAGGGTAAGGGATACTTCAGCCCTGTCATTGTACGTGTACAAGGTCCTAGGAGGGTGACAGGCCAGCAGACTCTGACAACAGATTGGAGACTGGTAATCACCCTTCACTATTAACAATCTGGAGTAGCTATTTATTGCTAATAAACAGAGAACTAAGTAGATATTAAAAACCGGTTCTAGGGCAGTGTTAGGCTCAGTCACAAACACAAATAGCCTTGACCGATATCGATGTTACTTGCCGATCCGTTATAAAATAATGTTGCTATATGACATACCACTGATGATGATGCAATTCAACACGATTGGTTTTCTTTAATTAAGAGACAATTGCAGCTTACATAGTGGTTTTAGAAATATCGTTTTATATGAGTTTGATGGGCTAACTAAAGAGAATTTATTGCTGTTAATTACTTTACCGGCTCTGATAGCACTTATGTTCAGTTCTGTTACAAATAATAGTAATTACTTATATATTGCTATAACAAATTTCAAAATTCCAATTTGGTGTTTGAAATAGTACTACGCAAAATTGATTCATTATCATAATAGGACAAAAGGTACACACGTATTACACGTTGAAAAGTGAAGATACACTTTACTCACACTACACTTACACTTACACACACTTACTTTACACTTTTTTATGGGCGATCCAGCTCCTGCGCCAACACATATACATTGCATTTTTTAATAGAGTCAGTTTAGTGTGTTTTTTTTTAACAATTACCACAGTATTATATCAGGTAAATTGTTGTTTTTTATTACAGAACAATATAAACACTCCTTATACCCAGTATTTCCACTTGTGTAGCAGGTATCTCTGGTGGGTTAGGTTTTTATAAAGGTTGTATGTTCTATGTACGATAACTCTTGATAGGAAGGTTCTAGAGACTTGAGCTTCTCTTGTCCAAGGGAAACCACTATTGAATCCGGGGTTCAAAATTTTAAATATGATCAAAGTAACGAGGAAAATTTTAATATTTTTATATTGATAACCCATTGATACCCATTAGACAACGGGTAACCACGATTGCAACGATATCAGAAAAAAACTGAGTATATAGTAAAGTAAATTGTGTGACATTCTTCAATAAGTTACCAACACATGTATTGAATTTAATTTGTTAGGTTGGTTTCATATAAATATGGGAAAACTTTGACTCAACCTGCAATATCGTTGCTTTCTATCGGGTATTTCGTAACTATATCGGTTTCTTGAATTCATGCTGCACTCCGCATGGACGAGCTCCACTCACTGGTGGGAGGTGATCAGACAGATAAATAATAACAATGATATCACTGTGGTGTGATGATCTGTAATATACGATTATGGGGTGAAGTTGGTACCGCTCTGCCAGAGTTCACAGCTGCACAACACTTGCAACTTTGCCGCTGTATATCATAGAGTTGTCACCATTAATTGTGCAATTTACTGCAAGGGCAACTACAAACAGCCAGTGACACACTTGTTGGTGCAATACCTTTGCTAAGTTTGCTTCAAGTTGGATGTTTTGGTGCTTGTTCTTGTACTTGGTTAGACTTGTGGTACACAGTTTGTAATGATATACAGACTTGTCTTTCCTCCCATTCTTACGGTGCATGTTCGTGTATTTCTATCTTGCCTGAAAAAACATGCTACACAGTATAAACAGTAAACATATTCTACTTAAAAATGTCAACATCCTTTAGTTATACACGCCACATTATTTTCAAAACATGGATGCAAGCATAGTATGGTGTAGTAACGTGATATAAAGAATAAAGTTTAAATAAACATTTAGAGTTTTTCTAGCCTATGTTTTTACAGATAATTCACAAAAATATTTGCAAGAAACTATCGTGCTTTTTGTTTTTAAAATTTAAGTAAAAATGTATTTTTTATTTGAAATTCAATCTCGTTTTACAGGTATAATATTATAAAAAATTATTATTTAATATATAAAATAATTTACATGACAATTATTCCATTATAGTGATGTGTGAGACAGTCAAATTGTACACTAACGTCTGTCTTCCTCCTTGTTTGTCAAATTACACTCATCTTGCTAAAATGAACCATCCGAGAAATACTAACCCGTGATGGACTAATTATTCTGCAAGTTCAATGTGTATGAGTTCTTACTAGCACATTATTGCAATGCCGTGCCATCTAAAATCTATGCGTTACAGATTATTGTATCGCATAGGTTACTTTAAAGTTTCATCGAGCAATGCCATCAACCCATACGAGCGTGTATACCCAGAATCTAGAGCTCATAATACAATAGTGTACTAGTAGTGAGTAGATATCCGTGATATTTTACAGGTTAGGGAGTTTTTATATCGAACATGTTTAGTAAATGGCTCTGAGTACGGTACTAATGTGTGCAGAATGAGCTAAGTTTGTGTGTGACTAATAATGAGAGGAAAGAAACAACCGAATAACCGGGTACCAATCAACATCGATATTTTAAACAATAACGGATTGTCGTCACAGTTACTTGCCACTGGCTGATCAAATTTTCCTTGACAGCAGATCAAAGCGGTACCGCCAACTTTATCAAGATTTATCGATGCCAGATCTTTCACTCTCCAACCTGGTCTTTATAGAAATAGGAAAAAAATGCTAAAAGCTATATTAAGTCCTATAATGTTGGTTACTTTAAAATGCGAGTATAATGCACAAATGGAAGTTTATCTCAGCCAAATCTAAAGTGATGGAAAATAAAAAGGTACTGTCACCAGGAACTTGAACACGGATCTCTTGTTAGGTATTAAGTGATGGATTAAAAGACGCTATTCTCTTAACTCTTGGGTGAGAAGTTGCGTATGACAGCAGGGATCCTGCCTTGAAAAGTTCAAAAGACAAATATTTTATTTCATAAGAAATTCTTATAATTTATAAATATAATTTAAGGGAGGGGGTATAATTAAGGGAGGCTGTTTACTCATAGTAAAAAATTTACTTTTTGTTGGCGACTTTTCAGTTTTGTGGTATGAAGTCCTATTAGGCATACCAAACATTAATTTTATAAAAACAGCTCAACTTCCTCTAGAGGACCGGGGAGGACATTGTGAAAATTTGTGTATTCAGCATAACTTTTGTTATAGTGATAATATTTTGATATTTAAATTTTATTATAAAGTGTGTTAGTTAGTTACACAATGTATCATGTTTTTTATTCTAGCATATCTCGTTCTATAGTACAAAGGCAAGGATTATTTTTCCAAAAATAGTATTTGTACAATACTTCAGGCCTACTCTTAGGAAAATAACGTTTTCTATGTTACAGTTTGTGTAGAGTATATCTAAAAATGAGAATGCCAAATTTGAAAGAACCATGATAAAAATTTAAAGAGTCGTCTTGCTTATAACTGCAGAAAATAAAATAAAAGTGTTCTCATAAAATTGATGTTTTAATTTTTTTTTCTGGTTTCTGTTGTCTAAATCCTATTCACAATAGGCCAGCTCCATGCATTGTGTCTTTTATATCTTATTCTTTTAAATTTAAGATGTTTCACTTTTAATTCACAGCGATATTTCTTGTATTTACCGAACTTTGACCTTTGATAACAGTTTCATGACTAAATCACACCAACCATAAACCATAACAAAGTAACCTGTACAGAAGCATTGTCAAAAACCAATCATAATACTGGGTTATTTGTTTTTTATGATAATAATTTACTATTATTCAACTGATAGTTATCATATGTGTACAAAAACAAAAACAAAGAAATTAAATTATTCACTTCTTACCATGTTCAAATATATGTAGAAGTAGTTATGACAAACTAAAATGGTAATTAATATTGTGAATAAGAATTAAATCACTCACTGATAGGGTTGGTTCAACAAACAGGTACTGGCACTACGATATAGTTGGCTATAAAAAATAATTATAGAAACACCTGCAACGTGTAAATAATCACAGAACTACCTGAAAAGTGTTTAATTAATCTAGCAACTAAAATTAAAAATATTTATTTATTTCCGGGTACATTGTCTCCTTAAGGTAGAATGGAGAAGAAAAGGCACGTAATTATCCTCACGAAGCACATCCCTGGGGTACTCCTTGTAATATTTGAATATTTGACTACCAAGTATATACCAATTTTCTCTCCTAGACGACACGTTGTTTAGTTGCATGTTTATTAACGTTGTCGTGGCCTAAGTACGGCCAGCAGTCCGAGAGTTGTCTGTAAAGTACCAGACTGTGTGATCGAAATCATCTGTCCCTCTGGCCGAAGTCAAGTACCTGTCAACAGCCGGTTTGTTCACACACCACAGCAGCGGCGCGGCGCCTTTGAGGTCTGGATCAAGTACCAGAGATCTACCTCAGCCAGAATCATCACATAAACTACTCTCATCGTAAATTACAAAGAGTTTACATCCTCGCCAGATTCCCTTACTGGAGGGCAAATTAACAAACAAACATGTTTTAATGTCATTAAAATATTATTGTAAAAGCAATCATTGTAGGCATATATTATTCTAACTTAGTAATTGTTACTTAGATGAAGTTTAAATTTGGTATAAAAGCGAATACTGCTCGACTAAATTAAAGATTCTCTATTTTATGTCATACATTCTGTACGAGCCTATTCTTGTGAAAAAACCTAGAACCTAATGATGAATTCTTAACCTGTTCATTATCTACAGTTTGATGTGGTATTTGCGCTATTTAAGAATATACCGGTTATTTATAAGACCGACTACCAACTCACATACTCTTTTAAGTCCAAAACACGCTTTCTAAATAATTTTACTAAGTCAACTCACACGCATACACATCTGGTCTTAGAGTAGCTTTGTTACAGCTTAATTAGCCTATATGGTACTGGCAATTTAAGAAAACATCGTTAGTAATGGATCCGTGTTGAGACACAGCAAGACATAGGACAGCTGTAATAAAGCTCCCAAGGTCAACTCCACGTCATTAATATTCTATTACATATCGGAAGCTGAGTAGTAACATATTGGGATCATAACTAAAAGTCATAATTAAAATAGAATATATGGTTAGTGAGTGCGTTGTGGCTAAGTTGTACAATACAACACACACTCAAAGTGATATATTATTATTTAAACCCGGGAGCACACGCTATTAGATTGAATCTAACATATCTTTTGTTTTATATAACATTTTTTTATTTGTTATCTTACAACACTGAACCCTTAATTTATGCTTCTATGGGTATTGCATCATGTTTAGACAGTAGAAGTTGCTGAGGTGGGGCGTCAAGGTGGGGGGCGGACGCTCCTCGCGGGTTATTACTTTCAACCTAACAGCGCGAGTGATCACGTCAGCCCAGTGTTAGGAGCGATCTAACGGCGCGAGTGATCACGTAACTGCCAGTTTAAAATCCATCAGTTTAGTGATTTTTCTTGTTTTTCAGTTTGATTTTGAGTTATATTTCGTAGATTGCTCTTTTATGACTTTAAAATTATTGCAATGAATGAAGACCATGAAAAAGCCGTTCTTAGTTGGTCGGAGGATGTTAGATTCGATCTAACAACGCGAGTTTTTGCATAACTTCTTGTAGCGCGAGTTCTCGCGGGTTAAATTATCTCAAGAAACTAACTGGAATGTTTGGATTATATTGGTGCCAAATACAAAAATTAAACATGAACTGAAATTATAAATAATATTATTAATTATAAATATGTTAATTAGTTTATAAACATTATCTGTAAATTATAAATATTTTTATAATTTATATGTATTTTGTAATATACTATTTTTTCTGGGTATATTAAATTTACTGTCCGAAATAAATTAAAGGTTTTATTTAGTATTTAATGTTTTAGAGCTGTGGGAAACCATCTTCATTCACTAAGTCAAAAATATAGTGAGGCCAAAATACCTCAAAATTAAAATTGTGTTGCCTATTTTCTGGCACGGTTTGAACAACAAAATGTATAAAACACACCGTACATTTGCACCATGATGATAAACGTGTGTATGTATGAGATATGGTTTATTGCATGAGGTCGTTTAATTTAATTTCCAAAAGAAGTTTTATTAGTGATTATAGTGATTCAATATAATACCTTTTCCTTGTGCACTTTTAATAGACTTTTTCATTTGCAAATTTAATCACCTTAATATAAGAACTATCAATTTTTCATCTACGATGATTCCTAGACTTTAAAACTACCCTCGTTAGAAAATTGAATTAAATTGTTCATATGGATTTATGCAATCATTAAACGTAAGGTTGTGAACTTAATAGCTTCTGCAGCTTTTAAATTATTTATAAATACTTAGTATGTAATTAGTACTTGCATATGTCGTAGATAGGCTTGGTAGACAATACAGTGTAAAAACTTTAGACACTTAGTAACCTAGAAGATCGAGATCATGCAGGTTTGCCAATATGATTGTAACTGAAATATTTATAGCTAGAATGATTCTTTTATTAGTTTATTCTTATGTAGTTTTCTTTTGTTTTATATAAATACAACATGTTCATAAACTCACTCTAGGAATAAGATGATCTTTATTTTAGAATAATTTGTATTTTCTTTCTATGAAGTAGAATTAAAATTATTAGTAAAAATATATCCTATTCTAATTGATTACGAGGACAAGACCGCTTTCAATTTATATTTAAAATGGCCAGTGGTATTTTTATCTGTTTTACAAGTACTTGGCATTATTAAATTGCTTAACTTACTACTATATTTCCAACTTTAACAAAATCAAAATTTGTTCTTTTGTTTTGGTGTTATGCTTAAGTACTTCTGAAGGCACTTGCAGATCACTAAAAGTTCGCCTACTTGTTGTAAAGCAAACATATAACTGTATGTAGAAGAATATTCGTACTAGAGTATAAGGAAACAAATAAAGCGGGAATGTAACAAGATATAAAGAACCGTCAACGTCAACGTTAACTGGAACCGATCAAGGAATGGATGGAACAAGTTATGGGCAGTCAGCGTTTGTTGGCAGCTTCTGAACACGAATAAAAATAGGCCCCTCGTAACCGGGCGTAATTAATGGTTGGATAATGTTATGCATTATGTTATGTTATTTAGGTGCAATGGGTAATAAATAGCTCATAGGTACTTTATTTTAAACAAAATTAGTATTATTTTTGATATTTCAATTGCAATTTCTAGACAAAAAAATGATACAAGGTGACGTCCGTCCGCTCTTATGGAAATCTTATACTCGTATGTTTACAAGATAAAACTTATTTACAAACATTAAATAAGTTTTAAATAACTATCATACATAAAGTTCTATTTTTAAATATGAAAATTACAGCTGTTTTCAGTGTCTTATAAGAATAGTTAAATCTTGCATTAAATAAGATCTTGCATTATGCATATTATAAGATATAATTTGTATAAAGGCATTGTGACAACTAAAGCCGAAACAGAAGTGGCAACTACACTCAATATTTCTTAACTAAGTTACAAAAACCTTTGTTGTTACACATTTATTGTTGTTTCATAATTTCTTTAATAGTGACTTTACACAATTTATATTGTTATATTTATTGAATATTGTACAACAAGTTAATAAGTGAGTCTAACTTTCTCCAAGTAAACTTGGTATACAGGCAGTATACCTATTCAATTATGTCTTCTAAAATATCGCTAACCAAGATGACGGCGGTTTGCATTTATGAAAAATGTGTAAACTTTATACGCTTTAAATACTTCAGTCCAGTTTTATAGTATTTTTATATCTCGTTCGTTTTCGAGATTTGTGGCCTTGCAAACTTCTGAGAGCGAAACGATCATTACCATTCTAAATGGCTTGAAACGAACCTGGAACGATTCTATTTAATAACGCATGTGTAAGCTATAGCCAGTTAATTAAATATTTCAGCACGGTGCGGCGGCCGTGAACAGCACCGTAATTTGTAAAATACCTTTTCCTGGTTATATAAACATTATATAGCAATCATTATCCTGATACTGAATTTTTACATATACCTTTCTTTAGACATTCTCTCCTCCCCCTCTCAATATACGCAACAAAATTGAAGCCTTTAAAACATTATATTCTCAAACAATAATTATTAGCTCTTTTATTCAAGCCCTTTAAGGTTTTTAATGAAATTCTACATTTCTTCTAAATAATATGACAGTCACCTAAGAAGCGTCAAAACTTCAACGTTGCTTAAATTACTTTTAAGAACTATCTGGGTGGTCCAGACAACTGATATTTTCTCGTAATAGACATAGAGTAAGTCCCCATTTTGTTCTTTAAACAGATCTTGACCCGTATCTTTGTTGAGAACGATCTTTCAGCAGTACATGTCAGTGATACTGAATTATTTAAATAATAATAATCGTTTACTAAATAAGTCAATGCAGAAATTTATGGCAGTTGATTATTTTGTATTTGTTTTTACCACGCTTGATAGGAAACGTTTTTTGTTTATGAAAGTTATTCAGTATTTTATTGCCTACAATAATAAACAATATCTTGAAAGATTTGTTGCTATGTCCGATATTATTTAATCAGTAATTAAATACGTGTAAAAGCTACACACACAATAAGCAGGCAATGTTATTTACTAAATCAAGCAGTGAGTAAACATCGTACAGCTAGTTAGTTCCATTTACGGTCTTTAACACTGTGAGGGTACACAGGGTCAAGTCATTTATCAATTATCTCTCCAATTACTCTGCAAACGCCATTGTTTGATAACGTTCATTTATTTAATACAATGTTCGTAGAATGAGTTATAAAAATAGACATGAATAATCGATTAGGTCAATGAATTTGTGATAGGCACTTGAAAAGTTTAATTGTGTACAGCACCGTATGGCCACTTTGTCTCAGAGAAATGATAAATTACAATTTAATAATTTATGTGTAACAACAAAATACGTCGTTACAAATATTTATTTTGGGTATTATTAGTAAAACAGATTTTATATTACTATGAAACTTATTGTTCTGAAAAATTAATCAGTCATCAGCATTACGTCTGTTCGACT
Organism: Homalodisca vitripennis; assembly: GCF_021130785.1. Classification (NCBI taxonomy): domain Eukaryota; kingdom Metazoa; phylum Arthropoda; class Insecta; order Hemiptera; family Cicadellidae; genus Homalodisca; species Homalodisca vitripennis. The sequence continues at coordinate 115,736,807 of NC_060208.1, forward strand.
CAAGGCCACACTCTGGCACTCTGGTCACTAAAACATGCTGCTCAATATTTCAGATTTTAATCTATGTAAGGACAAACTTGCCATTTAAATTGAATTTTAAGTACAACATAATGCGAACGCGGAACCTGTTAAGATAAGTATTAATAGTAAAAATAATTTATTTGTATGAACAATAAATAAACTAAATCATCAAGATCAGCCCAACACAAAATCACAATCTAGCCACCCAAAAAAAATCTATACCACTGGGCACATAAATTTCAAATTTCAATCATTAAGAAGATTTGAGCTCGTATAGCGTGAGCCGATCATCTATCAACCATTGAGAGACGAAGTTGAACCTGTCTCTCCAAACAGTGTCACAGATAACTTTTTAATCATAAAATAATTCTAAAGTAGTAAGTATTAAGCTTTGTGTAGTATGAGATATTAAAAATTAGTTTAAACTATAAATTGGTAAAATTTGAATATTAAGATGCTTGTCTTTGGATCTACTGTATGGACAGGTTTTCTAAATTTATAAGCAAGTTAACATAACAACGATAACTCCCGAAACATATTTTGTTATTTAAGATTCGAAAAAAATTTTAGGCACTCATTCTGTAAACTTTTTACAATACCATGTGGAAGGATTCAAGCTACTGAGTCTGGGAAAGAATCGTTACAGATCGTTATGATCGTTACTGGTTTTGATTGATTGACATCTCGATGAGGCTCCGAGTTCGGGTTGGGCTAAGTTATGTCATATTAAAGTTACGAAGTTAAATAGATTGAGGTGTAAGACGGGACTTTTTTCAAATAGCCTTTACAGAGCTTACAGATACACATCTGATGTTTTGTTCTGTGATATGTGTGTGGTCCAGTACTATGAAATAATTATATTGAAAATGACACGTAGAAATGGCGCTTCTCTACATACCAACATGAGGTTCAATCATTGGACTGGTATATTTAGAATTGAAATTGTAAATCCTTGAACAGAACAAGAACAAGTACTACTAATAAACTATTACAGTCTGGACATAATTACAAACAGTCGTTACATGCACTACTCTGGAGATGTGGTCTTCTGGCTGGCTGCCAGCTTCGCGACAGGAACATAATTCAGATATCTAGAATAGAGGAAAGATAATATCTGGCTAAGACTCGCTGTCAAGGTCGTCAGTCGACGTTGCAGAAGTCCTCGCACCACCAAGACTCTGTAGGTTGCAAGAATATATATGCTATTGTTAATCATACTGTATTTACAACACTGACATTGTGACTGACTGAAGTATTAGAACCGCTACTTTAGAAAAATGTATTCCTCGGGATAACTGCCAAAGTCATATTAGAAACATAACTTAGTTCTGGAGGAACAGAAAATAATGTGCTCTACAGACTCAATGTCAAGGTCGTCAGTCGACATTCTAGAAGTCTTTCACCCTGTACCAAAGTTTAGTGGGGATATTACATGTACTACTAGAGGTAGCTGTATGGTACTATTGCAGTTACATACCGACTTAAATCTTACCGCTAGTCTAGTGATGTAGTCATCGATCTAGCTGCCAGCCTCGCGCTAGGAGCTGGTTCTGTCCTGGAGGAACAGATGAGAGATAAGGTATGGCCCAGACCCACTCTCAAGGTCGTCAGTCGACATTGGGCAGACCCTCGGTCTAAATCTTACAATGTTGAAATCTGAAGAATACTACCTAGTATCTTTTGTTAGACGCACGTTTTACTTTTTATTTTAATATTTGATTATCTAAGAACGGCAAAGAATCTTTAATATTGTAATTAATTAATCTAAAGTAATTTATGATTTGTTGATATAGTTTATCTTACTTATCTATACTAGCTCTAAAATTGCCAGTGTACGTCCTGAATAAAACTTCCAAATAATGTTATTAACGTTACTAAAATGTATTTATAGATTTTGGATTATGTAATCTGCAATCAGATCAAATGTTAATGGGTCAGAATAATCATTCTTTGGCCAGTAAAAAACAGGCAGCGTGGAACTAACAGTATGCCATCATGCCATCACACCATAATTTTATGAGCACAAAGACGAAAGAATGCTGTACTCATTTTATCGTTTTATTACATTTTTTTACTTATTAACAGTAATATTACTTGTAATATTACTTGTAATAACTTTAAAAATCTCCAAACAATATGAACTTCTTAAAATTAATGTTTATATTAAAGTAGAAATTGAGCAATGCGGTTTATAATACTCATTAAAAGTTAGAATATTTGTTTATAGTGTTTCGAAATGGATAATAATGTTTGGCATTATTTGGAAAAACCTACTGTTAATGTGGTGAATAATTCTTTGAGTGATCAAACTTTAAATACTAATAAGTGAAACTTTTTGGTGTAACATTCTGTAATTTCAACAGATTTTTGTGATATTACAATTAATATATTATGACATCCGGTATGGACGAAAATTGGATGCAAAGGTTTATGGGGTGGAATTTATTGAATTTTATATACAAGTAGGATGGAGTTCTAGCTTCAAGTAGAATCTACACTGGATACAGCAAAAACCGATATTTCACTTATAACCAAGCAACCTATCTAGGATCACTATTGAGATGAAGAGTAAATCGAATGGTCTATTTTGATGGGGAGTATACATTTTGAGTTATGTTGGGCCTCATTAGTGTTAAATAAAGGTTTTAACAAGGTAAACATGAAGGAGTGCCATCCCTTGTACGGTTTGAATAGTGGAGACCGTACCTGAGATAGCCTTTCTTTCTTCCATGGTGAAAAAACTAAAATAATGCCCTATACCCATCCTCGTACTGGCAGTCCATAGACTCACGGCAGGATCCAAATCCGATGCTCCATCCACGCTTATTCATCCTGAATACCGGTTTATACCCTGTTAATCCGGAAACCCAGCATACATCCATAAAGGTTCAATTAAAAATTTCTCAGCCTTTTCTCTATAGTAAAATAAAAAATACAAACCACTTTCCTTGGATGACTTCGTTCCATGAAAGATGTCGAACTCAGAGAAGAGAATGAGTAGTCGATGTTACCTATCCTGGATTATTGGAACCATTGCAATTCAAGTCTCAATAGATACTACACCTTATTTTTAATGTATCATTGAAAATGATTTACTACTAAATATTTGCTCAAAGATAATAAACGAAACTAACTTATGTTTATTTATCCCATCATGTATAATAACAATAACTACGTACCTTCGTCAAACAGTTCAAACTGTATTCGTACACTACCATAGTTTCGACTTTAAATAAGTCATCTTCTGGTGTCGGTGTAAATAAATATTAAAAGCGAGGATCATCCGTCTGGAGTCGTCATAGTTTTAAAACTTACTAACGCAGCACAAAACACAACGAATAAATAAACGCAATATTTGATAGGCCTTTCACACACGAATATTACGAATATTAAATATGATATAACATCACGGCCGGCAGAAGACACTAACTTGGTCACTTCAGTTCTCGGTGCATCGACGTTATAAGCTGATCGGTCGGTTGGTGAGACGGTGTTGCGATGGAGTAATGTGTAACAAATAGTAGGAGCTAAATTGTAGCATCCCATTTAACAAGAGTTCCCTAATGGATTCCTTTTAGAATATTTTTAAATTTTATATTCTTCAAGCGTGTTTAATTTACAGCCTTCACTACATTGATGTAAAGCTTCCATATTTTCATTAATTCCATTTATTATTTCGTTCTCATCCATCAAATGTTGAGCGACTATGAAGTCTGCTTTTTAAATTTAGGTTTCGGGCAATTAATATTTATCGCTTTTAATATTTTTTATTGGTACCGACACGAAAAGATGACTTATTAAAAGCCGAAACTATAGTAGTGTGTGACTACAGTTTGAACTGTTTGACGAAGGTACATAGTTGTAATAATTTGATCCGCAGTTCAGGGCGCTATAATATTGAAAATAATTATATTATACTTAATTAATATTCCACTTTTACTAAGTGAACCATACTTGGAAGTATCTAACCGTATAAAAGCTAAAATTATTATTCACCTATTTCAAGTAGCCCACTGGTGAAGCATCGCGTCAGTAATATACGCAGTTTACCCAACGGTACCAGACCTTGACAACACGCCGTGGAGTTCAAAGGATGAGCTGACCACCGATATTATATCTGGGGCCCTGATAAACGGGCGGATAGCGTCATAAACCCCTTGATGTCGACTCACATTCCATACCGAGCGTGGTAATGGTCGACATGCCGGGACTCTGCAGTAATGATGCCCGATGTCGAACTGCGTCCTGCAGCTCATCTTAGTCAACATATCTAACAAATTATGGAAACCGTCTGTCTTGACATTTCCCACCAGACTTCGGCGTTACGTGATCATAACCAAACTTAATAATTTAACCTTTCAAGCAGGACTTGGCTTAGCAGTTCGAAATTTAAATCTTATTCAGGACACCCGTCCTTGATCCGCACATACTTCCAGCTTTGCTTTTATTATTTATACATGGAAATACACCATTTTACATCATAAATGCATGTGATAGCAAGTTTATAATTGGCAAAAGAAAGAATTACAATATTATAGCAATTAAGCCCTAGCAATGGTAACAGAAAGATACAATATAGTAGGAAAACATAGTTTAAGATTTCATAAAGTAGCCTAACATAATAAATATAGTACTATACAACATAATGGAATAGAACATAAATGAACAGTTTGTAGATATAAATATTAATTAGTAGCAACTGAGAACAAAGCAAACCAACAAAGACGGATAACACATTGTTGACGAGTACTTTTAGGTTCGTAGTTGTGAATATGCCGCCTTTAAAGCCATGCTACTCAAACACTATAACGTTCTTCAAAGGAAAGAAAATTATGTCAAGCAATAGACTTTTACAAAGACAGGCTGAATGACTATTGCTCTCAAGTTTATCAAATTTGACAAGTCACCGGTTCTATGAACTGGGACCAAAACTTCAATTTTAAATTAGAAGGAAATACCCTAGCTATCAACAAGGCATTAAAGAATAAAGCTAGGTGAGGAGTAAGAGGTTCACAGCAATATTTAAGTACACCTGCAGGGATATCGGCAGGACCAGATCCCTTTGTTCTATCGAGATATTTGTGCTTCATGGCAATTAACATCCAAAATACTTATGGTTGAAAGGTTAGATCCATACGATGTGGGTAATCAGGAACTTCAGCATTTGGTGTCTTGAAGATGGACGAGAAAAACAAGTTAAGACATTAAGCTAAGGGAGTTTTACTGATTCAAATACATGCTCAACATTTGTAATAGAATATTTAACTTCGAAGCATGGGAATTTATTGTGTACATCAATCAGAACTCCTCCCCTAGATTGCTTGCTGCAGTTTTGAGCAGGTCTGTCCTTTCTAAATATATTATAACTGCCAAGGTCTAATTATTCATAAAGTATATCAGATGACAAATTTGCTTGGATGAAGATAATAAATTTATTAAACACTGACTGACTCTTTCAGTAATTTAAATTTAATTCTTAAACCTTTAACATTTTGGTATTAAAGACCTAGTGGTGTATTACCACCAGCTGGTTTTTTCGCAAGTGGTGGGTTATTGAAGAGACCCTATTTCTGTATTTGTTACTTAGTCCTGTTTTACAATCCCTAGTGCGTCTATGTAGTTCAGACCGAAGATTGTTCAAATACTGCCTCTCCTTTGGTGTTCTGTCTCTAGAGATACCAATTTCGCGAATACGGGTTCATTGTTTTTAAGTTCATCAACAGTAAATAGCGTAGAAAATGCGTAAGTCACATAAATGATTAGCTAGACATTCAAACCTACATTACAATTCCGATCAAAAGGGGTTCCATTTTTATACAAACTATAACGAGAGTATATTTTAATGGCTGAGTGTAGCGAAGCCTATAGCTCAAGGGACTGAAAATATGTTATTTCTATACATCTGTCTGCCTGTCCGCATAATATCTTGAAATTTTTAACGAGCTTAATTTCTATTTAGGTAACACTGAGATGGGTGACGGTTCATTTCACTTCATAGGACATTAAACTGAGCGTTAGCTAACATTTTTTCATTGGTCTTACGTGTTTAAAAGCTGGTGACAAGAATTGATTTCAGCGCACTCTTGCGACATCTTGAGAATGAAATGAGGCTTGAAATTTTGCATGCAACCTCAGCGAAGTCTATTACCTTGTATTTATACTGTCTGTAAATATGTACGATTAAGATACTCGTACGTTAATCCATAAATCCAGAAATTTCACATTTTTGCAGTTTAAGAAGGGTTTCTGATATTACAATTGTAGGAAGCTACAAACAATTCAATAATTACTTCTTAGGCATGAAAACAACACTAATTTAACGTCTTATGATAAATAAGAGAATAAATACAAATCTACTATATTTTAATACTATATATAATTATATTCGTTTTGATAACCTACTGCTGTTGGAGGAGAAAGAAACAGTACTTTGACTTATAATGATAAGATCAAAATATGTTATTCAAAGTAGTAATGATACGAAATTTATTCTTGTACAACAGGAACGTGTCAATGTCTGCTATTATTATGGAGAGCTATGGCCTACGGGCAACAAAATCGTAGAGGTGGACAGTCACTAGAAATCAGCAGAGCATTATATCATACTGCTTCCAAAATTATGCGTTATCAGTATTTCATCGTTATTTATTAATTAAGAGGCTAGTATTTATTTACTCTACAACAAGGTTACCACTCTAATGACAATTCCTTAAATGGTTTATTGCTATAAATCATCCCTTAAAATATACCTTTCTCTTGTTACTATAAATTATGTCTAAAAAGTATTTGAACCTATTTTGCTATAACAAATAATGCACAATTTTAAATCTGAGGTGTATAATTATTTCAGGTGTTCTTAAAATCTTTCTCATTAAATGTTTTTCGATCATATATTATATCTTATTTAATCTAGTTTTTATTTCTCTCTTTAATCTATTTTAAAATAGCATAGTTCATAAACTGTTTAGGCAATAATTACAGATTTATATTTTACATGGGTCATATTAGTATTTTATACAGTGCACGGGATTAAAATTTGTTTTATAAATTCCAAAATGACTAAAATAAAAAACATAATCTAAAATTAATCAATAACCCACATAATATAAAGAAATGACATTCTATAAACACATTTTTATTATGAACAAATTTTATCGGAAGATGAAAAATTTCATTCGCTATCAAATTCTAAGAGTTTGGTATTTGTGGACGAAGAAGTCCCGAGCAGCGATACAGACGCAAGTTCAAGTAAACTAGCAGATTGTGTAGGTGGCAGTCTAAATTTGGCTCTGAGTGCCAAACAATTAATTACTTCTACTGGTATTGTCGATCGCCAAACCCTTATACTCCATGATCATGTCTACTGCACAATTAGGCCTAATGTTTATTTTGAACTCTGAATGTCGTGAGCCCTCAGGTAGTTAAAGTTCACATACCAAAGGACTCTGGCACAAGAAGGCGCTGTCGACTCTACAGCTTGAAGAGTAGGAGAGGAGAACAAAGATAATTTACGAGATAAAATTACTCGTATGCAGCATGTGAATTGCCGATGTGAACTGCGCTTCGCTTTGGACAGTCCCTCAATGTTTGAGCTTCTGGCTTATCACGATGTACTATACACTGGCTGTTTCCATTATAACTTTAATTCCTTGATGATTACGCTATATTGCGTATAAATATTCATCCCTGCTTAGTCATATTATTTCCTAAAATTTGGGCACTGATCCAGCACGTTATAGCCAACTGGACAAATCACGGTAAGTATCAAGTAAGTATTGTTACATGACTGTCACATTAAAACTTCATATTTTTTAAATAAACAATAAATATGTTACAAAATAACGTTTGTATCACTTTTATTCCTGATTATGATAAATAAACTAATATTTATTGGTACATTTAATTTCTAGTCTACACCTATTGCAGGACTAACCTACATTTACACGCGAGACAAAGCCGATCATGGAAAATGCCATAGAACCCCTCTTTAGAACTTTTGAGACAAGAAATGAACGATACTTTTCTTCATGGTGCAATAAAATGCACACGAAATCTTTAAAAAGTTTATCAGATTTGTCATAGTCATAGAAAGTCCGTAAGAAAACTATTTTATAATTCATTTTGATGTTTAAATCAGCTGTTTGAACGTAGGACTGTCAAAACATCTAACGGAATACGCTGGTGTTTTTAAACAAGAAAAGATAAGTATACATAGGAAAATAATTGTTTACACAGTGACAGCAATGTTTGCGAGATGAAAATCAAGTAAAATAATCTTCAAGTAAAATAATTAATTCCATTATTAGTAGACTCTTTGAACATATGAGTCCTTTCTATTGTAATTAACTAATTTCAAGTGAAAGAAAAAATACATATTCAAGATCACCATTTGTACACTATAAAGGACAAAATCGTGTTTTAACCCTCACGGTCACGTGTCATTCATCTAAGTTTACCTCTTTAGACCACGCTTTATTGTCGTTTATTGTAAGCTTCAGGCGATCATGATGCAGCTCCGCGCCCTTAAACTTATCAGCATAATAAAAATATGATAATTGAAACTGGTTCTCCACATTAAGTCCTAACACTTCGAGTTGACTCTGTAGCTAATCGTGAACAGCTGGATACAAACAGGGGTATCTCTTGTTAGTTACGTTGTCCAATATATTGACGACGACGCGACAGGACACCAGGGCGGAAGCAAGTTGCGTGTCCCGAAAAGTTTTTACGACGCCAGCGTTAATTTGAAAGTAAACACACCTAATTACGTAAATTACCGTCACTCTACTCGTTTACAGTGTCGTCTCATTAGTCGAACCAGTTTAATTTCATTCGTGTTTTTCTTTATAATTAAAATTACATCGTAAAACGTCAGTTGATTTTACTGGAATTCGTTTTACAGAGAGTTGTCCTCAATCCGACCAGTGATTAAAATCCTAAGCATTTTATTCCTTAATGTATACAATTCAGTAAGAGTTTGAGCGTTGTCTCCTGTTGAATGTCAGAAAATCCGAAACGTGAAAACAAGGCCCGTATTAATATCAGTGGTAATTTTAAATGTCCGGATTTTGTTTACACATTTTTCACCATTCAAGCAGATTACAGTTACTTTCGTATAGGTTAGCGCTTTTAACCCATTGACTGCGGCGGACGCACACTGATACTATCCCACCTGTCACAAAGTCTATACATGTCTCGTGTTGCAGTGAAGTTGTTAACGGCATATCATTTATCCAAAGATTTATCGTAGTTTCACACATTGACTGCGGCGGACGCACACTGATACTATCCAGCCTGTTACAAAGTCTATACATGTCTCGTGTTGCAGTGAAGTTAAATATATGTATAATGTATATATATTAATAATATATATATACATTATATATATTATTAATGAATTTCTCGCGCCATACTTCTAGCAATTCAGCACTTTATAACCTACAAATAATTACCCAAATTGTAAAATTATGTGGAAATTACGTCTTCTTAAAAGTTCCTAAATTTTTTAGATTCATGCTAACATATATAGAAATTTTAAACGATTACGAAAACATAATATATTCCGAAACCTGTTTTTTAACTTTGTAGAGAGAGTTTTAACAATATAAATCTATTATAAAGGTGTATATAGTTTTCACTTTTACGTATTAATTACATTATGTAATTTTTGCTGTTAACTCTCTACGTTGATTATATTGACCTTTTTACAATGTCAGGACAATTATTCAGTCACTACTTTCAAGCAACTTATTCAAATACAACGATTTAAAAGATAGATTACAAACAAATATATTCATAAAGAAAACAGTAGAAAGTGTTAAAAATCAATATCTTACTTTATTTATTTATATCTTTGAAAGATACGAGTATACACATAGCGATACTACCAATTTTTGTTTGATATACCTTACAATTTATACTTATTCCATGCATAAAACATTTTTTATTCTCACCATTACTTCTATCAGGAAAATGTAGAACCTAAAACTAGACTGAGATTATAGGTTAGTTACATTTCAAATTAATAATATAATTTATGTTTGGCTGTGGTATTGCTCTCTTACTGGTTATGGTTTCTTTCAATGTGCAATGGATTCATCTGTCACATACAGTAGGTTTGCTAATTTAATAAAAAGATAGTACAGAGTTATATTAGTTTATTGTCGTGATAAAAAGCTAAGGATACACCAAGGTTGCAAAGCCTAGGGCCCACTACTTGTAGCTACATCCATGTGGAAAGACGCTTAAATTGTTCTCGATTGGTATCATTTCAATCGAAGCAAGTAGATTGAATCTCGAATAATTAATATTCTTATTTTTTTGTTTCTTGTCCAACAAATTAGAGAAGCTTAAATAATTTAAATTAAAACCCGAGAAGCAGTTACCCGCGGCTTCGCACGTAATTTCGTAGGCTGTGCACGTGTAAAAGCACTTGTGGTCGAGTGAATTATATGTCCGACTTCAATGCTGAGTTTGCCTTTTATCCGCAATCAAGAATATACCGGGTGTCCCACGAAGAGATTTAAACGTTTGATTTTATATTACTTGCCCATTTATCCACCCAACATTTTCAAATTCTACACAATTCAATAAACAGGGTTTTAAAATATTCTGTGAAAATGTCAGCTCTCTAGTAACTTTTGAAGCAAAATGGTGGCATTTTTTAAAGCTATACTTTAAATACAGTATTTTTGGTTTTGTGAAATTATTTATTGTAATATTCTAGAAAAGTAAAGAATTTCAATCATAAAATTGGAACGTAGCCTACAATTACAGTCCACAATTATTCGAATTGTAATCCATCCACAGAGACGCACTGATAACAGCGCTTAACAAATGAATCGTAAGCTCATACATAGAAATTCTGTAGTATCCGGAGAAGTTCCTCTTCAATTGCTTATTTTAACTACTCATCATTATTGAAGCCTCGAGTATAAACTTGTTCCTTTAAGTAACCCCATAAAAACAAATCACACACAGTTAAATCTGGGGAACGGTTAAAAGATTACTTCCACGACCAACCCAACGGCCATGAAGGTTGTCATTTAGTAATCGCTTGACAGGGTTTGCAAAATGAGCAGGAGCATTCCATCTTGTTGGAAGATTGCTTGATCCATTTCTGGAACCATAAAATGAGGCAACACATATTCATTTAAAATCTGTTCATACCTATTGCCAGTCATAGTACTACCTGAAATGTCGTAAGATAGCTTCCCATTACAACTGAAAGTTGCCAAAACAATAATTCTTTTTGATTTGAGTAGAGTCTGTTCAAGAATGTGTGGATTATCGGTGTTGTAATAATTACAAATATACCTATTTACAGCACCATTGCGGTAGAAAGTGGACTCGTCTAAAAAAATCATTTTAGTATACCAATTAGGATCTATCTCATGAAACTCAATGATACGAGAACAAAAGTCCACTCTCATGTCCAGATCATCTTCAAGAATATTATAGACAAGGTGACTCTTGTAAAATTTAATTTTGTTTTTCTTAATTATTTTCTGTACTGATGACTTTGGAACACCAGTTTCAAGTTCAACCTTCCTTAGTTATTTCGGTTAACCTGGAGAGCGGAGCATTGATGCGCATACGACACTTCCAGTTTCTAAAAAATATTTTTCCACTAAGTTATTGTTGGATTGTTAGGTGGTTCAACTCCTGGGTAGACAACCTGATATTGTGTAATTGCTTCTGTAATATTGCCAAAAGCAATAGCCCACGCACAACACTTCACTTTTTGTTCAACATTAAAAGCGATTTCTCGAACTGCAATATTAGTAAAAATGTAGGCCTACTGAAGGAGATTAGGTTTTTTTAATAGCACAAGCAATATTCTTCAATCAAACAGCTGTTTTCAACAATGAGCGTTATTAAACAGCTGTTCTTTAAAACTGCAACGCAGTAATAAAATCAGGTAATTCAAGAAGTGAATTTTAAAGCAAGCAAAATGGTAAAATTGTCAGTATGTTACCATTTTGTTTCAACAATTGCCAGAGATCTGAAATTTTCACAGAATATTATTAAAATCTACTTTATTAACTGTGCAGAGTTTGAAAATGTTTGATGCATAAATGGGCAAGTAACATAAAATCAGTTAAACCTCTACGTGGGACACTCTTATATTTGCACATACAGGTCTGAAAACCCTATTGCGGTAATAAAGTGTCTACATTCAGCCATTATAATTTACTTCCAGTCTAAAATATTCCTGGTGGCATAATTGAGTTTGCTTTATTGCCCTGATCAAGAAGATATATAGTTAAGCATATCTGATAAGCGTACTTATGTCAGAAGACAAGTAAGATGGGTTGTACTACAGTATTTAGATTTATGGTAAAAGTTAGATTGGAACTTTGTCTTTGATATCTGCATTATAGTACTCAGCAAAGCAATGCATACTTATTATTTGCTAAAACGTACAGCTAAAAGTATATTTTTACTAAAATCTTGCTCTATGCTTTCAAGACTATAATTGTAAAGAAATTGAAAATAGTTGATAACAGTTAATTAGATTTAATAGGCTCTTTCAATTAACATTTATCAACTTTAGAAACCAGTGGGGCGTAGTCTGAAGGCATTTATAAATAGGAATAGGTATAGCCTATATGTTAATCAGGGATCCTAAGAATGTCCATGTAAATTTTCAGTACAATAAGTCAGTTAGTTTTCACGTGATTGAGTGAGAAACAACAACTTTTATGTAATAGTAATAGATTTCTTCGATTTCTATGGTTGGCAGCGTAAAAGTACTTTTTTCAAGAATCCTTCAATGTTATATCTAGCAATGTTGATAGCATGTCTGTATATTAATAGTATTTATCATAATTTGTATTCAAATTTAAAGACGGTTGGCTTCGTTTATGACTTATGTCCATTTTCTGGTTATAACCAAAAGATTTACGCCAGTAAGACTTGCAACTGCGACACCGATAAAGATCCGCGTGTTTTGTCTACCCCGGGTGCCGCCCCACAGGTAAGTACGGCCCTGGACGCTCGCTGAGTTATTGTCAGGCTGCCCCAACAATATAAAGAATAGCTGTCAGATAAATCCGTTCACTCCCGATACTTCTCCAGATATACGTCAGCAAGGTTCGGAACGGCGACATCAACAAGGATCTGCGTGCTTTGCAATGCAAATATCGGTTAATTCTCGTGTTTATTTTATTTCGTGCTATCTCACATTAGCAGTATTGTAGAACCCACTAAACCGTTTAGTCTGAATTGTGCCGACATGGAGCTGAGTTGTTAGCGGCAGTATTATTGCGGATCGTTATTTCGAGAAGACTGGTTTTTACCTGTATGTTTCACACACACACACACACACTGGATTCAAGAAGATCAATTTTTCTTAATAACTAAAAATAACTTCTCAGAAACAGCAAAATCCACTCTCAATCTGAGTTTACCTGTAAATACTTGGTAAATTCTAAAGGATGTGATGATGGCCAGATTTTTCCAGTAGGATGTAAGCAGTATCTTAACAGATCCAATAGTGTCCATTGAGCTTGCTACTTACCAGTATGTTGTACTGTGAGAAACACAATTCATGATTTGGAAGGGAAATATATTCATAAATAAATAAAAATTTCCTTCAGTTAACACCGCGTTAAAACTTTACTTGCGCTATTGAATTCTCACTGTGAAGAGATCTTCAATATAAAGAAGATATACGATAACAAAATAAATGTCCATAGCAAATCAAACACCATCAAGGGTAATTTATTCAACTCTAAAAATATAATATTAATTATAATACATCAAGTATCCAATATTCCAGGAATTGGATCAGGACATCGATATAAGTCACCGGAGTATATTATTCAAAATTACTTGTTTTCTGAATGTCTGTCAGTATGATTGTGTTTAAATAAAAGTGTTCATTTTAAAAACAGTTTAGACTACGTCACTGCAATATTGTAGGTAGATTTTGAGTATCCTGAAGTATGATCGATAAATCTGAAAATATCATTCCAACGACAGTTTCATAAGGTTGAAAGTTCTCCCTTTTAATAGCAATTTGTATTGAAAACAAAAAATACTAACATGTCCAGTGATACAAAAAAATGTCGATACCTCCCAAAACGTAATTGAGTCATTACCTTTATCTAAGTAACTTTATTGCTGTATTGTAATACACTGTGTCTGATGCCTTGGCTAAGTCAAGGTACACAACATCAACCTGTTTAAGGTCACTAAAAGATGATAAACCTACTGGGTTTAATTAAATATCTTTGAAATGTTAGCAGCAATGTAGACAATGACATTTGCTTACCATGTAATCAATAGTTTAGGGTATGCTTTGTATTTTCTACTTTAAAATAGATCTATTATTTCTTTTATTTGTGAATCAAAGGCATCAACCATGTGAATTATTTACTTAAAGTGATTATGTAGACATAGTTTTCATATATCGAAAGTTTATCATATTATCTTCCTTTAGAATAGTACGCTGATTGAGAGATCACATTACAGCAGTTCATCCTTTTTTCACTTTTTCGAAATTTCTACTAAAACTGTTATTGATAATAGGTAATAATTTTGATGCCTCATACTTTACTCACTGGAAGCTGGAGAAGCGTTATCTCTGCATTTTCCGTAAAGCCCATGTTCACATAGTATAATGAACAAAAAACAAATATCTTGTTTATTTACTAATTCACAAAAAATAACACACATGTTTAAAAATAAGTATTGTTGGAGCAGATTAACGTTTCAAAAATATATGTCATACGTACGAGTTTTCACAGCACGTGTACTAAAATGCAGTGTGTGTGTATTATACCATTTAAAAAATAAAAATGTGTTTTTTTAAAAAAACGTACAGGTACACATAGGTAGGAAATCCATTTTGGAGATATTTCCATTTCTTATTAACCCGCTTCTGAAATATTAATTAACCGATATGTAAAAGAAACCACTACATTATGTTACTCCTCGGTTTTGTTTATAAATAGATAGTCATAGATAAATAACGAAAAGAAGATGTACATACCAATCTTATTATTATTATTATTATCATTATTATTATTTGGTGTACCTTGTTAAAGTAAACATTTCTAAAGGGACTGGTCCTGACCTGATACCTCCTTTCCTTACATCTTGTAGCATGGTTTTGTCATACCAAATTATAAATACGGTTCCAAAGAGGACCCTCGAAGAAACTATCGACCAATAGTTATTCAACCAGTATTAGCCAAGTTGTTTGAGAAATTGGTGTTTAGCAGAATTATACCCTTTTATAAGAATATCAACACTCTCATACAGCCTGATTTCGTTTCTAATAGATCCATCACAACCAACCTTGTAACTCTTCAAAGGAAGTTAAATAATCTTTTAGTGACCGTAAACAGGTCGATGTTGTGTACCTTGAATTGGTATCTGGGTATAGCTCTTGGTATAGCTGGCTCTTTAATTGAATGGTTCAGCAGCTATCTGTTTGACCGTAGGCACACGGTGAAGAATTTTGGACACCTTTCTTCTTTATTTTTGGCAACATTTACCTCAGGGGTCGCATCTTGACCAATTCTCTATAATTTATTTATTAATGATGTCACCAGAGACATATCGGTTCATTGTTTATTTTTCGCCTATGATATAAGTTGTACAATCCTATATCAAGTATTGAGGATTGCGCTGCGCTGCAGGCCAGTTTTGACTCCATTGCAGGTTGTTGTGAAGAAAACTGTATGATGCTCAACGTAAGGAAGTGCACAACTGTAACTTTCCGTACGATAGCTACACAACTACATATTAACTACGTACTCCAGGGTCAGCAGTTGAGTCGATCATCGGCTATACGTCATTTAGGAGTTTTGCTGGTCCTTAGTCCTTAGTGGTATAACCTTAGTCCTGAACAACACATCCGACACATTTGTGCCAAAGTATTTAGAAACGTGGGCTTTATATATCGTGCTAGGAAAGATAGGACTTGTACTATCAGCCTGAAAATCCTTTATGGTGCTTAAGTTCGCCCTAGTCCGGAATACTGCTCTAGTATCTGGTCACCTCACCAGTCTTGCCTGAGAGAAGACCTTCAAGCTATACAGGATACATTTTTGAGACTTGTTGGCTGTAGACTTGGCTATGACTACTCAGCAATTCCCAAAATGAAAATTGCAGCAGCACAGCTTTCACTTCGTCCTCTGAGCGCACAGAGATACATTCAAGATGTATTCTTCTTGTTCAATTTTTGAACAGTCATATTGATTCTCCTGAACTACTTACTATCCTACATCTCCTTCCGCTGTTCTTTGAGAATAGATCTAAGGGTCTCCTTCTGCGGTGGCACATGCGTACAAATTATGAAGTTAACGCTACAATGGAACGAGTTCAACGTCTAGGGAAACGGGTGGCACCTTATGTGTATTTCTTTTCTTCTACCCCAACGGATTTCCAGAAGCTTCTTATTGTGTCTTCTTCTTTGATGATGGAGGTTCTTGAATCCTACTGGTTTTTGGGTAAACTAGTGGTTGAGAAGTGTGGTGCCTTTAACGAGCCACGCCAGTGCTAGCAGGTACCATCCTTTCAATTAGTGAGTTATCACTGTGGAGCCAAATGTTTGAGCATGCGTGCTAATCTTTTATGGTGCCTTTAAGGGCCTCGCTTGAACATGTTTTTCTGTATCTCTCATCTCATATTAAAGTGTTATCTGTCCTATTGATTGTTGTTATATTGACCTGTAGATTTGTCCTATTCTGTATATATTGTTATTTTTGTTGGCGTTTAAATGGTCATTTTGCTGTTGCATTCATACATCAAGTATTGTTGCATGTTGAGTATATTATTATTAGGTATTTATTATGTTTTATTATGTATGGTATTATGTTATTTATTATTATTGGTCTATATATTTTGTATTATTTACTGTTATTTTTGTTGTTGCTTTAATATTTTACTGTGCTGTTACAATTATAAATTAGTTGATCGCATGATAGTGTCTTTGTGGAAGGTTATTCTTTTTTGGTCATGGTTTTTAGTATTTATTGTTATTCTTGTTGACTCTTCAATAGTTATCCTGTAACAATTAAAAACCAATTATTGTATGTTGAAAGTTATTAATTATTAGTCACAGGCTTTTCGTACTTATTGTTCTTTTTTTTATAATTCATTGCCATTCTTCCTTTAAAATTAAAATTAGTAATCAATAATTGTTACATGTCGCGTATTCTTATTAAATATACATATCATATTGAAAACTTCATTTTATTGCTGACAAATAATCAGCTTCATACTGTATTTACTTTTGATTTTTGCTATTTAGTTTTAGGTATAGAATAAGTCTTTAGTTGATGATGCTGACTACCGCATTGAATTGAGTTTTGATTGTTTTATATAAATGGATTGTCCGTTTGTTAATAAATGAATAGTCTCTGGTATTTCCTCCTTAATTTAAAATACATGGGATTCAGGTTTCCAAATCCTTGTATGAACCTAAATCCTGAGTATTATTTGTGTTCCTGTCTGTGAGGACACTCCATTATCAGAAAGTACGACGTCAATTACAATGGAAACAAAGGATGACTGGTTGGATGAATATTCTATGTAAACAAAGAGGAACATTGTTTACATTGGATGTCTAGGCCAATATTGGCTGGAGGCTCAGCCCGTCTCACGGTCCTCCACACACCGTGAATACACAGTCTCCTTTACTAAAGATCGTAGTAATACTTTCGTACGTTTAGAAAACAAATTAAAATAAAATAAGACTCGTTGACTCTTTACTAGTTTCGGAGGTTCAAAATATTTTATATGGATCAAACAAAACATTTTAAAATATATGATTACTAAATTCAAAACAAGTACACTTAGATAAGAGAGTTTGTTATATCGTTTTTGCCTTTTTAATGAATTTCATATTTACTGAATTGTGAACATTCTATTCATTGTGTGCAAGATTATGGCTTTCAAGACCAATAAAACATAAAATCTCCTAAGTGTGTTTACAAGGAAATTAGGTTCACTTTTACATTAGAAACTGAAATCAACAATAATAGCTGTCAGTAAAGTGATATTTCTCTTGTGGTCTTTGGTCTGAGGTGCAACAAAAACATTTGTCTTGTTTGGCATAAAACCAATACACAGCAAAGGCTGTCAATACCCCCAACTGAACGACAGTGATAAGTTAAGGGAACAGTTTTTAGTTCGGAGGACACTGTATTATTGTTGTTAATTAGTCCATCCAATTTCAATTTACTTGAAGTTAGGTTATAAGATATTCGGTTCATGGAGCTGTTGGGTAGAAAGTACTTTAAATTTTAACAGACATATTAAATTTAGTCAGTAATATATAAATATTTCTAATTGTACTTTGTTATTAGAAACAGTATAAAGCGTGTTGAGTATTGACATCATTAAATTAAACAATAAAACAAACACAACGTGTGTTGTGGGTTCATAAACTGGATATTGTAAAAGAATGTATTATTTGTATTATAGAAGAATACAATACAAGAAAGCAGTAACGCTACGTTTCGAAATTTGCAATCTGGTTTCCTCCTCATGGGAATAAACTAATACTTGACTATAAACTAGGTTGAAATAAAATGGTCATACCGTTATGGGGTGCCTCCAATAAAGGGCAATAATTTATTTCACCTCAGTGCGGAATCTATTGCATTGTAGATACATCGTATTGTTGTAAGGCTGGCGCATCTTTATGTTTGACTGTATTGTTGTGTTACAGATACATCTTGCTGTTTGACCCTACTGATGTGTTGTAGATACATCTTTCCGTTTGAAGCTACATCTTGTTTCAACCAATTGTAGTGTAGATACATCTTGCTGTTCTGGTACATTGTTATAAATCTTGATGTTTGATCATATTGCTGTGTTCCAGGTACATCGGAATGTGGAAGAACACTTACTTGCTAAGTACCTAAAGGAATAGTGATGTACAGATCACCTCATCGCTGCCTCAACAGCCTACGTGGACTCTATTCAGTCTGTGTATGCCAAGTCGTGATTATGTTCTGTTAGCTTTGTGTGTTCAGTACCGTGCCTGTTGTCATATATTCATTGACATATGACATTCCATGGTATATAATGTTGAAATAGAACGCATGTTAGTCGCATAGGCGTCATTATGTTGTATATGATACGGTGTTACATTTATAGATGCTGGAGTATGACAGATAAGATGTGTTGTAAAGCCGATATGGTCTGAGAAAGAGACGCCAAGCTGGGTGTTATTGCACTTAGATAGTGAATGTAGTTCCTATATTTAGCGTTTTGCAAATCCCGGAAGTAACCGACTGTAATGATAAGAATATAACAAAGTCTTCAGTTGATTTGTCACACCGTCTTAAAAATACAAAGTTAACAAAGGATCAAGATGCCAAACTACGAGTGAGAAAATAATCTTTATGCTGATCACACATATATCAACACTAAATAGCTCACACCAGTGTCTACACAAGGAAGCGTTGATTTATCCAACTTGATATTCGCCTCGGTGTCGACTACAACCTCTGAAATGTTTGTAAAGTTCGCCGCCGATGTTATCTAGTTGGTGTTGGCAGACAAACATCGCCGCTGTTCCCCATAGCTCGTCACGTGCCAAAACATTCATTTGCTATTCATTGTTCAACAGGGTCTACCATTTAAACCTTGAAATCGGAACCTTTTTAGCGTTTCAAACAAAATCAATGACCATTTTAAACGTAGGTGTATACATATCAGCCATTCCTACAATGTGGTAACTCAATCGTTACTCCTTACCCTTGTAATTTATTTTAATGATTAGTACACATTTGAAGTTGGAGAATAGCCATGATTATTCTTCCTTACTGAAATAAAAGTTTACTGTATCTAAAATTTGGATATATATATATTATAATTGTTACAGAAAAAAATACTCTTCCTTGATACAGAAATAGTTTATTTTATAACAGTTTGTTTTACAAAAAAACGTGAATAATATTCAAAATATAAAATCAACTAATACTTAGTCACAAATATTAGTTTACTAAGATCGTATACTACTTTCTTTTGGTAGAAAACTGAACATGGTCCAGTTGAGTATATTGCATTCAAGCTTGAGAGCTTTATTTAAATTTGCTCACATCTGTAATACAGTAGTAACTAAACTTCCCCGTTTTACAGTTAATCTTCCTTCCACAATTATTTACTCGCTCATTCACTGAAATACGAAAATATGCACTTACGAATATGCTAATACACAAAATTTGGGGTCACTGGTACAGTTTGGAGAATACATAATAGATTACATCATACAATGTTTGAATTTGTGGTAATTTTAAAGGTTTAAGTATCCCAACTGTCCTGTAAGAATTACACGGAAAAGTTTTCAAATCGCTATTAAGCCCAAATGTATTGAAAGTACTGAAAAATGTTCATGCTTAATCTTCAATCAAGTATTCTAGGAGAGTATTGAGCAGTCCCAAAAATCTTGGAAGACAGGGTCAAAAGTACAATTTTTCTAGCAGAACTGAATGAACCACTTCATTAAGGAATATAAAATGAATTAAAAATGTAAGGTAATTGGCTCTTGGAGTGTAGCTTTGTGTGTTAATTCTAAAATATTAAACTGCTTTGTAAAACTTGAGTGTTGAACATATTTGTTATGCATTCAGACACCGCTTTAATTATCAAAAAGTACCATTGTGTTCTTCCTACTCAAAATTGGATCTTTCAAAATATCGAGGAACAAAAGGAATAAAATATTGTATTATTCCCGTGAGTGATTTTAATTAATGAGTTTATTTCTCAACCACAAAAAATTACCTTTTTTAGTGAATACCACATATCGAGTTTTTGACATTTCAGGAAGTATCAGATTCTGGTTATCCTAACGTAGTGTTCTATTTTTCGTGTAATACATAAAGGTGGCATGTTCGGGATCCTGGTTCCTTTCAGGAGCACCGGAACAGTTTACATTGTTTTAATTCCACTTGTTAAGATCTAGGTAACGTTTAGGAAACAAGATAAGATGATAACAAAATGCGAGCTTTGATTATGTGTCATATATCTGCACTTAGTTTAAATAAGGTTTCTCTTTTCTCAAGTATTACAAACTTAGGCCTCAGGACTATTTCTGACCCCCGACCTGTTGAGAATTATTGTAGTAATAGGTCATTGACCAAAGGGGTAGTCGGTGGTATATGGTTGAATGATGGCTAAAAAAAGAAAAATAAACATTTTGTGCCTGAACAAAATTAGACTCATGAATTGTAAATCGGGAAATCCACACACGCTTGCTTACAACCTGATATAAATCAGAGATGCATGTCAAGCAACGACAGTGTAAATAGAAATTGTGTTAATTCATATTTTTACCATAATAAATTCTAAGAAGTTAAAAATTTAAAAAAACCTCTTTCTTTGTTATTAATCATATTCATTTTACATTATAAAATGTAGACCATATTGAATTTCAACAAAAAGATTGTGATTTTGGAAGCCACAGTAGTATTATTTTAAGGTAATGCAAAACTGATATTGAAACTCCCAAGCGTTTTAGTTAATCAGATTTACTCTAAAAAGATTAAGTTTGTTTAAAAATTCCTGTTCCTAATGGAAGGTAAAATACATTATCATCCCTAAAGTTAGCATTTGCTATAAACAATAATACGTAAATTTTTACTCAGTCAATCCTGATGTTATAACAAAAATATATACACAGGAATCTTTAAAAAATAATTTTCAACCACACCACACAATATAATACAACTTTTACTACTGTTCTTCAATTGAAGCCTCGAAAAGGGTCGGAAAGCAAACCGTTCGCATAATTCCCGACTAAAGGTAAATATTAGGAATACTGCACTATAATAATTTTATTGGAATATAATTATTTTGATGTAAAGAAACCACAGGCTCGGAATGGCGGGATTTGGAATGATTTACACATGATAGTCGACATGTATGCAAACAACTCGACCAATAATGTTGATCTATGTTAATGAAGTGGTACCCGTTAGTGTGCTGCAGATACGTATGGCGCCACCCACCGCACGTCGAAACCACTTAACTGGCTGGAGTGGAAATTTAATCGTGTGTTTCACACTTAAATGTCCGACTTTTCTGTTGCTCTACAACATTCCATTTCAATTCAGTTTATATAACTGGAAAACTGTAAGGCACTACATAAACCTTGAGGATCAATTAAAATTCAGTCGATTTTGTGATGGAAATTTTAAAGTTGGCGTAACAACAGGAAAACTAACATTGCTAAAATGGATTCATTGTCACGTGGACAAGTGGTTTGAATTATTAACGCATCAATTGTCATGATTATCGGTTTGACTTACAAAACATATTCTTCTCATATTTCATGTGAATCAATTGTTACACTGATTGCAACTTACGCAATTCTTAGGTAATGTGTAATAACTTCATACACTTAGGATTGTATAACGTTTTTATTTGGCAAATATATATATATATCGATTTGGTGTACTCAAGACTTTACACTGTGGCTATGGATATTAATTTAAGAAACTCAACACTTTCTTCTCAGGCTAAGTGTGTCAACGTGATACACTCAATGCTTTCTTCTCGGGCTACGCCTATCAGGTTGATACACGCAATATTTTTCACAGGCCATGTATGGGTAAAATGTGTCTCTGATATGAAGACACCAGAGTAAAAGACGTAGGTAGGGAATAATTTATAATTTTATCATAATATTAATACACAAGGGCTGGTGAAATAGTTGTATCAAACGTAAGTGAAATAATATGAAGAACGTATATAAGGAGTTAGCAGATTTTGTGGTTTAGTGTTTTTGCTTTTTATGTTCAAAGTGAATTGTTTTATTCAAATTTACAACATTTAATAATAAGAATGTAATAGTTCAATTTAATTATTCTTCCATTTCACTAGAGGTTTTTTAGAAAATAGTTTCAGCGTATCCAATTTTTAGATCTCAATTTAGTTGTTTTGCAGAATTGCATTTAATTCCAACAAAGACTACATTTGGTATTATGTAGCCTATGAATTGGAATCATGGTTATTGAGTTTAATTTACGGCCACGGCCCTTCAATACATTTTACTTTAGGACAAAATATATAAAAGTTGTTTTAGTCACTACTAGAAATTACATTTAAATTAGGAGATGTGTGCTATTTAAATCACAATAAAACCAACTTGATCCAAATAAAAAGGGCCAAAAATTAAGGTGAATATTTTACAGTACGCATAAACTATGTGTTATACATTCAGGAAGAAAGTTTTTTATTATTTACAGCTTAAGGGTATGACATTTTAATGGATTTTAACTTAAGAAAATTGTATTTTCTTGGTAAAATATTATTTTATAAAATTCAATTTTTTATTAAAAAACTGGATTCCTTCCAAGTATTTATTATCTACATTTTGTGAAACTTAATTTACCAATCTTCAACTATGTTGGGCTGAAATATTCCTATTTTTCCTCTCTTCAGGAAAGATGCTTTAAAGGGCTGTCACAAAAATATTTTTTAAATTGAAAACTATCATTCCAGCCGAATACCGAATTCAGTACCTACACTAGATAACATTAAATAATGTTTGCTTGATTTAAATAGTTTTCTTATTGGTTGGGTTTTATTTTGCAGATAATTTTATTAATCTCATCCTAAGAATTGATTAAAATGTTCAGCAAGCGCCTGGAAATACGTGGATGCAAGTGTGAAACACAGTTGTCTAAAGGATTATCGGACTTTTATTGAAGGCGCCAATATACTGGCAAGCTAAAGACAAAATGGCCGCAAGTATATATATATATATGTGTGTGTGTGTGTGTGTGTGTGTGTGTGTGTGTGTGTGTGTGTGTGTGTGTGTGTGTGTGTGTGTGTGTGTGTGTGTGTGTGTGTGTGTGTGTGTGCGTGCGTGCGTGCGTGTGTGTGTGTGTGTGTGTGCGTGCGTGTGTGTGCGTGCGTGCGTGCGTGCGTGTGTGTGTGTGTGTGTGTGTGTGTGTGTGTGTGTGTGTGTGTGTGTGTGTGTGTGTGTGTGTGTGTGTGTGCGTGCGTGCGTGCGTGTGTGTGTGTGTGTGTGTGTGTGTGTGTGTGTGTGTGTGTGTGTGTGTGTGTGTGTGTGTGTGTGTGTGTGTGTGTGTGTGTGTGTACTTGATACCCAAATGTTACACATAATTCATAATATATCAGCGCTATCCCAGACATAAAAAGGATGAACCCAATGAACAATTGGGTAACGCTGATATGACTATTTTTGATTGACATATCTGGCGAGCAGTTTAAGTTAGACTGACCCTTAAACATATATTGACTTTAATAAATTATAATTTTATGTTGTGAACCCACTCTCTACCGTCTAGTTTAATGCCCCAAACCCCACTAAAATTAGCACAACTGATAACCTATCTCTAGAACGAAATTACAGAATGAGTTGACATTTATAAGTTCTCATCCATATATAAAGCTACAAAGACATTATAAGATAATAAATTCATCCCAATATTCGTTTCGTAATAGTGGCAATTATATATTTTTAAATTGGAATCGCTAAAAATTCATACGTTCAAAAACGCCAAGGAGTAAAGTTTTATACTATTGAAATAGCTGACAAATTATCAAACAAAAGGAACCAGTAAAAATAGTCTTCATTGGATGTAATATTGAGAACGAATGCTTTATATTATATGACCATCTATTACGGGCGGATTTTAAGTGGCGAATTTTGTTTGACGGTTTGACAGTTTTAACGATAGATAGAGGTGTATTTTTAAGTATGTCTTTATACAAATAATTAAACTTAAACAAATCTGAACGGTCTAACACGTTCTACAAATATAAATGTAAAAACATAAATATTGAATATCAGATAAAAGAAGGATACATTTGAGTGAAAGTATATTTTGGCCCAGACAACCACATCCAGAATTATATTCAACTATTTCAGAGACGCTTTATTTATTCAAATACAAATTTAATTTTAGACAATTGAACAGCATTACACATAGTTAGGGGAAACTGGGCACGGTTTAACCAGAACTTAGGTCCGGACTTCTAACTAGCCCTATAATGTGTGTAGTTATAGAATTATATATTACAATTCTCGATTCCGTACATATATTAAAAGAAGCCAAATAATAACAATTATAATTGAATTAAAATACACTGAACCGAAACGAAGGTCCGGGTAAATAGATCAGGGACAAGAAGTGAAATCGGATACTTGGAAATGGATAACTACAGATACAGGAAACTGCTCAGTCTCACGCAATATCCTGTCGGTACTGTAGATCCGAGCAACAGTCGCCTACATGATAATGTTGTTGTTCTACTTATCTACAACTTTACTGAAAATGATATTGTAGATCCTGACAACGGTCCAATAAACACTAATAGAGCATTTCATCTTAATTCTTAGACTTATCCAACCAATTACTTACTATCATCTAAGTTTTCCAATTCTCAAAAATTGCTGACACAATTACAATCTGAAATATTTTGCCCTTAATGTGTAGAGTCATCTTGCAGCCACCAGACATTAAACCTAAACTGGGTGAACCAGTAAGAAGCCATCCGCTTATACAGGTGAACGAAAGAAGCGATCTGTATCGTGATTGGCTGAAGCTCAATTATCGATCAATCACTAATGATTGGTTTTATAATTGGTGGTGCCACCTTTATGTAATCTGATGCTTTTTGTCCAATTTATTTTTCTTCTTTATTATTCCTAACATTTCTATTATTTTTATTTTTATCCTTGGATAATAGTACGTATTCTTTGCAAGTACTTTTATTTTAATATATTCTATTGAATGTTTGGTTTTGTTGTTGTGTTCTGTCATGGTTAAATATTCCGTGTTCTGTTGTTTTTTAATTTGCTCACCAAGTGCTAATTTGCTTTCTAAGAGCGAGAGCGAGAGTGAAATATCTCCTAGTTTTAATTTTGTTCGGAAGTTTTCTATGCGGAGGGAAACGAAAATCACTTTGTACTAGAGAGGTAGTTCTGACATCCAAACTTTGGCACTGCAGATCCAGTTAACAGTCTATTATGTACTAGTGTGATAGTTCTAGCTTTACTTCAATGCTTGTGTACTGTATTGTGCGAGCAATGGTTTTAAATTATGTCCAGATTTTTTTATTTATTTTTATTTTTAGCGTGAGGAAAATGTTTGAAATTATTCTAAATTTGAACAAGTATGCTTAGTGTGAGAGTTATTATTCTATTTGTGTTGCAACTGACTTGCTTTATTATAGTGGGTATCACTTGGCAATATTATTATTTGTATTTATAGTTTAGTAAGTATATTTATTGCAGTCTTTCTGGTCAGTTGTTTCTATGTCTTGTATTGTCAGCTATGCCATCTTATTGTGTCAAATATGTTGTAAGAATTATAATGGTTTACCGTTGGAAATTAATAAATAAATGGTCCACTTAGTAATCTCATGTTTGATATAGATATAGCGGGATATAGATGTTTTTGAATGTTCCCTACTTGATGTAAGAGATGGGATCTATAATCCCCTTTAGGGTCATTTATCGAGTCTCCGTGTCCACTGAATATTAAGGTTGAAAGTTTTGAGGAATGTGTCAAATGACTCAGATCGTGATGGGCCATTAGACGAAAGACAATGACGTGATGCAGGAAAGGTTGATAGTCAAGAGTATTGGCTTTGCGTCTTCTAGTTTGAATAATGCTGTCTGATTGGTTTGGGCAGAAAAAAGGGATCTTCCGAATCCGGCCTTAGCTCAGTGTTGAAGCCAAGAATAGATTTTTCAGTGTAGCATTGAAGAAAATCCTGAAGAATACAGGCATATTGAGTAGGTGAGAGTCTATGACAGAACTACACATGCGAGACCTCGCCTATCTAACCACTGATGAGAAAGCAGGGCTGCATTTACCAAAACCCTGTATACTGTTGTTAGAAGGCTAAGAATCAATGGCCCAGGCCAACGGCTGGTGTGAACCTCGCGAACCGTTCAGCGAGCAATCTTCTTAACACGATATGTAAAAATTGAATAAGACAATGGAGAATTAGTCAAGAAGAGTTTCTCTTCTATCTCCTTCAGTTGGCCTCAGACGGATAGTTGAAGATCAAGTAGAAACACACACACACACACATATATCTGTTTTGGATATATATATATATATATATATATATATATATACAGGGTGATTCATGAAGTTCTCCCCCCCCACTTCTACAGCACATTGTACTAGTAAAAATAATGAAAAAATGTTATATAAACATAGGTCCGAAAACGCTTCGTTAGCGAGTTACAGCTAGCGAAAGATTTCGCCTGAATTCCTGGGTAAAGAGTAAAATAAAGCCATACTGGAACTTTTGGAAAGGTTAATTAAGTAAAAAATATCGTGGATTCTTATGTATTTTTACCTGATAAAGCTAATAAAATAGGTTTCAGAACTGTACCTGTAGTAGTTTTTGAGGGATTCAGGGTAAAATGCAAAAAATTGGGGCACGAAACAATGTTTTTTTAAGTTTTGATGTACAATAACTTTGTTAAATTGGTAATAAATACATAAAATCAACAAACCTTAATTGTAGAGAATTTAATTCTGAGAAAATTGATATAATCAAAGTCTAAAATAAAACAGAAATAAGTACCAAAACATCGGTTTTATTCAGTATAATACATTACTAGCTGTAAAGAAATACCGTACGGTATTTAGTTAAAATAAAACAAAAACAAAATGTTGAGATAAATTGAGAAAACAAGATTAACTGTTAAATAAATTTGTTTGTAAATAAAAATATCATGTTTTATTACGTTGTATTTTTTTTAAATAAAAAATTTACATCAAATGTTCGAAAATAAATGAAGCAAACATTTTCCCATTATTGTTTACTAATCATCGAAATGCAGTTTTTTTGTTTTATTAATTTCTAAGTTGGTAACGCACGAATAACAGCTGATCAACAATGGTATTCTGTACTGTTACGTTAGAACTGTGTATTAGTGGTGTTTTGCAAGCTACAGCAGGAGATCGGGTTCTGTGAATCGTGTTATTAAAATGCAATTTTTCTGTTAGTTATAATGCGATTGTTATTCAGCGAAAAAATGCCTTACTTATTTACATCAGAGGAATACGCTGATATGGTTTTTTTATTTTGGGTTACTGTAATGGTAATGCTAGAGCTGCTGTAGAAGAATATGAACTACGTTACCCTAATAGGAGGATTCCAGATGCCAAAACAATTTCAGGAACTTTTCGTACTCTTCGGGAAACAGGATCACTACCAAGTACTAGAACCAATTATGAACGAGCTGTCCAACTTGATGCTGATATTGTTATTAATGCTGTTCATCGGAGTCCCAGGTGTAAGTACACGACGTATTTCTAAGCGGATAGGAGTTTCGCAGTAAACGGTGTGGAGGTCACTTAATCGAAACAAACAAACTTTTATCCAACTTTTATCCGTTTCATAAACAAAAGATTCAACATCTACAGCTAGGGGATGGTCCGCTTCGCTTGGAGTTTTGCAACTTTTTGAATATTAATAATCAACTCTACAAGCGTATTTTGTTTACGGATGAGGCACAATTCACTCGGGATGGTGTCAATAACTTGCACAATGAACACTCATGGGCAGAATAAAATCCACATGAGGTAGTGGAACCAGAACTTTCAACACCGATTTAGCGTCAATGTCTGGTGTGGCCTTTTGCACAATCGGCTGATTGGACCTTTCATATTACCTGGACGCCCAAATGCTGAGTTTCTATTTGCATTTCCTTCAAGAAGAGTTTGCCGCAGTATAAAAATATGCCGCTGAATAAAATCGTTTTTATGGTACTTATTTCTGTTTTATTTTAGACTTTGATTATATCAATTTTCTCAGAATTAAATTCTCTACAATTAATGTTCGTTGATTTTATGTATTTATTACCAATTTAACAAAGTTATTGTACATCAAACTTAAAAAAACATTGTTTCGTGGCCAAATTTTTTGCATTTAACCCTGAATCCCTCAAAAACTACTACAGGTACAGTTTTCTGAAACCTATTTTATTAGCTTTAATCAGGTAAAAATACATAAGAATCCACGATATTTCTTACTTAATTAACCTTTCCAAAAGTTCAGTATGGCTTTATTTTACTCTTTACCCAGGAATTCAGGCGAAATCTTTCGCTAGCTGTAACTCGCTAACGAAGCGTTTTCGGACCTATGTTTATATATAACATTTTTTCATTATTTTTACTAGTACAATGTGCTGTAGAAGTGGGGGGAGAACTTCATGAATCACCCTGTATATATATATATATATACAGGGTGATTCGGTTAGTGTTACCGGCACTTTCTGAGCTGATTGTACTATAAAAAATAAACAAAAAAGTTCATATAAACATGGGTCCGGAAATGCTTCCTTACTGGGTTATGGCCAATTGAAGATTTTCACCAAAAATTGTGTGCAGGAGGTCAAATGATGATTTGCCGCGTGTTTATGAAGAGATATTTATAGGCGAATGCAACTTTTTCTAACGGATTTTTAGATGAGAAATTGAATAAAGTTCATCTCATAGCTGTATCTCATTTAGTTTTTTTGTTATATACTACAAAAAACAGAAATAAAATAATTTTGAAAACACTTTTTTAAGGTTTAAACGGACAATTATTTTGTTAAATAGGCATTGAAGACCCACATTTTTACAAAGGAAACTTGCAGAAAATTTAATTCTGAATAAAATTATGTGCCACACGGCTATTAACAGCGAAGTAATAGTTTCTGGAATTTAATTTTACAACAAACATTCTACCAAGCAAGAAATACGTATTTAGTAAATAAACACCGTAATGTAATGATATAAGGTACACAAATAATTGATTAGCATACAATTGTAAATACGATTTTAATAGATTAATGCTCAACTAAAAAACAATAATACTATTACTTTTTAGGACTATCCAAATGGTTACATCATGTACCTACAAATCTTTGTCACGTTAGCTTTACAGAAGGTAAATTATGTTTTTATAAGTTGGTATCACAAATCAGCTGTTCAAAAATACACTGCAATTTATTGAGGGAATCCAAATTATTTGTTACCAATTCTGTACTAGTTTAATGAGTGCAATTTAATACAATTAATTTACTACTCGTTTGTTAGTGAAGTGTATATTTAAAGTAACTTACTATCACAATTGCAATGCCTTTGTTATTTACAACGGAAGAATATGCCGACATGGTATTTTTGTCTTAGGCGTTTGTGACGGAAATGCAACCGCTGCTACTGCAGAATACCGAAGACGATTTTCCTAATCGCAGAGTTCCAAACCCAAAAACGATCAGTGGGATCATTTCGTACCCTAAGAGTAACAGGTAAAACTTCCTATTATTAATAATTATCGGGATCGCCCTGCCCAGAATAATGTAGATATGGAAGAGGCTATAATCATGGCTACTGAACGCAGTCCTGGTGTCAGTACACGGCGTCTTTCTAGGCGATTCGCAGTGTCCTCAGTCTGAAGTATGGAGAACTTTGCGCAAAAATAGCATGTTCCCTTACCATAAACAACAAGTTCAAAGTATTCAACCAACAGATCCTCCTCTTCGATTGGAATTTTGCAACTGGTTAATTAGAAACCGTCAACATCAATAGAAACCATTTTATTCACTGATGAAGCTCAATTTACCCGAGATGGCGTCAACAACCTTCACAATGAACACACTTGGGCAGAGGGAAATCCACATAGTACAATCGTGCGCAACTTTCAACACAGATTTAGTGTAAATGTATGTATTATTTACTAAATATACGTATTTCTTGCTTGGTAGAATGTTTGTTGTAAAATTAAATTCCAGAAACTAATACTTCGCTGTTAATAGCCGTGTGGCACATAATTTTATTCAGAATTAAATTTTCTGCAAGTTTCTTTGTAAAAATGTGGGTCTTCAATGCCTAATTTAACAAAATAATTGTCCGTTAAACCTTAAAAAAGTGTTTTTCAAAATTATTTTATTTCTGTTTTTTGTAGTATAACAAAAAAACTAAATGAGATACAGCTATGAGATGAACTTTATTCAATTTCTCATCTAAAAATCCGTTAGAAAAAGTTGCATTCGCCTATAAATATCTCTTCATAAACACGCGGCAAATCATCATTTGACCTCCTGCACACAATTTTTGGTGAAATCTTCAATTGGCCATAACCCAGTAAGGAAGCATTTTCCGGACCCATGTTTATATGAACTTTTTTCTTTATTTTTTATAGTACAATCAGCTCAGAAAGTGCCGGTAACACTAACCGAATCACCCTGTATATCCAAAACAGAGCCCTCTTATATCCATATATATATATATATATATATATATATATATAGCCTATATATATATATATATATATCGCTACGTGTTGTATATGTATATCTATGGATATAAGAGGGCTCTGTTAAAGTTTAAAGTTTAAGTGGAGGAAGGAGTCAGTCATAATCGTGGAACTGTGCTGTGGAGTTTATGCACTGCAGTTGTGACATTTCCATTCTACGGGCTCTGGACAAAACCATTAAAAATATTGTAATATAAAAGTGCTCTAAATACAAGGTTTCCTTAGTACCCTAAGTTGCGCCTACCATTTTAACCTCTCAATTCACCCTTCGCAAATTAAGTTTTTACATTTTATTGAATCAAATTATACAAATCATCCTAGCCTGAGACATAATCAACAAAAAGGCAATAATCATGTTAATTTCTTTTTCTCTTTCTGTATTCTGAAAAAAGTATATTAAAGGAAACAGTGCTTATGTGAGTAAAAGTAATGAAATAAAAACCTAAAATGGCAAATTACATTCGTATAACCAATTTGAAAAAACTATTCATTCACTGTCTATAATATATAAATATATTATAGACAGATTTTATAGACATATTTTATAATATTATAAAATTGTCTGAGTATTTAGATCATGTAGTTAGCTTAGGATATTAGGATACGTTGGCTTATACGTTAAATACATACATTTCCGAAGTTTAGGGAGTAGGCAGCTTCAATAGATTATTATACGTTATATTATATTTAATTCTTCTCATAGTGTAATTGATGTGCAACAACCAGAAAAAGTAGTTGGTAAGAAAAGCTACACAAAGGAAATATACAGACAATCTTATTTCTTCTATATCGAAAAAACTGTCCAATAAACAGCAATTGAGAGGTTATTCTTAATGCCAACTCAAAACCATTCGTTTGCTACACTTCAAAACGTTATCGCCATTTAAATGTTGTTATTTGTATTATAAAAGCCAATTTTTCATATTTTGTTAATTAAAATAACAAATTTCATGTATATTTATTTTAAATGAGTTTGAACTTTGTTGTCATATACTTCAAAAACAGTACTTCAAAAATAAAAACCTGTCAATATACTAATGCTAAGTCCGTAATGCAAAACCAAGCATAAACCGTAAATTAAATATCTGTGGAATAGCTAAGTCAAACTTTATAATTTACAATGTCTGCAGCATCTAAACTCTCATATACGAGAACTGTACATGCACAGTGAACATTTGTAATCTAAACTTTGAAACTGATTTATCGATTAGAATTGTGCAGAAAAGTTGCAACTGTCTTAACGAAAATGTTGGTCAAGGCAAGGGCTGGATGCTCCCGCTAAATGGCTCAAGGACTTCTCTGTCCTCCCTGGCAGAGGATACAGTAGCTGGGCTTGTATTGCCCGCTCTCACGCTACTCATGTATAAGTTATCCCCACAAACTTTAGATTGACAATTTTAGTCCTTATGATTATACCGTAACAAATTAAAAAGAAACCGGATCCATTTAAAATTACTATTAAATAATACATAATTGAGTTTTAATTAATAAAACTACATTATTAAATCATACACCTTGTATTATTATTTTGCGTTTTGCTGTAAATGTGCAAGTATTTATATATTTCTTACAGGAATTAACTAAATTCATTATAAAAAATATATTTTGTAAAGGGTGAATGAAAATGTGCTGTGTGGTTATTTAGTGTTATTCATTTTTTATTTTTGTAGTTTTATTGTTAAAGTTATCAAAGATTATAAGAATTTTCTGATGTGTATACAGAATGGTGTCTCGCAACCATTTGATCAAAATTTACCACGTTTTTCAGCAGGTAAAGCTAAGAAATATATATTTTTACATATATGCCCTATCTAGCTTAGTTTAAAAGTTCTCTGTCTGTATGTGTATTTTTGGGAAAAAATATTATATCATGAACGGTTAAAAATAAAGTTTAATTTTTTTAAACCTACAAGTTTAACAAAATTGTATCAAAATACAAAATATGAAGGCAATGTCAAGGCAATCCCAATGTTGTATGTTTTATCATAGACTCAGATCGTATAAACATAACGATTGTTTTGTTATTAAGTAATTTATTTTGGTTTATGATTTACTGGCTGACTGATCTATTAATTATTTAGTTATCTGTTTTCGTCGTCTAATTTTCCCTGGTTCTTGAGGCTTGTAGCAAACACTTGCGTAAACAATGTGGAACTCTCAATGTGACAGGAGGAGTTAAATATAAAACACAACGTATTCATATTTATTTGAATTCTGTTTTTTGCATTTCAATATGTCCAATACCTCAACTGTAAATCAATTTCTGGACTTCCTGAACTGATAAACTAAGTTCGGAGACACATTGTTTTTTATATGTAGGCTTATACGAAATAAAGAATATGAAAAATCACCCATCCTTGAGGTACACCATGAAAGGATGTTTCACAGCCTCTACGAACTGTTCATCACACGTACAACCCTCTCACGCTTGCGCTAGTCAATACTGATGCCTGTGCCATATACAACTACCTCAAAAGTAGATTTCCTTCCACCAATCTAATGTTTTATTCTATAAAAGAGTTATTATATTGGACAGTAACATCCAAAAGACTCTTTTTAACTCAAAAATAAATAAACTCTTAATAAATGCAGAAAACAAACTGTAAGAGTTATATAAATTTATAAAAATATTTATTGCAGGTTGAAGACGTTTCACTCTTTTAGACAATGGTTTGATAATGTAGTAATTCCAAAAATCAGGACGAAACTCATATGAGAAGAGGCTAAAGAAGTCCTGTTACGTCTGCTTGGGCGTATCTCTGTAGTTGCTAGTTGTGTGTTGCAAACTTACCTTCCATCACAAGCGATTTATTGTTTGCAAAATCTCCAGAGCATATGTTAAACTTGACTGCGCATTTCCGTTAGCTACAAATAGATGACGATCCATCAAAATTGCAATACAATTATAAATATAACAATTTGTTTTAATTGTAAATGAAGATACGTGTTTCGCCGAACTGTAAACGAAAATACAGTTGTGCGGTTAACTAAACTATGGCCTATTTTGCACAAAAGTTATTATTAGCAGTTTAAATGGATTTGCATCAACAATACACTTCTTCAAGTCAACTTATTAGAATGCGCTCTAAAACTATGTAATTATTTTAATATTGACAGAAAATTATTATTTGTTGATGTCTATAAATATCTAAGATATGTTGAAACTGTATAAAACTGCATTTCCTGTCGAACGTCTAGTAGTCAGACAAAATGCACTCTGACTTTTCGCTGTCGAATATATTTCGTGACTTATGGTCTTCCGCTGGCATATTTAAAATCACAAACAAGGTTGCATCTCGGTTTCGTGCTTGCACTCCATCCGCCGCGCAGCCATCGCCGCCGCCGCTCCTCCACACACTGCTCTTAAATAATCGATTTCCATACGTTTGTTCCTTTAGTTTTTTTATTTACACAGGGGTTTACTTTGAAAGTCTGTTTTTATTTTCTTCTTGAAATTCCTGTCACTTACTTTTACAAATGTAACGTGGCATGTTATAAATTATCTTTTCACAAGTTGAATTGGTTTCTCTTATCCAAACTCTTTACCAATTCTCTACTATGTATTGAGACTGTTATGCCATTGATTATTGTTGTAGTGTGGCATTCTATAATCAATTAAACCATTTTATTATGATGATGTAATCAGAATCAACTTTGTAAGTTGTGTTGCAGGAATAATAACGGTTTGAGCAAAAGTATTCCTTTCGGCATGGTCCGCGTTCTTATTTCGATTTCGATTTGTTGCTTTACCTTGTATATCTCACCTGCCGATAAGGATTAGCTCATATGTCATCTATTATAGATCCCTTTTCAAGCATTAACTTCTATTAGAAAGATCTTTATTAAAGATTATAATCCAACAAAAAAACAAATTCAACAACGAAGGTAGCGTCAAGTTATCAAAAAGTTGTCAGCCTGTTTACTGATGGTCATATTGGTCGTTTGTTAAGCTTCAGCCAATCACGATGCAGATCCACTACATTCAACTAACTTGCACAGACGGATTTGTATTATTGGAAGTTTCGGTTTAACATCTGGATGACCCTCCAAAGAGCCAAATATTTTAAGAATTTAATTTATATGAGCTATGTTTCTATGCGGTGTAAACCGGAAAACTTTGATGTTAGTTATGACAATATCCGCGTAAGCCTAAAAATTAACTAAGATTTTAGTGCCCACTCAGACCTTTCCAACCAAATAACATAATTCTGAAAATTTAGACGTAAACCCTTCAATTCCCATCCACACCGCTATCAACTTTATTCCCGCAATCATTAATGCTAAATTTCATAAAATACTTCATTGACTAACTCTTTTTTTATTCGAGCAAATGTTCCAACAATAGCCCATACAAACTGAGATATTATTTATTTATAAAATTATCCTCCGCATCCATTAGCATTTTCAGTGATTATTCGTATTATTATAAAATTAGGTAATGCTCATAAATATTTTCCAGAGATTCACATGTCTTCATTCTAAATGTTTAAATTTCAGGTGGTTTTATAATCAAAGGATGATATCTCACAATTTATGAAATAATATCGTATGATGGTTCAGATTGCAACAGGTAGAATGTTCTTATAAATTTACCTAAAATAATTAACGATTAACCTACCCGACTTAGTAACCAATAGACTGCAATTCGTAATAAGTTTAGTTTAGATATTTTCTGTAAATAACTCTTAGCAAATATTTTATTACAATTCTCACTGTCCCTTTAAAATATTATATACTTGCATATTGTTTAAAATCCTGTTTTCTAATAAACTATTACTATACATAACGTAGTTATGGTAGGAAGGGTTGATTCAATGCGAATTATGAATTCAGCTCCAATTCACCTTCCGCTTAGTGCAGCATCTGAAATCTGACGCTGTCATAGATTTTACTCCTGGAATATGGAGTCAACGTCCGTTTGAAGAGATCCCTCAAGTCGATCACGAAGAAACCCGAAACGATCTTTTGCGTCGTTTCGACATCAGAGAAACGTAGACTATTGTGATCAAGGTGAAGAGATACTTTCATTGTTTCGTCAGGTATACATTGAACATTTTCAGACGGCTATGACTCTAGACTCCAGGAGTCAAGTTTTAATCAAAATCAGGATTAATCTACAACAACCGAAAACCGAGTTTTCTAAGCGGAAGTTGAATGGAGCTGAACTCATTATTCGCACTGAATCAACTATTTCCACAGCAATGGCTACTTTAAGTGTAGAAATATCGGTTGCTCCACCGTTCTTTGGGATTGTATCTAAACAATCGTAGTGCACTCAATTGTGTAACTGATGAGACAATGAGTATACTTCTTCACCTAGATTACAATATATATATTGTAGCCTAGGTGTCTCTGATGTTGAAACCACGCAAGAGTTTGTTTTGAGCTTCTTCATCGCTGATGTGTTACATCTCTTCAGATGGACGTTGATTCCAGATTCCAATAGTCAATTTGTGACTACGTCAGATTTCAAACGCTGCACTAAGTGGATGGTGCATTGGAGCTGAACTCTTTATTCGCATTGAATAAATCCTTCCCACCATAGCTACATTGTATTTTTCAAAACTTTGTTGCTCCACCGTGATTTGGTATCGATTTTTTACGCAGTGCACTCAATTGTGCATCTGATCAGACAGTGAGAATATATATCCATCTAGATAACATTTGATTTTGTACTCTAGGTGTATGATGCTATAAAACGAGCTGAACCCATCGTTTACAAACTAGTAAACACTAAAATTAAATAGTTGAACATCCTCCGATGGATAGTGGTGGTGGGCGGTTTAATTTCCGCTACTGCCCTCCTCTGGAACCGCAATGCCGTTCAAAAGTAGTCAAAACAAAAGTATAACTCTAATGAGAATAATCATTATTCTTTTCAATAATCTTATTCAATAATCTTCAACCTTTTTATTGGTTGGGGCTAATTAACAAACTTATCTAAGGCACGTATATATACTTCTTTCTTATAATGAGCTTATTTTAATCGCTTATGAATTACAATGGTTACCGTATTTTCCTGTTATTAATGTTTTATTATAGTATATATCTCAAAACCTTGAATAGGTGGCATCGTAATACGAACGAGACATTGAAAAAACTATAAGAACAAAAGTTATAAATCACTTGAAGATTGTAGACTTTCTACTTTGTTCTACGATGGGTTAATATTTTTAATATAACTACTAATCTCTTTCGAAACTTAACAGCAGCCGTATTGAAGCCTTAAGGAATGTTTAGAATATGCAAGTATGAAATTTGTTTCAGATTACTCGGTATTGTTAGTATGATTCTTTTGGCAACAGTCAAGATAAACTGAGGAAGCATCTCGCACACATTTGGACAGCCGTTGGAACTTGAAAATTGTGAATGGGTCGAGGTCGGCCAACCACGCTTTATACATTCTATGTTAAAACCCTAAAAGATGTTTCAAAACTAGTATAGACAGAGTTGTTGTAAATGACTTTTACAATTTTAAAGCTTGTTTTGTTTTGTCATGCGATGGTTAGTAACTGATAGATATATGATCATTTATTGTCGCAAGTTTGCACGACTTCAATATTGAAACCTTGGGATAAACGAAACAATATCTTAGAATAAAATATGTTTAACATGTTTTAAAGTTTCTAACGTAATTTTATTTTTGCTCAAGGTTAAAGATAACTGAGATACAAGTTTTGCTCAAGTGTGAATGGATACCATCTTGAAAAGTAAGATTCATCATTAACGACCTGTAAGATTATTAGCTATTATTATGCAGCCAGTATCTCAGCCGCAGAGTTAAAGTTTGTCAATTTTAATGAAGAAAAGCTTGTTATACTCATACTTTTTACGTTACCATTATTTATATTCAATTATAGATAGATTTTCAACGTGTTTTATGATGTCCTGATAACAGCAGGTAAGAAACATTAAATACATGTTAAACACTAGTTAATGAAGTCTTTAAAATAGCATAAGCTATAAAAATTACAACAAAGCAGATAATTGGAGGACACGAACAAACAAACGTAAAAGAAGAATGCACTGTTGAGAAAGAAAACTGCAAGTGATGTATTGTAATCATTTTATTAATAGGTAAGTATGCTTCCTAAACACTAAACAGTGAAAAACATCACATTTGTAATTGAAATAGACTAAAGGAACTGATACACCTACTTCGATTCGATACATTTATAGGTTATATAGTAGCCTATATTTAATTAAATGAGCATTGGAAGAATATATAGACTGCATAAAAAATAAATGACACATTGTATATTCACGTGCTAACTGAACTTACATTAAACTAAATATTTTTCAGGATACAAAAAAAGTAATTTTAACCGTGTGTGAATGCAAACTAGACTATGCAACAATATTGTTTATTCTCATTTTTAACTAAGCGCAGTTCTGAGATTAAGTTATGAACTAATAATAATTGTTGGGTGATTTAAATGTCTGTAAGCTAAGTCGTCTTCTTCCCGTGGATATTGTGTGCACCCTTCACAAGAACTCTATGTTCATTTGGTGAAACAATGGCTGAAGACAGGCTCATCATAAGTTATGATTCACCTAAACATCTGTATATACCATTCAATATTTGTTTTCTAACCCGA
The DNA here is from genome assembly GCF_021130785.1 of Homalodisca vitripennis. Lineage (NCBI taxonomy): Eukaryota > Metazoa > Arthropoda > Insecta > Hemiptera > Cicadellidae > Homalodisca > Homalodisca vitripennis. The sequence continues at coordinate 115,775,692 of NC_060208.1, forward strand.
AATCCTAACTCGGAATCATATCCCGTGTGGATGAGTTACTCCCTCCTGTGCACGCGGCAAGGTATGTTGTCTCTAGCCGAGACCCCAGGGTGTTGAACGTACCCCGTTTTTCCCAAGTCGAGGTACTTCCGGTCCAGTTTCCGCTTATACTTGATGTAGTGGTCACCCACTCTGCCGTACCTATACAAGTACAATAATTATCACTCAGTATTAACTATGTCATCGAAATGGTAACATTCTAATCAGTACAGTTTTTAAATCATTATTATAGCCAAATTATAATTATTCACTAAAAAAAGAAACATTATTTTCGTATTGGCTTCTCTCTACAGTAATGCTAACTGTACGGGCATGGTACTGGAATGGCGTTAGAGAGAAGAATGGTCCTATGTCTAATTGTTTATATTTTTCTCTTGCTTAGCTGACAAGTGTCGCAATGATTTAAACTTGTGTACAGAACTTGTAAAAATCAAGTATACTTAAAAAAACATCTCCTCTAATTGGTACTAAGTCTACCATTAGTGTCATTTTGCTTCTTCTTATCGGAACAGACGCTTCCTACACTATATTTATGATAAATGGATGGGAAATTTTTATAATCCATATACCTATCCAGGTGGGAGTCTCGGGTGCTCTGCAGCTCGCTGGGCGAGAGGTAGGGGCGCGGGGCATTGCCGCTGGGCACACACGTGGGCGCTGGGTAGTCCAGGCAGGAGGGGCGCCCCTGACATTCGCTGCGGGGACAGTCCTGCTGGAGTCCGTTCCTCTTGGTGCACTGACAACCGCTGTAGAGAACCCCACAGCGCAACTCCACACTGACTGTGGGCCGAGGGTACGGGATCTGGAGTATCACAGAATCTTGAATTAGAAATCAGTGAGAATAAAACCAAGGAATAGATAATACAGAAAACAAAGATAATATAGAGTGGAGATAGAAGAATGGATAGATTTTTCTCGTTATAAAATTAGCAGTGTTGTCACAATAAGGAAACTCATACAAACTAATATATTATATCGTACTAGAAAACCAGTAAAATAAAACCCCTTCTGTTGGCAAAACTTGAGACTAATAGGGAGGCAACTTGAGAGTTTAAGGAAGGAAGCTAACATTCGAGCAGATAGATCGATAAGGGTAAAAAACTTCGCTAAGGGGTAATCGAGCTATTTTATTAAGAAGTTTGCAACTGGATGAAAAGTCTATCTGAACTGCAAAGTTGAAGCTTAAGCAGAGACCATTGGTCTCTGGTTTGTCACTGGAACTGAGTAGATTTAACTATGGGATTTGAACTGCACTATATTAATTATTTATTTGCAGGCAGTTCTGGCAATTTAATGGGAAGAATATGTCCACAATGTGTTTCATTGTACGTTTAGTTATTTGAGCTTTACTTGGACCTCAAAATAGAAAAGAATTTAAATAAATCCATCCCAATACTTATTAATCAACGACCCCTGCACTTTCTTAGTGGGTTTGCCTAAATTATTATTATTTAAAGGAGGATAATGTATTTATAATTAGAAGAACCACAAGCCAAAAAATATATAATTTTTTTGGTATAGTATGAGAATTATGATACGGTGATTGGCGATGGAGGAGAAGGGATATGGTACATTTTATGATTTAGAGTATATCGATAAACGAACTCGAAGATTACTTTATCATGGAGTGCGTTTTCAGAATGAGCGTTTTTCTACGTAAATCTATTTTATTTTTACCAAAATCCTGATCGAAGGTGAATATTGTGTACACCTAACACTACTTTTTTACATGATTTTTAGAGCGTTACAAGCCAACATTATAATAATACGTCAATAACAATGTTTTGTTATTAAATCTCGTAGTTTAATTTCGACGATATTGAAGTAATAGGCTACATTGTTTGCCAATAATATTCTACCAGGATAATCGTCCACTAAGGCTAAATCCAGATGTAGGCCAGGCTTGGGTTATAACTCACTAGCCGCATGAACTACGCGAGGCTCGACGCTCGCATGACAGAACTGCCGTGACGCAGGTCATTAACTTTGTTTGTTGTGAATTTCAATTGTTTTTCTACCATCTCGAGTCCTACCGTGTTGCGGTATACGCTGCAACGGGTCGAGCCTGAACATGGTGGATACGGCCGCCACGGTCTAGAGCACGGCACCTCTCAACTCTGGCTGTTTGTTAAACTTTCCATTCAAAATCCGTCAGAAACACCTAATTTTGGCCTCTTATAATGTTATGTAAGTTACAATGAATTATCACAAACAGGCTGTATTTGTAGAGTCTGTTCTCTGTTTTAGCCTTATTCTGATCATTCTCTTGACCCACAGACTTGCGTGAGGAACTTAGAAATAGACTGTAGTGAAACGACATTTAATAAGTGTCAAACTTCAACCACATTTCCGTCCTTATTAGTGATCTTATGATTATGGGAGTTGTCATGTTACTAGTATGTTTAATACACATACAAAAACCCATTACATTTTCTTTAAAAATGTACATATTTTAATATTTAAACTATGACATAAAAGTCTTGAGAGTGTTTCCTGAATAGCCAAAACAAAAAATTGTTATGTTGCATATTAATCATATCTTTAAAACGAGATAGCTCTCGTAATTCTACCACCACATTTTAAGACGTAAAAATGTTTGTGGTTTAACATCCGAATTAAACTGGTTAACTGCCAAACGCACATCCGAAGTTCCGTTTGTAATATGGGCCTAAGGGTTAAAGGGTTTGTTTTATCAATTTCGTTTATATTAATACTGTGTTATCTGAAGTGGGAATTAAATACGAGGTGGGAGCTTCCAGAATACGTGTCGTGTCACAAGATTCGCTGAAGTTGGATTTAAAATATAAATTATATACTTCAATTCGTTCTCCAGTAGAGACTTAACCATCGCTAACGTTCAGCCAAACCCCATATAGGATATGCACATACCGAACCCTATCTATTTCATGAAGACGTGGAGTTTCATGCAAAACTTAAGGTGTATAGCTAAATTAGTTCTCAAAATATCCTGCGGACAGTTAGGCTACAACTTCACTAAGGCTCAGCCAAATCTCAAGTAGGGATCGTTTTCGAACTCTATATTATCTACGTAGTTTCATGTGAAAGTTCAAGTCATTATGTTAATTCGTTCTCAAGATGTCCTAGGAAGACATACATTTTTTTCAGTTTTTTTTTTACAGACAGACATTATAACAAACACTCAGGCAGAAGATAAATGTTGTAACCATTTGAGTTATATAAAATGTGCAAAACTTCAAACCTGTTGCTCAGTTTGGTTTCGAGATATCCTTCGTTACCGCTTAGCCAAACAAATAATGTTAATGGGAGTTAAAAGTTGTATTTGGCATTCCAATGTATAATTTAAATAGTAAACTGTTTTTTTAATATGGCACAATAAAAAAATTAACAAAAAACTAAATAAATAAATAAAATTACATAGCAAAATTAAATGAACATGTATACATGTATATGTATTAGGCATGATTTAAAATTCGATATATCTGAACTTGATTATATCAGAAATAAAAAACAAAATTAACCAACAACTAAAGAATTACGAATACTTAAAAGGTTTAATGTAAAAGTAGAATCCAGTAACACAGTACCTAAACAGTTTAAAATGTAATAATTAGATTTAAACAGTTAACATATAATAATCTAAATCTGTATTGTTGAAACTATTTTGTATTTATAACTTACAATAATTGTTTTATTACGTGCTTATGCTATTTTACCTGAGATCATGTTGCAAATTATAGCATTTGTCATTTAATTAAATGATCCTACAAAAATATGGAGTAAAACTTGATCAAGTATCACAAAAATATAAGTTAAACAAATATTAACGTAATATATATATATAATATTATACAAAAAAATCTCGACTATTTTACTGTCAGAAACGGAATTATGTGTTTTGATCTCTTTAAGGTAAAGTTTTGTTTGTTTATTTTTAATCTACATAAAATAAGAAATACTAAATGAAAATTATTTTCAGCTGTAATTTATTTTTTATAATTAACGTAACTAAAAGTGATTATCAGAAAGGATTAACTGTGGCAACAATAAATTTGAAATATTGACGCAGTACTGACCCAGACGGAAGGAACGACGTTCATGCTGACAGGAGCTCTGTGACGTGTACAAGCGGTGGCGGCGTCACGAGGACAACTGGCGGTGCCTGTGACTATCTCCACAGCTCCTGCGATATGCGAGGCGACAACCCGCCACACTTGTCAACCCCTCCCCTCCGCCCCACCCGATACTGCCAAGGTTGCTATCATAGGTTTCTGATACTTTATTCGCTATCTTCTTTCTACTATATTTTCTGGCAGCTCAAGTTTCCCTGAGGATATTTCGAGATATCTTGACAGACTTATTGAAAGTCGGGTTTATTGCATGTCATTATTTAAAGGCTCTATAAATTATCAGGAAGCAATAGAGTAGGTGTATTTCAGGTTTTCACTAAGCTTTTAAAATGTTGTATTGATATACATGTTAGAAACAGTGCATCCAAAAAATACACGTTATTAATAGTATATCCCTGGTCACATTGAAAGATAATATTTTACATTCATCGTAATAGTTCCCAATAAACACATAATACAAACAACAACATAGTAAAAGATTAAGTTGATTTAAAACCACTTAAGGTACTTGAAATTTGTAAAGTAATATTTTATGTACGTACATAAATTGAAAAAAAGCACCTGCTTCACTAGTACTTAGAATGTGTTGAAATAAGTTGATGCTAATCAAATTCTTTTCTGTAAAAACCAGGAAAAACCCCCATTCTGGACATGTCTATAAACCCTGAGTATCATAAGTTATTATTTGTTTCAAAAAGGAATAACCAAACATATGTTTAAACATATATTTATCACTTTTTAAATTGGTTACAAATCATATTTTACCTGTACATTGATACAGAGGTGGTAATGCGATCAAATGTAATTTTGAAATAAGATGAATAGTTTTTAAAACAAGACGCACTTGAAAAATCAAGTACAATATCGTGTCCCTGTCTAGCTATCTGTTTATGTCAAGTGGGTTTGAATTCTGACCACTTTTTTGATTCTGAAGATTTTTGTGTTTTATTCTTGCATATGCCTATGACAATAATTAGAGTTTTTCCAAAATGGTCATGGGGTTGTATAGAGTCAAAAATAAAGAATAAGTTGTTTAATATTTTGTATTATAGCATTAATAGTATCGTAGAAAAGTAGAAACCATGCTAATTACAGTTATGCCTATCTAATGGACTACAGAAAGTGCTGTACACAATGTATATATAATTTGCAATATACAATACATAGAGGTATACAAACTCACAAAGTAAACTGTAATACAGTAATATTGTAAGTCTATGTCTGGACAGTTAATAAGTATCAGTTTCACATTTTATTTACTCAAACTACGTGAAATTCCACGTCTTATAATACGCTATATAGTTGGGTAGAGATGACTAAAGATTTGTTATGAAATAAATTATATGTATATAATATTGTATGTATTGTTAAAATTGATACTGTTTTAGGGTATAAATTACTGTTACAAAAGATTTATCTTAACGATAGTGTGTACATTTTTATGTGAGTTGCAAAACATTTTATAGTATTGAATGTGTGTTAAATTGTTTATGTTCACAAATTGAGAACACTTTTACCTCTATTATAATACCTGCACTGTACAATATTTCATTCTTAGTTTATTTCTTTTCCCTCCATTACACTTTCAGATTACTATAGAGATACTGTATTTCAAGTTACTTTAAATTTAATTTTTTCACATATGTTAATTTTAATGCCATACGTTTCTGACATGAGGGTTAGAGGGAAATTGATATCGGACTTTCCCTATCACACAAAGTTTATGTGACGACACGAATTATTTCTCCTTTCACTTTCCAACAAAATAAATCTAGTTACACCAGTGTTATTGCTCATTCATTGTGTTGATAGCTATTCTGAAGTTATTTACAAAAATGATGACTGTACTAACATAGTGACGTAATCGTGACAAGGAATGTAACCATGTATAGAGAACAATCAGGAGCAAATCTGTCACTTGTTACACGAATGAGCTGTGTGTAGTCACAACACTATATGACCGTGAGTTGTCTCTGGAATGTTATTGTTTAGATGTTATAATATAATGCTAATATCACAGCCACCCCCATAGAGTTGACCTCCGACATGAATACCTTAACTGAATTCGTCATGGCCTCCATCCTCCTTTGTAAGTTCGGGGTTTACCATGCTGTACTATTTTGTAGTAAGACTGTTACCATGCTTTGCCATTTTACACAAGTTTAACGTTTGATGATAGCAACTTTTAACTTTTACGGTTTACTTACATTTGTTATTTCGTTTTAGGATCTTCAATACTAGCTATAACTTTTGTAAGCTATGGTTTTAAATTCTAACAATTATTTGTAAAACTAAGTCAACGTTTTACATTCTAATTGATGTCATGTCAGTATGTTGAATATTGCTACTGGTACATACATGCCTAATAATAAACTCTGTAAATAATAAATGATTTAATAAATTACTTTATTATTGTTAATTGCTTTGACACTATTTGATGTATACAATCTTGCATACTGTAAAAATAAAGATATTTTGAATTCAATAATATACGATAATCAAAATTTGCATAATTTTACCATTTAATAGAGGAACTTAAATCACCAACAAAATCTTTTTTATTTTGTAAATAAAGCTAAGGAGGCTTATTCCTCTATGTATAAAACCTTAGAGATAAAGATATACATAAGTGACATGTAGAGTTATGAGCAGCAAATCATAACACTTCCCTTTCATAGTTAACACAGCTTGATCATATTATACAGAATGATAATTATGATTACAAATAATACTGCTCTATGGAAGGATCAAAATAATATTCTATGCACTAAATTGAAATAGAACTAAAAAGAACAAGTTATAATCAAATGTTTCTAAATTGAGAACCTGAAAAATATCCATGATCTGATGACTTGACTCTCACACAGATTCATTGATACCAAGCTTCATTAGAGCACAGAGGTACAAGAGCTAGCCAGGAAAAACAAGCTGATGGCTATTATTAAATGTGTTTTATACTGTTTTTGTGTACTCAGTTGGTGAGGGGTCAGATGTAGGAATCTTCAACGAGTCCACTTCCTATAAAGTCCAAGTACTTCAAGGACTCTGGAGCTGGACCATGGCACCAGCATCAAGAAATGTTGCCTTTCACGAGGTTGGCTGCACGGGTTACTGCTAAAACTAAAACCCCTGCAAGGACTGGTGGCAAGAGTGTAAGTGGAGAAATTCCTTACGATATGATATGGTTTTATTTTTAAGATCCTTTTACCCAATGATTTAGTTTACCTTTGTCTCTTTCCTACCTCTAGACTCGAGCTTAAGCTGCTGGAGTATTAAATCTACATATTTCATAAAAGAATAGGTATAAATGAAAAATCAGAGAGTTTACAAAGTCATAAGTACAACTGCAGATCAGGGAGGTCTTAACCTCAGCCCTGGAAGTTCAATCTAATGATAGACTGTTGCCACACCAAACATGAGCAACATACATCCTGGAGTAGTGGTGAAGAATTGATGGGCCATAATATACTATATGTAGTTGAATCAATATTTATTTTTGTTGTTTTGTAAAATAATCTCCTTTGATTTCAAAAGTGTAGTGTCCTACCCCTCCAAAAACATCTTATATGGTTCCCTAAATTCCTAAATTAATATTTAAACTCCAAAAATATTTCTCTTTATTCAGCTTAAAATTTCTTTTGTATAGTATGTTATTCTTCAAAATATCATCTTTAATCTAAAACAGATCATCAATCTTTAACACATCTTCTCTGTATTAAACAAAAATTATGAACAAAAAATCCATTATAAGAGTCTGGATTTTTTTTAAAATTATTTAACAAATCTTTCTGCCAAGCGATTACACTAATTATTGTGTTACACTGGATGCCAAATTCATATCTGAAGAAGTGTCTATGGGTATTTCTGTCCTATTATTCATGATAGTGGGCTTTGCATCTTCTCTAAGGCTTCACCATACCTCTTTTCTTACAGTGGTGTCTTGCTCCAAGTGGATTGAGAAGTAAATTGCTTTGACTCAGAATTGTCTCACTCATGTAGTGGACCTATTTAAAAAATATTTAGGGGACATGTAGTAGACTAGAACATGTGACAATTTTAAACTTAAGAAGAGTCAAGTAAGAAGTACTGACAAATTTTAAGTCGGTATCTAAGACATTCTACAGTGTCCTATAGTGAATATAAAAACAGTTCTATAAATAATTAATTACATTAAACATGTATCATCATAATATGTCTACTATATGTTGGCTTTTTTCGGTTTGAAACCAAATCAGATATAAAATACAGAAAAATGTTATCTATACTCAGGTGAGAAATATAACCACAGGGGCTCCATGATAAGTGACAGTAAAGAACAAAATAAAATACTGTAGTGACTTATTAAATAAACTTCGGTTTTGAGCATTAATGTACTGTATGAGCTATAAAAACTTGAAGGTTATATGAAAAGGCCCAACTTTTATTACAAACTAGCTGTTACCCGCTGCTTCACACGCAATCTTTTAAACTGAAGTCCTTATATTATTTATTAAAAGCAATTATGATGTAATATGATGGGAATCCTATAAAAATTGTAAAACGTAAGTAGGCATATATCAGGTACATATTATTTAAGTTCATGGTTAAATAGCATCAGAGTTTAACTTAATTATTATTACATGTTTCACATGTGTAGGAGCATATCTGGTTTTAATTAATTATATACATAACGTCACAGCTAATCTGCCTTGTCATCCCGATCAAGAAAACACAAATCTCAGATCACACAGGTTTCGGAAAAATTTACTTCGGTCAAAAAGCGTATATTTCCAGTCCTTGTCATATATTTCAGGTCTAAGATATTTCCAGTACAATAGTATAGTTTGCCTTGTTGTTCTGACGAAGAAAATATATATATATATATATATACTTACGTAGGACCACGAAGCCTATGTCGGTTAAAAGGGCCTACTTCAGATCGTTTAAATTCATTTATTATGTCACATTTCAGCTTGAAATATTTCCTAAATCAAATTCTAGATACGTTCGATTATGCAGTTCTCGGAAATCTAATTTGGTCAAAATCATCTACTATCGGCTTCTGTAATCTATGTTCATTTTAAAATATTTCCAGGGACGTAGTTGTTTGTTTTGTTGTCCTGATGAAGAAAATATTCAGATATGTAGGACCTATTACGGCCAAGGGGAAGTAATACCTACTTCCTATGTACTTTCGGTATGAGGGGGAAATTCTTATTAAGGTCATGCAACATTCCAAAATAATCGTTATTAAAGTTTTGCGTTACACTTGTTTTTTGGATGGTAGCCAGGGAAAGAATGAATCGTGAGGCATTTTAGTGTTCATTTCTCTATTTTTCCAAAAGCCACTGTTAAAATGCCATATCACAATGTCAAGGAAGCCCACCAGTTTAAAGTAACTTATGTGAAAACATTCATAACTTTGTTCATTAAGGTTGGTTACATAGCAGTGTTTAAATAATATTTAAAATGCATTAGATGATTTAAATTCGACACTGGTACGATCTGTAGTAACATTTTGATATTAACTTTTTATTTACTACCTGCATTGCACTACTGATAGCAATCAGGTCACTTAATATTTGATCAAATTTAAATGTAAACAGATGTTTCAGCCAATTTGTCGACATAAAACTGAAGGTGTGAACAGCTGTTTAGTGCCAGTTTAATTTGGATTATAAAATTAGTAATGCCGTTCTCAAGTTTTGCGCTTACCAACACATTTTGCGATTCATTTTTATTTATAAGATCATTAGTTCACCTGTTTATACAACAGCTGCACCTCCTTTTGTGTGTCAGGCAAACCACAGTGTTTACAGATTTTCTTGTGTACATCTGATTCTCATCCCTTCCAACCAAGCACCATTCTATTGCTAGTATACCATTGCCTTTTCTGTAGCTCTCTTCACTAGTCATTTGTCAAGTCAGTAACCATTTGAGTCAGTGTTTTGTCCTCCTCCATAGACTAGTGGATACAGTCACAGCTCTCTAACTGAGAGATCACAGGTTCAAATCCCAGGGAGGTCCAATCATGATAGGAATAACAGCCACAGTAACCAAAAACAAGCCAGCATAGCCAAGAGCTGAGGCTTAAAAAAGAGTTAGTGTCGTCAACTGAGTTTTGAAAATGAATTGTGAGAGACATTTCCATACAAACATCAGTTTCAGTTAACATAAATTTATTGTTTGAAGTAAGTAATTTATAATGACTTCTTATGAAGATGACTTTAGCAGGCAATATGAATCAGATAGTAAGAAATGGGAAAGTGTTAACAAAAAAGAAAAACAAAGGCTTTGTAGCTGAAAATCGTGTGTCTGCCAAGATATAACATATACAATAGTAGTATTATCAAAATAGCAAACCATAAGACTTTTCAGAGCTTCCCATATCTAAATTTTAAAAAGATCTTATTGATTTAAAATGCTGAATGAGATTACTTAAAAATAAGAAAATCAAAACCATCCAAAGTGTAATGAAGGTATTCAAATATAATGCCTCAGGCGTGGTACTTATAGCCTTACTGGTACTTACTGGAAAATAGCCAGAATTAGCATCCAATTTAGGGAATACTTTGTTTCATCTAGTTGTCCCAGAGTGTGAGGATACAGAGGACAGCTCATGTTAAGTTAAATCAATGTGAAGCCTTGGAAATTAATCCTTTTAATACATTAACAAGTGGTGAACATTAGTCTGTTGGTTTTTCTATTTTTAATATACTGCCCTTGAACAAGTCACCCACCTCCGTTTGATTAATCCTAAAAAGGATTTAGGGTTAAAACTATTGATGTAATCTTTTAACCTTATGTTCAATGTTATACATGTGTTTCAATACCACTGAATAAATCTGGATATGAAGAAAACGGATCAATTGAGATATAATCATCTTCACAATTGTCTTAACTAGCTCCAGTGATTTGCAAAGTTAATTACTAAAAAGAACGTGGTCACTACTGATAATGAAAAATGTTCATAACAGTATCATATTAATTCTTGTAAATCTTCATAGAAACTTCCTTCAATATCCTTAGTGTGTTCATTTTAGGCCCAATATCAGAAGGAATGAATAGTTCATCATTGAAATAGTGACTGCATAATCAGAGCCACAGCTACAATTTTTTCCAGAGGGGGCAAGTCCTAAAATTGCCACTCTTACCACCAAACAATCGTCTATTTAAATTTCGTACTTTTATGCTGAATTGTTCACTTTTAAATAATCTAGAAGTAATTAATAGCCCTTATCTTCAACCATGCCCATGCTGAGTATACTGTCCCTTTGAAAGCAATCGCACAGGTCCTTTTTGGACTGAATGCAATGATAGGTTTCTCAAGTTCTTATGTTAATATTTTGTCAAATTTAAAATATTTAAGACACATTTCACGAAACATAAACAATTTAATCTAAACTACTCAAAAAATTTTACTCTTTACAGTAAATGTGTATAAAATATTTGTATATTATTATTATATCATAATAATGATATTTTACAATGGCAATTACTAACAACAATTTGCAGCTATGAATCTGTTACTAAAGTATAACATTTAAACTCTATAACATATAACACTTGTATTATACAAAAATTTGGTCTTAATTGGATCTGAAGTTTCTGAGTTATGGACTTTCAAAGTTGCAGTTTTTTTTAAATGTATAATTTGCTATATATGTACACATAAACTCAGAAATAAACAAGATAATTTTCAATATAACTTCCGTCATTGTAGATCTATAATTAAGTGTGTGGTTAACATTCAAACTCAGGTATTTATACTTTTAGATTCATTAAGTAAAGCAATGGCCAAGAAAACTATGTGTGAACAGTAGTTGTGACTCAATGACTCCATCTTCTATATTTTGCTGCCCCTACAATTTTGCCGCTCAGGCCAAATGATACCCCCTGTCCCTCTCTAGCCGTGGCTCTGTGTGTAGCAAAGAAGGCAAAACAAACCCATACGTATGTGCTAGTGTCTGCTTTTCTAGAAAGAGTTACTCCATTAATTTTAATTTCTGCTACTCATTTTTACTTATTACATTTTAGCTGATTAACTATACAAAAGAATTATTTTCTAAACCTCTTTATCATTAATCATTTAACTTCTCAACAAGTTCATACTCAGACCGGTTTTTTTTTACAAATTTACTGGAGCCCCACCGCACATCTAATTGAAGGGACCGTTTTGATGATCTGGTGGCATGACATGATGGGGCCCAGCCAAATATCTTTTTTGGGGCCAGCCAAAGCTGAATATGGCCCTGCCTCTGAATGACACTTCTTGGACAGAAGAGAACCCTTTACACATGTGACAAATGTAAGTCTGCATTGCTCTACTAAATACAATTGGCATTGGCCATTGTTATAGTAAATAATACTGGTATACCAATACCCAGAATTGAATGTGTTATTTGCTTTAACTTGCATTGGAACATACACATAATAGTAATATTTATCTTTTAACTATAATTTCTTTTCTTTTTTATACTAAAATTAATGTTTAATATTGTGTATGGCTATAAAAATATTGGAAATGTAAAATAATAACAAATATATTAGGCCGTTTACTAAGATTTATAGTAGTAGTGTAAGTATAAAAAGTGTAAAATAAAAACTACTTAATAAGTATATAGCTGTATATTGATTTCTTTATTAAAGATATTTTTACTTTAAATATGGAACACTTAAGGGGCCATCCCTAAATTACATAATGCCCAAGGGAGAGAGGGGGATTTCGGCAGTGTTACACACAATAGGAGTGGGTGATGTGATTTTGACTCAGTCTTACATAACTATTAAAACTCAACATTTAATTAGGGAGAGAGGGGGATTTCGGCAGTGTTAGACACAATAGGAGTGGGTGATGTGATTTTGACTCAGTCTTACATAACTATTAAAACTCAACATTTAATTAGGGAGAGAGGGGGATTTCGGCAGTGTTACACACAATAGGAGTGGGTGATGTGATTTTGACTCAGTCTTACATAACTATTAAAACTCAACATTTAATTAGGGAGAGAGGGGGATTTCGGCAGTGTTACACACAATAGGAGTGGGTGATGTGATTTTGACTCAGTCTTACATAACTATTAAAACTCAACATTTAATTAGGGAGAGAGGGGGATTTCGGCAGTGTTAGACACAATAGGAGTGGGTGATGTGATTTTGACTCAGTCTTACATAACTATTAAAACTCAACATTTAATTAGGGAGAGAGGGGGATTTCAGCAGTGTTACACACAATAGGAGTGGGTGATGTGATTTTGACTCAGTCTTACATAACTATTAAAACTCAACATTTAATTAGGGCAGAGAGGGGGATTTCGGCAGTGTTACACACAATAGGAGTGGGTGATGTGATTTTGACTCAGTCTTACATAACTATTAAAACTCAACATTTAATTAGGGAGAGAGGGGGATTTCGGCAGTGTTACACACAATAGGAGTGGGTGATGTGATTTTGACTCAGTCTTACATAACTATTAAAACTCAACATTTAATTAGGGAGAGAGGGGGATTTCGGCAGTGTTACACACAATAGGAGTGGGTGATGTGATTTTGACTCAGTCTTACATAACTATTAAAACTCAACATTTAATTAGGGAGAGAGGGGGATTTCGGCAGTGTTAGACACAATAGGAGTGGGTGATGTGATTTTGACTCAGTCTTACATAACTATTAAAACTCAACATTTAATTAGGGAGAGAGGGGGATTTCGGCAGTGTTACACACAATAGGAGTGGGTGATGTGATTTTGACTCAGTCTTACATAACTATTAAAACTCAACATTTAATTAGGGAGAGAGGGGGATTTCGGCAGTGTTAGACACAATAGGAGTGGGTGATGTGATTTTGACTCAGTCTTACATAACTATTAAAACTCAACATTTAATTAGGGAGAGAGGGGGATTTCGGCAGTATTACACACAATAGGAGTGGGTGATGTGATTTTGACTCAGTCTTACATAACTATTAAAACTCAACATTTAATTAGGGAGAGAGGGGGATTTCGGCAGTGTTAGACACAATAGGAGTGGGTGATGTGATTTTGACTCAGTCTTACATAACTATTAAAACTCAACATTTAATTAGGGAGAGAGGGGGATTTCGGCAGTGTTACACACAATAGGAGTGGGTGATGTGATTTTGACTCAGTCTTACATAACTATTAAAACTCAACATTTAATTAGGGAGAGAGGGGGATTTCGGCAGTATTACACACAATAGGAGTGGGTGATGTGATTTTGACTCAGTCTTACATAACTATTAAAACTCAACATTTAATTAGGGAGAGAGGGGGATTTCGGCAGTGTTACACACAATAGGAGTGGGTGATGTGATTTTGACTCAGTCTTACATAACTATTAAAACTCAACATTTAATTGCTTCAAATCAAATCAAATCAAATTACTCTTTATTTTCAAATATGCAATGATTACAATTACATGATTATTATTATGAAAATACCGTCACATGGGCCGAGGCCTGTGCGTGACGGCGAGCTCTTATTTACAACAATTTTAGTAGAACAGACTTTTTTTAAATCCATACAATAAATAAAATTCAGCTCACACAATCAGTCCCACAAAATAAAATAAAAAAAAGTTACGAAAACAAAAATATCTAAGCAAGCGGTTGAACATGTTGTATATGCTGACACGACGGCACAGCAACTGAAAGTAGTTATAGTAAATGTAGTTAATAACGGTAAGTGGGAGTGAGGAGAGACTCAGCGTTATCAGAGCCGATCATCCGCAGCCAGGTAGTAATCAATCGTTTGAACAGACCAGTTGGTTCGGCCCGCAGGTCCCTTATCACTGGAGGCAGGCGCCTGTACAATGTACTCGCCACGTAGTATGCGTTCGTCAGATTCACAGTCATCTCGATGACAGGAGCCCGCACACCACCCCCCACAGCGGCCCTGGTAGAGTAGCTGTGAGTAGTTCGACCGAGTACCGCCTCCCTGTGCCTATAGGTTTAGACCATCACATTCCTAATATATAACTGACGGATCGTGAGAATATCTGATTCTATGAACAACTGATTTGATGAAAAACGTTTAGGTTTATTTAGAGCTGCCTTGAGTATAGATTTCTGAATAACATTTAATGGATCAATGATAGTTTTGAATGCCCCTCCCCACGCTATTATTCCATACTGTAAAATAGACTGAACATATGCAAAATAGACAGTTTTTAATTCATTATAATTTAAAATTTGCCCTAATTGGTAAAATACGTATATCATTTTTCTAAGTTTAGGTTTTAAATAATTAATGTGAGGTTCCCATCTAAGTTTTTTATCAATTATTATACCTAGGTACTTGTACTGGTCCACCCTCTCGATAGGCTGGCAGTGACAGGCGGTGTTAACTGAGTCGCCGCACGAGTGCAGTACTAATTGCAGCTCCGCGGGTGGCTCACTCACATTCCTTAATGCGATTGGTAAAAATTTTGTTTTACTGACGTTCACGGTTAGAATGTTAGAAAGAAACCAATGTTGTATTTGCGTTAGCTCGTTCGAAGCAACCTGGTAAACTTCTTGCCAGGTTCTTCCTTTGAACCGCTTGAATTCGCGCACAAAACTGTTCTGGTCTCCCTAAGGATTTTTAAATTAGAATTATATTATTCACCCATACATTAAATAGGAAGAAGTCTGAATTCTTCATTTGAATGCCTCTTTAAATGGTAAAGCAGTTTGTTTAAATCTTTTTGTACCAATCATTTTCAACATTTGAGCAAAACACTAGCAGTGTTTAATGAAAACTTCCATTGTAGAACTGTCTCCCTTATTGAAATGCTTGGCAGCAAAGATAACATCTAAGAAAACATTACAGGTAAACATTCTGTTGACACACAGATAGGTGTATTGCAACTGGCATAACTAGCAAGCAGATTCAGAATCATCTGTCAGTGCATGTGCATTACAGTCAAGTGCAACTGACCATAGTATAGTGAGAGCCGAGCAATCGTTTAGTGATTGTCTTGCTACGTTATCGTTGAATTTAGATTTTAATTAAATGTCTAAAAAAGTGGACAACAAGGACTGTTCCATATAAAAATGCTCATACCAACATGCACAACATAAATGTTATGGTTAGGTGTAAGATGGGACTTACCTCTCTTACACCTATATACTAATAGTCCTAACCTCACCAATTGAGTATGTTTATGTTGTATTCAATAAAGACATTTTTCATTTCATTTCATTCATACCGAGTAAGAGCAGCAAACAGTTCAAATTGATGTTTTACAGTTGTGGGATTAAATTAATAAATCACTCACAAATCACAATAGCATTACATAATTATTGAGGGGGTTAGTGTTACTGTTATAAGTCCATTACAAGGGAGGTAAGCACACTAACCCTAACCTCTCTTTGATCCCTAACCATGTGAACAATGAAAAAGTATAAGTTTTTAAGACAAATCTATTCTTTAATTGCTTGTAGTAAATTTACTTTTTACTTACTTCCAACATAGCAAATATGTGTAAAATTTAATGAAAAATAACATAAATAATAAAATATAAATTTGGTTTTTGTTTCCTGTAAGTACTTATTTACAAATTCACAGCTTTGGCGAAAATGCAAGTGTAATGTACGTTTTTATTTCCAAAGGATGCTGTAAAATTGTTAAAAAAGGAATAGTTTAGTGTTTTAAAAAAAATCTACTATTACAAAAACACAATTTTCACCCCTAAAAAGAAATATTTTTTAAAACCTTGAAATTAAAAATATGACTACAGCAATATTTTACTAAAAGCTTCCAAACAGTTCAAAATTAGGATCTGTGTCTAATACTTTAATCTATTTGGCCATATATCCCATATTTATATGAGTAACTGTTTAAAAGAATTTTTTGAATTTTGTGCGGGCACTTTACCCAACCCACCCTGACTCTTTCCTAGGGCAGTTTGACCTGCAGAAGCCCAGTTTGGGCCAACTCCTGCGGAATTAGAAGTACGAAGTAAGTAAGTATGAGGTAAAAGAAAATGTGCAGCATACTACAATTGATGTATTTCAGATTTGATGTAAGGCCCTCGTTGCTGCGCCTTTTTGATATATGTCCCCCGGTTGCAGCGCCAATTGATGAATGTAAATTTGAAATTATGTCAATTTGATGAGAGTGGCAGATTATAACGCCAATTTGCTATGTGTCACCCTCACGTTGGTTGCGATAATTTGCTGAAAGTCAGTTCTTTAGAGTTATTGACTCACCATGTAGTTGTACGCCCCTTGTCACCAGTGGCACGTTGTTTTACCATGTTCCTCATCATGGTATCGGTCGCCATCTTGCCCAATGCTAGCTGTATTCCCTCGGTATTACTCAAAAATTATTAGATTTGAACGTCTCTGGTGTTATCACTAGAGACAAGTCTGTGTGTATGTCAGGGTTCCAAAATATGTTAAGTAATGATTACAAAATTTAACATCACTCCACACTTTTTATAAAAGGAATATTTAAAGAAAGTCAAAGCAAGTGACCACGAGATTAATTTATTAAATGTCACACTCTCAACACATATTATAACTTCACTCACCTTGCAGTGCTTTGATAATTTTAAAAGTCTAAACAATATCCCATCCTTGATTAAATTTCAATATACTATCAACAGATCATTACTATCCCAGGAGAACTAACACAACCTCCTTGCTTCGAGTCTGGTGGTGGTTGGTAGAAGAACGAATCTCCGTATAAAACGACGGATACCGACTCAAAACAATACTCATCCCTTCTCTCGTTCAAATCAGCGTCTTCACGAATAAATATAATTTGATTCTTTTTTTATAATTGTCGAAATTTATTACGTTTACTATAATTAATCAATTTAAGTATTTCTAGTTTCTTTTTATTATTTTTTCAAAGCTTTTTATTTAAATTTTTAGCAACATGTGCTTTATGACGTCATCAATATACAATTCATTCATCCCACAATTGGCTTTACTGCGTAATTCTATTTAATGTTTTTGTAAAACACGAATTTTGGTTATGTTTACTTCATTTTAATTAATCAAATCTTTTCCCGAATAAAGTTCAATAAATTTCTTCGTTATTAAATAAATCTCAATTCCGACAACATGTGATTCACTGACGTCACAGTCTGCCGATTCATTGACGTCACAGTCTGCCAATTCCCCGCGAATATTCAAATCTCGTAATTTGACCTGTTACACAATATTGTAAATAGTTATAATAAATTATGCCATAAATTAAAATTCTGTAAATTTAAAATGTCTAAAAATGTTCAAAAGGTTTGTCATAAAAAATAAAGTATAAAAACAATATCTTAATCTTTTTAAACATTTTTTCAGAGTATAATATTCCAAACAAGCTAACATTAAAATGAAGAGCAATGTTAAATTTACATAATGATGACTCGGTACGACAACATTTCATTGATTTAAAAATTTTAACAGTTCATAGCCTGTATATTTTAGAATGTATTATTTATGTCAAAATTAATTTAGGAAAATTTTTAACACACAATGATATTCACCATTACGACACACGTAATAAAAATAAAATAGTTTTGGATAATCATAATTTAGAATTGTTTAAGAAGAAAACCACATATAATGGTGTAAAGTTTTTAAATCTTATTCCAAAAGAAATTGGCGAAATAAATGATCAGAAAAAATTCAGGTTATTGCTAAAGAATTTCTTGCTTAAAAATGCTTTTTATACATTTGACGAATTTTATAGCCTAAGAAACAACATGCAACTTAATTGAAATTTTAAAATGTTTTCGACAATGTATTAAAGCATAGATTTAGACATTTAACTATAAGGTTTTAGATAAAAATTATATCTGGAACATACTTAGATATAGTCTGATGAATTGTGACACTATTTATTGTATTTCAATGTACAAATATGAATAAAGATTATTTGAATTGAATTGAATTGAATTGAATTGAACCATGTGCATGGGTTTACAAAAACATTTCCTATAAACAAACCATTTCACCAACCACAAAATGATTGATAATGGAACAAAACACATTTCTTTTTTCACCTACAGAGACCCAGTTTTCCTGATTCTATTCATTTTATCAACCACAGTGATTGGTCTGTAATGATGTATTTTGGGATATTCTTAGGCTTGATAGACATTAATTTTGAACTAAATTGTATACTATGTTTTTATTTTAATCTCACACTCATAATATTTCATCAAGGGACAACATAAACTGAAATGTGTGGTTTAGAATCCAATGGCACCAAAATAATAATGGCATTTGGAACATAAATACATATTTCATCACACAAAAATCCACATGTGTCCAACATACCCCCGTTTCCTTTTCTAAGTGTCTGCACTTACCACACTTATAAGGTTAAATGAAGTTATTTCTAAGAATGTGGACTTGGTTTAGATGAAGTAAGCTTAAAATTTATTTATGTAAACATACTCATATGTAATGATTTGATGGTTTTGGAATTCTCAAATCTTTGCATGCTCGCTATTATGAAACCTCAAATGGATAAAAGATGCTTAAAACCAATTCCATTCATTGAGAAGTGTCACTTTAACCAATGTTATATATTTTATATATATGAATGGTCAACTATCTTGAAAGTTTATTGGTTAAGACTGCAAAAAGCTGGGTAAATACTATCTCTGTACCGAGTTTAGTTCAAATCCGTTAAAAAGTACAACTTATAGCGTTAATCACAATTTTTAACTGTTTATTTTTCAAAACTCTATATGGTTGTCATCATAAAACTTTTTTAGATATCAAAAATATGTAAGATCTATCACTGTTGAGGCTGAGAATTTTAAAACACATTTCTGTTCTGGTGTACAATAAGACGTAATAACTGACTTATACAACTATTCCTTTTCCAAACTTTGAACAACTGCCGTTTTTAAATCTTTAGAGATATAAAAAATTTATAAGAATAAAAGTTGATTGAAATTGTTTTTAAACTGCTCCTTTTGATGGAGGGGTGTTGTATACCCCTGACCGCCGATATTATGTGACCCACAATAATGAGTGGCTCAGGCCCCAGTTAAATCTAGAACTACAATGTCAAATAGAGGAAGGAAGTTTATAAAGACCTTCCGTCGCAGGTAGGAGCTCATTCAGTTTGCCAAATCTGTCAAAAATGCTCTATTGCTCAAAAACAGTAGAACTCAGCTAAATTGCTTATTATACACCGCAAGCATTTTATAGTGTTGACGAGTTTTTGGCATTTAAGTTGGAGACCGCTGATTTGACAACAGTATAACTGGAGAGAGATCCAACTGGATTGTGAATGAGGATAGATGAATGGTTACTTTGTGTGTTTGCATGTGATAATGTGAATGAACAGCTAAATTTTAACTTAACTTAAAGTGATAAAGAATTTAGTTTATTTAATTAATTAATGTTATGACTAAAATATAAATTTCCACTGAAAATTTACTAATATCACACATATAATTTGAACTAGCATAGATGAAGAATTGGAATTAAATTCTATCACACAGGCATACATTAGCAACAATATTTATTTACATGACATCACTATGTACATGCGGTAAAAATATGGTTTTATATTTACAATATTTACAGCTAACTAAATTCTCTGTTCAACAAAAATTAATGAGTTACTAATGGCAGATACAGTCAACATAACACATAAATAACACGAACAACAGTTACAAAATATAAATTTTTAAATGGTTAATTTAATACTCATGTATGTGGTGTTAACATACAAAACATCACAAATAAATCATTATTGTAGTAAAATCATCCTATAAATTACCTAAATTATATTCCTTATAAAATAGTTATACACAACATCAAAATATAATATTTATTTCTAAATTATCCCTTTTCAGAATGCAATACAAGATATAAATCATAAGAAAATTTCTAAATATATAACTTTTGATTACAGTTTCATTGAATTAATAACCATAGAAAAACTAATTAATTTCGGGTTACCAAACTTTATACAGTGCAATCTTGCTAATCCGGCAGTATATCGGGATTGGTAGTGTTGGATTACCGAAATTGCCGGATTAATGGATGTATGGGTAAAAACGTATGAAAAACATACAAATGTACATTGAAATTTATTAGAAACCAGTTAAAGTATAGTTTAACATAAGTAGAACGCAAAAGTACAATTGGAAAATAACTAAATACACAATAAAACGTAATAAACAAACAGTACAGTAAGCCTAATCTAGCTGTGAAATAAACAACGGAAGGATACAGTACAAAAAATCCTACATTGACCCGACCCGTCATCGCTCGCACAGTGCCAGATTACTGGACGTGCCGTATTAGCGCACGGCCGGATTATAGGGACTGCACTGTAATTTTAACACTAAGTTGATGTAGTGGATTTTCCATGGCAATGAAAAATAGAATAGTAAATGTTTAATAATACTGAAATACAATAAATACTAACTTAAAGAATTACTATCTAAAATAAATACCTCGCTAAATAGTACAACTAAGTTAAAACATTCAACAAGAAATACTAAACAAATTATGGCTTTAAATTTTACTTTTTTAAATGTGTTTGATTATATTACGTTAAAAATATATCTTATATTCATAAACTCATACCACAAAATTAAAATAAACTAATGGATGCAATGATACCTAAGGATTTTTTCTTTTTGTCATATTTCTCAAATGTCAGCCAAGACACACTTTGTAAATGATTTTAGTCTGACTTCGAATATTATTTATTAAAAGATCACATTTGAAATATTCACTGCAATAGCAAAACATCAAATTAGAATCTTCCTAAGTCTGATGTGTTATAAGAACTCTGGTTTTTATAAACAATAATTTATTTAATGTCTTACATCAGCTATATATGAATTATTTAAAACTGATAATTTTGTTGAAATATTGCACATGCACTTCCAAAAATATTATCATTTTCTCCAGCATTAATGGAAACATATTATATAATGCACTGGTGTCTCATACCAGAATGACAATGTAAAAAAATACACGTATAAAACCTATTTCAATTGAGATTCTTGTTAATTACTGAATTATCATCATCCAGTGTGCCATCAATTACTTGTTCATTCATTCTCAGAAACTGACCAGTAATTAAATATCTTAAACATAACCAGTCTTAAAGGAATGACAATAGTTTTTTTTAATATAATTAAAATCCTTTAGTATTATAAAATGGAAAACGTATTACGGTAACTTATTTCATACTGTTTTATTTTCACAACATGCTTCTTTTATGTAGTATTTGGTACTTTTAACAGTAAATTTTAAATACATCTTCACTTTTGACTCTGGGTTTACTAGACCACAAAAGAAATTTAAAATGTTAAAGTTATTGTGTTTGCTTATTTTATTACTTTATATGAAACTTTTTTTTATATGAATATCTTTCTCAGTCCTACAGATTACTTTGAATGCTACATCATTCAATGGAACTGATTACATTATGCACTTCAAAACAATTGAGTGTGCAATGGTTCACTTTACTGTTTGAATCATTTGTCCGAGACAGCCCAGCATACAGATAGAGGCAGCTATGTCGCTGTGACATCAGCTAATCCTTGCGCAGTCGTGTCGGAGGAAGAAGACAGGAGCCTCCCCTTGAACAAATGGTTGCTGGACTTGTCTGGGATCTTTGCCGTTGTGTGGAGATGTCTGTAGGTACTCACTTGGAAGTTACAACAAAAGTTGTAAACCTGTAAGGGCAGAAGTGTTGTAGAGTGGATAAAGATATACAGCAACAATTAAATGCACAGCAAGTGTTGCTACTGGCTACTGTTACAGAGAAAGTTTTAAATCCCCCATCTTAGCTTTTACTACAGAGCTCCTTGTACTTTTATGAAAGAAGTTAGAAATCACTAACAAAATCATTGTAAGAGTTGAATTTATTACAGAAACCAATGTTAATATTTAATTACTATGTTGACTTCGTCTTTATAGCTCTGTTTTAGCGATGGCAGATCAGCAAAGGGGCCATGGCCCTCTCCGAGATTCTGAAAAAATTTTTATGGAAAAAACTTTCACTTTAATATTTTAATTATAAACAATAAAATTAACTTAGCTAAACTTTGAGAATAAGTAAATTTCTATAGTATTGTAGTATTGAGGTATTGTAGTAAAAAAGGATTTTAAAATATTGATAACCAAGAATTTATTAGTCATCATTCAAAGGATGTGGTGTTTAATGAAATGTCATGTACCATACTTTAAGTAAGAGGATAAGTAAGATCACAGACAATGGATACGTTTCTATATATATATATTATAGAAACGTATCCATTGTCTGTGGTAGTAGGATCAACTCTAGAATCAAAACACTTGTAACAATGATACTGCCAGGACATCATATTTTTCTCTTTTGGAATCCCATCTGAGGTATGTCTTATTAGTATGGGGCAACTATTCAGAAAGATACAGGGAATGTATTCTAGTCCTACAAAAAAGTAATAAGAACTGACTCTCCTAGACTCATACCGTCAAGCCTTTAAAAAAAACTCGTGATTTTAAGAGTTGTATCATCTGTGAAGCCTTCTGCTTCACAATAGCTCATAAACCTGACCACCTAGGTGACAATCACACCTATCACACTAGAAATGCCTATGACTATGCCATGCCCTGTTTGAAAAGAAACCTACATACATGGGAAAAAACTATACAATCAACTCCCAGACGAATAGAGAGAAAACGAGAATTTCAAGACATTACTTAAGGCCTGGCTGCTACAGAAGTCTTTTTATACTTTAGAAATTTTAAATACCAGACTTTTTCATGGCACTATTACTGTACTCAATATTGATGCAAATACAAAATGTGATTGATTGATTGACAGGTACCCCAGATACAACTTGTACAACCAAATTGTACTGGTCAGCTCAGTCAGCAACTCCAAGGCGATCATTACCACTTGTCCTGTTGTTATAGAAACGTATCCATTGTCTGTGGTAAGATGGAACAAAGAAATTGTAAGAAGGGGCCAAGCTAAACCTGGTAAGGTGGTTGCTCCAATTGTTCCCAATAATATTAATAGCCTGATTAATCTTTGGATGATGTTAGCGAATTATGGAGGATTATCAGCCTAAAAAGTAAAGGGAAGTTCAAGATTATCATCATCTTTTGTCTATGATTGCTTGTTATTTTCAATTCACAACTTTATATGAAGTGGGAGAATATAAGAAAGAGAAGAAACAGTGAAATTATTTATTTGTCTACTTTCTGTATCAAATTTCCATATCAAATCCGGATCAATCCTGCAGAATAATGCCCATTTCTACCTTTTGAAGATTTGAATAATCAGGCTGCTCGATTTCTTCAAATCTTTATTTTTAAATATTGTTACTTTTAGTTTCACTTCAATACACTGTCAATTTTATTGATTCCATGTCATATAATTTCTAAACTCAGGAAAATAGCTTATAGATACATTTGTTAGAACTATTTCTTAGTAAATTGTTCACAAAACTTTAGTAGTTTATTAGAAGAAGAATAGGGTCAACTTTTGGAAAGAATACTGTAGAAATGTGAGAGTGTGAGAAAGGATGGATTTCCTTCCCTCTTTACCCCTCTGACACACACACACACACACATACGCGCGCGCACACACACACACACACACACACACACACACACACACACACACACACACACACACACACACACACACACACACACACACACACACACAGAGAGAGAGAGAGAGAGAGAGAGAGAGAGAGAGAGAGAGAGAGAGAGAGAGAGAGAGAGAGAGAGAGAGAGAGAGAGAGAGAGAGAGAGAGAGAGAGAGAGAGAGAGAGAGAGAGGGAGAGAGAGAGAGAGAGAGAGAGAGAGAGAGAGAGAGAGAGAGAGAGAGAGAGAGAGAGAGAGAGAGAGAGAGAGAGAGAGAGAGAGAGAGAGAGAGAGAGAGAGAGAGAGAGAGAGAGAGAGAGAGAGAGAGAGAGAGAGAGAGAGAGAGAGAGAGAGAGAGAGAGAGAGAGAGAGAGAGAGAGAGAGAGAGAGAGAGAGAGAGAGAGAGAGAGAGAGAGAGAGAGAGAGAGAGAGAGAGAGAGAGAGAGAGAGAGAGAGAGAGAGAGAGAGAGAGAGAGAGAGAGAGAGAGAGAGAGAGAGAGAGAGAGAGAGAGAGAGAGAGAGAGAGAGAGTCACATAACCATGTTTCCTGTGTTGGTAACTGTTGAACAGCTGTGGTTGTGTGGACAGGCCATCCTTTCCTCTATGTTGTCAAGAATAGACAAGACCTCTAACCCTGTATATATTTGTAAGATAATGAATCCATGGAGACTAAAGCAGTACACCTCAGAGACAAATTACAATGTTCAATAATCCCAAAAGTAATATTTACTCACAAAGAAAGACAATGTTAGGTAACGTCAATGAAAATGACATATTTTATTTTGCTTTAAATGAGGTCTATTGTTGACTAGTTACATTTCCTTCCACTTTTTCAACTGTCTATAACTTGTCATATTTAGATCATAAGTCTTGTAGATTTATAATGAGTGGCAGAGTTAATACAATGTTTCTAAGATTCAGAAATTTTAAATAAGCTTAACCCTTTTTTTGAACAAAAGAAGCAATAATTGAAAGCCTCTGTTGTAATGGCAGCAGCACAAAGCCAGAAGAACAAGGATGGAAGTGCGTATGTAGGAAATGGATCAATGCATAATTGTGACTGACAGCAGAGCCAAATGATAGTATTAAACATAATTTGGACAATTTTTTGAAGTTTTTTTAACTACAAGGATCTCCTAAAATTGTTATGTAACCAACCACCATCTAACCATCACATCCTCAGACAGCAACTTGCACTAGCAAAACTATTCCACTTTTTACCGTTATTAAATATTACTACTAAGAAAACACAACATTTTAGGAGCTATAATTTGCTTCCTCCTCAGGCTTAAAATTCTAAAATATGAAAGTGGTAAGCGAACAAAAGTTTACATTCAAACCTAGGGAAATTTTTTACATATTTTGTCTGATAAGTGGTTTTTTTTTTTTTTTTTCCTCAAAGCAATTAAACTTGTCTTGTATTTGTGAAGAAATCAAACTAAAAGTATAACATACTGGTAATAGATTGATGTGTAGCGTGTAGAAACCGAAGTGCCCAGTGCCACACCAACCAGCACATCCTACTAGTGATATTAGTGTTTAGTAACACAACAAACCAGCAACCACACCAAGCGTAACATAATACAGTAGAACCTCTTTAATCCGGCACGTTTGGGACTTGACGCTTGCCGGATTAAAGAAAATTACGGACTATGGAGGTTATTTATAACAATACAGGATTCGTATAAAAATAACACAATTTACACATAAAACTTTTACTGCATGTATATATTATTTAAACAATATAAATCAATATATTATAAGTACAGGAGAAATACTATCATGCATTTTTTTGTTAGTACAATACAATATGAAATAAGTTTGAATACCGTATGAAATAAAGTACAGTATTTATTTTTTATTTTATTTTATTTTATTTACATGCTATAAAACAGGATTTACCCTAATAACATTATAGCAGTTCAAGAAAAATTACAAAACAGACATCAGTGGTTTGAGTTATAGCTCAGTCCATAGCACAATTCTTCACGTTTGGCTTTACTTTACTTTTTCTTACAGTAACTAGTGTAATATCATAAATATACTATAATAACAATGTAATAAATATAATATAATAACAGTGCAATAAATATAATATAATAACAATGTAATAAATATAATGTAATAACAATGCAATAAATATAATATAATAACAATGCAATAAATATAATATAATAGTAATAAATAAATAACTAAACACCAACCCACATAGAGAACAAAACAGCCCGGGGAGAAACCTATGGAGAACGTTGACCTACGGATCTCATGACAACAATGGCTTAATCTTTTTTTTGAAAACATTCAAGCTGTCATGGTGAATGTCAATGTCGGACCCACCCAAGAGTATTGTATTATAAGACCTCATCATCCTCAACAGAGGAAAGAATGCACGCGTCGCAGTGCGTGAATAGGGCAAATGAAACAAACATTTGTTCCTGCTGTTGAAGTTTGGCACTCGATAACTGAGGACTCCCAAACAGTTCGCGTCGTCCACCGCCGACCCCGGGACCAGGCCCCAGAGATACACCTGCGCCAGGACCCGTCTCCTCCGACTCAGACTCTCCAGCCCAAACATTTCTAATAACTCAATGTATGGCACTAAATATGTATATATATTAAAGCATTTATAATATAAATATCTCAAAAATCTTTTTTGAACTTGTTCAAATCAGTTCTTCGTGAATTAAATGCATTGGATTCCATACAATGACGGCGTTCTCAAGTCTTGACCTGACTAAAGATGTGTACAATGTGATAAAAGACCTGATGTTTTTTAAAATTGACCCCCTGTCTTATTATAAACCCCAACATACGACTAGCTGAATTGACACAATTTTCTATGTGACTGGAAAATGATAAATCACTACTAATTACAACACCTAAATCTTTTATTGAATCAACTCTTGCAATTACTTCGCCATTTAAGTTATAATTTTTTATTATACAGTTTTTTTTGACCTGGTAAATGACATCACATGACATTTAGAGACATTAAATCTCAATTTATTAAGAACGCTCCAGTTTATTAACATTATCTAGGTCAGATTGTAATATTTCCGTATCATTTACTGAGGATATATGATAAAACAGTTTCAAATCGTCCCGCAAATAACAGAGCATTTACAGATTTTTACAAAGTCACACAGATCATTGATCATTATTGTAAATAAACATGGGCCTAAATTTGACCCTTGTGGTACCCCAGATTGCACTAGAAAAGTGGAAGACAAATAACCTTTATAATAGACAAACTGTTTTTTCGATTTATTAAATAGGTATGAAAAAAACTTAATTAGATTATTCGATAAACCATAAAAATGCAATTTTTTTAATAAAATCAAATGATCCACCTTATCAAAAGCCTTAGCCAGGTCAAGATATATTGCATCAGTCCTGAAACCGATGAGTCCAACCGTGAAGAGACATAGTTTGTAAAATTTAATAAGTTAGTGTTAATAGAGCGGCCAGGCAAAAAAACCCATGTTGACCAGGTGATAATATTGATTTAAAATAGTTTATACAAATATTTGTGAACTATACTTTCAAATATCTTAGCTGGTGCCGATAACACTGCTACTGGTCGGTGGTTCACAATCTGTGAATTCCTTCCCGCTCTTAAAAATTGGAGTTATTTTTGTCAACTTCCATTGATCAGGAAATGTATTAGATTTCAAAACTAAATTGTATAAATAAATCAGTGGTTGAGTAAAAACATCTGCACACCCTTTAAATATATACTGAGGCAACAGATCAGGACCCGCAGTGCTCTTAGATTTCAACTTTTCAATAGCTAAAGTGACATCTTGCTCTGTAACCCGGTCCAGAGCTAAATGGCCCGCACCCACCATGGTCGCCCCTTCCATTGCCAACTCTACTGTAGGCTCTACTGTATATTTATTATAAACAGAACTAAAATAATCTTTAAAGCCATTAGATATCAAATTACCATTATCAAGTTGCAAACCATTATACTCCATTACTAGCAAATTTTTTCTTGCCGATTTTTTATTGTTTACAAACTTCCAAAATTGTTTATTGTCCGCAACTATGTTATTTTCAGCCTCTATAGCGAAATTTTCGTAGGCAACTTTAATATCTTTTTTAATTTTTGACCTTAAATTTGAAAATCTAACATAATAATCCTGCCTACCAGAGCGTTTATACTTTTTTCGAAACTTTTCTTTAATTTTAGATCTAAAATAATTTCCTTAGTAAACCAAACAGGAAACTTACACACTTTTGATTTTTTACGAGGACAAGTGTTATTAATAACCTTATATACTTCTTTGTAATAAATAATCTAGAGCAACATTAACATCATATAACAGATACAACTGAGACCAGTCAATTGTTGCCAAACCACGATACAAACTCAAGGAAATCTGCCCGGCGATAACAATAGCCTGGCTCGTCAATCGACCTTGACCCACACGTTTGTTTGTACCGCGATAACACACTCCACCTCTATCGCAGGATGATAAGGATCCTCCACCACCAGCGGGTCCAAACACCGACTCACCTCGGTAATTCTCTATGTTTGAAATAACTAAATCTAAGGTTTTTATTTTGAAAGTTCAAAATGTTATTTTTCAATTGTAAATTATGAGTATTTAGAAATATTAATAGTTCTCTACATAATCTATCCCCCATTGTTAAGTTATAATGTCTTCCAAATATCGGTAAATTAAAATCTCCTAATATTTTTACACACGAATTATTAATGATATTGTTATTCTGTAATCTATCATAAAAAGTTTGGTATGTTAGTACAGACGCTCTAGGCCTTATATAAACAACACATAAATATATTGATTTTCCTGCAATACTTGACAACTTTATCCATATATTTTCACAGTCCTGGTAAGTCGACTTTCAAGGCTATAAATTCTTTTACAAATGAAATTAGCTTTTACTGCTATTAAAACACCCCCTCCACTTGACATCCCAGTAACATCCAAATTTCTATCTTTTCTAAAACGTTGTAAGTGTCCGGGGAACAGTTCACCGGTATGTATATCAGACTGTAAATTGGTTTCTGTCAAAGTTAATATATCGTAACTACAAGCAAGAATGTTATTCATAAATGAAGTTGTTTTAGATCTGAGACCTCTTACATTCTGATATAATAAATATGTATTCCCCTTTAAATTACTCATTTTGTAAATATTGTCATGTTAATAAATATTAAATAGGTGACATATGACGTTACTAATAATCTAGATCTATTATTAAATACATTATATATACATACATACACATACATTCGAGTATATATACATGTACATACCCACATACACATACATGACCCATTCCAAAATAAATAAATAAACTGACATAAATTTCAAAAACAACAAATACTTATAACAAAATAAACTATTAAGATTATATACAAAATATACTATTAAGAGTATAACAAGATAAACCATTTAGATTATAACAAAATAAAACCATTAAGGTTATAAAATGTATAAATATATAAACAAAACATGCATCGGCAACAAGTATATAAATCATAACGCATCAATATACAGACGTACAGCTAGCCTACTTACAATTTCACATCTTGTCCAAGTCACTCACAGAGAGGATCTTGATCACAGGTGTTGTATTTCCCTTGTCCTTTCGAACGAAGGACGGAACAATTGAAGGTCCACACCTGGCTGTAGTTTCTCTCCTTCGCCCTCGCCTTGGTCAGCTTGAGCAGCTCCCTCGTAGAAGGCGTCAGTTGACTCGTTGATGTAGATCGAGTTTTCGCTGCTGTAGCCCAGATCAGTTGCCTTCAGATGACGCCTCACTTTTCTGCACCTCAAAAACTCGTCTCTGTCTAATCGGCTGATAAATTTGATTGATAATGGGTCTCGGGTCAGCGTTATTTCCCTTCCCCGTTCTGTGAACTGCATCTATCAAGTTGGTAGACCATTTCTGGAACTGAATCGCAGCCGCCACCCTTCTCACAACGTTAAGAATATGTTCATTCTTTTCTTCGGGAACACCGTAGATGACTAAATTACTTCTGTGAGAGTACTGTTCCATACAATTTATTTCATGAGACAAAGAGTTTACTTTTCTTCGTAGTTCAACGTTTTCATTGTTTAAACGCTGTATTTCACCATTACATTCATTAATCTTGTTGTCTTGAGCTTTTATTAATATTTTTAAATCATCATCAATATTAGTATGACATAATTCAATTGACAATCCGAGCTCCTTCAACAATAATAACGAATAGTACCGTACTATTCGTGGTTTTTAGCAATAGCACTGGTAGAGTGCTGGAAAAATATCTAATATCTACTTGCTTTTTACAATTTCTTTTTATTTAAGAAATCTTTTTTTTATTATATGCAAGTTTATAACTTCGGCCATACTGTATTGTTTATTTGACTCAGTAAATTTTACAAATGTGTTGATTGCTTCACTTGCTTCATTTCAAGACACAACTTTTGTTTCCGAGACTTCTTCATCTTCACTTTCTGATTTGTCGTGAACTGGTTTTTGATTCAGAACACTTTTAACTATTTCATCACTGATTTTTCATATGGTAAGAAGTCTTTATCAATTTCAAACCACAACGATTTCAGTGCTTGGAAGTTTTCTCAGCTCACTCATTTTACTAGTTTTTCCTTTAATCTCTACCAGAATTATTTGTAGGTCTTCATCTTCATCATCTTCAATAGGATCATCGTCATTGTTCATAACACCTGGCCAGAGTTTCCTCCATGATCTTTTAATTGTTTCATTCTGAATATCATTCCATGACAAAGCTGTAGTAAAAATTGCATCTTTTATGAAACTTGGCTACTTAATACTAGTCCTTAATACTAGATTCAGAAACAACCAATTCTGGTAAGAATGAGCCTCTGTACTTGCATTTCAAGTTTTAGTGAAGTGCATGCCGAGAGACGAGTGGATCCAAGATTTGCCAAGCAGTCACTATGGTTAGCCCACTCTCGTTTACTGTTCAGAGCGTGACGCTTTGTGGTTTTTGAGTGTCGGCGGTAACTGTCGAGTTGCTCACTTTACAATGTTCATTGTGACATCAATTTTATAATCTTTGTGTATTGCTGTGGATGCCGAATTATAGACAATTCCGGACTATAGAATGACGGATGAAGGGTGTTTTACTGTATATTGATACTTACAGTATAGACAGTGTCCAGTGCCATACTCCCAGTCCCACCAGTGATTTCGGTGATCAGTGACTCTGGTAACACAACAGACTAGCACCCACACCAAGTGTAACATAGTATATTGATACATCCGTGTAGACACCAAAGACAGTGCCCAGTGCCACACTGGCCAGCACGTCCCACCAGTAATTTCGGTGATCAGTGACTCTGGTAACACAACAGACTAGCACCCACACCAAGTTTAACATAGAATACTTATACATACCGTGTAGACACCAAAGACAGTGCCCAGTGCTACACCGGCAAGGACATCCCACCAGTGATGTCGGTGATCAGTGACTCTGGTAACACAACAGACCAGCGCCCACACCAAGTACACCACTTGTAGCCAAGCTACCAATACTGCACTTACTCCCACCATCCTACGCTGGAGGTACCACTGTAACAGAAGTGAAAATATGTAACATATGTGGTTTTATCTAAAGAATAATCAAAATATTAGGCTACAAAATAATTTGTTGTCAAATCACATTTTCAGTATTTTTATATATATATATAAGCGACTAACATATGATCGGAAGACCAAATACCTGTCAAACGACTTTTATTTACATTAAATTGTATAAATGGCAATTGCCTTATTTAATTTCAATAAACATTGAATCGCAAAAAGTACTTGCTCCGCCGGGAGTCTACATTATAATATATATATAAATGTAGATTATGCATTTATAGACAACTATGTATATGTGTTTTCCAGTATTTTTATTGGTTACTCAGAATGAAACATTTTGGTAATTCATTGTTTAATTATTCAAAATGTATACATATTAGAAGATAAATTGAAAAGTTTTTGGATGATATTCATTACAAATATCATTATAGCAAAAGTGTAAGTTGTTATTGGTTCGTTATCCTTTATTCTTATGGGCTAAAATTCAAGGTTATTTTTTTTAAATAGCTCTCCACATTGAAGCCAAAATATTTGAATATAGAAATTGATTAGTGTTTTGATGCTGTGTGAACAGCAAACCTTAGTAGATAGTTATGGCACTGGCTATGTAACTAAGACTGAATATTAACTGTTGGTTTTCCAAAACAACAATACAAATACTTTACTGTCTCAAATTCTATATTATTCTTCAACAATCAAACTTCACTAAAACTAAGGTGCCTCTGATTACAAAACACAGTGGAAATCTTAAATATCATTTGCTATTACAGTACAGCTAAATTTCAGTTAAAATTTAAATTGAAGATCCATGCATACCGCACAAAATATGAAGAGGTAGACAGAGAGAGCAGAATGTGCGGAAGGAAACGACTTGCTAGCGTCCCTCATCTTCACACTGCCCACTTCCGAGTTTGTGCACGTATAACTTGCTATAAACTTGCTGTAAACATAAACATTAATAGTATTAAAGTGGAAAATCATTAAAACAAAACAATTGATATCAAGAAAAACACAGGGAAGGAAAACTAAATAAGATGGATTGAATATAACAACAATTAAAATTCGACCGTTAAGTCCAAACAGTCCAAAACTATAAAAACTATAAGTCATATTTGCCAGTGATTACGCATTAAAGGTATTGAAATACTCATCTTAGAGGAAATAATGTCATAAGAAATTAAGTTTTAGCGCAGTTATTTTGATTTTATGTACACACAAATAATGACTGTGGACCCCTACTTGGTTGTCCCATTATTTCATGAAAAAAGGCATTTGGAAAATTAATTTTTTGGAAATGAAGTATGACAATTTTCATTGCATGTTCCCACAATGCAACACTGTGTTTTATTTATGTAATTTTTTCATAAATCAATTAACATGCATCATTAGACATCTTGATTACAGATACTTAAATTATTTAATACTTATAATTGGTGTTGATTTACGCCTTTAACTTTATTATTGTCGTATTTTGGGTAATTAATACTGATGATCTGGTTCACCAGTGATGAGTGACACATTTCACTAGTTAAAGTTAACCTAATACCTTATCAGTAATTTCATGTACTATCATGAGCTAGGGACTAGAAACAGACTGTTTTAGAAGTTTTAGTGCATTTTTTGAGCCACGTGTACTATATGTATTTTAGCTATGTTATCAATACGGCAGTTTCAGCGATACTAACCTGAAAACATCAACTACCCAGACCACACTCCTTTACATGCAGAATTAAATACTTTAATATTAACTTATCTATATATATAAAAATGAAACTGTTCGTGTGTAACAGCATCACTCACAAACGGCTGGACGGATTCGCCTAATTTTTTTTTTAATTTGTTCGTCTTGATCTGTAGAAGGTTATAGGATACTTTTTATCCCTTTCCCGATTCAGGATTCCGCCCCACTGGTTACAGAAATACCCGTAAGAAATGCATTGCAGCAAACATATGTTATTAAGTGAAAGAGTCTTTTCAAATTTTTAATCAGCTGTTCTTTGTAAACATATATAATGCGACAAAAAATATATTTATATATAAATTTCTTTACACTTATAGTTTTAAAGCATAGAGTAAGCTTAAGAGAAACGACAAATTTTGTTTAAACTGTTTCTGCAATCATAATATATAAAAATGAATGTTTGTGTGTTTGTCCTTTATAGACTCAGAAACTATTGGACCGATCACTATGAAAATTTGTATTTTTCTATGTAGAAGGTTTATACGCAATGCCCATTGATGTAACTAACCACCAGGCTGTACTGCAAGATATAAAAGTTATCAAAGCGCCTGCACATTATAAACTGCAATTACAACACAGTAGTTACGTATATTAAAATATCCAAACACTATTTGAAGGCAAAGAAATATACGGGCAAAGCTTAAGAGACGCGTGTGAAGCCGCGGGAAACAGCTAGTAATATAATATTAATACTTTAAACAATAATTAGTTTAATATACTTCTGTTATGTAAAAGTAATACATTTTAAGAATCAATCATACTATTTTAATCTCCTGAAACGCCTTCACACGGGTGTGCAGACAGTTGACGCAAACCAGCATGACACTAAATGTCTTACCAATACATGATAGTCCATGATGGCTGTATTGTCATAATTTACAGTTTTATTGTTTGGTGTATAGCTAAGGTGACTAATGACACTATAAAATAGTGTTCTCTATTAAATGTATATTAGTAGCAGAGGTTCAAAAAATATATTTTCACGAAAACTTCTTGTGTTAAACTATAATACTAATAAACTAATCTGAACATTAATTCTAGCTGGCATTAAAATGTTCACTGCCATATTGCTTTGTAGTCAAGTGCTACCATGTCAGCACTTATTTATTTATTGGTTCTATTATAGTTTTGCTATACTATACATGGCTTTTTTAACTATCTATATTCAAATTTTACAGTCAACAAGTGGAATTGTTAAAAGAAAACTTTATACAGATTATTTGTTTTATGTGAAATACATAAATAACTCTGAATATTTCATGTAAAAACACGCTCATTACAATAATAGTTGCAAACAATAAAAATTGTCTTAAAAGCTTTACCAAGAAGATTGACATGATCAATTATTCTTTATCATAATGACAACGAAGAGAAGAATATCTCAGCAATCCTTATGATGATGATGGTTCTTGCTAGTAGGTAGATAGAGGTAGTCTTAGTCTCAAACACCTGACTCACCCTGAAGTACAGTTGAGGGCCTGGAAGGGTCTGCAAGTGTCAAGGAAGTGAGGCCGGGGCTCCCCCACCAACACCTTGGCTACACACGTCAGGAACACTACTATCAGGAATCCTGAGAGATACTCCCGGTACCAGGCCAGGGCCTGGGGCCACCAGGCTCTCTTACTGCTTCCTCGGGTCCCATAGCAACTGCTCTCCACACTGCAGATCTGCACACAAAATATAAGAAGTTAATACAGTTTGAAAACTGTTCAGCCAAAAGACCTTCACTTTTGATTGGCTTAAAAGAATTTACATAATTATTATTTGGTTTAAAATATTTAAGACAACGTCAGAGAACATATTTTCATCAACCAAATAATAGTGAACCTATACCTGTATTAAGGTTGTATGCTCATATCTAAGATTTTCCACTCACGTTTCACGGCTGATGAAAAGAAGATACACTGTTTTTAAACTTTAAACTTAAAAAGTTAAGCTTTTAAAGCACAGTTAAATTATCATTACAATGTTTTGCCGCAAAACGGTGTCTAAGTTTTATTTTATAACGTTCCCTTTTAAGTTTTATTCTAAAAATTACATAGTACAAATATTGTATAGGGTGCGCAGTTGCTGTGATTAAACAAACTGAGTACTTACAGTGAACAGCGGTAAGAGTATGGTGGAAAACAAAAGTACTTTCAACGTGACTGTGTCACCACGGTATTTCTGGGAGATTTTCGAATCGCCGCAGTAGAAGCCAATGCTCTGAACCTCTGGCATCACCCCGAACTCCATCAATATTGAGAGGGCAGAAACTGAAACAAGAAAACAACTTGAGAAATCTTATTTTGTTAGGCATAGGCGGTGATATGATTATTATTATATAAGTTTTCTAGTTCAAACTTGGTCAAAAACAAACAATTTAATAAAATTCTAGATATATTTCATCTTTGCTGTGGACACCCATCTTCAGTTGACAGAGTTAAACCAAAAGGTTATTTTTGACGATGGAAGGATTGTGAAGGAAACAGGATTTTTTCGGACATTTGCCATTGTTCAGTGAAACAAGAAAACATTAACACTACGTTTCGAGATCTGCAATCTGATCTCTTCTTCAGGTAAAGAACTAATCTAATACATAATTACAAACTAGGTTAAAATAAACAAATCTTACTAAAGCGTTGTGGCACGCCTAAGTCAGGAATCACAACCTACATGTTGTTTGTCAACTTCACTAACACTAAAGACATGCACTCGTAGGTGGTTAGTAGACGAGTGAAGACATATTGTGACCTGTATTCCGTAGTTTAGTTAATGATTAGAGTTTTGTATAGTTTTGTATTAAGTGCATGTCTTTAGTGTTAGTGAAGTTGACAAACAACATGTAGGTTGTGATTCCTGACTTAGGCGTGCCACAACGCTTTAGTAAGATTTGT
Source organism: Homalodisca vitripennis (assembly GCF_021130785.1). Taxonomy (NCBI): domain Eukaryota; kingdom Metazoa; phylum Arthropoda; class Insecta; order Hemiptera; family Cicadellidae; genus Homalodisca; species Homalodisca vitripennis. The sequence continues at coordinate 115,812,591 of NC_060208.1, forward strand.
TTATTTTAACCTAGTTTGTAATTATGTATTAGGTTAGTTCTTTACCTGAAGAAGAGATCAGATTGCAGATCTCGAAACGTAGTGTTGTTTTCTTGTTTCACTGAACAATGGCAAATGTCCGAAAAAATCCTGTTTCCTTCTTAAACCAAAAATTGTAATAAAAAACATTTATGTATAATATGAGTTGAGGAGATGAAAGCTGTAAATTTCTGGAAAATGTTTTGTGGATCAAAGTGGTTTTGTAAGATACCCAAACTATTATTCTGTTAAAACCTGTTTGCATATTTAGAACTTATGGAATAGCTTTTTCTTTGATACATCATTATTGAGATTTGACCTTGATCTTGCCTTTAAAACTGTTTTGTATATATTAGTTATAAATCTTTTTCATAAAAGTCAAATCCAAGTTTTGCAACAAGTTCATTTTAAATTCTGAGTGTTATGTCTATATACAGAATTGCCTTGATGAGTGTTGTTTTTACCTAAGACTAATATTTAAAAAAAAGAATAATTAATTTAGAGTAAGTCAATAATTTAAAAGTATATAACTTTGTAAATAATACATTGTCATTTTGCAGAAATGCTTCATTATAGAAAAATAATCCCAAACATATTATACATTTTAAAAGATTATTTCTTGCTACATTTAATTTTATTTTAGTTTAAAAACGTTCAGTATAATAGACAATAAATCAACAACATGAAATACAAGTACAAATATATACTACATTTAATTTTTTATGGGCTGTGCTTTAGCAAAGCTTGTCACTTGTAGAGCTGGAAAAAATCATTTCTGTCAATCTACCTGTCTATCTGCACAATGTCTCGGAAACAAACAGACCTATAGAATTGAAATTTCTGCATGAAGCTTCATTTTTATATGAGGAACAATGGGTTCTATAATAGTACATGTTATTTCATGTGATTTAGCTTTTAAGTTAATAAATATTTTTACATTGGTCTTATTGGTAAATAGCAATGAGACAACAGCAGAATAAATAAATTTGTAAGCACTATACTCATAAATGATTTCAACGTATGACATATTAACACATGTAGATTATCCACACAGTAAAAACCGAAAAAATTGAGTGAATATTGACTTTAAAGTTGGTGACAATATTTGATTTCAGCTCACTCTTGGGATGTCGTATCCTCCAGAGTTATTCACTGAAACTTGTATTTTGCAAACACTAACTTAATGAACAAAAATTTGAATAAATCATGTGGCAAGATGTCTTAATAAAAATCATCGGCAGACTATATTTTTCATGAAATTGAATTTTAACGTAGATAAGAATGAGTTGTATGATCGTGCATATCCAACAATGAAATTTGGCTGAGGGTCATTGAAGTCTACACTTTGTAGCCTGCACAATTTTGTTTCTGCTGGGGTGAAGAAAATATCTTTCTATATGATGTATGTCTGTCTATCTGACATAATATCTCGAGAACGAATTGAGGTATAATCTTTAAATTTTGTATGCAACCTTAGCGACACCTGTTACACGACAAAACACACCGTGATGTAGAGTAGCCTATTCCGTATTTGTCTTAACAATTAACATGAATTAAGTTCGTAATATTTAAATTACATTAGACTACAACTTATAAAAATCACTAGTGCATCAGAAATTGTAAGAGTTTACATTCTTAAAATTTCTGATATAACGGTTCTATACATCCACCCACATGTTCCAAAGTTAATTGGTAACACAAAACCTGGATAATAGAAAATCATAATTTAACAGTGTATCATTTAATTTCCAAGTGAAAGCCATCATCATTTTTGGTCTTGTCAATCAGCCTATTTCCTGCATTTATTATTAAATTTTATTAATTCTTCATGGACATATATGATTAATAATATGATTAAATTTAAAAAAACCGTTCCTTTAAAAACTAATAAATTAGTCTTGGCTGTTGTATGCTAAAATGTACGTTTTATGTGTCTAACTATCTTAAGATTGGATAATTTGTTAAAAAACACCGATGACAGAACTAGGCCTACCAATAATAAAATCAAAATTGAAAACAATGTAAATATTCGGTCTTCTTATTTCATTTACCTAATAGATGCAGTTGAAATATCAACATACTGTTATAATAATACAACACCACGAATTCTTTATTACAAAACTTCTAATTAAGCACTATTTTTTTAAATTCCGACTCTCGTTACATGTTGTTAATTGCGAAGTTGTTTTGGACCCATATGAATTACTTAGAGGGTACATAGACATCTCCACATGTCCTACTGTATCTCAGATAAACTTTGCAGTGCCTCCCATGTTCAATCTTGTAGCTCTCTTTGGTTTACTCTACAGTCTTTTAAACATTTATTATGTATTGTCGAGTGTGCTTTAAATTTAAATAAATAAATAGTTAAGACACTACTTTTGCTAAATTTATATATCACATGGATTTATATTTTGTATTAGTTATACCTAGTAAATGTATATATAATATTTGTAAATGTAAATGTATATATAATAAATGTAGTTTGTTTATTAATGTATGTATTCAGGCTTTCACAAAGTTTCTTTTTATAACGTGTTTTAATATAAGCCTGTATATAATAATCAGTGTAGTTATATGCACATAATATTAAATCCTATTTGTTGTACATTTAAAATTTAATTTTGAACAATAAGGAATCAATCGTGGATAATTTATTACACCACATTGCCACACGAACTCTGGGCTGTGCAGTATTGTTGCTGGTTTAATTAAATTTATAATTCATATCTTACTTGCTGTTACTTTTGTTAATATGGTGACTTATATTATTTCATTATAATTTTGCATTATAACAGGCGTTTCCCGTTTTTTAGTATGCAAAATAAATACATTTCCTACCACTTTAAACAAAGTTAATAGCATCAAGGCAGTGTTAACTCATTTATTATCAATGACCCTGCCCTTGACTGCCCTTGACACAATGAATGTCAAGGTCGTTTCCTTCCCCTCTCCACACCTGGTAATCGAGCCAATTGACTTCATCCTGGGAAATCGTCATCCCGATAGTGGGTTTGAGAAAATGGGGGGCGGAAATCTTCTACGTCACTCTAACATTTAGCGAAAATATGAGCTTGTTTAGAAGATGTCACCTTAATACATTCACTAAAACTTGTAATGGGATAATATAATACTTTTAAATTCGGATAAACATCATAATAGGCTACTATTATTAAAATATCCACAAAATAACAATTGAACTATTTTTGGAACATTTTGATACATTATACAAATAAGGTCGATAAAAAACAATAAAAACTTCAAATATATTCTTAAAGTTATAAATAGTATCACTTATATACTATAAATAAATTAAATACTTTCATTAAATATAAAATAATGATTTTAGTTACTCCTTTCTTGTTAACAAATCAAGATTTTAAATAATAACTTTAGTTACTACAAACACATTAATAAAATTTGTTATTTTTAAAATTCATTGAAATAAGAGAAAGTTAACACAGCAACAGTTCGAGGGTGAATCGAAAAACAACGATATGTTATTATTTGTGAAGTACCAGCGCACTATAGAATTTCATTAAAAAGTAATAATGCTATTTGAGAATTAGTTTTTTTTTTTAATTGTACCAACATGCTAAAATACTCGCAACTAAACATCCGCTGCAGTGAAACGACCATAAGCTTTATCCCATAATAACAATGTTAAACCTCAAACATGTTTACGCATATTTTTTGATGTAGAGTTATGTGAGATATCTAATTTTAAAGATATTATTAATATACATCCAAATGCTTCTGATTTTTTTGTAAAGTATACACTCTTTTAATATGATTAAAATACAAAAACAATTGAGATTTTCCTGAATAACCAATAAAATTGTAGAAAACACTGAAAATAATTTTAATCAATATCAATAATATATTAAAAAATAGATATTGCCCATAATTCTATGATTGAAATTAGAACATCAAGGTTAGAACGTGTAATATTTTTAGATTATTGTAACTTATGGGGTGTGGGGAGAAGGGGTTGTAAGTAAAAACAAGGTTGCTAGGGGTTCGTATTTAAACATTTTGACTTATCCCCAAAATACTCCATTGGGGAGGAGTAAAAATATCCATACATAAAAAACTCCTCATATAAAAATACCCCAAAGTAAATTACTCCATCTTTATTCATAAGAGATTTAATGGAGGGAGAGGACTTTTAAGACACCCTGTAGAGTAAAGTTTACAAAGTGTTCAAATCAGGAAAGAGTAATCCCGTACTTAGATTAAATAAATATATTTTGTATATTAAGCTATTCCACTGAGTCGGATTCAATACCGGTTAAATGTATTGAACCAATATTGATGTAAATACTGGGATACTGATGTAAATTACAATAAAATCTATAACTCATAATAAAAAAATGTCCACTTCAATAATTTTTATTGTTGGGAAGAAGTTATCATTATATTCTCAAATAAAATACGGGTACTAACAATGCCGTCTGATTCCAGACCAATAAGCACCTTACCGGCTCTTTCAAAATGCATTTAGCAAGTTATCTTTGTTTAAGCATGTCACAACGCTCTGGTATGTTTTGTTTACTTTAACCGTCACGCATTAGTTTAGTAATTTAACTGGAGAAGAGATCAGATAGCAGATCTCAAAACGTAGTGTTAATGATAGAATTTTATCACTGAACGATTGCAAATATACAGAAAAATCCTGTTTCCTTCATTGGTTTTTGTTTTTACGAACATCAAACAAAGAATTGTCTATCTACTCGTATATACTACTTATTTTTAGTTTCATACTAAATAAGCCTTCTTGTAATATATCAATACGAATTTTGATAAAATCACAGTACATACAACAATTGCTTTTTTGGTATTACATATACAGTAATATGTACTATGGGTACGACAAGGCACAGTTATGACCCTAATTATGGTATTGTAATGCGATATATTTCAATACAGGTTTCGACTGTACTTTCTACAATCTATATTCATACGCCGTAAAACCATTAGTTTTAGTAAAGTTATATAGGCCTATAACTCCTCAGTTATTATAGTTTTTTAGTCTACAGTTTTTTATCTGGTAGTAGACAGTTTATAAATATGATTTGACTTTTACATTAAGTCCGAAGCCAAGAACCAATTTACACTTTATAACCACACAACCTAGTGTTTTATTTAAATCGATACATGAATTTTCTTTAAGACTGTACTTGATCGTCAGGCGTGCTTATTACGGTGGAGGTCGATGTGGGAGGGTAATCAAAGCAAAGGATTCAGAATACAAAATGATACATTTTTCACGTATTGTACTAGCTTGACACACTGCAGTAAACTGCCAGACAACTAAGTAACAGTTGTATCAGTGTCTTCCAACAAGATAAAGAGATTAAGAGTTACCATTTGCAGTGACTGTATTTCGTAGATTGGTGCTGTCATTTTTGTTTACAGTCTGAAGGCTGGTTGTAAATGCATCATCCTAAAAAAATTGCAATCTGTGAAAACAATATTATTTCTCATTTTTAATCCTTTTGCTACACTACCATTTCGGTTGACAATTGATTCCTTAGAGAGTAATCCTCAAAATATTTCCCAAATATATTCTTATAAAGAACAAATTAAACCTAACCAATAGGACTAATATACGTCAATAACCTTCACTTGGGCTAATACTTTTATTTTTTAAGTAAATAACATACAATACGGAAACTCAACATTTATATGTATTACATATACATACAAAATCATATAATTATCTTGAAGTATATATCATTTTAGTGTTTCAGATTCGATTTATACAGCGAATTCCGGTAATACGAGCAATGTACAAGTTCGCTATAACATGACTGTGTCGCATGACAGGTTCGCTAAGGTTCATCGCCGAATTTCAAGTCTACAGCTACATGTGTTATAATGTCACATGTTGTAATGTCATATGATTCTCAATTTGTTTTTGAATGTGTTTACTAAATGATTGATTCGTTGCCATTATGGTTACCCATAAGACCAATGAAAAACCATTCGCTAACCCTCAGCCAATTCCCATGGAGAGACATCACCGTAATCGAACTCGATGTTGCTTATATACACCCCATTTCATTCTCAAGATTTTCTACAGACAGATAAACAGACATACATACAATGATTCAGAAAAGAAAGTTTTACATCTCTCCGGCAGATAAAAGAGAAATTGTGTTAGCCTACTGAGTGGCGGGCTTTATGACCCTCAGCCAAATTCCGTGGTAGGACAAGCACATCATAGAGAACTCATTCTTGTTTAAGTAGGACCAAGTATCATGAAAACATTCTACAGACGAAATATTCCCGAGATACCTTGCCACATGATACATTTTGCATTTTTTTTATTAAGTTAGGTTTCATAGCAGTGTTAAATAATAAAGTTGTGGTGAGCTAGAGAGGGTACTACATCTCAAGAGTGCGCTTAATAAAATCTTGTTAGTAACTTTTAGCATTTACCTCTCACTGTATTGTTTGTTTGTCTTTTTAACGTATGAATAATAACGACATATGTATTTTACTCAGTTTTTTTACAAATTTATTTAATCTCCTATTTTCTCGTTACCATCATGGTTACCCATAAGATTAATGTAAAAATAATCGCATGGAGTGAGTAAATGTTCCATCATCGAACTCAGTGTTGCCACATAGAAATGAAGCTCTTTTAAGTCTAGTCAGTTCGTTTTCGAAATATCGTGCAGACAGACAAAAATTAAATTATTCTAACCCCTAGAGTGATGGGCGAATTTAATCCATTAAATTATATAAATACGTAACATTCGCTGATTAATAACTCCCAATAAACTAAATTAAAACGAAAACTATCAGTAACGGTTAATCACAATATTAATGAGCAGTATAATCCTAAATATTTTCTGAAAGTAAAGAACTAATTAAAAAGGTACCAACTTTTGGGGGGAAATTGACTTGAACAACTAACTCAGTGAGCTGTATAAACGACATAGAAACGGCGTTTATCTGGCATTACTTCCCAAAATATCATAGGAGGAGTGCCATTAAAAGTTTGGTAAAATTTGTTAACATCAATTTGGAATTGAGTTTGAGAATGTTGTAATAATAAATCGATTGCATATTTTGCAAATACAGTAGTTCTATTTGTTGCTTCGATGTGAGCTTCAGACTGGCACACTATAGTTCATTATAAATGTATTGCTTTTTATTTCGAGACTCATAAAGATTAACAAATGTTATATGAATGATATTAATGACGATACCACAATTGTTAAATCCTTACACTTACTGGAATTACTATTTATGACCTTCGGTATCGTATTGAAACGATGGCTATTGGGAATATCTCAAAGTTTGAGGACCTCTTAATAACACACATTTTCCTACTGGTAGTTTATACAGGACACTTCGTTAAGATGTATCAGCCGTATTTAGTCAACATAGTAGGTATACTCCATAGGCAGATATGAATTAATATAATGTATCATTCATTTGATATTTGAAATAAACTATAGTGTGATTGGCTATCCATATTTTAATGGTAATTTATGGTACATAAAAATAGATTTACTTTATTACTATTGTAAAATTGATGTACATTTAAGTTTATAGGTTAACCAGTAGAGAAGACCTAGTTGTTCTGAACTGGAACCCAAATGTTACCAGTTATATGCTTCAGCTGAGATGTTGGCGAAACAAGTTTTGTTATCAGTAAACATCGTCAACTGAACACTGATAAGGCTGACCTGACATGATATACACGCCCTGCTATCTCTGCTGGGGCAAATGAGCCAAAACATTGACACAAATACAATCAGGAGCTGACGACCTTAGCCTAAAAATTGCATAGCAATATTCCAAATCAATGTTTTACTACGCACATGCAATGAATTACACTGTATCTTAATTGTCACTATAGTACGGAACATGTCGTTTCAGTGTTATCGTAAGAAACAAATATGGGTCTTTTTCGTTTAAGATCCAGCACCTTACAAACACACTATACTATACTGACAGTGCATTTAATCGTTTTTTTGGTGTTATTAGTTCGTAGGGCAGTAGTCCAGGTACTACTTCTAATATAAACTCGTCTTATCTTATCAGTGATAAACGCGCGCCGCTTATCTTTTGCCTGTAATGAAACCTGCGTAACGTTCTGTCTGAGTTTTTTGTTCAATAAAGCGTGGTGAGTTGATCTGGGCTTGGACTTTGCAAGCTCGAGTTATTTTTTTTTTTTTTTCTAAAAGAGCAAGCAGCGCAAAGCGCTGGGTAGCGGGCAAGCATCGCGTGATCTGAGTTTTGAATAGGCAAGCTAGGGTCTTTTGTGCTGGCCCTTAAACGAAAAAGACCCACAAATATTTTGTGCGTATGCGAAGATTAAACAATAAATCTCAGGCCTAAGTTCAGTAAACAACAGTTTATCGGCCACAACTCCGGCTTGCAATACATGTCTCGAACTATAATAGTCTGTAAATGTTTGCCATTTATTTCGAAAATCTGCCACACACACACCAATCTTCACGTTTAGTTCATTTCCCATTATTTTTATACTGAGTGCGATAACCTATTAGTGTTTGTGCCTGTCTGTTCCATGTGCTGTCTTCTAGTTGTGCACTAACATCTCTTCCAAGGTCTGGAAAGATTGTTTGGCCGAAACAAATTTTATATAATTATGTCTGTTGCATTGGAGTCCTTTTGGTTGCATTCTGGTACATTTTTGACACTAAGAGATCTTGCTTCTAATGGAAGGCGATAGCAAACTCGGTTAATTTAGTCCATACTACTAGTTTTTTTGCACATCCCTACATCTTGTGAGTAAGCATTTGTACATACGATAGATATTTGATCAAAGTGTAACATTAACAGTTAAAAACTTTAAATTATGGCTTAAAATTTTTTTAAAGCTCGTTTTGATAACAAGTCTTTCAGTTTTTAAGTTAGAAAATTAATAAAAGGTTTGTGAAATTGCACTTCCCCTACACCATAGGCGTGATAAGAATAGAATATAAAACGTCATAATCAATGCTTGAAAAAGACTGAACTATGCAAAATTTTTAACCACAAAGTGTGTTACAATTAAAATGTTGCACACATTGTCATAATTTTAATCATTCCACGTTTGCTTTTGATTGAAGTGCACAATTCTCCGGAGTGACTTGACTTAAAAGAAACCATTTTTCATTTCCTCCACCCAATTGCTATCTAAATCAATGACTCATCTCTTTTTAAGCGAGCACACATATTTGTTGGCAATATTTATCTATAGTTTAGCCTTAGTGCCAATTCTACACGAATTCCAGTTGCATGCATTCTGTTTCTAGCGAATTACAAGTATGACACATAAAGCTATGGGTATGGCAATGATCCCGGCTATAATTACTAGAAGGTAAGGTACAAGACACCCCAGTACTACAGTAGAGACATGCTGGGCAGTAGTCTCCCACGGCCATCGGGATCTTCTGGGAACCTCGGCGCCACAACATTACGCCGACTTGACAGTTCCAAACGATACGTGCTATCACAATCAACTTGATGTGAGTTTTTAGAACTGAATTAACTGAGCCTTACTTCTAACTGTGTAAAGTTACACAGATTCATCAAGTCCTATATATTCGCCTCGATAACGTTTTTAAAGATATTCGTTTCATGCCCATTATTGAAAATGGGTGATTTTAATGGATGACAGGATAGTTGACACTAACCATATTCATGTGTAAGATGGAAATCGAAGTTTTCATTCATGTAATCAGCCTTCTTCTTCAAGTGCCAAATCCTAAAATATACGTGAATGTTCTTAGCCTATTTGTTGACTCTAGATTCAAGCCATGGGGGTCTAAGGAATATTGGATGATGAAACATTGTAAACTTCTTTTAATGAACAACCAACCCGACTATTAGGTTCTAAAATAATTAGCCCATGTGTTTTTCTACTCTACTCTGATAGCATGTATACAGTAGACCTATGCCTACTAAAAGACTATTTTTCTTGTAAGTTTGCACTAGCTGATATTTAACTTAGAATATGTGTTATTAGTTTTTATAACACAATTAATTTATTAAACTGTTAGTAGCCTATTGTAAGATAACAATCTGCTCGAGAGTAAGATCGTTATTTATTTAATTTTACTATTTACAGTTTTACTTAACCTAGTTTAAAATATGTTGTTTGGCTTAGTAAAATAATAAATATCTGTGTAAAAAAATAAGCTCTTTCCATTAGTTTTACCATGAGTAGGCAAAAAAAACCATGCAACTTTATTTTTTTTAAATATGCCTCTAGAAATTTAGAACTGCACTTAGGGCTTATGTGAGAGTACTTTGTAATGGTAATATTTATTTTGACTAAACGTTTGACTGCTCTACTAATGCTTTTTCACAAATGCAAATAATTTTCATTAACAAAGAAATTTACAGTCTCTATGATGTTTAACCATTATTCCCTATGACATCCCAAATTATATTTTTATACAGCGGTAATACTCGTAGCATGCTTGAGAAAATGTGATGTTCTGGACTTAGACTAATATTAATTTGCGAGATACAAATTTAAGATAGGAAAAAGTATAAAGTAGTAAGAACAAATTTTTAATGAAAGGACCAATTTTCCAAAATATTATTTAAAATAATATTATATTTATATATTTTTTTTTAATTTAAAATGTTATCAACGTCTAATACAACCGAAATCAAATTAATTAATCGTAGTCACGAAACTGCCTGACAATAACAAATAACGGTTGGTACAGTGTTGAGTGGAAACACGTTCGAGCCACGAGCCGCGGGTATTATCGAGGACAATAAATAATACTTTTTGTACCGACAGTATTTACTCTGTGCTTCCTGAGTAATGACCTCATGTAAAATGCATGGCGCCGCACCGTGCACGCTGGCCCGCGCAGGGCGGGTCAGGTCTTGTCGTGAGCGGGCCGGGCCTGCCAACCTTTCTTCCTCACAAAACAGAAAAGCGACGATGAATTATGCTGTAAAAGATGAAACAATAGGAGATATATCACGTTACTTACTCACGGACGGCCGGAAACGGCGTTTCTGAACGACAGCCGGGGTTTAGTTTAAAATAAAATTTATTTATGAAGGATAATCCGTGGTGTGGTAGTAACGGAGCTAATTTTTTATAGTTGAACTTCGTCTAACCTTTTCCTTCAGGTAGTTACGGTCTTGTACAACACGAGCACTGTAAGCGGCAAAAATATATTGAACATTTTTTATTAACCACAAAATGATTTATAAGTGTAAAGGAAAATTCATTTACAAAGAGATAATTTTCTTTTTGGATGGATGATATTTGGCAATGACAAATATTTACGATCAGTTGTTTTATATTATTGGCATGACATACCAGCGTTTTTACTTCTGTCTTTGGACTCTTCCCCAAAAATGAACACAACGTTAATAAATAAATAAACTAATATGAAATAATTTCACAACATTAAATTTAGAAATAATTCCAACTTTTATTTTACCTTTGCGAACTACCATAAACTGGTTTGATTAGAAGCAATTGTTTTCAGATAAAAAATGAAATTTTACAAAAAATACGCTTTTTACGATAGACACGAAAGAGAGCTAACCTTACGAAATTGATAATATTTTATAGTGAACATTTTACCAAAAAAACTATTTGTTACGTAAAAAATGTTTAAAATAACAATACTACACACTACAATATTAATGGCCCTTAGGGAACAAGCAGTATATTTGTAATACTGCTGTATTAGAGAAGATAGTTTTTAATAACCATTCACGATGTGCCGAGTATATATTGAAACAATTATCTAATACAACCAATCAACAGACTATACCAGATACGAAACAAAAAAAGTGGGGTTCATCATTTTGTAATGTTGCTCACTGTAAATAATTTGTACTGTGCAGTATGAACCAGGTTATGAACCATAGAATTTAAATACGTCAATCAACATTACAATGGCGAATCGAATTACAAATCACTACAATGAACGTATTATTACGTAAAACCACGGCGAAAATCGCTCTGTGAGCAAGACGAAAACAATGGCGAGGAGAGGCGTTCCACAAAGAGGATGGGTCGTGAGATCATGGAACTTGCTGTGTTATAATAAATTAATGATGCTTTCAGTAATGACTGTATAATGCCGTCTTATAGTATACAAGCATATTTTTAATAGAGGGCTGTCATATTGCGAAGCTAATCTAAGCTTTTCCTTATTTTCCCTTTCACGCCATATTGTTTTCATTACATTTAAAACTTTTTAATCCAATACGGTTTTGGTTCCAATTAATGCACCTTGCAAACTTATAGTCGTTGTCCATCGTCATTATTTATTTATTAACAATAATGGAGAATATTTTCATTATTGGTGTTTCAGATGCTAATTATTGTCAAAGAATCCGTGACAGAAGAGATTGCAAAGTAAACGCTGAATTCATCTACTAGACTATAAAGCAGGAAGATGCATAACATAAAGATGGACTGGGAGATAGGGACTGGGAGGCGGATGTCTATCTTTGTTGAAGGATTCCTACAAGAGTTCATTGTCTGGGTGCTGAATTGTTCTTAACGAAGCAAGAATACCCACGAATGTTCATCCTTATCTTTTATCGAGCAGTTATTACAGAAGTCGCGTTATTATCTGGGTTAACTCTTCGGAGATATAATTTTGCATTTCTCTATCGTCATCAAGCAAGAACTTAAATCATATCACCTTGTTTCTAAATGATAAAGATGTAAACATAGCAACAAAATTAACACTGTGATGTTTCGAACTTTTGCGATGACAAAAGAAAAGAAGTATTGGTAAAACAGTTCAAAGAATTTCAATGAATTAATTATGATTCAAGAAAAACGTAAAAGAAAAGATGTGCAATATCTAATTTTATTTGTCTGATGTAGTAAGCAACAATCATGTAGCGTCTAGCATTGACCTATTACATTCCCTTTTCATTTTTGGATCGAATAACACTCTATTCGAATTAATCATCGCCAGAGAAAAGAAAGGAAACAAGCGTTTACGATGATTTGTGACCGTATTACTCGAAGATGATTGTCGGGGAGGGACCTATGACCCCACTTTGGTTACGGCCGTTCCCCTAATAGCTATGATTTGTGTCGACCCATTATAATTGTTGTTTCACTCTGTCCATGCTAGTTCCAAACTGGTTCCCGTTGATAAATTGTTGTCATAGCTTCGTCCGCCCGGTCCCATCAGACTTTCTACGGTCATATTACGCTCGGAATATTGTCCTAGACATATTTTAGTAATTCCCGGGGCTACGTTAAAATGGTTACGAGGGACCTTGAGCCGTTGGTAAAGTAATTTACATTTCTTCTGGTCCATTCTCGTACCTTGGTCAAATTGTAATCACGTAACATGTTTTGGAATGTATAAAACAATGAGGATAATTTACTGGATACTTTTACCCTAAATTAAACTTTTTAAGACACCTTATTCATTTTCAGTTCCACAGATAATTTAGTACAGATATTCTAATAAAATGCATTGATTCTGCATAAACTTTACAGGGTCGAACTCAATAATATATTTCTGAGAGGATAGTTCCGGGAGTCAAAAGTGTATAAAATATTGAAGAAATGCGTTAATATGTGTTTAGGATCTTAAATGGATTTACTTGTATATAACCAAAGAAAAATTAGGGGAAACGGAAGGGGGGGAGATAGATCCCCCAAATCCGCTTGGGCACATACAGTACTTGCATATTCAAGGACCAGTTCAGAATAAGGAATGCGGGCACCTTCAACTCCGAACATAAAAGCCAATTTTCACTGGAGAAGTACAAACTATAAAAGTATTATATTTAGAAATAAATCGATTTTCTGCCCCGCTAGTTTTGGTGGAGATCAAAATGAGAGAGATAGAAAGAGTTAAATATATAAAAAGATTATTTTTTTCTCATATTATATTTTTCCTAGCTTAGTACACAGTAGTTCTATCGCCGTCACACAAGATAAAGAGACAGAAAGTCGCTACTTTAAAGGTCTGTATGTGGTTAGCTGACGCTGATTTAACATTTAGTTACGTGTCTTACGATTGTTCTTAAATGTGTCAAGCTAAGACAAATATTGCTTAAGCACAAATTATCCTTTCAAATTTGTAACTCTTTTTAGGCCCCCTATTTCGACCTGTACCAAATCTAGCGCGGCTGTGATCGATTTTAAGAAAACCCAGGTTGTGTGCTTATACAATGCAAATTTGCTCTCGTCTCCTGGACTACGAGTATTACATATCCAATACTCGAAGGGACATAATACTCGTATTTTCGGGATTAAAGTCAAATTGACAACGTCAACTGGACAATGGTTATTTTGTAAAGGAGGCTAACTGATAAGGATAGATGACCATTACATGAACTCGGCAGGTGGAATTTAAAATTTCAATATAAAATCAACGTCTCTATATTTCAACTATAAAAGCTCTTACCGACCATATTTTAACCTGAACATCCATTACACCTTATGAATATCCGCGTGAGCTCATATCCGCCGCTTTATAATCATTACTAATCACGTTGGGCGATGCATAATTACGCTACGCCGCCGATCACGCGTACCTTTCCGGCCGCGCCACATGCGGCGGTGGTTGGGCCCGAATAATTAGCTATCCGGAGCTGGAGAGGTCTCAAACTGGGAAAGTAAGTATGCGGCGGCGGCGGCGGCAGCAGCGGGCTACTGGAGTATGAGCTGAGATCTTCGGTCGGCAGAGTGAAGAACATGTTATAAATAATGTCCATTGATAGTTTTAAGCGAAAACTAAGTTCCCAAATATAATTCTGGTTTCCACAGGTTCCATGGTGTTCAAAGACAATCAATCCTGGAAAAAACAAAATATATTTATAATTTAAAGTCCGTTCTGCAGAATCCCAGTTTTCTGATATAGCAATATAGCAAGGCTCATATATTGGTCCCAAACGTGTCTATCTTATAAATTAAAATGGATCGCTAAATGTGCTAATCTCGAGGATGGCTTGAAGCATTTTATCTATTTCTTTTAAATTTTCTTTAAAGTCCGAGGAAATTTCATATGAAGAGAAAGATCTGAAATGTATTTTGAAGTATTTTACAATTTGAAAAATTGTGATAATATTTATGTGTCAATAATCCACATATAATTGACACTACACAGTTGTTGACACTTTCAGCTGAAATTTATCAGAGAGGCTGAAACATTTGTTATCATCTTAAATTGTATAAACTATTAAGTATACAGTGCTTGATCAGTAGTGTGATGCAGATAGGAAAGACAATTATTTAAATTCATTATTTATTTTGCTCAAAATTTCGTAAGGGACGAATTGAAAACATCTAATGTATTGAAAGTACTATAAAAACACTGTTATAAAATCCACCTTTACGCATTTGCTGCGGTAGGCTGTACTGTTTATTGTACAGTACACTGCGCCGTGTGATATACTGTCTACCGCTAAAACCGCATCATCCTCACTGTAAGCCAGTAACGAACGGGAAAGATTTTTTTTATATGCCAAAGAAACAGGCACTATCCAGTCCATAGAAATTCACTTATTTACGAACAACCTTTATTCTTCCTAAAGAACTTTTCTACCACTGTTGGTAAAAGTTAAACTACCGCTAATATCTTGGTGATTATCAATATCTGGATGTGATCATTACACAGCAATATTAGATCAGACTGACTAGGTGGCTGAAGCCTCATACCAATCTTATTCATAATATCGAGCGTTTTGTCTCTCGACCTGGTAGGAAAGTAAAGAAGACCAAGATAGTACCAGCTCCTAAGGTCATCTCAGTTTTACCAGATGCCCATTGGCCGTTTCTGAGAAGTGACATTCTTTTAGATGTATACCTCAAGGTCAAGTCAAGACAGACGACGGTGACTGGGGAAATTCATATCTATTTTAATCAGATAAGAATGCTCTTATAAAACCTGAGCACTACATGAAACCGAGTTACTTTGTCATTCTACGTTTTTATCAAAGTTTTACGCTTAGAAAGGTAATTTTGGAAAAGTTCACGAGATTGTGAATGCCCAAGATATAGATAGCTTTTTGTTGGCCTGCAGTGCACAACAGAAACATAGCAATAGCTGATTTTCTAGAAATAAATAAAATCATTATAATAAGATAGTTGATGCCCATAAAATAAATGAAACCACCAATACTGTGACCACTGATGGTCTTAAAATGAATGAAGCCTACAATACTATGACAGATGATAAGTCTTATCATGAATAAAACCTCTAACATTATAATCATGGATAGTTTACAAATGACCAGTAATATAAAATATTACATACACGACAGTATGTGGTAGCAAATGTTTTTACTCCACTTTATTGGCGTGAACGGGACCTGTGTTGTGTACATATACAACATAGATATGACGTGTACAGCTGTTTATGACGTCACACACGTACAGTCTCCCATTCACTATGGCACGACGTGTAGAGAGTGACGAACTTCCACACCCGCCAACAGCTGAAGTGTGACGTTACATGACGTCGTAATGTTGCCGGAAGCTGCCAAAGAGGAAGCAGCGGAGGGCCAGTGCCCCGTTGTTTATTGATCATAGCAGTGCAGTAGCTTCCTTCTTGTTCTATCTACACCCACGACATACAAGGGCTGGTGATCGTTTGAAATGCTATATTCCATCTTTTAATTGAACCGAATGTTAAACTACATAATACGCACGAATCGAGTAAAGTAATCTTTCACGGCTGACAACAAACTTATACATAAAAGTACTTGTAGTATAAACACTAATAACATACATTTAGTTTAACTTGTATCAGATGCAATAAACAAAGCACGTTAGTTGTGCTATGAATAAAACGCTGAAAACTAGGGAACTAGTGAGAGAGAAAATATTCAACACCTATGTATGTAGCAATTTTTTATTAAGTAATGAGTATAACAAGAAGTAAAAATACTACTATTACAACACTACTTCACCCAAACAATGGAAATCCGGGTTTTCCTCTAGGAAAGTTTCACTTATATTACCAACGTGACAACAGCCTTGCTCTTATGACATTATCCGAGATCATCTACGATGGCAAAAGAATAAGAAGTATATAATGTGTTACAAACAAAACACACACTCGCTCATCAGCCTTAAATATTAATCATACCACCAGGTCATAAAATCGCTGATATCTTCACACTGATATCTAAATAACAGCGGAAGTTGGTTTGTAAACAAACAACGTTTCAAAGGGTTGCCTTGTTTGATCGTGAGGCCGGCAATGAACGAACCCAAACGGTTTTCCGATAATTTATCTTACACTCGTAGCCAGTTGTGACGTGTTGGTTGTTCAGTTATCACAATAAGAGTAACTGCATATAGCAGGAAGTCGGATGAGTTATCTCCCGGAGAGCTGGTGTGGGCTTCATTCAAGCGTCATCCTCCACCGGGTGCAAGAAGTCGTTTATCAAAGATGACTAAAAGTATGCTCAACAATGGTGAATAAATATGCGTCTCTGAGTCCGTCTTCGATGAATGGTTCGTTTCGTGCACCCTAACTACCCATCAATATACAATGGAAACTCACAATTGTGGTTTTAAATTACCGAATTCGATTCGTCTACTGATAAATCTTGCCTTGGTGAGAATTTTCCTTGGAGCATGATCGGGTTATTTGAAGACTACCGGTCAGTATGAGCTGAGCGTATCTGGCCATTAATTAGGAGGAGAAACTCAACAATTGTGACTAGATGATCGGATTCGACTTGATTCTACTGATTGACCTTGTGTTAGTGACCATTTGTGACCATTGACCCTGGAGGATTTTCAGGTCATTTAAAGATTAGTGGTCAATATGTTCGTTAGGTAAAGCTTAACTGCTCATTAATTAGGAGGAGAAACTCGACAATCGTGATATTGGATGATCGGATCCAATTTGGTTATACTGGTCGACTTTGTTTCGGTGACGATTTGTAAGCATTTACCTCGGAGGACTTTCAAGTATTTTTACATTGCAGTTACATAAGTAGGCAAATAAGGAGCTAAATTTACCTCCAAACGTAAAAGAGTTGGATCGATTAACTGATCCCGAAGTTAAAGTGGCCATGCTTTTCCACCTAATGTTATGTATAGATGTCGCTGAGAATCCTATACGTGATTCCTCTACGTCAAGGAATGGTAACTCAAAGTCATCGAGGATATCGCACTAGCACAGACCAAATTCTGAGCTAGTTAATCTTGCACAAGAAGAACCCGTTTTGGCCTTCATTGCACTTATCATAAAAAGCCCAGTCCTAAAGAATGATTTTCTCTATTCTGGTCAACTTCGCAAGAAATAAATAATTCAGAACAGATATTCCACTTATGTCATGGATGTCTCTGAACCACTAATCTTCGCCTTGTTTACAAACCATATCGAGCAAACGGAGTTCTTCTTCAATTGTTTAGTACGTCAAAGTCATTCCACACAAAGGAATACCTTAGCGTCATTTGAAGCAGACGGAATTTCGATCTATTCCGACAAGATAACACTAAAGAATATATCTTGTCGCATTCAAGAAGTAATGAACCCATAATACTTCTTCTATACCTGTAATAATAAATAGTGAAGAATTTTTAAAAGTCTTCATTTACATACCGGTTATTGTATTTCACCTCAGCATCTAAACATATCATTGTAGAGGGTGTATATCAGGATGTCGTTCGGGTTATTATTCTTTGTATACTACTTGTATACAAAATTCATCAAATCAACCTAAGAAAATATACGCATATGTTTGTGAAATTCTTATCCATTAACATATTGTTATTTACCCATACAAATGATAAAAACTTAATAACACGGTGCTACACCATTTATAAACGTTCGCTTTGTAGACCACATACTCATGTCTTATAGATAAACTAAATGATCTATTAGGTTTAAAAATATTTGTAAAAGTTTAGAAATATATACAGTAGATACGTTATTTTGATATTTTAAAATTATACTTACACTCCTAAGAGTTTCAAGATTTGCCCATAAATAAAATTCGAACTTTAAAACTATTGGACGTGAATATGTCAGTTTATTACAAATACAATATGACATAAATATATTATATTATTCCATTAATCATCAACTAGGTTACATATGTAAACTGCATCGGAACATTGCTCAAATAATTAAATTCATGAATTGGCCTCACTGTTTTCAGTCAACAGATGCTAAACTGAATCTGCCAGTAATATATATATATATATATATATATATATATATATATATATATATATATATATATATATATACGCCCCAACATATGAGTTACACTTCTTGAACATAACCAATCAAATACTATTATAACCTATAACTCAGCTTTAAGTACATCTTATCTAACACAGCCTGCTGCTCTGTGTCTTTTTTGTTTTTCTTTTTTTTCTCTACCCTCATATTATCAGCTTAATTCAAAGCCATTGCGTTTTTATTTTTTCCAATCGAGTTTATACCATTTACAATACATATTTGCAAAATAACTCAGTTTGAAATTGGTCCATAAATAGCACACTAAGGGCGATGCCCGGCAGTTAAACTGGAATAAAAGCGTATTTATAGCACACAAGACTACAGGAAGATGATGATATATAGAAGACAAAGCCGCCCAAAGGAAATGGACTCTGACGTTGTGTGGTTTGCTGCAAATAACTACTGTAAATGCGAATACATATTGTTAGATGATGAGATAAAAGTTAGTCTTAGCCATGCCATTTCAGAAAACATGTATTCAAACAGTACATGTGAAGAATGTACTGGATGTACAGAACATGTGAAATTTCTACAGTAAAATACTTTTAAATTTAATTAACCTTTTACTTAAGTTGTATTTTTAGATTGTTGTTTCTTAAAGGCTATTTTATTATAGTTTTAAAATATAGATTAAAAAGTTCTCCATTGCTCGTGATGTTAGAAATTTTTTACATATTAAAAAGCAAATATTTATAAAGTTTACGAGACATTAATGATATAAAGGTAAAAACATGTTTGAACCCGTGTCATTAACAAAATATGAATATTCCTACTTAAAAATAACTTATATAGGTTTTATTTCTAGTGGTACAGCTCAGTATCTGTACATTGTGTATCTTTCTTTGAATCTCTTGTAAATAACAACTTTTCGTAATCTCCTGAGGGTTCCCTCAGCTGTGAGTATGTGATACATGAAACTAATTTTTTATCTATGATCTTCAATTCAGAATGTCACCCACCTTGTGAAAGGAGATTGAGCAAATAGCAAACTTTCATTATCGTCCTTTGCACTTTGCCAACAATTTACGTTACCAAAAGTAAGCATTATCCGTACGTGCATGATTAAACAAGTACGAGCAGCTTATTAAGCTTAGGTTATGTTCCATAGTTCAGAACGTGGAGCTCGATATTACGATACACCCACCTGCTGGTTGCGTTAATATATTCTACTAACAGCCATATTGCTGAAATGTCTACACTATTAAAATAATATTGATTAAAAATTTAAAACTAACCTATCCATCAATTTGCCTTAGCAGTTCGTACTTTAATGTTCGAGAAATTAGATATTTGTAAGCGTACAAGTACTTTGAAAACTTGTGGTTCTCCTCAAGTGTTAATCTACCAGTGTCCTTAGATGATTAAGACAGGAAAGAAAATAAAAATTCATACATTTTAAATCTAAAAAAGAGGATTTCAAACGCTTTTACGAAATTTCAAAAAGAATTACAACAAAGACATAAGAAACGCGACAAGGCACGAAACGTTGAAAATAAACTAAAGTAATCTGTCAAAAAGCGCCTGGAATATAATTAACTTAACACAAAACAAGAAAATCTTCCAAATGTTCAATTTCAAAACTTAAAACTAATAATGAAATTATTAATGATCCAGTAAAAGTGGCAATTACATTTAATGATTTTTCAATTGTTGCTGGACCAGACAGTTCATTGAATCAGAATATCCCCTCGAGGGTTATGGACGAGGTCGGCGTCGTCCATGTTCCTTCATACTGTGAGTGAGGTAGAGGTGGCCCGTATCATGTAGGATCTAAAACCAAAGAAGTCGTGTGGAATGTCTGTTTGGTTAATCAAAAAGTGCTTCAAGCATATTTTGACACCAATCACAAAATTAATCATCTCTCGTTTGCATAGGGTGTCTTTCCGTCCGCACTGAATATGTCCACTCTGATTCCAATGTACAAAAAAGACTGTCCTTGCACCTCAAGCAACTATCGTCTAATTTCCATTCTTAGCAAAATGTTTGAAAAAAACTTTCCTTAGTTTTAACTAATTCCTTGACCGCTTCGAAATTCTCTGTCCTTTTTCAGTTTGGGTTTAGGAAAAACAAATCGACCATCGATGCCATAACTGAACTTATTCATAATGTTGCCGATGGCCTGGAGAGAAGAGAACGTATGATGAGCATATTTCTCGTCCTCTCCAACGCTTTTGACTATGTGCATCATGCGACACTGTTGCACCAGTTATGGACTAGTAGTATTAGAGGTTTGCCGTATGATTGGCTCTCGTCGTATCTTAAAGATAGAGAACAATGCGTACGGATTGCGAATGTTCTATCTAACAGGGCCAAGATGCCCTGTTGTGTCCCTCGGGGATCAATATTAGGGCCAGTTCTCTTCCTTATTTATGTTAACAAGTTGAATACATCAATCCAGAATGGAAAGATGATTCAGTATGCTGATGACACGACTCTCTGTATTAAATCGAAATTTAAAAAATTATCTTGAAGTGAAATCATTTATCGACTTAAATTCATGCATCGAATATTTCTCAATACTCAATTAGAAAACAAACCGCTCAAAATCAAACTCAAAATAAATTTTTGCCTTCGGCATCGTAATGATGGACGATGTTTTTTTGGAAGAGGAAGTTAAATACCTTGGAATGTACCTTGATCGAGGGCTGATATGGGACTTTCATATTGACAGTATCTGCTCCAAGGTTGCTTCTGGCACTTATGTTTCGCGTAACCTTGCAAAATTCTGCTCTATTGATGTATTAAAATAATTTGGCCTGATACATTCACATTTGTCTTACGGTTTGAGTCTGTGGGGCAGCTGTTCTAAATACAAACTCGACAGATTATTTAGAACTCAACAGAAAACTGTTAGAATTCTTTACCAATTGAATTTCAGAAAGTCGTACAAAGATGCCTTCAGGGAGTTTGGATTGTTAACATTACCAGATCTATATATTCTCGACGTCCTTCTATACTGTCGACTCAAATGTGAGTTGGTCCAAGGCAGTGACGTCCACCAATACGAGACAAGAGGCATAGAACTTTCGGATTGTACAACATAGAACGACAGCATTTGGACACTTGCCGTCTCAAATTGGTATGGAACTAATAAACAAGCTGCCTGAAGGAATCAAACATATCAGTGGTTCTAAACGATTCAAATCTCGATTAACACACCTCCTGGTTTCAAAGGCGTTTTACTTTGAAGAGTTCATGTTGGGTTGTTGGGACGAAAATTATTGAACAATATTGAAAAACAAGAATCAAACAAAAACCCCCAGTTCTGTTATACAATTGAATAGCTATAACTGCAATATAATCAATGCAAATTTATATAATAATTAATGTATCTGACGCATACGTGCAATCTTGTAGTTGATGACGCAATCCAGATTATTATTATTAAATAGGGCAATCTTTCAAATTTTAAATGTTTATAATGTGAGGTTTGTTAGTTGCAACTCAAACAAACTTCTGGGTTCGGAATTCCTATCCACTTTTTATGACTTAGTAAAACACGCCTCCAATACTTACGTTACGACAACAAACTAATGGGTGTTTTAGCGTTTTACAGCCTCTACCATAAAGCAGGGGCTATTATGTTTTGTAAAGCGATCGCCGGAAATCCGGCGTAAAGAAAGTGGGAGGTTTACGAAGAGGTTAGTGACTTGGGTTGTAAACTGGCGGCCGGAGTGACGCCGCGGCGCGACTTGTGGTTGGTTTATACCCCCATAAACACGCAGACGACCTGCCGGGTTGATAACTGATAACACTCCAGCACGTGTCAGAATACAATCAGCTGTTCTGACAAGAGATGTGTTTACAGGGCTGAAGCTGCGATAAACACTGCCTTCATATACATTTTAGCTGACTTCCGGCACGGCGCAGCGGTGGAAGTTTGCAGCATACGAGATAAGAGGTAAAGAAGAACAACATGTTACTGGTGAAAAGTTCATATAAATCTGAAAGTCCATTGCGTAATCTTGGTCTTGTATGTCAGTCATCATTTTGATCCTTGCTATGTCAATCCAATCATATTTGCCCTGAATTTAATTCACTGAATCGACTTGATCTTGCAAGTCTTACTGTGCCAGTCTTCATGTTTCTCCATGTTTCTTCAAGTGCTGCTGCGTCAGTCCTATCTTAGTCCTACAAGTCTTCCTTTGTCGGTTCTCATATTATTCCTCCCAGTCTCATTGTGTCAGTTCTTGACCCTCTTAAGTACTGTTGTGGCAAACGATATGCTTGAAAATTCTTAACAATTGGTAGGCAAAGCAAGTTTAAGCAAATATTGGTATTATTGGTAAAATAAATATATTGGTATTTTATTATGAATTCAAAAATGTTAAATCTATAATACATTGATTCCTATACTATGTTTCATAGTAGGTATACTTAATTCATTTATAGGCATCAAAAGTCAATACGCACAATAGCAACATAAAAGAAGAGAATGTACTGCAAAACGCATCTTTACCTTTTCTAGTTTTTGGGTATCAACAAACAAAATCTTTGCTAAACATGACAACAACCAGTGGTACGTCACTTTCTATCACTGCTGCGAAGAACGCATATCCATCTATCAGCCGTGATGGCAGCCTGAGGCTACCAAACAGTAGCAGTCGGAACGACCATCATAGTAACCCATCCATCACGGAGACTGACGGATGGTAATTGCAGACCAGTTGTCAGGTTAAATTAGACCTGGGCTAGGACGTAACCATTAGGCCTGCTATTAGACTTAATCATAGATTCCGCTGTTTAATTTTTGGAAGATGCACCAGGCCTATCCTATATTTAATAGATGTCGGGTATAAAAAAAGATTTTGAGATGATTACAGTAACTGTTGTTAAAACTCAGCCTTAGAAGGAAAATTTCTATCAATCACAACTGTTCTTAAAATTGCTTCCACTTCATAATTAAATTATTTTTTTATTACATTATAATCTTGTATACTCTTTTCATTATTATCTACTCTCTGATATATATTTCTATATTGGAGATATTTGTAGGATATTCTACGATTTTTAAGAACAAATATCCACTTACCATCTAAGATAACATACTTTACGACTTCATACCCAATCAATGGTAATATTTGTTTTACCAAATTCGAACTTCGACTAACTCGTTTTACTCCAATTGCAATCGTTCAATGACGTACATCTGATGACTTACTCATAAAGAATTGTGGTAATACTTTATCGTTCCACACAACAAGCAACATTTGCCAAAGAAATCATGAGTTGTACTGCCCATTTAAGTAATCTCTGGACAGCAATCATGTCTGTGATTCATTTGCTTATTCAGCCAATACTATCGCGGCTATCGTGGTAGCTCACTACGAGCTGAAGTAACTCCTATATTGATAACTGCTATGTCTAAATCTATATAATACTTTTCGAGAACCATATATAACTAAAGTTTCACTCCTTCAGGACAACGTTGTTTCCAGTGGGTATGATTGTATGGTATAGTTACACTTCGTTAACCAGGGAGATATCAAAGTTAGGGTGAGCGACTGATATCCTAGCAATGAGCCGCTCACTCAGTCATTGATGATGTTTCATAAATCGCCCCTTAGATTAATCTAAATGTAAGATAGTCTTATAACCTTCTCAGAAACTTCTCTACCAGATGAAAAAAGCCTTTTATCTTGTTTCCTTGATAATCACACCTAGGATATATCCGTTCTCTGATCTTGTATGTGCGACAGGTTCCGTTTCATGTTCCACTTGACGGAACACCGGACACGAACCGTTTTCACGGCCGGTACGTCACCAGGCACCGTGACTCGCCGGAAGGCACAATGGGGCAGGGGAGGCTCGGAGTCGCAGATCCAAGGGTACAATTAGCCACCCCCGCTACTCCGCCATGGACAGGATGTTTGCTTGCAATCGTGCTCGTGTGGGCGACACCGCACTCGGCTTGTTAGCGGTGATGACTCCACTTTACCGGTCGCAACGGTGCGGTGTCCTTACATGATCACTGCTCGGAGTGCTTCGGGTTCCCAAATTACATCTCCCTTTTCAAGGACATTTTCTTGTCATGAAATCTTTGAAATACATTATACAAAGAAAATAATAAAAAAAATACTCGTTGGCCACAAACTAATTATTATTATTTTTTTTTGTGCTGGTCAAGAAAATCACCTTTTAAAAATGTAATGTCCAAGTTAGGATTGATTAATTGTTGGATCACTTTCTGTTCTTCTTAAAATGATATTTGCCGTATCAAAAATTCGGTAAACGGACTGTAGGTCCACATCATAAAACTGCCGGAAGCATTTCTTACCTACTTCTTAAGGGGTGGACAGTGGGTCCGCGGTCCCGGCCTGGGACCCACTGTCCGACTCACGGGATTCTTTTGACGAGGGGTTGACAAAAGATCGTCGTACTCACACTGCAGCACTTGAATGGATGTTTCGAGATCTAAACTCTATATCTGCTAAATAGTTTTCAGTACACTACATAAGACAGCTGCAAAAAGAATGAAACAAAATGATATACATAAAATAAAGTCAGGTTAGTTACGCCATTTCTAACTTAAGAATGTCTGTAACGATTATAGTGGTCTTTGGTTTATTGAATATGTTTTCGCTCCGACTAGGAGAACAACGATTAAAATATCGTAAGAATGCACAGAAAAATCAGGTAAAGAGAACAAGACATTTATATAATAGTATAAGAGCCTGTTAACTTTAGTCAATTGTCCTGTGTAAACATTGTTTTATAGTAGCACAATCATAAATTACCTTACATTTAGTCGTGAAAGCATAGAGTAAGCTTGATAATAACAACACTTCTTATTTAAACATTTTTTTGCGACCACTGTTGAGCACAAGTAAGACAAATATTTAGATAAGAAAACTAAAAGTTTTATTACAAATCTACTTTTAACTGTACACTTTAGTAAATATTGAGTATGCATGTTGAGTACTGTATGCAGACATCAAAGGAATGTACTATATAACTGTTATATAGTTATAAAACGCATAGTTTATTTGACTTTTGACAGAAGTAGGCTTCTCAGAAGTTTGTTTGTACCTTGTTCGAGAAAATAAAGCAACATTAACTAGGGCTTTTTTTTATTAACTAAACCCCAAATTTTAAACCTTTTAACGCTTAACGGTTTATTTTAAAGGAGAATAAAACTAATAGGGTTTAAGAATAAATTTAAGAATTTGGTGCGTTCGAAGTTCTTATAACTGCTAGTAATTAAACATGTTATCTCCTGTCGTTCCGGGATCACTATTTGAAATAACGTTAAATTTTTTCGCAGCGGGATATAGAGATGAATAGCAATTGGAAGTTTGAATGAAACTAGACACATTTTTTAGCCGTTCATCGAATTCCTGTTTGAGTGATATTTACAACGAATCGTTAGCGACATCAGGTCACTATTATGTAAGTTAGTATGTCTGTGTAGGAAGATGTTTTGTTTACTGTTTGGATTATATGCCAAGAGCCACTATTTAAGGTAATAAAATATTTTGTCTTCGTATCTATTTAACTTAATTTGGTACAATTTTAAAAATGATATATTAGATATGAACTAAATTGTTATTTTAACTATTAACAATGTTAATAAAACAATAAACCATCCATTTCAATTAACGTGTACTACGAGTAACGTGTCTACTGGTATATACAGTATTATACAAACGATGGTCCAATATAAGGAATAACTAATACAAACTTACTGTAGATGTTTATGATTCATTAGGACAATGCCAAATTAATCAGAGAGTAATATAATGGAAATATGGATATTCGTTAAGATATAATCCCGTTAAGATATGTGGTAGCTTGAGTAAACTGTTGTTAATATTTACTGCTTTAGCAGTACGCTGTGCGAATGTAGTGGAAGCATCACTGACCAGAATAAAGAATAAGTGCAGGTAGAAAAACTAATGCACGGCCAGGTCAGTTTTGAAAAGAAGGACAGTTAGTCCACAGGTATCAGCGTGGACTAACTGTCCTACCCTGCAGAAAAGTGACGTCAGCCACCCTCGTCAAACTAGGCGTGGACGTACAGTCCTAAAATCTGAAAATAAGGCGACATGTATATTATCTTTTATATTACATATTTCCATTGTACTTTGCACCTGCAGCTCCGCTCTTCCCTCCACGTTTTACTACATTTCAAGAGCCCGACAACCCTAAATATAATCAAAAACACACAAAGAGTAGTGGTGTTCTTAATAGATGTTTCTCTACATCTATTTAGGTGAAATTTCACATATAATTTGAAAAATACCATTTAGAGCAAAACTAGATGCTCAAAGATGAATTTTTATAGTAATTTGTTTAAACAATGAAAAAACCTAGATAAAGAATTTGATAAACATTGCAATTTATAGTCTGAAAAACAAAATACCACATCGACCATATAAATGCATTCACTGTAGTTGTAATCCGAAGTCAAAACCCCCAGGCGTTCAACTATAAAGTCTGTTTGTGGAATGAAAGATTGAGAAATCAAGTTTGAGACAAGTCAAGTGCCTATTTTCCATTGAATTTTTGCTCCATGTTAAATATAGAGCCTCGGAAGAGCAGGCAGCATCCACTAGCGTGTCCTCTTACATACGGGATGCTCGCATAATCAAGCAACATTAGATACCGCTAATAAAAATTACACAGAGTCGATAAAAAAACCCTCAAAACTAGCCTAATGACTGATCAATCCTCCGACTTGAGTAAAAGTTTAGACAAGTAGTAGTAATGGGGTTATAGAAGCGATGCGACAATATGCTTTTCGAGGCCACATCACGCCCAACTCCGAACTCAACACTAAAACTGTTGCCGTCTTCAATTTCACATTCAGAGGGTAACTACAAAGGTTTATTGTACTATATTCAATTTACCTAAGGTTTACGCTGACACTTTAAGTAATGTTTGATATGATAAAGGTTGAATTTTAAAGTGACACAAGCCTGTTTTATGTATTTTTTGGCTCGGTTTCTGTAAAGTAATTTATACACATTCTTGTAATTGTTTTCTTTTAGCCACCCCTTAAAGCTGTCGTCCTCGGTAGCCGCCTAGTTTGCCTAATGGCCACGATTGATTCTCCTTCTGTACAGGTCCACTGCTTCACTGTCTAAGTCATACTGGACAATGATATAGAGTAAATGTAAATAATGTACACAAATTTGAAGGTTTTAAAAATTTCATGGAAGACTTCTCGATAGTTGTTAAATAACCTTAAATACTAAAACACGAGCTATATGATTTGATAATATTTGATGTGTTGTGCAGTTTACACCTCGTCGAAACGATACTTAAATTCTTACAATGTATCGGTTTTTATGTGGGGAACTATCTTAAACAACAGATCTTAAACCGGAAAAATATTGTGGTGGAAAGTAGCTTTCCACGGTTAGACCAAAACAGTTGGTTATGACACCGGCCGTGTAAACCGAAGACCTAATCCGTTTACCATCTTTTATTATGTAAATTAACTGTAAAAGTAAACCACAGGGCTCAATGAAAACTTAATAAAATCATGTAAATGACTGCGACTTCATGTCACGGTCGATAGTTATCACTATTCTCCTCAGCCATCACAGCGTACAAAGCTACAATGAAGACGCCAAAGAAAACGTTTACTTCACATTAAAACTATTAATAATTATAACAAGGTTTGTCACGGATACATCAATTCAAGTTTGCATGTTTCAACTTGGAAATAAACTGAAGAAGACCCCATCAAAAGAATAATGTTGAACTTATAGGAAATTAAAGCTCTAGTAGTACTGTACTTTCACAGTTGCATGTGAAATTTGAATTCTTTTTGCGACATCACTAATAAAATTATATTTCTAATATATTACCACAAATTACACTATTCTACTTATAACTAAGAGTCTAACAGGTGCATTACGTTTATAGATTATCTCATATAGAATACCCGGTATAGGATAATGTAATGCCTTCTCTCACATCCCATTAACAATCAACATTACTTCTTCAGAGGCTTCTATTTTAAAGTTGGCAACATATTCTCAATTAAGCTTTAATGATTGATAGTTACCTCTAATATGTACTGTAAATGTAGTTTATATCCATCTGAAGAAATGTACCAGATACACGAAAATGTTTAAATGCTTCAGAACATTATACATTGGCTTTTTTAAGAGAATTGGCCGGTTCTTTTACTTGTACATGTATATGTATATGATAAAAAATCGATACTAATGTAGTTTAAATAAACATTAAATCACGATTTTGCCGTTTATACAAATTTTATATAAACATATATTTGTTTAGTCACGTCAATGATGTAGAAGAAATTATAACTAAAAATATACGTTTATATTAACCAATGTAATTTTTTCTTTACCGACAAAAATATTAATAATGTACAAGTTACCTCATACCTGCATTTAATTAATATATAATTTATAATAACATTTATAGTTATATATATTTATATTTTCATCAAATGTATTCACGCTCATAATGAAGATAAAATTCCAACAGTGCAGGAAGAGCGGCTGCCGTACCGCCTGCCCTTGTCCATAGTGGACTAATCGGTCAGTGGAGTAATCGACCCTTTTCATTTGAAATGCAATGTTTTATTTGATCGGGTCGTTGGGCCAACGACCCAGTGGACTAATAGAACCTCTATAAATTATAAAACGGGTCGTTGGCCCAACGAACAGTGGTGTAATCGAACCTGCATTCTACAATTTAACTCGTTACTGCAATAGGGTCGTTGGCCCAACGAACCATATACGTTATTAGTATTTGTAAGTAAATTTTGGATCGTTGGACCAACGAACCTTGATTGTAAATTTACTGTTTAAATTGTAAATACGGTTCGTTGGGCCAACGACCCATTTTAGTTATGTTTTACTTTATGAAACAAATCAGTCCGATTACACCACTGATCGTTGGGCCAACGACCCTCTTATTTTAAACTAAAGTAATGTTTGGGTCGTTGGGCCAACGATCGGTGGAGTAATCGAACCGGACCCTTTACGAGACCTGCGGCTATCCTTACCTTTCCGGAAGACCTTTTGGTGCTGCTGGCATGCGCAAATGTTCGCATCGAGATGCTAATAGAGCAGCACTCTTCCTCGTCTAGATGTGGGTTTTATAGTCCATAGACTGAGTCACTGTCGAATGGCTGATGTATTGTATGAGTCGAATCGCATGAGATTTTTAGGTTTGATTAAGACTGCCCTGTGCAGACTTTGCTCATTCATCCAAGCGCCCACTTTCCAGCCAGTATACATAAGGGAATAACTCTAGATTGACTGCGATATTTCAATCAGAGTCAGCGTAGGAACTGACAATCGGGTTTGTCTCTCGGCCAACACAATCAGACCAAATTTACCAATCCCTGGCTTGTTAGAAGTTCAATTCAAATTTATGGTCCTTAAATTCTCTGACTACAGGGCTATTAATTTAATGATCCTCTGTAAACCTTATAAAGTATCAAGACTACACAGGTCACCTACACTCATTCAGGATTGACAAAGAATAAACAAATAGATGGTGCGATTGGCCTCAAATTCAAATGAAGCGTGACACATTAAAGAATTAATTATAATTCATCCAACATTTCATTCACTTATGAATTGAAATGATAATCTTGAAAACTACGGTAATCTTGAGCTTTAGGCCTGTGAACAATTGTTTTCGATGTATCACTCCAAATTTGTTATTCATAATTTAAGCTATAACTCAATTTTATTTATAAAGTTAGAAAAGTAATTTCCTGATTTTAGATGTCTTTATTTTTGCACGAAAATACAAGTGATTACAGTGATCAAACATCGGGCGAAAGACACAGTTATTACTAAGTGTATGCTTTTAAAAATGCTTGGAAATGGCCGAATACAGTACAAGTGGACATCGACTTGGATTTTGGAACCAAGTGACCAGCGTCCTCGGTAGAACTTCCAAATGGGACGAGCACAGTGTGGATGTCCTTCGACGAATTTATGTACCAAGTGACCAGCGCCCTCGGTAGAACTTGCAAATGGGACGAGCACAGTGTGGATGTCCTTCGACGAATTTATGTACCAAGTGACCAGCGCCCTCGGTAGAACTTGGAAATGGGACGAGCAGTGTGGATGTACTTCGACAAATTTTTGTACCAAGTGACCAGCGCCCTCGGTAGAAGTTGGAAATGGGACGAGCACAGTGTGGATGTCCTTCGACGAATTTTGGTACCAAGTGACCAGCGCCCTCGGTAGAACTTGCAAATGGGACGAGCACAGTGTGGATGTCCTTCGACGAATTTTGGTACCAAGTGACCAGCGCCCTCGGTAGAACTTGCAAATGGGGACGAGCACAGTGTGGATGTCCTTCGACGAATTTTGGTACCAAGTGACCAGCGCCCTCAGTAGAACTTGCAAATGGGACGAGCACAGTGTGGATGTCCTTCGACGAATTTATGTACCAAGTGACCAGCGCCCTCGGTAGAAGTTGGAAATGGGACGAGCACAGTGTGGATGTCCTTCGACGAATTTTGGTACCAAGTGACCAGCGCCCTCAGTAGAACTTGCAAATGGGACGAGGAGTGTGGATGTACTTCGACAAATTTTGGTACCAAGTGACCAGCGTCCTCGGTAGAACTTGCAAATGGGACGAGCACAGTGTGGATGTCCTTCGACGAATTTATGTACCAAGTGACCAGCGCCCTCGGTAGAACTTGCAAATGGGACGAGCACAGTGTGGATGTCCTTCGACGAATTTATGTACCAAGTGACCAGCGCCCTCGGTAGAACTTGCAAATGGGACGAGCACAGTGTGGATGTCCTTCGACGAATTTATGTACCAAGTGACCAGCGCCCTCGGTAGAACTTGGAAATGGGACGAGCACAGTGTGGATGTCCTTCGACGAATTTATGTACCAAGTGACCAGCGCCCTCGGTAGAACTTGCAAATGGAACGAGCACAGTGTGGATGTCCTTCGACGAATTTATGTACCAAGTGACCAGCGCCCTCGGTAGAACTTGCAAATGGGACGAGCACAGTGTGGATGTCCTTCGACGAATTTATGTACCAAGTGACCAGCGCCCTCGGTAGAACTTGGAAATGGGACAAGCAGTGTGGATGTACTTCGACAAATTTTTGTACCAAGTGACCAGCGCCCTCGGTAGAACTTGCAAATGGGACGAGCACAGTGTGGATGTCCTTCGACGAATTTTGGTACCAAGTGACGAGCGCCCTCGGTAGAACTTGCAAATGGGACGAGCACAGTGTGGATGTCCTTCGACGAATTTAGGTACCAAGTGACCAGCGCCCTCGGTAGAACTTGCAAATGGGACGAGCACAGTGTGGATGTCCTTCGACGAATTTTGGTACCAAGTGACCAGCGCCCTCGGTAGAACTTGGAAATGGGACGAGCAGTGTGGATGTACTTCGACAAATGTTGGTACCAAGTGACCAGCGTCCTCGGTAGAACTTAGTGTAAACGGCCATTAATCTACGTGACATACCTCTGTGTCTTCCAGTCCACGAGTGTTGTGTTGATTTTCATGATCTCTGTATTGTGGTAATTTAGTCACTCTCTTAGTGTTCTTCAGCAGGTGTTGGTAAAGTTCTTACTAGTATTTTCTTAGTCACAGTTCACCAATTTTTGTACATCGGAGTTGATTTGGGAAAGGTATATTTAAATAAATTTTATGACATTTATAAGACGTGTTTAATTTTCTATAACTTATGATACTTTATTCATTTATTTCCATGGTTACACTGCTGTCTGTTGGAAATTGTGGCCATATTGTTTATTAATGATTGTTGGTAGTTATAAAGCACTAAATACTTTTTAATCAATACGCGCTAGTGGCATACAGACGACATTTCAGCACATGTTAAATACAAAAACACCAATGTGTTTCTTAAGTTAGAAAATAAGTAAATTAAATGTGTCTAGCCAAAGAGAGAAAATATCAAACCACGTTGTTAATTAATATTTCTGAGACATTTTCAGAAAGCCGGTTAAAATAGTAGATATAAATTCACTAACGATTCGATTTTGTGCAGCTCTGTTTTGTTTCCTATAGTGCAATTAATTAGGAATCCTAAAAATCTTCAAATTGTTTTAAACCGAAATACTTTAAATCCCGTAACATATGGTTTGGTCTCCTTTGCAGGCTAGGCAGTCAAACTATGTATTAAAAAAGACACATCGAGTGTAATTTAAATTTATGTTCCTTTCCATTTGCATTACATAAAAGTGAACAGTTGAATATACAATTTAGCCTACGTGCAATCCGGTTGTATGCCAAAAACTCGTTCAGGTTATCAAATACTGACGATAAAAAGCTTTTTAGGCGAATGTCAAGTGACTTGTGGAATTTCTACCAATTTGGTAACCTGATAAAATGAACACCTGCCTGTGAGAGCAAGTGTTCATACACCTATACCTCCTATTCCGCACAGGAAGTTCTCTGCCTCCAGACGTATACCAATGTATATCTCGACCACTATTAGGAAGTTCAGACATTTGATGCAAAGTTGATCCCAAAATGTAAAGGCCTGGTAAAGTCCAGCAACTGTACTATTTGGCTAACGACTTTAAATCATAAAAGCCAGAGGCTAAAAATAAGCAAACGTGATTCCATGCCAAACCTCGATCGAGGTGTATTCCAACGAATTTTGAATTATTGACTTCTTCCAGTATGGAGTCTGCTAACATGCCATACTACGGTCTCTTCGACCCGAGAGGATTACTCATTAAAGCCTTAGTTACAATTGACCGTCGGCACAGACGTTCATCAATTTTTCAATTTATGGACAATTAAAAAAAAACAATACAGTAAATGAATATTTGAATTATTATCAAATTTCTTTCTGGTTTCTAACAAAAAAAATGATATTATTCAGCATTTAGCAGATATTAAAAAAAAATATCCGTAAAATATACTGCGCAAAGACAAAAACCATGGAATCATTCTGGGAGTTTCTTATTATCAGTTGGAGGGTTAAAGGGCCGGTAAACGGACTGTAGGTCCACGTCATAACACTGCCGGAAGCATTTCATACCTACTTCTTAAGGGGTGGACAGTAGGTCCACGGTACCGGCCTGGGACTCACTGTCCGACTCACGGGTTTCTTTTGACGAGGGGTTGATAAGGGATCGTCGTACTCACACTGCAGCACTTGAATGGATGTTTCGAAATCTAAACTCTATATCTGCTAAATAATTTTCAGTACACTACATAAGACAGCTGCAAAAAGAATGAAACGAAATTATATACATAAAATAAAGTCAGGTTAGTTACGCCATTTCTAACTTAAGAATGTCTAACCATTATAGTGTCTACTGGTATAGACAGTATTATACAAACGATGGTCCAATATAAGGAATAACTAATACAAACTTACTGTAGATGTTTATGATTCATTAGGACAATGCCAAATTAATCAGATAGTAATATAATGCTATATGGAATTCGTTAAGATATATTCCCTATTAGTAATCCACTTCATATGTGATAGCTTGAGTAAACTATTGTTAATATTTGCTGCTTTAGCAGTACGCTGTGCGAATGTAGTGGAAGCATCACTGACCAGAGTAAAGAATAAGTACAGGTAGAAAAACTAATGCACAGCCAGATCAGTTTTGAAAAGTAGGACAGTTAGTCCACGCCGACACCTGTGGACTAACTGTCCTACCCTGCAGAAAAGTGACGTCAGCCACCCTCGTCAAACTAGGCGTGGACCTACAGTCCTACAATCCAAAAATTCGACTTCGACTTTTCACAATTACCACGCTGAGACACAAATTCCCTTGGAGAAGATTTGCATTTTATCAGTCCAACTATCTTAAAGTATGCCCTGCTCAAAGCAAAATGTTCTTTTTTAATGCACAACTAGGACCATTTGATTACATCTTCTGTTGAAAATTTAATTTTAAATATTTAATTTTAAATTTAAACGCATATGTGACAGATACGGCCAAATACAAAATAATTGAATCGTAAAAAGTGAGGGCTCTGTGGTGTAATGGTAGCACATTCACCCGGCAAGTGAGAGATCCGGGTTCGAGTCCCGGCGGTACTTTTTGTACAAGTACTTTTTGTGATTCAATGTTTATTGAAATTAAATAAGGCTATTGCCATTTATACTAATTTAATGTAAATTTTAAATATACAAAATATTTCCAAAATTTTGCGATGGTATTGAATATGACCTCGAAAATCATAGATAACTGAACCACACTGATAAAGACAACCCACAAGTAATCACATTAAATCAACATTCTCACAAACTTTCCGCAGGAAGGCCTTGGCCACTAACTTTCTTCATGTTCTCATACATCACTAAAAGAACTCGTACAACAGAGAATATGCACGTTTATTGTGATGGGGTGATTTGTCACGTTGACGTCTAGTCTCTATGCGGATGTAGCATTAATGCATTGACAAAGGCGGGCGCAGTACTTAATTTTAGGAGGCCCTTTGTTTTAGTTTACTATTTTCTTTACTGTAACAGATAATAATAATCTCTTTACTGCATTTAACAATTTCTGACATTGTATCGTAATCGTAAAATTGAATAAAACCAGATAAATTTGCATTTTTAATTGCCTTGAACAGAACAAGATAAATGCCACAACTGTTTGAGATCCGATTCTCCCATCCCTTGTGTGAGAGTTTACTGAAAGTGAACAGTATTATCAGCCTTAGGCCATGGGCTAATCTAATGTCATAACCAACTCATCCCAACCTAACCTGACCTAGCTATTGTTATCAATCAAGGTTAGGTGAGGTAGTGTTTGTATTATTAAAAACTTGTAGTCTATAGATATAATGGAAATAAATCCATGATTTTTACAGACTTATTAATTTTTTTACATGTCATATGCCATATGAAATAACAACAAAAACTGATTAATTTTAAAAACTTTTCCTATTTATTTATATAGTAAGGCTAATAATATCTAATATTGAATCATCTATTGAACAAATTTAAATTAAAGCTTTCATTCTAGCTTTCAACTTTGTAAAACTTGTTTATAATGTCAGAAAAATCTTAACTGAGAATTACAATTTTTTCACAATATAACAACATTGGAGAATTTAGTTTGACTTGTGGAGGAGTTGATCGTTTCGCATTTTTAACACGGGTCAAAACAGAAATCCCTTATTCTGCGGTACAGTTGGTGACAGATTATGTAAGAAAAGTCCTAATGAACTATTCAAGATAGGGAACTGTAGTTTTAGACCAGTTTTGATAATGTAATCATGTAAGTCAAATATTCCTTTGAAATATTTACTCTCTCATACATTTTAAAGTAATGGCACCTATTTTCCAAGCCACTCTCAATATCATTAAGGTACATTTCATATTCTGTTTGCAGCCTGTGATATGTCCTCCAAAATGTAGCTCATTTTCTACGAGAATGTAAAGTATTTTGCTGACCTCATGTTCAAAAGCTGCTTTTCGTTTTGCCAGGACGCATATTAATGAGTTAAAGATTGTTGTGTACACTTGAGTTTTGAAAACGGATCATTAATTAAGATTAGCTTCAACACCATGGCCCTTATCTCGAATGGGTTTTCATGTTCTGAATGTTTTGTAGTTGGGAGATTCAGATTCAACTTACAACTTTTTGGCTGGTTCTTCAAACTCATTTCTTTTTTCTCTTGAGTAGCTCTCCAAGGTTTGGAGTTACTTTGTGTCTGTTACGATATTTAAGGGTTTCGCTTTGTAAATATTGGCTGACTTTATCAAATCTTTCAAAAATTTCATTCCACAAAATGGTAAGAAAAGCTATTTCGAATATTTCAAACTTATTTTCAAGCCCTTTGCCCAGGTCACTTGAACAGCAGGCTTCTGAGTGGGGTCTACAGAAGTGTTTTGAGTGATGCTTTAACTTCATGAAAGCATTTTACAAGAGCCTTTTTAATTTTCTCCAAATATCTCTTTAAAATTAGCCACCTATAAGATGAGTTAGAAAGAAAGTTAACAAGACTTGGACAAATCCCCCCCCCCAAAAAAAAACACTACAGCTTCTGTGCAGCAACAGAACCAAATGGGTTAAGTGAGTGTGATGCACAAGGGACAAATTCAGCACACGTACACTGATGTTTGATTGTAGCCGGTAGGCCAGTGTTAGCTCCTGACATATTTGCCGCATTTCCCACGGCATAGTTTAATGTTCAAACCTAATTCTGAGATAGAACTTAAAACAGCTCCTCCTAAATTATGTGAGATATGTCCTATTCCTGGGAGGGGGAGGAGCTTGAAAAGACGTTCCTTTGGCTTAGCATCTTCGGTGCAAACGTAGCGTAAAACCAAAGGCAATAATTGGCCTGCGTATGAACAATCAGGAGTAAAATGAACTAGGTGAATAATGAGAATGTTTCACACAATCTGTCATAGTTTGCCACATACACAGTCTGCCATGACATGGATAAACTCGTCACAAATTTGAGCAGATAGGTACGACACTTGTCCTTCTCCTCTATTTCCATACCGAACGAGATGTTGGGAAAGAAAACAGTCATATTCACTAGTTTAAAACATCCGAGATAGAAGACGTTGGATGTGGACCCTAAACGTTAACTGTCTCCCTGAAAATGTAACTCTCTAAATGAGAGAAATTTTACCACAGACACAAGCCTAAACAAGTACTGTGCTTCCTTGTACTAGCACTGTCTATTTTCGTCTATTGATGTAAATGAGCATATTAAAACGATGGTCTACTGATTGTTCATGCTGTTTAATTAAGACATTCCAATGTTTCCAATCATTGAACCCGGTGTTAAATTTTGTTTTCTTTTTGACGGGTTGAAATAAGCGACATGGTATACAAAAAACTTTACCAGATAACTGAGAGTTAAGCAACTTTTCTCTAACATATGACTCCTCATTGGAAAAGAGTACATGTGAAATGTTTTGTAAAAAGGGAACGCTTGGTTCCGTTATTGTATACACAATCGGATCTAGAGAAATCAGCCTGAAAATTTTGTTTAGGAGGATTTTTAGTAATATAATTTAATAATCAGTTGTAAAAAAACAAGGTTCATTGTAAGGCAAAGTAGTGAGCCTGAAGGCATCAGAGAAGAGTTTAGAGACATTTAGACCTAGTGTCCTCGCTTGACGTAGCTGTAGACGAGGTAAAAGCAAATCTTTGAATAAAGAAGGACGTAAAGTTGGGCACTTTCTTTAAAAGCTCTTGTTCCTCACTTTGATTTTTAGAAATGCGCTTCTTAAATTCAGCACCACTTAGTTTTTTTGCCGATTTGAAATAAAACTGTAAACTTAATTCAAATAAACTAAATTACAGCATTAAAATGTTGTTATGGAGATGGAGTGCGGATCAACTCAAACTAGGTACATGAAAAAATCCAAATAATTAAACAAAAACAAACTGTCTTCGCGGTGCTTTACGTCAATCAAACATAAAATAACAAATAGAACGAAGTGAGGATATGTCACATAATGTGGTGAGGCGGCGCTCAAGCGTATGCACCAGCACCGGTTTGGTCATGCATTGCTACCGCTACAGTTATATTAGTGTCAGTGTCGCTATCACCAACACTCAGCAGTATCATGACCGATAAAGTTATGTGTAAAAACTTAGTTTTATGTCTTCAGTTTACGTTTATTCAATATAACTCCAGTTTTTTTTAATCCATGGTGACTGTACTTTGAACATCATTTTATCATATTTAACTTTAATTTTATTATTTAATATCTTTTATAATTTTCCCTTTTACTCAAAATTTGGCGCCCTGGGCAGATGTCCAGTGTGTCCGGGAGCTGATCAGCCCCACTTATAATTTCTCTCTGGTATTACTATTATCCCTTTCCCCAATTCATGTACTGCTGGCAATGTTTACAAATAATCCATTGAGATAAAAAACTAGCAGAGAATTTGGTTTCCTCAGCTAATTTTATACAGTTTACGCCACGTCGATATATTACTAATAAATTTCTCCCTTGCTGAAACGAAGGATGCTAAACTGGAATTCGAAGAGCCAGTAATTTATATTCGCTTGCGAAGTTGAATGCAGGGACGAAGCTGTACTCATCTAATCAGCGATCAGTGTGACTTGTTTATTACAGACTGCCAGCTCTTTAATAATCTGATAACATATTTTTTGTTGACGATACTTATAAAAACAAAATGGACATCTTTCCTGAACAAAATTTAAGGACAGTTATTATTATGCGCAATAATACATTACATCATATGAAACAATTTATTCTTTAAATTAATTTATGAAAGTAAATTATTGAACATTAATAATTTTAAATACAACTATATATTTTAGTTTTGGTTATCGATTAAGAAAGAATATTTATAATTATAATGCAAGACGTAATACAATCCCTAGACATCAACATCGTACATTAAATTTCTTTGGTTATCCTCCAAAACTTTTAACTGGGATCACATTTTACCTGAAAGTACAAAATTGGAAAATAATAACAATTTACTTTCAAGAAAGCTACAGGGTGTTTTACTAATAGCATTTAACAGTGTTGAGATTTATAATATATATTTAAGAGGAGTCGGTTAAGTCATAATTAAGGTTAAAACCGGACTACTGAACAAGTAACATTCACATTCCTTACTTCCGCAGTTACCTCTTGGTATAGGTGCAAAACCATTTCATCATTATTGTTAATAGCTTTATATTGATTTACTATGAATACTACAATGTGGATGATCACCATGTAACGCTCCAGTATCGCCTGAAGTAAAGCCTGCCTAAAACACCTGTACCCGCAGAGTGTATAGCTTTTTAGTTGCTGGCTTACAATATAAAATAAGAAGTGCATGATGTCTGTATGAGTCTTTATTCCATTCCATACATACTTTTAACAAATCTTCCACATTAATAAACTAAGCCTTCCGCACTAATTGTTCATAATTTTTAACTATTGCACTCAAGACCTTGACAGTAAATCCTCGGCACTGAGATTTATCAGCTTGATAATGCTAAAAGTTTTATTGTCAGTAGTAATTACAAATGCAATGGAATTTAGTCCTTGACTTTCAGTCGTGGTCTGTTTACTGAGATATTGAAAATGAAAAATCCTAAATATCACAAACGCTGAACAAACCCCTGTGTTGGTTCTTCGCTCCTACCAACGCGAACATCACAACTAACAATGGGAAGTAAATATTTAGGGATCAGGTTAACAACGAGTTCTCGCCCACATCTGCGGACACTAAACCCGGAGTTAGACCCTCTTAAACTGCTCTTGTTTGTTTCCCCAACTAACGGCCACCAACTGGCACTCGGGGGCTGTAAATATTTGCCCCTGAGCACCCTGACCCTCGGGTAAACAGGCATCAACTCTGGCCTGAGTGCTTGGGAGACCACCGATTATCACGACAAGTGGATGAATTCGGCACCAGCGACTTACCGCAAGAAACATGGGTTTCTTCGCTCATAGTGTTGCTTGTCAAACAGTTTACGTACAATTTAATACATAACCTAATTGTTTTATTAATACTGTATTAACTTTAGTCACGCCTAAACAGACTGGCGGTCTTTTAAATTAAACAGGCGCACATACAAGTTTACGTAGAGATTACCTTAGTGAACTCGTTTAACTATGAAACATACAGGTTGGTTAGGACTCATCCCACGTAACACGTATATTACAATATTTCATTGTACGATAAGACAATCGTTATGAACGGTTCTGTTGTATGTGGCTGAGTTAAACACCCCCTTCCGGTACTAGTGTGGTGGTATCAGTTATACAAATCGGCCTGTCTCAGCCACGTTAAAATTCCCGTAAGCTGTGTTCGTAAGTATTAACTTTGCGTATATTGTTACTAAGCCGAGAACGTCTTGTAAATATTAATATTAACGTATTGTACAGGATGATAAAAGTAACTCAAGTCTTACTTTTTTATTTTTTGATGATTAAGGCCAGTAGTGCAGTAGTAACGCCCTTAGCCCTTCTGGCGAAGCAGTTTTTGTTTTTATTAATTAATGGCTTCACTTAAAGCTAACTAATTTGAGGTAGTTTAGACGAATTCGAGGTCAACATTTCTATTTTTTTAACAGGTTACATTATCATCAATATGCAGTGGAGTCAAGTTAAAGGGAAGTATTTTATAAGGACCTTTATTTGGGAACTTTACATTGATATACGAGAAGTGTTCAGGACTATAAGACTATGTTTTGTTATTAAAGGCTGTGTAATTATTAAGTGAAACAGCGATTGGTCCCAGACAAGTGTCAGTACATAATATCACAGAGTGTTACAATAAATTATTGTCAGCTCTGAAGACTAAGATGTATTTACTTGTGTACACGCCCCTGTACTTCGGTATAAACCGATGACTATCGACAATTAATCAAATGATACTAGGATCAATTTAGATATGAAAAGATTAATTTTGTATAACGGATTTGTGCTTGTAAATTAAAGTGGTAATGCACCCACTGCTGATTAAAGATTAAAAGGTAATAGTGCCTGATATAAAAATGTATAAATACAGTGTATGTGTGTGAGTGTGTGTTTGTACAGAGGGTGGTCTTTCTAGGGACCTTATTCGACGAAGTTATTAGTAGAGAGATTTTCAGTAAGTGCTATCATCAGAACAATGTCAATAGGTACTCAAAATCTACCTAAAAGATAGTTCCATAGAATTTTATATCCTAATGAGCAGAAACCATATATTGTTCCCAGAATGCTACAAGCAAACAAAGAATACGGTTTTAATAGTTTTATGAACAATTTCGGGAAAGGTTCGTAAAAAATATTAATTTATTTTATATTTATTCTTACAAATTGCCATTAATATGCAATACTCAATCTTATTATTAAAAATGTCTAAACACATTTTTGTGCTATATTTGTTGCGTCATGGACATTTACAAGTTAATACACACGCCTGGCTATTTTAATAGTCATATGAACAAAACAAATTAAATAAATAAGTATTAAAACTTCCCTTATGCAATAAAAATTAAACCATCAACTCGTACGTACGTAAGTTCAAAAATATCTTCTGTAGATCTAAAGTATAAAGTAAACAGCTAAATAGACAGCAATGCATACAATAATAAATCAGAAATGTATTCGCCTACTTGTTCGTTATCAAGGATTGTATGAGATCGGAATGTTTGTTACGACACAAGCAATTAGTTCATTGTTATCTGTTGTCTGAAGACACCCGCGTAGACAACTACCTTGACACTTCACGCCTTGATTTCTACAATAAAATATTCACTTCGCCAAGGTTTTCTGTTCCCACTCGGATTTTATGCAACCGCTGATAACTTTTACAAAAATAACAACTTAAATACCTTTTAACCAACTGTTGTGTTAGTTAAATAGAATTTATAATTTGACAGAATAGTATAAACCAGTTGAATATCTTACTTAGTATTTAAACTGTTCAACCAATCTGAACCGTGTCATTTAAGTCTTATTTTACATACTTAAGTTAATTTTAGTAAAGTTTAAATTAAAATGTTAATTACTCAATCATACATGCAGCTGTGATTGGTTCTAAATTACTGGTTACACCATTGATCATGTATAACTACAGATCAGTGCAATTTCTGTATTTTAACTGCCGATATTATGTTCTGGTTATTCTTGTGAGATTAGTAACGAACTGTTGAATTCTACACAAATATGAGGCACCACATGCGCATGCGCACCGATACACTAATGCTTCACCAAACACAGGAAAAAGATCTTATGAGGAAGAACGCAGAAGTGTGTAGCAACCCATGCGTTGTTTTAATTTTACGCTACCCTCAAATCTGTTTTAGTTGTATAGTTCAGTCTGTAGCTGTAGGACAATAGTTACAAATAACAACATCAGGATTGTAACAATAGAAGTGACACATTTATCATCAATCATAAAATAAAAGTTAATCATAGTTAAAAAAACATTGATTTTATAATTTTCGTCATAAACCGTGTGCTTGTATAGGAGCTGCTGCCAGTTTG
Organism: Homalodisca vitripennis; assembly: GCF_021130785.1. NCBI lineage: Eukaryota > Metazoa > Arthropoda > Insecta > Hemiptera > Cicadellidae > Homalodisca > Homalodisca vitripennis. The sequence continues at coordinate 115,855,688 of NC_060208.1, forward strand.
GCTGAGTACCGCGAGAGGGAACTCTCCTTTTACACACATGTTTAGTTTCTTCATTTACCTCACGGCCCGTTTCTCACTTCTTAAACTGGAGGGACTATCGTGGATAATGCTCGACACTGAGAGCGAACGTAATGAGGCTCAGAACCGGGTTGAATTTCCCAAGTAATAAAATATAACATAATACATTACAAGACCTAAAGCGGTCTGATATTTCCCAACCCTATATGAATGAAGAAAGTGTTTGAATTCTTGCCGGATTATGGACAAAGAACGGCTTAACGTACAGTTCATAGTTGACGTCTTGTGATATGAATAACATGTGGTCACCGACCACCGGGCTAGCTGCGGCTGACTACAATCCCAGCTGTCACATAACACAACCTCTTAAGAGGGAATAACCATGTCATGTAGCCCACTCGCCTTCTTAAATACACTGTCAACATGACCAGGCCGGACTCGTATGCAAATATCCTGAACGAGAGTGGGACGGGGTATTTTGGATATTTCCGACAGTAACCCCAGGAGTTCTTACCTGAAAAGAGAACCAGAAGCTTCTAAAGAAGTGAGTAAACTGTTAACGGTTAAGCGTGACCAGAGATATTTTTCAAGTTGTCTTGTATTACTCTTCCCTTCTTTTTCCTACCTGTCCATATCAAATCTAACTCCTTTTAATGAAATATTTTCAAAAATGTAAAAAGCAGAAAAGGCTAGTCACTGCTCACTTTTATAAGCGGAATTACAGATCGAATGGTATGGTACACATAATCGGTCAAATAATTCCGATGGCAACCTAAAAGCCCAAAAAGTTTCCCCATGGTGGTCTCTTAGCTACGCATGGAGTCCAAACTTAGTTAACAAACTTCGCTTGCCAACAATGCTTTATGTCAGGGCAATCGAGTAGCGCCGGATAGTGACATAAGCGTCTGATATTGTTCTTTAACACAAGGAAGCGGATTGGAGGTTCAGGAACCCTACGAGTATTGATAATTCATGAAAATGGCCTCAGTTTGAGTTGAGCTCCTTTACCCAGTTGTAATCTGGTTTGTCTGCTTAGATATTTGCAGAAGGTATTTATTAGATATGAGCTCAGGAACTAAACTTAAGGCAACCGCTGAAGAAAAATTGATTCCGACAGGGACTACTGTCAGTACATTGCATCCCAATTGTAAGAGTCTGGATATAGAACCATGCATGCCCTCACTCCTGTAATTTTTAATTTCTGGTGTATTCTAAATATCATCTGCTTTCCCTGTGTTTTTGTTCTCTCCCAATTCCTTTCCTATAGTCTTTGTGATCAGTCTATGGTTAATTCCGATTCTTCCTTACCAATCTAAATAAACAAGTCAAATATTACTTTTGAAACTAAATAGGAATCTAGATTTAGCTTCCGCGCCTTACAATCGATCACCGAATTAAATAATTTTGTACTGTCACTGCAATTGGTAACTTCAACATATACTTCGCCTACACTTTTACTTTCAATTAGATATCAAAGAGTCTAGTAAAAGCATGATTGCTGTATCAGGTGTGTTGAAATTCACTAAAAGTATTTACACACCGGAAGTATTTTGAAAGGCTGAATCTATTTTAAAACAAAACTCCATATACTCGGTTCAATAAAACTTAAGTTTTTAGCTTAAGTCTTTTAGTAGAGTAAAAAGAACTTAGTAACTGGAAATGATCAATTTCTTTCCTCTTACGATCAAAAATATCTTTCATATAGCTCAAGGTCACTTGAGTTACATAACATATACTTTATAATAATTATTTGTTAATTGTTGTTGTTTGTTAATATTTTACTAACGTAATTGATGTACATAAACTATAGCGTTTCATTGTGAAAAATAAAGATGTTGAAGTTAACACCTGAAATGAAATAACATGTTGTAACTGGAATTCCAAGTCTACGAGTAGAGTGAGTGGTTTATGAATGATCCCCATGTCCTGTCACACAACCTTGCGTGTGGCTCTGGCAGGTCAATACCCATACCAACGATATTACCCGTGGTGGTATAAGGTAGGATGAAGGCAATACTCTAGTCTACACAAATATTCTCCTGGCAGATAAGATTAAAGTATTAAAATAACTAAACAATTATAGGTTTACTGATTAATTCTCTTGATCCTTAAAGTTTGTGGGTAATTACGTCGATGTGATGCTTTGATTTTATAAAATTATTACGTTATTTTATAATAAATTGGCGGATAGTATTGATGTTTCAATTAGAGTTGTTGTCTGTAGATTTGATTTTAGTAGTTAATGTGCCAATATTTCATTTAAGGAATTGATAATTTCAGAAGTAACTGTGTTCTGATTAAAAAAGCGATTGATCTGTTAAAAGGGTATTGATTAGTACTCCCACCCACTTCTTGGGCCAACTCAGACCAAGTTCACATGCTTGCTGGTTACACCATCTTTGGCAATGCAAAGATAAATAAGGCTATGGATTGACAGTTGACAAGCGTATTATTATAAAATCAAATATACATTATCACGAGCCTAGCCTTCTAAGTGGCTACGAGCACTAAATTTTCATTGACCTATATTACAGGGTATATAATGTTTCAGTGCTATACTAGACAGTTTTCTTTTAAAAAATGTTATACTTAATATAATTAGATATATAATCCTAAAAACGTCTTGAATAACATAGACTTGGTCAGGAATATTGTTGTAGTTAATATATAACATACAACTATACCTAATAGAATAAAACTTTTATGAGTTCGTATTAAAAAAAGTTCTCAAATACCGTGAGTGCAGGATAGGGCAAATGATGACCTTGTTTTTAAACAGCTATATTACTTGATTAAAATGTGTTATGATTAATTCAGTAGATATCAATGGAAACAAAACTCAACAAGATAGTGCTAGTTATAATAGTTTATCTACTTATCATTTGGTTTAAAAAACCATATGTTGCCTTATTTTTCACAAATGATTTATAAGCGTGCACCGTCATCCAAGTGATGTAACTCCCCATATACTCAAAGTACGCAACTTTTAATTTGTAAGAAGTCACACGGTAAGCAGTTGGTAAACAATGGAATTACGATCCATATTCAAAAATATTACAAAAATTCTATTGATGCTAGGATGTAATAGAGCTTTTAATATCACATAAAGCTTTTTATCCTGTGGTATATTTATGTAACATTTTTAACAACTTCAATTTTTTAAGCATTAAACTAAGTTACAAAATGCAATTATTTTGTTTTTATAACAGTAGAAATTTTAACATGGAAAACCTTTCATATTGTTTAAATTCTAGAAAAGGCCACATTCAACCTATGTAGTAAAGTGAATAGGAATAATAATATATTCAAGACCCCGTAACCCTCATCAAGCACTTTGGTAGTTCTCCAAAACTTGAAACTTATTGCGCCATCACCGACAACATATGCACAACTATTTTCCACCCTAATCGAAAAAACAATCACTGAATCCTTCCACGTATAAATAACATGAATAACATAACAAATGTCGTACTCCGACCGGACGGCGGCGTGCCAACAGATGGTAGCGATTGTGGTACTTGCCTACTCGATATTCAGCGTTAGTTTTATTGTAGGAGTTTTCAAACAAAATGTGTTAATACCAGCCTTGCCGTAAAGCGTATTCGGATGTCATAGTTTTGGGTGTCGAGACCTTGATTACACACTTGCAAAAGAGGTCGTATCATTAACAGTTCCAATATGTAACATTTGTGATACTACTTATGAGAGGTTAAACTATCAATTTTTGCAGCTTATAAGATTTTATTTAAAAATGCATTTAGTAAAGGGGTTTACGCATCGTGTTTGGTAAGGAAACCCCACCGGAGGACAGAAAAGGAGTTTAAGATGGATGGCAGGGATAATTGCCCTATAAATGGCCAATAGTGAGAAGAGTGGGGTTTCCCACAGAACAATACTTTATTTTTTTTGATAGCATTGCCTTTTTAGTCAAAATTAACTTCTAAATTGTCATTTTCATTATACCCTGTAATTTATTAGTGTCCTCGTGTTTTAGAGAATTCGCTGTATTCAGATACAATCTCCAGTTTATTCTTTTTTAGCTCAAGACTTTCAATTAAATTTATCAAAACTTAATTTAAAATTACAGAAGTTTACATGACATTTGCTATTGTAATCATATTACGTCTATATCTGCACTAACCAACCACTGATATATGACCAATGGCGATAATCAGTAATAGCCATCATCACGGCAGAAACAAGATGGCGGAAAATCAAGAAAATGGGTTGGGCTTTTACCATTGATTCATTCTATAAGAAGATCTAGAAATCTAGAATGAACTAATTATAAAATCGCCTGACGATTGCTATTTATTATTGGCCATTCGTCAGTTCTCAGTGGTTGGTCATTGCAAGCAGACTTCCTGTGCCCTGCATTATTTAATTCAGTTTATAGTACTAATTATACCTTAGTTTTATTAAGTGCCTGTTTTAGAAATGTTGTGCTTGGGACTGACATACGCATTTGTTGTTATTCTTCATAGTATGATTAGTTCATTTTAATCAGATTGTATTTATGTGTCAAGAAAGTCATCCTGAGGTATTTAGATTCCCGATCCCGAAACGTAGTGTTACTGATTTTGTGTATTAAATCGTTCCTTACAGCGGTGCAGCAGCTTTTGTTTTATTATTATAGTCACATCCCTTTGAGATGCTTTCCCTGGAAACAGGAAGGTAATTTGAAAATGTGATCAATACGTAAGGCATTCTGGATATTGAAAGAAGTAATTTGGGCCATCTACTAATCAGGTCCATGGAAAAACGGCTGAAGGTAAGCATACGACCGTTTTATTTTTTTATTTTATATTGATACGATAAGCACTTTTGTTTAATAACTCAAAAGTACTTGCAGAAAAAAAATCCGCCTATTTGCTCCGACCAGCAGACAGCTGGACTAGAATCCATGAACGATTGCCAAGGCGAGGACGACGTGTAAGGCAGTGAATCAATGAATGTCAAAGTACGGAAGTGCTGTGACACACGTCCCACACGCGGCTCGCATATCAAATATGCCTCAGCCCCGGACAACTATGCCTCAGGCACGGACAACTATGCCTCCTCAAGTGGATAAACTCGGTCAATTCGCGACTGCCTACTTGATACTTGATACTCTAGGACTCCGGGAAACTAGACTACTGATTAGAAGAGATAGGATGATGTTGCAACTGTATGGCAACCAGAGAATACCGCATTTGGTTGTGAATGCTGAAGGTTTTGTTTTTCCACAGAAAAAGTACTCTAAAAAGCAACTTACCTTTGCACTATACAAGCACACAACCGGTTTTTCTCGATATCGATAAATGAAATTCTCTTAAAAAAAGAACTTGATTTTGCCGCGCTAATTTTTGTGGAAGTCGAAATAGAACGGTATCGCATGGGTTACAAATATAAAACGACAATTTTTTCTCAGATTATATTTTATTAGTTTGTCACGTGTAAAATTAACCGACAGACACATAAATAATAGTTATAGCATCGTCAAACAACTAGATAAAGATATTGAAAGTCGCCACTTTAAGGTTCCGTATACGGTTTGCTGACGCTGATATTTATATTCAATATTTATTTACGTATCTGGTTTTTAAGAAATATTAAACCTGAGAAAACATTTATTTCACAATTTCAACCCTTTCAATGCCCTCCCATGTCGACCTCCACCACAATTAACACAGGTGACTATCAAGTTTTTACTGAGGAGAATTTCATCTAACTATTCCAAGAAACCCCAAGCTGTATGCTTACACAGTGCGAATTGGCTCTTGGCTGCTAGAATATTACCTTTCAAAAGCACCGTATAAAGCATGGAGTCTTAATTGAAAAATAGTTTAAACTGTATCTAGTTTTACGGATGTTTATTTTCATGTGGTTTTTAATATTTTTTGTGTAACATAATCTCTCCCTATTTACTACGGTTTGAAGTGACATCGGCATGTCATCATTTTAATGCCAATACAATGATGTGATCATGATGAATTGCCATACCGATTATCAGTGTTAAATTTCATCATTTTGATTCTGAAACATATTGCATCAAATAACGCAGTGTATCATGACTAGCAGAAATCATCGAATTAATTATATTTTCCTTTTAAAACATCGACTTGTGACTGTACCACCTTTGTCTGTATTGATAACATGTACTGAAGATACTGTGCATGACACATCGGTAATCACGTGGCCGCGCCGCTACCTTAGTGTAATAGAGGTTGTGTAGTCCTAGTGTCACCTTCTAAATCACCGATTTATATTTCCAGAAATTAATCAGTTAATCCAGAAGTACAACTGATCCCATATGGTTACACCAGGTTGTAACGGGATAAGGATTTCATTGAACCCGATTTACTCTCCAACCAGATAGTAGCAAGCGCAATCAAGTGATACAGTAGACGTTCACCGAATCAAACATTGCGTGTAGAATACAACATATTGTATCAGTGTTACAGCAGAATGCTCTAAATCGAACTGTATAATACAGAATACTGTACCAGTAGTAAAGTAGAATGCTATAAATCTACCTGTAGAATACCGTATACTGTAGGAGTGGCACAAAAGAAGATTCGAAAGTGTGTCAATGCACTCGGTAACTCGACCGCGAGGCAACGACTACTTCTCGACGTAAGACCTCCAGGAGGTGTAAAGTTGCCCGAGGGCGAGGATAACCGGAAGTAAGCACCAAGGAGAGACGACGATATCTCCATAACCATCGAGACAATCCGACCTGGCTGTGCATATTGATGCTCGAGGTTCGACATTTCTGATTCAGTTGTAGTTGACTTTAATGCCCTTCTGCCGTTGTAAACTATATCCTTATGTGTCTTTATAGCACCTGTATAAACACACGATATCATAGGTTAATCGTTAATAAAAAAAAATAAAAACTAAAAGTATAGGATTTGAAACAACTGGAATTATAAAAATGTGATATTCTTGAACGAATATGCATTTATTGAAACAAGTTTAAAACCTTGAGTAAAACTCGCACATAATCAGTTTAAGAAAGTACTAAAAATCAGTAGTGAATTGTGGAGTATAATTCGCAAGTTTTTTAATTTCAAATAATTTTAATTTGTAGGAAGTATTGTATATTGTTAAATTCCTTATGGTAAATTTCATTAATGTAATTGATTTTGTTTCAGTAAAGGAAGCGCCTTACCTCATATCTTAACGAAAAATCACTCGAAGCTCACAATTAGGTAAAATTACTCAAACTTGATGATGTCCGCCATCATTATTAAAATTCAAAGAACTGCTACATTGGCCATGGTGCCCGGTCTATGGCTTCATCAGCTACACAAAAGATCGCGTCCACGCACGTGTTACGGTTTAAACTGTAAAAAACAATTGGTAAGTTTTAAGTAATTAATATCCCCTCAACATCGGTACATAGTATACTAAATGGTACCTAATTTATTCATAATTATAACACAATAATCTCATGTTGTTATGTACCTTACACTATACCAACATTTGTGTCAATTAACATATTTTAGTGATTATTCCGGGAATTATTTATTTGGATGTTTGGTGTCCCACAACACTTTCTGTAAGTCCGCGAGACTTCCAAGTCTATTCAGTCTGGCGTGCCTGGGTCTACCAGAAAATTAATCTTCATCTAAAGATTCGATTCTTTAATCGGGGCGCGGCGTGAGTATTATTAGGAACCGGAAAGCTTAAACAATTCACACTCTCAAACCTTGGTGTTTGCAGTCCACGTCTACCACCACTTAGTTTCTCTCTTCACTTACGTAATAATTAACTGGTCCTTTCTTAGGCTGCTTAGACTTCAGATATAATCAAGATTGCATAATACACACATAATAACCTTAAATTAGTCCATCGCTTGTCTCTGAACAAAACCTCTCTTTTCCAAAAAAAAACGAAATTCTTGAAATATATTTATTAGAATTTCATGAAACAATCTATTTGTCATGAACAACCCTTCTATTTGTCTTCAGAATAAAAGACTATCTGTTCGAGTTTTTGTCTGTGAAGCAAAAAACGAGAGGGGTTTTTTGTGGCAACAGGTAGCAAGATAAGTGGACAAGGGCGCAGTGGAATCAAAGGCCTCCTTCCTCCAAGCAGGCGCCTAGGATAATTTATTAAAGTGATATCCAAAAAGTCGACACGAATTAACTCTTAAGATTCTCATTCAATTAAAAATAATCAATGATAATGCCACTACACGATCCGCCTCACATAGTATTTGAACATCACGATGGGCTTCACTCGTAATTCTTCTTCCCCTCTTTCTTCACCATTTTCTTACTCTCCTTCTTTTTCTTCTCTCCAACAGGTGTCATCTTCATCTGCTGTATCTAAAATTGATCTACCCTCGCCTCCGACACGGGTTCCCTCTCAAGCCCACGTTTAATTAACGGTTACCGCCAGTCTGTGGCGAGAATCCGGCTTTTTACTATTATTACATTACGTTTCTCACCTTTCGGCTGGATCGGGACCCAATACAATGAAGAGTTTATCTGTTTAGGCCACTCAATTAGATAGTTAACTATTTTTAACCTTGACATTTCTGAGGCCGGTTCTGTATCTGGTTTACCACTTGTCTTTCTCTTTATCCAGTCGAAGCATCTCATAAACTGCTCATCTACTTGCACTTTTATGTCATTAATTTTGCAAAAATCACGTGACAGGGGAAAAAGATTGTGTAGTTTCTGAAGTTTATTATTTACATAATTATAAATTTTAATCTTCTTTCATTATTTTTTAAAATTAAGATAGTCAGATGTAAAAAATGAAGCTATTTCTTTATTAGCTTTAAGGGTTACACTATTAATGATAGTTTTCAAACTTTTACTCTCAGGGGAAAGGGAGGTGGGGAGTAACTCAAAATTTTCACATAACACTTATTATAAGTCTGGGGCTGCCATTTCTAGTAGAGTGGTCCGATTTCAATTCTTTAAGTGTATTTTTATTGACTAACCAAGACCTTTAAAATAATATGTTACAAGACTATAAGTGCTATTTGAAAATTTTAAGTTGCCCCCCACCCCCTGACCCTGAGGGTCAAAAATGTAAAACTCATTATTAGTGTAGCCCTTTGTAGCTAGTAAGATTGCCGTAAACAAGTTTTATATATCTAAAATAACAAAAAAGTTAAGAGTTACTTACTTTTCAATCACCCTGTATGATAACAATATGATTACATGAGGTATGGCTTTGAATAACAATGCTGTATATTAATATTACTTCGATTTGTATTTGAGATAGAATTAAGAGAATTATCTCATAAAAAAGCTCTTCAAAAACTGGAATACGAACACATTATAGCTTGGATATATTATTGTATTTTGTAATATTTTTAGAGTGAATATATTTTTACTCAAAAGTTGATATAAAACATCAACAATGACATTGTCTACATTATTCTTCTTCTTATAAATGTTTTCCTTCTAAGAAAATTAATTTTAATATTAGCCTTATGGTTAACCATGTTGTCTTTTCAAACCACAAAAGAATATTAAGGCATGAAAGGTTCTTCATAAAAAGGTTTGAACATGCTAAATGATCGCAAAATGTGGAAAAATAAATATTGCCTTTTGCTTTGTTTGTACTTGAACTTTTCCACTAACTTTCTTCCTCACCTAACACTGCACTCCCTAATACTGCTTATTTCACGGACGACGAGTCTCATTAAAGGAACAATGGACAATTCTTATGTAAAGTAGGCTGCTTTACAGGGCGGATTTATAGCTTGGTAAAGCGTTCACAATGGCTGGCCGCTCTATCGCAGATATAGTAATATGAACTACGGTGACTAATTAAATATGATACACAGAGTATATGTTTCTGGTTCACTTACTGAACACGGGGGAAGGAGACTAATAGTATATTTGTTTAAGAGTAAAACTAATTATTTCGTTAAATACGTAATAATTTTGTTATGTTTAATATAGATATATTGTAGGATAAAATGTATTTTAATAATTATACGATTGCATCGATAATTTTTATGTAAGTTTTGATATTATAAGTTCTCATTACACTAATGTGTAGGTACGTAATTATTTTTCACGTTAAACTCTTTGATACAGTTCTGGGGGAAATGCAAAATTATTGTTTACCTTGGGGTTTATATTTATATATATATAAACTATCATAGTCCATAGATATACTTATCAGTAAGGAATTAAGTTTAAGAATATTAATTGGACAATGATCGCTGAAATAATTTAATATATTATCTCCTCCCTTACTCGGAAAGAAGCATATCCCAAATTGTTTCTTTAACTTATGGCTAAAAGTATATAAACAGAAAACATTTTTTGAGGCTTGGATCTTTGAGAAGTAATACTTTTTTCTTTACAATAATTGTCTACGTTTAATTTAATTGTGTGCACACAAAGGAATAACATAAGCATTTAAACTCGTCATAAAATGTTACAGTATACAGCTTTTGATCAGTAGTGGACTGTAAATATATATATATATATATATATATATATATATATATATATATATATTACTATTTACAGTAAACATGTACATGTTTGATATATATATATATATATATATATATATATATATATATATATATATTCTCTTGGAGCGGTTTCAAAAAAAACTACAATTGTTTAATGTACAATATTTCGTTGTAATTAACAACTTTGTCAAATACACTTGTAAAACATACACAGAATAAAATAAAATATATATTACTATTTATATACTGTAATATATATATATATAAAACTGTGTAAGTTTGAAAAAAACATTGTCAAGATCTGTATTAGTTTTTGAACTCTGATCCCAAACATCAGTACACATTCATTACACAGTGTGACTATCATATTTCATACATATAAACTCATAATTACTATATGTCGTTCAGCTAGCTTTACAGATGTTTGTACTTAGTTACAGCTGTTGCTAGGTTGTGAATATTACATTTCATTACCAGTCTTGAAAGTGAACTATTACGAGGCAATATTGCATTTAAGCACGATGCGATGCCGATCGTGGAAAATGCTATTGAGCAATAGAACTTTTGAGACTATTATTAAACTATTCTCCTCATCATGATGCTAAAAAGCATGCGTCATATTTTCCAATATGACCTGGTATTCCATAGCCTAATAATCATTATTCCATAAGGAAACTTAAAACTTTTTTATAATTCACATTGGTGTTAAATCAGCTGTTCGAACAAAGGACATTAGCACTCTAGTTGGCCTAACCGGGACTTTAAATTGTTTATACATGGAATGAGATGTTTACGTAGGGAAAGAAAATTGTGCACGTAGGAAAATTAATGTTTGGGAGAGGGAAAATCAGCTGACTTAGCTACGAGGGATCCAATGACTGTCAGACCTCAATCAGCTGAATTGGAAAGTTGTCCATTACCATCCAGAGTAATGAAAAGTATACACTGTGGCAATAATATTTAACGTTTGAAATTTAATTTTAATTCATAAAAATTAAGTAATTGCTAAACATATTGTCTACTTTACCATATTATATTTAAATCATCTGGGAATCTAAACATTTATCAAGCTTTAACTCGACAACATTAAAGACCCAAAAGCCAGTAGATGTGAATCCTACTGTCTAAAAGTTTTGAGATTAACAAGAGCCACTCCACTAAGGTGAGCTACACAACAAACATTAAAATTGAGATACGAAGAAGTATTTCCCTGCACAAAAATTCCTAAGCGTATTAATGTATAATAGATAACTCTTTTAATGTGGAATGTTAAATCTGTCATACTGAATACAGGGGAAAAGTTCATAAAACTCGTATAAAGGAATTTTGAATAAAGCTAGCCGAATAGATTCTATTGTCAGAAATACAAAGACATGCGAAATCCAGATTGACTGTGTATGTAAAAGTTAATATTTAGCGTATGTATTAAATTTAGTCTTAACTTTTTTTTAATTTGTACATGAACAATTTTTTTATTACGCACCTCAAGAACAGTCCATTTTTGGCAACCAGATTTGTAAACGATGTGCTAAATGACATTCAAAAGTTTCAACCACGGGCTTTTTTTCAAAACCCAAAAATATATGTTTGACGTACACATTAATTAAACGGTATATTTTTTAAGAGGACAAATTGCATATGTATAGCGCGCGCGTTATATGAGCATTTTTCGGTATAATACAAAAAATAAACTATTGGGTTTAGGTCTTTAATTTTTGTGCCTACTTGAGATATTTTTGCAGGCAAGTTTTTGAAATTTGTTCTTTTACGTTCTGATTTAAATGGTATCCTCAAAAACTTTCGATGAAATTAAATTTTTGTGTTAGGAACATATTTCAATAACTACTATTTTTGTCCATTTCTTGTTCGGAACAAGCAGAATAAAACCATTTAATTTTTGTTATGTAGCTTTGAAACAGGTACCAGATGTTGAAAAAGTAAAATCTTTAAAAGCCCACCAAGTCAAAATTCTTCACTTCATTTTATACCTCATTCTCATAATAAACAAGTTCTAAGTTAACAATATGCTTTTATGGAAATCGGACTGCCCGATCAATTAAATATACTGTGCGGTGAATCTCAGACATAAACAGTGTGGAACATTACCTGTACAGAAGATAAGCACCTCGATGAGGATTTTGCACCGAGTTTTACTGTCGTCGTCGAGCGTCATCCCGATATGTAGGGATCTACGTCTGGACAGCGCACAGCCCGGCACCGGCAGTGGCACTACTGACTTCTGCTCTACAGTAACGCCGAGGTGTGTAGAGGTTATACCGCTCCCTCCACCCCGCCTTACCACAATCATCACAACAGTCAGCTGTTGTACGGCGTGCGCGGCGTGGCTCGTTCACTGACCGACTGCGACTGTCAACAAACCATATCGCGCAAAGTCAGGGTAAAAACTATTAATAAATATACTCATTTTCATTTTCAGACGCAATACGAGTACCACAAGTTTTCCTCGCCAACTTATAAAACTAACCGTGTTCTAGCAAACAGCTATTTTACAATTTTGAAATTCTTGTGAGCATTACGTTGTATTTTTGTAATCTCAACACGTCATATTCTTTGATTAGAGGTTTTGAACAAGAATATTTAACTTCTGTTTTCCTTTAAAAATTACTTTGGATACCGTGCTAAGTGGAAACTAAAACTTTGTTAATGGTTGAAGGATTTAAATACTGCTATGGTTTACCGCACTGTATGACAACAATAAAATAGTTAAAGCAAGTCCACATATTGTAGCAATCCAGCAATCTGATATAACAATTGCTAAATATAACAAGCGCGCTCAGAAGAAATGTTATAGAACAACTGATTGCTATGTGTAGCAGAATCGGCTACAGAAGCATAAAAAATATGTTTATTCAAGCTCAAAGCAATATTTGTTAAAAATGTAGCAAGGCGTGATTACAGACTCGGCATAGTTTCGGTTTCTCTTTTATCAATAGCTTTGCCGTGTGTGCAGTAATGATGGTCATGGTGAGCCTTTCTTACGTATATGTATCTGGAATTTCTTCTTACAGTTACAGTACTATCAATTAAATAACAAAACTGTTCCGAGAATTCCGAAACTTGTGGTGCAATTCTTACCCTGATTACAAAACTAAGAACAAACAGAAAATTAGGATCGCACTGTAGATGGAAGTGGAGAATATAATAGAGAATATGTTGGATAGAGAAGAATATAAGGAGCGAGGTTAGACAATTTCAAAAACACTTAGTAAAGATGAACGGATCAAGAGCGGATAAGGAAGTATTCCCTGATAAATGTTTATTTTTCAAAAACCCTATGTTACTAATTGGAAAGAATATGTTGTCTCGTTTTTAATTTTGTCCTGAAGGACGTCTACTAATTTTTTATATACTAATGGTGCAAAAAGAGATACTAGATTTTGAAATTTTGACACATATCTAAATTTAATATGATTCTTTTGACGTAGCGTCTTTCTCTATTTTGTGACCGGTAAGGAATATAAGATATACAAAATCTGTTCTTGTCATTCACAGAAAGTTCTCAAGTTTTCCTTCACACCCGATCGCATAGCGTCAGCAAAACAACAGTAATGTATTTTCCTCTCGCTTGAAGCACGGACGAGCTCAGATTACGTTTTTGCCAAAGTGCTGTATTGCCAAAGTAACAGTCAGTAGTGACCGCCGTCAGCAGTAGGTACCTTCCTTATTCCCATATTTGAGATCTTTTAAGACTTGTAAGATTTAGTACATTTAGTATATATCAAGGTTCCACAAGGGTGCTTTAAATGCTATATAACGTTTTTTGTAAACGTTTTACTACATATATCTCGTCTTTATACAACAAACAAAGGTTGTACAACAATTTCTACTAAGTAGAGTCATTGTGTTTTACATTTTTTAACACATGGAGCTACAATATAAGTAAAATAAAATTAAAAATAGCTAGTAATATTAGAAAACGATGGTTTTCTCATGGGTTATAATACTATAAACTTAGCAATCAGCCACTTTTACTTTTCTTTGTGCGTAATAACTTTTTGAGAAAACCAGTACAGATCTGCTTTTGTAACCTGCATCTATTATTGTTACTGTACCGTACAGTAAGTGTCCTAGACACATAGTTACCACACTTCCTCCGTACTGCTCCTAACATGATGGTATGAACTATGCTGAAGGGGTATCATTTACTTTGTAACCTGCGCCCACTTAGTCCGGACCAGAGTCCTGTTGTACCTTCAGTGACATACCACCTGTAACTAACTGTTCTAGATTCAGGGAGGTGGACTGTCTCAACGCGTCAACTGGACAAATTGGTGTTGATTGACAACGAGATAGGACAAAGGCCATTTGACTCGTCAGACCTCGGCCTAGACTGCAATTACTCGCTTACTGGCTCTGAAAGGTTTGGCCAACATAACGGAAACATTGACGGAAAGCTTTCTTTTATTCAATTTCATTATAGATAGAACGATTAGCGCATCGGAATGATAATCGATTGAAACGTCGCCAGTTGTATTGGTTCTATTGTACTTCGTGCGTTAGTTCGGTTTCTGGCTGACGTTTTTAGGACGGGAAAAAGAATAAATGCAAACAAATAAAATGTACCATCTCATTAACTAAGTGTAATTTCTACAGATACAGAACTACCACTCTGACAGTAACAATAATTCCCTCTCTTAGACTTGCGCCGGGAAAATTGCAAATGTTTTATACCTAAAAACAATTAAACTCAAGATTATAGTTTAGTTTGGACAGTCTAATATACTAATAATAATAATGTTTCCATTCCTATGACATTATAAACAATCGTATAGCACGATTGCGTCAAAACCAAACACAAAATGAATATCAGTTATTAAAAATCTTCTCTTCTAATCTCTGTCTTGCGTCGTATCAATGAACGCCTCTACCTCTAACCAACCTGCTTTTGAAGCGGCGGCGGTACAGGAGGGTTTGCGCATAATTCAAGGACAGGGCAAAGCAAGTCCCCGAACCTTGCCTGCACGACTCTCCGACTTTAAGATCATTTGACTGGCAATGTTTGGTTTCACAACGAAAATACGTTAAACATCTACATTATCCAAATGCTTAGCTCATAAAGTGGAAATACCATTGCCACAATGCACTATCATGATAATGTATTTGGAAGCAAGCGTGCAATAAAAGACCAAAGAAAAATGCTGCATGTAACTCTTGCGCATACACTGTACCTATTCAAAAACATTCCTAGGAATTTTACATAGTTGAACTCATTCATAGCCATTCCGTCTACTATGACATGCGAACTGTTCTGTATAAATTTGGTGCAGTACTGCCAACAAATATTAGTTTTGTTGTGAATTACGTTTAAGTCCTAAGTATTGAAAATAATTTAATTGCTCTTAAATTCGAAGTTTAAATTTAGAATCGGAAGTAAGACAGAGAGTCGTGTCGTCCCCATACTGAACTATTCGACGATCTTTACGTTAAAGTTTAAATAATTTACATATATCAAAAAAGAAAAGGTCCCAGAATAGATCCATGAGAGAAAGAATTCTTTAGTCCAACAACCTGTGAGAAAAGTTCCAAAACCTCAACTAGCTGTGTTCTGTCATCATGATATTCTCCAGCCATTCAAAAGACACGCCTCGAAAACCACAACTACTGGACATACAACACATCTTTGTTGGGAAGGGTTGACTCAATGCAAATGTTTAATTTTGCTCCAACTCAGCAGAAACGGTGCATCTTTATTATCAATTCCAATTCATTGTACAGCCTTATATAATAAATCTTTCACTGCTTCTGCATGTGATTTGTAAAATTATTCTCCAGATAAAATATGAAATAGTGATAAACGTGAACGCTTTGGGGTTGTATCCTGGACCTTTCTGCTGCGGCCTCGGCGAGAGTGACTGTTAGTGGTTCTTGAGACCGCACTTAGGATACATGCATATAAGTTGAGTGAATGGATAATGCAAAGTGATAGGGATAGGATGATTATTATTTATCTATCTATATGAAAGAGAGTATTAAAGAGAAACTTTTAAAGCTTAATGTATACACTGCATTTATAATTTCAAATGTTTATGTTAAACCCACTATTTAGTTTATTATAGAACGTAATTTTATTTCTACATAATAATTTAAATGTTGTAATAAGAATTTTGTTTTCTCCATTTGTGTTTACTGGTTAAGTGGAAGACAGGACTTTTAAGCCATAACTTCGTCTCTATGATAAAGACATTTTCTATTTCATTTCAGAAATGTTCGTTGTTAAGCACATTTACCTGATGATGGCTGGACCAATTCGCTATGTTTTGTTTTAAAATATTCATAATTATTCGAATTAGGCTTTGTTTATTAATAGAAATATTGTAAAATTTGGAAATTATCAGTATATATTCCAGAGCTCAGACTGAAATGAGAAATTATTTGCGTTTGTTATAGATCACACCAGTAGCTAATAGAAGTCAATTTATTGTATTCTGGATACTATTTTAACATTGCTATAAAATTCAATTAAAGATCAAAATTGTTGTTATGTGCCTGTAAAAGTACCCTATATTGAGAAGAATAAGACAAGCAATCACATAACTCAATGGAACCACTCCCTACATGACTATAATTTGATGAATCAAGTGAGCGCGGTAAGCATCTTAAGAATAATAATGATGAAATACACTGCATTCTATAAGGACAAGGTCAAAGTTGACCATCATATTGGAAAATGGCAGCAGTTTTAAAAGTTTGAAACATGTATTTTTAAATGTTTTTAAAAACAAGGAAAGGTGCCAATTTAAAGCTAGCTGTCAAATTTATAGTTTCCAAGATCACAATGGTGGCTCATTATATAGACTATACATCTACCTATATGTTGTTGTCTACTTATCAATGTGAATGAATTCTCTTGAGTTAAAAAGAGGGTTATGTAATAAAACTAAGAAAAGAGAAAAGTATTATGATTAAAGATACCAGTCAACATCAATTTACATTTATTTTAATTATTCCATTGATTTTCGTCTATAGGTACTCAAAACATAATAATACATAAATAAATCAATTTAAAATACTTTTAAAAATTAATGTTAGTAATAAAATTAAAGAACTGAAAGGTGACAGTTTTAATTTGACAAAATAGAAGTTGTTCAAAGCCAAACCACACAATTTTTGAAATCGCCACTAAATTTTAAGAAACTAACGTAACAAACAAAATATATGGTTCAAAGAGATACATTATTTTTTCCTCATTGCAGTCCTCAGCATAATTAGTGCAGTCATTGAAGCATTGTTGGTCCGAATTTTTTTACTGTGAACCGAATTGCATAAAATTTTGGAATTAGGTTCATCTTACCCTTAACTTCAAAAGTGAAAATGATTTGAACTCCGCAACCACCCTGGGGGTGGTTGCCACCCCTTCTCGGGAGTGAATTTATTTTTTTCAAAATAACCTCGTATATCGATAAAAGGCCTAATTTTAAGCAAAAAATCATCTATAACGTTTTCCGAAAAATCCAATACTTTTCAAGTTATTGGCAATTGAAAATTCGCAATTGTTTCACGTTTTTCATCGGTTTTTTGCAAATATCTCCAAAAATATACGTTTTATCGAAAATTATATAAGGAACACAATTGTAGCAGGTAAAACAATGAACAATTTTGTTTGTTATAAAGTATTCTAAGTGCAATATTAAGCTAGATATTAAAAATCAAAGCCGTTTTTTATTTTGTCTGAAATTTAATCGATGTGGTCAATGCCATCTAGCGGCGAGCAGATGCATTTTAGGCATTCTAAAAAAAGAGTTTTATAGTGCTTGAAATAAGCTTTAAAATGAGCACTATTAAAAGTCTTTTGCACGTAAAATAAGTGAGCTGTATTGCAAATAAGAGGAGCATCTAATGTTTTTTCTTTTAAATCAATGGGTTTCATAAGTGCCATTTCCACCAAAATTAAAATTAATCGTATTCCGCCTAGAATCAACTTTATTATGAAGAGTTTAATAGATTTTATCAGTTTGGCTGCTTCAGGACACATATTTTTCAAAAAAGTCACGATTAAAAAAAATTTTCAAATTAAAAAAAACCCACCTTTTTTCATAATATCTCAAAAATGACGACACATACGAATAAAAGTGTAGGTATGAAAAATGTAGGTATATTTCTGACAAACAATTTGGATTTTTTGATTCTTCTGTAAAACAAAAATTGACGGAAATATGATTGTTTAAAGAGCGCGTGGCAGCGCAATCACAGCCTCTCTTAAGCCCTTTAACCCTTCATTGTTTGAGAAAAAGGTTTTTTACTATATATTGCAATGAAGGATGTTGTAGGTCTTTTAATTAACTTTACAATGGTTTTTTATAAATTGTGATAGCATGAAAATTGAAGGAGTTATGGTCAAAAAACTTATCATATTTTTTCTACTTAGTAACTGAAAATTTCGGACTGTGAATATTTGGAGCAATGTGAAAGTACGCAGTATAATAGAGACCCAAAACTATTGTAATGTGTATATATATACATAATATGGCTCATATATTTTGGAAACGTAGGCATGAATACATACCAACTTTCTTATATGTATATATAACACATTTGAGTAAATTTTGTATAATTTGTAAATATTTTATCCAATAAATGGCAATTTTTTACTCTAAATTAAATTATTTTTAAATA
Organism: Homalodisca vitripennis; assembly: GCF_021130785.1. Lineage (NCBI taxonomy): Eukaryota > Metazoa > Arthropoda > Insecta > Hemiptera > Cicadellidae > Homalodisca > Homalodisca vitripennis. The sequence continues at coordinate 115,874,778 of NC_060208.1, forward strand.
ATATGTAATCATATATATTTACTGTTTTAATTTAGGGGTAGTTTTAAGGGTAGAAAAGCTTAAGAATATGATAATCATTTTCGAGAGTGTGGAATAATATTTAAATCCTTTTCATTTTATAAAAAAAAATTTTTAACAATTTTTTTATCAAGGGGTAGTTTTCAAGGGTGAAAGGGGGTTAAAAATTTGATAATTATTATAGAAAATATAAAATCTTACTAACTCTATACTTACATCTTTTTATATCATACCAAAGTATTTTTTTGCGATTTTTTCAATTTAGGGGTTGTTTGCAAGGGTTGTAAGATGTTCAAGGGGTTGAAAATGATTTTAATATGAGGTAATTGTGTTATAAAACACTTTAAAATTTCACCACTCACTATTAAACATGTTTTCTAGCGATAAAATGGCTCAATGTCGATTTTTCCATTAAGGGGTTGTTTACACCCCTTAAAAATAATAGGCGGAGTTCAGATCATTTTCACTTTTGAAGTTAAGGGTAAGATGAGCCTAATTCCAAAATTTCATGCAAATCGGTTCACAGTAAAAAAATTCGGAGGTAAGACCGTATTTTTCGCTTCAATGACTGCACTAAATGTATAATGCTCCACAAGCAATAAAAAAAACAGTGATGTGGACATTACAATAACAAATTCAGTACTTAAATACTAATAGACACAATGTTAGCCATTACATTCTGAATATTATCATACTATGTGTTTAAGGGTTAATCACAGTATTAAACAGGTCTAATGAAAATCCATTTATAAATCTTCCTGTAAACATAACTTTCCACTAATTTAAATTATTATGAAGAATAAAGAACACTTTAAAATAGAGCAGTTAAGTTTCACCCATTAGTACCATATCACACTTAACTTTTTTTATCTACGCCCACTGCTTTTTCCAAAATTAATACACTATTTTTGATTAATCTGTTTTTAGATGAAAGAGGTCTGGTCCAAAGTGGTTATATTTTACTTTTCCAGAGATTGGACCAGTATATGACTAGGAGGAAATAATTTTGTTTTACATGTAAAATACAGTACTATGGTAGACAAGTAAATTTTAGAAATGGAGTTTACTTAAAATTATTAAGCTTAACCCGAAAATACTAGAAAACATAACTTTTTGGGTTTGGTTTCAGAATGACATCTCTATTGGAAGTAATATAACAAATCTGTTTTCAATCAATGCAATATGTATAAGTGTTGAGATATGTATTTTTTAAATCACTATAAGTTACCTGTTGGAGAAAATTTGAACTTTGTCCTGGATCAGTGAACAACATTTGAGTGCAACGACTGGAATTTTTAAAATCACTATGTGTTATCTCAGAGTTGCTGGGGGAAGCTTCCCAGTTTATATCAGAGTTCCAAATGATACTGCTCTTGGATTCCTTTGAAACATCGAGTGGAGCAAGGAGACAGAATAAGTTAATTAGATGTTTTTTTTCACTTTCTTCATAGATTTTTGAGAATTTTAACTTATTCATACTAATTATCTGAATGTTTTCTCTGTTGGGAGATAATAAGTAATTCATCCTAAAGAAGTAAAACAGAATATATTGGAATTTTCTAAATAAATAGCTTTCTTCAGAGATGTCACAAGAAATTTCAGTATTTATGTGATACATTGCAGATGATACTCCTCTAGGAGGACAAAGTGCAAATAGACAGAATAGTTTGAAGATGTGTATTTTTCTCCCAATGACCAAACAGAAGAAAAATTTGGAAATGTGTGTGTGTGCGTGCGTGCGTGCGTGCGTGCGTGTGTGTGTGTGTGCGTGTGTGTGTGTGTGTGTGTGTGTGTGTGTGTGTGTGTGTGTGTGTGCATCTATCCTAGAGCAGTGTGATAGGAGGGAGGACAAAAATTAATATTTGAGGTAAACTTTAAAGTTTATTTGAAAAAGATGAATTCAATCTTGGGTGACACTGTGAAATCTTCCTATATCAAGATTCCAATAGCAGACTTTTAAAAAATGACAAGGAGCAACAGAAATTAATAACTTATCAACATGTTTTCTAGTTATTATTCTAGTTAACACATACATAAGGAATGCAATAAATATTGAGGTGATGATTGGTGTGTGGTTTGAGATGTTAGCTGAGGTGTGTTGAGTAATTTTGCAATCCAATCCATTCTAGAGTAGGGTTCAAGTATAAGTGTATGGGTTGTGGTCTGTAAAATTAGAATTGCTGTTTTCAAAGTTGCTGGAGGACATTTCGTCATTCATGTCTCAGTTCCAGAAAACGTCTCCTTTTCGAAGACCTTATTCCAGTAGTGAAGAGAAGATGAGTATACTGAGCAGGGGCTTTATTTCACAAGCTACAATTGAGTACAGTAATGCTAAGTAAAGATTTACTTTCCTTAACTTTTTGGGATGACACCTCAGTTGGAGTACATGAATACAGCCTACTTCTATGAGCAACGGGATAGTGTGACGTGCAGAGATTGTTATTTCTCTAGAGGACTGCAAATCTCAGATGTGAGAAGTTTTCCACTTTATGTTAGAGTTTTAGGTGTTGATCCATTAAGGATTCTGTTGAATATAACAAGGAACAACAGTACTACGAAATATACCAAGGTTTATTGCATTGATTTAATGAATGATCCATGTACAATTTACATATTTACCTACAAAATAATATATCTACTAATTGGAGTTTCTAAATGACATGTTCTCATTTGTTATTTATAGTTTGAAAGAAACTAAACTTATTCAACGCCCATACCACACAATTTTTGAATGAGGCATCAATCTTTAAACATACTAAAAAGTAATTATGTGATACAACAAAAAATACTGGATGCAATTTGAAGATAGACCCCTGTTATGTAAATCAAGTTTAAAAGATAATAGTTTACTTAGAGCATGATCTTATGAATTTAATACTGTAAAATCAGATTAGCCTACATATCTGAATTTATAATTCATACTTCCATAGAGAAGACAAATTATTATACTGTATTTAAAAGTAATTAAAAAAGAGATTACAAGAAGATTCAAACGCATTACAACATTAAGTAAAAGATTTATCAAGATAATGCTATCTAGTGTATTACCATGATACAAATAATATTCAAGATAGATTTACTATAATAATAAAGAAATTACAGATAGAGGTTTAATTCTTTTTCTAGTATCTTATATATACTGTAGATACTGAACCCAGCCGATCATCACGAGTAATGCTATGTTGCCACAAATACTTTTTGTCTACTGGGTTTTTTCTTTACAAACATTGATAATTTTAAAATATATAACTAAAAAACCAATTTTGTAGTATATTATAATTACCTTTATATCACGTTCCATTTGTATATGTTGAAAACCATAAAATTTGAAAATGAAATGTAACTTATTTTAAATTACTCACAACTGAATTCAACAACATTGTGAGGAATCTTTTACTCTTACCATAACTATTTCAAATGGTGAACTATTAAGAACAGGATGCAAAACTAATCTACAAAATAAATATATTCCTTTCAATGCAGTCGACAAAACGTGGATTTTATGTGTGGCTGTGGCTGTGACATTAATCTAATGATGCAGTATTGTACAACACTGATTTTATGACTGATCTTTATTGGTCTTAATGGCAGGAATATTAATATACTCATAACAGATTTAAGAATGTAGAAACTCCATGGTACTGAAACATTACAAGATTCAAATAAGCATATCATTGGGATTCAATTTAAGTTTCTAAATACGTAGATTTGATGCATTGATAAACTATAGGTAGGAAAAATTTAATTTTCAGTTCAAAAATAAAATTTGTATTCCAGATAATACTTGCAAGCTGTGTCAAAAATTAATTTTTTTATTCTGATACTAAATAAGTGGTTTTATTAAAAAATGTTTGCCGTAACCAATGGCCTGACTTTGCTCAAATTTAATCATGTTCATGACTAATTTGTTTTATTTTTTTAATTTTGTACATTTTCCTTAGAGTAAAATCCTTGTTCTGTGTAAAGAATTCAATACAAAAATGTTTTGCTGTTTTTGAATGTTCACTATGATTTATATGTTTACTAAAATGCTACAAACTTAATTTTCTCTTACAAAACTGCGTCTTAGAATAAATGCATATTTACAACAATACTTACATATAAATTACAATAAATTTAATGTAATACTTTTAAGTCACTGAATATGTGTGAAACCATGTTACAAATCATGTTGTAGCAGAACCCTTGTGGTTTTGTAAAATAGGAAAATTATATGATAAGAATATAAAGAAAAAAAAGCAAGTTGTATAAAATTTTGCAATATGCATTTATTTTTTGAAGAGGTAATTTTTAGTTTTACACCCTATATTAAATACTATTTTTATGGCTACAGATTTTTGTATGGCAATACATACAATGAAATGTTACAAGTTGTGATATCTACTGACAAAGTAAGAGTACGACACAAGTGTTGTGTAAGGTTGCATGCAAAATTTCAAATAAATATATATATATATATATATTATATATAGCTCATTTAGTTCTTGAGGTGTTCTTCATACAGATAAACAGACCGACAGTGTTACAGAAAAAAAAGATTTTCAATTCCTCTGGAAGACCAAATAGAAATTTTTTCAGAAATTTTCTATGGTTAGACATGCACGTTATAGAACTCATTCTTGACTATATATCTATTTATCTATGTAAAAAGAAGTTTCGTACAAAATTTTAAGTTTACAGATGAAATCTTTCTCTAGATATCTTGTGACATGATACATTCGCATTTTCGTTCCTTAAGTTTGGTTTCAAAGCGTTGTTCAAATAGTATAAGTTCCTGTGAGCTAGGGAGAGTACTACAGTGCAAGAGTGCACTGAAATCAAATCTTCACATTAACTTTAACTCTATTATTTGTTACTATATAAATTTAAAAGGTTACATGTTAAAATGTCATATGGTTGTTTTCAGTTTACTTACAGAAATATATATATTTATTCTGCTATTTTCTTGTTGCCATCATGGTCACCCACAAGACTAATGTAAAGATATTTGCTAATGCTCATCCAAATCTCATCGAGTGCCATGTACCAGAATGACAAAAGTGACATTTTACCAGCCCCTGAGTGATAGGCTTCGCTAACGCTCAGTAAATAAATAATCTAATTATGTTACTTGAAAACTTTACAGAAAGAGTATATATAACCTTCCTAGGCCTGTGGTTAATAATCCTATTTCTCGTTTACATCAGCTGTTTTTACATAATAAAACACTTGCATGCCTTTGACCGGCGGGAGCCTAATAAATCTACAACCAATAACAGCTAGTGAATAAATATAAATAGATATATCATGACGTAGGCTATATTAGCTGGTAAACACGAGTCTATACGTGTGCTATTCCAGTTTTGAGCAAGATAAGCTACGCTGTCTGTAGTGGTTCTTCTATAATTTTGTAATACAAGTTATACTGTATACTTAAGTACTGCCATGGTTATTTGTGACACTTACTGGCACAAAGGTTTACCAGACCCTCATTTTAGTAATTTTTAATATACGTACCAACATATTTTGTTAAATATTAATGTGATTTTATCATAATGTAGGTTGTATTTAATTATTGCGTCTCTGTTTGAATTATTGCACTATATTTTACCTGCATCTTTTCAATCCTTAAAAGTTTGTGTAAAAAAGTAAGTTTTTAATAAATTGGTTTAGAAAATGAAGATGATATCATACAAGCCTTTTAGTATTATAAAAATGTAATGTAACATTGAACATTATTTGAAATATATTTTCTTTTGGTTTATAATGGTACATTTCTTATTTTGCTAACTTAGTTACCTATATTTTGAAAACTTAAAATATGCCTTTGTTGCTTACAAAAACATAACACATATTATTTTTTAATACATTTGTTTAATTAACAGAATTCACTGCTTATAATTAAGAGCAAAATATTAAAAGTATGCATTATTACTAAGAAACATTAATAAAATTAGCACATTTTTACAATTAGTCCTTATCCTGATTCAACTTTTGGTTTTAAGCAATCTTTAAAAATAGTTGTAATAAGTTTGATCCTCATTGATTTACTACGTACACTTTACACAGGAAACACTTTTTTATGTCCCTGTTCCTTGAGCACACTAAGCAACTTTCCTATTTTCACATTTTCTGTTGGCATTTCCTTCCTCCAATGGAACTTGTGCAATCGTTTTTGCAAACTGCCAAATATATTACGGAATATGAGCAATGACAAGTTGCCTTACAGCTTATGTTTTTACCATTGTAAATCCAATTTTATTCCACATTGTCATCCATAGTAATTTCAGAAGCACTGATATGATCCTCTTCTTCATGATTGATTAAGGAAGTTATTAAGAAAGGCTCATTAAGAAAGTTATTAACTTTATTTCATATCTTTACTGATATTTCCTAATTCTGGCTTAATTTCTTCTCTTGTGAATCCATTATCAGAACTGTAAATTTTAAAGGAAATAGTAAATAAAACACGAAAATCGCTTTACAAAGATAATTAGTTACATGGAGAAGTTCCAACAGCAACAAAACACATATACTGTAGCGGGGGCCTAACAACACCCGAAGGCATTTCAAACCCTCTTTTCACTGCAGCAGAGTGAAATAAACTGACATAAACTATTTTAACAGATCACTAATGAGTTAACTTGGAACTACTGAGAAGCACAGCATTGTAGCTATAACATCTTCCAGTTGTTGTCTTCAACTAAATGACTCATTGTCTGGGTTTCAGCTCTACAATCAAAGGAATCCGTAGGAGCCTGACCCCACCTAAACTTCCAAGAACCACTCCTATCCACGTCAGTGCAATATCTATTCAACAAAGTCCACTCTCTCCTAGGGAGTTTCAGCACTTTTTAGCTGAAATCGTATCTCTTTTTAGGTGGCTGGTAGTTTGAAGGGGTGGATGTCTGGACTTCAGCCATCTCTGTTGTGTGGGAGGTCCTGTAGGATAGGCAACTCAAAGTTTTACAAAATCCTGTCATACTGTCTTAGTAAAGCCTCATTGCGGCGTACAGCAGGAGGATGTTTTTAAGTACCGGGAGCCAAGAAGTAGGAGTCAGAATGCCAGTTACTCTCCTTATAACCCTGTTAAGTTGTACATCAACTCTTCTAGTATGCGAACTGTTTAGCCAGATGGAAGTACATTGTTTAGTTCAGGAGTAGACGAGAGACAGAGCTGAGGTATGTGAAACGTATGTGCTGGCTCCCCAAGATGACCCAGCTAGATGCTGTGTTATATTAGCCCTGGTTCTAACTTTACCCACAGTCTTTACTAGGTGGCTTTTAAATGTCAGCAAGCGATCAAGTGTGACTCCCAGGCACTTAGGATATTTGTTGTGATTTAATATGAACATCACTTCAAAATGGGCATTTAGTTTGTATTTTGCCAATTTGTTATTGAGATGAAAGCTGGATACTTCTGTCTTAGAAGGGTTAGGATTTAATTTCCATTTCTTAAAATATTCTTGGAGAAAGAAAGATCTTGTGTTTAAAGATAACCTCAGTTTTACCCAGGTCACTGTGCTGGGTTGTTAGAGCAATGTCTTCTCCATAGATGAACTTCCTAAACTGTATTAAAGGAAGGTCAGCAGTGTACACATTTAAACAGGAGAGCAAGAACTGGCCCCTGAGGGAGGCCACCCTTGAGTGTTCTGAATGTGCTTACCTTTTCTCAAGGAAGACGTTGGACTTTCTGCCACTCAGCATAGAGTTGAGAAGCCGCACAAGCACAAGACATGAATTTATAAAGAAGGCCCTTCCTTCATCAGACACATGTTTTGCCAATTGGGCTGATGATAGCAACTTATCTCTCATCTTTGAATCTAAAGATGTACTACTTTCTACTCAGCTATGTGGCAAAGAGGTTAATTTCTTTTGTTCACATGACCTTTGACCTGATCTTTGAAATCAATGATTGTGGGTAGGATGGTTCTCAATATTTTTCCTCACTCCCAGCACAGATCTGAAATTATTTCAGTTGGAATCAAAATTCCTTTTATCCGATCATATCCACAGCCAAAATGGAATTTCATCATGTTGGACTGGGAGTCTTTTTCTGCAAGTCTCAAGCATAACATCAGATTTGTTCCTCCCACTGCAAAGAATTATGGTCATTTCATGAAGTTACATCTGTCAACAACTAAAAGATACATTCTAAGGGGGTTTTGAAAAGAATATATACTAAGGTGGAGCCAGAAGTGTAAAATTCTTCTCAGTGAACTTTGTAATACAGAAAATCTCAATACTACTGACTTCTTGCTACACAACCTGGATAAAGCGAGAAGAGCAGAGAAATGGACATGAGCCATAGAAAGCCTCGATTTTATTCACAGTAAATGGAAAGCTTGGTTTCTTTTGAGGAAACTGTCCACCGGGAAACCTATGGCTAAAATTGCATCATCGCAAACCAAACTTAGTGATATAGTGAGGCGTATTTTTGCTTTATCGAAAATAGAACACCAAGCTACTGATAAACACGTTTCCTATATGCTTTATGGTATAAAAAGGAGTCAGCAGGCTGCCTTATAGATTTCCAGGAATTTTACTTTGAAGGAGGTGACTTTACTTTATCAGGAGGAATAGACAGCATCTTCTAGAATTTTCGAAGAACACTGGCCCAAAAGTAAGAACTTCGCTCTTGACTGTCTATAATGAAATCTTAGCAAGTGGCTAATGATGACTACCTACTCAATTAAATTATAAAAAATAATTGCAACCTGAAAGCTACCGCCCATCACCGGTTTTAAGTTTGTGTTATAAGCTGCTTGAGAAGATGTATGCTAGACTTTCCCATTCTCAATCCAAGCATCCTTGTTGAGCAAGCTGGGTTCAGAACTGGCCATACTTGTTGAAACCAGGTTCTTTTAATCAGTCTCTTTATGATAGAATCCATCCCAATAAACCAAAATTTGCTGATATCAAACCAACTATTAAAAACAACATAACGATTATCCAGCTACTTTTCAGTAACCTTGTTGTCGTCTTTTTCTAAATTATATGAAAAAATTATGGAAGCTCAACTTAAACATTTCTTACAACAAAATGACAATAAATTGCAGTTAGTACGGGTTCAGGAAATCAATGAGTACAGGAAAAGGTATTGGAGATTTATCGGCTATATATCAGCGACCTTGGACCGGTCTCAGAGGGCTCTAGGTGTTCTCTGTGACCTGTTCAAGATTTTTTTACTGTATAAATGATGCCATATTGATATTGAAACTTAAAGAATTTGGCATAAATAATAGAAAAATAAGTTAGTTTTCCTCTTATTAAGGTAACAGAAAATGAGTTGTTTTAAGTAAGTATGCAATTACTGTACCTGTATGTCTCCATGGAAGAACCTTGATGATGGTGTTACACAATGTTCTATCTTGGGACCATGCATGGGGAGGAGAGTATGAGACAGGTTGTGTATTAATTTGGCTCCACAAAACTTATGATTTTACAGTGATTTAAAAAGTGTTTTTGTGTGAAAATTTCAGGTAAAGTTGTGTAGTTTTTAAGGTGCTACAATTGGAAGGTGGTATTTTTGACAAAATCTCAAAGAACTTAAAAAACAATTGTGATAATTTCCTGTCTTTGCAACTCTATAGATAAGAAAGGTCTACCTTCTTATCAGAGACAACTGACCCTTGGACTTGATAACACTCTACCCAATATCAACAGTCAATCTGTTATCTTCCAATCAGTGGGGAAACTTTGATTGAATGAATTTAACTTCTGTTGTCAGAGTTCTTTGTAGCTTACCTGGTTAAGTAACAGACTCATAACCTGAGGGTCTTCAGTTCAAAACCACAATCAGTAATATACTTTTTGCAAGTTTTTAACATCATAAACAGAGATGTGCCACTAAATTATATGGCATCTTATTAATGAAAATTAATTTATTTTTGTAATATTATTATTGTACCTAGATTTTACAGTGCATCATATTTTATTATAATTTTATTAACAATTACATTTTGGAGTGATTGTTAATGGTGACGCTAAGTGTGTCATTAATGCTAGAGTATTTTGCTGACTGTGCACTGGCACGCATACCTAGCAAAGCTTTTTGAATCTAACATTGTGTATTATAATTAATGTGCTATTATTACAAACTGAAAAATGACTAAATTTAAAATAAATGATTTAGTTATCGTAAAATTAAGAGGTCACCCTCACTGGCCTGCTATAATTACTAGTGTTGAAAAAAAAGGAAATGCCAATATTTTCAATGTTTTATTTTACGGAACAAAAGAAACTGGAGCATGTAGAATTAGTGAGCTGAATAATTATTATGAAGAAAATAAGTCAAAACTTGTCCAAACAACAAAGCATGGGTTTACATTGGCCCTAAAGGAGATTGAAAATGAATGTACGTATGTCTCGAAAGCAACAACAAAAACTTGCAACAAGTTATGTGAACAGTAGCTCTCAATCACCCTACAGATTAAATACTTCTAACATTTTGACATCTACTCCAATAAATAATATAAAAGATACCACAAATTGCACTAAGGATGCTGCTGTAAATACAACATTGGATATAGACTTAAACTATCAACTTAATGCTGTTACTGAACAGTGTATACAACTAGAACAAAGTTTAATGGAAGGAAAAAATAAAAATAATAATTCTGACTCTGAAACAGTTTCAGAAGATAACAAAACTCAAGACTTTCAAACAAAAATACTGATTCAAGAGTTAAAAAAATCAGAGTTAGAAAGAACAAACCTAAAAGCTGTTGTGGAAATTTTACAAAATGATAATAAAAAACTAACTAAGGACCTTGAAGATATGAAAAATCAAAACCGTACTTGTGTACATTGTTTTCCGCCATTGGCTAGGAAAATTGAGACAGCCATCACACCAGCTTATCAAGAAATTGCATGTGATAATAGAATAAATATTAATAAAACAATGTTACACAGGAAAACTTGTAGTACAGCAAATGTAAAAACATCTAAAGTTCTAATCTTGGCTGATAGCCATGGAAAACAATTGAGTAGTCTGGTTCAGCGGAGAACTCTCCACAACGTTTCATCATGTGTCCGTCCAGGTGCCAAGTTCAACTTAGTTGTTGAGGAAGTGCTAAGTTTTGACAAAGATTTAAATAAAAAAGACTACTTATTAGTAATTGCGGGCACAAATGATGTTGAAAACAGTAGCATTGAACAAATATTGAGTAACATGCAAAATCTGATAGAAAGTTCAACATTTTCCAAGCTTATCCTGGCTAAGCTTCCAATGAGACATGACAGACATGATTTGGATCTAAAAATAGCACAAATTAATTCAGAACTAGAGAATATTATAGCTCAAAAATGTCAACATGTTCAGATACTTCCTCTTGATCAACTGCCTCTACATTACTTTACAAGACATGGGTTGCACATGAATAGAAGAGGGAAAGATAAGGTAGCAGAAATAATAGCCAAACTACTGCATGGATCTGGCTTGGAATCAAGGAGTGAACTCAATTCTACAAATGAAAATAAAAATAAAGCCCATCTTAAACAAATTGAAAATAAGATTGAAATCCTTGACCAAAATATGAGAATTTCTATAAAAAAAACACAAAGGGGACAAATCAGTGGCTTTTGCACACTGCATTTCACGGGACTTCCACAGTGAAGGGCATATGAGTGCTGGCGTGGCTGCAATCTTCAAAGAAGAATTTGGCCGTCCTGATACCACAGATTCCTTATCTAATTATCTTGCCTACCAACAGCTGCCTGATGGAGCAACAGTCTATAGTCTGCTTACAAAAAATAATTATCATCAAAAGCCAACTTCACATGACTACGACTCAGCATTCCATCATCTAACAAGTGACTTTAAAGACAAGCAACTTAAACACCTCATTTGCTCCCCCATGGGCTGTGTTAGGGATGAAATACAAGTTGAACATTTTATAAAAAATATTATTAAATTTCAAAAAATTACAGAGGCAAAAATTACCATAGTTACATACAATGAAGAATCAGCAAGAAATTTAAAAAATGGATTAACACATAAAGAATTTTTAATTAAAGTAAGAAGAACACTTCAAGATGAGGTATCAGAACTTCACTCAAACGAGTCTAACAGTTCTCTACTCAAAAAATGACTCTTCTCACTCGTGCAGCACTCCTCAACCAACCATCACAGAAACTTTTTTAGCCAATGTAGCTCTGGAAATGGCCCCTCATTAAATTGTAACAACCAAGACAACATTCAGATTAATTTTACAATTATGCATCAAAACGTGCAACATTTACCCTCACGGTTGGAAATTTTAAGAATTAATTTGGACGAATTAAAGCCAGACATCATGGCAATTTCTGAGCACAAAATGAGTGAAAACGAACTAAATATATTACAAGTTCCGGGTTATAATATATGTTCTTATTATTCTAGATCTTCAGTGGGCGGAGGAGTAATGATATTATCCAAAACACATCTCAATACTAAAAAATTAATAATTCCTTCAGTTCAAAATTTGTTGATTGACAAAATATTTGAATGCTGTCTGGTTGAGGTATTACTAGAAAATTTTAACTGTGTATTATGCTGTATCTACAGATCCCCAATACCAATGTTTTTCCACAATTTTATGTCAAATTTTGAAGTTTTATGTTCTATTTTAACTAACAAATACAAAAATGTAATATTAACTGGGGACCTGAACATTAATGTTTTTAAAAAGAGATAATTATTACAAAGACTTTGTGAGTGTACTTAAATTACACAATTTAGAATATAAAGTTGACTTTCCGACAAGAGTAACATTACAATCAGAGACAGCTATAGATAATATAATTAGTAATATTAAAGATTATGAACAGCAAGTAACAGGACTCATAACACACATCTCAGACCATGATGCTCAATTACTTGAGATTTTTAACTTAAATATAAAAAAGAAAATTTCAAAAAAATATTGCAGGAATTTTAATCCAAATAATATTGTTACCTTTAGTAAATGTTTATCTCAGGAATCCTTTATGGAGGTATATCAGTCAACAATTAACACTACTAAGTATGAAACCTTTTTAAATATTTTTTATGTACCATTTTAGTAATAGTTTCCCAAAACTTATGGTAGATAACAAAGATAAAAAATTTGATCAATGGATCACTGACGAAATAAAATGTAAGAAAAACGAAATCCATCAACTTGAAAAAGAATTTAGAAAAAATAAGGATGAACATTCTAAAGTTTTAATCAATCATTCCAAACAAGAATTAAAAAACTGTATAAATATGAATAAGAAACATTTTTTTATAATAAATTAAGTAATTCTAAAAACAAATCTAAAATGACTTGGAATCTGATTAAAACTGAGATAAATAAAGAATCAACTGCAAAGCATAATATTAACATTGAACAAGATGGAATTTTAGTAAAGAACCCTATTCAGATAGCAAATTTATTCAATGATTTCTTTGTATCAGTAGTTGAAAAATCTGTTTTACCAAAGATTCCTCAGGGTAATAGTAACTTACTGTTAGAAGACAATTTTTCAACCCAATCTAGGTTTAAGTTTAAAACCATAACAGAAGAAAATCTTAAAAAAAAATAGTTAAATCCTTTGAAAATAAATTTTCTGCTGGCAATGATGATATTTCCATTGATATTGTAAAAAAAAGTCCTCCCTGTTATATTGAAACCCTTATATTGGGCATGTGATAAACTCTTCTATTATCTCTGGAATATTCCCTGAATCATTAAAAATTGCTAGAGTAGTTCTCATTTTTAAAAAAAGGAAATCCTAATGATGTGTCATGCTATCGTCCTGTGTCATTGCTACCCATCTTTTCAAAAATACTTGAAAGAGTTGTTCACTTTCAGTTAGTAGATTATTTAGTAGAACACCAACTCCTAGATAAAGAACAACACGGTTTTCAGTCAGGTCGATCAACAATTACTGCAGGAATTGAGTTCATCCAAACAATAATCGAATCAGTTGATAAAGGGGAAAAAGTTTTAGGTGTATTTTTAGATATGACTAGAGCCTTTGACAGTGTGTCTCATAAAAAACTTTTAAAGTCATTAGAAAAAACTAGGGATTACTGGAAAACAATTGGAATGGTTTGAATCTTATCTCAAAAATAGACAGCAGTATGTTGAGATTGAACATTCAATATCAGAATTTTCAGAAAAATACAATTACATCCGCAAGTTCAATTCCCAGAGACGAATAATTAAACATGGTGTGCCGCAGGGGTCTGTCCTGGGACCTCTCTTGTTTCTTTGCTACTTGAAGGGTTTACCTGGAGTGATCCCTGTTGGTAGTACTATTTGTTTGTTTGCTGACGATTCGAATATAACAATATCAGGAGACACTAAAGAAAATGTTGAAGTTTCATCATTTATTACTTTGTCAATTGTCAAAGAATTTTTGGATCATAAAAATCTCCTACTAAACTCAAGTAAATCTAATTTTATATCATTTTGTACAAAACAAACAAGGAATAAAATAAACCCACAAGTAGCTATAAATAACGAAATAATAGAACAAGTTGAAGTAACAAAATTTTTAGGGCTTTTAATTGACGAAAACCTAAGTTGGGATAAGCACACTGATCATGTGGTAGGCAAAATGTCAACAGGCTTATTTGCTCTGAGACAATTGGCAAAGTACTGTAGATTGGAAACATTAAAAATAATATATTTTTCGTTAGTTCACTCACATCTTGCTTATGGGATAAGCATATATGGAGCAACAAAAAAGGGAAATTTAGATAGAATTTTAATACAACAAAAGAAATCATTAAGAATTATGTGCAAATTAAAAAGAGAAGACTCAGTTAAACATCTTTTTGCTAATCTAAAAATATTAACTGTATATGGGCTCTATATTTTAGAAACTATGACTTACGTAAAACAGAACTTTGACCCGATTTTATCTGTAAGTAATCATATTCACAACACTCGATTAAATAGACAGGTTGAAACACATCATTTAGATTTTTTTAAGAAAAACACTAAATATATGGGAACAAAGTTTTTGTATATCCCCACCCCCCCCCCCCCCCACCCCCCCCCCCCCCCACCCCCCCCCCCCCCCACCCCCCCCCCCCCCCACCCCCCCCCCCCCCCACCCCCCCCCCCCCCATTTACGGGTTTTGTGATGGAAATGCGCGTGCTGCCCAAAGAGAGTATGAAGCTCGCTACCCTGATCGCCGACTTCCCAGTCATTCTGTGTTCTCAAGACTCCACCAACGTCTTGTGGAGAGAGGTACAGTTCACAAAATACCTAACGAAGTAGGACACATTTTTCATGATGTAGAATTAGATGATGTAGTTCTAAATTCAGTTTGGAATGATCCAGAAGTTAGTAGTAGACAACTTGCTAGATACGTAGGTGTATCACAATGGAAGGTTTTGGACATTTTGCATTAGAATAAGTTCCATCCATACCATTTTACGCCTGTTCAAGGTCTGAAAGCAACTGTTTTATGCTCCTAGAGTACAAATCTGTCGTTGGTTGCTAAACAGAGACATAGAGCAGCGTCATGTTTTTCGAAAAATCCTTTGGACTGATGAATCATTGTTTACAAGAGCAGGATTTTTCAATTGTCATAATATGCACCACTGGGATCAACAAAACCCACACCGGACAAGGGAACAATCCTTTCAAACGCGTTTTTAGTATTAATGTTTGGTGTGGAGTCTTATGCGACCAATTGATTGGCCCTCACATTTTTTGTTGGAACTGTAAATGGAACAAACTACTTAGATTTTTTGCAACACGACCTACCTAACCTTCTAGATGGTTTGAACAATGTTGAAAGAGTCGAGCAGGATGGTGCCCCTCCACATTTTAATGCAACAGTACGTCAATGGCTGACTGAAAACTATCCCAAGTGGATTGGGACGTGGGGGAACTGTCGCATGGCCTGCCCGATCTCCCGACCTTACACCTATGGAGTTCTTTGTGTGGGGTTTTTTAAAGCAGGAAGTTAAAGGTAAATCTACGTCTTCTGCAATTTTTAATTTCATTAATTCCATTATAACTTCTCTTGACCACAAGCTGTATTCGATAGGCATCTTCTGCGATCTCAGCAGGGCGTTTGACTGTGTCAGGCATGACGTTCTGCTGAGTAAACTTGAGGCATATGGCATTCGAGGTGTTGCGCTTCAATTATTTGCCTCCTATTTAAAAGACAGAAAACAAGTCGTAGAAATATCCACAAATACAGGTATTCACCATTCAAATGAGGGAGTCATTAAGTGCGGCGTACCACAGGGCTCTATTTTGGGACCAATACTGTTTGTCATCTACATAAATGATCTTCCCAAAAACATCAACCATAGTAAGATTATCATGTACGCCGACGACTGCACTTTACAAACATCAGAGTCTACTGCGTCAGCAGCAGTTGATGCTGCCAACAATAGCCTCGCTCAAGCTTCTGAATGGTTTTTTCAAAAATGGGTTTGTTTCTCAATCCAATCAAGACAGGCTTTATACGTTTCACAATACTTAAAGCACCCAATAGTCACATATTCCCAGGCAGTGGACTCACCTACAACAACAACTCATTGCAACATTTTTCTGCCTCAAAATTTCTTGGGTTGCATTTGGACGCCCATCTCAACTGGGAATCTCATGTAGATGTCATCTGCAAAAGGCTCCGCCCAGTCTGCTATGCTCTCGGCCGCCTTGCTCAGGTATGCAGCATCCGAGTCCTTCTCGCTGTATATTTCTCCTATGTTGAATCTATTTTAAGGTATGGAATTATTTTTTGGGGTATGTCAAGTAACAAAAATTTTCAAAGAGTTTTCAAAATTCAAAAATGGTGTATAAGAGCAATGTTGAAAATGACCAGAAGGGAGTCTTGTCAGTTGGTGTTTAGAGAATTAAACATAATGACGTTGGCTGGTCTGGTGGGGTATGAGTGCTGCATGTTTGTTAGAAATAATCCCACTCTGTTTTACTGCTGGCACGGCTTGCCACTCGTATTCAACGAGGGGCGCGCAGCGACTGACAGTGCGGCAACATTCGACTGCATTTTTTCAAAAAGGGCCACAGTACATATGTACTGTAGTATATAACAGGCTGCCATCAAACATAAAAAAAGAAACAGGTGCTTATACTTTTAAAAGACTTTTAAGAGAGTATTTTGTAACAAAAGGCTTTTATAAGAAGGACTTTATACAAGACATGTAAACTGTATTTTTCCTTGTTATATATTTATTCTTACTTTGATGTGTTCAATTGTATTGCAATTTGAACGAATAAAATATTATTTTTATTATTATTATTATTATTATTATTATTCCACCCCAGTAAACTCAGAAGAAGAATTGCGAGGGAGCATTGGTCTGGGCTGTTCAAAGGCTTCGGGAAAAAACTGTCTTTTAAAATGACCGTAGGATCAATGAGAAAGCGAGCAAGAGCTTGTGTGAGAAAAGAAGGTCGCCATTTTGAGAATGAACTGTAATGATTTTACTTTTAACGTTTTGTGTTCATGAGGTATTCTAATTTTCATTTATCTTATTGATAATTGATTAAAGTTCCATTATTAAAATATCTTTACTAATGCTCAAAAACTATGTTTATTATACCGTCCTATGACTACTCAGTGTTAACTTTTAAACCTGTACTGATTTTTTAAAATAGAAAAAACACCTAAATAGTTGGTAATTTTAAAGCCTATTAAATGGCAAAGTATTTAATATCACTTGACACAATCTTGTGTAGAGGGTGTGTGTAGCGTTTTTAAAGCTACATTGAATTTATGTTTTTTTAATTAAAACTTAAATTAAATAAAAACTTTTGGGATCGAAATATTGGGACTTAATTTTTAGATTAGATTGTGAAATGTCAGGGTAAAAATCGAACATGTAATCCTTTGGCAAGTTAGCACTGGTAGTTTTTAAATTGTTAGGAAGGCAGGTTGACTGCCTTGAATTGATTAGAAACTTGTCTTATTGTGAGTATTGTTCTCCTGGTTTGATACAGCTGGACCAATGAGAGAGCTCCACGGATGTCTTGGAAAGGGAAGTATTTAAGCGCCCGCTCATAATTTTCGCCCTTCTTTTGGTTATTTTCGTGAGTAAAGTTAATTGCAGTGCGCCGTATTTCTTAAATTTTTTTTCCGCGAGTGATTTTGTGGTAAGCACCAAATTTATTGTACGTTTTATTGAAATATTCATCCTCATCTGATTTTAAATTAATTTTGTTGTCTTTTTTTATAGGAAAACATTAAATTCATAGAAACTACAGAGCAATCTGAATAACTTATTCTCGAAGAACAATAGAGCATAATAGAATCATACAAGTTACATTTGGTTCATGCTTGCAAGAGAAGTGAATTAAAATTGAACTTTGTTAATAACTTTAATTGAGATTTGAAAAAGTAGTAATTTATTAATATTTAACTGGAACTGTTTATTGTGAATTATTAATTGAAAATTAATTGAACTTTATAATTGTTAGAGAGAGAGTTGTAATCTGAATTGCAGAGACTTGAAAGTTAAGGTTCAAATAGTGTAAAGAGAAGTTGAAATTTTATTTTGTATTTTGAGTGAACTTAGAAGTGAACATTTTTATTTTAATTATTTCCAAGTGGTATTTTCATTTTATTTTAAAACTTTATTATTTTATTTTAGAAGAGAGCTCTGATTTTTAGTTTGATAATTTGATTAATATTTTTATTTCTTGCCAAAGGAATTTTTAAATTTACTAAAAGGTTTGTCAATTCTTTGTGGAAAATAGAGTGATAAAAATTCTGAAACGTAGAACTTATTAATTTGCCAGTTACAAATAAATCCATTGTTTTCATTTAGAACTGTGATTTTTATTTTAGACAAACCAGATAATATTTAATAGTTAACAATTTTAGTAATACATTGTACTTAATATTCACTAGGATCTTTACTAATCAAAAAATATTTTATATCGTCTTGGATGTATTATTGATGATTTATATATTAATACTCTGGAATATTAAGATCAACAATCCAAGTCGTTATATTGACTGCGCCACTCTGCTAGTAAAGTATCCAGTGAATTTTTAATAAACTTATACAAACTGTTATAAACTTTGTTAGAAAACTTTGGAAAGAACTTGTGTTGTCTAGTTAAGTTGTGATAGTTAAGTTAAATTTATTTAACCTAAAATGGCTCTCAAAGTGGACTTTTTAAGTAAGGACGAATTAATTTATGAACTGTGGTTCCGTGGTGTATAAATTATTACTGATAACACTGTAGATAAACTTTAAGAACATGTTTTGAGTAAACATACCAACTGGCGAGACCGTGGTGAGCTGCATGCAGGCATTTCGGCACATCCACTACAGGAACTCTACATGGATATGTTTGGACCTCTGCCTAGAACTTCAAGACGGGATGAATTCGTCCTAATCATGGTGGACGACTTCACAAGGTGCAATTGGGTCGTGCCTCTCAGGAAAGTGAATTCAGGTATGGTGTTGTAAACTTTAGAGAGTAATATTAAAAAAAAAAAATTTGGTTTGCCGGAAGTTATTGTGAGCGAAAACGCTACTTACTTCACCAGCGAGGAGTTAAGAGCAAATCTTTTCAAATGGGGTGTGAAATTAATCACTACAATCCCGTACAACCCCCAGGGTAACAAATCTGAAAGATATTTAAGAAACTTAAATTCAATTTTGACTTGCTTGTATAGCGATTGCAAAAGGATCTGGGACTCTGATTTAAGTAAAATTCAACAAGCAGTTAACTCGTGTGTGAATGACAGTACTGGGTATAGCGCATATTCTTTAATGTTTAATTTTAAACCTAACAATGAGTTGGATTTAAAGTGGAACTTGAAATCAATTTTTGAAAATTTAGTGCCAAAGGAAAAATGTCAAAAATATGCGGAGGCGTTGGAAAATTTAAATAAACAGTTTATTAAAAATTCGAAGTTAAGGCCCTATAATAGAAACCACCGAAAGTTTAAAATTAATGATGAAGTGTTTTGTAAAATACCTGGACACATAAATAAATTGGATAGGAAATTTGACGGTCCATACAAGATTGTGATTATTATCTCAGAGAACAGTTATATAATACAGCACACCAAGGACTTAAAAATTTTGAAAAGAGTGCATTTACAAGATTTGAGACCCGCTTAAGTGAAATTTTATTGGAACACTTGGACAGTTAAGAACAATTGGACAATTTTTTCTTTCAGCATAAAATTTAAAAAAAAATCCCCATATTAAAAATGTCATAATTGAGTAACCATAGGCCAAGTCAAGGTTTTGTGTTTTCTTTCAGGTATTAAAAGAAAAAGGGGATTTTTATGACATATAAATAAATATTTACATGAAGAGGATAATTTACATGGCCTCAGGACTTTAAAATTAAGAAATGTAGTATTTAATAATAGTGTCTACAACCATTATACTGTCTGATATTAGTATAAAGACATTATATTATTGATGTACTAACATTCCTTCTTGTGTGTCCAATTTCATGTTGTTATTTGTTTATAGTTTATATTTTATATCGTCTTGGATGTATTATTGATGATTTATATATTAATACTCTGGAATATTAAGATCAACAATCCAAGTCGTTATAGTGTGGTAAAAAGATGGGGTTCAATGATATTTCAGTTTTTCTGAAACTTAGCAACTTTGCCATTTGAATCAATCTGAAGCTTAATTTTCTTTTCTTACCGTTTGAACCGATAACTTTTTCAAATTGAAAATTTACGTAACAAATAAATTGTAATGCTGAGGTATTCCAGAGGTATACTCCGAACACAACCGGTGTCTTTTGTTGTAACGTAGAGCAAAGCTTTTTATATGTTATAACTATGTGACACGGAAAGTATATAAAACATTTTAGTGAAACTCGAATGGTGTTTGTGAACGATAAACAAGGAAACCCCGAAAACGGATGTAAAGAATCTGTAGTATATTGTAAGTATAGTCCAGGTAATGGTCAACCTATCAATTCGTACCTTTCATAATCGTCATATCAATAAAAAATAATATCATTTTCATAAAAACGATTTAAATGATTTTACTTTTTACAGTGTTATAAACTAATAAATTATCAAGTTAGGAGCTCCATGAAAATTCCAAGGTTTTATATGTTTTCATCTCTATTCAAAGAATTACCGACAATAAGACAATATCGAAGGAATTACCATCGAATATAGTGAATTCAGTAACAAACCCACTTACTGTGTATTGCACGACAGAGCGTGGAATGGTCGACAAACCAATAATGCTCAAGTCGACCCCTAGTGTGCTGTCAGTGACGTCACCAACCTGGGTCAGTCGATTGTTAATACTACATAAAAAGAGAGCGCAGCGAGCTTGTATACAGTTCAGCATATATATATATATATATATATATCGTTCAGTAGTTAAAAATCTCCGGGTAGTATTTGGGGGTGACAAATTTCAGTTATAAATATATTATTCATAATTTGCTAAATGTGTAGATATATGCAACGTTTAACTAACCGAATTAACGTTACAGCTCTGATTTAATATTTTCCATCCGTATTAAATTTATAAAGCTGACCCAGAGATACATAATTACAATTAACTGTAGCATCCGAAGAGCAAATCCCAAAGTAATGAGATTCCGGAACCATGTGACGGTGCAGGGGTCATAAGCCTCATGATGTAAGCGCCGTCCTAAACTTATTATCTTGATGTTAGATCATAGGGTAGTCTTTGTAGGATGTGGAATCAACATATGTAAATTATATCTCATCATATGTCTTTATATACATTATCAGGATGACAACGTCCCTCATAAGTGCTCAATAATTGAACCACTCACTTAGGTCACTTTCAATTTCACTCAGTATCAATTTGTTTAGTATATAGTCTCAAGGTTTTAATGATTTGTACTCATATTTTAGTTTTCAAGGTTTGTGTTATTCTAATGTAAATGTTAAAAACCTCCTAGTATATTGAGAATATCCTCTGTTATTATTTCATAACAATGTTAACAATAAAAATACATTTCCTGTGTTTTTCAGGTAGGTGGAACTATGTCAAACCAGTCTTGAGTATCAAAAACAACAGGTAACTTTAAGCAAGAACGATGATTTATTATTGCACAGTGTTAGATGCACTATTCGCCAATAAATACAATAATTATGATAGTTTTTAAATATTTTATAAGTTTTGTCCTCTATTTTGACTTTTGCAAATTGTCATAATGGAAAATACGCTATTTGAAAAAACAGTAAATAGTAACGTAAGAAATGTTAGGAACTACCCAACCAAACTACTATGTTTGGGACAATTTTATTTAAGAAATTCAATGATTCATAGACTCCGAAAAGGGAGTTCGAGTGTTAATGTCTGTTTACTGACGAACTCACCCCTGCCCCTCAGCGGCTCCTCTACCGGTTACCAGGAAGTGTCGTATCGGAGATTTTTATTTGCTAAAGATTGATCTGATTATTCGAGTGAGATTATTATTATCCTTTTTTCCCACTTCTGATGGCAAGTTCTGTGCGACATGATGCGGAATGTCTCCCTAAACCATTTCACACTTGGGCCAATAGTTTTGGACAACATCGGGAATATAAAGCCTGTTAAGCTCTATTAGTACAATCTTCCTGAAGGCATTATTACGACTATAAATTTAAATTTAGTTATAATTATGAAATCTTCCTTATGTGTTCTAATTTATACTAGACTCTTTTTATATAATGACTGTTAATATGAAATAAATATATTATATTTTGACTTGTTTCCAGTTAAGACGGATCATCCAATGACCATTCCTTGTTTCAGGGATGATTTTTAAAACTTGGTTGCCTATGGAGTTCTGATTATACTACAAGGATCTGCGCTCGAAGGTGTGGGTAACAGTTAGAGGTCAATATGTATGAGAGTTCGTTCCAATTATGTCAATTATAAATTTATACCGAAAAATGCAGTTAGCTCATAATGACTGAAGTACTATCTTGTACGTTTATAGATAAAAATTATAACTATTAAGTTGTTACCCACACGTAGTTTTCAAAAAATGTATACTACTTAGAAAATTTAATGCATTTGGGTTGTAATATAATGAAGTCCTATAACATTTTCAAACATAAGTAGGAATATATTAGGTAGATATTGTTTAATTATTCGTGGTTAAGATTATCATAGTTTAAAATGATTTTTATATTTAAAATTATAGGGACATTTAATTAATTATATTTCCAACGTAACAGCTGAATGTACTTTGTCAACCTGACCAATAAAATACAAAAACAGAAGTCTTAAACACATACTTCGGTCAAAAAGCGTTTACTTCTAGCCCTTTTCATTTACTTCGAGTTTAAGATATTTCCAGTACTATTTTAGAGTTTGCCTTGTTGTGCCGACTAAGAAAGGTATATAGATATGTAAGAGTAAGAAGACTACTTCGGTTAAAAGTTTCTACTTTCGGCCGTTTAAATTAATTTACTTTGTTTATGTTATTTTCCCGATTAAAAACCTATATATTTAGCCCTCGGAAACATATTTTGTTCAAACAACGTTCATTTCCGTCTTTTGAAATCTAATATATTGCCAGTGGCGTACTTGAGTTTACCTTGATGCCCCTATAAAGAAAAGATACATAGATACGTAAATCTGAGAAGCCTATTGCAGCTAAGAGGGAAATAGTACTTACTTCCTACCTACTTACAGTATAAGTGAGAAATCGTTATCAAGATCATCAAAATTCGAATATTATGTTTTTTCTTTGGTTTTCGAAATGTAAATTGGGTAACAATAGATTGTTCAGGCATTTTAGTGTCCATATCTCTTTTTTCATTTTGTGTATATCTTCAGTCAATTTGCCGAACTTAAGCAAAGAGTATCAACAGCTGTTTAGCGCCAGGTAAATGTTGATACAAGAAAAAAAATTCTTAATCGTTTTTTGGATTCCAACATATTCCAAGTAAATTTTAAAATCTTTTTTTAATATAAACAGAATTTTACCTTCCTCGAATGTTAATGAATAAAATAAAATAGTTGCATTGGTCTAGATGTTGTCAAAACATGCCTAGCAACACATGTTGCGAATAATGTTTATTTATAAAGATACAATTTAAAGAAAGACATAAAGTCGGCAACTTTTCACTCCCTACATTTCAGGGAACGAATGTTAAATTATTAGTACTGCATTCTTTGTATTTGTTTTCACAATCACAAAGAAACACAAAAATGTTGTTTTGGTGACTCAATATGTATTTACATTACCATATAAATAGATATTCTTAACTGTATGAGTACATTATCTTAAAACCATTGAGTCAGAGAGTACGAAGTGGTTTCTACCATGACATTAATCTAAATATTCGCCAGTACATTTCTATCACGCCAATCTTAAGGTGGCCTTTGTCACAATCTTTAACTGAAAGCCTGTCTCTATATAACACACTGTCACAACGCACTGATCACCTGTCGTAATTATAAATATGTTTATGGAACTTTATTGGTGTTTCACAGTAAGTGAAAAGCGTAAATTTCAATTAAAATTATAGTATTGCCCATCCGTAACAACTGTTCGTCAGAACTCTGTCAAGAATATTTTAATGTGCGTGCGTGTGTGTGTGAGGGAAGAGAGAGACCATAACAACGTTAGTCCCACCTTAACTATCTATTGTAACTGACAGTGTTAGCTGTGCAAGCTTGTTATCGCTGAAGTCATGGCATCATTATTGTTTCCATCTACGGCAAAATCTTACGTCATTCGGCGTTTCATCCACGTTAAACTTATGGAAAAATGCATATACTTATAGCAATGTCAATGTATCCTTCTGTGGATTTTGGAGAGCCGAACGATGAACTGAGATATTAGCACAGACCATATATTTATTGCAATAGTCATATAGCTTTTCAATTATTTACTTTTCACACATCCATATTTTTCATCCTCACCGCTTAAAAACATTCGAAAAACTTGTTTATTTAGTTTAGTTTGTTTACTTTAAACTAACATTTCAAATTTATTTTGAGATTTTCAAATATTCAAGTTACAACTGCATAATAAATCTATTAAAACTAAACTGTATATTTCAATTTAATGTTTAATTTCTTTTGTTAGATTGCTCTTTCTTCTGTACTGTATATGGAGCAAAGCAAGAGAATACATTAATACGCTGCATAGAATTCTTAAGGTGACGACGATATTCAACTCGTAATAAAACCGCTCATATCGACATATCTGGGTTTGTTGCGTTGAGGTTTCCGTGGATACCATTATTGTAGAAGACAGTAACAGTCATTGATTGACTAATGCACATCGATAATAACAAATATTGACATTGAAATTTTCTAGAATAATGATCGTAACAACTTTGTGACAAACAGTTATAAGTTATATTAAAATTTATATAAGTTATATTAAAATTAAAACATTACTTTTTAAATGCGTGCTGCGTATTCTAGTAGATTAAAATCCAATGAAAGCAAACCCAGAGAAATAACACTTTCTGTAAGTAACATGACATTTCTAAAGTGTAACTGACTTTTACAGATTAATAAACATTTAGTATCACCTGTTTAAATGTGTATACGTTATTATACTTATTATTCATGACTTTGAAAGGTTATCAAAACATATGTAATATCTAATGAAGCCAAAAATACTTTTTACTACCAGTGAGACATAGTCCGGAGGGATTTCAAAACAGGAATAAACCTATTTGTTGACTAGAGAGCCTAAGAATGTTCATTTAAAATTTCAGTACATTTTATGATTCAGTAGTTTTTACGTGATTGAGTAAAACACACACAAACAAGGTACAGATACAGTAGGTCTGGCAGAAGCGTATACATTTCAGTTATAGTCAGTAATTAAATTCCAAAACTTTAAATAAAATAGAGAATTGCTTCTTATGTGTTGTATATTTATTTTTTTAAACGGATTAATAATTCACTAAACAATAAAATGAAAAATTGAAGAATGTTCCGTACTTAAACTTAAGAAAACGTCTCAGCGAGATGTAATGAATTACGGAAAACTTGTGTAATGTGTACGGAAAACTTGTGTGGTGATAATGAAACCGAGTAAATTTTATAAATAATCAGTTTGGCAATTACGACTACTCTGCCTTCAGAGTAATGGAGCTGGTTATAATATACATTAAATATTTTATCATAACAAGAAATAAGTAGAAAATATTCATCTGACAAATTCATTAGTAAAATGGATTTCTGAAATACAGTAATACCAGTGGCTTTACTATATAAACATTTTATAATACTAAGCTGATTAAAGTAATAAAAGTGACTTGTCCAAAATTGAAGTGGGAAAAAGCTAGCAAAATAACATATTTCAAAACACAATTTTGGTAACTGCTATTAATTTAATAGCCCTGTTACATTATAAATATCTCAAAATTAGAATATGCTATGACAGTTGAACTACACTACGTTGTAATGCTAAAACTAGAAATTCTCAATTTTCATTTATGTTAGTTCGGGGTTATAAACAATAAAGTTTGGCATATTGATGTATATATTAGAAAGTGAGCGATATTTGATTCATACTCAAATGATTACAATCGTTTCGAAATTACCCTATTATGAAGCTGTTCTTGGCAGTTCCCAGTATTTGATGTTAGATGCGGGTAGTTAGTTCTTATCTGGCCTTTATACATTTCCTACAGAACAGCCGCCTTACTCTACGCTGTGGCTGGGAAAGGATTTTCTAGGGATATTTACAAAACGTCTATCGTTATTCTATAAGTGGGAAGAGGACTTTATATATATGTAAACACCTTTAAGAAGTACTATTTTTGGCATATGTCCTCCCTATCCTAATTTAATTTTTTAACTAAGAAATATAGTTTCTTACACTTAGTCTTTTTTTAAGGCGCAGCTCTTTTTATACATAACGTTTAATAAAAAAGATTAATTTTTAGATTATTTTCTAATTTATTTTGTCATAGCACATTTTTGTTTTATTACGGCATTTAATTCAATATGATTATTTGGCATGTACAAAATATGTTATTATACCCTTATCTTCTTCAGTTCAATATACATTTTTTTTTAAATTTTACTTAGTATAATTTTACACGTTATTACAAGTTTTGATAAAACTCCTTCAAACACAGAAAAGTAATGGAGTTATCGTTTCTGATTATTAGAACAAGAAGCTGTGGAAATGTAACATTGAATTCATACCTACAAGATCTTCTGTGTGGCTTCTGGAAAGAGACAGGATATTATGGAAAAAAATTATGAGGGTTTGGGTAACTTTCTGACGAGATTCTATGATATACTTTAGGAAAAGTGATAGTCAATATTATACCAGGCGTAACGTCTTGAAAAAAGAGATGTCTTCTTTGTTTCATCATCTACCAGTCAAAGCGGAAAAACGGAGATCCTTCCTCATGTTTACGCTTGCATAAACCTCTAACAACAACTTTATTCACTTCAGCAAACATTAATATTTTACAGTAAACTAAACCAGGGGTGCCCAACCTTTTTTACCCAAGGGCCACATTGTAAAGCCTTTATGGCCAGGCGGGCCAACATCCCAGGGGATTTGGAACCCCAAACAAAACGTATTGCCCGGGGTTTGTTCCAGAAATCTTGTGCAAAATATGAGTTTTAAGGTTTTTGGCCTTTGTTTCCTGATTATTGTAATTTCTTATTATTTATTAGTTGTTAGGTAAAGGTTTATAATATATTATGTTTTTAGATTCTTTTAGTAGAAATAAATATAAACCCAGACTTTTGGGTGTTTGCTCTAATTCTGAGGGAACAATAAAAAAGTCACCAATAAATTGAATACATTGATTTTAATTAATCCTACTAGGATACTAGGACATACAAATTACCACCATAAATGACAAAAAGTGAGGTTGTTTTGTTTTACATATTTTAAAATCAAAATACCAGTATTGACAAACAGTTCAATGAGATCCTTGGAATTGCTTAGTGCTGAGAATATCTTTCCACTTAAGCTCAAACTTAGTGGTCCCAATCATTAATAAAGATTTTAAATGTTGATCTGTAAGGGATGACCGAAATTTTGATTTGATAAAGTTCATCTTGGAAAATGCCTGCTCACATAGATAAGTCGAAGCGAACAACGAAACCATGGTTCGAGCAAACTTTTTTATGTTCTTGAAATCTTCTTCCGGCAAAGCACTATAGAAAGACAACAGATCGCCTCTTTTAAGGCATTCTTGATAATTTTCCTTGTGCGTTTCATTTGTTGTTATGTCAATAATTTCAAGTTGAAGGGATGGAGGCACAGTATCAATATCACACTTGAATGGATTTTGAAACATGTTGATTCTACCACACTCTTTGTCAAAATCTTCAAATCTTTTGTTAAACTGCTGACTCAATTGGCTGACGACCTTAGCAGCGAACTCAGAAGGGAACGGCACACTAGCTTCAGATACAAAATTTTTGACATGTTTCAAAGTGGTCTAAATTCTTATTAGCCTATTTAGCTGCTTCTCAAAGAGGGCCAGTTTTTTATAAAAACATTTACGTGATGGTATGCATCGGTAACATGAGAATTAGGTCCCTGTAGTTTTAAGTTTAAACAGTTGATATGAACTATGAAGTTGATGTCAACTAAAAATGCTAACTTCCACAACCACACCGGATTAGAAAGTACTGGCTCTTGACGAACTTGTTCTATCATAAAAA
Organism: Homalodisca vitripennis; assembly: GCF_021130785.1. Lineage (NCBI taxonomy): Eukaryota > Metazoa > Arthropoda > Insecta > Hemiptera > Cicadellidae > Homalodisca > Homalodisca vitripennis. The sequence goes on from NC_060208.1 coordinate 115,903,352, forward strand.
TATCTATTGCTTCATGAAGTTCAAAAAAACGTTGTAAAAACTTTACCCCTACTAAGCCATCGGACCTCACAATGGTAGGGCACGTCTGGGTAGTTACTGTCTATTTCTGAAAAAAATGCCATGAACTGGCGGTGTTTTTGGGAGGACGACCGTATGTAGTTTACTGTTCTCACAACAATTTCCATCACATCTGATATTTCCAAATTTTTTCCACACAAAGCCTGCTGATGGATGATACAATGTAGTATGATGGGTTTTTCCTCCACTAGTGCCTTCCACTGCTTTGTATACGTTTCCAACTACACCTGTTTTGGTACCAATCATGTTTTTACCTCCATCTGTAGTCACTCCTTTTAATTTTGTAAAATCAAGTCCGAGACCTAAAATAGTTTCCTTAATTTTAGAAAATATTTCCACACCAGTTACAGTAGTTTTCATTGAATGAACTCCAGCCAGTTCTTCGGTAATTTGAAATTCACTATTTACACCTCTTACAAACAGTAGAATCTGAGCTGCATCAGAGTTATCCGTGGATTCATCCAAAGCAATTGAAAAACATTCAAACTTTTCACAGGCTAATATTAATTGATTGTAGACGTCTTTGCCGATATCTTCGGTTCGGCGAGTCATGGTGTTACGAGACAGACTAATAGAGCCTACCAAAGAAAGTTTGTCAGGACAAAGCTCTTCAACAGCTTTAAAAATACAACTTTTGACTATTTCACCATCACTAAAAGGTTTACCTTCCTTAGCTAAAATGTGAGCAAATTTGTAGCTTGCTCTTACAACAGACTCATTTTCATCATTACGTTTAGTAAATATATTTCTCTGTGATGACAAAGATGCTTTCATTGCATCTACTTTTTCTATTCTAAGTTTACCTGAAAGCTGAGCGTATTTACTTTGTCCGTGTTTCGTGTCAAAATGCCTTCTGATGTTGTACTCCTTTAACACCGCTATTGATTCGTTACAAATAAGGCACAAGGCACTGTTTCTGTTATTCACAACAAAATATTGCTCACTCCACTTCTCATTAAAAATACGACACTCATTGTCAATCTTCCTCTTTTTGGTACTACACATGGCGATATAATGTTTTTAAATAATTCGCACTATTATTAAAATTCAACTGCTGCAGTATTCAACACGTAAAGACTGACACCACAAACACTCTTGTCTGCATAGAGACACACGGGCAGTAGCACTACCACTAGGATTGCAGGGGTGGGGTGGGGAGGTAGTGGAAATAAACAAGTCACGTGGCGAGTGGTGACCTTGAGTTGGGTAGGGGTTACGTCGCCGCACCGCGCGCTGTGCCGTGCTTTACGCGCGCTCTATTCGCCAGCCGGCAGCTACCACCGTAGTCAGTGAAATCTGTCTGCAACTACTTTACTTCTTTCAAACACTCATACTCCACCAAATGAATACGGCTCGTTCTACGTGAAATCGGCTGGACTGCTTGGTTCTCAAAATTTGTATTTATTTAATATTTCAAATGCTTGTAAACAAATTTGGCTGTTTTGGCAACAAGGCGGGCCACATAAAACTGACTCGAGGGCCGGATCCGGCCCGCTGGCCGTAGATTGGGCAGCCCTGAACTAAACCATTAGATCAAGTGATCCCTTTACTCCAACATCCCGATATATGAGTGTAGTGATGTACCGCAACTGGGCTGCACATGTTCAAGTGGTAGTATAATTTGTTAGGTATATAGTGTATGTTGAAGGAAATAAAATCTCGCCAGAAACAACCTATTTTGAGAAAGTGAGATTAGTTATGAACAATAAAATAACTATATGTAATGGTGCGTAGAATAACTGTCCACTTTATGTGATTGTTATCATGCATGTCTGGTTGCCATCTTTGTAACTAGTGATGTGTATGTAGCTACCTCAGAGAACCCTACTTATCATTCCTTAAATGTCAACGTGCACTGTGGTAAGATACTGTTGCTAGACTTTAGATATCTAGTTAAGTTCAATTAGTCTTCAGGTAGTTTTATTTTTATACATGTTTTATGATATTCTTCCAAAGTTCCACCACTATTCTTAACTAATGGTAAATGCTACCAAGTAACGTACTAAGTATTTTAGTTTATGCTACTATTAAGGCAGAGTTGGTGACAACTGTGAATAATTTTACCATTAATTTAGACAAGTAAAATATGGCATGGTCGTAGGCACCCAATTTTCACCTTCCCCTTACGTCTCATGTATCTTTGTGGGACATAACTCCTTCATTCAATGCCTTTAAGTGACATTCTATAACCGGTTTTACAAGTTCAGTTCAGATAGTCTTCAATCAATTATAGGCACGGATTACGGGATCAAGTAATAGAATTTATACATATGGTATATGTGCCAATACCAATTCAAAGGGTATAATTCTGTAACTATAATAATAAATAAAGTAGCCTTTAAACAAAAAATAACCTGGAAGCAGCGAAAGGCTGATATCTCTGATAACGTATGCATTCCACATGTTCAATATAAGCCTAAATAAACTAAAATTCCATTAGTGAAATAGAGTTCAGCCGTAGGACTTGTAAATTAATATTCGTTAATATGTGGTACTGAATATTAGCAACTTATTACAGTTAAATAATAACTTAGTGTTAAAACTAAACTAACGTAACAAGAGCCTTGACTGAGTCATGTGTTCCTCTCTGCAGCATTACAAATTAATCACCAGCCTGCCTCAACCAGTGTTTCATTCATTTGTCACATCTTATTCATTATTCAAGTTTTTCCTGTCACTCATTTTACTCATGAAGCTTTAAAAGTAAGAAGCTTCCAAATATATATAGGCCAAACAGAAATTACTAATGATAAAAAAAATGACTGTAGGAAACTGATGTAGGAAAAAAAAGGATCACATCCATGTAACAAGCCCAGATGTTTGCTTTGTAAAATATTACCAAATTCGTCAAAATGCAATAGTAGCAAAACAAGGAAGGCTTATCCTATCATTGACAACCTGTCTTGTGAATCTAAAAACATGATTTTCCCAATTCAATGGGAAAATGTCCTGTAGATTATATTGGCTCAACTACAAATACCTTGATGACAAGAATGACAGGTCACAGATTCGGTTATAAGCATCAAGACTTGAAGAAAAACTGTCGTCACTCATGGCCACTATGGCACTTTCAAAAACACTTATTCTGTCAAACCTATTCGGAAAGTGCATCAATTCAAACCCAATCTACCTCAGAATGCTAGAACAGTCACACCAATAAGTTTTAAAGAGCAAATTTCCCACGTACTTTGACGACGGGTACCTTGGGTAAAAAAGTATTAATTTTTAACAACATCTGAAATAAATTTTTATTCATGGGGTTCTTGGAAAACGAGCCATAAAAAAACCTTTTAATGTTAGTTTACGAATTGATTTATACTATTCCAAAATGAATGTTTGGATTTTGGCGCTCAAAGTTGCATTACTAATAATTCAATTTAGATATCCAAAATTAAATAATCAAATTCGTTTTATTTTAGTACCGATATATGAGTTTTGCATATAATGTGTCTCTTAAGAATTTGCTAGAATTTCAGTAATTATATTATATTGGTGAAATAAATGGATTAAGAATCAGTTTATTAGATCAGTTTTAAGAATCATTCATCAAACTGTACAACTTTAGGTCTGACTACTTTATCGAGATGCATAGAAATTTATGTTATCTTAAATAATATAAGGGGTATAACATAAACTAAAATAAAGAACTAAAGTTGAAATATTAAATTTACAAAATATTGTGCCAGGTGTGGCAAAATATTGTTAACAAAGTTGTTGGCAAAGTATTAAATATTTAATGCACTATTAACTGGGACCGAGCAAACTGATAAAAAACTAGTAAAATATTATAGCATTAAAATGTTATGTACATTTAGCTGAGACAAAGAATAACATAGACTTTTGTTTAAATGTTTAGTTTTGTATGGTTATAGTTCAAGTTTTTGTTTTTCCAGTTATTTTTTGTGTAACATGTTCTTAAAACCGTAAAATTGTGTCAACAGAAAGAATAACCCGGTATTAGTAGTTTATTACATCATTGTTAGTGCTTGTTACATAATAGTGATTGAAATATTAGTGCAAAGTGTTGACATTATAACTTAAAATAATTTTCACTTATGAAGGTCAGTGATATTGAAAATATTCTTATTAAAACTTGATAGTTTTAAGCAAATCCCTATATAAAAAAGTTAAGGAACTTAGGTGTATTGTTTCGATTAGTGCCTGTTACTCAGCGTGCCTAAAATAAACTGTATTATTCAGACATTAGGTTGCGCGTTGTAATTTTCATTGCACGCAGTTTTGAAAAATAATATTTATAAAAATAATATATTACACGTTTAATAAATAAACATACAATATACAGGGTTTTCATAAATGAATGGTGCAATTTTGAATGCTTATAAACAATTTGCTATGCAAGGTACAAAAATATGGTTGGCACCTCTGAATTCTTCAGCTCAATTAGTTTTATTGCTCTGTGTTAGAAAACAGCTGTTTCATTGTTGTTGGTTAAATTGTGCAATAACTTCAAACATTTTATTCTGATCTAGAAACATGTTTTCTGATCAAGAAAAAGCCAAGTGTGTGCTATTGTTTAGTGAATTAAGGTCTTCGGTTTTAGTGCAAAGGGCTTTTAGAAGATTATTTAACAAAGATCCACCTCATAGAAACAACATTACGCGTTGGAGTAAACAATTCGAAGAAACTGGATCGGTACAAAAACGGAAGTCTTCTGGGAGACCGACTGTATCAGAGGTAACAATTCAAAACGTTAGAGAATCTTGTCTTAGATGTCCACAAAAATCTCTTCCACGTCGGAGTCTGGAGCTTGGAATCCCAGTGACAACTCTGCATAAAAGGCTGCATGTTCATGACTATAAAGTTCAACTGTTGCATGGGATCAAACCGAATGATAAAAATAAATGTGTGGAGTATGCAACTTACATCTTAAATCAGATTGAAGAAAATGAATGATTTTTAAATGATGTTATGTTTACAGATGAGGCAACTTTTCATGTTAACGGGTGTGTTAATAGACACAACGTTCGAATTTTGGGGTTCTGAACATTCTCATGAGATCATAGAAATAATCCGAGACACACCAAAAGTAAACGTCTGGTGTGGACTGACTAAAAACAAAGTAATTGGACCTTTTTTCTTTGCCGACAAAAGTCTTAATGGTAATGTGTATCTGGACATGCTAGAGAATTTTTGTTTTCCTCAAATTGACGAGTTTTATAATGTCAATATGGTGTATTTTCAACAAGATGGTGCGCCACCCCATTATAAGGACTTTGTTCGTGATGCTTTGAATGACAAGTTTGGACAAAGATGGATAGGTCGAGGTGGCCCAATAGCATGGCCTCTTAGAAGCCCGGATTTGACTCCATGCGATTTTTTTGTGTGGGGATACGTGAAAAACATTGTTTATTCTCAGAAGATCCGTGATTTAGCTCATTTAAAGGAAAGGATTTATGAGGCAGTATCATCGATTACAAGAGACATGCTGCACAGTGTATGGGCCGAGATCGACCATAGATTAGATGTCTGCAGAGCTATCGGTGGTGGACACATTGAAATGTACTAAATGTATCAGTATAAAATTATTTTTAACGAGGATTCTAATGAAATAAATATTTTTAATGTACTTCGTACGGTTCTCTTTTTATTTTATGTTTAAATTGTACCATTCATTTATGAAAACCCTGTATTATTGAATATTAGTGCCAAGTACACTAACAGTATATTATACATTTTGCTAGAGCCTCGATCGATAAAATACTTTCGGAGCGCAATCACATTAACTATGGGACAAAACAAGTTTGTACAGCACTGAATGTAATCAAAATAGTATTTTGTTTTTGCCATCCCACCAAATGTAGCATATTTTAATTGTATCTCGAGAAGCTTTTCAGGAACACTTTCAAGGGTAACTACCGATTGAGAAAGAGCGAGTAGTTTTATACGCTTATATAGGTACGTTATATGCTCAAATGTTTTTTTTGTTAGTTATTAAGGTAAGTTCGTATTATAAATAAAATGTAAAATCTTTTGTGCATTGTTATAAACAAAACCCTATGGTACGTAATAGGATGACTCAAATGTCGTTTTAAACATCAGTCAGATTGCAGGAAATGTCCAGGTATGACATTGAATATGCTCGACAGCGGGCCTGAGCCAGTTCTAACTTTGTGGTGGCAAGCAGTAAAGAGATAAGACCTCGCTTTGTGTCTGTTTATGTTACCATGCAGTCGGTGATATCGGCTTGTTTTGACGTCACTTACATTTCATAGTAAAGAATTGCTGTTTTTCATTTCTTTTTCCAACATATCAAATTACGTGGAATTATATCTTTAAAAGTCCCAATATCCAAGTATTCAATTGCTATAAAATAACATTTTTAAACTATCACATCAAAAATTAATTAAATGATACCACATATTATTAAAACAGTCATATACATAATGTAAGGTAAATCAAAATAAAAAACACACTTTTAATTAAAATTAAAAGTCAAGTAATCATCCTAAGTACCGGTATGTAATGATTGCAAATCAGTTCGTGATGTAGATTATAAATATACTTATTAATATTGTATGTTCAATCAGTTGTAAAGAAATTTAAAAGTTTGCAAGGATATTTAGTTTTGAAGAATGATGTTGCATACTTATATATTATATTTTTAAAGTTATTGAACAATTTGCAGCATTTATTTGTTTTAGGTACTTTTATAATCCGTCCATAGCAATTTATACAGGAATAAGGCTGGAAACCCAGAAGTCCCAAACGTGTTTGTTTTAAAATTTCTATTTTAGACACTATAAAAGCCTATTATGTTCTATGATGATATAAAAACGGGACACAGGCTTCAGATTGGAAGCCAGAAGCCTTCAAGCGGTCAATATCTTCAGAAAACCAGGTTCTTCCAGAGTCTAGGAGGTTCTAGAGACTGGACGCCAGTGGTCTTATTAAATTCCGAGAAATATAAATTTGTATCTTGTAGAAGTTGCATAAACTGAACTTTTCAAGGACAGGAAACTTTTAATGATAGGAAGCTCCCACAGACTGATATTCAAAAATGGTTATTATATGGCTATCTGCTACTGATCTGCAGATCTGGTTATCTGCCATCTAGAGGGTGACCTACATGTTTAAAAAAAACTTTATTATAAATTTATCTTAATCTTGCGTTTTCAAGCAATTATATTAGTTTATGATCTGATTCATTGTATCGACGTGAAATAGAAGAAAGGGCTTCGTAATAATAACTTCGCCTCCATTAAAATCATGTTTAATTGAATTTGATTACGATATCCAGTTAGGCAACAGTGGAATAGTATCCACGTACCAAAAATAGTTGAAATAGATAAGACATACCACATATTTACCAAAGCTGCAGAGGCTACGTAGTGCCATGTACTCAGCCCACCCATCTTACATGTCGGTGGTAGATGAATTAATAATTATCGTAATTATTGGTACCAAAACAAGTTATTCTTCTTGACTTTCTGTTATTTCTTCATATTTTCTGTTTGTGCAAAATTTTAGTTTGTAAGAACATTATTTAATACAAAACAAAGACTAATTCCCCCAAACCTCTTAAAATATGTAATTTTTAATATTTTTCTCAGTAAGAAAAAAATGATGAAAGTTCTGTTACAACAGACAAATGACAAATGGTCCCAATGGGAGACCGCTTGCTGTACCAACGTAGCGCATGTAGCAAGAACGGGGCTTGGAGTTTCTTGTCTCCCTTCACAGACATGAAGTTCTAGTTCACGTCCGAGTCGGCCAAAAAAGAGGGCCGCAGGTTTCAATATAAATAAATCGACGTCGGGTCGAATATATTGAATTCATTGTTCTATTCTGGGCTTTAAAACATTTTTTTAAGTGGAATTAAAATACTTTACTAAGTTTCACAATGATAATGTGTTAGTTAAGACCACTTGTTTTATAGTGCAGTTATACTCCTTTAAACAATTTACTTACTACTAGGTAAGCAACATGAAATTATAATTAAACACTAGCAAAACAAGTAGGATAAAGTAATAGTATATGCAGATTAAGACTTCAAAATAATATTCATATAAATTCTTACTACCTCTTTATTATTTTGTGCATTATTATATTGTGCATATATTAATAGATAAAGTCAATATATTAAACTAGCGAACTACTTACCAAAACGATGAATTTTTAATATCTAATTTATTTTTATTTAAAATCAAATGGGGTGTTCTTGTGGCCTCTTCCTCTCGAGAGTTTACAATTATTTACAGAAGCAAAGGAAATTGACGTGCAGGATATGTACGATCTATGATTATAGATCTTTCTTTTTATATAATTCCAGAGCTTGATCATTTTAAACTTTAATTTTAATAGACTTTTTATTAATAATTTAATTATTTACCCATTGTTCTTAATAATATTTTATTTTCGGTTAAGTTAGCTTATGTATTCATCGACCTGAGTTACAGTATAGTCCTTCTATTGTTAAGAGTTGCACCAACTTCCTGAACACATCGGTGTCAGATTACGCAGCTGCCGCCTCAGGCGTAGAGCTTGTAGAAGATTATTAGGTTTTTTACTAGTGAAACCAAACTGCATACCCGACGATAGAAATCAATTCTTAACTGCTATAGTGGTCAAGCGCCAGGCAATCTGGTGTTCTTTCTCAACAAAGAAACAAATAAGGAATTTACGACGAACGGCTTTCAGTGTTCCACAGATGATTAAAGAAAGAAGTAAAAGAGGATTGAACAGTTTAAGTTCTAAATCTGGGAAAAAATCATGATTCAAAATAAACCAAAACAACGGAATATTGAAGTGCATTGCAGAACGTAAGGAAAGCCTTACTAGCCAAAGAAACAAAGTAACTTTATCACATGTACTATTCACACTGAATTAAAAAAAATTGTGCACAATCATGTCATATTTTAAAAAGGCATATCGTTGCCGTTCGTGCAAAAATGTCTTATGTTAAAATTTCCATTTTTTTTTTTATTGCATCATATGTTTTGACTTCACTATCCGGAACTTGTGTCAAAATGTCATATGTTTTTGACCAATAGAGAAAGAGCTGTAGCAAAATGCAAAATGCCATATGTTTTCATGTCAAGCCACCTGTTCCTGCAAATTGTCTCATGTTGTCATTGGATTGTTGATTGATTGGCAACTCAGCTCTAACCATAATAATAGGTAAGTGAAATAAAGTATAATTTCTTAATCTTTACTCAGCTGCTGTTTGTTAAAAGTTCTGGTTTGTTTTTAGGCAGATATATTAATGTTTTTACTGTAAATTATAACAATAATGCTCGATTTGACATCTAAAAGTAATTTGTCAGTGAAAGTGAGGTTATGGTTGATGAATATTTTTGCAACACAAAAACAATTTTTAGTAGTTTGATTTGGTTTGAAAAAAGATTCTTTATAGGATTCTAATGTTGCCAATGTGTTGGGGCGTTATAATTATTTACTTACAAACTTATGTAAATTGTTTTATTAAGTGTTTAATGTTATTACTGCAAAATGTCGTAAGTTTTTTCTTGTCAAAAGGCTTGTTTCAATTCATACTTAAGACTTTTTGAATCAAATGATTAAATGTAGTTCTAAAATCTTAATTTAAACTACTTAATGTTGTATTATATTACAGTTACATCTAACATACTATTTAAGTATATTGGGCTTATTTATCCTAGGCCTAAGCCTAATTAAATTTATTTAGGCCTACAGTTTTGTAACTGTACTTGAATTTATTAAACGTTTAATAAGGAATTATAAAATTATATTACCTTGTTGGGTTTGATTGTTGCAGGATTTATGTTTATTAGATTAGTTTATCAAAAGTTTTAGGCCCTAATCAAGGACTTTATATCTAAACTGAAACTTAGATAACTGTAAAGTACATTACGATAATATATATGGGGCAAAACTTTAGAGAGTAATGAATTCACAACGCTATTGAGACCTAAGTTAGGCCTATTATAGATAACTGGTCGCGGTGTTTGGCATATCCTGACATAACGGTATCGTATAAAATCAAAGTATCAGTAAAATTGAATATTTCTGAATGTTTCACTATGCTTATCATTTTGTAACCAACTATATTTTTGGCTATACTTAAAAATACTGTTTTTAATGTTAATATATTTATTTTTCGGCTATTAGATAATACTTTATCCCTAGTTACATTTTTTCTCAGTAAAATTAATTAGTATTTTACTACAGTAATTAGGCTACATCTGTTGTATTCTTTCAGATTATCAATTATGGCTCTCAGAGGCAGGCGCTTAGTTGAACTGGCGTTGGCAGAAATGAGGTCTCACCAGAGGGTTCGACAATCCATGGACCGTGAGTTTGGTATTGTGAACATCGACAACAACAGTACAACAAACCTTAATGAGCATACTTATTTTGTAAGTCCTAAGCCTACTACCAATATTGAAAATAACACTTCAAATACAGTAAAAACAAAACTCTGCCAAATTGTATAAACTACAAAGAATTGTCAGATAGTGACAGTCCTTTATTATCGGATTCAGATGAGTACAACTACGCTCCCAGTAGTGACTTTGGTGAGGTTTCTAGCAGTGATGAGGAACCAAAAAAGAAAAAGAAGACCGAAGAAAATTAATAAAGTAAGTCTGCTGAAACACGTAGCAGTTCAGAAAGTAACAAACTATGAAAAACAACAGCAAATCGGACAAGAACCAGAAAGCAGCACAGAAAAAGAAACAGTAGTTTTTGAACAAATATTAACAGGCGAAACCCAACTGAATACTAATAAAGATAGTGTAGTTGAAAACAGAGAAGGAGAAGAAAATAGAAATGAAGCTCGAGGGCAAGAAATAAGAGGGATATAAAACAGAAACGTAAAAGAAGTCGGAAAGGTTTATCTAATCCACAGCAATGGCAAAGACAAGTCAACAAAGAAAAGAGGATGCGGGGAGAAAGTTACAAGGGCTTAAAAAAAAAAATAATGGAAAGTTTACATTGAGTGTTGACAAGGAAGGTAGGAAAATGAAATGTCGCTGTACGTGTAAAGTGGAGTAGTAAGAATACCAACTCTTTTGTCATGTTCAAGTCTGCAGAAGGAAGACAGAGAGAAAAAACTTTAAATATATTTTTGGAAAGTTTTAAATGATTGGTCTGGTAAGAAAAGCCTACATCTCCTCTTTGATAGAAAGAAAGAAAATTACTAAAAGACGTAAAACATCTATTCTGACTGACTCAACTCTAAAAGAAATGTAACATACAAATATCATCTAATCAAAGACAATCATGCGTATTAATGTTTGCAAGAAAATGTTTTTTTACACACATTGGATGTGGGTGAAAGAAGTGTTCAGTCATGGCTTCGTGAACTGTCACATGATAATACTGAGTTAGAGGAATACAATTTGAACCATTAAAGTTTAAATAATCCTGTCATTCCTGTTGCAAAATCTATGAAGAAGCGAGGTTCAGAGGATGTTAAGTCTCGCTCGGTAGAAGAGTTGTTCCATAGTCTCCCAAAGATGGAGTCCCACTACTGCAGGGCCTCAAGCCAAAAAACTTTACCTTGAACCAGTATGGGAAAGTAAAGTAGCGCTCTTCAAGGAATACAAGCAAAAATTTTTGCGTTGACAACAGTAGAAGTGCTAGTTGGTCAGTATTTTCTAGGGTTATGTATAAGCTTAACATTGATCTCTACCAACCCAAAAAAGACCAATGTGAAACATGCATTAAGCATAACAACTAGGAATGAATGAATGAATGAATGAATTGATTTTTTTATTTCCCAAAAATATGTACAATAATTATAATACAATCTGTACAGTTAATTTCTAGATTGTTACAATACCGAACAATTTTTGAAATGTGAAGAAAGAATAAGAAATAATCATCATAGAATAAACAACATAAAATAAACATCATAAAAATAGCATCATGTATAAAAACATTGTCCTCGGGAAATGAGCCTGCATGGGCTATGATGCCTGTGCGCAGTTCTCGAGTTGTTCACGCCTGAAGAAATAACGGACTGGATTATAAAAAAATGAATATAAATATAGTACAAAATAATACACCATTACACACCACACACATACATACACACACACATACATATATACATATATAGGAACTGTGTCTGATGAAGAATTCAAAATACATCAAAATAAAAAAAGAGAAATCCAGGGCAGAAAAGGAGAAAGAATAAGGAAAGAGCATTAAGTAACGAATCATTGGGCGTTTTACACAGTTGATGTTCAAGCCGTTCTTTTATTACCTAACATAATTGAGTTCTTCTGCATACTACAAAACTAAACTAAAACTGCATAATTATACAATTTATAATATAAAAATGCAGAAGTAAATTGTTTTTTGTGGCATGAGGGCCAATGGTAGCTTAGAAAGTGATGTGTTTGCTTCCATTCTGTACAAATTCTTACAAAAAGAATTTGTTGCAAAAAAAAACCTTTCTGAAATCATAATTTGGTCAGATGGGTGCGGGTATCAGAATAGGTGCGAGAAGGTCTCAAATGCACTACTTCACCTTTCAAATGTTAATAAAGCAACAATATATCAAAAATACTTTGAAGTAGGACATACACAAATGGAGGTAGATTCGGTCCATAGTAAGATCAAGAAAAAAATTAAAGGAAAGGAGTTTTACGTGCCCTTTGACTATGTCAGATCGATTCGAGAAGCAAGGAGCAAACCAACAGAGTTTAATGTTGTAGTACTGAAGTACACTGATTTAATTTGACTTTTCAAATGGCTACTACACTAGTGTGCGGCCTGGCATGAAGAAAGGTGATCCCAATAGTCTCTGATGTGTGTGCGTTTTCGCTATTTCAAAGGCTGCATTTACTTCAAGCTCGATTTGGAAGACAATTGGCAAACCCTTCCAAGACGACCCAAAAACACATACTGCTTTTGAAAATTTATGTAGTCTTTACAAGTCGCCAATAAAAATTACTACAAGAAAGTTTGAAGATTTGCTGTATTTAAAAAAAGTTATTAATGAGGACTACCATAATTTTTATGATATACTTTCCCACGAGTGTAACGATGACGAAAGCCAATGCAGACATGTTTTACTTGTAAAATAGCAATGTTTTAACTTGGAATAATTTTTTTTAAGTAAATGTAATGCAGATCAAATTTGTAAATATGGGCTAAATACTAAACATTCTCAACGTGTCCTATTCTATTTAATATTACGTTTTGTTTTGTGCATTTAAGTACTAATTCTAGTAGAGTAGTAAGTATCGATAAAACTGTATTGTTTTAAAACTATGTATCTGTTTTCTTTTTTATAACCTTAATAATTCACAAAATAATGTCTATGTTTCAAAGCAAAATGGCCTATGTTTCGTTTTAAGTCTGACTTAAGTCTACATTAAGTGCAAAATGTCCTATGTTGTAATGCAAAATACGTTATGTTAGCCCGAATAAATGATTTTAACTGCAAAAAGTCGTATGTTCACTTAAACTTAAGAAAAATGGTTATATTACATTTATATATATTTGAGTGCTTAACCAATATCATTTTAAACATACATTTATTTATTACAAACCACATAGTTATATTACGTTTAAAAGTTATCATGTTTTTTTTTGTTTCCTGAAAAGTACACTTTTTTTACATACAACATTTTGCATGAACGGCAACGATATCATTTTATTCAGTTTGTTTACACACATTTTATTTTGAAATTCTTCCATTGTTGTCATGGTTATCCATTATAGACAACAAATATTGGAATTATATTTTTGCTTTTTAAGTGTTGTGACTCCTTAGTTAACAGAGTAATCAAGAGGAACATCCCTTTCTATTTCGAGAATAGGCTGACGGACAATGAGCTGATAACGATACGATATTAAAAAGGGTTTATTACTGATATCTATGATGTTGGGTCCTCATTAATTATTAAAAATTACAAAATATAAGATTTAAAACACGTTAAAATGAAAACTGAATGTAAAGCGAAGCTGAATTTTCTTCAACAGTTTCTTTTAATAAAATATTTTTTTATGGTTGAACTTAATAGTCCCACAATGGCTCTAGTCCTCTTTTAGATGGCAGTTTGGTTTATATTTCTTGTATGTATATGTTTTGTGGTTTTGAAGGAGTGGTGTTTTACGTTACATAAAATGTAATCTAAAAAATGATAATTTTAGTAGATTAATTCAAATTCGTTCAATAAAACTATGCCTCTTTAAAATTCGCTCATCTCTTCCAAAGGCAAAATTTGAACGAGTGAAATTAGAGCTGTATAAATAACTCTATTTAATTGACCTGCATTCATAAAAATTACAAACAAAAATGTCTTTGAAGGATTGATGAGTTCTATTTAGATTTTCAAATAACATGATTAATATAATTGAACGGAATAACTCCAATTCTATAAAACACATCAAACATTGTTAATCTGTCCTTTTATCAAACATCTATTATCCTTTTACCGTCAGTCTATGCAATTACTATAGATAGAAAAGTATGTTCTTCTTGGATCCTTTGTTGACTAAGAGGAAGTCTTTGTTTATATTCGATAACCATGATAGCAATGAAAAGAACATTGGAATTGTAAAGTCAAAGAATAAAAAAAATTCTTGATGGAAATTCTGAAACAACTTATGTGTACAATGTCCATGATACTTAGCTGGTCTTTTCTTACAATGTTTATAAGTACTATTAAACTTGTCAAGGTCAGATAAGCATAGAAGTGGATACCATGGTTGCTTCTGAGTGAAACATGTTATAAGGATCTATTGCAATATTTTATGAAATTATAATAAATTCTAACATTAAAAAACAAAGAAACCGAACATAGCAACTAGTCAGAGATTCTAAATGCCAGTATGACGTGACATGGCTAGGACCAAAATTTTATGATGTTGTAATCCTCAGTTAATAATATTTAAAATTTTAAAATTTTCTGTTAAAAATTTTGAAATTTCGTGTTTAAAACTTTTCAAAGTAAAGTTTGAAGGTTGTGAAGTCGGAGCGCAAAGCGGTTTCTTAGTAAGTACCTCTCAGGTAACAGAGATGTCTATGCAAAACAGGACATACGGAATAAATAGAAAGCGTTTTCATCTCGTCGTTTATGTAATCTCCGCTTTTATTAAGTTTAAAGTTTATTTTAATCTTTCATCTGTAATTTTTGAATAGGTAGCTCTAAATCCAATGTTTATGTAGAAATAGTTTTATCGCATGGAAAGTACCACTTGTCGCATAAGAGGATCCGCTGAGGTTGCATGCAAAACTTCATATCTGTATCTAATTTGACTCTTCAGTTAAGTAAAATATATATATATATATATATATATATATATATACACACACATATATATATATACACACACACACACACACACATATATATATATATATATATTGAGAGCTGCCCCAGAATGACTCCACATGACTTTTTTAATAACCAGAAAATCACTTTGAATGTTTTACATGTAGAACCAAAGTAAATGCCAGAAATAGCAACCTGCAATGCAGGTATTGGAAAAATGCGAGGGAACATAATGATTGATGTTCCTTCAGAATGATGTTCCAGTTTGAGGAAAAAAGGCCTGAAGAGTCAGAAATTGAGTGAGGAAATTAGAAACTACTACAATTTATCTCAGAGTTGCTGTGGGAAGCTTAATAACTTACAGGTCAGAGGTCTAAAAAGTCCTCCTGTAGTATTTTGAAACATGGCATAAAGAAACAAGATGAATCAATATATAGTTTATGTAGTTTTCTTGCAAATGGCCAAAACTTATCTCGCATATGTTAGGCATCATATTGTTATTTATGGTAATAGGCCTAGTGACAGCGATATTGGAGGCAATTCGTCCAGGAGCAATTGTACAAGACTAAGTAGGGAGATAGAAAATTTTCAAATTGTAATAAGTTACCTCATTCCTGTGGGATGTTTTCGTAATCTAAGGTGCAAGGGAACATATCATTGTTCACAGTAACGAAACGAGTAGTTTGCAATTCCTATTGGAGCACGTTTAAATGTGGAGATTGGATTTTTAAAAAATATTCATATATTTCCTCACGGCTGTGTTGAAGCCTTTTAGTGTACAGGTTTCAGATAATCAGACAACTTTATAGGAGTCCTTAGGAAACACGATATGGAGCAACGGGACGGAATAAATCTCCGAAAGTTAGTCATCTCCCAATGACTATCTCTAAAGTCACAAATGCCATGGAATATTTCGCCGTAAATAGTAATGATCAGAGTAACGTCTCTTTTAGAGTCTGCATGAAATAAAACTTGGAGCAATACGACATGATTTAGAGCGAAGTTTGGATTTTAAAAAATCACTATAAGTTACCTCAGGATTTCTGTAGTTTACGAAATTTTTAGTCTACATCGGGGTTTCTGAGTACGCTTCTGTAGGGGTCCTTTGAGACATGATGTACAGCTGCGAGGGATGCCTCCGAGTCTACATCAGGTCTCTAGATAACGCCTCTATAGGATAATTTTGCATCATGATATGTATCGTGTATGTATGTGTATCGTTGATGTGGATCAACGAGACAGAACAAGTTACTGATATGGGGTTTTCTTTCAATGGCCTTAAAATACCTGACAGATACATCCTTAAAATACAAAGTCCTGATGATGAAATTTATTCTGAAGCATTATGAAAACAAGCTTTGTAAGAAAATAACGGTTTTAACAAAAAACATTCTTACCCACTTAGGAAATGTTCATATTTACATCAGGGTTCTTTTAGGATGCCATTGAATATGCTAATGACAACGAGATTGAATATGATATTTTCTAGCTATTACCAAAATATACCTCAAGGAGAAAAAGAAATATTTCACTTGGGGTATCAGTTAACTTGTTATAAGTGTATAAGTTTGTGGCAAATCGGGAACCAGTCTAGCTACAGTAGCTAGACAGGATGAGGTACGTAGATTTTGATTTTGTAAGGTTATAACGTTATTAGGGGACATTTTGAGGTTCACATCCCAGTTGTGAACAGATTATTAAGCTGAGTAAATCTTTCATTTCATAGAATCTGATTAAATACGGTAATGCAGGTTAAAAAATTAAGTTTTTTAATATTTTAATATTAAACTTGAGTTTAGCACATGTGAGCATAAATAATGGAATGATGATGTAGCATGGAGTTAGCATTTTTCTAAATGTCACGTCATTTAAGTATAGTGCGTGTTGAATATGTTTTATAGAGGAGTGGCATATTATGTATATATGTAATTATGGGATATATGTAAAGATATATACCATTTTATGATAGAATGTGGTTATGTAAAACAAGTTTAAAAGATCATAATTTTCTTCAGTTGTATAAGTAAAGGATGAAGAAGGCTTTTCACTCAACTTCAGATGGAAGAATAGAACAATTCGTGTTAGAGGATTAAGTTGAGAAATTAGCTGTCTGCTCCGAGAAACGAAAGCATTCTTTACCTTTGTGGCAAATGAAACAAAGTTCATTGCTTTCTAAATACTGAGCCCAACTTACAGCCTTCTTCTTTTCAAAGCAAGTTTTGAACGATCAGATATTTTCAATGTTTTATCAGTAGGTGACGTATTTTATAATTCTACAATTTATCAACAACTTCCTAACTTCATGGCAAATACATTGTAATGTACTTGGGTGAAGTCAATATTTATAATTAAATTCAATGATTGCATTGTTATCCAACTATGCAGATTAATATTAGTTGTATTAAAGAGTCGGAAACACAAGGGTGGAACATTAGTGATCTTTGTGCTCAGCGGATTTCTAACTACTCACGAAGGTTTAAATCACTCAACGAGTTTCAAAATATTCATCGAGTTTCACACTACTGAACTATTTTAGTGTTTAAACTTGTTATATTAATAAGTTTTGAAAAGTTTGAAGGCGCAACACCCGGCTGCTCATGTGCATATATTGTTTGGGTGGATTATATATTCAAAATGAGCTTATTTCAATCGTTCTTATGTTAGAAATCACAGTACAGTTTCGCATACCCTCGTTAATACACGACTCCCAGAGCCCAAAAGAATCCTCGAACCAACGTATATATAAATACATATATAAACCATATCTTGTGGAAACGATAACAGTCCCAGTAAAGCCCAAACAAATTGCAACTCGGAACAACATATTATCTTGGCCAATAACGCCAGCTTGTTACGACAAAATGTTTGAAGTTAGCTCTAGTTTCATAAAATAATTTACAACTCCGTTATTTATGTATGGAAGGATAGGGAATAAGAAAATGTTTAAATAATAATTTATAACGTTTTAGTCATAAACACTTTTTGTATCTCGAAGGGTTTCGAAATATTGTTGAGTACTTGTAATTTGTATGAGAAATAAATCAATCATATTTCAACTACCACATAACACATACAATTTCATAAACATGTTGTAAGAACTAGTTTAATTGTATCTCTATAAGTTTTAGATAATTATCGATACATGTAAACCCCATAAGGAATTTATGATCACCAACAATTGGTGAAAGGAATACTGATACAAATTCAAACCCGGAACAAAAATAGATCTTATAATCTGCAATTGAGTTGGGAGGAAATTGAAAGATGAACTATAGCTAAGCTCAAAACTCAATTTGAATCAACCCTTCCACCATATTGACGTTAAATGTAGAAAACTCGGTTACTCCACCGTGCTTTATAGTCGTGTTTAAAACATCGTACTGCAGTAAATGTGCACCTGAAGAGACAATTAGAATATATCTTCACCTAGATTACACAATATTTTGTAGTCCAGGTGTTTCTGATGTCGAAAAGATGTAAAGAGTTCATTTTGAGCTTAATACCGGTTTCTTGAAGTTTTTGGTGCAAAGGAGTGTTTGCATATAATTTATTTAAATTTTATTATTTTTTCGACCTAGTCTGCGTTGAATTAATAGATTTGTTGACCTCTAATAAGGATATTACATTTGTATATTGATGAAAGTAGGATTCACAATACTAACTCGAAGTTTTGCTCTGTTTTAAGCATTGTTAAATACATTTGAAGGATAATTTTGCAAATTATAAAAATAGCAATGACGAGAAAAATAAACGATAGTAAAATAAGCAATTTTGTGTTTTGCATTAACCATATTTGAAAATAAAAAAAAAACTGATTTTGTGAGATATATTACTGTTTTTACGAATGGTTCTGGTAGTATAATAATAATTGGATAATGTTTACTCTAGTCATGTTAAATAAACGATCCAAAACCACTTTAACAATTTCTTAATATAGTATATTTTTCCACAAAGTTTAGGTGGTCGCAAACCATACGTTGCACAAATATTGACAAAGTGTTTCAATTTCATGTTACATATCTATTAATCCCTCCATACATGGATCCAGGAGGAATCAGGATCTGACTGGGGTTGATATTAAGGTTGCCAACAATCACGTGAGAATTTTACACTTGTATTCGAGGGTAATTTAAGAGTTCTTGGTGTTTTTTCCTATCTTTTGTTATTTCGTTCATAGTTTCTACCTCCATGGGGAAGATTATAAATTTTTTTCTTACCTATTCCAGTTTTTTACTGCGCAATTCTTTGGGCATATCGGAGTCGCATTTTCTTATAGGTTAGATTTGTTTATTAGATTTGTTATGGGTTAGCGTAGTCACTCACAGACATAGTCATGGTTATTATCCTTTGTGGAGCTTTTGAGTGACTTTTTTCTACATATTCTATGGTAAAGTTAGTGTCGTGAGAGTTCTTTAAAATATATTATTCTTATAAATATATATATATAATATAAATATATTATATTGGTGGAATGGACAGAAAATAAGTTGGATTGTTTTCTTTTAATTCGCAAATAACATTTAAATTATTTGTGTACTTCTACGATAGCGGTTAGCAGCCATTGTCTGTTATTACCCTGCTACATATTAGTAATAGTATGGTAGGTAATTTTGAACTATTTTTAGTTCTCAAGCATTAGTGATCAGCCTTTTGGAATTTTACTGACTGGTACTATCTCGAGAGATGTTTTTCGCTCGTCGCTATCTGCGTACTGATGACCGAAGGTATTATTGTCAGCCTGTTCCTTTCACGAAATTAAAAATAAATGTCAAACTTTTGAAACTTTCCAAAGTTTAATTGTTTTTTATTGGTTTAAAAAAGCCAATTTGTAAAAAAAAGTTTCCTACCGTTTTTAAGCGAAGAGGATGAAAAAGAAGATTGTATGAAAAGTAAATCATCTGAAAAGCTACGTGACTATTATAATAAATATACAGTCTGTGTTCTAATCATAGTTCATTGTTCAGGTCTGCAAACATCACAGAAGGATACATTTACATTTTAGAGATGTAGCCTTGAAAAGTGTTTTATAAATATGTATAACACAATATAAATAAATCTTTTAACACTTTTTTTTGTAAACTTTTATTTTTGTTACAATGTACATTACCTGAAGATGAAATCACAGATTTTCGAAATGTACATTGTAACAAAAATAAAAGTTTACAAAAAAAGTTTTAAAGGTTTATTTATATTGTGTTATACATTTACATTGTTCTAAATATACGCATATTTTGCCATAAGTGTTAATGTAGAAGAAACGCCGTGACGTCAGATTTGCTGTAGATGGAAACAGTCATGATGTCATGACTTCAGTGATAACAAGCTTGCACAGCTAACTGTCAGTTACAATAGATAGTTCAGGTGGGTCTAACGTTTCTATGGTCTCTCTCTCTCTCTCTCTCTCTCTCTCTCTCTCTCTCCCTCTGGGTTGATCCACCCCAGGTTCAGAATTGGTACCAGAAGATATTAAAAAAACATGAAGTAACATTCGACAGTCTTTAAATTACAGCACTTTAAAACAAGTAAGCCTCCATAATTAAATAGATATGTATATATTTGTTCTTACCAATTAACTGTAATCCATGTTTGAGAAAAAGCAAGATAAAAATATTAACACTACTAGTAACTGTAATCCGCGGCTTTTCACTCATTACTCCGCAGTATAATATGTATGTCATATCCACCATAATTTTAAATATACAAAATATTGGAAATTAGATGAATACTTAATCTTCATAGCCACTTCCGAATCGTTGATTAGTTTTACTTGCTAGCGAGAAACCTGCAGTTTGTGTGGTGTTAGGAGTGGGGTTTTCCAATACCAAACCTTTTTTGCGCCGGCTAGAGGTTTTTTGTTTGATCATTTGAAGCCAATCCCATGTACTACTTTCCATGATAAGTTGGTTGACACATTAACTTCTCATTAGCTGGCTGTTGAATTGGTATTTGATTTGTTCATTACGTTGAATTAATAAGTCGATATATGGTTTAGTACATGGTCCAGTATATAAAGTGATATATACTTTACAAAGAATTAAAATTATTGTTCACTAGCAGTTACACACGGCTTCGCACGCAATTCCGCAGGATTTGTACGTATATCAGCACTTCTGTTTCAAGTAAATTATATTTCCGACTCCAATGTTGAGTTTGATTTGTTGCCACGTTCAGGAAAATCAAAATGTTTATATTTATGGCCATTGTAGTTTTCTCTGGTCTTAGTATTTTTGTTTCCAACTTTTTTTCTTGACGAAGAAAATATATTTAAATACACAGGTCTGATAAGCCTAAGCTAGAGCTGAAAAAAGACTACTACAATTTTGGGTTTTTCTAAGTTTTTAAATGTATAGTAAAATTTAGATGTAAACTTTGTCTTTTATATCTAATGTTTAATATTTGATTAAAAAGTACAGATGAACGATTTGTATTAAAACCTTTAATTTTATTATTTGGATAGTTATTTACTCTGTGCTTATCAGCGTTTCGAGGCAGGGTTATAAAAAGTTCCATAAGAAGTGTTGTTACTGTCGAGCTTAGCCTATGCTTTCTCATTATAAATTTTAACAAATAAAAAACAGTGGGTAAATTAATTAAACACATATTTGTGCTGTAAAAAAAAGTTGATTTCATTAACAGACTCTTTCAATTAATACTTCGCAACTGTAGAGACAAAAATGCGATTTTTCGTTACCTAAGGAACCAGTGGAGCGTAGCTCAGAAGGACTTTCAGAGGATCCTTTCTTGGAAAGTGATGAAGGACTCGATGGGTAGTGACCACTACCCTATTGTTATAGATATGAATGTTCAAAACCAAAATAATCCCACACCATTTTTAGACCAGGCAAGTTTTCCAGGATAGAAACTTCAAAAAAGCAGACTGGTGTGCATTCTCCAATACTGCCGAGAAAGCCTCTGTACAAATTCTAACTGTCAAGGTCAAAGGTGACATAGAATATGAAGATTTTATGAAAGTTCTGAAAGAATCAATTATAAATGCAGTGCCAAAATATCACAATGGCCCAAAAGGTATTGGTTTTAACTCATAATCCTGGTGTACACCAGAGTGTTCCAGGGCAGTTGCCATCAGAAGAAGGTATTTTAGCCAATTTACGAAGGAGATGACACCTGTTAACTATAGCCACTACAAAAAGGCCCATTATGAAGCAAAAAAAAATCATAGTCAAAGCTAAACAATCTGCATGGCATTCACTGTGCGAAAGATTAAATTATAATAATAACTCTCAAATATGGCAAATGATAAATGGACTAAGGCAAGGAAAGAATGCTTCAAATAGTTTCTAAAAGTAATTAGCAAATGACAAGGACCTAAGCTATAAATTCATGAAAACTATCTCCCCAGATTATGTTCCAGAAAAATCAGAAACTGACCTCCCCATCTTCATGAAAAATAGTAATAATCACCAACTTGAGGGTGAATTCAAAGAAATCGAACTGGAACATGCCATCAAATCTAGGTCCAAGTCCACCGCCCCTGGATTGGATGGTATTAACTATTTAATCTTAAGAATGCTGCCCCCTTCAGCTAAAACCCTTCTGCTAATTGTCTTTAACAACATTTGGCAGGGAAAGAGCATCCAGGAATACCTGAAAAAACATAAAGGTAATAGGTATATTAAAACCAACAAAAGATAGGACATCTGAAAACTCATATAGGCCTATCTCATTAATATCCTGTATTATGAAAATATTCAATTTTAATGATTAAATACCGCCTAGAATGGTATACCACTAAGAACAAACTTATTCCTGACAACCAATTTGGTTTCAAAAAGAAGAGTGGAAGCAATGACTTCCTGCTGACCCTGATAACCGAAGCTCAGGTAAGCCTTACAAACGATAGAACTGCAGTTGTTGCATCCCTGGACCTAAGTAGCGCCTATGACTCAGTCTCCATACCAACACTTGCAAGTAAGTTATATGTTTTATGAATCCCAGCAAAATTTATAATGTACATTTTAAAATGGTTTAGTTGTAGAAGGTTGACCTTCATCAGCAATCAGGGTACCTTCATCAGAACTGCATATAGAGGCCTTCCCCAGGGGTGTGTGCTCAGTCCAATATTATTTTCACTGTATACTGCAGACATCGGTAGGTATATGCCAAGACAGGTACAACCTCTACTGTACGCAGATGACATAACCCTAATTTGTAGTCATAAAGAGCTAGACATTAGTGCAGCTGGGATGCAAGAAACCTTGTCCAGCCTTGAACAATACCTGTTAAAGGTATCGCTTAATATAAATCCAAGAAAATGTAAAATTATAATAATAAGTAGAAAAGGAAAGAAATCATAAATCCCACATTGACTGTTGACAATCAAGTCATTCCTGTAGCCAATAGCCATAAGATCTTAGGTATTATAATCGATAATAAATTAAACTTTAAGGAGCACATCCAATCACTGGTAAGCAAATCCCTAAAAGACCTTGACATTCTGAGGTCACTGGCTTGTGGGAGGCTAGGTGTCCACCCGCAGCTTCTAACAAAGGTATATAAAAGTGTAATTAGATATAAGCTGGAGTATGGTTGCTTTATTTTTGGTCATGCCCCAAAAGTCAACCTTAAAAGCCTACAAATAGTCCAAAACCATGCTTTAAGATGCATTCTCGGAGCTATGAAATCTTCCCAAACTAATACTCTGCATGCAGAGGCAGCATTAACTCCCTTACATATAAGGAGAGAATTCTTAACAGAGAAAATATTGTTTTAAAAACACTAAGTAATCCACAACACCCATGCTATGTGAATATAAGATATTTACATGCAGTAGCTTATCATCATAAGTACTGGGTCAAAAAAAAACCAAACCTCTATACATGGAACTGGTGAACACAGTAGATAATCTGGCGAATCTAAACAATATTGCAGTAAGTGATTCAAATCTTTTGGAATTCGTTGATAGCCCCCTACTGTTTAAGAACTTAAAAATATCATTTGAACTAGAGATTGATGACACAGTTGGGAAAAAATCATTACTCCCCCCAGAAGCCATTAAAGCATTATTTCTAGAATTAATGAGAAAGAAATATGAAAACTGACTAAGAGTTTACACTGATGGCTCACGAAGCAAGGATGGCGCAGGCTCTGCCGTGTACAGTATATACAGGACTCGCCTTCGGCCCCAGGCCCCCAAAGTAAACGCTTGCAAATTCGGGGATAAGCGGAATTCGGTGACTGGTTAAGTCCGGACATTAAGTAAATGACAAGGGATTTAAAAATTGACCTTTTTCATAGATTTTTTTCCGGATTCGTAAAAACTTTTGACTTTGAGGGCATTTTGCGGTTAAACCGTTAGAGATACGACAAAAAGTGACTGGACCTTTCTTGTTGGAAAATTTAATTTTGTCTTTCGATTGTGCCCTCAGATCTGATCTACGACCTATGGTTTAGCCAGGAATGAGCTCGGGAGAAAAGTCTGCACGGGTCAGCTATCTTGAATTGTTTAGTATAAACATAATAAAAACCGACCTCAAGGCAGTATTTTAAGTCGAACAGGGGGTTTAATATCACCAGGAGACTATCTAGTCAAGGCGAGAAATTCCCTGGGTGGGTGATTAATGTTAAGGAGGTTAAGACAAGAGGGGGTTTAATTTCGTCAGGATATTGTCTGGTCATATGAACAAATTCCCAGGGGGGGTTAACGTTACCGGGGGATAAGTCTCCAGGGGGTTATCTGGTCATACCAGGATCTTCCCAGGGGGGGGGGTTAAGAGATTTGGTGACTGGTAAAATTCGGACATGAGGTCATGGCAGGAAATTCCCTGGGGGGGTTTAATGTTACCAGGGGGGTTAACACATCAGGGGGTTGAATGTACAGGAGGTTATCAGGTCATACCAGGAAATCCCCGGGGGGGGTTAATATTACCGGGGGTTAATGACACACTTGGGCCTTTTTTAGAGGGTATTGTGTCTGTGAACATAATAAATATTCCTCTGTCCCTATCTACTATTGACGCTTAGCTAACGCTCAGCCAACTCCCGAAGTCACTGAACCTTTTCTGTAGATCACGTGATTTCCTAAATCCCGTTTAAAATTTGTTTTGAGTTACGACCAAACCGTTTAGCCGCTATCAAGCCCGGAATGTAAATTTTTAGGCGAAAATGTCCAATATTTTCACTTAATCGCGTTTTGCGGTCAAACTAAGGGAAATATAGTAAAAAGTCACTGGACCTTTTTTGTAGGTCATCTTATTTCCTAAATAAAACGTTAGTCTTATTTTGACCACCGACCAATGGTTTCGCCGCTATCGACCCCAAAAATAAAAGTTTTCGCGTAAAAGTTACAACAAAATTGTACATAATCACGTTTTTCGGCCAAACCAATCGAGATAGGGCAAAAGATTACTGGACCTTTTCTGTAGATCGCGCAATTTGCTAATTTGATGGGTCAATCAGATTTGAGCTACGACCAACGGTTCGGCCGCTATCGGGCTTGAAACATTATTTTTATCGAAAAAAAAATCTCTGGAATTTCAAATGTTCGAGCGTTTTGTCGCTTAAACCATGGAAGATAGAGCAAAAAGTCATTAGACCTTTTTTGTAGTTCACTTCATTCCTGACTATGAAATTTTCCGTCAGATCCGAGCTAGCTCCAACGGTTCGCCCGCTATCGGGCTTACAAAAAATGCCTGCAGGGGTGAAGAATGCGCGATTTTTTGGGAATTTTTTTGAGGGGTTGAAAATGAAAAATTCTCACTTTTCGGGATTTTCCTGGTGGTTACACGTGGAAAGCTATCTGTGTACCAAATTTCAAGTCTCTAACTCATCTGGAAGTAGGTTAGAATTAGTATACGTGAGTGAGTGAGTCAGTCAGTCAGTCAGTTACACATGCGGTTGTATACAGGGTGACTCGCCTTCGGCTCGCTGGGGGCTACGCCCCCAGGCCCCCATTTGAGTGTTGGCTAAATTCGGGGATAAGCGTAGTTCGGTGATTGGTTAAATTCAGACGTGAAGTTTCCAAATTTTATGTATCCGTTCTCGAGAATCTTACGGGTCGTAATGCTTCGCTAACGCTCAGCCAAAAGATGTGTGGTGTATAATATTAATCAATTGATGTGGTAGAAGAGTTAAGTTATGTGTTCGTGAAATTTGGAGACAAGAAGAATTTGGTTTTAACCAAAGTCAGAGGACGTATGTATACCATAGTTTAATTTTCCGGATTTACCCAAACTTTTGACTTTGAGAGCGTTTTACGGCTTAACCGTTAGAGATACGTGAAAAAGTGACTGGACCTTTCTTGTCGGAAATTTAATTTTGTCTTTAGATTGTGCCCTCAGATTTGATCTACGACCTATGGTTTAGTCGGTACAACGCTTGGAATAAATGTCTGCACTGGTGGGGAAAAGAGCGATTTGGTGATTGGTAAAATTCGGACATGAGGTCATGCCAGGAAATTCCCTGGGGGGGTTTAATGTTACCGGGGGGGTTAACATTTCAGGAGGTTTAATGTACTCAGGAGCTTATCTGGTCATACCAGGAAATCCCGGGGGGGGGGTTAATGTTACCGGGGGTTTAAGACACCAGGGGGTTTAATTTACTCAGGAGGTTATCTGGTCATACTGGGAAATTCCAGAGGGGGGGTTTATTGTTACTGGGTGTTAACACACACGTGGTTCTCTTTTAGAGGTTGTTGTGTGTGTTAAAATAAATACATCCTCTATGTCACTATCTACTATTGGCGTTTAGCTAACGCTCAGCCAATTCCCTGGGGGGGTTGTAATCACTCGGTAACGTAGTAATAATTGTTAAAATCCGGAACCAGAATGAATTGAACAAATCATAGTAGCAAAAAATCTAAAACAACCAAAATGTGCATTTTGTAAAAAAAACACGATAAATATTTTACCATTGAAAGCGATTTACAGGCTTACTAAAGGATATAAGACAAAAGGCTACTGGACCTTTTTTATAGATCTCATAGTTTTCTAGTTACTGAATGATAAAGATTTAAACTCCAATCAACGGATCGGCTGATACCGACTCCAGAAACAAGATTTATACGTATCAATCACAAAATAATTGCATTTAAACGCGTTTTGCGGTCGAACCATTGTAGATAGGTCAAAAAGTCACTGGACCTCTTTTGTAGATCACTTCATTTGCTAAATCAAACCTTTGTTTTATTTTGACTTCCGACCAATGGTTTTGCCGCTATCGACACCAAAAACAAAATGTTCACGTGAAAATTACATAAATTTTGCACATAATCACGTATTGCGGTCATACCGATAGAGATAGGGCAAAAAGTCACTGGACCTTTTCTGTAGATCACGTAATTTGCTAATTTAATGGGTCAATCAGATTTGAGCTACGACCTACCGTTCGGCCGCTATCGGGCTCGAAACATTATTTTTATCGAAAAAATCTCTGGAATTTCAAATGTTCGAGCGTTTTGTCGCTTAACCATGGAAGATAGAGCAAAAAGTCACTGGACCTTTTTTGTAGTTCACTTCATTCCTGACCATGAATTTTTCGTCAGATCCGAGCTATCTTCAACGGTTCGCCCGCTATCGGGCTTACAAAAAAAGCCTGCAAGGGTAAAAAATGCGTGTTTTTTTGGGAATTTTTTTGAGGGGCTTAAAACTAAAAATTCCCGGTTTTCAGACTTTTCCTGTTGGTTACACGGCAAAAGGTACCTGCGTGCCAAATTTCAAGTTTCTAGCACTTCTAGAAGTAGGTTAGAATTTGTATACATCCATCAGTGAGTGAGTTACACATGCGGCTGTATAGTATATTAGGTGACTCGCCTTCGGCTCGCTGGGGGCTACGCCCCCCAGGCCCCCCATGATATACGCTTGCAAATTCTGGGATAAGAGGGATTTTGGTGATTGGTAAAACAAGAAATTCGAACATGACGTCATGCCAGGAAATTCCCTGGGGGGGATTTAATGTTTACCGGGGCGTTAACACTTCAGGGGTTTAATGTACACAGGAGGTTATCTGGTCATACCAGGAAAATCCCGGAGGGGGTTAATGTTACCGGGGGGTAATGACACACCCAGGCCCCCTTTTGGGGGTGTTGGCCAAATTTCGGGGGATAAGCGGAATTCAGAATAGTATTAGTCCTATTTTTTTGAAATTTTATTTATTAATCAATTTTTGACTTTAATGGCATTTTACTGCTTAACTGTTAGAGATACGAGAAAAAGTGACTGGACCTTTCTTGTCGGAAATTTAATTTTATCTCTCGATTCTGGTGTGCCCCAGATTTTTTAGCTACGACGTCTGGTTTAGCCAGTACGGAGCTGTGGAGAAAGGACTGCACTGGTGGGCTATTGTGAATTGTTTAGTGTAAATGTACCAAAAACCCAACCCTGAGTCATTATTTTTTAGTTGTTTAGGGGGTTTAATTTTGCTTTTAAGGGTTTTATCTTGTCATGCCAGGAAATTCCCGGGGGGGAGTTTAATGTTAAAGGAGGTTAAGACATCAGGGGGTTTAATTTAGTCAGGATATTTTCTGGTCATATGAATAAATTCTCGGGGGGGGGGTAATGTTACAAGGGGTTAATGACACACGTGGGCCTATTTTAGAGGGTGTTGTGTCTTTGAACATAATAAAAAAACACTCTGTCCCTATCTACTATTGAAACTTCACTAACGCTCAGCCAACTCCCGACGTGGAGGGGGGTTTTAGTCACTCGTTTAACGTAGTAATACAAGGTCAGGGTGGAACCAGCATGAAGCGCACTAATTATTAGTTGAAAATTTTAAAAACACCTAAAAGTAACGACGAAGAATTTGTCATTTAGAGCATTTATCAGGCTTACGGAAAGATAAACGATAGAAAGCTGCTGAACCTCTTTTTTAGATCCTATGAATAGCTAGTTACAAAAAATGTTACATTCATGCTAGGGCTAACGGTTTCGGCCAATATCGAGCCCAGAAGGTAAGTTTTTGAGTGAAATTTCCAACATAATCACGTTTTTTACGGCTAAACCATGAAAGATAGAGTAAAATGTCACTGGACCTTTTTTGTAGACCACATTGTTTCGTATTAAAATATGATTTTTATTCTACCCTAACCTCAAAGGTTCCGCTAACACAGAGCCCAGAAAACAATATCTCACGTAAAACATAAAAAATCTGTACTTTAAAACGCGTGTAATGATGCGGCCAAACCGTTGATGATAGGGCAAAAATGTTACACGACCTTTTTTGTAGACCATGCCATTTACTAAATCCCATTGAAAATTTGTTTTGAGCTACGACCAACCGTTTAGCCGCTATCGAGCCCGAAAGGTAAATTTTTTGGGCGAAAATTTCAAAATATTTTAATCTAATCGCGTTTTACGGCCAAACCGATGGAGATATAGCAAAAAGTCACTGGACCTTTTTTGTAGTTCACTTCATTCCTGACTATGAATTTTTCGTCAGATCGAAGCTAGCTCGAACGGTTCGCCCGCTATCGGGCTTCAAAGAAAAACCTGCAAGGCCAAAAAGGGGTCACTTCGCGAATTTTTTTGAGGGGTTCAAAATTAAAAAATTCCGGTTTTAAGACTTTTCCCGGTGGTTTGAAGATTCCAGCTACGTGTGTGCAAAATTTGGTGTTTCCAGCACTTCTAGAAGTGGGTTAGAATTTGTATAATACCCTATCAGTCAGTCAGTCAGTCAGTCAGTCAGTCAGTGAGTTACACATGCGGCTGTATATATATGGGACTCGCCTTCGGCTCGCTGGGGGCTACGCCCCCAGGCCCCCATGATGTACGCTTGCAAATTCGGGGATAAGAGCAATTTGGTGATTGGTAAAATTCGGACATGAGGTCGTGCCAGGAAATTCCCTGGGGGGTTTAACGTTACCAGGGGTTAAGACATCAGGGGGTTATCTGGTTATACCAGGAACTTCCCAAGGGGGGTTAAGAGATATGGTGAGTGGTAAAATTCAGACATGAGGTCATGCCAGGAAATTCCCTGGGGGGGGGAATTTAAAGTTACCAGGGGGGTTAACACATCAGGGCGTTTAATTTACTCAGGAGGTTATCTGGTCATACCAGGAAATCCCGGGGGGGTAATGTTATCGGGGGTTAATGAAACACACCAGGCCCCCTTTCGGGTGTTGGCCAGATTCGGGGATAAGCGGGAATTCGGAATTATCTTGGACCTATGTTATTTAATGTTTCAGTTTTAATCAAAATTTTGACTTTATTGGCGTTTTACGGGTTAACCGTTAGAGATACGAGAAAAAGTAACTGGACCTTTCCTGTCGGAAATTTAATTTTGTGTTTCGATTCCGTCGTCAGATTTTAGCTGCGACCTTTGGTTTAGCCAGGAATGAGCTCGGGAGAAAAGTCTGCACTGGTCAGCTATCGTGAATTGTTTAGTACAAACATAATAAAAACCGACCTTAAGGCAGTATTTTAAGTTGAACAGTTGGTTCAATATCATCAGGAGATTATCTAGTCAAGCCAGGAAATTCCCTGGGGGGGGGGGGTTAATGTTACCGGGGGGTTAACACATCAGGGGGTTTAATTTACTCAGGAGGTTATCTGGTCATACCAGGAAATCCTCGGAGGGGGTTAATGTTACCGGGGGCTAATGACACACCTGTCCCTATTTTAGACGGTGTTGTGTCTGTGAACAAAATAAAAATTTATTCTGTCTCTATCTACTATTGACGCATAGCTAACGCTCAGTCAACTTATTATGTGGGGTTGTATTCACTCGTTAACCTACCTAGCAAAGCCTGAATCCTGATTGAATTACACAAATATTAGTCACATATAGGCCTAATATATATTTAAAACTCCAAAAATTTCCAATTCACGACAAATATTTTGCTATTTATTGCGTTTTTTTTTCAGGCTTATTAAAGTACATACAGCAAAAAGTTACTGGACTTTTTTTGTAGAACACGTTGTTTACTAAAACTTATTAAGTCGCATTTTTTGAGCTACGACCAACCGTTTAGCCGCTATCAAGCCCGGAATGTAAATTTGTAGGCGAAAATTTCAAAATATTTTCACTTAATCGCGTTTTGCGGTCAAACTAATGGAGGTATAGTAAAAAGTCACTCAACCCTTTTTGTAGATCATATTATTTCCTAAATCTAACCTTTGTTTTATATTGACTTCCGACCAATGGTTTTGCCGCTATCGACACCAAAAACAAAATGTTCACGTAAATATTACAAATAAATTGCACATAACCACGTTTTTCGGCCAAACCAATGCAGATAGGGCAAAAAGTCACTGGACCTTTTCTGTAGATCACGTAATTTGCTAATTTGATGGGTCAATCAGATTTGAGCTACAACCTACCGTTCGGCCGCTATCGGGCTCGAAACTTTATTTTAAGCGAAAAAATCTCTGGAATGTCAAATGTTCAAGCGTTTTGTCGCTTAACCATGGAAGATAGAGCAAAAGGTCACTGGACCTTTTTTGTAGTTCACTTCATTCCTGACCATGAATTTTTCGTCAGATCCGAGCTAGCTCGAACGGTTCGCCCGCTATCGGGCTTACAAAAAATGCCTACAGGGGTGAAGAATGCGCGATTTTTTGGGAATTTTTTTGAGGGATTTAAAAAGTAAAAAAGTCCGGTTTTCAGACTTTTCCTGTTGGTTACACGACAAAAGGTACCCGGGTGCTAAATTTCAAGTTTCCAGCACTTCTAGAACTATGTTAGAATTTGTATACATCCATCAGTGAGTGAGTGAGTGAGTGGTTTCACATGCGGCTGTATATAATATAGGACTCGCCTTCGGCTCGCTGGGGGCTACGCCCCAGGGCCCCCAATAGTAAGTGCCTTAAATTCGGGGATAAGTATGATTTGGTGATAGGTAAAATTCGGACATGATGTCATGCCAGGAAATTCCTAGGGGGGGGGGGTTAACGTTTAACGGGGGATAGGACGTCAGGGGGTTATCTGGTCATACCAGGAACTTCCCAAGGGGGGGTTAAGAGATTTGGTGATTGGTAAAATTAGGTCATGAGGTCATGGCAGGAAATTCCCAGGGGGGGGTTTTAATGCTACCGGGGGTTAATACATCAGGGGGTTTAATTTACTCAGTTGGTTATTTAGTCATAACAGGAAATTGCGCGTGGGGGGTGTTAATGTTACCGGGGGTTAACGACACACCCCAGGCTCCCTTTCGGGTGTTGGCCAAATTCGGGGATAAGCGGAATTCGGAATTATCTTGGACCTATGTTATTTAATTTTTCAGTTTTAATCAAAGTTTTGACTTTAATGGCGTTTTACGGGTTAACCGTTAGAGATACGAGAAAAAGTAACTGGACCTTTCCTGTCGGAAATCTAATTTTATCTTTCGATTCCGTCGTCAGATTTTAGCTGCGAACTTTGGTTTAGCCTGGAATGAGCTCGGAAGAAAAGTTTGCACAGGTCAGCTATCGTGAATTATAAACGTAATAAAAACAGACCTTAAAAGGCAGTATGTTGAACAGTTGGTTTAATATCATCAGGAGATTATCTAGTCAAGACAGGAAATTCCCTGGGGGGGGTTAATGTTACCGGGGGGTTAACACATCAGGGGGTTTAATTTAATCAGGATATTTTCTGGTCATATGAATAAATTCCCGGGGGGGGGTTAATGTTACAAGAGGTTAATGACACACTTGGACCTATTTTAGAGGGTGTTGTGTCTTTGAACACAATAAAAAACACTCTGTCCCTATCTACTATTGAAACTTCACTAACGCTCAGCCAACTCCCGACGTGGGGGGGGTTTTAGTCACTCGTTAACGTAGTACTACAAGGTCAATCTGGAACCAGCACGAATCGCACTAATTATAGTTGCAAGATTTAAAACCCCTAAAATTGACGACAAAGAATTTGCCTTTTAGAGCATTTACCAGGCTTACGGAAAGATAAACGACAGAAAGCTACTGGACCTTTTTTGTTGATTTTATCAATAGCTAGTTATAAAAAGTTTTACATTTCAGCTACGGCCAAACGGTTCGGCCACTATCGAGCCCGAAATGTAAGTTTTTAAGTGAAATTTTCGACATAATCATGTTTTACGGCTAAACCATGGAAGATAGAGTAAAAGGTCACTAGACCTTTCTTGTAGAGTGCATTATTTTGTATTAAAATCAAAATTTTAATCCGGCCTAAAACTGTAGTTTTGTCTGCAATGGAGCCCAGAAAACCATATCTCACGTAAAACTTGTAAAGTCGATACTTTAAAACGCGTAATGCGGCCAAACCATTGGGGATAGGGCAATATGTTACTTGACCTTTTTTGTAGATCACGCCGTTTACTAAATCCCATTGAATATTTATTTTGGGCTACGACCAACCGTTTAGGCGCTATCGAGCCCGAAAGGTAAATTTTTGGGCAACATTTTCAAAATGCTTTCACTTAATCGCGTTTTGCGGCCAAACCAATCGAGATAGAGCAAAAAGTCACTGGACCTTTTTTGTAGATCGCTTCACTCCACACTAGCGTTTTTTCGTCAGATCCGAGCTACGACCTACGGTTTAGACACTACAGAGCCTCAAACAAAAGTCTACAAGCGAAAATTGCCAAAATTCGACCAAATTGTTCGAGTTTGGAAGCATTTTACGGGTTTGATCGGTAGAGATGTGGGAAAATCTAATGTGCCTATTTTGTAGATCAGACAATTCGCTAAATCCCCTTAAAAATTAGATTTGAGCTACGAGCAACGGTTTATTCGCTAGAGACGGCTCTAAAGCAAAAAACTACACCAGTTTTTTAACCAGTTTCAATCGGTTTTTTAATTTTTTTGAAGGGTTAAAAAGTAAAAAATATCCGGTTTTCAGACTTTTCCTGTGGGTCATATTGCAAAAGGTACCTGCATGCCAAATTTCAAGTTTCCAGCACTTCTAGAAGTATGTTAGAATTTGTATATATATGTCAGTCAGTGAGCGAAAATTGCCAAAATTCGACCAAATGTTCGAGTTTGGAAGCATTTTACGGGTTGATCGGTAGAGATGTGTGGGAAAATCTAATGTGCCTATTTTGTAGATCAGACAATTCGCTAAAATCCCCTTAAAAATTAGATTTGAGCTACGAGCAACGGTTTATTCGCTAGACGGCTCTAAAGCAAAAAACTACACCAGTTTTTAACCAGTTTCAACCGGTTTTTAATTTTTTTGAAGGGTTAAAAAAGTAAAAATATCCGGTTTTCAGGACTTTTTTCCTGTGGGGTCATATTGCAAAAGGTACCTGCATGCCAAATTTCAAGTTTCCAGCACTTCTAGAAGTATGTTAGAATTTGTATATATATGTCAGTCAGTGAGTCAGTCAGTATCACATGCGGCTGTATATATATGGGGACTCGCCTTCGGCTCGCTGGGGGGCTACGCCCCCAGGCCCCCATGATATACGCTTGCAAATTCTGGGATAAGAGGGATTTGGTGATTGGTAAAATTCGAACATGACGTCATGCCAGGAAATTCCCTGGGGGGGATTTAATGTTACCGGGGCGTTAACACTTCAGGGGGTTTAATGTACACAGGAGGTTATCTGGTCATACCAGGAAATCCCGGGAGGGGGTTAATGTTACCGGGGGTTAATGACACACCACCCAGGCCCCCTTTTGGGGTGTTGGCCAAATTCGGGGATAAGCGGAATTCAGAATAGTATTAGACCTATTTTTTTAATTTTCCAGTTTTTATTAAAGTTTTGACTCTAAGGCCATTTTGTGGCTTAACCGTTAGAGATACGACAAAAAGCGACTGGACCTTTCTTGTCGGAAATTTAATTCTGTCTTTCGATTGTGCCCTCAGATTTGATCTACGACCTATGGTTTAGCCAGGAATGAGCTCGGGACAAAAGACTGCACGGGTCAGCTATCTTGAATTGTTTAGTATAAACATAATAAAAACCGACCTTAAGGGAGTATTTTAAGTGGAACAGGGGGTTTAATGTCACCAGGAGACTATCTAGTCAAGGCGAGAAATTCCGCGGGGGGGGGGGTGATTAATGTTAAGGGGGTTAGACATCAGGGGGTTTTAAATTCGTCAGGATATTGTCTGGTCATATGAACAAATTCCCAGGGGGGTTAACGTTACCGGGGGATAAGACTCCGGGGGGTTATCTGGTCATACCAGGAACTTCCCAGGGGGGGGTTAAGAGATTTGGTGACTGGTCAAATTCGGACATGAGGTCATGCCAGGAAATTCCCTGGGGGGGGTTTAATGTTACCAGGGGGGTTAACACATCAGGGGGTTGAATGTACTCAGGAGGTTATCAGGTCATACCAGGAAATCCCCGGGGGGGGGTTAATATTACCGGGGGTTAATGACACACTTGGGCCTATTTTAGAGGGTGTTGTGTCTGTGAACATAATAAAATCTTTCTCTGTCCCTATCTACTATTGACGCTTAACTAAACGCTCAGCCAGTTTCTAATTTGGAGTTGTATTCACTCGTTTACTGTAGCAAAGCAAGTGCAAAACTGAATCTGGAATGAATTTACACAAATATTAGTCACATAATAATTTAAAAACTCCAAAAATTGCCAATCTACGACAAATATTTAGCTATTTATAGCGTTTTTCTGGCTTATTAAAGGACATACAACAAATAGTTAAATTACCTTTTTTGTAGATCCCATCAATTTATAGCCATAAAAGTTTTTAGATTTAAGGTAGAACTAACCGTTTGGCCGCTATCGACTCTAGAAACAAAGTTATTAAAAAGAAATTACGAAATATTTACATTTATTAGCCGAACCAATGGAGATAGAGGAAAATGTCACTGGACCTTTTTTGTAGATCGCATTAATTAGTAATAAAATCAAATTTTTATTCTGTGATACAATAAGTAGTTTGGCCGGAATAAAACCCAGAAAACAAAAATCTCACGTAAAACTTAGAAAATCAATACTTTAAAACGCGTTATGCGGCCAAACCATTGAGGGTAGGGCAAAAAGTGACACGACCTTTTTTGTAGATCACGCCATTTACTAAATCCCATTGAAAATTTGTTTCGAGCTACGACCAACCGTTTAGCCGCTATCGAGCCCGAAAGGTAAATTTTTAGGCATAAATTTTCAAAATATTTTAATGTAATCGCGTTTTGCGGCCGAACCGATGGAGTTAGAGCAAAAAGTCACTAGACCTTTTTTTGTAGTTCACTTAATTCCTGACCATGAATTTTTTCGTCAGATCGAAGCTAGCTCCAACGGTTCGCCCGCTATCGGGCTTCAAAGGAAGCCTGCAAGGCCAAAAACAGGGGTCACTTCGCGAATTTTTTTTGAGCGGTTCAAAAGTAAAAAATTCCGGTTTTCAGACTTTTCCCGGTGGTTTGAAGACTCCAGCTACGTGTATGCAAAATTTGGTGTTTCCAGCACTTCTAGAAGTGGGTTAGAATTTGTATACCCTATCAGTCAGTCAGTCAGTCAGTCAGTCAGTCAGTCAGTT
The DNA here is from genome assembly GCF_021130785.1 of Homalodisca vitripennis. Classification (NCBI taxonomy): domain Eukaryota; kingdom Metazoa; phylum Arthropoda; class Insecta; order Hemiptera; family Cicadellidae; genus Homalodisca; species Homalodisca vitripennis. The sequence goes on from NC_060208.1 coordinate 115,940,019, forward strand.
ACATATGCGGCTGTATATATATTAGACTCGCCTTCGGCTTCGCTGGGGGCTACGCCCCCAGGCCCCCATGATGTACGCTTGCAAATTCGGGGATAAGAGCAATTTGGTGATTGGTAAAATTCGGACATGAGGTCGTGCCAGGAAATTCCCTGGGGGGTTTAACGTTTACCAGGGGTTAAGACATCAGGGGGTTATCTGGTTATACCAGGAACTTCCCAAGGGGGGTTAAGAGATATGGTGGAGTGGTAAAAATTCAGACATGAGGTCATGCCAGGAAATTCCCTGGGGGGGGGAATTTAAAGTTACCAGGGGGGTTAACACATCAGGGCGTTTAATTTACTCAGGAGGTTATCTGGTCATACCAGGAAATCCCGGGGGGGGTAATGTTATCGGGGGTTAATGAAACACACCAGGCCCCCTTTCGGGTGTTGGCCAGATTCGGGGGGATAAGCGGAATTCGGAATTATCTTGGACCTATGTTATTTAATGTTTCAGTTATTAATCAAAATTTTGAACTTTATTGGCGTTTTACGGGTTAACCGTTAGAGATACGAGAAAAAGTAACTGGACCTTTCCTGTCGGAAATTTAATTTTGTGTTTCGATTCCGTCGTCAGATTTTAGCTGCGACCTTTGGTTTAGCCAGGAATGAGCTCGGGAGAAAAGTCTGCACTGGTCAGCTATCGTGAATTGTTTAGTACAAACATAATAAAAACCGACCTTAAGGCAGTATTTTAAGTTGAACAGTTGGTTTCAATATCATCAGGAGATTATCTAGTCAAGCCAGGAAATTCCCTGGGGGGGGGGGGTTAATGTTACCGGGGGGGTTAACACATCAGGGGGTTTAATTTACTCAGGAGGTTATCTGGTCATACCAGGAAATCCTCGGAGGGCGGGGGTTAATGTTACCGGGGGCTAATGACACACCTGTCCCTATTTTAGACGGTGTTGTGTCTGTGAACAAAATAAAAATTTATTCTGTCTCTATCTACTATTGACGCATAGCTAACGCTCAGTCAACTTATTATGTGGGGTTGTATTCACTCGTTAAACCTAGCAAAGCCTGAATCCTGATTGAATTACACAAATATTAGTCACATATAGGCTAATATATATTTAAAACTCCAAAAATTTCCAATTCACGACAAATATTTTGCTATTTATTGCGTTTTTCAGGCTTATTAAAGATACATACAGCAAAAAGTTACTGGACCTTTTTTGTAGAACACGTTGTTTTACATAAAACTTATTACATTTTTTGAGCTAGGACCAACCGTTTAGCCGCTATCGAGCCCGGAATGTAAATTTGTAGGCGAAAATTTCAAAATATTTTCACTTAATCGCGTTTTGCGGTCAAACTAATGGAGATAGAGTAAAATGTCACTGGACCTTTTTTGTAGATCATATTATTTCCAAAATCTAATTTGTTATTATATTGACTTCCGACCTCAATGGTTTTGCCGCTATCGACACCCAAAAACAAAATGTTCACGTAAATATTACAAATAAATCTGCACTTTAAAACGCGTTTTTCGGCCAAACCAATTGCAGATAGGGCAAAAAGTCACTGGACCTTTTTCTGTAGATCACGTAATTTACTAAATCCCATTGAAAATCAGATTTGAGCTACGACCTACCGTTTAGCCGCTATCGGAGCTCGAAAGGTAAACTTTTTTTAGGCATAAATTTCAAAATATTTTAATGTCAAAATCGCGTTTTGTCGCTTAACCGATGGAAGATAGAGCAAAAGGTCACTGGACCTTTTTTGTAGTTCACTTCATTCCTGACTATGAATTTTTCGTCAGATCGAAGCTAGCTCGAACGGTTCGCCCGCTATCGGGCTTACAAAAAATGCTGCAAGGTGAAAAAGGCGCGATTTTTCGCGAATTTTTTTGAGGGGTTCAAAAGTAAAAAATTCCGGTTTTCAGACTTTTCCTGTTGGTTACACGACAAAAGCTACGTGTGTGCTAAATTTGGTGTTTCCAGCACTTCTAGAAGTGGGTTAGAATTTGTATACATCCTATCAGTGAGTCAGTGAGTGGTCAGTCAGTGAGTTACACATGCGGCTGTATATATATAGGACTCGCCTTCGGCTCGCTGGGGGCTACGCCCCCAGGCCCCATTTGGGTGTTTGCTTGCAAATTCGGGGATAAGTATGATTTGGTGATTGGTTAAATTCGAACATGACGTCATGACAGGAAATTCCCTGGGGGGGATTTAATGTTTACCGGGTCGTTAACACTTCAGGGGTTTAATGTACACAGGATGTGTGGTTATCTGGTCCATACCAGGGAAATCCCGGGAGGGGAGTTAATGTTACCGGGGGTTAATGACACTACCCCAGGCCCCCTTTTGGGGTGGTTGGCCAAATTCGGGGATAAGCGGAATTTCAGAATAGTATTAGACCTATTCTTTTTTTAATTTTCCAGTTTTTTATTAAAGTTTTGACTTTAATGGCCATTTTACGGGGTTAACCGTTAGAGATACGAGAAAAAAGTGACTGGACCTTTCTTGTCGGAAATTTAATTTTATCTCTTCGATTCTGGTCGTCAGATTTTAGCTACGACCTATGGTTTAGCCAGGAATGAGCTCGGAAGAAAGGACTGCACTGGTCAGCTATCTTGAATTGTTTAGTGTAAATGTACCAAAAACCCAACCCTGAGTCATTATTTTTTAGTTGTTTAGGGGGTTTAATACACCAGGAGGTTTTATCTAGTCAAGGCAGGAAATTCCCTGGGGGGGGGGTTTAATGTTAAAGGGGGTTAAGACATCAGGGGGTTTAATTTAGTCAGGATATTTTCTGGTCATATGAATAAATTCCCGGGGGGGGGTTAATGTTACAAGGGGTTAATGACACACTTGGGCCTATTTTAGAGGGTGTTGTGTCTTTGAACATAATAAAAAACCCTCTGTCCCTATCTACTATTGAAACTTCACTAAACGCTCAGCCAACTCCCGACGTGGAGGGGGGTTTTAGTCACTCGTTTAACGTAGTAGCTACAAGGTCAATCTGGAACCAGCATGAATCGCACTAAAATTATAGTTGCATAATAATTTAAAAACACCTAAAATTGACGACAAAGAATTTGTCATTTAGAGCATTTTTCAGGCTTACGGAAAGATAAACGACAGAAAGCTACTGAACCTTTTTTTGTAGATCCATCAATAGCTAGTTATAAAAAGTTTTACATTTCATGCTAGGGCTAACGTTTCGGGCCAATATCGAGCCCAGAAATGTAAGTTTTTAAAGTGAAATTTTCGACATAATCATGTTTTTACGGCTAAACCATGGAAGATAGAGTAAAATGTCACTGGACCTTTTTTGTAGATCGCATTATTTTGTATTAAAATCAAATTTTATTCTGTGATCCCCTAATAACTGTAGGTTTTGCCGGAATGGAGCCCAGAAAACAATATCTCACGTAAAACTTAAGAAAATCTGTACTTAAAACGCGTTAATGCGGCCAAACCGTGAGGATTAGGGCCAAAATGTTACTTGACCTTTTTTGTAGATCACGCCATTTTACTAAATCCCATTGAAAATTTTGTTTTGAGCTACGACCAACCGTTTAGCCGCTATCGAGCCCGAAAGGTAAATTTTTGGGCGAAAATTTCAAAATATTTTTAATCTAATCGCGTTTTGCGGCCGAACCGATGGAGATAGAGCAAAAAGTCACTGGACCTTTTTTTTGAGCGGTTCAGTCAGTCAGTCAGTTACATATGCGGCTGTATATATATTAAGACTCGCCTTCGGCTCGGCTGGGGGCTACGCCCCCAGGCCCATGATGATCTTGAATTCTTTTAGTATAAACATAATAAAAAACTACCTTAAGGCTGTATTTTAAGTTGGTTTAATAACATCAGGAGATTTATTTTAGTCATGCCAGGAAATTGCCGTGGGTTAATATTACCGGGGGTTAAGAAGTCAGGGGGTTTAAGTTACTCAATGATTAGTTTATCTATTCATGCCAGGAAATTGCCGGGGGGTTAATATTTACCGGGGGTTTAAGAAAATCAGGGGGTTTAAGTGACTCAAGAGATTATCTGGTCATAGCAGAAAATTCCGCGTGGGTTAATGTTACCGTGGGTTAAGATATCTCAGGGGGTTTCATATTACTCAGGAGTTTATCTAGTAATTAATGGGAAACATTCCCTGGGAGGGGGTTTAATGTTTCGGGGTTAAGACATCAGGAGGTTTAGTTTTATTCTAGAGGTTTATCTGGTTCATACTAGAAAAAATTTCGGGGGGGGGGCTAATGTTACCGGGGGTTAATGACACATGGGCCTATTTTAGAAGGTGTTGTGTCTGTAAACATAATAAAAATTCACTTTGTCCCTATCTACTATGACGCTTAGCTAACGTTCAGTCAATATCTAATAAGGGATGTATTCCCCTCGTTAACTGGATAAGCGGTATTCGGGGAAAGTTATATGTCCTCAGCATCAGATTAGGATCTTGGGGTTAAAAGAAGACCCATTTTATCGAATTTTCCAGATTTTAACCAAAGTTTTTGACTTTATAAGAGCATTTTTGCGGCTAAAACCGTAAGAGTGATACGAGAAAAAGTGACTGCACATTTCTTGTCGAAAATTTAATTTTGTCTTTCGATTATGCCATCAGATTTAAGCTAGGACCTATAATTTAGGCAGTACAGAGCTTAAGGACAAAAGACTGCACTTGGGCAGTTTTCTTGAAATTTCCGGGGGTTTTTTACTCAGGGGGTTATCTGGTCATACCAGGAAATTCGGGAGGGGGATTTAATGTTACCGGGGGTTATGCCACATTTGGGCCTCTTGGAGCCTTGTAAGCCATTAACCTTTTTTCAGAACCTACCGATAGCTATTTATAAATGTTTTGATATTTAAGCTAGCACAATCGGGCCAACCAATATGGACTCCAGTAACAAAATTTTCACGTCAAAATTACAAAATATTGCCATTTATTACCAAACCGATGGAGGTGGAGCAAAAGCTCATTAGACCTTTTTTGTAGAACGCCTAATTTGCATTAAAATCAAATTTTCATTATGTAACTATAGTTAAGGGTTCGACCACAATAAAGGCCATAAAAACAAAATATCAAGTAAAACTTTAAAACATCAATACTTTTAAAACGCGTTATGCAGCCAAACCGTTGAGGATAGGGCAAAATGTTACTGAGCCTATTTTGTAGATCACATTATTTGCTAAATCCTGTTGAAAATCTTTTTTGAGCTACGACCCACCGTTTAGCCGCTATCAAGCCGGGAAATGTAAATTTGTAGGCGAAGAAAATTTCCAAATCTTTTCACTTAATCGCATTTTGCGGCCAAACTAATGGAGATAGAGTAAAAAGTCACTAAACCCTTTTATGTAGATCACTTCATTTCCTATATCTACCCTTTGTTTTATTTTGCCCTCCGACCAATGGTTTCGCCGCTATCGACCTCAAAAACAAACTTTGCACGTAAATATTACAAATAAATTGCACATTAATCACGTTTTTCGGCCCAAACCAATAGAGATAGGGCAAAAAAGTCACTGGACCTTTTCTGTAGATCGCGACAATTTGCTAATTTGATGGGTCAATCAGATTTGAGCTACGACCAACGGTTCGCCCGCTATCGGGCTCGAAATATTATTTTTATCGAAAAAAATCTCTGGAATGTCAAATATTCGAGCGTTTTGTCGCTTAACCATGGAAGATAGAGCAAAAAGTCACTGGACCTTTTTTGTAGTTCACTTCATTCCTGACCATGAATTTTTCGTCAGATCGGAGCTAGCTCGAACGGTTCGCCCGCTATCGGGCTTACAAAAAAGGCCTGCAAGGGTGAAAAACTTGTGCAAATTTTCTCGAATTTTTTTTAGGGGTTTAGAAGTAAAAAAACTCCGGTTTTCAGACTTTTCCTCCGGGTTATATTGCAAAAGGTACCTGCGTGCCAAATTTCAAGTTTCCAGCACTTCTAGAACTATGTTAGAATTTGTATCTATCTATCATCAGTCAGTGAGTGAGTTACACATGCGGCTGTATAAGTATTTAGACTCGCCTTCGGCTCGCTGGGGGCTACGCCCCCAGGCCCCCCATGATATACGCTTGCAAATTCTGGGATAAGAGGGATTTGGTGATTGGTAAAATTCGAACATGACGTCATGCCAGGAAATTCCCTGGGGGGGATTTAATGTTACCGGGGCGTTAACACTTCAGGGGGTTTAATGTTACACAGGAGGTTATCTGGTCCATACCAGGGAAATCCCGGGAGGGGGTTATAATGTTACCGGGGGTTAATAATGACACAACCCAGGCCCCTTTTGGGGTGTTGGCCAAATTCGGGGATAAGCGGAATTCAGAATAGTATTAGACCTATTTTTTTTTAATTTTCCAGGTTTTTATTAAAGTTTTGACTCTATTGGCCATTTTGGTGGCTTAACCGTTAGAGATACGACAAAAAGCGACTGGACCTTTCTTGTCGGAAATTTAATTCTGTCTTTTCGATTGTGCCCTCAGATTTGATCTACGACCTATGGTTTAGCCAGGAATGAGCTCGGGACAAAAGACTGCACGGGTCAGCTATCTTGAATTGTTTAGTATAAACATAATAAAAACCGACCTTAAGGGAGTATTTTAAAGTGGAACAGGGGGTTTATATGTCACCAGGAGACTATCTAGTCAAGGCGAGAAAATACCGCGGGGGGGGTGATTAATGTTAAGGGGGTTAGACATCAGGGGGTTTTAAATTCGTCAGGATATTGTCTGGTCATATGAACAAATTCCCAGGGGGTTAAACGTTACCGGGGGATAAGACTCCGGGGGGTTATCTGGTCATACCAGGAACTTCCCAGGGGGGGGTTTAAGAGATTTGGTGACTGGTCAAATTCGGACATGAGGTCATGCCAGGAAATTCCCTGGGGGGGTTTAATGTTACCAGGGGGGTTTAACACATCAGGGGGTTGAATGTACTCAGGAGGTTATCAGGTCATACCAGGAAATCCCCGGGGGGGGTTAATATTACCGGGGGTTAATGACACACCTTGGGCCTATTTTTAGAGGGTGTTGTGTCTGTGAACATAATAAAATCTTTCTCTGTCCCTATCTACTATTGACGCTTAACTAACGCTCAGCCAGTTTCTAATTTGGAGTTGTATTCACTCGTTTACTGTAGCAAAGCAAGTGCAAACTGAATCTGGAATGAATTACACAAATATTAGTCACATAATAATATTTATTTAAAAACTCCAAAAATTGCCAATCTACGACAAATATTTTGCTATTTATAGCGTTTTTCTGGCTTATTAAAGGTACATACAACAAATAGTTAAATTACCTTTTTTTGTAGATCCCATCAATTTATAGCCATAAAAGTTTTTAGATTTAAGGTAGAACTAACCGTTTGGCCGCTATCGACTCTAGAAACAAAGTTATTAAAAAGAAATTACGAAATATTTTTCATTTATTAGCCGACAAACCAATGGAGATAGAGGAAAATGTCACTGGACCCTTTTTGTAGATCGCATTAATTAGTAATAAAATCAAATTTTATATTCTGTCCGATACAATAAGGTTTTGCCGCTATAAAACCCAGAAAACAAAATCTCACGTAAAACTTAGAAAATCAATACTTTACATAACGCGTTATGCGGCCAAACCATTGAGGGTAGGGCAAAAAGTGACACGACCTTTTTGTAGATCACGTAATTTGCTAAATTGATGGGTCAATCAGAATTTGTTTCGAGCTACGACCAACCGTTTAGCCGCTATCGAGCCCGAAAGGTAAATTTTTAAGCGAAAAAATTTCAAAATATTTTAATGTAATCGCGTTTTGCGGCCGAACCGATGGAGATAGAGCAAAAAGGTCACTAGACCTTTTTTGTAGTTCACTTAATTCCTGACCATGAATTTTTCGTCAGATCCGAAGCTAGCTCCAACGGTTCGCCCGCTATCGGGCTTCAAAAGGAAGCCTGCAAGGCCAAGAATGCAGGGGTCACTTCGCGAATTTTTTTGAGCGGTTCAAAAGTAAAAAATTCCGGTTTTCAGACTTTTCCCGGTGGTTTGAAGACTCCAGCTACGTGTATGCTAAATTTCAAGTTTCCAGCACTTCTAGAAGTGGGTTAGAATTTGTATACCCTATCAGTCAGTCAGTCAGTCAGTGAGTCAGTCAGTCAGTTACATATGCGGCTGTATATATAATATAGGACTCGCCTTCGGCTCGCTGGGGGCTACGCCCCCAGGCCCCCATGATATACGCTTGCAAATTCTGGGATAAGAGGGATTTGGTGATTGGTAAAAATTCGAACATGACGTCATGCCAGGAAAAATTCCCTGGGGGGGATTTAATGTTACCGGGGCGTTAACACTTCAGGGGGTTTAATGTACACAGGAGGTTATCTGGTCATACCAGGAAATCCCGGGAGGGGGTTAATGTTACCGGGGGTTAATGACACACCCCAGGCCCCCTTTTGGGGTGTTGGCCAAATTCGGGGATAAGCGGAATTCAGAATAGTATTAGACCTATTTTTTTTAATTTTCCAGTTTTTATTAAAGTTTTGACTCTAAGGCCATTTTGTGGCTTAACCGTTAGAGATACGACAAAAAGCGACTGGACCTTTCTTGTCGGAAATTTAATTCTGTCTTTCGATTGTGCCCTCAGATTTGATCTACGACCTATGGTTTAGCCAGGAATGAGCTCGGGACAAAAGACTGCACGGGTCAGCTATCTTGAATTGTTTAGTATAAAACATAATAAAAACCGACCTTAAGGGAGTATTTTAAGTGGAACAGGGGGTTTAATGTCACCAGGAGACTATCTAGTCAAGGCGAGAAATTCCGCGGGGGGGGGTGATTAATGTTAAGGGGGTTAGACATCAGGGGGTTTAAATTCGTCAGGATATTGTCTGGTCATATGAACAAATTCCCAGGGGGGTTAACGTTACCGGGGGATAAGACTCCGGGGGGTTATCTGGTCATACCAGGAACTTCCCAGGGGGGGGTTAAGAGATTTGGTGACTGGTCAAATTCGGACATGAGGTCATGCCAGGAAATTCCCTGGGGGGGTTTAATGTTACCAGGGGGGTTAACACATCAGGGGGTTGAATGTACTCAGGAGGTTATCAGGTCATACCAGGAAATCCCCGGGGGGGGGTTAATATTACCGGGGGTTAATGACACACTTGGGCCTATTTTAGAGGGTGTTGTGTCTGTGAACATAATAAAATCTTTCTCTGTCCCTATCTACTATTGACGCTTAACTAACGCTCAGCCAGTTTCTAATTTGGAGTTGTATTCACTCGTTTACTGTAGCAAAGCAAGTGCAAACTGAATCTGGAATGAATTACACAAATATTAGTCACATAATAATTTAAAAACTCCAAAAATTGCCAATCTACGACAAATATTTAGCTATTTATAGCGTTTTTCTGGCTTATTAAAGGACATACAACAAATAGTTAAATTACCTTTTTTGTAGATCCCATCAATTTATAGCCATAAAAGTTTTTAGATTTAAGGTAGAACTAACCGTTTGGCCGCTATCGACTCTAGAAACAAAGTTATTAAAAAGAAATTACGAAAATATTTACATTTATTAGCCGAACCAATGGAGATAGAGGAAAATGTCACTGGACCTTTTTTGTAGATCGCATTAATTAGTAATAAAATCAAATTTTTATTCTGTGATACAATAAGTAGTTTGGCCGGAATAAAACCCAGAAAACAAAATCTCACGTAAAACTTAGAAAATCAATACTTTAAAAACGCGTTATGCGGCCAAACCATTGAGGGTAGGGCAAAAAGTGACACGACCTTTTTTGTAGATCACGCCATTTACTAAATCCCATTGAAAATTTGTTTCGAGCTACGACCAACCGTTTAGCCGCTATCGAGCCCGAAAGGTAAATTTTTAGGCATAAATTTCAAAATATTTTAATGTAATCGCGTTTTGCGGCCGAACCGATGGAGTTAGAGCAAAAAGTCACTAGACCTTTTTTGTAGTTCACTTAATTCCTGACCATGAATTTTTCGTCAGATCGAAGCTAGCTCCAACGGTTCGCCCGCTATCGGGCTTCAAAGGAAGCCTGCAAGGCCAAAACAGGGGTCACTTCGCGAATTTTTTTGAGCGGTTCAAAAGTAAAAAATTTCGGTTTTCAGACTTTTCCCGGTGGTTTGAAGACTCCAGCTACGTGTATGCAAAATTTGGTGTTTCCAGCACTTCTAGAAGTGGGTTAGAATTTGTATACCCTATCAGTCAGTCAGTCAGTCAGTCAGTCAGTCAGTCAGTTACATATGCGGCTGTATATATATTAGACTCGCCTTCGGCTCGCTGGGGGCTACGCCCCCAGGCCCCCTTTCGGGTATTAGCCAAATTCGGGGATAAGAATGATTTGGTGATAGGTAAAATTCGGACATTATGTCATACCAGGAAATTCCCAGGGGGAGGTTGTAGCTTTACCAGGGGTTAAGACATCAGGGGGTTATCTGGTCATACCAGGAACTTCCCAAGGGGGGTTAAGAGATTTGGTTATAGGTAAAATTCAGACATGAGGGACATGCCAGAAAATTCCCTGGGGGGGTTGTAACGTTACCGGGGGTTAAGGCATCAGGGGGTGATCTGGTCATAACAGGAACTTCCCAAGGGGGGTGAAGAGATTTGGTGATTGGTAAAATTCGGACGTGAGGTCATTCCAGGAAATTGCCTGGGGGGGGGTATAATGTTACCGGGGGAGTTAACACATCAGGAGGTTTAATTTACTCGGGAGGTTATCTGGTCATACCATGAAGTCGCCGGAGGGGGGTAAATGTTACCGGGGTTAATGACACACGTGTGCCAATTTTACAGGGTTGCTCAGGAGTTAATATAGCCATGCCAGGAAATTCCCACCAGAGGGTAATGTTACCGGGGAAATGTTATGTCCGAGCTTAAGATTACTGGTTTGGGAGTGAAAAATTGACCAACTTTATCTACTTTTCCAGATTAATTCAAACTTTTGACTTCAAAGGCATTTTGTGGCTTAACCGTTAGAGATACGACAAAAAGTGACTGGACCTTTCTTGTCGGAAATTAGATTTTGTCTTTTCGATTATGCCATCAGATTTAAGCTACGACCTATAATTTAGGCAGTACAGAGCTTAGGACAAAAGGCTGCACTGGGCAGTTTAAAAATATCACGTAAAACTTAAAAAATCAATACTTTAAAACGCGTTATGCAGCCAAACCGTTGAGGATAGGGCAAAATGTTACTGAACATTTTTTGTAGATCACGCAATTTTCTTAAATCCTTTTAAAAATTTGTTTTGAGCTACGACCAACCGTTTAGCCGCTATCGAGCCCGAAAGGTAAACTTTTAGGCAAAAATTTCCAAATATTTTCACTTAATCACGTTTTGCGGCCAAACCAATGGAGATAGAGTAAAGAGTTACCTGGCAAATTTTTGTAGATTACCTCATTTCCTAACTCCAACGTCTGTCTTATTTCGACCTCCGTTCCAATGGTTTCGCCGCTATCGAGCCCGAAAACAAAAGTTTCACGTAAAAAATTACAAAACAATTGCACATAATCACGTTTTTCGGCCGAACCACTGGAGATAGAGCAAAAAGTTACTGGACCTTTTCTGTAGATCGCGCAATTTGCTAATTTGATGGGTCAATCAGATTTGAGCTACGACCTACCGTTCGGCCACTATCAGGCTCGAAACTTTATTTTAAGCAAAAAAATCTCTGGAATGTCAAACATTCCCGCGTTTTGTCGCTTAACCACACGAGATAGGACAAAAAGTCACTGGACCTTTTTTGTAGTTCACTTCATTCCTGACTAACGATTTTTCGTCAGATTGAAGCTAGCTCCAACGGTTCACCCGCTATCAGGCTTACAAGAAATGCCTGCAGGGGTAAAGAATGCGCTATTTTTGAGGAATTTTTTTGAGGGGTTTAAAAGTAAAAAAGTCCGGTTTTCAGACTTTTCCTCCGGGTCATATTGTGAAAGGTACCTGCGTGCCAAATTTCAAGTCTCCAGCACTTCTAGAACTATGTTAGAATTTGTATCTATATATCAGTGAGTCAGTCAGTCAGTCAGTTTCACATGCGGCTGTATAGTATATTAGATAACCGTTAGAGATATGACAAAAAGTGACTGCACATTTCTTGTCGAAAATTTAATTTTGTCTTTCGATTATGCCATCAGATTTAAGCTACGACCTATAATTTAGGCAGTACAGAAGTTGGGACAAAATACTGCACTGGGCACTTTCAAAATATCACGTAAAACTTAAAAAATCAATACTTAAAAACGCGTTATGCGGCCAAACCAATGGAGATAGAGTAAAGAGTTTACTGGCACATTTTTGTAGATCACCTCATTTCCTAACTCCAACGTTTGTCTTATTTCGACCTCAGACCAATGGTTTTCGCCGCTATCGAGCCCGAAAACAAAAGTTTCACGTAAAGATTACAAAAAAACTGCACATAATCACGTTTTTTCGGCCGAACCACTGGAGGTAGAGCAAAAAGTCACTGGACCTTTTCTGTAGATCGCGTAATTTGCTAATTTGATGGGTCAATCAGATTTGAGCTACGACCTACCGTTCGGCCACTATCAGGCTCGAAACTTTATTTTAAGCAGAAAAATCTCTGGAATGTCCAAACATTCCCCGCGTTTTGTCGCTTAACCACACGAGATAGGACAAAAAGTCACTGGAACCTTTTTTGTAGTTCACTTCATTCCTGACTAACGATTTTTCGTCAGATCGAAGCTAGCTCTAAACGGTTTCACCCGCTTATCAGGCTTTACAAGAAATGCCTGCAGGGGTAAAGAATGCGCGATTTTTTAGGAATTTCTTTGAGGGGTTTTAAAAGTAAAAAAGTCCGGTTTTCAGACCTTTTCCTCCGGGTCATATTGTGAAGGGTACCTGCGTGCCAAATTTCACGTTTCCAGCACTTCTAGAAGTATGTCAGAATTTGTATCTATATATCAGTGAGTCAGTTTCACATGCGGCTGTATAAGTATTTAGATAACCGTTAGATACGAGAAAAAAGTGACTGGACCTTTCTTGTCGAAAATTTAATTTTCTCTTTCGATTATGCCATCAGATTTAAGCTACGACCTATAATTTAGGCAGTACAGAGTATAGGACAAAAAGACTGCACTGGGCAGTTTAAAAATATCACGTAAAACATAAAAATCAGTACTTTAAAACGCGTTATGCGGCCAAACCGTTGAGGATTAGAGGTGTGCCTTTGGAGCTGGAGCTGTTTCAAATCAGCGCTCCGCTGCTGGAGCGGAGCGGAGCAGCGCTCCGTGACCTCTCGAAACAGCTCCAGCTCTAACCTTATATATTCATATAATTACTCTCTCGGAGCGTCTGTGGAGCTATCAGCTGTGGCCTACAACTTGTTGACAAACCAAAACAAACCAGTTTCAGTTTCAGTAGGAGTTCTAACGTAGACATACAGTGAAAAGTGATATTTTTGTGCGGTTTACGAGTATGACTAGTATTGATTGGTTTTTGTGCAGTTTAATTAACATGGGCATCAAAAGTACAGAAATCTTAAGACAAGTTCAATTTGGTCTCATTTTACAGTTATTGATGCTAACCTTAAAAACTGTAGATGTGAACATTGTGGCTTGGTTATGTGGCTACCGTACATCAACGTACAATTTGAAGAGGCATATTGAGAGAAAACATGTCGGAAATTACTTTGAGTGTTATAAGTTCAAAATCAACAAGTGTAAGTGATCGTGATGTGAATGTTACAACCAACACTGGACCTACCGATTCAGGCCGGCTTCATTTAGTAACTTTGCAACTGAAAATGAACCTCAACCTGGTGAGTTGCCTTCTAAATCAATTAGATAAGCCAAAGGGAAGTGCTAAAAACAAACCACTCTATCGAGTTTTATACCAAAAAAAATGAATAACAACCAAAAGAAAAAGGTAGAAGCTGCTGCGTTTCTAAAGCTATTTTACAAAGATTTCCAACCGTTTTTCTATTGTGGAGGACTCTGGTTTTCGGGAATTCGTTACAGCTTTAAACCCTTTCTTTTGAAATTCCATCAAGGAAAGTGGTTTCAAAAAAACCTAATACCCACCACGTACGACCAAATGTAAAGCTTCAAGTAGCTGAGTTAATGAAAAAATGTGGAGAAAACATCTGTTTAAACGACATATGCATGGACATCTACGATCAATGAATCGTATATAGCTGTTACAGGGCATTTCATTACCAATGATTTTGTGTTGAAATCAGTTCTCTTAGACTGTATTTTAATGGAGGGCTCACATACTTCTAAGCCATTTAGCCGAAGAAATCAAGAAAATAACGAATTTCTATAAAATCTCAGACAAAATCTTAGTTGTTTGTAACAGACAATGCCTCCAATGTCGTTGGAGCCATAAAAAAATGTTTTAATGTGGAGTCATTGGCCGTGCTATGCACATACTCTTAACCTAGTGGTTCAAGAATGCCATATCAAAGGTAGATACAGTAATCACCAATGCAAAAAGATTGTCTCATTTTTTAAGAGAAGCAACGCAGCCACTGAAAAAACTATTAAAATACCAAATCAACAATGGCGTTAAAGAACCCTAAACGCTTACTTCAAGATGTAAGTACGAGATGGAACAGCGACATATTACATGCTTTGTAGATTTGTTCAGTTAAAAGAGGCTGTAATAAGCACTTTGGCATTGCTGGACAAAGACTTGCCATCTTTAATTTCTAATGAATGGAAACTTTGCAGTGACCTTTGCAAAGTCCTAAAACCATTTGAAGAGGTCACAGCAAAGATGAGTGGGGAATCCTACTTCACTGGAAGTCAAATAATTGTTTTGACGCTTGGGCTCGCAAAATGTTTGCAGCAAACTATGTACACTAAATTTGCACCCTGATGCAATACAGGTAGTACAGAACCTGCTCATGGGGTTATCAGCCAGATACCATGACATTGAGTACAACAAGTTAGTAGTACTTAATACCTTTTTGGACCCAAGGTTCAAATTGTATGCATTTTCTGACGACAAATGTCAACAGTTTGCTAAGAATCATGTGATTACGGTCGTTGCAGCTATGATTTCCGCCACTTCTGCCACCGCAATGGAACAATCCCCTCCTGGTACACCATCTTTGACTTTGACCAACCAATCTGGTCCATCACAATTTGAAGAAGAAGAATGTTCAGTATTTTCTATGTTTGATTCTGTAATAAAATCTGTACAAAGGCAGACTCCCGGAACTCCCAACGATTGTGCTACCGCCGAAATCGACAGGTACATCGCTGAACCACCACTTCCCAGAGAAGGCGATCCTCTGTCCTGGTGGAGGATTCACGAGGCAGTCTACCCAAATCTCAGCAGACTCGTTAAAATAAACATGGGGTTTGTGGGTACGTCAGTACCTTGTGAAAGAATTTTTTCCCGAACGGGAATAATAATAAGTGACCGAAGATCACGTATCAAATCCATGAAAGTGACTCAACTTGTGTATCTAAATGCAAATCATGAATACTTGTGTAAATAATTTGTATATTATTTTATATTTTCTGTTACCGTACTATTTTTTATGTTTTATTACTACAGTGTGAAAATAAATATAAATAAAATGTACGTGTAGTCTTCTTACCCAAAAATTAGATTTTCATAATACGTATTATAAAAAAGTAAGTAGTAATTAAAACTGTCAGCACCTTAGCATATTTGTTTACAGTAGTATTTGCTGTTTATAACATAACCAAGCAATAAGCTCCAATCTACAAGGGAGCAGACAGATGCCGCACATCGCGCCGGAGCGGTTGCCGGAGCTGGAGCTGTTTAAAGAGCTAGCTCCGCAAACGGAGCCGGAGCTAGTTTGGCTTCTCCGCTCTCGGAGCTACTTGGCACACCTCTATTGAGGATAGGGCAAAATGTTACTGAACATTTTTTGTAGATCACGCAATTTCATAAATCCTGTTAAAAATTTGTTTTGAGCTACGACCAACCGTTTAGACGCTATCAAGCCCGGAATGTAAATTTTTAGGCGAAAATTTCCAAATATTTTAACTTAATCGCGTTTTGCGGTCAAACTAATGAAAATAGAGTAAAAAATTACTTAACCTTTTTTGTAGATCACATTATTTCCTAAATCTAATCTTTGTTTTATTTTGACCTCCGACCAATGGTTACGCCGCTATCGACCCCATAATCAAAATTTTCACGTAAAATTTACAAAAAAATTGCACATAATCACGTTTTTCGGCCAAACCAATGGAGATAGGGGAAAAAGTCACTAAACCTTTTCTGTAGATAACGTAATTTGCTAATTTGATGGGTCAATCAGATTTGAGCTACGACCTACCGTTCGGCCACTATCGGGCTCGAAACTTTATTTTAAGCGAAAAAATCTCTGGAATGTCAAACATTTCCGTGTTTTGTGGCTTAACCACACGAGATAGAACAAAAAGTCACTGGACCTTTCTTGTAGTTCACTTCATTCCTGACTAACGATTTTTCGTCAGATCGAAGCTAGCTCCAACGGTTCACCCGCTATCAGGCTTACAAGAAATGCCTGCAGGGGTAAAGAATGCGCGATTTTTGAGAAATTTTTTTTGAGGGGTTTAAAAGTAAAAAAGTCCGGTTTTCAGACTTTTCCTCTGGGTCATATTGTGAAAGGTACCTGCGTGCCAAATTTCAAGTTTTCCAGCACTTCTAGAACTATGTTAGAATCTAATATATATACAACCGCATGTGTAACTGACTGACTGACTCACTCACTCACTCACGTATACTAATTCTAACCCTACTTCCAGATGAGTTAGAGACTTGAAATTTGGTACACAGATAGCTTTCCACGTGTAACCACCAGGAAAATCCCGAAAAGTGAGAATTTTTTACTTTTCAACCCCTCAAAAAAATTCCCAAAAAATCGCGCATTCTTCACCCCTGCAGGCATTTTTTGTAAGCCCGATAGCGGGCGAACCGTTGGAGCTAGCTCGGATCTGACGGAAAATTCATGGACAGGAAATGAAGTGAACTACAAAAAAGGTCTAATGACTTTTCGCTCTATCTTCCATGGTTCTCTTAATGCGACAAAACGCTCGAACATTTGAAATTCCAGAGATTTTTTCGATAAAAAATAATGTTTCAAGCCCGATAGCGGCCGAACCGTTGGTCGTAGCTCAAATCTGATTGACCCATCAAATTTAGCAAATTGCGCGATCTACAGAAAAGATCCAGTAATCTTTTGCCCTATCTCGATTGGTTTGGCCGAAAAACGTGATTATGTACAATTTTGTTGTAACTTTTACGCGAAACTTTTGTTTTTGGGGTCGATAGCGGCGAAAAACCATTGGTCGGAGGTCAAAATAAGACGAACGTTTTATTTAGGAAATAAGATGGACCTACAAAAAAGGTCCAGTGACTTTTTACTATATTTCCCTTAGTTTTGACCGCAAAACGCGATTTAAATTGTGAAAATATTGGACATTTGTCGCCTAAAAATTTACATTCCGGGCTTGATAGCGGCTAAACGGTTGGTCGTAACTCAAAACAAATTTTTAACAGGGATTTAGGAAATTACGTGATCTACAGAAAAAGGTTCAGTGACTTCGGGAGTTGGCTTGAGCGTTAGCTAAGCGTCAATAGTAGATAGGGACAGAGGAATATTTATTATGTTCACAGACACAATACCCTCTAAAAAGGCCCAAGTGTGTCATTAACCCCCGGTAATATTAACCCCCCCCGGGGATTTCCTGGTATGACCTGATAACCTCCTGTACATTCAACCCCCTGATGTGTTAACCCCCCTGGTAACATTAAACCCCCCCAGGGAATTTCCTGCCATGACCTCATGTCCGAATTTTACCAGTCACCAAATCTCTTAACCCCCCCCCCCTGGGAAGATCCTGGTATGACCAGATAACCCCCTGGAGACTTATCCCCCGGTAACGTTAACCCCCCTGGGAATTTGTTCATATGACCAGACAATATCCTGACGAAATTAAACCCCCTCTTGTCTTAACCTCCTTAACATTAATCACCCACCCAGGGAATTTCTCGCCTTGACTAGATAGTCGCCTGGTGATATTAAACCCCCTGTTCGACTTAAAATACTGCCTTGAGGTCGGTTTTTATTATGTTTATTATACTAAACAATTCAAGATAGCTGACCCGTGCAGACTTTTCTCCCGAGCTCATTTCTGGCTAAACCATAGGTCGTAGATCAGATCTGAGGGCACAATCGAAAGACAAAATTAAATTTCCAACAAGAAAGGTCCAGTCACTTTTTGTCGTATCTCTAACGGTTTAACCGCAAAATGCCCTCAAAGTCAAAAGTTTTTACGAATCCGGAAAAAAAATCTATGAAAAAGGTCAATTTTTAAATCCCTTGTCATTTACTTAATGTCCGGACTTAACCAGTCACCGAATTCCGCTTATCCCCGAATTTGCAAGCGTTTACTTTGGGGGCCTGGGGGCGTAGCCCCCAGCGAGCCGAAGGCGAGTCCTATATTATATACAGCCGCATGTGAAACCACTCACTCACTCACTCACTGATGGATGTATACAAATTCTAACATAGTTCTAGAAGTGCTGGAAACTTGAAATTTAGCACCCGGGTACCTTTTGTCGTGTAACCAACAGGAAAAGTCTGAAAAACCGGACTTTTTTACTTTTAAATCCCTCAAAAAAATTCCCAAAAAATCGCGCATTCTTCACCCCTGTAGGCATTTTTTGTAAGCCCGATAGCGGGCGAAACCGTTCGAGCTAGCTCGGATCTGACGAAAAATTCATGGTCAGGAATGAAGTGAACTACAAAAAAGGTCCAGTGACCTTTTGCTCTATCTTCCATGGTTAAGCGACAAAACGCTTGAACATTTGACATTCCAGAGATTTTTTTCGCTTAAAATAAAGTTTCGAGCCCGATAGCGGCCGAACGGTAGGTTGTAGCTCAAATCTGATTGACCCATTAAATTAGCAAATTACGTGATCTACAGAAAAGGTCCAGTGACTTTTTGCCCTATCTGCATTGGTTTGGCCGAAAAACGTGGTTATGTGCAATTTATTTGTAATATTTACGTGAACATTTTGTTTTTGGTGTCGATAGCGGCAAAACCATTGGTCGGAAGTCAATATAAAACAAAGGTTAGATTTTAGGAAATAATATGATCTACAAAAAGGGTTGAGTGACTTTTTACTATACCTCCATTAGTTTGACCGCAAAACGCGATTAAGTGAAAATATTTTGAAATTTTCGCCTACAAATTTACATTCCGGGCTTGATAGCGGCCTAAACGGTTGGTCGTAGCTCAAAAAATGCGACTTAATAAGTTTTAGTAAACAACGTGTTCTACAAAAAAAGTCCAGTAACTTTTTGCTGTATGTACTTTAATAAGCCTGAAAAACGCAATAAATAGCAAAATATTTGTCGTGAATTGGAAATTTTTGGAGTTTTAAATATATATTAGGCCTATATGTGACTAATATTTGTGTAATTTCAATCAGGATTCAGGCTTTGCTAGGTTAACGAGTGAATACAACCCCACATAATAAGTTGACTGAGCGTTAGCTATGCGTCAATAGTAGATAGAGACAGAATAAATTTTTATTTTGTTCACAGACACAACACCGTCTAAAATAGGGACAGGTGTGTGTCATTAGCCCCCGGTAACATTAACCCCCTCCGAGGATTTCCTGGTATGACCAGATAACCTCCTGAGTAAATTAAACCCCCTGATGTGTTAACCCCCCGGTAACATTAACCCCCCCCCCCCAGGGAATTTCCTGGCTTGACTAGATAATCTCCTGATGATATTGAACCAACTGTTCAACTTAAAATACTGCCTTAAGGTCGGTTTTTATTATGTTTGTACTAAACAATTCACGATAGCTGACCAGTGCAGACTTTTCTCCCGAGCTCATTCCTGGCTAAACCAAAGGTCGCAGCTAAAATCTGACGACGGAATCGAAACACAAAATTAAATTTCCGACAGGAAAGGTCCAGTTACTTTTTCTCGTATCTCTAACGGTTAACCCGTAAAACGCCAATAAAGTCAAAAATTTTGATTAAAACTGAAACATTAAATAACATAGGTCCAAGATAATTCCGAATTCCGCTTATCCCCGAATCTGGCCAACACCCGAAAGGGGGCCTGGTGTGTTTCATTAACCCCCGATAACATTACCCCCCCCCGGGATTTCCTGGTATGACCAGATAACCTCCTGAGTAAATTAAACGCCCTGATGTGTTAACCCCCCTGGTAACTTTAAATTCCCCCCCCAGGGAATTTCCTGGCATGACCTCATGTCTGAATTTTACCACTCACCATATCTCTTAACCCCCCTTGGGAAGTTCCTGGTATAACCAGATAACCCCCTGATGTCTTAACCCCTGGTAACGTTAAACCCCCCAGGGAATTTCCTGGCACGACCTCATGTCCGAATTTTACCAATCACCAAATTGCTCTTATCCCCGAATTTGCAAGCGTACATCATGGGGGCCTGGGGGCGTAGCCCCCAGCGAGCCGAAGGCGAGTCTAATATATATACAACCGCATGTGTAACTGACTGACTCACTCACGTATACTAATTCTAACCTACTTCCAGATGAGTTAGAGACTTGAAATTTGGTACACAGATAGCTTTCCACGTGTAACCACCAGGAAAATCCCGAAAAGTGAGAATTTTTTCATTTTCAACCCCTCAAAAAAATTCCCAAAAAATCGCGCATTCTTCACCCCTGCAGGCATTTTTTGTAAGCCCGATAGCGGGCGAACCGTTGGAGCTAGCTCGGATCTGACGGAAAATTCATAGTCAGGAATGAAGTGAACTACAAAAAAAGGTCTAATGACTTTTTGCTCTATCTTCCATGGTTAAGCGACAAAAACGCTCGAACATTTGAAATTCCAGAGATTTTTTCGATAAAAATAATGTTTCAAGCCCGATAGCGGCCGACGAACCGTTGGTCGTAGCTCAAATCTGATTGACCCATCAAATTAGCAAATTGCGCGATCTACAGAAAAGGTCCAGTAACCTTTTGCCCTATCTCGATTGGTTTGGCCGAAAAACGTGATTATGTACAATTTTGTTGTAACTTTTACGCGAAACTTTTGTTTTTGGGGTCGATAGCGGCGAAACCATTGGTCGGGAGGTCAAAATAAGACCAACGTTTTATTTAGGAAATAAGATGACCTACAAAAAAAGGTCCAGTGACTTTTTACTATATTTCCCTTAGTTTGACCGCAAAACGCGATTAAGTGAAAATATTGGACATTTTCGCCTAAAAAATTTACATTCCGGGCTTGATAGCGGCTCTAAACGGTTGGTCGTAACTCAAAACAAATTTTAAACGGGATTTAGGAAATCACGTGATCTACAGAAAAGGTTCAGTGACTTCGGGAGTTGGCTGAGCGTTAGCTAAGCGTCAATAGTAGATAGGGACAGAGGAATATTTATTATGTTCACAGACACAATACCCTCTAAAAAAGGCCCAAGTGTGTCATTAACCCCCGGTAATATTAACCCCCCCCCCGGGGATTTCCTGGTATGACCTGATAACCTCCTGTACATTCAACCCCCTGATGTGGTTAACCCCCCTGGTAACATTAAACCCCCCCAGGGAATTTCCTGCCATGACCTCATGTCCGAATTTTACCAGTCACCAAATCTCTTAACCCCCCCCCCCTGGGAAGATCCTGGTATGACCAGATAACCCCCTGGAGACTTATCCCCCGGTAACGTTAACCCCCCTGGGAATTTGTTCATATGACCAGACAATATCCTGACGAAATTAAACCCCCTCTTGTCTTAACCTCCTTAACATTAATCACCCACCCAGGGAATTTCTCGCCTTGACTAGATAGTCTCCTGGTGATATTAAACCCCCTGTTCGACTTAAAATACTGCCTTGAGGTCGGTTTTTATTATGTTTATACTAAACAATTCAAGATAGCTGACCCGTGCAGACTTTTCTCCCGAGCTCATTTCTGGCTAAACCATAGGTCGTAGATCAGATCTGAGGGCACAATCGAAAGACAAAATTAAATTTCCAACAAGAAAGGTCCAGTCACTTGTTGTCGTATCTCTAACGGTTTAACCGCAAAATGCCCTCAAAGTCAAAAGTTTTTACGAATCCGGAAAAAAATCTATGAAAAAAGGTCAATTTTTAAATCCCTTGTCATTTACTTAATGTCCGGACTTAACCAGTCACCGAATTCCGCTTATCCCCGAATTTGCAAGCGTTTACTTTGGGGGCCTGGGGGCGTAGCCCCCAGCGAGCCGAAGGCGAGTTTGTATCTATATGTCAGTCAGTCAGTTACACATGCGGCTGTATAAGTATTTAGATTCATGAAGTTCTCCCCCCACTTCTACAGCACATTGTACTAGTAAAAATAATGAAAAAATGTTATATAAACATAGGTCCGAAAACGCTTCGTTAGCGAGTTACAGCTAGCGAAAGATTTCGCCTGAATTCCTGGGTAAAGAGTAAAATAA
Source organism: Homalodisca vitripennis (assembly GCF_021130785.1). Taxonomy (NCBI): domain Eukaryota; kingdom Metazoa; phylum Arthropoda; class Insecta; order Hemiptera; family Cicadellidae; genus Homalodisca; species Homalodisca vitripennis. The sequence goes on from NC_060208.1 coordinate 115,962,442, forward strand.
AGCCATACTGAACTTTTGGAAAGGTTAATTAAGTAAGAAATATCGTGGATTCTTATGTATTTTTACCTGATAAAGCTAATAAAATAGGTTTCAGAACTGTACCTGTAGTAGTTTTTGAGGGATTCAGGGTTAAATGCAAAAAATTGGGGCACGAAACAATGTTTTTTTAAGTTTGATGTACAATAAACTTTGTTAAATTGGTAATAAATACATAAAATCAACAAACATTAATTGTAGAGAATTTAATTCTGAGAAAATTGATATAATCAAAGTCTAAAATAAAACAGAAATAAGTACCAAAAAATCGATTTTATTCAGTATAATACATTACTAGTTTTAAGCAAAATTAATCAGGTTGGGCCAACCGTACGCACCTTTTTATAATAGATGTTCGAAAATAAGGGCCATTCATTATCAATACATTTTGCAGCACGTTTGTGTATTGCTTTTGTTGCGTTTCTTAATTTTTCAGGACTTCCCTGTATCTGCACAGCCGAATCCATAATATGGGCAATTAATTCATCACGAGAATTCACTTTTGTCTTGTATACAATGTCTTTCATCCATCCCCAGATTGCAATAATCCAATGGAGATAGATCTGGTGATCTTGGTGGCCAAGGGTGAGGCCCTCCACGACCAATCCAGTGTCCAGGAAATTGATGATTTAAGTAAGCAGAAACGGCACGTGAAAAGTGGGGAGGTGCTCCGTCATGCTGGAAGTACAAATTTTGTCTGAGATGTAAAGGAACATTCTCTAACAGCTGCGGCAACTCTTCTTGAAGGAAATGCAAACAGAACTCAGCATTTAGGCGTCCAGGTAATATGAAAGGTCCAATCAGCCGATTGTGCAAAAGGCCACACCAGACATTGACGCTAAATCGGTGTTGAAAGTTCTGTTCCACTACCTCATGTGGATTTTCTTCTGCCCATGAGTGTTCATTGTGCAAGTTATTGACACCATCCCGAGTGAATTGTGCCTCATCCGTAAACAAAATACGCTTGTAGAGTTGATTATTAATATTCAAAAAGTTGCAAAACTCCAAGCGAAGCGGACCATCCCCTAGCTGTAGATGTTGAAACCTTTTGTTTATGAAACAGATAAAATTTGTTTCGATTAAGTGACCTCCACACCGTTGACTGTGAAACTCCTATCCGCCTAGAAATACGTCGTGTACTTACACCTGGACTGCGATGAACAGCATTAATAACAATATCATCATCAAGTTGGACAGCTTGTTCATAATTGGTTCTAGTACTTGGTAGTGATCCTGTTTCCCGAAGAGTACGAAAAGTTCCTGAAATTGTTTTGGTATCTGGAATCCTCCTATTAGGGTAACGTAGTTCATATTCTTCTACAGCAGCTCTAGCATTACCATTACAGTAACCCAAAATAAAAACCATATCAGCGTATTCCTCTGATGTAAATAAGTAAGGCATTTTTTCGCTGAATAAACAATCGAATTATAACTCACAGAAAAATTGCATTTAATAACACGATTCACAGAACCCGAGCTCCTGCTGTAGCTTACAAAACACCACTAATACACAGTTCTAACGTAACAGTACAGAATACGTTGATCAGCTGTTATTCGTGTGTTACCAACTTAGAAATTAATAAAACAAAAAACTGCATTTCGATGATTAGTAAACAATAATGGGAAAATGTTTGCTTCATTTATTTTCGAACATTTGATGTAAATTTTTATTTAAAAAAAAATACAACGTAATAAAACATGATATTTTTATTTACAAACAAATTTATTTAACAGTTAACAGTTAATCTTGTTTTCTCAATTTATCTCATCATTAAGGAACAAACATTTTGTTTTTGTTTTATTTTAACCAAATACCGTACGGTATTTCTTTACAGCTAGTAATGTATTATACTGAATAAAATCGATTTTTTGGTACTTATTTCTGTTTTATTTTAGACTTTGATTATATCAATTTTCTCAGAATTAAATTCTCTACAATTAATGTTTGTTGATTTTATGTATTTATTACCAATTTAACAAAGTTATTGTACATCAAACTTAAAAAAACATTGTTTCGTGCCCCAATTTTTTGCATTTAACCCTGAATCCCTCAAAAACTACTACAGGTACAGTTCTGAAACCTATTTTATTAGCTTTATCAGGTAAAAATACATAAGAATCCACGATATTTCTTACTTAATTAACCTTTCCAAAAGTTCAGTATGGCTTTATTTTACTCTTTACCCAGGAATTCAGGCGAAATCTTTCGCTAGCTGTAACTCGCTAACAAAGCGTTTTCGGACCTATGTTTATATAACATTTTTTCATTATTTTTACTAGTACAATGTGCTGTAGAAGTGGGGGGAGAAACTTCATGAATCACCCTGTATATATTAGACTTAAAAATAGAATACAAATATAAACTTCCAAACCAGGCATCCAGCTATTCCGCAGAACTGTATGCCATAAAGAAAGCTGTTGAAATAGCAAACGAACAAAAATTATGATAACATTGTAGTATGTTCTGACTCAAAAGCTGCTATACTAGCCATAAAGGCAGCAAGTTCAGCAGATTATGAAGAAAATCTGGCATCAGCCATTACAGTCTGCATGATGAGAGGTAATAAATACTTCACTTTTCAATAGGTACCAAGTCATGTGGGGATAGGTCCCAATGAACACGTAGATAGGCTAGCAAAAGAGGCAACCCAAGAAGGTGAAGAACCAACAGATTTTAAAGTGTCATTGGAAGATTTTGTTGGCGCAATTAAAACAATCACTACTTGCCCCTGATAGCCCCTCCCCATGGTATAATAATTACAAACTGAGTAGAAATAAAATAGTAACGATAAATAGACTAAGAATTGGACATGCTTGGGTTAATGAAACCCTACTTAAGATAAATTGTTATTTCACTCCGTTATGCCTCAAATGCTATGCAGGTTCCATAGAAAGTCTTCAACATTTAATCTTTGATTGTGTGCAATACAACGACTTCAGATATAAATTGCTCACTAAACTGAAAGCGAAGAAAATAGATTCACCTTATATATTGAAAGATCTTTTAACGAGCTTTGATATGGAAATATACTGGTAATTGTAAGTTTTCTTAAATCTATAAATAAGGTAATATATATAAAAAAAAACTGGTCATACATACAAGAATGTTTATCGAGGTTCCATGCTCAAAGTAAGCAGAACCTGCTGAAATTCAGCAAACAAGAAGAAAGAAAGAAAGAAAGAAAGAAAGGAATAAGAATATGCCTATGTTCAGACCGGGTATCTTAAACATATCAATATAAAATTCCAGTACAATTGATTAAATTGTTTACGCATGAAAGTAAAACAACAAACAAACAAAGATACTGTAGCCATAATGGTAGTGAGAGGTTCCAAACTGATTATATCAGACCTGATAACTATTCCATTGCAACCCCTTCTTTGGAGCAATCACAGTGTAACAGTACTTGAGTGACATAGCGGTCAAACGGCATAAAGTTTATATTACTGTTTACAAAACAATTTAAACTTAGAATGTAGAAGCCAGGCCCTTTACCAAAGACTTACAGTTAAAGGGCAAAATCATTTATTTCAACTGAGAACACCTGAAAAGTTACGACAGTGTTCCTGTAAAATTGTATAGCATCGTATTCTGTAGTCTTTGAAGTGTAAGTAATTGTTTAACGTAAAATTATTATATTATTACTTTTCCGAAATAGAAACTGTGTCATAGTACATTCCATTCATTTATACTACAGAGGAAAATACTGTGATGTTAAAAATATCAAAATTGTAATATTTGTTAAAGTTATATGCCATAATCTAATTACATATATTTTGACTTAGGGATATCCAAAACATTGCATTCTGAAGAGTGGTATTCCCTACGTACATGCCCATGTTTATGTACCCAGGCCTGCAGTATTTATCGTTAAAGGTCACTAAAACGGCGTGCGTTAAAACTTTAATAAACGCAATGAATAATAACGTTCCATATTTTTATTTCGTTTACACTAATTCATTAAAATTGCAGAAACAAATGTAACATAGTTGCATGGTAAAGATTGGCATTTAGTGTTTTCAAGCATGTTGCACGGCACATACTTACCTTTCATTTGTTATATTTATCATCAAATGGTTTAAATTACATTTAGAAAATAAATGCTAATTATATTTTTTTAACTGAAGCTTGGCTAAATGCTCGAAGTAATTTAATGAATTCGGATGGTTATAATCTCTATTGGTCGCACAATGGCCTGAGCCAGAGCGACGGACTTGTTGTGTACATAGATGACACATTGCCAATGACCTGTAGTGAGCTCTGCCTGGGCGGGGTAGCCACGAGCTTATTATCTCTTACACTGCAAAGGGCGGAACGCCGTGCGAGCTGCTTGCGGTGTATCACAGCCCCAACTCCAACCTACCCCGTTTCACTGAGGCAATTAGTCGTCACTTTACAGATATTGCAACAGCAATCAGTTTCTCATTATTGCTGGTGGCATTAACTGTATTATTTTAAATATTAACAACAATTCTGTAGAAGATATTTTGACGTCTTGCATGACAAAGATTTTGTTGCAACAGTGTATCAGATGACGCGGCCAAGTAGTCAAACTTGAATCGATCACTTTTTGTGAAGTTTGCACGGTGACAAGTTCATATGTAATTGAAACTGCGATCACCGTCCACAGTTTATTAATCATGCAGATCGGCCTAAATAAAAAGTACAATTCCCACAGACCCGAAAGATTCTACTTTAAAAGCGACTGGCGTAAAATTTGCGGGGATTTAAAAAATAAGAAGTGGAATCATGTAATAGGCAATGAAGATTTAGATACTGCTAACGAGGGATTTATGGAAAGTTTACATTAAAATAAAAAAAAAATTGAAACCGTGGGTAACTTTAGACATCCTTAAATCAATCAGTTGTAGAGATCAATTACATACTGCATTGTACAAGGAACTTTTTAATGTTAAACTGCGTAACCGATGCTTGAGAAACACTCTTCATGCAACTATTAAATACACTTCACCACGTAGTAACTTTAAGTATACGATCCGGAAAATTTTCTAACACATTTAAAAGTTTGGTCCATAATCACAACATAGTTATTTCAGACCAATTTCACTTTTGATACAAATAGATAACATACTCGAGAAATGTTTAAAAATGCAGTTAAGGAGTTATTTACAGCAATTCCACATTCTCAATTTCACTGTATGGTTTTAGAGAAGAAAAATATATCCGATGATTTAATTTACATTAATAAGCTAAGTTCACATAAAATTGGAGAAAAATATACGTTATAGTGACATTCCTATATTTGGCTAAGGCCTTTGATTCCGTCAATAGAACAAATATCATTCGAAAACTGAAAATTATTGGAGTTACGAAAAACGTTCTTGATTGGTTTAAAAATGGATCCCAAATGGTTTCAATCAACAACATTAATAGTGACACCATACCTTTGAGTTATGGTGTAGTTCAAGGAAGTACCTTGAGCCCACTTCTATTTAGTGTTTACATAAACAACGTTCTCAAAATTGATTAAAAAGGAAAACTATTTCTATTTACGTACTATACGGCGTTAGTTTCAGCTGGTGAGACTTGGAAGGAGGCATATGAGCAGCGTCCTTGGATCTCATCAGAATTAAGAACTGGTTTTACCACCATCTTTGAGTGTAAATGTTGAGAAAACAAAATACCTACCGATTTCCATGAAGAAAGATCCAGGTCCAACGACGCTGAAGATGCACTCCTGTGGCGACCACTGGTCGGTAGCCTGCGGCTATGGTACTATTGAGCGTGTGGAACAATACAAGTACGTATCGTAAAGGTGTCGTTTTCAATCGAAAGTTAAGTTGGCTCCACACGTTCAGTATGTTAAAAAGAAGCTTAGACCCATGATTTATGCATTCATGCAACTGGCACAGGCGCTGTCTGGTGGTAATTGTAGAGAAGTTTACTTCTCATGTATACATTCCACGTTACAGTACGGCATTCTGGAGTGGGAGGAGGGGCGGCCTACGTCTACCTTCAAGTCGCTAGCGGTTTCTCAGAAATCCATAATGAACGTAATCCTTAAGAAAAATATCTTACCAAAATGATACACGAGCGGTTTCCCGTTCTAAATATAACACAGATTTTTATTGACTGCCTATTAATATATATCCGCAATAATAAAAACACAATTTTTAAGAAAGCACCCATACATATGTAACAAAAAATAGGGTAAATTATATATATATATATATATATATATATATATATATATATAATATATATATATATATATAATATACATAAAATGTAACATGTATACAATATTTTGTTTATATTTATATCACACTAAGTAGTTAGTTTATTTATTGTTGATGTAAGCCAACAATGTTCAAAGAAATTAAATTTATGTAGTGCTGCTGGACTGACTTAAGAACTTTAATCCTGCACACAGACATGGGGTCTCTGCGGGAATTATTCCAATTTTATTTTTACAATGTATGTAATTCAAACGTATTTGTGTATTGTTTGGAAATAAATAAATGAAATGAGAACAAAACTGTAACTCGATTATTCATTGTATTATATTTGTTAATATTTCTTTAAAAGTTTATTTCATTATATCCATGATGAAAAGAAAATATGCTTATTGCAATATCATAAATATTCGAGTGGCAAACTACCACAGCAATGACTTGCAAATATTTAGTAAAATGGTAATTTTATTCGAAGGTCACTCTCAAATGTAATTCTGATTCCCAATCAGGAAAAGGTTCCACTAGAATCCGGGAACGTTACAAAAAGTCGACAAGTCGGTGTAATTGGACAAGGGAAGTTCCGATTCCATAAAACCCACTTCCAGCGCCGCCGTGCCCCATCTGCTACCGGCTTAATCCTTTGAGTCTCTCCAATTTAGCATTCTACGATACAAATCTGGTTCTTATTCACAGCAAACTTGTTCAGGAATAAATACAAAACGGTTAAAGGCACAAAACATAACATAACATCACAATTATATTCGTATTAGTTCATAGTGCAAAGAATTATTTAATATTATTTAACTATTGATAAAAATAAGTTAGTCAGTTAATAACTCATTAAATATAGCAATGGAACAAAATATAGCAATATTAGATATATGCTGGGTTAATACTTTATAATTGTGTGTCCTCATAGAAAATTAAAAAGCTAGAACTTACTTGAAGTTAAGGAAATTGAAATAAACTTTAAGTATTAATTGTATTTTAATAAGTTCTTATTATGCTTTTTTCTGCCCGATTACGTGCGGTATTACTTTATGGAGAAACAGTGACTTTGTTGCAAAAGTTTTGAAATAGCCGAAACATGCTTTAAAGATTATAAAGCAATTAAATAATCGTGAATATTGTTATACTTTATGAAAAAAATTAAATAAATAAATTCCTATGTTTGTATGTATATATTTTTGTTTATAAATCTAAAAGAAAGTCTACATAAATATTAAATTAGATCTGATATACATAATTATGGTAATATAATTAATTAATTTGTAATATATATATATATATATATTACAATTTAATTATATATTGTAATGGTATAATGGTTAATGCTCTGTGGTGTAATGGTAGCACATTCACCCGGCAAGTGAGAGATCCGGGTTCGAGTCCCGGCGGAGCAAGTACTTTTTGTGATTCAATGTTTATTGAAAAATTTATATACACACATATATTTATATAATTTTTAATTTTGCTTTGGAGTTATTTCCTGTTCGGTTCTGAAAAACAAATAGCAACGCAGTCTGTATGGAACAAGATTATTTAATAAACTGCCACAAGTAAAAAGATTCTCAGGTAAAAGTAAAACACCTTTAGTCTGAATATATAAAAAAATGATGTTGATTACATAAAACGAATGATATAAACCTAAGTTAAATATTTTGTACATCTGTTATAGACATTTATTTGCTGTATTTTAATATTATTGTATTATTTTAAATGCTTGGTTTGTTGTCTTTTTATCTGTAAATTTTGTATAATATTTTATTACTGTTAATTTGTTGTAAATTCTTTAATTGTTGTAGAATATTTTACCACTGATATTTTTGTAAATATTTTAATTGTATTTATAATGCTACTTAAGTAGTTAAGAAACAATATACTGAATCGGTATATTGCACTAATGTATGTCTAATAATTAATAAGAATTTTGAATCTTGAAAATAACCAACATTTAAAATATATTAGTGAAAGTGTAACTACAGATTTTGGGTATCAATTAGAGAAAAAACAAGTTTAAACTTTATGACTGTTTGTAATCGTACATGTTATAGATTCACAGACCGTTCTGATCCATAATAAGAAATTTATATAGGGTAATTCATACTAAAGATAGTATGTTTGCATTATTATTAAAGAATATGTTTAGTGCTATGAAACTTTTGTGAAACTACCCTTGTTAATTTACTTTACGTTAACGGACATTTCAAATTCATAAACAGTTAATGCGCACACGGGCTTTTTGATTTGAACAGTGTTTGAAAAGACATCACAAGAGATAAATATTAGTTGGTAGCATTGCAAAAACACTGTCCACATGGTTTCTCAAAATTAACCCTTCATCGAGATGTATCCCCAGGAGTTTCGCTCCGTCAACTTTATCCAGGACCATATGTAAAATTTGCATTCGTGTCGTCTACATATTGGACTATGTGTCCTATATGAATCTTTTAATTAAAATTTTTTATATTTACAGATTTTTGCACCAAGACTGACGTTTTCTATTAAAAAAAGATGACTGAAGCCACTGCAATAGCATACTTCTAGGACCATTTTTGTGTGATTTGTTAAGGATAATGTTGAATCTATAAAATTGAAAGCCTTAGTCAAAGGAAGACAAAAACCAGGTGTTAGTTTTTTGACCAAGCTATCAAAATCAGCTCAATTAAGTGCGTGATTGCATCGATTGTGGATTTTTATGATGTAACACAAAAATAATTTGGTGATATATAAGTTTTCTCACAAAAATGTAGCATACTACTTCAGTAATGTCTTTTGAAAACTATAGCAGTAGCTAGGATAAAGATTCACCGATAATTACTTATTTGCAATGAATCATGTTTATTAAAGTATGGAATTACTAGAGCTTTCTACCACAATTGAGCGTATACTCCTAAAAGTCTAGCTAAAAACCATATCTTATGAAGTTCTGTCAAATATAACACAATCTGAATTCTGATATTATATTGAAAATTAAATAATATTGTTTAAATTCGTCCTTTTCAACATCCCGTTTAAAGTTCTGAAACTATTAATAATGTGTTTTCTTCGTTATGACCAGTAAAAGTTCTTTCTCGCATGGTCGTTGTTGCTATGGAGGGCACCTCAATAACCATTTTCCCAATGGAAGTTCAACATTAATGCAATGGTAACATTATTAAAACGGTCAATTAGTCAAATTGCTATGCAGTATTAATTTATGAATTCCACTCCACGGCCTTACATCAGTTTTCAGTAAGGGAGAGTAAATCCCTGGTGACGCTAATGGGATTGTTGCTGTAACATAATAAGAAGATATTAGGGACTTTTAGCCGCCATTACTCGTTATATCGTGAACATTCCCAATATCTCACATCGTTTCATGTAAACTCTGTGTACATCACTACAACTTGCTGTTTCCATCAGAGGAATAACGCAAAAAAAGCATTATTATTAGTTAGTACAGTAAAATACCTATTCCTTATGGATTTTTGACATTTATTAATTTTTTTATTCTAGAGAAATTCTAGTTAACTAAACTTGTCGTAGTCATGTAATATTTGACTTCGTTCGCTGGGAAATATTTACACTTCCAACTTTCGAAGGACGTTTTATAATATTCTTTTATCTAACCGACTTAAAAGACCTCACTCACTGAAGTGTATGAAAATTTAGTTTTAATGAAACTAAATATCATATTATTTTTATTTGTAATATTATTTAATTTAATAATATAATACATTTATTAGTCTGATTTATCAATTTAGATACAAATACATTTTTGGTACAATTTACAGAAATGTATTAGGAATTAAAAACCATAGAGCCACAATTATTATATTTGTTATTTATATTTGGTGTCTGAGCTGTAGCGAAGGCTATAGCTCAGAGGCAGGAAAAATTAATTTTTATGTCTACTCTGTCAGTCTGCTGATCTGTCTGTCTGTCTTTAAGATATCTTGAAAACCAACTGACCTATGTACTCTTGAAATTGTATATGAAGCTTCATTGCTATATGAGGATCAGTTCGATGATGGTGCGTGTGACTCCGTGAAATTTGGATGAGCGTTACCTAATATTTTTGCATTGGTGTTATGAGTAAAATTAGCGAGAATATAGTACCAGTAATACATGTCTAAGCAAACTGAATTTACTTATAAGAGATTCAATCACATTTAATTTAATGCATTTATACTAACTATCCCAACACATACAACAACATTTTATAGTAACTTGTTTTGTAGACTTCTATTATTTAAATACTTTTATGAAACCCTGTGTAATGAACAAAAATCTAAATGTATTGTGTGCAAGGTATGGCAGAACTATTTTATATGTAGACCGCATGGAACTTTATTCCTACAATAACTAGTTACATGATGCTTCATGTAGTAGTCAACTTCTTTTTTTATGATTTTCTGTCTGTCTATCTGTCCGCAGGACATCTCGATAGTGAAAATAGCTATATATTTAAATTGTGCATGTAACGTCAGCAAAGCATCTTACTACATGTGGTGTGGTGTGACGTACGTCTAACTTGCAAATAATATGAATACCTCAAGATAGGAAATTAACATAATATTTTTTTCGAGGTAAATAAGCATATTTTTTGCTTTTTCAATATTAATTATTCACATTCACTATTCATTTGCAAACGTGACTAACGCATATATAATTTGAAACATTTTAAACTCATAAACGATTTGTTTTTAGGTTTCTTTCACCGAATGGTCAAAGGTTGTATGGAATGTTGAGGGTCATATACCCAGCTAACTGTATTAGACTATTTTGCCAAACTGTTGTGCATAATTGTTGATTTATTATATTAACATCATTATTTTTCATAAGAATATAATATTTTCAATGTTATTGTTGCATCTGTGGTTATTGTTGTTATGATTTTTATCACCAATATTTATACTGTTATTGTAGTTTTTGATAATGCTCTCTGGTTCCTGTTATTGTTACCATATGGCTGCATTATATTTGTTAGTTGTATTTCTCTTATCGTTATAATCACAGTTTACTTTATTTTGTAAAATGTGTATGAATTTAAGGTTTATGGGTAGGAAATAATTACATGTCTCTGAATAAATACGGCGATATTAATCTGCAGTGTGATTCACTGTTTTTAATTAAAAAAAGGCATCTTGAACAAAAAATATTATTTTACTAGTGATACGAATGAAGTGAAAATATAAAAAATGTACCAAAAGATAAAAATAAATAATAAAACAAAATTTACAAAGCAGAAACAATAAGAAAACAATTATGTGTGTTTCTGGCATCAATGCGTCTGAACTACCTAATGGAAGGATGAACTAGAAAGTTCGACCCGCAATTATGTTTCGCTATCAATCATTGTCCAAGGTTTAGGAGTACTCATCCCCTTATCCATCACTCACTCATTACGCTAACTTTTCTAGCTTATAAACTTTCCTTTAGCAATATCTTTTCTTGCTTCTAGGTTATTGCTAGCAGTTTAGACCATCAGCTGTGTCTGGCAAGTTGAGACGTAATTATACTTAATCCATAATTTACTCGTTATGCTAACCTTTCTGGATTATATAAATAAATGTTTAAGCAGTGTTAGATTCCTGTTTTTAGACAACTGCTGAAAGTTCGATTCAAAATCGTAACTAGCCATCGATAATTGTATAAGATATATGAACACCTATCCCTATAATAGTTGCTCACTTATCTTTCTAGCTTATAAATTCCTTTTGGCTTAAAAATAATACTGGATTGAAAAAAAAATTCAGAATAAACTCAGTATAGAACATCACTCGACCATCGTAAAACCACTCAAAATCATAAATATGTGGAAACAGAGGAATTTCTTTGTATTTGATCATTTCATTTATGAATATATGAGTCCGTTCAACTTTCTCACATTGATGTGTTATTTGAGAACGAAATACTAAATTATCTTAGTTGTAGAAGTTGTAAGGTACTTTCAGATACTCATAAATCTCAAGCGCTGTCTCAAACAGAATTAGCTAGAGGCCGTGGATGGAGAGATCCGAATTCTCAGAGAGGTACAGTTAAGACCATTCGTATCCAGTTGTAATCAGTAGAGGTTTTGTCAACGTATAAACCTACTTTTTACTAAATTGCTGGTAGATAGGGTAATACATAATGACATAATATCTTAAATCCTTCTTTTAAGAAAATAAAACAATTGTCTTGTTTGGTAAATGTACCAAAGAAAATGCAGTATCTTTAAATTAACGCTTTCTTTAATTGTTACAATATGGGTAAATGTAATGATAAAATATCGATATTAATTGTTAGTTTATAGGTATATAATGTCAAAACATAAACAAAGTTTCATTCTACTAAGTAGTATTATAATAAAAAACCTCATATGAAAGGAAGTCAATTCTAAAATCCTATATGTTGTTAGCATACTTTAGTATTTTAAGGCACTAGTCTATTAATGTTAAACTTATTAGGACATTGACATTTAGTAACTTTCACAGAGAGCGAATAAAGTCTATAATACCAGCTCCTTTCATGTATTAAACATTAGACATGGATGGCGATATTCTTATGTATATTAAAAAAGAGTTACTTATTCAAATTCTGTGTGGCAAAAAAAAATATTTAATTAGTTCTTTAATTAAACAGAAGAAGAAATGGAAACGTTTTCATTTCTTGTACAGGAATTGAACAATTTGTATTCGAGAATTAAGGTGAAAAAATCAGATGTCTGTCCAGAACAACGGCAGGATTCTTTACCTTAGTAGTCTACGAAACAATGTCCATTCCTTTCCAACTACTGTGTTAACTTAAAAGTCGTCCTTCCTCTAACAGGAGTTGTGTTTTATTATACTTAACTATATTATTTAGATTCTTAAATTACCGTTACATAGTTTTAGCCTGTATATATTCAATAAGCTGTTGGAAATCTTATCCTAAATATTAAAAAATATTGTTACATTGTTTACATTACACACAAAGCAAAACACTACGCTTTGTTAACAAAAGACAGAATATTAACATAAATAGCAAACAAAGAATGACCGAGTGAGATAGAGATGCCCTATATTGAACAATTGCTAATATATTTAAAAGTTATGAACAATTTCATATTAAAATACAACGAATACAACTTTTTGAGCTCTAGATTTTTTCATTCACCACATCCGCATTTAATCGATTTGTGTGAATATAAACCTTCAGGGCAGTTTTGGACCTGCAGAAGCCCTAAGATGGGCCAACTTCCTGCGGAAACAAAAGTATAAGTATAAGTAAGCTTCACTAGAAGTGTTTCTATGCATTACCACAATGTTACTCATATAAGCGCCAACATCAAGATCCCACTCTACAGACCTTAACATTATGTGTCGTTAGATCTTTATCATGCGAACGTGAGGCCAGTAGCCAAAGATGTGCTTGAAACGTTGTGGTCCGTTTTAAGAATATAGTTACTTGCTATTGGACCTACTTACTTTATCCTTTACATCTTGACTTTCTGTATAGATATTGTAAAAGACATTGTTTTAAAGTAAGGATAAATACAAAATTGTGCAGAGTCGTATCGATAATACTAATCCACTTTAATTAATGCAACTCATATTCGAGTTGAAGGTACTATCTGACACCGTGGTATGGCCCTGCAGATTTGGTGGTAATTTGTATCTATCAACCAGAATGCATTGTTTATGTACCGAGTAGAACTCTAGTAAACTGAGTAACCGAGAAATAACGCTAATCACCATAAATAACTCTACGCTCTGAGACACTTATATTAAATTTTTCTAACTTTAATAAAAGTGAAGACTGTAAGACATTAACTGTAATATCCTTGAACCAAGTGCTATTGCCAAATTCTTGCATAGTCCTTAAGAATGCAGTTGCGGAATATTGAGAACTTTAAAATACTCTGTAATTTATGCTTGAAAGTGAACGGACTTTAAAACAAAATGTATAAAATGAGTAACATATGAATAGCCTATGATTATAGATGATTTAGAACTTGTTTCATTTATAAAAGAGAATTTTAGTAATTGCAAAATTAGATTACACCACCATATCAGGTGTTAACTTGATAATTAATTTTATCATTCCTTCATTTAAGTTTATCATTGTGAAGATTAATTTGAAATAGTAAAAAAAACCTAAGTTACCAGTATAATCTATATTCTTCTTCAGGCGCAATATAAACAGCAATAGAAAACACACAAACAACATAAGTTTTTCAAAATACATTGTCTCGCACTAGTCCAACAATTGTTATGTAATATACCATTGAAATGAAATAGATTTTAGCTTTTAAACTACTGACTCCATATGAGGATACATTGCATAGTTATAATGAGTTCAAAAATAGTTTTACTTATTTGTGTCTCGGCTTTTTCAGGTTGAAAAAGCAGATTTTTGTATATATTTGTTCTTGGAAGATGCCGGATGTCAAGTAGTGTATGAATATGATATTAGTGATGAACAGGACGACATATGTATCAATACTATCGTTAAATGGTCCTTAAAAAAGGTCGTTATTTAGTAGTCCAGTGAGCAGAAAATCCAAGGGATGTACAGTTTAACATAGAATCTGTATCACATAGGTATGGTCTGATAGCATTATTCGATTAACAAGGCTAATTCTCTATTTTCAGGTAATCTTAGGTCAAATTGTCTTCCCTTCTCATCACATATAGGACGTATAGGAAAGGTGGCAATTCAATAAAGAAACCTTACCATCTCCAATCTACCATAAACTGTAATATTACATGCATTGTAAATATATAAGGCCAGATTGAAGGAAACAAAACAGCTATTCCTAAGACTAATATATGCACATGTTATATACAGTGCAGATTCACGAAGTTGATTTGACCGTAACTCGTAACCCTTTGACCCCGAGGCGACGATCTGGTAGACGTGAAGTTTCACATTTACTGCTCAGTAAAACCTTGGGACCGATATGTTTCAAAACACGATTTCCTCAGAACACTTTTAGATTGTAACAATTTTACTTTATTCGTTAGCTTCAAAAACGACACAACGTACACAATTTTTTGAAACTCTTTCTATCATATACAAAATACTACTTTACTAATTTATTGGAACCATATTGTTTCCTTGTATTGAATTGCGCATTCGTTGTCTGTTCGTTCTGACGGTATCGTATCAATTTGAAAAAAATAAATTCATAAAAGGGCATCTAATTGGCCAGCTTGTAATATTTCATCAATTTTTTAACAATGTAATTTTGATATTAAATTCAAATTATTAACATAATATCTACATAATAATAAGCTGATTCTGGGAATTATGGATAGATTAAAGGAAATAATAAAGCTGCTCATACTAATATATGCACATTTTATATACATTGCAGATTCACAAAGTTGTTTTCATCATAACTCGTATCCATTTGACTCCAATGTGATGATCTGGTATACACCAAGATTTAAATTTAGTGTTGAGTAAGAGTTTGATATACATAGTTAAAAAATGTTTCCCCCAGAATACATTTAGATCGCAAGAATTTTACTCTCTTCGTTACCTGAAAAAAAGCTTATAAAATACAGCATAATCATTGTAGAAACTCTTTTTATCATATACTAAATATTACTTTACGGAATTGTTAAATGTACTCGTATTGGCATCGTATTATTTTCTTATGTAGACTTAGCATGTTCATTGTCTGTTCTTTTTGAATGTATCATACCAACTTAAAAAATAAAATAAATTCATAAAAGGGCATATCATTAGCCAGCAAACATTTCATCAATTTGAATACCTTATTCAGATATTGAATTTAAATTATCATAATAAATAATGATCATTTACATATTATTAAGCTAGTTCTGGAATACAACAGGAAATTCCCTTAAGTCAATTTTCACAACAATAAGACTTTCCTCAAGTTATCTCACTCTATTTAAAACTCAGTGTGTTCCGAAGAAATATACTTAAACGTTTATTATTATTCCTTGAGCTTTATTATTATTAAAAGCTTTATTCCTTCTTAAACGAAAAACTAGTATTCCAGACCACGTGTAGTGTCACAGGATATACTGATGTTTTATGCAAAAATCAAATCTATAGATTATTTTATTCACGAGGTATCCTGCAAAAAGAAAGGCAGACAAACAGACAGGAGAAAAGTTTATTCGGGTTCATAAGTGAGAGGGTTTATTAACTATTAGTTAAATTCCACGTTTAAAATCAACTGAATCGATGTTATATATGCAGAATGGAATTTTCTTGTAACTTTAAAGTCCATACCTTAGTTCATGATATATTTTGCGGAAAGACTGATAGACATACATACAAACGGAAAAAGGGGAATGCTTAATTTTAACTCTAGCTATATCTGTAGGATATCCCTAATCCTGCAAAAATTAAGTTTCGCTAACAGTCAGACAATGAATAAAATGTTTAAAACATTATATTTAAAACCGCTGTTAACTGAGCAGCTTGATGTTCACAACGTTAGTTTATCCCAAAGTATACGAATGACAATAATACCTTAAACTGT
Organism: Homalodisca vitripennis; assembly: GCF_021130785.1. Classification (NCBI taxonomy): domain Eukaryota; kingdom Metazoa; phylum Arthropoda; class Insecta; order Hemiptera; family Cicadellidae; genus Homalodisca; species Homalodisca vitripennis. The sequence goes on from NC_060208.1 coordinate 115,979,147, forward strand.
CTCTGAAATCTATGAGACAGACAAAGGGAAAGAGACAAAGTACACACCACAGTAACACACGGGATTACCTAAAACTATAACAAGCATAGTGAAAATGGATTAAAGTTATCCCGATCATTACACAACTAACAGTAACGTACAGTTTTGCTTTAAAACTACTTCAATATTAATGACAATGGATTAAAGTATAACCGATCAATACACAACCCACACACGATCAACACACAGTGTTGCCGTACAACTACTTCAAACTTAATGATAATGGATTAAAGTAAAACCGATCAATACACAACCAACAGTAACGTACAGTGTTGCCTTGCAGATACTTCAAACTTAATGACAATGGATTAGAGTAAAACCAAGCGATACAAAACAACCAGTACAAATAGTATTTTCTAAAAGGTATTTAAAGTCAACAACATTGAAGTAAAACTGATTTGAGAAAGCAAAACACCGTTCTCTGTAACGTAAAAAGCTTTTAGCGGGGTTTTGTTATGTTGATGTGAGACAAGTGACCGACACGCCAACTCTCTCACAACCCTCTTAGTAATAAAATGTAGTCAAGAAACTTAAGACCTATACAAATTAAATTCATTGTACATAAAAAAGCAATATGAAAATAATATAACACCTTTTGTAAGGAAAGTCGGATGTTTCTACGGAACTAGGCAAGACTTCAATATATTTATTATAGTGCCTGTTATTAATCAATTCTTTAGAATTTGAAGAAGAGTAAAAAAAAAATATTTTTCTAAAGTTCTTATGAATACAATTTTATGTTATTATTATAATATTGAAATCTCTAGTCAAAGTATGCATGTTAACTCCCCCTATTAAATTTCAAAAAAGAATGTCAACGATATTTTTAATGGTTCCTGAAAAATTGCTACATACGACATAGAAGCACATGTATTGATTTAATTTAATTTAAGATTTACAATGCATTATTTATTTCTTTTAAAGCAACATATTTTTTCGCTTGGTCGGATAGATCTACGTTACGTTTAGCCGGGTTCTTCAATATTCCATTATATCGCTTTATTTGTATAGGATAAAGATGTAGGGAGATACATTACAAAAAGTTTAATAATAGTGCATATCCCTCAATGAAATTTGGTTAAAGGTTAGCTATTATAACAATAGCTGCAACTCAGAATTTAATGTCGATACCGAAATGATCATTTCTGTTCTTGAAATTTTGCTTGCAACTTTGGTAAAGCCTGAAAATATTTTTTAATGGTCAGCGAAATCCCAAGGAATGATATGTACTACAGTATCATCAAACTCGGTGTTGTATGTTTAGAATGCAGCTTAATGCAACATTTCAAGTATTTAGGTCGGTTCATCCTCAATACATCGTGTGAACACAAAGCTAGACAGACAGGAAGAATGAGAATTTTCAACCCCACCGACTGATATAATTATTATCGCTCAGTAAAACTTAGCTCTACCCGTACTATAACACTGGCGACCTGACATGACAAAACCATTGCATAATTATTCATACATTGTATTTAAAAGCAATAAAACATTAAAACTCAACGAATTTACATGAAATATCCTCAAAATCAATTTTAATACGTTGAAAAAAAAAAAAAAAAAAACAGAAAAACTAAACAAATTTGTATTGGGGGCAATTCGGCCTCCTTAACTACCTTACTTTTACAATTTGATTAACCTTTCTAATTGCTTTGCTAAACTATTCTGGTAAAATGTATGTTTGTAACTTTATAATCTTTGGGCGTCTATTCTGTGTAAGTAGGGATTATATGTACGCAAGTATATCTAAAATAAGAGTATGAAAAAGGAGGCAGGAACATAAACATGATGAATCTTATCTTGGAGTAACTTCCGGTGAATGGTTAAGTTGGATCTTTATATACCGAGGGAATGTAGCATGTAGTTGGTGAATATAGAATTCCCCAATTTACAGGATACATCTATTTACCGAAGATATTATTTATATTTAGTACACGACAAATCGTAAATGGTTTGTTCTTTTTTTTAATAAGGCTATATAAAAAGTTTTGAAAATCTTGATTATTGCCTTATTTGTAATTAGTTTTTTGTCAAATCCTAATAATAAGAAATATAAAATTAATTGTTCTACAACTTTTTTCGTAATAAAGTGTAGTTTTTTGAATGAAATATGAGCGCTTGGAGTTTTTATTTGTTACAATATTAATTAATCACGTAATTGAATACATAGCGGTGATCATATTAAAAAAAAACACACATAAATGATGAGGATTAGCTTAAAATGTGGCAACATATTTGTTGTTAAACCAAATAAAAAAAATCAGAAAAAAGAGGAATGTTTATCTCTTCGCTTCGTCGAACGCAGGCGACAAGTCTCAAAGTAAATATTACATGAAAAAAATTACAAATTACTTTTATTTAATAGTTTCTAGTTTCTAGATCAAAATTTATGAAGTTATATATTACAATATAATTTTCATTAAACAATGTTTCAAATTAATATTTAGTATGAGTGGAAAATAAAAATTAGTTAAATATTTCAATTTGTGTTAGATCCGTCCATACTGCTACATGTATATAATGAACAACACACTTACATTTGGTGTTTTCTGTAAATCTTATGTATATCTTGAATAATAGAAACACATTTATTATTTTTATGATAAGATAAAATGTATATAAAAATAGAGAAACACGCAACACAAATAAACGAAGTGCTTGTTTGAATACAGTAATGTAATTTGCGAACCAAATGTATGACCCCTCGATCTGAATAGTACATGGTGTTTGTTCTATTTTATTACGGCCGTTAAAGAAGGCTTTAATTCGTCTACGTTGTGGACTGAATGTCGCTGGTTGTTACATTATTATAAAGGGTGATTTTTTTTTATTGGTGTGGTTTTTAAGTTGGCACCACTATTAAACACAACAATTAAATTTGAATAAAACAGCTGATCTTTGTTTATTATCTTATGTCAATTCGATATTTGTATTGTCTAGTGCGTATTATTGTATAGTAGCCATGAACAGACTTGCAAAAGAAGAGCGTTTGCGAATAGTGCAAATTTATTTTGAAAACCGCAGTTCAGTTCGGGCAACTTACCGAGCTCTTCGCCCGATTTACGGACCTCATAATCGTCCATCAGAGTCAGGTATTCGAGCTTTGGTTAATCGTTTTCGTAATACCCACACTCTTGTTGACAAGCATCGGCAGAGACGCCGCACAGTAAGGACCGAAGAGGCTGTTGATGCTGTTGCTCATAGTGTTGAAGAGGATCCAAGTGTGTCGATTCGTCATCGTGCGCAGCAATTAGCGATCTGCTACTCAACTCTATGGAATATTTTACGGAAGGATCTACGCTTATATCCATACAAGATTCAGTTGGTGCAAGAACTGAAACGATTAGACTATCGCAAGCGTCTTGATTTCGTTGAATGGGCTCAACATAAGATAACACGTGACCCAGCTTTCGCAGGCAAGATATTCTTCAGTGATGAGGCTCATTTCTGGTTATGCGGCTTTGTCAACAAACAGAATTGTCGGATTTGGAGTGATGAAAACCCAAAAGAATTTGTTGGCATGCCCCTTCATCCACAAAAACTTACCGTTTGGTGCGCCATTTGGGCAGGTGGTGTTATTGGCCCTTATTTTTTTTAAAGACAATGCTGGCCAGACTGTTACGGTAAATGGTCAACGCTATCGGGCAATGTCACGGGACTTTTTCTTTCCTCAGCTAAACAAACTTGAAGTGGATTTAGAAAATGTCTGGTTCCAACAAGACGGCGCGACGTGCCACACGGCAAACGACACAATTGGCCTCTTGGCAGAAACATTTTGGTGAACGTATCATCTCATTTAGAGGTAGTGTCAACTGGCCCCCACGGTCGTGTGATATCACGCCAACAGACTACTTTCTGTGGGGATATGTTAAGTCTCAAGTATACGCTGACAAGCCACAAACTTTAAATGACTTGGAAGCTAACATTCGTAGAGTTATTGGCGGTATTCAACCACAGCTGCTGGAAAGAGTATTCAAAAATTGGACTTCTCGATTGGGCTTTCTTCGCGAACGAAATGGAGCCCATATGCAAGAAATCATTTTTAAACGTTAATGTCATGACACTGTAGTTCAAATAAATGCATTTTTATGTCAATGCAGGTTGTTTTACATTTTTTATTTAGTTTTAAAAACCGTTAAATTATATCACCTTTTATTATATAACTATAAACCTGCGTATTATCACCAAGAATATTGGAACATTTTATTTAATATAATAACAGAATATTATATTTAATACCACGGTTCTTACCGAAAGTTGAATATTAATACTATTACAAATAAAAAACGATTTTATAATATACTATACTATATATAATAAATATTGATATATTAAATATAATTATCTTAAATTAAATAAGCATTAAAACAAAATTGTAAAATTAATATATCAATACTTTAAAAAGAAATATTATTAAATTTTAACATGACCATGTTAGGTGATTTTTGTATATTATACCAGCAGTTACCTGAGGTTCTACATACAATTTTCTACTGGTTAACATATACGTCATATGCATACCCTTTCTAAATAACAGAAGAAAGAGTCCTGGAAGATCATACTGAAGATACTCCAATATCCTGATGTTTAAAGAACTTCTTAACGGTTAGGAGCTCTAAATTTAGAGGAAATGAAAGTTTTTTTTTTTTATAAATACCAATGGAATATGCAAATTTATTTGTAAGATAATATTTCTTTAAATTTTAGTCTGTTTAAATAATCTTGGTGAATAACGACATACATACACACATGTATAAAACACACACACACACACACACACACACACACACACACACACACACACACACACACACACATATATATATATATATATATATATATAAATACGTAAGAAAAAGCTTTTCCATTACAATAGCATCTAATTTCAACGATTGCAATATCTCACAACAATATCTCAGTTATTCCCGGACCATACTCCAATCAAAAACGTCTTATTCCTCCCATTTTAATGTATTTATGCCCCGAAGTATTTCTGGTGCCGGTAATCTGTTGAGAACATAAGATACGTGAGTCAAATTTTACCTTTCTATGACATTGGGAAGTCGAAAAAACAAAATAAAGAGCTTGTAAGGGCTGTTACCCAAATAGAACTCCTAATGGATGTACATGAATATTTAAATGCTTTATTTTGTATTTAAATCACTAGGCATACGTTTGTGAAAATTCATCTGCATATGCTTTTGAGACATTGAATAAAAAAAATATAGTTCTCCCAAGGATCAGAACCCTAATTTTAAGCCATGTAGTTGGTAGGTCTGCTTTAAAAATATTGTTTTATTCTGTTAAGGGCATAAGACAAGTGTGGATAAACTTTTACCCTTTTATGACTGTGTGAAGCTGAAATGAAGTTCTTCTAAGGATTATAAGCCTATTTAAACTTCATGGATGTTGGATACATTTGAAGACCAAGTAGCGTAACGTGAGGATAGACTATGATTGACTTGATGGTTACGTCAGGGGACATACTGACAACTGAGCATCCTGTGAATTCCCGATGCTTTGTTTGAAGTCAATGATGTTTAATTAATATAGGCTCAATGAGGCCTATATTAATTATATAACGACTAATCTAATCGTTATATAATTAATTATACCAGACCACAAATAATACGTGAGATGATCCAATTGATGTTGTGGCACACACTTAAATAATCTTTATATATATATATATAATTCTTGTGTTTGTGTGTATGTGACTGAACTCCTCCTAAACGACTGGACCGATTTTGACGAAACTTTGTGTGTTTGTTGAAGGGGATTCGAGAATTGTTTAGATTCACAATTTTGTCCAATTTAAAAAGTTTATTTAATTAATCTTTCAATTATAAATTGTTGTTGATGTTGGAGTGTTTTATATTGGATACGGCAGATTGCGCTACGACACATAATACAAATTGAACTGATACCTAACAGCTGTTAAAACTTTCAGCTGTAGTTCATCAAAGAGGCAACATTTGTTTACATTTAAAATTTAGAAAATTATTATTGTAAAGTGCTTGATCAGTAGTGTAATGCAGATTGCATAGACGAAGTTATTACCTAATTTTAAATTTAGATTACACCAATGATCAGTAAACTATCTAATGCAATGAAAAGACTATTAAACGCTGTTATAAAAACCACCTCAATGTACAAAGCCGTGAATGTTTGCACATAAGGTAATCGAATTTGGTTAGATCGAAGGCAAATGAAAAGAGCCGAAAGAAGACGCTTTATGATCGAAATTGGTTTTCGTTGCTACATTTTGTTGATCGGAGCACAAAATTTATTTCTTAGACATAAATTTTCGTATTACATAATAAAGATTGAATGAAATTATAACCTATATGTTTTGGAATTTGTTCTCAAACAGAAAGTCCATTGAACTATTATTGAGCATTATTTATTTAAGAAATTAAGATTACTTTACCCAACAATTAATAACCATAAAAGATTTGATGCCAAGTCCTTATCTTGAAGAGGAACATCTGGCACTTTCCGCGGCTCCAATCTTCCACCAAGCTCACCGCCTGTCCCAGTTCTGAAGTGACAAAGTACTCTTTACGACGCTACGTAACGGCGTTCTGTTAATGGTGTCGTCTTATTACGTAATACTATTTACAATAAAACAAAACATATTAACAGGAAAATAGATTACTGTGCTGGATAACACTTTCAAAACGAATTTTCCTCATCCTGTACATTAAAATAACATTCTCATAACACTTACAGGTTTACCATCTCAAGGAAAAGCTGATATCAAGTCGGATAGTGGAATAAGAATAACTACTAGAGCAACAAGCGTGGTTTAGTAACCAGCTGTTACTGATACAAAACCACTCTCACAAGATTCACATTGCAACTTTGGATGTATTTAAAATCCACAAAAGGCACACTAGTGTAAAATTTATTGTTTTACAAAATATCCTAAGATCATTGTACAAAATCAGGATACTCATATAATAATATAGGTTTTGATATGTGCATTTAAAAAGGATGTCTCAACAATGTTTAAAACTATCCTGTTTTAATATTGAATTAGACAAGTAATTAATTTAATATACATTTCTTATCTAACTTGGTATTTGTACTGTTCTGAATATTGGAAATACATTTGAAATAAGGTTTTTCAAATGGTCACAATTTTATGTTAGGTAGTATAAATCTGAAACGTTTTTGTACAAGATACTTAGATTGAGAACTGTGGCATTTTGATTTGAATTCTTTAAGAAATAAGATACATATAAACAAAAGTTTGTCATTAGAAGACCATATATCGTTAGATAAAAACTAATTTAACTAAGAATATAATGACATTTGGTTTATTTTTATATTATTTTTTAAAATACTAAATTATTTGGTAAGATTTGGTGCAGTAATTTTGACACTCATTAAAGTTGTTACAGCCTCGAAAAAGCCTCAGTACAACTCAAGAGGATTAAACTCGCAAACTTTAATTTTATCCTAAGTTTTATAAGTGCTGTATTCAAGCTTGGAGCTGTTACTTATTAAAGTGCTGGTGGTATAGAACTGCCACCTTCTCCGCCATTTATCATGGTCAGCTATTAGGCTCGCACCACTTCTGATTACAAGTGTAAATTTACTGCTCAGCCCCATATATCACATCTGGCTGACATTGTCTGTGGACTTGGTTGTAACCTTACATGCAACAAAATATTGCGATAAAAATATGAAACAGAATATTTGCGAGTAATGCAGATATTGTTTAATAATAGAACTTAATGGGTAATAAAATAAAAAAATTTAATTTAGCAGGAAAAATAGTAAAAACAAATTACTAATTTTGAAACTCTTCATTAATAAGTTAAGATGATATTGTGCACTCACTGACAAATAATATTTTTATACTTCCCAGAATCAAAATAAAACTTTAATATATCACAAAATTAAAAGTAATAATTTAAAACTCTAAACATACCCAGTTTTAATAGAATTTTAGGAAATTTGTTGTTGCTAAGAAAAGAAAGTCGATTTGAACCGTTAGAGAACGAGCATCTAGTGTGGTTGGAATCAGAAACCACGCGTAATGCCACGATGTCCGATGTTTACATGATGCATGAAACCTTAGTTTCAAATATGTTTTAAAATCAAATTGAAAAATCAGATACTGCGTGTGAACTTAAAAAAAAATTATGTGGGATTAAGTAATCACTTTTCTGTTATGGTACTTGAATAAGTTACCATTGCAATGTGCTTTTTTAAAATTACGCTGACCAAGGCGTAAGCAAGGTAGAGTAAGCCTCACCACATATGGAGTATCAGGATCACTGACGTTACAAGCAAAATTTCAAGTTTATAGCATTGTACTTGTGTTAATACGTATGCCATACATTAAAATGCCATTTCATCGTAATCAGTTTGTTCTCTAATGTAAACAAGTTATTTTGGCTAAGAGGATACAAATTTTACGTATAAATTTCCGATGCGATTCATGTGACTGCTTTATTTAATATAACATCACTGAACAATAGGTGTTCAAATTAGTGGTACAAATAATAAATCTAATCCAAGAGATCCGTCCTGTAACTGAGAAGATGCTGAAAACCTCCTTGGTTGGCCTTTATCCCGTTCAATTTACGTGCCGAACATGGTTAAAACACACCTTTGTCTCAAAACATACCGAACCACTATCCAAGTTAAACACATAGAATGTCCATTCCAATTTTAATTAAAATCATCTAACACAACTTGATTTTTTGAAACGGGTTTTGATCCACAGGCACCTTTAATAAAAAATGAATTTGACCACGTCAATCACTTGTAGAAAATTTATATCAAGTTTGGTAAAAATGCGTACAAATTTGTACATTTAAATGTTCTCTAATGTTCAGAAAAATATCATGAAGTGACATGCACCATTATCGAACTCGAGATCGCCTGCATAGAAATGAACCATCATGGTAACCAAAATGCTTAGGTAACTTAGTTCTTGTGATGTGCGGGCAGACAGACGGATAGACATACAGAAATTAAATATTTTTAGTCCCTTGAATAGTAGACATTGCTAATGGCTAGACAATGGGGGGATGTCTCGTTATATCATAAAAGTTCATTTGAATTAACACCAATAATTGAAAATAAAAGGTGAAAATAAATATTTTCAATAGATTTTGTGTATGTATATTAAGGTTATGTAAATAATTAAAGAGCGTAACCTTTTCATTTAAGTCAAGCTGAAAACTTGAGTACACAGTAGTGATTATGACAAAAATGTATTTATTAGCAAACAAATCTACAGATAGTTCTGAGATTAAAAATAAAGAAAGCTATTACACCAAAAGGTGTTTTTCTAAAAATTAATGGTTATAATTATAATAATTAAGTCATAAAAATTCATACTATAATTAATCTTCAATGAGAACGAAAATTAACATTAACAGCTATTTTATTGTTTATATATATGGAAGATGTTTGAACTGACTGATTCATTACCACGCAGGAAACTCCACGAAAGATAGAGAGATTAAATTTGGTTCGTCTCATGCCCTCAAGGTGCAATGAAGACCGATTCTTTTCTCCAACATTAGGGCTCCGCAATTCACCTCTAAAGTGCTGAATATTCCCTTAAGAATTGCACTGCGGCAAAAAAATATTATTAATTGATATAGCATGTTAAATGTAGTTCTGTGTTAAAACCACCATTGTAAACATTGTAATGTTAAGCACAACGTTTGTTTAGTTAATTTTAATACCATTTTAAATTTCTTAACATTTATGGTCTTGAATGATTATAAATATTACTGCCACTTACGGAAGATTACGACTATACCTGTCACACCACATCCAAAAGCAAAAAACTGAGTAATTCGGCCCAATATTTCATGTCTTCACTAAAATCTAGAGAAATTGAGAGGACAAATAAACAACAAATATCGCTAATGGCTCTTCAATAGTACTACCACCTAAGTGAAATTACGGGTGACACTGTCGCATAACATCCAACTGGGTTATTGGGTCCAATATTCAACGTATTCAATAAAATTGGGAGTACTCGAGGTAATCAATAAACAACAAATATCGCTAATGGCTCTTCAATAGTACTACCACCTAAGTTAAATTACGGGTGACACTGTCGCATAACGTCCAACTGGGTTATTGGGTCCAATATTCAACGTATTCAATAAAATTGAGAGTACTCGAGGTAATCAATAAACAGCAAATGTCGCTAATGGGTCTCCAATAGTCCTGTCACCTAAGTGAAATTTTAACTGCACCTGTTGCAGATCATATAATAACAAGAAACTTGGATATGTGGTCCAATATTTCATGTTTTCACCGAGACTATTTGAGAGGATAAATAAACAGAAATAACGCTAATGTTTATCTATTAATAGCTCTTCTACTTTTCTGAAATTACCACAGAACCTGTTGCAAAACATCCTATAACTAGAAACTGGGATATTCGGCCTAATATTTCGTGTATTTACCAAATTTAGAGTACTTGAGAGAACCAATAAACAGCAATTATCGCTTTTCCTTTAATATCTAAAATTCCTTGTTCTATATTATAAAATATATTTGTTTGAATATTTTTACGTTTCTAATACATTTTCAGCGAGTTTATTTTATTATAAATATGTCATTACAACTTTAAAATTCACAAAATAAGTATATAAGTATAATATAAAATTAACATAATTAAAATTGTTCCATATGTGCATATTTGTTTGTTTATTTATTTCTTAGAGGTTATTAATTGTAACCTTCAGGTGGCTTAACACGTATTTTAAAAGATAATACATGTTAAACAAGGGGTTTAGTTTTATTTTTAAACTACACTAGCAGTCGGAGTCCAATTTCGTTTCGAGAAAAGATCACCTTGGGCATATTCTGTTTAAGTGATATTCTATACAACCCTGGGATGAGTGAAAGATCTCCACTGAAAGATATTCCACCCTATTGGTTCATTTTATATTTAATATTAAAGAACAATATTTTAGGGTCCTAGCGCTGGAGAGTGAAACAGATTTATTACTACTTGAGAAACAATTACTTTAAAATATTTAATAGTATTTGATTAAAAAGCTCCAATGATTTCAGTAAGAATTGAATTATGTTAAGCAAGTGTGAAAAATCCTAAAGTAGAAATGCTTATGTTTTCAGTTAACGCACTTATGATGTAGTCGTAAATGATTTATGCTGCCCGTTGATGAATTCATTTGTCAGAATATCTCCTCATCATCACAGTTACAAATAAACCTGGAGATTGCTTCAACTTAAAAGGAATTAATCATTTAGCACCAAATCCGAACACCAGTACTCTTCAGATTACTAAAGAAATTTAGAAGTGAAGAAAACTAGAGTGATTAAACATAAGGTGATTCCCTTTCCTCTCTTTTAAAATTAATATTATTTCTATATTACGATTTACACATATTCTACAAAAATCTAATTGTGAAATTGTAGGTAAGCTTTTTATTTTAGTAAAATTATTATTTGATTATGTTATTATTTGGGTTTAATTTCTGTTTGTTTGTGTCGATAATTTTTTATGTTCTGAAGAAGAATTCTAGGATCGCGAAAATGAAAAAAAATGAAGACTGCTTTTCCTTTTTTAATATAACTTTCTTACCTGCTAGTGTATATATTGACACTGGAAGTACCTTACCATGGACAGAAAATGAATTTAAACAGCGTAAGTTGGTACTTTTAACCAAATTAGTTTTTCGATACTTATTGTAAGATATTGTATTCGATATATATTTGTTAATACAAAAAAATACATATATTACATGTATATTTATTTACCTTTTGAATCTCTCAACTATGGATACTGAAATAATACATACCTGAAATGTCTACTTCAGTTAAAAAAAAGCATATAGCTCCATCATATTACTTCATAAATGCTTTAACTAATAATGTTACGGCTTGAGATTTCACACACATACACATAGAACATTCGTAAATTGCAACATAAGAATCATTTTTGGTTGCATTTTATGTTTCTAAAAAGATAGTAACTAAAATTACGCATGCTCTTGTTAATATATTGAAAATGAATTTAGTGTAGTCATAAATTGGATGATCGTTTTTAAGTTAAGTTATTCCTTTACTAAATCTGAAAGACCTTGTGTAACGATCACGAGGTTTAAATTATCATGGAAAGGTTTCCTTTTTAATTAATCATCAGAGAGTTCATAGCGTAAAGCAGATATATTGTTGAGGAAATAGTCTTGGAGTATCATTTCCGTAGTTACTTGCTGTTATAGGTGTATAAACGTATACTGTTGTCGAATGCAACTGTACACCATTAACTGTTTTGATATGTTAACGTAAGATTTATGGATGCAAAGATTTCATTGTACGATGAAACAATGTGTTCAGTCATTCATGAGAAGGCAAATTATCCAGGCTCATATAGTGGGCTGAGCTATGAGTGTCTCAAAATGTTTTATTTTGGTTCCTATACTCACAAAGGAGAAATTTAAATCCAAAGGTCTGTTTAAGCTTTTATAATCAGAGTCGATATAATAGTAAGAACTATTTTTACAGAGTGAGATGGCGCAGGTGTTCTTCCAAATTTACCAAAGCTGGTAAAAATACTGGTAGCGCAATCAAAATAAAATTTTACACTCCTTACTTGATAAAGATAAAATTACCATGTCCTTTTTCGCATTTTGTATTACTGTGCATCAGAATGTTTAATTAAAATCGTGATAAAAAATGTATTACTGAAAATTGATATTCTTCTACAAGTTTCTCCAATGAACTTAGAAAAATAATTCTTTAGTGCAATTTTGTCTTTTTAGAAAATTCCATTTTATAAATTCATTTGCAGTTTCATTGTCCTTTCATAATTAAAAAAAAAATTTATTAATGCAACAATTATGGAACTATTATAAGATTGCCAATAACCTTGAAATTCAATATGGAACAAAAATGTTACTGCAGAAGTTTTTTGTATTCACAAGAAATTAATGCAGTTCTGGTGCAATATATTATCGTACATATTGCATGAACTCAGCCGTCTACTAGGGGAGTACTCATCATCACTCACTACAATGGCTGAACAATAATTCTGGACTATTTACATTTAGATTGCTTTAAACAACCAACCCAAGTTATCTCATCTACGACAAAACGACGTATATGAGACGTTATTTTACATATTTCGCAAACCATATTATTTTGAAATTTAAAATGTATATGAGGAAAACCTGTTACGTGGTTTTTCTGTAAGAACTTTTCTTTATTATCTTTTCAATAATTGCTTAAATTTTCTATACATATTGGTAAACTATTTTTATTGTCTGAGTATAAAATTAAGGCTTGTAATTATGTTTAAAGAACATTAAATATAATGTCAGCTCAATACGTGTATATTGAGGTCCATAATGTTAAAGATCGCTAAACAGAGCAGATTTTATAGTGTGTTTAATCATAATGGTAATTTTATAATCATGCTTGTATTAGTTAAATATTTTGCTGATACGTGCATATCTATATTCCTAGAAACACAATATATAGAATAGTTTTCCTGTTTTTGAATATTAGTTTTATATTCTGCTTACCACAATGTATACAGTTAAAGATTTTAGTTAGGATCTAAAATAAGATTGACCTTCCCAATTATATGATGATATATTAAAAATATATGAAATCAATCATTAAAATCGAAATCTTTTATCTCAATAACATGAAATTTACACATTAATCATACAGTAGCCTGAGAACATTCGCACATAGGTCGTAAACTTTGCGTAGGACCTATGTCCATAAAAAGTAAAGGTTTAGTTACGTACAATTTGTGACAAGTAGACTGTAATCAAGTTGTTGGAATAAAATAAAATAAAATAAAACAATGTTAACTCAAGCAAAATATTTAAAATAAATCCATACAATAATAAAAATAAAATACAATAAAAATTAAAATAATATCACTCAAAATATCTAAATGGAGGAGTTTAATTTAAATAAAGCTTCTTTATTGGTGTAAAAAACTGTGTTTCAAAAATGTTCACGTCCGAAGAAAAATAACAAGTAAAAAGGACAAGAAAATAACATATAAAAACATCATGAGGAAACATTGCAATTTTATACTACCCCTCGTCTCTTTTACATTCACCCTCCCAGTCTCTCTATATTTCTTCCGTCTCTCATTCTCTCTCTCTCTTTCTCTCTCTCATTCCCTTTCTCTATCCTCACTCTCCCTCTCACTCTCTTTCTCACTCTCTCTCTATTTTAATTTCTCACTCTTTCTACTTATCTCTCATTGCTATCCACTCTATATGCATTAACTTTTTATACAGAACTCACACATTCATACACGCATAAATACACGATCGAATATCATTACGAAAGGTTGTAAATCAAAGTAATTACAACAGATAGCCTAAGTATTATAAATGGACGTTAACGCTACGTCGACACCTTCCCTTCCGATTACAACCTACTAATCTGTTTACTTTAAAACTGTCTAGGCTGCAGGGTTGAGGCTAAATACAATGAAATATTTGTGTAAATAGATTTTTGACATGATGATTCCTGTCCTTGATTGGTACTTGGAACCATTTTGATGGCGAACTTTACTAAAAATATTGTAATCGTTTTTAAAAATATATAATGAAATACAGTAGTTATGACGAACAGGTATCTGATATCCAATACTTTAAAAGATGCGAATAATTCAACTGTTAATAAGTCAACCGTTTGATAAACCACACTCTTACTGCACGGTGGTCCTCCGTTTTCTTGACTATCATCTTCTCCTTGGTTGTCCAGGCGGCGAACAGCTTGCTATCATTAACAAGGTGTCGGGTGCGTCCTAGCAGTTGTTTCTTGTGGACAAACATGAACTAAAACTTAAAAACTAAAAATTGCTGAGAAATAATTATAACATTTAATGGACTTAATCCAAATTTTAACTGGAATTAAACAGATGTTGGAAATTTGAGCTAGAGAAGCTGAATTATTTATTTACATAATAGTTTAGAAATTATAAAAAATACATTTCTTACAGTAGTGTAATGCAGATAGCAAAGTAAATTTTCTATTACAGTTTATTTTAAATTTTGACGGTGGTAATTTGAAACCATTTAATGGATTTGAAATACTTTCTAAAATACGCACCTTAAAAATAAAATCTGTGTAGGATAGCTTTTGGTGAATGTTATTTGGCGCGTTTACAGTAGCTTAAGAAAAAAAAAAGATAAAATAGAATCTAACATGCCTCAAAGTCCATTCTTTTCCTACTACGTTCCAAAAACAACATTACAAAACTATCATGCCCAACTTATAATAAACGATGATTTTGAAATATTGAGTGCATTTTATTAGTATGTTAAACTCTTTTCTTTATATTGAATGATTACAAGCGCCAGATTAGAAGCTTCATGACCTTTTTCCTTCAACCTTCACCCGACATGGTTACACCCTTGATGTGGCTGTTGCTTAACAGTAAATTTTGTGTGAACCACGATAAACTGCTATTTATAGATAATAATAGGATTAGATCAAAATGTAAATTTCATTTTGAATTATATTCTAAGATTTTGTACAAAGAGCCAACAGAATTCATAAAACACACAATGCATATGTATTTAAATGCAAAAACGTAGAATTTTATAATGTTGAAGTAGCATGATAGTTTTAATTTTATGCCTTTGTTTCTCCATTCACATTGATACAATATAATGACAGGTTAATGACACGTTAGTTTGCAAAATATTTGTTAATATCATTGTTGCAGACAAAATTAGACCGGAATTACATGAAAATTGACGGAATCAGACGCTTTTTCACCAAAAAAGCTTTTTTAAACCTGTCTATTCATATATTATGTTTGTTATGGACAACAATGCAACCGGAAATACAGCATCGGAATTACCGAATGTCGATTACAATGACCAGATCAGGTGGTTATTTCTTACCAAAATATACTCATTAGACTATCGAATGTATATCCATTCTTTATTGGGATAACACGGTAAAACCTTACTATACCACCGGAAATACCTTAGAAATGATAACAGTACTCCAAGATGTTTACATTTTAATGCTTTCGCTAAGATTATTTTAAATGATACTGAAAATGTTAGAGCTATTCATTTAAATACTATTGTATGAAATGTTACATGTAAACTAGCATGTATCTTTTATGTACATTGGTACTTAAAAAATGTTTCAATCTCAGATTGGAGGGCTCAAAAAGTTTGCTGTATTTTTTACATTCAAATTTATTAGAATTTCATCAGGAAATCATCCATGAATATATCACTAGCAAGTCTCGTGAGATCTTCAGGTATTCATTTTCGAAACGAGAACGTTACGTAATTATTCGTTAAGTAAGTCAAGTTTAACGAAAGACGAAAGAGTTTATTTATTGGGGTAATAATTTAATTGTGACCTGATAACTTGCCATAAGGGTTCATTATAGCGCATGCGGGGTTATCCTACTTTAGTAAATCAGATGAATGTCATTTTTGTGCCACCCTGCCTACACACTCAGAACCTCTATTAAGCATATGTTTATAGTATCAGCCCAAACACTTTACTCCATTCATTCTCATCCTTTTAGTTCGTATTCCGTACCGTGTAACACAGTACAACCCTTACTGCAAGCGATGTGGTGAGGCTACATGTAGGCAGGTCCTGTAGTACTCGTAGCTATATATAACTATATTGCGGGATCATTGTTCTAAGCTACCAAACTGCTCTCTCCCAGTTCTTCAAGTTATCGGTTTAGTTTAATGTATCAATGCGCACTGTCATTACATTTTGATACTGAGAGATTACATGTACTTAAGATTAATTGACTATGTATAAAGTATTTATATGAATACATTATATTCATGAAGATTAATTTAGAAAGGTTTTTAAAACCTTGAGTTTATTTGTAGTTAAAGAAAAAATTAAAATTTTAGGTGTTTTAAAGATTGAAAAAAGTAATTTTCTGGTAGTGTTTACCAAAAACCAGTGTAATGTCCAAAACACCTAAATATTTTTTATCTTTTAAAACATGCTATTTTAAAATATTTTTAAAAATTAAAACATAATGCTTAAAAAAAAAGTAATTTTAGTTGCCAAAATCTTTGAGGAAAAACAAACAACAAGGACTTGTATGCTCTAGAATTGGGTTTTAATGTGAGTAAATACTGCTCATAGAAAGTGCTCATCCCAACTCACACTGTGAGCATATTTTCCGTACAGGCATTTTCCGCACATTCGCAGATCTTATTAAAGAGGAGGATCGCCGGTCTGCATGAGTTATCTGCCTAGTAGTTGCACAATGAGGGAAGCCACTCGTTCTTATACTTTACCTGTACGTCTCTCATTGATGTTATTTATATATTGTGTCTTGTTAATTCCTGTCTATTCTTGTTTATTCATGGTTTTATTCTCATTGTTTCGTGCTAATTTATTGCTGTTATTGTTCGTTGTTTTCCATAGTTCAAATCAAGGTACACTAATAATTAATTACGTTATTTTCATTCATAGTTTATATCCGTTTCGTCACTTAAATAGTTTATTAATCGTTATTGCTCTATTTTTCATTGTAGTCGTTTACTTTCATTGTTTAATTATTGTTCAAAACTGTAAAAATGAAGATGTCCGTTGAAATATAAAATAAAATAAAATAAATAAAATAAAATCATTAATGGTTTTGATGGTCGATGAACGGTGATATAATCGTGTTTAGTTAACCTTTAGAAAAAAATATATTAGAGTAATAGTAATAACCTACTGCCTGGTAACCGTGGGGTATAATTGCTGGGAGTGCCTCAGTAATCTGGCTGTTAGACAGATACTCAGAATAACCGGTGATGTTCGGGTTACACAATACAACAACAATCTTCATTTTCGTAAGATGAACCTGAAAACGAACAGGAAATCTTTACCCTGTTTTTTACGAAAATTGTAAATTAATCTCTATTGTAATCTAAAAGTGGTCAAAAGAGCCATTTCAGGTTACTGGCTCAAGAGGCAAATATCTTATACTTTGAAAAGTCTTATAGGAACACAAGATTTTGAACCTGTATCCGTTTATGTTTGTATCAAACACAAGAGTGTTGATCAAGGTCAAGTGTTCCTGGTGGGAGAAAATGTTACAAGTTTAGGAAACAAGTGAATCTGAGCTCAGGTTTAGGTAAATACCTAAGATTAAAGGAACAAATGGTTCTGAAACGGTTTCAAACATTTGGTGCCTGTCGTCTGTTTCCATTCAAAATCGTGGCTATTGATCCTTGTCAGAAATTGGTGTAGACAGAAATACCAAGTTGGGACTAGTAGGTCTATATAATATCCATAATGTTATTGTCGTTTACTAAGAGCCGATTATAATTGACAATCAACATTAGTAAATAGGCACTACATAAGATAAGTAAATGAACAAGCCCCTTTCTAGTAAATTATAGCTATAATTTATTTAGACTGGATAGATTATGTGAAGATTTATAACTAAGTTAACATTGACGTGATACTTCATTGCCTAAGCAAAATACAGATTATTAATATCCCTTTGGAGTTCTTCTCATTATTATTGGTTTTAACCAGAAAATATCTATAAAATTCGTTATTATTACTGACAGTTGTTAAGAAGCATGTTCCATCTTTTTTGTCGGCAAGAAAAGCAAAATGTCTTTTTCAATCACAATTGTTGTTGAAATGTATTCGATCTTGTAGTCATCTAAGTGCTGTCAAAGTAAACTTACTTTTATCTGCAGTTCTCTTTTGTAAAGTAACTGAAACTCAAACTACACTTAGATTAGTCTTACAACTTTTAGATCTTAGATCTCACTTTGGAACTTAGCAACTCTTTGTACAAATTTAATTTCAGTTTAATACCTTTTATTGAATTGAAAGTATTCGTTTCCTAAATCGTATAAGATTTTTTAAGAAGAACACTATAATTTTATTTATGTTGGCGATTTGTTAATTAAATTTTTTTTTCGCTCAACTTGACATGAAGTACAAATTAAAGTCAGATATAATATAATTAAATAACCAAATATATTTTGCTATACAGTATGTTACATCCTACGTATTAATCGTGGACCCTGCGTCCATTGAGGTATTTTGCGAAGGTGATGAAACTCTATTTGATTGTACCAACTATTCCAATGAGAGATTTTGTGGCCGATATCATTTCAATTGCCATAGTTTTTAGAGCTCAGATAGTTTTTCTTGACTCAGAGATAGAGTGAAGTGATATGGAAAAAAGTAACTCGTATAGCTGAGTTTGCATTATTCGATACATCAAAAACACTACAATCAGCACATTATTAACATCATTAACACCATTGTGAACGTCAAAATAAAAAATAAACAACAATATTACTAACATATGCTTATAGGGAATGTCTGTGAAAAAATAATATCATTTGTTTAGTACCAAGCCAGGGATAAATATGTTTTATCACGCTACAAGTGTTTTCCTATCTATTAACCAAAATTAAGGTAACAAAGGAATCATGATGCTCTACTTCTGAATTGGTGATATTAATAATGGTTATGAACCGTTTCGTCGTCAAGAAAGGCTGACGTCACGATGATCCTGGAGTAAAGGTAAGTAAAGAGAGATAAGTAAAGATCTAGGAAAATATCAAGACCAAGAAAAGATAATGAAAAGGAAAGGAAGGATGACCAATTGACGAAGAGTGTGGGCTTACTTCTGATGGAGTCTGTAATCTCTGTAAGCAAACGGGAATGTAGCATTTAGTCCTTATGGTACTACATTCCAAGAGAGTTTTATGTGAATTCTACTTTAAAAACAAGGTCAAAAGTTGAGAATATAGTTCAGAATGATATATAGCAGAAGAACACATTGTCCAAACTTTCATCCAAGCATGGCAGAGATAGTGTAAGTGTTTGAACTGTAATTTGTAAAGGAAGTAAGGAATCAATACTTTCTACCTCAAGCAAGTAATAATTTACTATAGATTTAGAAGTAGCTAAGGACTATAAAAATCCCAATTCACACATTGGCAATGGAGGGTATGTATGGAGCACAGTAAGAGGTTAATGTAAAGTCATAAATATGGCTAATAAAACATATATAATGTTGTAAACAATGGTAGTAGGAGATTGGTAGTAAGGGGTACTTGGGGACCTCAACTAATAGTCCCGCCCTTAGCGGCTACAGAGCAAACAAGCGTGACGTTATGTTCCGTGACGCTGAACGAAAGTTTCTCCACATGCCAAACATGCTTCCCATAGCCCCCCAAAAAAACCTAGTAATTAAATAATGTAACGGATTTAGATTTAATTAATACTGCATATTGTGTCTAATATGAAAGTGCAAATTTCTTACAATAACAGTAGAAAACTTCACGAGGATCAAGGAAAGGACCAAGCACTTAAAGTTTCACTCAGCAGATTTTGTATTGTGGTCTACAAGTTCTACAAGTATAGTCAGAATCTGATTAATGTTGTAGACTGGCTCATTCATCAGCCATTGTTCTGTCTCGAGTCCAATGGGCTCATTAAATTACTTATCGAAAGAATTACTTTGTCTCTTGGATCCATTCTTCATTCACTTGTCATTAATTAACACACCTTCACCAACTCTCTGATTTCTTTGTCGTATAGGCTTCACAATGAGAAGAAATAAAATATCATTATATATTTTTTTGTAATTTTGATATTTTTATAAGCTTCCTAGATTTTGTATAACGTTTAAAAATAATGTAAAGAAGCACCATATCGTTAATACATTTTTTGTTAATTTTGTTATTCTCATAAACTTCCACGACTTTT
Organism: Homalodisca vitripennis; assembly: GCF_021130785.1. NCBI lineage: Eukaryota > Metazoa > Arthropoda > Insecta > Hemiptera > Cicadellidae > Homalodisca > Homalodisca vitripennis. The sequence goes on from NC_060208.1 coordinate 115,999,904, forward strand.
TAATGTTTGAAAATCCTGTATATAAATAAAAACATGAAAGTAAAGAACTATAAAATGATTTAAAATGAGTTTCGTAACTGAATATGACATTATGAAAGTCTCTTTATAAAAGCAGCTGCTTCGATTCTTTGTAGAGTTAACTTAAAACTAATAAAAACAATATTTAATCTTCAATTGTAAAAAGTAAATTGTAATTTTCCATATTTAAGACTTGGACTAAATGACTAAAGACAAAATGATGACTCATTTAGTGAATAATATTATTTAATACATTCAAATATCCTAATTAGTTCCGTTCCATCCTAATATTGTTTTTCTCATAAAGTTCTTCAACAGTATATCCAAAAACAATATTACTTGAACTAAATATAGGCCACAAATTCCTCATGAAGATTTCCCCTAAAAAAGCGAATACACATATTAGATAACCAGTATCTTTCAAGTTTATTTTTGATATACATAGCTAAAATAAAGTATTATGAAGACAGAACTATACTAAAGAAATCCTTTATAATTTAAGAAATCTTGTTTTTAAGACGAGTGAACACTAACCTGTCAGAATTAGTTTATCTAAACTAAACAAGGTGTGAATTAAATTGAGTTTATAGTTGCATAAAATGGGGCTAATTTATTAAAAAATAGAAAGAGAGGGAATGAGTAATGCTATTAGTCGAGAGTACGGTTAGTTGATGGTGCGGTTAGTTGAGACAATCGCAGATAGACTCGTTCTGTTATAGACATTAGCTCATGTTATACTTCGATGCCTTCTTCACCAGCAGTTCTATCTGCACCTGCTCTAAATAGCTAGTTAGTTTTTAGTTACTTTCATTTTTTTCTATGACATTACAGTTTTAATATTCATAAAAGTTCATTTTAATACTTGAAAATCTTTAAATACATAAAATAAAATATACTTTTTACAGGCTAAATTTTATAATGATTTCACAGTAATAGAAGAATAATCAAGAAGATTAATTTTAATATAATGCTTCCGCTATGTTTTCATGAAAGTTTGAAATTATGGGTAATGCATCGTTTTGAACAATTTGTATTGCACCATGTTACATATTCCACAACGTGCATTTTGCTTAGATGGCATTTACATTTGAAATTTTTGATTGTTGTAGTTATTTTAAATAGATTTTAGAAAAACTCTTACATTTTTAAAACACTGATTTCTTTGAACGGCTTGCTAGCATACGAGCTTAGTATATCCTGCATACCTCTATATATACTGTTTTCTAACATTTAGGTTTTAGAATAGTCTTCAGTTGAACACCTGCAGGTCTGCCAGTTTTTATGAATATTTTCATAAACTTTTAAATGTACTAACAGGTATTCATTTAAATTGAAAGCTAATATCTGTAATAGAAATAAAATGGTGGCAGCTGAAATAAATCCATAGCTTAAACGGCATAGAACTTTTGAGTGCTAAATAAAGGTATATACAGATATGTTTGGAAATATTTATAAAATCAAAACTTGATAAAAGAGAGAATGCAGTATGGAAAATGTGTGTCAATTTATTTTGCAATATGCTCTAGAGTTTATTTATACCGCTAATGATACATCTATTACTGACTTTATTCGCCATCTTCAAAGACAGAGAGACACCGTTTTCCGCAAGGCTAAGCGAACAAAGCATCAGCACGATTGGAGCTTATATAAAAGACTGAGAAATCAGACACAGCAGCAAATTAGAAATTCTAAAATTATATTTTACTACAATTCCCTTTCTCAGAAACAATCAAACTAAAACCCTGTGGACGAAACTGAAAGAGCTGGGAGTGGGCAAACCTGATGGTGACCAACAAACCCATTTAAATCCAAATATAATCAATAACTTTTTTTGCTAACGTCCCCATTGATCTGTCCCGTGCTCGTGATTATGTCATAGAGCTAGAGGCTTCTCCGCTTGACAGACCTGTTCATCAGTTTTCTTTCACTCCGGTGACTGAGGCTGAGGTGTTCAGGGCGGTCATGAGGACGTCTAGCAATGCAGTCGGGGCCGACAACATTCCAATCAAGTTCATTAATGTCCTCAACTCTTCCAGATATATGGAAGCGTGCTCCAAATCCGTCCCTTAAATAAGTGTTCTTCCCCTAAAGCTCCATCTGATTTAAGACCTATTAGTATACTGCCGGCACTATCCAAGTGTTTTCGAAAGAATAGTCCACCAACAATTCTTCCGTTTTATTGACAGTGGAAATATTTTGTCGGTATTTAAATCTGGGTTTCGCCCTCACCACAGTACTGCCACAGCCCTTTTAAAAAATCACTGAAGATATAAGACTTGCTATGGACAAGCGACAAGCTACAATTTTGACTCTATTAGATTTTTCCAAGGCCTTTGACTGAGTGTTTCACCCTCTTTTACTGATAAAATTGAAGAGGTATGGTTTCTCTGATGGTTGTGTCAAGTGGGTGGGGTCATATCTCTCCGAGCGACAGCAGCGTGTCAAGACTGACAATGGGTGCTCCGAGTGGAAACCTGTCACCCGAGGGGTGCCTCAGGGTTCTGTACTTGGACCACTTCTTTTTGCACTCTACATTAATGACATAACTACTAGCATCCGACACTCAAAGTTCCATCTTTACGCTGACGATTTACAAATTTACCCGCCACTTTTCACCTAATGAGATGGACCACTTGTGTACAAGTAATGAACTTTGATATTGATTCAATAGCTTACTGGACTTGCAGACATGGACTGAAACTTAATGAAACCAAGACTAAACTGTATTTTAATAGGCTATCAAAGGCTTTATTACTAAAATCGACATTAAATACTGCTCCAAGACTGATACTGAACAACAAAGAAATAGTTTACAATGAAAAAGTAAAAAACCTGGGAATAACTATCAACAAAAACCTGGGATGGGCTGATCAGGTGTCACTAATGTGTAATAGGATTTTTGCCTGTATACATGGCCTCAAGCGATTTGTACAGTACTTGCCGTTGGATGTTAGAGATCACTGGTGAAAACTCTAGTTTTATCTCACTTCAATTACTGTGACGTGGTGATCAATGACATGACTGTTGACCTTTCTAATAAAATTCAGCGTGCACAGAATTATTGTATTCGGTTCATTTTCAACTTACGACGTGATGATCACGTATCTCCTTGTTTTGAGCAATTATCCCTATTAAAATCCAAAGAACTTGGAGATCTTCATGTACTTAGTCTGTTGCATCCACAATGGTTGTCCAAGTTATTTGGCCCAAAGTTTCGTTTTTATGTCTGATATTAGTGCACGTAGAACTCGTAGGGGTGCATCTTTATTATCAATTCCAATTCATAGGGCAGCCTTATATAATAAATCTTTTCACTGTTTCCGCATGTCGATTGCGGAACGCTCTCCCAGACAACATCAGAAGTATTGACAAGAGCGATCGCTTTGGGGCGGAGGTTAGGGCCTTTCTGCTGCGGACTCGGCGGGAGTGACGGTTGGTGGTGCTTGTGGTCACACTTGGGGTAACTGTATGTAAGTTGCGTGGATGGGGAATGAATGCTGTTAGGATAGGATAGTTTTATTAGTTGCCTGTTGCATTAAGAGATTTTTTTTAGGGTTTAATCGACATGGTTTATTTTAATTATAATTGGTATATATACATTATTATGTTAAATCCAATATGTAAGTAACTATTAAAGTGATTTAATTTACGTGTCACTTACAATGTATGATGATGTGTGTATAGGTATGATTATATTTTACTTTGTTTGTTTTGTTTGGAGGTTAAGTGGTAGAGAGGACTTTTAAGTCCTAACTTCCCCTCTGTAAATAAAGTCACTTTTCATTTCATTTCATTAGGAGAAACACCTGAAAAATTTCCTAACGTTACACTGAACAAAAATTTAAAAAAAAATTGTTCCTGATATTTACTATTTTGGGTAACGCTGTACAATTTCAAAAGATGTCTTATGTAAACTCTTTAAAAAAATAATACATATAAAATCAAACTTATCTGAAATTGTACTCCTACTGCAGTAGGGACTGTGAATATGATTCTCGATAGGTTAGTTGCTGTTTTTAGTTAGATGAAAATTACGTTATCTAGACTTTGTAATTTGTTCTGAGGACACTATTATTGCAGAAATTATTTTTTTATTTGATATTGTGGCTGAGTTTAGATTATATTTTGATCAAATGGTAAGTATAATATTATGCTACATTTCTTTAATTCAATATTATTCGATACTGGCACACTTTTATTGTCTTAAAAGTTATTATAATATATTAGCGAATTCTTCAATATGTGTATTACACATATCATGTCAAAACAATTAAGAATCAATTTATGACAGGATTTATAAAAAATGTATGTCTACGGGAATTGAAGAATAATATAATAAAATAAAGAAATAAAAAAATTTCCAAAATAGATTAAAATAATATTTGAGAGATATATAAAGGAACTGTTAAAATTAACAAACATCTATATATTGATATGTATAGTTTGTATATATAATTTTCATGTCTAATACAATTAAATTGTAAACGAAGAAAACAAATGATTTTGAAGCTTGCCAGACTATTCCTGTTTGTATCCAACACAAGGTCATTGATCTTGGACATAATCTGGTGGAGAAAGGCCAAGTAAGGATTAGAACACTCGTGTTTCATAAGGTTTAGTGTCATAATCAGTTACCAACGTGATTTGTATTTGCAACTCTAATAGCTTCACAATTTATAATTGCCGATTTACGTATTTTATAAAATAATCACAATTATAGAATTCATGTTTACTGCGTACTTAGTGCATAGTTGAAGCTATTCAATAAAACATTATGTAATATTAGACAAATATTCGAGGTATTTCATTGGTATTTCCAAACCAATGCTTCTCCAAACACTCTCCGATATCAGGGCCTCAAACACTGCTCGTTATTCATTCTAATATTATGAAAAATTGCTAAGATTTTTCGAATTGCTTCAGTTTCCAACCTTAGAGTTCACAACATTGCTCTGTAAATTTAAAGTGAAATATTATTCTAATATTGATCTGGAGATTGAAATATCTTCCTGTAGCCATCACTTATATCAGGACCGTTATTTTATTATTATTATGCCATTCAAAAATGATAGCCTAATGCAACTGTCTTGAAAACTAGTAACAAGCGAGTAACTGTTAGTAAATGTATAAAACCATCAAAAACATTAAATTAGATTGTGATAAAATAACACTACTTTTAGTATAACGTTTTTTGTTGTATTAACATCTGCATTCTTTCACCGATATAAAAATTGTATACGTACATACTTCTGAAAAGTATTCTACAGCCAAAATTTTACTACTTCCGGTCTAAGGTTATTTCCGGTAATTTGTAGTATGTTGAGAGCTACCTTGAGTATAATCCTTGATATAATCGAGGAGAATAAACGTGTGTACAATTTCAGATTTCAAGGACAGCGGGAAGTTTAAAATAAAAATAGAATTCTTCTAGTGCTTGAAATTCTGTTTCAGCCCATATGGGTGGTTGACCTTCATGAATTTTTTTCATTTTAAGAGACGGGACCCGTGTGTATCAAATTTAATCCGTTTATTTTGTACATACCGGTGGTTGGTCTCACGAGAAATATTTTTTATTTGTTGAGAGCACACAATCGTTTGTGTCATCCTTCTAGGACGTCGAGAAGTTGAAAAACAGCATATAGTTCTAATAGAGGTTGAACGATATTTCAACCCCTATGGATGTTTGTCCTTTTTTTAAATGCTTTAGTTGTTCTATGTAATTTATGAGGCATATTTTGAGAACCCACCAACAACAAGTAATTTTATATCCTATGTTCCAAATGTATTTAGTATGGTTAATGATTGTAACTATGAACTTGTCGAAAATACCGTCTCTATCTAAACATGATGCAAATTAGTTTGATATAACGTCTTTGTAAAAGCATGCTAAATTGATCAAATCTAGACCTCATAATAACCTCTCAAGAAAAATAAGAGTAAGTCGGCATTACGGTTAGTTGATGTTGCGGTTGGTCGAGAGTACAGTTAGTTAATGGTGTGGTTAGTTTAGGCGATCGCAGACAGACTCGATCTGTTAGAGACATTGACTAATGTTCTCCTTCAATACCTTCTTCACATACAGTTCTTCAATCTTCACCTGTTCACAATGGCTAGTTAGTATTATTTCCATATACAATGCAGTATACAAGAGAAGTTTTGATTTCGAACTACTATTACGACTTGGAAGTTTTATCAGGCTTTATCTTAGACAGGTTTCAATCCGATTTTTAAAATATCTGTAAAGTGCTTTTTATTTGTGCCATAGAAAACATTTATATTACAAGCTATCTATTTAAAAATTTAATAAATAATAAAAAAGAAAGGTTTTCAAGGAAAGAAACACATAAAGAACTTTGCGTTTTGAGGCTAGAAGTCCCACAACATGTAATAATGCACGCAGACAAGACAAAGTTATCAGTATTGCAATTATATTTCTGGGACATAATAAGTAAACTCAAACAAACCGTGAGGCTGAAACACTAATGATCACTCTAAATTGGTAATGTGCTTTCATTCCAAATAAAATTCTATCTGAATTTAATATTTTACTAAATATTTAAGAACTAATCATTCTTTTAATTTTATTTTTGTTTACCAAATCATAAAATATACGACCATTTGTACAAAGATTGTACAATTTTGTAATTCATGCCATGTTTCTTATTAAAATGTGATTCATTCTTTTGGGGTTTTCCCAGGTTTATAGTTTATTATAAGGGAATGTTAATTCAGGTGAAAAGTTTCGTTTTATGAAGAAAACATGATGGATATATCTAACTACGTATTATCATTATGTACATCATCGAGTTCGTCATTGTCGCAATGCTTATTGATTTATAGGAAGAAAAGTTTAAGTCGTTGAGTAATTTCTTTATTATATCGATTACGAATTTTTAATACATACTGTAGCTTACTTTCAACACTAAACTGTTTTGAAAAAAGAAATGTTTTGATTATAGTCCTTATTGTACCAATGTTTAATTTTAATGTTTCTCTACAGTACATGAACTAAATTCATCTAATCAAGAGCCGAAATTGATTTTTTTAATTAAGGATGAATGGTTTAAAAAAAGAACGTACAAGTGTCTAATGTATTGCGATTGAGTCATATCTTGAATAGTGTTCTATCGTTGTCAGATCAAGATGGTGATATGTGTATATGAGGTAGTTTATTGCACAGTACCTTAGTTCAAAACCTTGGGGAGACAAACTTCCAAAAGTAGATATTGTATGTTATACTTTAAAATTCCGATTTTTATTTTGATGAAATTATGACGACTTTCTTTTAATACTTGGATCTTACGGAGTCCACTTCACTTATCAGTCAAATATTTTATGCATTCGTGTGTAAAGATTTTTCACCTCCTATAAGAAAAAAACGCTTGTATCTTGAATGTTTCATCAATTAAAGTAACACCATATCTGTTCTTTATTGGAGTCAAGAATCGGAATGGACCACAAACAGTTCAGTGAACAGTGTATTGTAGCTATGTATTTTTAAAAAGTTCCCATCGTGGTAAATGTAAACTGGAGAATTTGCATTTGATTAAAATTTTACAGTAGTTTCGATTTTTATTGTTGGATTAAGTTTTAAACCTTTTACTCATTAATTTTCCAAGCAAGAATATCTGATCCATGTGTATAGTTTAAATGCTACAATTTAATTAGTTTGATCATTAATACTGAAAAAGTTTTAATAAATATCTCGATCATAACGATGAATTATATATAAAATACAATAAAAAATCATTGTAATGTTTTAGCCAGGCTGTGATTTTTGTGTTATAATTATTATTACAGTTTGACGGGAAACACGGCTGACATTAAAGTAAGGATTTAAAAATGATTAAATGATGATCAACTGTTGTTCGGTTTATATCCTATCTTAAAGCGTATACTCCAATTATTAAAAATGTATACTTATAAAAGTTTAGAAAAAGTGGTATATTTTAAGTTTATTTTATATTGTAAAATACACTGTCATACGTTGTTGCCACGTTTTTCGTATTTCACTCTTAGCGATCATTTTAACTTTTAACTGAGGGATTGGGATGAGGTAAAATGTAAGTTAATTGTGATTAGAATATTTTATAATGAATAAGGCAATTGTAACGCAATAAGTTTCAAACTTTTCCCCAACTACTTATTAATTTATTTCAGCGATAATTCCGAGTCTGGGCCAATAACACAATATTGCACTATTATTACCATTTATATTCTTGTTCACGAAACAGTAAATGCCGTAAGAATTTACTAATTATTTACGCAATACAATGTAATAACATTACATTTTATTGTTGTGTTATTATTAAGAAAATATAATTGTAATAGAACACACTTACTGTAAAACATGATAATATCAATTATTTAAAACTAAAAACATATGGTATACGTGGTATAAATTTCTTTTATTTTGAACTCTTTTCCTCACACTCAGTGCAATTAGTACACAGGACGTAGTTGGACGAGAATCAAGCCTATGAACTTCAAAAGAAAAACTGTTTTGAAGCGGATTTCTAATGGATACGCACACAGTGTAGTAATTGGATGAGTAGAAATTAAAAGAATGTTTATGAGTAATATTGATATTTTAATTTGTGTTATATAAATATGCATTTTTCTACGTAAGTTCATATTATTAAAGAAATATAGTATATTATGTATTTGATTGTCTTAATATACGTATAGTTTTATATTTATATCAAATGTAGGTAATTTTAGTGTACATTGTACACCATTACCAAGAGTGGAATGGGTGGAAAACACTAACCCAATTGTGTGAAGCGGTGCCGTTGCCGTTCCGCACTCCGCTCTGGTCTACATTAAACCCTGGAGTATAATCAACCGTCCAGATAAATATGCTAATCGTACAGGGACTGCTTCAACTTTCAGCCTACCCAGTCCCTGTGGAAGGCCTCATGATCAGTCTTTCCATGATCTAGTGTTAGTATATAATAGACTCACTTCAGCTTTCATAATATTGCCTTATTAGTTAGGAGTTACTGCTCGGGGATTTGTTCGATTTGGTTAACTTACCTAATTTTAATAAATTAATATGACCTACAAGCATCTATTTCAAAGATTTAATAAATAATAAAAAAGAAAGGATACTTTTCTATCTAACAGTGCACATTTACTCAAAACCTCCAGATATGTGCTAGTTAGAATTCACGTATGTTTTTTACAACTGTGTAATAAAATACCAACGTCTGAAGAACTATCCTTAATGTATTACTTTAACATCACTGTTTAAAGTGTATTACTTCGTGTCTTAAAATGTAAATCTACAAGAAAGTGTTGAGAGTCTTTGTACTATAAATATAAATTTACGTGTTATTTAAGTTCATGTTTATTCAGTATAAGTTTGGTCGATTTTGTTCAATGGAACAAATTAAATCTGTGTATTTTGCACTAAAGTGAACGGGAAGTCAAAATAGTTTTCTATTATATTAATTAAATTTATTGTAGGTAAGTTTTACCTTCTAAAATGTATCAAGAAAGACGATGTAGGTAGTTTTGAAGTGGATGATAATAATTTCGTAAAATAAACAACATTGAGATTGTCTAGTAAATAAGCGGCTATATTGCGGGACCTTGAAGACGAGCAGGAAGATGTTAATAACCCAGGATATGGAGTTGGATTTTTAATATAATTGTGATAGACAATCTACACTAAACTCAGGATTCCCGAAGGTTTGCTCATTTTCTTACTTAGTTATTCTTGTTTCCGGAAATAGTGAAGGTACCGACTCCATTTTTTGTTCAAAGTACTAACTAGCTGTTATTTATTTTTGTACCCAACCTGTTTAGACCTAATTATTTTTTAAATTTTATACGCAAGGACTTTTAAAAAATACGTAAAAATAAAAATATTACCCTATTGAAAAATTTAGACTTAACATATTTAAAATGACCTAAATATTAAAAACTGTACAATAATAGTTGTTGAGAAAGTTTTACCGTAATCGTACTTGTTTATTCAACTAGGGAATACAATTTGAGATTTAAATATTATGCTTGGCATTGTGAAAAGAGATCTTGTATTTAAGTGAGTTAATTAAAATGTCGTCAGTTTGGAACATACTCTTGCAAAAACGTGCATATTGTTGTGAGCGGACTCGACCGCCTCCCATTAGTTCATTGTTCCGTACTTACGTACTTGGCCTCGTTTTAATCTTGTTAAATAATAGACTCTTTGTTGAAATCCTAGTAAACTTAAACATTAACAACTGTTTTATCGAGTAAATCACTTTTGCTCTTCAAGTCATAATCTTTTTAAATATAGTTTATGCTACTGAGTTTAAAGTAATAAAATAATTTAAAATACTTATAAAATGAAAATGAAATAATAAATACTATCTTTCAAAGTAAAAACAAACTTAAAAGGCAATTTTATCAATTTCATAGGTCACCAATAATTATCAAAGTTTTATAACTCACTTCCTGCTATTAATTTGTTATATTATTTCATAAATCCAATGTTCAGAATTTTAAAAGGGAACCTACAATTATACAAATTTAATTCTTTACTTCGTGTTATTAAGAAATCCCCTCTGAAACTGAATAAGGTTTTTATATATTTACAGCTAGGATGCCGCAAGTAGGAGTGTTTGTTCATATTCCTTAACACAAAAATAAGTAATTAATTTTAATACGCACGCGTGCTTATGTGTGTGTTCCATCAGTTTATAAATTGAATTCAAACTTGAGAAAAGCATAACGTTCTCATTTTAAGATACAATGCGCAAATAAGAATGAAAAAATCTTATACAATACAAACACCAATACCGTATTGTTATTTAAAAGTAAATTTTGTGTAAAGTGATGGAGAAGATATCATTGTTTTATATATAAGTTTATATATATATATATATTTTATATAAGGTTATATATAAAGTTAAGGGAAAGATATCATTGTTATCTATATATATATATATATATATATATATATATATATATATATATATATAAAACAATGATATCTTTTCCTTAACTTTACAAATACAATATACTCGTATATGCTCCAATAATCTTGTCCTGTATATTTGTGATTCTATCATAGTGAGTATTTCCATAAATGCCGCTAGTCGGATTTAATTATATACTTACATCATCAGAGATGGCAGGATAAAACATGAATGAGAATAAAAACGTTTAGTAAGTCTAGCAAGTAAGTACTGAACGGTGAAATCAGGGGCTTAGGCTGCGAGTTAAGATTTCGTGACAAGAATAAGAAAGGAACACTTGTAAAGTAAGACTGTGTTAAAGTTACCCAGTCATAGCAGCAAGTCTGAAAATTTATTGGCTAACATGTTCAATAATTTTCTCTGGTTTGTATGAAAATTTGCAAAAAATATGAAACCAAGGTGAAAAATATTATGTTGATGAAATAACTGTAAAGAATTTTCTTGTTATTTCTATCCTCAATATTATCAATATTATTTTAATTTTTTATGTTAAATTATTAGTATGAAATATTAGATAATTTGTTTAACAAAACTGGTAAACATTCTTCCACATTTTTAGGTAATGTCGTTAAATACTAAAATACCGTTAAATACAAAAATATATTCACATATGCGTTGAAATAACCAAACATATATGTATGATCGGAAGACCAAATACCTGTCCAACGACTTATATTTACATTATTCAAATTTGTATAAATTGCAATAGCCTAATTTAATTTTTGAACCACAAACCTATCTTATTAGTGACACAGCAATACATTTCAAACTCTGGACTGAGTGTATTTATGTGTTTCGCTGGTAAATCTAAAATACTAAGATCAGAGTAGTATTGGAAATACATCAGCCAAACCCATCTCGCTACCCTTAAGATGTTGTCCTCTGGCTGCAATCCTATTTCTCTATAGTTCTATAGCTGTCAGTGTACATCGACATAATCAGCCTCAGGACTATATTGAACATACCGGCTACCAACAACACTGGTGTTTTAGCCTATATATGTTATTTGAAAATACATTGATAAGTTAAAAACATATTTAATCTACATTCTTTGTCATCACTGAACGTCAGGGTGGGAATTAAACATGTATTAATTATAATCTCTAATATCAAGCATTTCATGTATACAATTATTTGATAAAATTATACTTTTGAAATATGCTACTCCATATTTATATTGATCTTATATTTAAATAAGATTAATTTAAAAAATTAAATCTAGTACAGGTTTACATAAATTTTGTTATAGTGTAAAAGCTCACATTCGGACTAGAATATTTTTGGGATTCAGTTTAAGATGTTTTTACAGGTAACTATTCCCTAGGTCGTAGTTCGAGTTACATGAAGTTGAAACCAAAAGATTTTGTCATTATTACATAAAGTAATGTGTTTGCAATAAAATAAATATCTACATATTATACGTCACGAAAGCAGTATATGTTTTAACATCTGAGATAGTTCAAATCATAATGGTTGTAAAAATATTTAAAAATTACTGTAAGAGTTACTACTTTGGATTTTCAACCATAAGCGCTTCTCAAAATTGCCCAAAATTTGTTTAAAGGTACGGATGGATGTGTGTTGTAACTTTATAATGTAGCTCGGTTGTTATTATACTTTTGATTCCGCTAAACGATAGCCGTTTTTAGAACAAAGTGTCTTTGGGTTTAGGTAATTTTACACCAAAGAGTGGATACTTAGAGTAGATTATATTCTCTTATTAGAAAGTAGAACTGAACTTTATCATTAGAGCATTTTAAATACTTATTTTTACACTGGTTACTGCCAGTTGTTATTCAGAACTTTGGTATTGGACGGTAACCTCTAATACAGAAAGGAAAGAAACACAGGGAAATAGACGATTTCGAAATTTAAGTTTAGGTAGAACTATAAACAACAAATATAATATTAAAACTTATACAATTTTAAAAATAAAACAGACTTAGTTATTCTAAGTACCTTAAAACGCATTAAGTTTTATAAATCAGTCATACTAAGTAAAATCAACAAATTATAGATAAACATGATATCTCACTAGAATAGATTTGGATTAAATTCGGTATACTCATACTGAGGGTTGAGTTGAAAGATAAGTATTGAATTTTCTGAAATATGCCAATGTAAAATTTCCAAAAACTCAACAAAATGAAATGGCCAGACATTTCTGTAATTGCTCTTGAAAGATTGAACGCTGGAAATCTTAATTGATTTAGAAACCTGAAAAAGCTGATATTTTGCAGCATTTTTACACAATGTGGGTTATAATAAATATTATTTTGTCAAAATACCATGATAGAAATATGTATATATTGGAAACCCCCCAACTATAAAACAATGTTTTAAGATAATATTATTCATTAAAAACGGTTTACTTATGATAAACGTGTGTCAGTAATAATCTTTTTAGCCAGAAACCGGTCTCAGCCCATATTTTTTATTTTAATATGCTATTTATTTCATTGCTAAATATTCATGGAACGATTGTGAAAATTATAAACTATGTATATTTTGAAAAAAATGCAATAACATTCCAAAAGTTGTTATATGTATTAAAAATATTTGTATCATAACCCATGTTATGTTATATATAACTGCAAGAGCATAAACAAATGCTGCAAATTGTCATCCCTCCCAGGTATCTAGGTCCATTAGGAATACAATAATTACTTATTTTATTATTAAATATACAATTACATAAAAGGTTGAATCAAATTAATAACGATTACAGTTTTAGTATTAACGTCAGTGTATTTATAATATAGAAGTGTACAGTGAATTAGGAAACAATACTGCCATTTATTAAATATACTTTGCGACAAATTTAATATAATGTACATACATCGTTTAAATACATAGTTTCAATTTGCTTGAAATTGCATACTAGTATTATATGATATAATATTCCTGACTCTCTGTATATGTACAAGTACTCCCTAGGAGTGCACACAGCTAGAATATTGTGAGGTTTATATGTCAGCAATATAAACCCCGAGTCGACTACACTACTTGTATAGTCTCTTACTCTAATGGTCTATAGTCTGATAAACATATTCATAATTGGATGTTGACTGAAAGGTAACTTTACATGGTCGCTCATACAGATTAAACGAATGCCCAAGTCAGTTTTAATGGTTTGGATTAAACTTCTGATTCATGAAGGCGCATTTTGTGGGATTAAAACTAGATTAAACCCACTTTTATACGTATTCTTAATTTTAAAATATAAAGCTATACTGTCTGAGTCTTTTACTTTTTAAAATTCATTCTTTAGCCTAAAATAATACAACATCAAGTTTACCCGTTGACATAAAACCGATCTAAAAGAGTCTGTCCAATAAATATAGGTGTGGCAGCTATCACTCGATATAACATACTCCCACTGCTAAAATACTTCAACAGTCCTCACCGGTTCAAAGTTGGACGAATTTTGGGTCTCGGGTGGCGGGTCCTAGAAAATTGGATTGGCATAGTCTCATTACATCCAGGCCCTACAAATATTATTAGCCATTCCTTTTGCTTTTCATCACTACAGGTAATTACTTAATACATATAGATGTTATTATTACTGTATAATACACTATAAACTGGACAGTACCGTTGACCAGCGTGAGAAGACTTGGAATGAGTTCCACCAAACGTCTGGTGATGTTAAAACGAGAACTGGACATGTCCATTTATGAACGCACACGAGCTGTGACACTTATTGGTTTAGTGAAAGAGAAACCTTTTCCAGAGGCTTATCGGAAAACAGGATTGGTGACTGTTATTTTGATCAGACAATATCATACGAACGTATCGAGATATGACATTTTGCGTGAAATTCTCTTTGACCCAATATAAGTTTTAGGACAGAAGTATAGAGATATGCTTCTCAGAGTTATTTCTTAGATTATTGTAAACGTATTCACAATAAGAACATATATCTTCTCCACGGTTTGTATATCTCTATGTATATTTTACTTCAAATATTAGGTACTGAATACTATTATATTATTATTGTTTTACAAAAATTAAACTGTTAAAGTTACTGTATCGTAATGTGCTATAGTCATATATTTAAAGTTATATAAAACAATTTGAGTTTATACTTTTACAATATTTTGGAGCTGATTTATATGAAATAACCCTGCTATTAAACAAAGTTCAACTTGTATAATAAAAACAAGAATAAATTAAATATTGCTTCTGGGATAAAACAGAAATTTAAATAAATGTAATGATTACTAAATGTCAAAATCACATTTCATATCATGTTTTGTACAGGTTGGTCCCGAAGGTGCTAGTTGACCCTTTTTTCCTACTTCTACACAATAAGTTTTCCAGAGCTAAATTGTAGAAGTAGGAATAAATAAATTTCAATCTTCTATATTGTTGAATTTTTCCTCTTCACTGTTATCGCTGGTGTAAAGTTAAAACATTTCTCCATAATCATTATTAATAATAGATTGATATTTTAATCATATTCTATAAAAGAAATTATATTATTATGTTGCCAATGGCGCAGTACAGCGAGTATAACGGTTATCGCAAGATAACCGGATCAAGCAACGTCGAGCGTGGTTGCTGCTTGGATGGGTGACCTCTGAGTGATCCTGTCCTTGCGAGCAGCCAAGGACCACCAGTTGGTGGTGGTTCGGAAGTCAGCTATGTGAAGCTGGCGGCACCCATTAACCAAAATATACCCAAAACTAGTGGAATCGTTTTTGTTTAGCGTTTGTTTAGGTTTGTTTAGCTATTTTTAGCGTTTGTTTTGGCATTAATGTGCGAAATATGCAAAAAACAAAGTGGGTGCCGCTAGCTTCACACCAACGGCACCCATTAACCAAAATACGCCAAAACCTAATGGAATCGTTTGTTTGACGTTTGTTTAGGTTTGTTTAGCTATTTTCAGCGTTTGTTTTGGCATTAATGTGCGAAATATGCTAAAAACAGTGGGTGCTGCTAGCTTTACACCAGCGGCACCCATTAACCAAAATACACCCAAAAAACTAGTGGAATCGTTTGTTTAGCGTTTGTTTAGGTTTGTTTAGCTATTTTCAGCGTTTGTTTGGCATTAATGTGCGAAATATGCAAAAAACAGTGGGTGCCGCTAGCTTCACACCAGCGGCACCCATTAAACGAAAATACGCCAAAAACTAGTGGAATCGTTTGTTTGACGTTTGGTTTTAGGTTTGTTTAGCTATTTTCAGCGTTTGTTTGGCATTAATGTGCGAAATATGCAAAAATCAGTAGGTGCCGCTAGCTTTACACCAGCGGCACCCATTAACGAAAATACGCCAAAACCTAATGGAATCGTTTTTTTGACGGTTGTTTAGGTTTTGTTTAGCTATTTTCAGCGTTTGTTTGGCATTAATGTGCGAAATATGCAAAAATCAGTAGGTGCCGCTAGCTTCACACCAGCGGCACCCATTAACGAAAATACGCCAAAAACTAATGGACTCGTTTGTTTGACGTTTTGTTTAGGTTTGTTTAGCTATTTGCAGCGTTTTGTTTGGCATTAGTGTGTAAAATATGCAAAATGCAGTGGGTGCCGCTAGCTTCACACCAGCGGCACCCATTAACGAAAATACGCCAAAAAACTAATGGAATCGTTTGTTTGACGTTTGTTTAGGTTTGTTTAGCTATTTGCAGCGTTTGTTTGGCATTAGTGTGTAAAATATGCAAAATGCAGTGGGTGCCGCTAGCTTCCACACCAGCGGCACCCATTAACGAAAATACGCCAAAAACTAATGGAATCGTTTTGTTTAGCACCAGCGGATATTTTTAATTACCTGAACAATAAATTGAGCATTTCCTAATTTATACGTCAAATTGTTTGCTGTGCAATAATTAAGTTACGAAATAATTTTAAATATATTTGTAACTGTATGTTTTTGCCATTTTGGTATATAAATGTAATATATTAATATCTATATTTTATTAAGGTAACAATCTTTTATGACTTATTTCTTTTAGTTTTAATTCTTTATATTGAAAGCGTATACATTAGTATGGATTATGTTTGTTTGTTTTCTTTTATGTTTATTTTTTTAAGATTATAAACATTGGACCCCTGCATATTTACAAATTTATTTTGAAAAACATTCATTATTTTAATGTTAATAATGCCAAATGTTTAACAATATTTTATAAATTTATAGCTTACTTTTTATATTTTAAGAAACAGTTATTTACGTTATATATCGATAAGATAAAAATATTTATCTTTTTTACTATATTAGATTTTGTTTCTTAAAATTGGTATCATGTATCATAATAAGCAGTAAATTTTCAAAAAAATATTTAAAATTTAAACAATAAAGCGGTAATTTTGAACACTTTTCATCATTATTGTCCTTTTTACTACTAAAATTTGGATATTAAAACAAGTATGATTGATAACATAATATAGTGGGATCATATTCCAACAATTATATGTTTAAACTGTATATCATCAAAATTCCATTAATGTATGGGATTCATTTGTATAATTTATTATACGTAGTACAGTACGATACGATTCATTAATTTGTCCCCTTAGTTGTATTCTTTATAATGAAAATCATACTGTGTTTAGTAAATATTATGGAAATATTCATTAAAATTTTGTGTTGGATGCAAAAACTCATGGTACTTTATTATTATATTATAGTATATTGTATTATATTATATTATATATATATATATTTCAAATCTTACAGTGTAATAGTAATGTTAATAATATTCAATAAAATTATGTTGGATTAAAAAAACGTTAAATTAATTATTCCTTATATCTAAGGTAATGGCGTTAAAGTTATTGTTGTCAATCAACACTATACACAAACGAAATGCGAGGCTAAACAAAAGGTGACGATTAGTTTTTTTTTACAGATTTTTAGAATAGGTACCGCAAGTAATGTTGTAGACCACGTAACTGTAACTGGTGCGAAGCTAAGCGGCAACTACACAATTTCGGAAATTAATTGTCCAACAAAAGCTAAAAATAATCTAAACAAGCCTGAACAAACTCTAAACAAACGATAACACTAGTTTTTGCGTAATGGGCGTATTTCGTTAATGGATGCCACTAGCGATCAAGCAGAGCCTACTTTGTATTTTGCATATTTCGCGCCATATAGGGGCGGCAAGGTCTGACACGGCAACGGCAGCCAAGGAACGTATCCATTTGTTTTTTGCAAATTTTTCGCACATTAATGCCAAACAAACGCTGAAAATAGCTAAACAAAACCTAAACAAAACGTCAAAAAAACGATTCCACTAGTTTTTGGGCGTATTTTCGGTTAATGGGTGCCGCTGGAGTGAAGCTAGCAGCACCCACTGTTTTTAGCATATTTTCGCACATTAATGCCAAACAAACGCTGAAAATAGCTAAACAAACCTAAACCAAACGTCAAACAAACGGATTCCACTAGTTTTTGGCGTATTTTCTTTAATGGGTGCCGCTGGTGTGAAGCTAGCGGCACCCACTGTTTTTTGCATATTTTCGCACATTAATGCCAAAACAAACGCTGAAAATAGCTAAACAAACCTAAACAAACGTCAAACAAACGATTCCACTAGTTTTTGGCGTATTTTCGTTAATGGGTGCCGCTGGTGTGAAGCTAGCGGCACCCAACTTTTGTTTTTTGCATATTTCGCACATTAATGCCAAACAAACGCTAAAAATAGCTAAAACAAACCTAAACAAACGTCAAACAAACGATTCCACTAGTTTTGGGTGTATTTTGGTTAATGGTGCCGCCAGCTTCACATAGCTCCTGTCGTCACCTTTAAGCCGTAGGTCCCCAGGTCAAGTGTAAGAGAGCCCTAACTTCGCCTGGTAAAATAATACATCTTTACTTCACCTTTATTTTTACTTTTATGTTGGGGAATAACAAGCCAACTTCGCCATTGAAAACTTCAACAACAGATCAGGTTTATTATTGTTTTGTTGAAAGGAAATAATAATATGTTTTCACAATATTCGTAAACAGTGAATACATAAATATTGCATTGCTTAATTGCATCTTAAACAGTTTGTATATCTCTAATCAAAATAAGAGTGTATTCAAAATCTCGAACGTGCCACTCGAAGCAAATGTTATCTTGTAATGTACTTACTGTACTGTAAGAATAAGTTAACTTGAACTAGAAAATGAAAATTTGCTTGTATTCAATTCCAATACTAATTTAAATTGTTAAAATCTTATTCAGTGACAAAAATTAAACATATTAATATCATATAATTTTGATTGTGTTTTATTTCTGAAACTAAAACAAAATCTATACTATTTGCCTTTTATATCTTTAGTAGTAGTTTTTTTATTATACTCCATTTCGCTCTTTAAATTATAAATGGATAGGTATAATTTCAATGTAGCAAAGAATGAGTCATACAAGAAGTTCATAAATTGTAACAGTTTTATGAGATAAGTGAATAACATAAAGCCTCTTGATGTAAATTAACCTGTTACACACAATCTAGTACGAGACGCCAGGAAGAATGACGCGTGCTCATGTAAATGTCAGAGCATGTTAGAGTCACATAATGTTGAGGGGGTGGTGGTTGGGTAGGAATATCTGAGATGGAACTAAAAGCACAGCTGGTGAACTGTGAAGAACGAATAAGGTGCTTTAAAACCGCGATGTCAGCGGGTCGGACTTAGGATCGATACAACAATCACATGCTAAGCGTAGACCTTCCCGATCTCTCAAGTCTTAATAGATGTCGACCCGGTAGTTGATTAATAAGTGTCTAAGCGTTTCCCCCTCGGTCCGACTTTCAGAATGAGCATAGCGTTCTCACACCCTAACATATAATCATAGAATGTGAGATTCGGATAATGCACCACAAAAATACTAAAAAATGCTAAAATTGATTGATACGCTGCAATTAGTAAAACTATTGTTAAATACATGTGCACACACATGTTTAATAATAGTAAAAGGGCTTAACTTGTTTACCAATACATGTCATATTTTTTATCACAGTCACTGATATAAGAAGTTTTAATAAATTAAGCATAGATAAATATTAAATTATGTAACTGTGCACACCTTGTTTAGGTGGGTGAAAACAGAATTGTGTTTATCCAGTGAATTTTCTTCCTCGTTGGAGCATTCATACCTATTTGGACCTTACTATTAGACACGTTCTTATTAGTTGACCTATATCATTTCCATGCTTCTAATATAATGAAAAAAAAAACGTTCACTGTGGAGCAAACTTTTCATTATTATAGCATTCTTATTTTTCTGTTGGTGCTTTAAAATTTAGTATACGAATTAGTAGTAAGTGATAAGAATTCAACGGTAATCTTAGAAGGACCAGAGAAACTACATTGCCCATACGAATACACCGACTACTCTCGTAGATTTAATTACTCGACGCTGCTCGGTATTGTTGAATTTCATAAGGCGTTTAAATTATTATATGTTATTATATCTAATCATAATTAGTTTGCTTCATAAAGATTGTTTGACACCAGACAAATATTTAATTTGCATAATCAGATTGCTGAAATATTGGAAACGAAATGTCAAGAAAGCTCATAAAAGAAGGACTTAAAAGAAAAGTGCAGCGGTTTTGTATGGCTTATACTCAACCAGAGATACGTACCATACCAAAGTTCACTGTCAGATCAACATGTTCAAATCAGGTTTCCACTTACATTGACGGCCGCATGCTGCCCGTAGTTTGAGACTCATCAAACTATATTCCGACAAAAACGAATTTTAACAAGAAGAGCGTGTTTATCCCAGTCTCAAAAATTCCCAAAATATGAAAATTAAAATTCCGCATGAGGTTATGAGTATTTCAAACCCCGTTGTCAGCGAATTTGTTTATATACTTTATAACATAATTCTTTACTGACCTCTGACCATCTGGTTATCGAAGAACTTTTAAATGTAATCATCGCAGTCCTTAGGTCATGGGATTATCAATCAATTGTCCGGTATTGATGTGTCGACAATGGTGCTTATGCAAAGCTATTAACCATCGCTGTCTCTAACAGAGCAGCCAACTATCTTTGTGACACACCTGTGCTGTTCAGGTAAAGACCGTTTCCTTAGACGCCTCTATTTGGTAAAAATTTAACAACGAAGTAGTTACATATAAGTTGTAGCTAACTGATGGAAAAAAATTATGGTTACTAGCTAATTTGTGATGTTTAATGATACTAAATATGTATAAAGTAGTATTTAATTCTTTTGCCGTAAATAGCATGTAAACCATGCTGTGAAGAACATATGTCCATTACTGCCGTTCTAGTTAGTACCCTTTCTGTAAACTTGAGTGTTAGCTTAAAACGCGTATCAACCTCTGAAAATGACCCTTTTGATAAAATCACGTTTCACACCTAGTAATTGATTATTTAAGTGAAAAACTCTTTATGAATTTCACGGAAAGCTGTGTTATGGGTTTGTATTAAAAAAATTAGCTCCTGGACAATATATTACTGTTGTTGGTACTAGCGCACATCATATCATTACTGTTCTCTTCTGTTTGATTAATTTCCCCCTTCTTTTCTGTTCATGTTGCTGGTTGTGTAAAATAATGCTTCCACCATCAGTTTTTTAATTAAGAGTATTGTTATGAATCCCAACTCTGGTTGAGATCAGGCCAACTGCCTTAAATCTGCAATGATTGCATGTTACTTATTACATAAAATTTTAATCGTGTGTGAGTATACCACCTGAGAAGACGGTAAGATGACTGGAATGGAGTAAGTTTACTCGTCGCATTACCGGTTTATAAATGCCATTATAGTTGACGAAGTCTCTTCGTACTTCCTTGATGAACGTTCAGGAGCGGAAGTGATCTGACTAACTACCCCAACACTGCTGGAGTAGACACTGTAGTGGGGGTTTCCAATTGTTCATATCTTCTTTAGTTGTCAGTGATAGTTATTTTATTGAATTAAACGTTAATTATGTAAATGTGACTGAAATGTATACGAACAAGATGAGTAATTATTTTTCATAATATTTATCTAATATCACTCAAAACAATACTTTACTATGCGATATGAATTCAACTGCATCCTTCATTGCTTATGATCGTTCAAAATAAACAAAGTAAAATAATATGTGTGTAATGTATCATTATGTGTTAATTATTTAACTATTTATTTTATGAATCGGATTTAAAAAAATTCTGATAGGTCCATCAGTAAGACAAGTTCGGAGGTCAGACGTCATATTACAAAAGAACTTTTCTGCCTTCCTACATTATCACCAACGCGCCATAGGCGCTAAGATGAAATAAATGAAGCTTTTAAAAAGATAATGGTGGCCGTCTGTATTTTGGTGACAAAGTAGATTTTATTAAATGAAACAGTCTGAATGCAGATGATATCATTAACTTGTCAGAGAAGTGTTAATGAAAAGTTTTGTTTTATTCTCTAGACAATCTATTTTCAGGATTCTTTATGGTAATTAAATTATATTCTCTCTATTATCAGCCAAATAAAGCGTGTTATGGTTTGTTATGTTATCTCAGATAACTTTGGAATTTTCAAATGATTTATATTTACACACCCAACCTTCATTATTACGTATATTTATTAACGACTAGATTAATTCAAAGACGAATTTTAACGAAATTTTAATATCAATCAATATATAATATAATGTATGCATATTATATATAATTTGTTACACTTTCTAGTGAATGGGTATTCTTACCTAAAATACTTGTATAACGTTGCAGATTATACAATTTTCTTGAATACCAGCTCTATTGAATACGCCAATAATGAAAATAATATTTATATATATTTGTAATTATCAAATATTGCATTCGAAAGATTCTAGTTAAAACATTTTGAATAATTTTACTTGTTCATAGTATACATGCTTGCAAATTGTAAAATATTATTCTCTTATCCACATTACTCTAAAAAATTAATAGAGGCTGAGGAGTAATAATAATAGTTTTTGTATGTAATATTTTGTTCTTGACTGTTTCCCCACAGTTCCACTGTTGTAGGCAACTACAACACTAACAGTCTCAGGACTGGCAACATGTTACATTAGAGAATCACACAGCTATGACGAGGGTAGCTGTCGTAATTTGTCGCAGTAATAACAGTGCTTACCACAAACCTCGCACTGCCCAACTTGAAACAACCTGCTGTTTACGTATTTCATCACGTTCGTTTTATAACCATTAAATCTTATTGCAATAAAAAAACTCTTATCTAAATATGTATTTTAATCTGAATCGAAACAATTATTACATAAATATTTTTGGATTGTAACATATGAAATATTAACCAAGGTTTATTCACCCGTATTAAATGAGTGCACCCGTATATATATATATATATATATATATATATATATATATATATATATATATATATGATATAATTCTTTTCATAAATACAACTTCAACTTCAAACGGGGAGGTGGAGTACTTTTTGATTCTGAGAGGTAGGTTCTAAACTATAGGTCGATTCTGTATATTACACATACCATCATATTTAATTCTTCTTTGAAGTTTTTTTATTGAGTTTGGATTATTTTAAAGTTATATTAGACGTTTACATCATTTTAAAATATAATGTTACGTGTCTAATGGTATAAATGTTTATTTAACTGTTTACTAACTCGTGGTCAGTCGTAGGTGGTTTTTAGACGAGTGAAGACGTATTGTGACCTGTATTCCGTAGTTCAGTTTTAATGATTAGTGTTTTGTATAGTTTTTTATTAAGTGCATGTTTATATAGTTAGTGAATATGACAAACAACATGTAGGTTGCGATTCCTGACTAAGGCGTGCCACAACGCTTTGGTAAGATTTGTTTATTTTAACCTAGTTTGTAATTATGTATTAGGTTAGTTCTTTACCTGAAGAAGAGATCAGATTGCAGATCTTGAAACGTAGTGTTACTGATTTCTTGTTTCACTGAACGATGGCAAATGTCCGGAAAAATTCTGTTTCCTTCATAACAGATTCGTTGTAATCATGAGTTAGTGAGCAATATTGTACGTTAAATGGCTTTATGGAGCTTGGTACTATTCTTACCAATATATTGGTATTTTATACATAGTAGTGCTTTTGTCAACTCTTATTACATATTATTTTAGTAATTATGGTTAAAAGGATCAGATCAAGAAAGTACAGATACAGTTTTGGAAACCTTTATCAGTCAAAAAGCCTTTACTTTTAGCCCTTGTCATTACTTCCGGTCTTGGATATTTCCAGTGTCATAGTAGAGTGTGCCTTGTTGTTTCGACGAAGAAAGAATATATATATATATATATATATATATATATATATATATATATATATATATATATATATATATATATATAACTGAGAAGTGAACTTCGCTTAACACTTGTCTACTTCCGGATGTTTAAATACCCTTACAATAGCATAGTTGTGTTGGTCGTTACCTTATTGCCCCGATCTAAATCTATACATATATATGTATCTCTCTGAAATTTACTTCGGCAAAAAAGCGTCTACTTCCAAGCAGTTATAATTTATTTTCTACATAATTATAATATACTCATATTTCCAGTGGCTTCGCTGAGTTATCCTTGTTATTCCGATGAAGAAAAGATACAGATACATATATATATATATATATACTGTATATATATATATATATATATATATATATATATATATATATATAGGACTGAAAAGCCTGAGATAATCGTTTATAAAGTTTTGCGTTGTAGTCTTATTTCGGACTGTAGTTGGATCATTGAGACGTTATATAATTGATCATATCACTAGTTCAAGCCCACCAGTTTAGAGTACCTTATGTGAAAACATACACAGCTGTGTTCATGAAGATGGGTTTTATAACATACCATGAATTTTGAGAGTTTAAATAGCATTTACAAAGCATTATTTGGTTTAAATTTATCACCAGCTTATGATTAGGGTTTGTTTTATACAAGTATTAAAGTAGTATTTACAGTGCATTCGATATTTTAAAATTCTCAATGGTGCAATCTGGAGTAAAGTTTGAGTATTTTGATGTTAATATATGCGTTACACTAGTGACCTATAATAGTAGCTAAGTGATTATACAATGAAAATTGGCTCTCTTCTTCAGGACTATAAAACACAAACCAAAATGAAAAGCACATTTATTATCAAAAATAAATACATATTATGTATTTTATGACGATGCAGTTTAGATATTTTCATCATTATTAACAAAGTTAATCCTTATAATCTAGTCAAAATAACGTCATGGGGTTGGAAAGTATCAATGTAAACACTGAATGTTGAAGTCTTAGGAAGTTTTTTAAAGTGTAATATCGTAATACCCCCCCCCCCAACAGTCAAGATTCTACGACTCACTGTACACTCTACTGTATTAACGAGTGCGCCTCCCTCCACATACAAGTTGCAGTATGCAGTATCATGAAGGTACATGATATCTGAGTGCGAATTACTTAACTTAAGGTAAGATTAAAAGACGTAATAAAGTTTCAATGAGTCTGATTGTGTGTTTTATCGTAACTTCCAAAACCTTGATACACAGAATATTAAGAAAAATATATTAACTGCACGCATAAGAATTTTAGATTAACTATCGGTAAAGTTAGAAACACGCGCATCTAGAATGATACCAATCTAATTTACAGAACCGAACTGAGTAGATAATATATAACAAACACAATAAATGTCAAGGACGTGGTTCAATTGCTTTCCAGTGTATTAGCTGGAACCTTTGTGTTTATACAATTGTCCCATAGCTATTGACTTATTTTTGTATGTCTTGCTAACGTATGCTCATTAAAAAAATGGTTTTCTTTTGGCCTCTGTGGCAATACTTAAGCTCGGGATGATGAAATATGTACCGATTCTAGCTTTATGACCACACCATGAAATTTTCAAAAATAATGAATTGAGAAAACCACAAAAATTACCTAAAAATATTTTACTTTTCACACATTTTTCCGAATTTCTTATCCTGTAAATATATTGGCCAGTTTTTGGAGTATAACTTTATATTCTATATTTCTATATTTATTTATTTTTAAAAACTGAACCACCAATTGCAATAGAATTTACAACTCATTACACTAAGAAGGCTCACTACCATATTAGTGTTAATATTAATTTACACTTCATACATGGATAAATTACTCTAAAATATCAATTAATGTAAAAAAGCATATTTAAATAACAAATACTACCAAAAAGGGAAACAAATTTAAATATCAATAACAGGCTTAAAGAAACCATACACATTAAATATAGTAACAATAATTTAGTATGATTATGTTATCTTAACGAACAACAAAGAAAATGAAACCATAAACAAACAAAGTAACTGTAGAAAAAAGAACATAATTTTATTAATAAAGCGAATAAATGTTCAGGAATATAAAAGTAACGCAAGTACTTCAAACAAATCGATATTAGCCAGAAAATCGACAGGACAACAGTTTCTTATACTGAGAACCATTTAGGTAAACTATTTCGAACATTGAATTGTTTCTGAAAGTAATTGGATAATCATACTCAATACAATTTAATACCTATTGTATTTGATCATGTATGAAATTAAGCCAATAGTTTAAATACTTTTAGATATATTGAATGTTTTATTTGGTTGTTATAATTTTTTTAAGAAATTGATTTATATTTATTAAAAAACTAAATATATTTTGTAAAAGTAAATGTTGAAAATATGAAATATTAAGTTCGCCTCTCAGTAAAGTCATTTTTTATTTTATGTATAGGACATTTACCGAGTAATTGCCACCCAGAGAGGTATCCAAACACTAACAATAGTGAGCTAAGTGTGGCAATTACCATTATAATAGTCAGGATTCTTCTAGACACCATTATACAATTTATAAACATTGTGAGTAGTTTAATAATATATATATATATATATATATATATATATAAAATAGTATATGCATGATATTTTAGTTTTCAAATCAAATTGTTTATTTGCGAAGTAGCAATATTGCACACAAAATATGAGAACAAAAAATAGTTCTGCTTATTAGTATTAATTTCGAAACAATATTCATTAAGTTAGTTCAAAGGCAGTAAATTAACACATTAAATTATTTATTTCCTTTATTTGCGCTACCATTAATTATTTGCTAAAAAATTTAATTATTAATTTAAAATTAAATACTTAAATGTTATACAAACAATTTCAAATCGTATTGCATTGTGTTCAAATATTACATATTTTTGCAATTAATTTTAGTATCATATTTTAAATGCTTTAAAAAACAAAAACGTATAATAAATTCGAGCTCAAGATGGGTTTCAGAAAACTATTCTGTACATAAAATCGTAATATTAATTTTTAACAACTTGTTTCCAATTACATTAAAAGAAAATATGTTCTTTCAGCTAATATTTTAAGTTAATTCAATATATTTTAAATTTTCAATGACTTCAGCAATTTTGTCCTTTGTATACAGCATTAATATGATGTGTGTATCCTGTGTTATATATACTTCATACCTGTAATTTGGAGCTAAGAGCTTACAAGTAAATACGCAAATGTAATTATAACAGTTACAAAACATAGTGACGATAGAATTTTAACACCAACAGAAGATATTGTGATCACGTAAGATATTTAATCATTCATTGGAAATCGTTTCACAGAAATGAAATACAAATCGGTATTTTTGGATCTGAGTTGGAATAATATATCTATTGATTGAAAAGAATTGAAATAATTGTTCAATAATAATTTTAATTCAAATAAATACAAAACCGTATATATTCAGCTTACAAAAGTTTTTAAAGGCCTTGATTAAATAGAAGTTAAATTAGTGTTCGGAAAAGCTTAATTGAATCTTGAAAATATTAAAATGAGGTCTCTTTGAAAGTTCTGTGCTAAACTTTAAGTATGGTCACGTTTTACGCAATTTAGTTGCTGCGTGAAATTTCCAGGAACTTTTTGATAAATTTTATTAATAAGACTATGACTATAATACTTTAAGTTGTTTATAGTTACTATACTAATTTAATCGACATCTAAAGATATTAATTAATTATCTATACGAATTTAATTTGGGTATTTGTGTAATTTACGTCTTAAAATTAGGTGTTAATACTTATTGGATATAATTGGATATACTTATTGAAATTCAATGTTAACAAAATAAATTAAAAGTTTTGTATTTATAGTCGCTATTTCAGAAATGGAATTTATTTTTGAAATGTAAAAGACTTGTATCAGATGCGTATGTCACTTCAAATAAAAGAGTATGCAATGTGTTCCAAGTTTTATGCACAGTGAAGAGATGTTTGAAATTATAAGAGACAGCAAAGATTAAAAAGACAAAGTTGTGCATAATAACAGGACCAACAAATAAATCTGGTGTTAATTATGGTTGCTTCGTACACTTGCTGCTCAAACAACGGGGGTTTTGTCATCAATGAGAAACTGTAACAGCTCTTTTATTAGTAATATAGTGGACATTTTTACATGAAGTCTGCATGATATTATGTCTAGTTTTTAAATATTACAATGAAACATTTTTAAAGACCAGCAATCATGAAATGTAGAGATAGTTATAAAAAAAATTAACGACTAATTTTTTCTTAGTAACAATAAATTAGATATTTTACAGAATTTAAAGAATACCGTTTATAATATACATCCCTTACAAGTTTCATCGTATAATTCATAAAACCCGCTTGTGTATGGTTGTTTGAAGAGAATTTTTACTATACTATTCGGATAGTTGGTAATCCTGAATAATATTTCACTGCACATAATGTTCTAATCAGTTGTTCAATGAAATATAAATTAAATGTCAAGGTCAGTGTAAAAATTTATGTTACAGCCATTATATAATTATTGCACATTAGCGTATTAGTTTCAGATTTTACCATATTTTATAGTACTTTATAAATCCATAATATAAAATAACTAAATATCCTCAATAAGATTTTGACGCAACTTACTTTATTCGAACTAATAATTTTTCCGCTGGTCCGTTCGTTCTCAGGACTTTACGCCATTGAATTTTTTTATTGCTAACTTAGTTCATAAAGTAACACAGTATTGAAACCTTAGGATGTGCGTATTGCAAAAAAGATGCCACATTTAAAAGGTTGAGTAAATTAAAAGCTACTTAAAAACTAAGTCTTTATAATTCATATTACACAAAACAATTGAGTTAATTATGATATTCTTTTTTAGGTCTACCAAAAAACCTAACCACATTGACTTGTTGGTCTTGCTATTATGTAACTATTTTCTGACTAAAGACTTTTAATTTTTTTGTCTTTGGTGTCATAGTTTCAAAGATCTCTTCAGTGTGCATAAAATTAGGAACACGCTGCATATTAACGTTTATGTTTTAACTTCACAATACCTAAGGCAGGGAAACAAGCAAGCAATAAAAGTTAACTCACGAATGAGGCTAAAATTTTATCTAGTAAATATTTTGTATTAAGTACTTTAAAATTGGCTTCAGGGATTACATGTAATCCGTAATGCGAACAAAAATTTGCTTTTTTATCGTACAAGGATTTAAATATAATAAACGTAAGAACAATAAATCGTACTAATTTTCAAATAGTAGAATATTATATTCAATAACGTTTTTGTAGTTTAACTTATTGGAAAACATATATATTAATTAAAGTATCAAGTGCTTTAAGCTTCAGTGTGACATCTTACTTATCAGGACACAAAATAATTGTGAGGGTTTGAAACCGTATGAATTAATATTTGGGTTGGCAACAGTTGATCGTGTATTTCCATACACAAATAAATCTCCGTTTAAAATTAGATGTACTGGTTTTAGTTTCTTCATAGTGTAGTAAATATGACGAGTATAGTAAAGTGTCAGTTTTTGTTTTACCGTGATAAATATGTTTGTCTCTCATATAAATAAAATTCATTTCATGCATATGTAATACTGTGAAGCTATCTACATGCGAAATATATTGGAATCTAAGTTTCTTACAATTCCTTCAAACAACCATACAAAAACGTGTTTTGTGAAATAGTTTATGGAAATGACAAGGGAAGTATAACATGTATGGTACTTTTAAGTCAGTAAAAAATATAATTTCTTTTGAATGAGTATGAAATGGGTCGTTGCTTTAAAACAAATTTACTTCACCTGTATGCCTCGTAAGTGCTTGGCTTCAAAGATTTGTTATTATAATATTTAAAAACTAAAAGAAACTGCATGCACAGTGTGATAACAATAAAACTAGTACAAAACAAGTGATTGGGAATAGTTAACATCTACATTTAGGAAAGTCATCTATCTAGAGAAAAACATTTCGTTGCCTTCAAGTTAATGTTGTTGTAATTTTTTATTAATAACATTCCTTACACATGCACTATCTTCATAGATTTTACGAGTAATAATAATAATAATAATACATAAAAGGCAGTGTACCTCAAAAATCTTTGACGTAAGGTAACACGCAGTATCTCATTAAGGTTAGAAAGCGGTTTGATGGAGCAGGAGTGGGGAGAATTACAGGTGATCGGAAATGCCCCCCCCCGTCCGACCCACCACCCATCCTACAATATTGTCATCCCCCATAATCCTTTCACTAAAACGGAACACCTTACCTTCATAACTAGATTGTCATTACCTAAACATCATGTGGTCTTTCTTCTATACGATAGTGTTCTCCAATATTTATTTTCAGTATCTAACATTTAACGAGATTTTTAGCATGATTTATTAATCCTAATAACTATACATATTGGTAAATTATGGATGGAACATTTATTTAAACTATATGATATGTAATGGACAACATTTTCTATTTATTGATATTCTAATCGTATCACGAAGATTGATATCAATGTTTCTCACTCTCTATCTAGTTCGCTAGTTTGTCCCTGGCATACAGTATTGATATTTAAAATAAGATATGATTAGGTTGGTGCTTATGTTTGGACATGATCATTTTTGTTTCTCACTATAATAATTAACCATTTTACAGTTAGCTTTTCATTTAAACTTGTTATTAAAATTATAACACAATTTTTAAATCTCGCTTTTTCATAAAAATATTTGCTACAATTTATTGTGATGTGCAATTGTGTGATAAATCGAGGAATAAAAACGGGGAGGTGAGAATAATTAAACTCTAAAGACCTGAGATTGATTCACATTATGATGAAATACAATTATAACTTTAGAACTCTCATTGGAACGTTCCCAGGTTAGAGTAATTACGCCAATCCCCGATCGGTTCCGATTCCACTGGGATTCACCAAGACCTATCTAGGACGTGTTTGATAACAGTTTCAGTAATCTCGTAATAGTTAGTGGCAAATAAACGTTATTCTCTTCCAGCTGAAGTAAGTTACATTACTTTTATGAGTATCATTTCTTGGAATTGAATACTTATTTTATCTAAATTTTATATCTCATTACACATCTAGTAACCAACCAAGTTTGATGATGAATAATTACTTTTATATGAAACGAAAACTCCCTTTTTAAATCGCAAATTATCTATTCTTTGACTCCCATTACAAATGATAGGCCAAACATTCTAGCGTTCAAGAAATGCTACAGCTATATCCTCATATGTAACGTTTTTTAATGTTTACTTTACTAATAACAGTGAAAGCGTCCAGATATTTTGAAGATTTTCCAAAGTAATAAAATAAGTCGTCAATGAACAAATTGAGAATATGTGATTTATCAAGATTTCTAAACGAATTATTCAGGTGAAATAAACGGTTGAGTGTTCAATCGATTTACGGAGCTCTTAGACGACCTAGAACCCGAGATTTATGGTGCATTCTGGGAGTAATTAATAAAATTATGAATAAAAGACGAGTAGGTTTATTTTTAAGACTATAGTACGCAATGGCTTTAGCGCAGCAAATTTTTCTGTTTACACTTATTTCTGACACTTTTAATATTATATTTTATTGTTTATAATAGAATAATTGCGATGACGTGTTGTCAGAAGTATATTCTATTGAAAGATATAAATAGATGAGATAAATAAATTAATAAGTCATATTATGAAATCAGAATAGAAAATTGTTTGACATTAGGTAATCCCTTATGTAAACCTGTAAAGATGACTAATCATAGAAAGATAAGTGGCAAGTGGAGAAAAATATTATTGCAACAAAAACATTACATTAAGAACTACAATATATTATACAGTATGTTAACGTAACATGCAGTTAAAATAAATAATATTAAAATCTGTAGTATTTGTTATATTAGTCTCTCTATATTTAACAAGATGAAAAGGAAACAAAACTAAATTTTTAAATATCACAACTTAATAATTATTACAAGCAAACATAATTAAGTTATTAATAGGTATTTTTATGAACGCTGTGTTGTGACTCTTTTGAGATATCAAATATATATACCTTTGGAAAAGGTATATTGGTAGCGATGTAGGATATTATAGATAAAGTTGCGTGTAATGTAGGAGATACTGTACTAACTATGAGTATTTAGTAATGATGTGGGACTGAGAATTGCTTACTGTAGATATGTTAAAATATTGTTCATATACTTCCAGAACACTTATACAATTATATATACAAATCATGCATATATGTTTTCAGAGTATATGTTTTATCTCTTATTGGTTTAGTTTATAGCGCACACGGTGATAAATAATGAACCAGTCTTGAACATCTGCTTAATCATTCTAAATCCGATTGGAAATACAAAAATTAAAATACAAAAATATATTGTTTTCGAAATTTATTAGAGCTAATAGACAAACGACTTACTATTACGAGGAATGTAGACCCTAATATATTTGGTAGATAGATACCTACACAGTATTACATTTTCATCAAACGGGTTATAACTGTATAAGAGACAAACATATTTATCACGTTAAAACAAAAACTGGGATTTTATTAAATACGGTATTTGTTATACAACACGAAGGTACTAAAGCCAGTATTTCTAATTTTACACACCCAACCTGTGGATACAATTTTGTATGTAAATACATGTTATATTATTTCCAACTCAAATATCAATTTGTAACAAATCCATACGGCTTCAAATCAGCACAATTATTTTGTACCCCAGATAAGTAAGCTGGCACATTGAAGTTAAAGTCACTTGATATTTCAATTATGCTTAATTACGTTTTCCTATAAGTAGAACTATGAAACTTTAGTAAATATAAATGCTATGTACTTTTTTAAATTAGAGTGATTTATTGTTGTTAGGTTGTTTTTTCAATCCATATAGGATTAATGCACACTTAAAGTTATATGTGATCCGCGAAGCCAGTTTTCAAATACTTAATACAAATATTTACTAGAACACTTTAGCCTGATTTGCGTGTCAACTTTATATTATTACGCTCGATGACTTGTGAAATTGATACATACATGTTAATATACAATGTGTTCCAAATTTTATGCACACTGAAGAGATATTGGAAACTATAGGAGATACAGCAAAGATTAAACGGATAAAGTTTTGCATAATAACAAGACCAAAAAATCTATGTGGTTAAGTTCATTGTTTAAATTAATAAATAATATAATATAAAACAATTACTTTTTGTATACGAGTGAGAATGTAAAGATAATTATATTAAAGCCTTTATTAATTAATGGATACCAAGTTTAATAGCATATCAACACTTAAAATGCACATTTCTAATGCCTTTTGAATCACTGTTTAAATTATAAAAAATAAAATCTATATTAACACAATAATGATTTCTTACAAAATGTTGGATATATGTGTGTTCCATTTGTTGTGATTGAGATGGCTCATAGCATAACTAATGAACAAAACTTTAGTCGAGCCATATTTATGTTATTGACCAAAAAGCGCAAGAGATACAAAGAGAGCTACTAAAGACAAGTATATTGGACAATATCATGTTATTGACCCTCCCTAACGTTACAAGTTCCAGGGGTTGTTTGTTGCCAGCTCATTTTGTTTACAATCCTCAAACCTCAAAATTAGAATTGTATCTTAAAATAATGTCTATGTTTAAATTGTGGACTTAATGCTTAAAACTATGCACTAACAAATAATGTCATAAAATTTTAATCATTCACTCTAAACTAATCTGATGTCCTTTTCTCTCACAGAGTAGAACAATACGAGTATAACTATGAAATTTGTATAAATTTGTAGAGTTAATTTACAAATATAATACAAACATAATATTTTCACTCTCAATAATGCTGTAGCCTGAATAATTTAAAAAATATGAAGGTAAACAAATGACGTTGACCGCTAAATTATATTTACACTCGCGTAACTAATACAAAATACAATTAATACCGTTTAATATCTACCTATCTAGTAAGTTTTTAGTTAAAAAATAATTTAAACTGTTTTTGAACTGATTCTTCAATAACTCATTTTTCCAAAAGGTGTAATTTTATCCAGACGTAAACTAAACTGACAAATTTAATTCTTGAAATTGTGAAATACTTAAAACAAAATAGGTCTATTGCCATATTGCAGCTATGGCAATAGATTTAAAAATGTATCATAACGAATATATTATCGAAATTATTGTTATGAATGTGACTGTCGTCGTAGTCTTAGGGCAGCAAAATTAAACTTCACCTGAAGAAACAGAAAAGTCTCTTTAATTATTTAGTCGATTTTCCTAGACCCTGTATGACACCCAAATCCAAACTAAATAATGATGTAGATCCTACTAAAAGTATATAATCTTATTTTCATTCGTGTGACAAAATAATTATCTGCAATCTCAAAGGAAATAAAGGAAATTCGTCATTCCCCCAGAGAGGTGTGCGAAAGGTGCAATATGCATTAAATAGACAGTAGCGAACATTGATATCAATCTCTGAGATGCGCTTAGAGCATCAATAAATAGAAAAGGTTGTCCAGTATATATCATATGGTATGAAGGCATGTTCCATCCATAATTTCCAAATGACTGTAGGACTGTAGGTCCACGCCTAGTTTTGACGAGGATGGCGGATGTCACTTTTCTGCATGGCAGGACAGTTAGTGAACTCCGACACCCGTGGACTAATCGACCTACTTTTCAAAAGTGACCTGGCTGTGCACTTTTCTACCTGCACTCATTCTTCATTCTGATCAGTGATGCTTCCACTATATTCGTACAGCGTAAGGCAGTAAATTCGCTAAGGCAGTAAATATTAAAAACACTTTACTCAAACCAAACGTCAAGCTATCACATATAAGGTAGATTACTAATTTGAATTATATTTAAACAAATTCCACACACCACTATATTACAATCTGAGTAATTCAGTGTTGTCCTAATGAATTATAAACAACTACAGTAAGTTAGTATTAATTATTCCTTCTCTTGCTCCATAGTTAGCATACTACTGCATATGTGAGTAGACACTTACACGTTAATAGACATAGATAGTTTATTGTTTTATTAACACTGGTAATAATTAAAACAACAATTTAGATTATATCTAATATACAATGTTTATAGTTGTATCAAATTATTTTAAATAAGTAACTATACTCAGACAAAATATTTTATTACTTTAAATAGTGGCTCTTGGCCTATAAACCAAAAATTAAACGAAAACGTATCTGCCTATAGAGACATACATGCCACTAAAAAAGGTTGTAAATATCAATCAAACAGCGTTTCAACGAAGATCGGATACAAGAGATTTTCTAGATTTTCATCGCTATATGCCGTTACGACATATTGTAAAGTTCTTTCAAATAGTGATCCAGGAAAGACAGGAGATAATATTTTTGGTTACGAGCAGTTACCACCGACATCAAAACCAACAAGTTCCTTAAACCCAATATATCCTTAAACCATACTATTTTTATTCCTCTTGAAAATAAACCTTGAACTGATTAAAATATCGTAGTTAATAAAAAAACACAAGTGCTTTAAGGTTTTTGAAACGTACCCGATTACAACTCATGTTACAACTAGTAGTTCCCCGTGGTTTCGCACGCAATATCGTAGGCTTTTGTATGAACAATTCTGGTTCGAGTAAATTATATATCCGATGTTGAGGTTTTCTTGTTCCTACGATCAAGGAAATATGTCTAAAAGTGTATACTTATGGCCATTGTAATTTATTCCAGGCTAATATATTCTGTGCCTTCGTTGATGTTGCCTTGTTTCCTCGGTAAATGACATAAAATATAATATTAAAAGTGTAAAAAGTCGAAATTTTGAAATAGAAACTTATACCTTGTGACACCTCAAATTGAAGCTCATAAAAATGCTGTATTATGGCTCAAAAATTGAAGTCGGCCAAGCCGTTTAGTATCAGCAGCCAATAATGTAACTTTTTACACAACAATTATTAGTCTACAAACTGCTGTACTACTGCTAATAACAACAAAATACTCCCTGAATACTGTTGAAAATCCTTTGCAAACTTCAAATAAAATTTAAAAATTGGTGGCCATTGTTGTTCATAAAAAAACCTATTTTCAAATTCTTGCCTAATCTTTCTAAAAGTTTCTGTGGTTAAGCGTCTGCACTCAGTAGTGATCCTGTTTTTCAAGTCGTGGACACCAGTGGGATGTATTTTAAAAACTACTCATTTCAAGTGACCCACAAAAAAAGTCTAAGAGTATTAAGTCTTGCCAGCCACTCAATTGATCCTCATCTACCGATCCAACAGGAAGGGCATAATGTGGAGAAGCTCCATCTTGTTGAAAATATAACATATAGGCATCTAAATTTAACTGACCTACTACATTTACTTGGTTTTCAAGTGTTTCCACAATAAGAGAGTAAATTAAAGTAACTTTAGCCTAAGTAATTAAAGAATCGTAATTAGATATGCAATAAAACACTATTGGTTTACCTTTCCAAATATGTATGGTTATAGGACTAATAAATCCGTGAAAAATCACGTGAAATGTTAGATACTGAAAACACTAGATTGGAGAACACTGTTGGATAGAAGACCACATGATGTTAAGGTGATGACAACCCAGTTACGAAGGTAAGGTGTTCCGTTGTGATGAGAGGATTGTGGGGGATGACAATAATGTTGGTAGGGTGGGGGGTCGGACGGGGGGCATTTCCGATCACCTGTAATTCTCCCCACCCCGGCTCCATCACACCGCTTTCTAACCTTAATGAGATACTGCGTGTAACCTTACGTCAAAGATTTTCGAGGTAAAATAATTTTATATATATTATTACTATATATTATTATATTAAATTTTATATATTACAAAATAGACTCTATTAGCTTTCTATCTTATATAAGGCATTCTCAAATATAAATAAACTTGTAGGCTTTATGTTCTAAAATAGCCATGACCAATGTAGAAAATATCCGGTACTGAAGACGCCAATATAATTAAAGTTTTATATTTCTCTGAAATTACCCAGGTAAAGAACTTACATAACCCGTGGATATTGAACTTTCCATAGTTATGTTCGTATCGATGTCAACGCTAAATAAGTATTTTAATACTGAAGTATTGCCAGACAGGGTACAACAAAACTAATTCGCCGTAACAAAACTTAAGTATATATATAAGTACATATAAGTGTTTTATTGTATATTTAAACAAGACATAATTACTCACTTAATCAATTCTTTTTTTCTCCGTAACTTTTTTTAATTCTTATAACAAAATAATTGGTATATTATAATAAATCTAAACTGTTTATTCATTTTTTTTAAGTGCCTATCCAATGAATAAAAGGAAAGTGTTTTACAATATAATGGCATAATATTACAGTAGATTACACATGTTAGTAGAAAAATGATAATGTAAGTTCAGTTGATATTCGATATATATATATTGCATGTATTTAATATGATTAAATATTTTACTGTTAATCCGTTTTTGAGTATTTTAATGGGCGACGAAAGCTGCTAGAAAATTTAAAACACACCACCCAAAACATATAAATAAATTTATTTTTACATATATTATCTTATCTGTATAATGCCATAAAATATTCAATTATTATTCGTGTTTTGATGCAACATGGTTATTTTATTTGTGTTGTATGTTTAAATGCTGAATAAAGCATAAACGCTCGTATTTGTAAAAAATGTTTCCTATAACCGAGAAACCGCGGAAACAAGAAATCGTTGGCCATATTGGAAATTATAATAGATTGGGACAGATTAATGAACTTGTATATGGATATGACAAGTACAATTATTATGTATAGCAGGTTTATTTCTAATTAGTTAGGAATTATAAAATATAACGTTCACGTATAGTTTTGATTTACATTATGTATTTTTTTCGTATTGCAATAAATAAATATAATTTGGGTGCTGATGACTCCGTAGATTTTTATATATACGCACTGAATATTTGGATTTTGAGTGTACACAAAACGTGACAGATCTTGGGAATAACTGAAGTGGTTTAAATTTAAATCCCCATTTATTGAATTCTCAATTAAAAGAGCAATAAACACGTATATGAACGGTGTAAAACTAATATTGATAAATAGAAACTTTATAAAGCTTTATTAACGTATAATCTAAAACTTGATACCTATTAGTTAAACTTGCCATTACAAATAATTCTTATTGCACATTTTTAAGGGAATACTAAATGAAATTCTTATAGATGTTATCTGAAAACACCTTAAATTAGTTTTGGCCACTAGAAAAGTTAATCCTGCATTTTGTCTTACTGGAGTGAGCCTGGAAGTTCTTTTATTGCAGTGATAATGACGAATTTGTGAGGCAATGAGGGGAGGGTTGTTGAAGAAGTTGTCAAACTTAAAATATTGTCATAAAACCAGGAATAAAGACAAAAGAATCATATAGCTGTAGGCCTATATATATATATTATTTCTAGATGCATTTTTCAACAAAACATGGGTTTAACAAACAGTTTAGCTTGTATAAATAAAGAAAAGTATAAGTAGGCTATGTATGTACAATTCTCGAACGGGCTTTGTATTGTTAAAATAGTAGGGCAGAGTTGTTTTTTTTTATTAATTTTATGTCACCTGCCTCGTATTTATTAATTTGAGAATATAAAAATGCATATAACAGAAACTAATATATTATGATTTAACAAGCAGAGTTATCACTCATCTC
The DNA here is from genome assembly GCF_021130785.1 of Homalodisca vitripennis. Taxonomy (NCBI): domain Eukaryota; kingdom Metazoa; phylum Arthropoda; class Insecta; order Hemiptera; family Cicadellidae; genus Homalodisca; species Homalodisca vitripennis. Next base: position 116,038,838 of record NC_060208.1, read on the forward strand.
AATTAAACTGTGCATCCTTGCAAATAGAAAAATCTACCTCAATGGATACAGTTTATACGGTTCAAATTGACGCTTTTTGGTTAATTTCAACTGCATGGCTAGGGTGGCTTAACAAGTATGGATGTAGCTTGTAATTAACAATTTTAAAACAACTTTATTATAGTGCAAACTAAGCATATTTATGTACACACTGTAATGATAACAGCACATTTACGTTTGTCATATAAATAAAAAATGTGTTTATTTCAATTAATTTTGGGTAAGTTACGTAAATAGGAAATAATGTTATTTGTTATAGTAGTTCAATATTTATGTTAACTATTTAAGCATAAAATGAGTTAAAATACTTGCCTTTATTAATACAACTCAACTTTTTGTCGTAATTCAGAACACTGATCAATTTATTTGACTATAGTATATATATATATATATATATATATATATATATATATATATATATATATATATATATATATATATATTATATACATAGATGGAATTAGAATAGAAATCCAGGGGAATGTAAGATTGTAGTAGTTTTAATGATTTGCGTAGCAAAAGAATTCACTGAAAATGCTAAATCTTCTAATACACCATTTTTGGTTTTAATTTAAAAACGATTTTAACCAAAATAAAAATAAAAATATTAAGAGTTGTGGTAAAATATTCACAATTATCTTTTTGTGAGAAACATACACTACTATGTGAATTAAAAATATTGCTAGGTCAACAAATCACTAATGACATTTTTAATTATAAATTTATTTGTAACAAAGTAAATCACGAGAAATGTGTGTTACCTCAAGTAGTTTTAGAGATATATACATTTTTGTGTTTTAAAGACAAAGGAAATTAAACTTGTGGTTACCGTGGGTTGATAACACATAAAAAATACAAACCTATATTATAACAATAAAATATCATAAAAGGCAAATTGTTTTATTTTATCTGTAATATTTTACATATTTTAATAAAAAAAGAACTCACTCAAGTGATTTTTGTTAAAACGTTCCTATTTTACTCTAAATATTAGACTACGATATTTGTTAATAGAAAACATAAAACAAATATAAAACACCAGCACACGATTTTTAGAAACTGAAAAAGTTATTTAACTGACTATATAAATCTCTTAATTTGCCTAAAAGCTTTCTGCTCCATAAGTCAGTCATTCTTTTTTGCTCTACCTTTTACAGTAACTAGACTTGTCTTAGCTTTTTCTATACTCCTTTTATTTAATCGTTGTCCTACCAGGTTCATTATTGCTAATAAAAATATAGATATTTCACATGTAACAAAACGTAATAAACTAATGTGTAAAACCATTTATGTGATTGCTGAAACAACAGACCGAGGCACTCATCCGAGCCACTCTACATCAGTACTGATATAGTAGCTGATCATAAATAAAGTTTAATTTAAATACTGTTTTCCTAAAAGAGGACATCGTAAGGAATGATAAGAACATTTTTAAATCAATCCAATACACTTTTTTAACGATTTTCAGTAGGGAACATCCATTATAATTATTCATTATCAACATGTTTCTACTTTCGATAGAACTAATTGAACGACATTTTTATTTTTACATTGTTATCAGGGCTTTTAAAGAAAAAAGGAAAGAATGAGTTAATATTTATGAAAATGTGGAGACCTCCGGTTTTGGTAAAGGAGAAAATATTAACCCACGACTTGGCCCCAAACAATGTCTACAGTATTCAACTTCTTGACTTCAGAGTTAAACAAATGACTCTTGATAATCTGTACCTTGAATAAGGAGAGGTCTGTGTAGCTTGCAAACTCTGGCCACTTCCGTTAATGTTTAAGTTATGGTATAGATTGAGCTGGACACACGTTTTCTGCTTTGTATCCTTGGTGGAAGTAAGTTGGTTTTAATGGAAAAGACATATTTTGTATACTTCCACATAAAATTTATTAAAATAGCGCTTTCGCCGGTTAAGGGCATCATCAGTTTGACATTGTTTACAGAAAAAAAATTATGTGTAAAATAGAAGAAACATATGATAAAATAGAATAAAATTTAAAACTAACTGTAAAGACCAAAAAAACTAATAAATTATAAAAGAATTATGTAGAAAAATATGGTTTGCAATTCATAATTTTGGAATGGATTTCTTTTTTCACTAATGGTATAAAAATATCACTGAAATTTATGGAAGGTTGGGAAATACAATTATCTTTTAAAACTGTCATACACGCACTTTCAATTTTATTTCTTTTAGTCCAGGAAGATTCTTTAAACACAACACTAGACGATTCAAAATTTATATGATGATTTTCTTTTACTGCATGTTCAACTAATTTAGATTTTTCAATATTTTCTTTTTTATAATTATAAAATATGTTCTTTTACTCTAATTTCCACAGGTCTTGATGTTTGGCCGATATACGCCTTGTTGCAACCACAGTCAATTTTGTATATCACATTCTTGGTTTCTTGATGTTTGTTTTTCGGTTTTAATTTTGTTAAGTAACTTCTTATATTATTTTGGGACTTAAAAACAGTGCGGATGTTAAATTTATAATTTATTCTACGAATTTTTTCTGATGTTCCTTTTACATAAGGAAATAGTTACGGTAGTGAGATATTTAGGATTGTCTGTTTTGGTAAATTTGCTTGCAAATTTTTGTTTTTAGCCTTAGCTCGTTCAATAATTGATGGAGGGTAGTTGTTTTTAATCAAAAGTTCTGTAGTATAATTTTCTCCTAAAATTTTATCTTTGTTATCAGTTACCAAATTATTAATCTTCTGAAACAAAATTTTGTACTAATCCAATTTTTACATGTTGAGGATGATTTGAATTATAATTAAGGTACTGTCCACTGAAAGTCTTCTTGTAAAATAATGTTGTTTTAATTGTGTTTTCTTTTGTTTTTGTTATCAAAATATCAAGAAACGGAATTTCACTGTTAACCTCATTTTCAATAGTAAATTTTATCGATGGTCTAATTGAATTGATGTGTTTTAAAAATTCGTCTTGGATGTTAATTTTATTTTCCCATACACAAAAAAGACATCATCAACATACCGTAACCAAATTTTGGGTTTAATACTCCAATTTTCAAAAGCAATGTCTTCAAAGTGGTCCATAAATATGTTGCTAATTATTGGGCTGAGAACACCACCCATAGGTAAAACCGGATACTTGATTGTAAAATCTATCTTTTAACTGAAAATAGTTGTGGCTAACACATACAGTAAGAAGTTCCATTACACAGTTAATAGATAATGTTGTTCTCATACTGAAGTTGTTATCATTAGAAAGTCGTTGTCTAATCAGACACAAAGCTTCAGAGACAGGTACATTTGTAAACAGACTATTTACGTCGTAGCTGACCATAAATATCACTGTAATCAATATTTAATATTTTTTTATTTTATTGATAAAAATCTTCTGAATTCTTGATGTAAGAATTAGCTTGTCCAAATAATGGACTAATAATAGGTAACAAAAATTTTGATAACTTTGATACAGGAGAGTCAATGGAACTTACTATTGGCCTAAGAGGAATTAAATCTTTGTGAATTTTCGGTAGTCCATACAAATGTGGTGGCTTTGAATATTGAGGGCTTAATTTTACAATAAGAGGTTTACCTAGTTCATTTTCATGCTTTTTTTAGTGTCTGTTTTATTAATTTTCTCAATTTTTACTGTAGGATCCTTATTTATTGAAGTATATTCATCACAGTTAACTAATTTATTAATTTTACTATCATACTCTTCCTTGTCCAAGATAACTGTAACTTTACCCTTATCAGCAGGAAGAATTACTATGGATTCATCATTTCTTATCGATTTAAGAGCACTTAATCTCTGTGAAAGTAAGATTGCTTTTGGGTCTATTTGAATTTTCCAGTGTTTGTCGGATCAAAGCCCGGTAATAGTCTTGCTGTTCAGGAGGTAATAGATTAGCAGCTGAATCTGTTGGCATAACTATATCCACGCATGAAAAGTGTCCATTTGATATTGAAAAATTTAGGCCTTTGCTCAAACAAGTTTAACTCACAATCTGTCATCGATTTGTTAGAAAGATTAAGAACAAACTGATTATTATTTGTCTGGTTATTATCGGAGTAAGGTAATTCGGAATCAGTAAAAAGGACATATTATTTTATTGGCATTACAAAGCCTTACAATCTTTGATACTTGTTTAGTAAAAACATTATGAATCGTATCACTGACAATATCAAAAGTTTCTTCTTGAAATATATCTAATTCAATGGGATGTAATCTCAAAATGAGTAGTTCATGAATAATTTTAAGATATGTACTAACATTGTCTCTCAATTGATACCAATGTTTGATCTCTTCTGTTAGCCATACTTTCTTAGCCTTATATAGGCAGATTTTGATGAACGAGATTTAGAGTTAATTTTGATTTGGATATAATTAGGAAATATATTTAACTTACGGCATTGGTTATTGAACCAATATGTTGTGTGCATAATCTTTGTTTTGTTTTAAGTTTCCTGTGCAAAACACATAGTCGTCCCGTGTCGCTTTCTTCCAAGAGTTTTTAATTTTTCTGCTTTGTATCCTTGGTGGTGAAGTAAGTTGGGTTTTAATGGCTTCCAAGAGTTTTTCATTTTCTGCTTTGTATCCTTGGTGGAAGTAAGTTGGTTTTAATGGCTTCCAAGAGTTTTTCATTTTCTGCTTTGTATCCTTGGTGGAAAGTAAGTTGGTTTTAATGGCTTCCAAGAGTTTTTCATTTTCTGCTTTGTATCCTTGGTGGAAGTAAGTTGGTTTTAATGGCTTCCAAGAGTTTTTTCATTTTCCGCTTTGTATCCTTGGTATTTGTTTCAGAAGATTAATAATTTGGTAACTGATAACAAAGATAAAATTTTAGGAGAAAATTATACTACAGAACTTTTGATTAAAAACAACTACCCCTCCATCAATTATTGAACGAGCTAAGGCTAAAAACAAAAATTTGCAAGCAAATTACCAAAACAGACAATCTAAATATCTCACTACCGTAACTATTCATTATGTAAAAGGAACATCAGAAAAAATTCGTAGAAATAAATTATAAATTTAACATCCGCACTGTTTTTAAGTCCCAAAATAATATAAGAAGTTACTTAACAAAATTAAAACCGAAAAACAAACATCAAGAAACCAAGAATGTGATATACAAAATTGGACTGTGGTTGCAACAAGACGTATATCGGGCCAAACATCAAGACCTGTGGAAATTAGAGTAAAAGAACATATTTATAATTATAAAAAAGAAAATATTGAAAAATCTAAATTAGTTGAACATGCAGTAAAAGAAAATCATCATATAAATTTTGAATCGTCTAGTGTTGTGTTTAAAGAATCTTCCTGGACTAAAAGAAATAAAATTGAAAGTGCGTGTATGACAGTTTTAAAAGATAATTGTATTTCCCAACCTTCCATAAATTTCAGTGATATTTTTATACCATTAGTAAAAAAGAAATCCATTCCAAAATTATGAATTGCAAACCATATTTTTCTACATAATTCTTTTATAATTTATTAGTTTTTGGTCTTTACAGTTAGTTTTAAATTTTATTCTATTTTATCATATGTTTCTTCTATTTTATACATATGTTTTTTTCTGTAAACAATGTCAAACTGATGATGCCTTAACCGGCGAAAGCGCTATTTTAATAAATTTTATGTGGAAGTATACAAAATATGTCTTTTCCATTAAAACTGGACACACGTGACTAGAATATGAGTGGTCATGGTCCTTTAGTCATTAATATGACTTCTTGTACGAAATATAGTCATTGTGACCATTACCGTTGCTACGGGTAAATTAATGTGTGCTTCTTCTCTGTACATATAGGGCGCTCAAGAGTCCGTATGCACTAGTTATTTTTGAACGAATTATGACTGCATTAATGGGTTGTATTTTTTCGTGAACACAAATTAGAGAGGATGTCCTCAGAAAAAGGCCACGTCTCAATTCCTTCTTGAATGAGGAATCTCTTCGCCCGTGTGGAATATAAGAGGAAAGGAAACAAAATCACAATATTTTGTACGCAAATTTAAATGTTATTATCTTTAGTAGAAAGTATCATAGTTCGTTCTGTACTTTTTAATCTTAAAGTACTTGCAAAATGAGTTCTATTTTCTCTTTTTTAATGTTAATATGGTACACTGTCCTTTATAAGTATACGTGTAGGATTGTGCCCCTGCCGTGCCCTGTTTTAAAGTGGTCTTTATCCATGCGATCCGGTACTGCTGGGTGAGTAATGATCCGATTCACTAGTAAACTTTGAACTTTGAGGTATTTAAACAAACTGTAACAAAATCCATCATCGTTAGCTACCTGTAGCTTGCACACGGGACCTGGTCTACCCAACTGCCGGCGCTGCCGTGATTGATAACGTTTGTGAGGTTCTCGTGAATATAATATGACAGGACTATCAGTTTTATATGTTTTCATGTTTTATTTCTTTATCACATTTTGTGTTTTTCTGTTTCTATGGATTTTCGTTGATGAAAAGCCTGATGGTAACGTTGACAGAATCATTACTAACCTTTTAGTTTATTATTTTCCATAACACTTTGTTTATGTCGGGCTAAAACAAGTGGTCATTGTATTGATAGACTTAAGTTGCTGTAAATATTACAATGGCTGTGAAGTAAACAAGTGTGTTGCCTGAAGATTGTTTTAGAAACTATAAAGAATTGAGAGTTTAAAGTAGATATTACTAAGCACACATAAAAATAAAAATATTAATTGCATGTATGCTAATTAATAGATAAATTTAATCTATGTTCCATTAAACTTAGTAAAATAATACTTAATTACTTGTCCGGTGTATCCTGAGAAGTTTTTGGCTTCACTATAAATGTCTCTCCATTCCGCTGTACCCTTGTTTCCCTAAGTGTAGTTGACAGTCTGCAAGTATAATATAATATATATTTAGATAAAATGGCAAATAGTAATATATACGCCGCGACGACACAAAAGCAATAGAGACCGCAAGTCAAGGATAACTGAATTGAAGAGTTTTCTTGAATCTAAAAATTTAGAAAATGTATAGTCAAGATTGAACCTCAGTACTTAGAACTTATTAGATTATATTAGAATTTAGATATTATTAGAAGCTACATATTAATAAAACGAATTACATTAATGTACCTTCAGCGTTACATATACACAGCAATAATTTATACACTAAAATTCAGAACTTACACTGCTTGAGTTGTAAATTTATGGGTAGGTGCATAAGGTAGTGGTTCCCTTCAATTGACAAATTATAAATATTCACTAGACTCTTGACTTGTACAGGAATGTGTGGTATATATTTAAAAGGGAAAATACCGAAGGAGAGTTTGTTACACATGCGTTACGACTCCTTTAAATAACATTTATTTGTGGGTTCTCAAGGGATTCAAACGCCCGAAAAATATAGAAATGATGAATATTTTAGACACTGATAAAGGAAATTTGGCAGTTATGTGGTAGAGATGCCTGCAATAGTAATGATGTTCCACAAAGGAAGACACAATAATAAATTTATTTAACAGATTTTTTGCTTATTGTTGTATTTTGCATTTTGTTTTGTTCCTCGTATGATTAAGCTCTCTATCACGCACTGACATTGAACTCATGTTGCGGTGACTGTGCCTGACATGCAGAGAGAGAGTCACCTTATCGCGTCATCTGATGCCTTAATGTCTGGTTATACCCGGGTCAGTCGCTTTGGAACGTTTTATTTCTTGTTTTCTACTATCGATTTCCTTCCACGAATATTTCTTAGCAATACAAGGGTACGCCACAACACACGTCACGTAACACGTCTCGCTGAGGCTGCTTTCAAAATTTAAAACCAAATCATACTTTGATCATTTTAGAGATGTCCTCCGGACAGATTTTGTCAGCCTACTGAGTGAGGCTTCAATGACGCCCAGCCAAATACTGACTGTACGAATGCATTTGCTCGTTGCCATATGGTTTCTTATGAAAATAATGTATAAATATTCGTTAACGCTAAGCCGATTCCATTGGAGTGATATGCATCAAACATCGAACTCAGTGTTGCCTATAAGGAAATGAAGTTTCTTGCACACTTCTAAGTCTATAGGTTAGTTTGTTTTTAAAACATTGTGCGGATAGATAGACTGACATACAGTCATAAATTAGATTTGTCCAGCACCTCGAGTTATACACTTCGCTGACGCTCAGCCAATAATGGAGTTGAAGTACCTTTTCCACACTATTACCTTACATTTTAATAATCCTAATTTTGCTTCTTAACTCGGCAGCTTTAATAATAGTGAAAGGGAAAATAGCACGAAAAAAATAACCTTCCTAAGTTATAGAAGGCATCAACCTATTTTAAAGACGATGGATTAATAATTTATCTCTTTTAAATTAAAAAAATGTGCTACGTTTTTTTATGAAAATCGATAAAAAAACATATTTACAGTTTACACTGTTAGATTCACATGATATATAACTCCATGGCATCAATAAATCCAATAAGACCTTTCTATTTACAGACAACACTGTTTATAGTTTATACAAGAATATCACAGAAAATAAGGTGCATTAGTACAAGACTGGTTAAAGTAAGTCACGAAGAGTAAATGCAGGGAGTTAAATCTGCCGGTGTTAGTTTTAACTGTCTAAAACTAGGTCACACTATGTCGCATTGTCCATCAGAACGTTACAGTCAATCTTATATCAAACAAAATACTCTGAAGGAGAAGGTCGATTAAGCTTCTGAATTAAAACAGATTTGTCAATCCGAAACTACAAAATTACATTTACAACTGTGAAACATGTCTTTTTCAGCAGTAATAGTAAATATTAGTGGCTCAGCCGGCTAAATATCTAAAACACTTTTTGATAGTGTATCACAATGATGTTTCATAAGATAAACAATTGTTTTACTAAAAAAATACGGTAAATACAATTAATATTTATCAACTGATAAATATAACGTCAGCAAACATTCTTGATTTGGTAAACGAAAAATGAAGCTTTGTATTATTTAGTTTTTAGACTAACTTGACATTTTTTGTAGTCATTAAAATTACTAGAATTAAAAAAAAATTAGTCAAAAATCAGAAAAGATTAAGAAGGGGAAATTAGTGGAACCTAATCTAATTAAGGAGGATTCTTCGTAAATTGTACATCAGCTCAAAAGGACATTTGCAAAATCCGTCTAGAGAGTAGCGATATAGTTGAATTGCTTTTTAAAATGAAATGACGAAAATCTTTGTGGTGAGGTTTTGATAGAGACAGATATGGTAGATGTGCTTGTAAGCCAACGTTGAATCTTGATGGAAAGCTCTAAATTCTGTCGTTACCAAATGATCAACATAGTTGACATGGATGTGGTAAGATAGCGCACGTAGGGCAATTATGTATATTGAGCTCAGCTTTACTTCACCTAACGTATGGTGCAGTACATATAGGAGCTATACGATATTTTTACTACAGGATCAAAATCCGTCTTCGATAAAGATTTTATGAAAAGTATCTAGTCGAGACTCAACCCTCCTCCACAAGGGACGCTACACATGGGAAGTGACAGTAACCTATCTCATGTGAGTGGCTTCGATAACGTTTAGAGAGTTAAGGGATCATTTCAGTGAAACGAACTTGAGTTGTATCCCATAAGATTAATGTTAAATATTTAACACGTTTACGTCTTTAATTTTATTCGGAGAATTATGGCAGATGTTCCATTAAAACCTATTATTAATATGCTCTGTAAATAATGTAATTTTTTATTATGATGTAAATCGTTTTAGATGTTTCCTAATATTTTATAACAATATTGAACTACTAAAACACGATTGGATGAGTATTAATAATATCTTTAGGATCATAAATCTACAGTACTACGATGATAAATTTGGGTTAAAAAGAGTTTGAGATTTAACATAGTTGTTACGGGGCTAAAATAAACATACCCGCTAGTAAAGTCGACTCGAAATGATAATATAAACTCAAGTTAAAGCAGTTCTTAACTTTAAGACTCCCTCTTTCAAATGAACCCTCTGATATTTCTCCCCTAAGTCCAGTTCACTTCTTTGTGTTCATTAAAATGTCGAGGAGTTATTATTGTAGTTATTCGTAACTAGACTTTATTGCTTTAAATGTGTTTGCTCATTCAAACATCATACAACATATACAGTTATGCTGTCTGAGTAAAATATTATTCAAGTCATCACCTTCATGTTGTTTATGTTAATTCACTTAGCTACAAACTTTTATCTACTTACGTATAGATCCTCTGTAAATTTAATACAATTTATGTATACTCGAATAATTGTTCTTTTAAAATTTGTATTGTTAAAATAATCCAGAAAGGTTGAAATTTTCAAAATCTGTATACGGAAATATAAAGTAGAAACTATTTATCATAGCGAAATAGCTAAAACGGTGATTTACTAGATAAATTGTTTCATGTACTTTTATTATTTATTTAAAATTTCTTACAGAGTGAAATTGACATATTACGCTACTCTAGAACGTAAATTACAGCAGGATCTTGATGATCAAACTTTGTTACTAAACAAATTTGAGACTGATGAGGGTTTGTAGTTTTGGTGGAGTGTTTAATTCAATACTGGAACCCCTCCGAGCGAATGAGCTGTAGCTAAAAAAGGAACATACGTGATCTTAGTTCATAGTCGAAGATTCACTTTTTATACGTTATCTGGTTTATATTGCGTTGGAACATTGCCATTACAGCTAAACGTATAAAATAATTTGGTATTTTGAAAAACCAAACATAATAATTAAACATTTATTAATAATGTTTTTGGAAACAGGTTTTCTGAATTCCGAATTGTATTATGTATTCTGTATGAATTTGTCACCGAAATACATGCAGTAACACATAATTTAACACAAGCGCATGTACAATCTCCATTCCTATTTCCAAGATTTAATAAATGAAACTAAAAAAATAACGACGAGAGAAAACAGTTCAACAAAGAATACAGCTAATTAGTTAAAAAGCTGACTGACATCCTGAGTAAAGAAGTCAAATTAATCAGTATGTATTGGTTCTGTTATTACATATACTGGAGTGCACAAATAACAAAATTCCTTCAATAGTAGGAATTAATTTTGGGTGTTGGTTTTTACTGGGTTGGTAGCAGTAGATTTTTAAGGTCACAATCTGATCGATCAACAAAAAACTAAGTGCACTCTAAGTGGAATTGTATGTCCTGGGAGTTCCAAAAACCCTGATAGATTTCGGCTACTTATGTATATACTCGTACATACACACACTGAACAGAATGTAATTTTAATTCAGAACGATCAGCATTTTTAGCAGCATTTCAGAAATAAGTAATCGGTGGCCACTAAGTGCAGACGCGTTTCGCAAAAGAGGTGCTGTAAAAGTTTTAAATAACATTTGTCCGAGAAATATAGTTTAAATCAAATTTTCACCGATCTTATTAAAACACAATTATACAATGTCTTCTTATATTTAATAATTACTTACAGTTAGAGAATATTCTTGTCTATAACGTAGACCCAGTCCTGCTCAGGTCGACCGTATGCTTCGTTAAAATATCTCAGAAGTTCTCGTGCTAGGTTTTCTTGATTGGATACTGTTATAAATCGTTCTACTCCTAATAATAATAGTTTGACATAATAGTTTATACGCAAATAACATTCCTTGGTATTCTATCATGATATGAAAAGCATAATTTAATTTAAGTAAAATTATTTAACTACAAATCTACTCTATGTTAGTACGTGATTTGCCACGTGGCAACCAATGTACGTGATCTACGTTCGATGGAAGAGCATGATCACATAATTACATAATCACACGTCACAATTCACATTATTATGTACACGTGCGGATGTAATAACACTGTATGTTTGCCCTGTATATGCATCTGTTTGTGCTACACCACAATGATGAGCATTTGTTACCATAAATATCTCGAATATATGTCCTGTAGAGCGTACATCAGGCGATATCAAGCAAGGGTGTCAGGTTCTCTTTGCAAGCATTTAAAAGTAAGCAGAGGTGCTTATTATGTGAGAATATTTTACAATTCTATATTTATATTGCATTTGTTGATAATTTTTCAAGGGTAGATGAACTTAAAATTGAATGAGAGGCTGTCTAGATGAACAAGAATATAATTTTTGTATTATTGTTTGTTATTTAAAAAAATTAAAAATATAAATTCTTTTGTAATTTTACAATATTCCGCAGTAAGAAGAAAATCGTAGCATGCATACATTTTTATACAAACTGAGTACAATCATATGAAAAATCATCACGTAACTTCTATACATAAAGTTAAAAGAAAACGAGTGGAAGGTCAATGTTAAAAATCAGTGACAAAATTTGAATTCAGCGAAATCTTCCGATGTAGTAGACTCCCTAGTTTACTGGAACTTGTATTATACAAACATTTTGTTTTGAGACGTAACTTTGAGCAAAAGTGTGAATGCATTATGGGATAATATATCTTGAAAAACTTTTCTCTGTTGACTTAAGCTTTGTATGAGACCTACATAAAATTTTACATAGACAAAAATGAGTTTTATGACAATGCACGTCATAAGTATGGAAAGTGGCTGAGCACTTTTGCAGTATATTTATTTACTCAGTAGGTTTACACAACTTCTCCTTTGTCTCTTGAGGGGATGTCAAAATTTATTTTCTGTTTGATTGTCTGTCTGCCCATCTGTCAGAAGGTCATCAGAGAATTAAATGAGCTCTATCCTCCATCAATGTGATATTAGTAGTATTTAAATCACGGGGAAAAATATTATAAACAAAGGGATGATGAAAATTGTATGTAATTGAATGTTTTTTGTCCCGATGGCAACATTTTATCATACTTTCTTGCCATGATTTTGTGAAGTAGTCCAGGAGCCTTCGGTGACGTAATATTAGCCACGCTTGTGTTGAGTGTATGTATCTAACATTTTTCAACACTTCCAAGCTCAGAGTTCATACTCTGTTGCCTAATTAACTTTATTTAAACCACCACAGAAAGAGATTTAGTTACTGTCAGCGTCAATGTTTCTGATTAGCTAAATGAAATATAATAACAATCAATGTGGGTTGTTAATCATCAGCTATTGAAGTACTATACTGTATACAATGGCAAACCGCCCACGCATGTTTAGACCTCAGGTCCACATTTAATCACACTTGAGGGAGAGAGAACATCAGTCGGATGTTACTGTTTAGCTGGAAGTGGAGTGAGTCTGAGGCACTGAGCCAAACCCGGCAGCCTGTCTACTCGTCTCCAGATTACTTTCAAGTACTTGTGTGATATATTACACGGATTCCTTCTAGTAAGTTAATGGTAACGCTTTATATAAAATACGTTTTAATTTTACGTTTAGTAATATAACAGTACAAGTTTTTAAAGTTTGTCTAAGCCTATTACTATTTGTAAATTTAGAGATGATTACTTTATACGCTTTAACTAAATAAAGATGTTTTATAACATGGTTTTATAAGAATAACCATTTGATTAAAAATGTTAAACAATAATATGATCCATAATCATATTTTATAATTTGACATAAACAAATCCATATCAGATACGTAAATAATAGCTATACCACCATGAGGCAATAAGATAAAGATTTTGACGACTTGAAGTTATTTACATGGTTAGGTTTGAAATATATGTTTCAAGAAGAAAATTATTGTTTGACGTTTTTAACCCTTTTGATATCTTTCTATTTCAACCCTACCAGAAATAAAGCGGTTGACGTTCTTTAGTAGGTAAACAATTTCTTCCTTTTCATTTGGCATCATAAAAGGTTTTAAAATTTATGAACCATCAGGTTGACAAATGACAACAAAAGTTGAGAGTGCTTTAATTCTAATATGAGGGAGCTTGCTGCGATAAATAGATTAAGTACTGTGGGAACCAGCGCAGTACTCTTTCCACATAAAGTTTGTTTTTCGATTGTTCATAAGATAGATTATTCGGACATTTATCATCGTTGATTGCTACTAAAATTAAAACACTACGTGTCTTGGATTGAAATATTATATTTTCTTCAGATAAAAAAACTGCTAATACATTAAAGTTTAACATCCATAAACTAAAAAGTGTGGCATGCTCATTTTGTTCTCGCCATGTTGCAGGAAGAGGTATAAATATTAATCCAAGTAGAATTGTCAGATATTTCAATAAAGTAGTTAACTATTAAAGAAGAAAGTAAATGGCACAGCAAATTATTAATAGTAGTGATGTTTTATGTGCAAAATGCTAACATTGTAATGTACGATAGAAAAATAACTTCAAATATACAATTTTATGAAGAATACATTACAATTTTTAGTACTGATATTAAATTATTAGTTGGTGACGGAAACTCGATTGAATATTACAATGAGTATATATTAATCACACATTTCTATCAGATGTTAATGTAGAGCAAGTAGTGATGGAGCATTGTCACAGCTAATTACACTTCAATTGCAGTAGTGGGTGGAAAGTGGCACTATTGTTCCTGAGAGACCACAATTAGCTGTCGTCAAGAACTTAGATTTAACTTTGTAAAAATGTTATCACTTAGCACAAACTTTTGCTGAGTATCATAAATAGCTAAGGCAACATTCAATAGTTTGCAGCAGACTGAGACGACCGCCTCTTCCGCCCTATTCAACCTTGACCTCGATTATTTTCAAAGAAAGTGTACGTGAATCGCATGAATTCTTATTCTGAGCGATCAGATTAAATAGAACATAAAACACAAAATTCACGTTCATGTTACGTTAGTGTTGTAATGTGTTTTGTCATGTTTTAAGTTTTGGTCGTCATATTTACGTTATTGTTGTCAAATTGGCGTACGTTTTATCAAATTACATTATTCCAACATTTTAATACATTTATCCAACAAATACAAATCTTTCTTTATGTTGGCCTGGAGTGTTTCTTAATACGTCAAATTTAATTTTTAACTTGTAATTTAGATAAATTTTTCTATCTTTTATTTCTTTTTCTAACCAATAATTAGAAATGTAACAATCTTGTATGTTTCAGAATTTTAAAACGTATCTTTCTTTTTTTCTATAAATTATTTCAGACAAAGCAATTATTTCTATTTATAATCCATCTTGTAAATATTTTGTCTAAAACGTATTAAAATCTTTCAAAATACCTAAAATTTTCTAGACAGTTGAAAGTAGTTAAAATTTGTATACAAAAATTTTTGATAAAAAACACAAACTTTTTAGGAAAAAACTTGCTCTATTTAAGAGATTGTTAAAGAAATTTCGAAAAAGAGATAATTTATTCAAGGTAGTAGAAAAGTAGCATAGCATCCCTCCTTTCTTACTATTTGAAATTGGAGAAGAGTAACGATAAATTCGAGTTTACAATTATTGCAGGATTGGAAAATTGTAAAGTACACTTGCCAAACAGATTTTTTAACTGTTTTGGATGAAAAAAGATAAAGAATTGAATAAAAATTATAAATTACACTTGATTATTACTGGAAAGAAGACAATAAAAAATGAAGAAAGTGTTACAATTAGATTTAAAGAATAAAAATTCTTCATTAAGATTTCGAAGATTTTCATTAAAACAGCTCAAGAAATTAGAAGCAAACGGCTATTGATTTACAGATTCGTTTATGGTACATTGACCAGTATTTTACATTGAATGTCTGTTGCACCCAAAGGTGGTCTAGAAAACCCATATTTATATCTACTTACAAATATATATATATATATATAAAATTAAACTCAAAAATGTTTGCGAAAGATCAATAACTTGAATTAGTTTTTCCTTTGATACACGCAATGGTCGGTTTTGTGTGTTGCTCATACTACCGATAATTTAGATAGATTAACTACTTTACTCTGATTGTATAGTAATTTAACTAATATTTGAAAAAAGGTAATACTCATTGTACGGTCTTTGAGGAAGAGCCGTAACCGCGGTATAAGCCGAAATAAAAACGACTGGTGATGTACCTTGGGGGAGTCTCGGTAGAACGGGGTCGTCGAGGTCCTCGGCCAGGGCAGCGGGGAGTCCAGGATCACCAGAAGTCTTGTGTAGGTCTTTGTAGATGGAGAGCGGTGGACAACAAGGGGAATGATTCACTCCGAGAGGGTAAATAAAGTAACTATATTGACTTGAAATACATAAAAACAAAATAGAGCTGTATAAACGTGAAACTGTTCATGTATTGGGGTGGAATGCGGGCAGCAGCGTGTGTCCAGTACGCCGCCTGCGGAGAGAATAAAGAGCCGCGTCTTCTTATCTTGAAGGGGTTGGAGAAGGGGCTGCGAGTCGGTGACGTCATCTCGGGCCAGTAACAACACCAGCCGTTTAATTAAGAAATAAGTACTGAACATTCCCCCCACCCAAAAAAGGACATTTTTTGACCCAAGTAAGAAAAGAATACGTTATGATTGAAGAAAATTTACCATTCCGTCATGAAACATACCTGAGTCAATTTATCATTAATTAAGAGCTAAATATGAATAGAAAATGGAGTTATATGTACACTAAGGAGATTATGACTAAACATTAGGTAAAACAACCAACTTATTTTACAGGACGGGTTACAATACCTGACGGGGTTTTCACTTGGACCACACGAACAATGTTGTCAGAGCTAGGTAACACTTTGATAATCCTACCTAGGGCCAAGTTAGAGGATCACTATTGCTAGAGTACATTAATACTAGGTCATTTTCCTTTACATTTGTAGTTTGTTCAGTCCATTTTGGGCGTTGGATTTGCGAGTGGAGGTAGTCTTTCTTCAGCTCTTCCAGAAGTGTTGAGTGGCGCGAGACACTTGTTGCCAACGAGATAGAAGACTGAGTGGCTCGGAAGTGATGTCCTCTTCTGGACGTGACAGCAGAAGATCTCCAGTGAGGAAATGGCCTGGAGTCAAGTAGTTGAAGTCGTCGTCAGGTGATGATGGAAGTGCGCAGAGCGGCCTGGAGTTCAGAACAGCTTCAATGCGGCATAAGAATGTCGAGAATTCTTCTGAAGTGAAAGTGGTGGTTTTGTATTATTCTCTTCAGATGATGCTTGGTAGACTTCACTGCAGCTTCCCAGAGACCACCAAAGTTCGGAGCACAGGGTGGATTGAAGTTCCAATGGATTTCGTTCTTGGCTAAGTGGTCTGAGATCAGTGGCGTGGAGTTCTTGAGTAGCGAATAAACTTCTTGAAGCTGACGAGCAGCACCAATGAAGTTGCGCCTTGATCAGAATATATGTTGCGGCATAAACCTCTTCTAGCAATAAAACGGTCGATTGCGGCTAGACAAGATTCAGTATTGAGAGAGTGGACTTGTTCTAGATGAACAGCCTTGACTGTCATGCATACAAAAAGAGCAATGTAGCATTTAGACAACTTTGCGTTTCTTCTAGTACTTTCTTTAACAAGAAAGGGACCAGCAAAATCCAATCCAACGTTGGTGAAGCATCGCGTTTGCTTGAAGCGAGAGGGGGCAAGTCTGCCATTAGGGGGTTGTGTGGGTTTTGCTTTCATTCTAAAGCAAGTGAGACATCGAAAAAATGCGTTTTCGGATGAGATTTCTCGCACCCGGAATCCAGTAGCGGCGTTGAATAAGAGATTGAACTATTTTTGGGACCACCATGAAGAGAGTACAGGTGATAGTGATCACACAATAGAGTTGCGAAGTGACTTTTGAGAAGGAATCAAAACAGGGTGCTTCGAAGACTCAGGCAAGGGAGAAAACTTCAGTCTACCCCCCACCATGAGGGTATCAATGATAAAAAATGGTGTGAGTTTTCTTAGCGAAGGAGAGCATGGCTTTCCTTGATTGACTGCTTTTATTTCTGGAGAATAGTGTTGCTTTTGAACGAGTTTTACACATTGAGCAAGGGCTTCGGTTCGTTCATTTACAGATAAAGGACCAAAAACGTTTAGCAGACTGTCTGGATCGGATGTTATGAATGAATCTTAGTACATAACTCATTGCATTTTGTAGTTTAGTGAGTGAAGAAAATCGATTTATCCACTGGTACAGATCGTTTGGTGGTATAACGTTAGTTGTTAGTGTATTGCTAAATGGTGTCTTCTTGATCTCAATTACTTCAGAGGAGCTTTTTCCAGGTGATACAGGCCAAGAGGAAATTTCATTTAGTAGAAAAGAGGGGCCATGCCACCAAGCGGGTGATCAAGTAAGCCAGAGGGCATCAGACCTCTAGTGCCACAATCTGCGGGATTGTTGTCTCCTGAAATGTGACGCCAAACATCAATAGACGTGTTTTCCGTTACTTTACAAACACGGTTTGAGACAAAAGTTTCTAGAAGGTGCGGAGGTGTTCTTATCCAACCAAGAACATTCATTGAGTCTGTGAATAAAAAGATATCTGATATCTGTAGTTTTGGTGATAAGCTTCTGGTTAGCTTTGACCAGTTGGGAGAGGAGCAACGCTGCGCATAATTCCAAGCGGGGTATCGTTAGTGGTTTGAGTGGAGCAACTTTGGTTTTAGAATGCAATAGGCTACATATCGTCCGGTTTCGTCTCTAGAGATGGTTGATTGATAATGATCTTCACAGAACTGATCAGCGGGGACTGAGGGGTTTTTGGAAAATTGATTTCTTCCATTTCCCAGAATTGTTCAAGGAGTCGATCAGTGCTTAGAGACGATGAAACAAAGAGAGAGTTTCGTTGGTGAGAAGGTGATTCCATGGGGACATCACCCATGAGAACCCAACCAAATATTGTGTGCAGCGCGGTAGGCTGTCCTTTGATGATGGAAAGTTCATTGGTAAGCATGTCTGTGAAAGCTTGAGCTCCAAAGAGAATGTCAACTTTAGCAGGATGATTAAAGTCAGGGTCTGCTAGAATCAAAGAATTGAATCTCTGCCTTAGAGATTCTGAAAGCGGGGCTGTAGGAAGATTAGATGCTATCTTAGAAATGATAACTGCATCCAACTGTAGTTTGGACGTCGCTGTTGTAGGCGAGAGGCTATGTTGCAAGTAACGAGGCCCTTTTGTGTTTATGCCACATTGTTGACCAATGCCTGAAATGTTAACATTACACCTTTTGATAGGTAGTCGTAAAGTCTGGAGCTAATGATTGAGTGACAAAGTTGATTTGACTACCTCCGTCAATGACAGCTCTGCACGTTTGCCAATGACCTAAATCGTCTTGAATGAGTACTTGAAACGGTGCCTAACAAAGCAACATTTCTTGTGTTAGTTTCGCTGAGACTGACAGGACAGTGTTTGAACGGGTGCGGTTGTCTGAGGTGTAGGGCGCGGCGGCGGAAGCGACGACTACTGAGGGGGGTGACGCAGGAGTAGAGATGTGAGAGTGAGGTGCGTCTGAGTGGACGGGCGGCGGAGTGGAGACCCGCTTGTCATGGAGTAGAGAGTGATGTTTCTTACTTTTACAAAATCTACAAACTCGCATTTGAAGTACACGCAGACACATGGTGTGACCCAAGACATGAAAAAACATCGTTTAAATGAGCGCACAGAATTATAACGTTCATGTAAGGGCAAAGCAATAAACTGGTCACAGCGGTAAAGTTGATGGTTATTTTTACACATAGGACACTGAGAGGCAGGGCGACAAGGCGACGAGTTAGTCTTCTCTGAATGTGAAGCACCGTGTTGAGCTGAGAACAACGCCTTGCGGGGAAGGGGTGCGGGTGGTCTTGACGTAACTACACTAGCTTTGTGTGTTTTCTTTGGTGAGTTCATAGACGGTACACTGAGCGCGAAGAAACTCCATAAGGTCTTCCAATATAGGAAACTGTTTGGATTTCACTTCTAGTTCAAACGCTTTCCTAGTATTATTGTCTAAGAGGCGTAAAGCTAGTTGCAAGAGCATAAAACCAGACAAGTCACTGATATTTAGACTTTTCAATGCCTGAACATTTATGTGAAACACATCTACGATCTGTCTTAGGCTACTTAGACTAGGGGTCTTTACAGGTTGTTGATCAAGTATTTTATTAAGATGAAAACTAGCTAGGAGGCGTGGATTAGTGTAGCGTTCCACTAGAGTGTCATAGGCTAGAGTGTAGTTAGCTGGATCAAAGGGTATGGCTTCAACAATGCCCAGAGCAGGGCCTTCCAGTAAGCTTTTTAAATAACTAAACTTTTCAATAGGGGCCATGGAGGTATTGTGGATTAAATTATCATACAGAGATCTGAAAGGAATTAAACTGCTCTAACTGTCCACCAAACTTACTTATATCTATTTGCGGAAGCTTAGGTTTTACAAGTGAGGTTTGTGAGAGATCTACATCGACAGTTTTAGTCTTAGTAGCTACACATAACATCATAGGTGGCTTTACATTTATAGTACATGGTATAAAACTGCTTGAAGGCGGAACTCAGTATCTACAGTGTCCTTGGGGTCATCTAGTTCAAGATTAAGATTTATCCATCTGTTCGGAAAGGGCTTCAAATTCTGAGTACAAAGACTTTAAATTTGAATACCTAGCGACAAAATCATTAGTTTCACCTGGAACTTCCTTGATTAAATCAAAACACAGCTGTAACCTTTGAAAATTACCTTTCTCTCTTTTTCACACATTGTTCTAGTTTTGTAGTAGCCATATTTTTAAACACTAATTAAATACAAAATATGAAAAAACACCCTACAGAAGACAGAATCCTTATTTACTAAATTAAACCTGCTTACAAACTAATTTAGTAAACCTTGACAAAAATAAAACAAGTAATCTTCAAACAAAAACAGTGACACAGAAATAATATTAGATAGTGAGTGATTAAGAAAATAAGAATGATTCCCTCAGTGATAGAAAATTATTAGTTTTAATAGAAACAGCTGACAGATAAGTTGCTCAAAATAGATAAGAGCGTCCCGGTCGGCGGATAGAAATACTCGATCAGCTGAGCGACAATCAGATAGCGGCCGATAAGCAGCGCAATCAATAAACATAACCTGCAGTTCTGTACCTGTCTGTCTGGCTCTATAGTTCAGTTCACGAAACTTAGCTTAAATGCTAATTTTATTTTTAAAATGCTAATCAGGTTTGTTTCATGAGGCGGTTGAGTTTGATTTGAACTCAAATTAAATGTTAAAACTTAGTGGACTGTTATTTTGCATGAAACTGAAGCGTTCGTATAGGACCAGCTGATCCGGCCCGGAGGACCAAATGTACGGTCTTTTGAGAAGAGCCGTAAACCGCGGTATAGCCGAAATAAAAACGACTGGTGATGTAACCTTGGGGGAGTCTCGTAGAACGGGGTCGTCGAGGTCCTCGGCCCAGGCAGCGGGGAGTCCAGGATCACCAGAAGTCTTGTGTAGGTCTTGTAGATGGAGAGCGGTGGACAACAAGGGGAATGATTCACTCCGAGAGGGTAAATAAAGTAACTATATTGACTTGAAATACATAAAAACAAAATAGAGCTGTATAAACGTGAAACTGTTATGTATTGGGGTGGAATGCGGGCAGCAGCGTGTGTCCAGTACGCCGCCTGCGGAGAGAATAAAGAGCCGCGTCTTCTTATCTTGAAGGGGTTGGAGAAGGGGCTGCGAGTCCGTGACGTCATCTCGGGCCAGTAACAACACCACCGTTAATTAAGAAATAAGTACTGAACACTCATTTAACAATCAATATAATGTGTTTTTGTTAACTCCGTTATTACACAATCTTAATACGGACAAGGTCGTTCTGCGCACACGGTGAAAACATGTCACTGTACACTTTGCACTCTCGAAGGCTCGTGGTTGAGTTTGGCCAGCTGAACGCTCTGTAGCATTCTAATTTTGTTAATATTAAACCGTTGATAAATAATAACAAGTACTTAGATTAAATTTACGATTACATCTACATGTTATATTATTCAAATTGACCTTAAATTGTCTTTTAATGAAATTACCTCAAATAATAGAATATAATTATCTGAATCAGTTCTACATTACTGATCATAAATAATTATAAAGTGTATACAAAATAAAATAACGAAACTCATTCCCATATTGCTACTTAAAACAAGTAACAAGTAATAATATAATATCACCAAAGAAAAGGAAAAACCTTCACGATACTATGCATATTGAAAAATAATAACTTGTTATCGTGATATTGGTTTTTAAGGTATATTTTAAGAAAAAACGGGATTTATAGATTATTTCAGCCAAAACTCGGGACCTCATGGTACTTTCGCGTGGGTCTGTTAAAGTACTATAAAACCAGACAAATTCAGAACGCAGTTAAAAGTGACGCGCAATTTGGCAGCAACCATTAACTCCAGAGATATTCTGTAACGATTTCCCGGAGCACAATGGGTGTCTTTTGTTGGGTCAGCTCACAGCTATAACTAGTGCTGAGATATTTGTATATGTCCTCCTCTCTGATATCTGGGTTAGTGTTTTGAGCAGAATTACATTGTTTTCCTCAAACTAATCTGATATCTGTTCTTACATATCTTACATTCAATACATACAAACAAACCTTTTAATCTTACTGAACTCTATAAGCATACATAAGAAGCGGGAATTATTAAGTTATTGTAATGTAATACTAGCTGAACAGTATAACATACTAACACTATATTATAAAGAAATGTTTCTACTTGTTTAATTATGTGATACCAATTAAAATGTAATAAACAAAGACGGACAGTCCTCGTGGAACAAGAAATCTGAATTTATGGGAAAAGAAGTTTTAAAGATTATTGCTTTCTTTAATTTATTTTATTTTAAAACTTGAAAGATAGGTTAATTTCACGTGTATATAACTTCTAAGTAACTTAGAACGTAACTTTTACTATTTATTATTGTGTGACACAGAAGGTATATAAACCATTTCAGTGAAATTCTAATGATGTTTGTGAATCGTAATGAGGGAAACGCTGAAATCGGAAATGACTTGTAGTACATTGCAAGTTTAGCCCAACTAATACACAATCTATATACTCAATTCGTTACCTTTAATTATTGTCCTAGCAATTCACACTCTAAAGATTGCAAAATAATTTTAACTTATACAACGTTACACACAAAAACAATATCACCCAAGTAATTGCTATGAAAGTTGCAAGGACAATTTAACATGTTTTCATCTCTATTCATAGGGTCATGGAGTGTTTTATAAAGAAGGAATTTCCGCCAAATAAAGTGAATTCAATAACAAACCCACTTACTGTGTCGAGCACGATAGAGCGTGGAGTGGTCGACAAACCAATAATGCTCAAGTCGACCCCTAAGGCTCTGTCAGCGACGTCACCAACCTGGGCCAGTCGATTGTTAATACTACCATATAACAAAGCGCAGCGAGCTTGTGTATGGCATTCAGTAGTTACACATCACCGGGTAGTATTTGGGGTTGACAATACTTAGTTATAAATATATTGATCATAATTTGTTAGATATGTATCTTTTAACTTACCTAGTAACTACATTTGAGATTATTGGGTAAACCTAGTAACTCCGTATAGACGCTTGAGCTCGAATTTTACATTTTTTACATCATAATAAAGCTTATAAGGATAATCCAGAGATAAATAATTGTATATGCATCCTAAATGCAAAGCCCAGATTATGGACATTTAATTGTGCAGGACAAATGAATATTTTTCTAACAAGCACCATGCTGTAAAAACCGCTCTAAACTTATTATCCTGATATTAGATGATAAAAAGTGGATTATTCGTCTGTAAAATCACTATTTAATAGGAAAAAGTCAAACATGTGGGATAGTTTTATATGCCTCAACAGAATGAAAACGTTCGCGTCGCTCATAAGTGTTCAATAATTGACCCAAGGCTACGGTCAAACCATCATCTAATAAACCCTCGGCCTCTCGGTTACATCATCACGCTTGACACAACCTCCATACTCTGGAAACTTAGATGATTTTCCTGGCATATAACTACCCTTAAGTTTACTCTGGATTAGATTGTGTAGTACAAATCTAAGGGTTTTTATACATATTGTACTGTAACGATTAGTGTTCTTTGAATATAAATATTTAGCAATGCCTAAATTACATTGAAAAAACTCCGTACCTTTCATTTCATTTACAGTTTTCTGTATTTTTCAGGTTGGTGAAACTATTCCAGACAAATCGTGACTATAAAAAACAACAGGTAACTTGTAGAACCATGATTTAGTGTACGGTATTAAGCACAATATTCGTCAATAAATACGATGATTATGTTTCGGTTTTTCAATATTTTATTAGTTTTGTACCATTTTTTGACTTTTGTAAATTGACACAATGGAAAATGAGCTATTTAAAAAAAATTGACGTTATCTCGACATCAGGACTTTTATTTGCTTACGATTAAACTCAGAAATTCAATGATTCATGTAGCTTACGATATCAGAAAGGGAATTCGAGTATCAATGTCGGGTTACTAATGAACTCCCTCCTCCCTAGCAGCCCATCATAAACTCGTCAACAGATTAAAACACCAGGAAGTGCCGTATCTGAGATTTTAATTTTCTGGGATTTGTCTGATTACCTCTGGGATCTTACTAGCAAGTTCAGTGCTCTAAGATGCGCAAGTTCTCCCTGAACCAAATCACTTTTGAACCAATAGTAAAGGGTTATATTGAGAATATATTTCCAGTACAATCTCCTTGAAGGTGCTTTTTACGAAATTTAAATTTAGGTATTATTTTGACAGATTTCGTGAGTATTAGAAAGAACTTATATTAGACTTTTTGTATATATGGACTATTGACAGGAGACAAATATATTATACTCCCGGCTTCGAAAAGAATGACGTAGGCTTTGCACATGTAGGAGCAATTTTCGTTCGAGTGAAATATATTGTTTATGCCAATATTGAGTTTCCGATGCCTTGTTTGCTACGATCAAGAAAAATGTGTCAAAAAGTGTATATTTATGCTAAAAATATATTTGTAACTAATATTTAATTTTGCATGTGGACATTTTATTACACTGTGCTCTACAACGGTTGCGGAGAAATAAAAAATAATAAGTATTGTTATTATCAAACTTACTCTATGATTGTATGATTGTATTTTACTATAAATGTAAAAAAAATAAAATATTGGTTACATTAACATATAGTTGTGCTGTGATAAAATGTATTTTGTTATTTTAAAGAATAATATGGGATTTTCGCTACTTTAGAGACCAGTGGGGCGTAGTCTGGAGGGTTAAGAAAATAGGTCTATATTCATACTAGGGACCTCAAGAGTGTTCATTTAAAATTCTGTACAATTGGTTGAATATAAATGCATTACTTTCTACGGAAAGCCTCTCCTAATGCCTTATAAGGAGCAGTAGACTTGTATAAAATACGTTGAACGCATTTATCACGTTTCTTTACTCAAAAGATGTTTATGGTAATTTTTTGCTGCAACGTCACAGATGTGTAATTTGATTTACAGTTATAGGGTATTTGCGTGAGAGGTGAACAATGATATATGTCTGATAACTTTTTCACCATCCAAAAAATACGTGGTCTTAGAATATAAATATGAAACAGAAATCCTAAAATTACATTTTTGTTTAGCATTATTTTGAGTAACTTGATATAATATATTATGAAGTAACTTCATAATAAATCCATTATAACAGACTTTATAATTTTTAGCAGTGAATGTAATATTAATTTGCTTTTAAAGAGGCCCATATTTTAATTCAGAGTACTTTAAGATGGATTTTTCAGTAAAGAAATTAACAGCGATTTATTTAATTATTTGCCATTTTTTTCTTCTGTACTGTATATATGGGACATAGCGAGAGAGTAGGCCACCTTAATAATATTTGCTGTATTGAGTTTTTGAGATGGCGATATTCAACTCGTAAAAAAGTCGCTCATATCGATATATCTGAGTTTGTTGAGTTGACGGTTTCCTTGGATACCTTTATTGCAGATGACAGTGACAGTGATTGATTGGCTAATGCATACCGATAATAACAAATATGGACATTGAACTTTTCTAGAATAATAATCGTGACAACTTTTTGACGGAATAGGTTGTATTCAAATTAAACCTGTACTTTGTAAAAGCATGTTGCACAATTAACTGTAAATATTACAATAATGTAAAATAATAAATACCTTATTTTTTCATTACATCAGAGTTTCTCTGTTATACTTCCATCTTTGTGACTCTTGAATAGAATGTTATGTTAAACTACTAGTTACCCGCGGTTTCACAATCAATTTACTTTAGAAAAACGAGGGAATCATATTAAAAAAATACTAATATAGTGATGGCCAGTAAAGGATATTTCTATCTCTTGATCTATTTTAGCAAGTTTAAAGATTGACCCTGAACTCTGAAAGTGAAACTGGTTTTTGAAACTACCTATACATTTTCATGACATTTTAATGAATAACTAACGATTTCAGTAATAATTGACATATTCTAGGCCAGTGCAGAGCAATCCTAGCTAAAGGGAGACTAAAATGTCAAAGTTGTTAGCTTTTCAGTTAACATACTTATGATGTAAGAAATTATGGCACCTTATTGTAGCAGATTAAAATTCTAATAATACAACCCAGACAAATAAAAACTTTTGCACATAAAATGACATTTTTAAAGTGTAACTTACATTGACAGATGAATAACCACAAACATTTAATATAAAACTTATATAAATGTGTACACATACTTATTATTTTATTATGTGTACTATACTTATTATTTTTGCCTTTGGCACTTGAAGTTAAAACACATTTAATATCCACTAATTAAGTTTAAAACAAAATGAGTGTTCTAGATTACTGGGCGTAGCCAGGAGGTATTTTCTAAATAGGTATAGGCCTATATTTTAACGGGAGAAATTATTTCCATATACAATTTCAGTACAATTTATTCAGTAGATTTTACGTGGTCGAGTAAAACACACAGAAACACAGAGAGAAACCATTACATTTTATATACAATAATATTCATTAAATGTGTTGAAATTTATCTGTTGTAATAGAATATCTAAGTATATTGTTCCTTGTCATGACGTACGACTGGTACAAATTTTTAACATTTCAACTGTAAGTCGTAATTATACTGAAAAACCTTAATTAAAATCTACAATTGCTTCTTGTATATTGCTTAATTATTCTGAATGAATTATTAACACACAAAGCAATACAATACAAAATTAAGAGAACTATCAGAACTAACCACAAACTAGATAAGGTAACACAAATAAATTCAGCCATTTCTAAACAAAACCAAGTAAACTTTATAACTAATAATTTATCGCAATTACGACTTGCCTGCCTTCAGAGTATTGGCGCTGTTGTTTTAATCCTTTTAAACGAGTAATAACATATTCTGGAAGTATCATTCATGCCTACGACCTTTCCTAAAATAAATTTTCGGAGTATCTCAATTTACAGATCTTGATTCTTAATGGTAGTGAAATAATAAGTAAAAATATATTGTAATTAATCTTAGAATAATGTAGATTTCCTAATTATAAATACCGAAGTTTTTCACCCCAAAGTTTACAAACACACTATTTGTTTTAAAGTAGAGGCCATTCTTTTTTAAATCTTATTTTCCCATCCTTATCACTACAGGTCTGTGTGAGGATTTTACCAAACAGAGTAAGAATATTTCATTGAAGGAGGAGCTCATCTTATTGGAAAAACTATTTTCTATTATTTGATAAAAGAACACTCACTATTATCCGATAATTTTATTTCACACGAGGATTTTTAACATCAAAGATGCCATCCAATAATAAATAAAATAGTAAGAAGAGTCGATACAGTTCAAGGTCGATGGATTGTAAAAAGTTCTACAGTCACAGACAGGATTTGAACCAGTGCGATCTGCGAAACTCAGATCCAAAGTCCGACATCTTAGACCATAGGGTCATTGACTCTTGCCTTTACTATAATACCCTTCTAAAGATAAAATTTTGTTCACACAAGCGTATTCAGGTAATTCTAATAAAACCAAAGTTAAAAGAAAATTATGTTGAGGGTATTACCAGTTTTAATGCTAAATCAACATTTACTCATATCCAGCAATGCGTAGAACGTATTTCTTTGAACTCATCATTACTATAATGAATTTATGAAGTGAATCCAGTGTCTTTGTTATATAAATATTTTATAATACTGAAGTATTACAGTAATAAAAGTGACGTCAAATATTTTCGTGGAACAGCTGGCAAAATTCAATATTTAAAGTGAAATTTTGGAAACTTCTTTAAATTAGTAGCTCTGTTACCATTATAAATCTCTCATTACCATCCAAATTAAAATATGCTATGGCAGTTGAACTTCACTACGCAATGAAATCCTCATTTGAAAATCTAAAATTTCTCGATTTTCTATATATAAAATTATAATTATAAACAATGAAGTTAGATGCATTGACATATGTGCAAAAAATAAACGAAATTCTGTTCAAACCCAAATACTTAAAACAATTTTTGAACCCCTGCTAATGTGAAGCTTGTCTTGGCAGTTTCCAGTACTTGATGTTAGATGCGGGTAGTTAGTTCTTATCTGCCCTTTATAAATTTCCCATAGTACAGTCGCCCACTCTACACTGTGGCTGGGAAAGGTTGTGCAATGCATATTTGTATTACATCTGACATTGCTCTACAAGTGGGAATAGGAACTTAAAACGGAATCCTACTTTTTGAATATGTCCTAACTATCCTAATTCAGTTTTTAAATCATGTTAAGAAACATTTCAAAACAGGGTCTGGCTATGTTTGTACTTGCTATTCAATATATAAAACATTTTTAGATTAATTCCAAATTTGATTTGTTACAGGACAGTTTTGTTCTATTACGGTATCGGATACGATACGATTGTTTGTCATACTCAAAATGCACTGTCATCCTTCATTTTTGTCAGTTTTCTATCATAACACTTTTTACGTGACTTCCCGGTAAAATAAGTTAGTATTAATTAAGTAAAATTAATTCATAATTCCGTTTAATTTAAGCATTGTACAAACACTAAAAAATAACGGAATGGGGTTTTTATTTATAAGAACAAGAAGCTGTAGAAATCTAGTATTGAATTTATTTGTACAAGGTCTTCTGAGCTGCTTCAGGAAAGAAACAGGACATTAAGGAGACAAAAGTATGAGGGTTTGAGTAACCGTGATGAAAAGTGATAGCGGACACCACATCAGTCATATCTTGAAAGAAAGGGAAGTTTTCTTTGTTTCAGTATCACCCGGCTAAGCGGAGAGGGGACTATCCTTCCTCATATATAAACTTGCATAAACTTTTAACACCAACATAGCCCCATTCATTCCGTCAATAATTAACCATCCGTATTAAACTAGACATATAGGTCAAGTTATCCCTTTACACCAAAATATCGACATTTGAGTTTAGTTATTTTAGTTAGTTTAGTTTAGTTAAGTGACAGCATAATTTTTGCTGTACTCATCATACGTTCAAGGAAATAAAAAATCACCAGAAAAGACACAACTTGGGAAAGTAAGGTTAGTTATAAATAAGAAAATAACTATAACATATGTACTAGTGCGTATGATAACTGCCTAATTTAAATGATCGGGCTCATGCGAGGAAGGAATGATCACCCCAAACAATCCCTGAATATCTGGTTACCATGGTAACTATACAGCCATAAGTAGTGATGGCTGTATTGCTACCCTAGAGAACCCTACTATTATTCCTTAAATGTGAACGTTCCCTTCAGTGAGATACTGTTGCTAGACATAAGATATCATGTAGAGTTCAAGTAGACTTCAGTTAGTTGTATTTTTGATACATGTTTTATGATATCCTTCCGAGGCTCCACCACTATCTATGGTTATTGGCCAAATACCTACTTAGACAGTATATTGAGTAAACATTGATAAATAAATTTCTTCCCACATCTGTCCTAAAGAGTTCGTTTTCTCCTGTCGCCTTGTGTCCTACGAATAGCCTGCTGTCACCTAATACCAGGAAGTTGAATAGCCTCCTATTACCCGTATAAATGTCATAATGTAATTTATCACTATTTTGAATCACTGGGTATCATATTTATTTAAACCCTTGATCTCATTCTTCTTCGTTTGTTCCAAGAAAAATTTTACTAATAATGCTTTACAAATATGATTTGGCATGGTGGTAGGCACCCAATTGTCACATTCCCCTTTCGACTTTTATACGTTTGAAAAGTCCTTCATTCATATCTTGAAGTCACATTCTACACCGATTTCGATTATAGACAAGAATTACGAAATCAGGCAAGAGGATTGTTGTCAATACCGAATCAAAGGGCAAGTCTTGTTATAAACATAACTAAATGATTCCTTATACTGAATAGAAAATAAACTGGAAGTACCGAAAATCTGATATATCTGACAATGTATGAATTAATTAGTGTTTATTATTAGCCAAAATAAACTAATTTTCCATTTACGTAATAGAGCTGAGCAAAAAGTGTAAATGATATCCTCTTCACTAAAATTTTGGTTCTTTAATATATTTGGTATTGAATATTTAAAAACATATTACAATGTAATGATAACTTAGTGTTAAAACTAATCTCATGTAACAAGAGCCTTGACTGAGTCAAGTGTTTCTCTCTGCAGCGTTACAAATTAATCACCAGCCCGCCTCAACCAGTGTTTCATTCATTTGTCACATCTCATTCATTATTCAGTTTTTCCTGTCACTCGTTTTTCTCATGAGGTTTTAAAAATAAAAAGTTTCTACCTATATATAACTACAAATTACGTTCCTTTAATGAAAATCACTGTTGCTTTTTCTTGGAAACCAGTTCTAAAAAAATCTTTTGATGGTACATTACGAATTGAAATTATATTACTCCAAAATGAAAGTTCAGGCGTTAGGGTTCAAAGTTGTTTTAATAATAGTCGAATCTAGTTATTTAACAAACCTTATAGATTTATGTTAGTACCAATGTACGAGTTTTGCATTTTAGAATGTAATAAATATGGAAAAATTGCAGTAATTATAATGGGACATACTATATTAAAAATTTCAATAATAATGTAATTTTATACATATTTTAGGCCTGAGTACTTTACTGATTTGTGACTATGGTTTTAAATGAAAATTTTGATTTTGCATAAAAATCTATCATGAAGAATAATATAAGGATACGTAACGCTCTAAATATTACAATATTATAAATATTTTGTAATTTTAGCAGACTTAAGCAATAACATAAACATATTGTGTCAACTACCATGTTCATCCGATTATAACAAAGGAGATAGTTCAAGTTAATGTTTCTTGAGCATTTTCATATCTCATACTCATTGAATTCGTAAATATGTGATAAGCAATGACATAAACGTATTGTGTCAACTACTATGTTCATCGGATTATAACAAAGGAGATAGTTCAAGTTAATGTTTCTTGAGCATTTTCATATCTCATACTCATTGAATTCGTAAAAATGTGATGTCAAACGAGTAGAGTAACTTACTTTATTAAGACTTTTAAATCATTATTAGTACTTATCGTACAATAGTGATACAGATATTAATGATAAAATGATGACATAATAATTAAAAAGTGATAAACAAACAATAACAAAAGTAGTGTTGAAAGTATTCTTATGGTAAATTTATAATTTAATGAAAATTGGTAAATAAATGTGCTTTAGGAGCTTGGGTATATTAATTCATTTCCTGCCTGATTGTTATGCAGTTGATATTGTTTTTTTATAATATCTACTTAATAAATTTAAATTAGATTACGCGTCATTATTTTGAATACACATAATTTCGTAAGATTATTATTATAAAAAATATTTATTATATGTTTATTTGTCAGAGCCTTAACCGATAGAATATATTCGGAGCGTATTCACTTATTATTAGACGAAACAAGTTTGTACAGAATTAAATGCACATACTTAAAATAGTATTTTGTCTTTCCAATCAAACCGATATTCAGCATATTTTTATTGTACTGTATGTCTCAGGAACGGTACCTTTCCGTATATCTGGCGATTGAGAAGGATCGAGTTTTGTACGCTTACATAAGTATATTTTATTTTAGAATAGTTTTAAGGCAATTACGTAATATAAATAAAATTTAAAATAGAACAAAAGTCCTGCATTGCTGGTACTGATAATTTTATAGTACATACTGGGTTAAATCTCAGTTAAAGTTGATATTCAAGTTTGATATTGAATATGCTCGACGGCGGGCCTGAGCCAGTTCTGACTTTGTGATAGCAGTAAAGAGATAAGACCTCGCTTTTGTGTCTGCTTATGTTACCGTGCGGTCAGTGATATCAGCTTGTTCTGACGTCACTCACATTTCATAGTAAAACAGCGACGTCTTTAATTTCTTTTGGGTTGTAATTTTTGTTAACATTTTGCGATGTATCAAACGATGTAGTAATAATTTAATCCAATGTCGTTATTATACCTTGAAAAATTATTTTATCTATATTAGTGTTTGGTTACCGTAAATTGACATTTTTTGATTTGTTACATCGATACTACATATTATTAATAGTCATATATACTGATGGGTAAAAACAATTATTCTTACAGTAATGTATTAAAAAAGTCAATTGATGAAGTTGAGGTACTGATGTAGAATTTTTAATAATAGAAAATATTTTTGACATTTTAATAATAGAAAAAGATTCAGGGATCAGATTTTGATCCAATTCGTACCATGTACTTATAAGTCTTATTCTGTTTTAAAAAGTATATCCTGTGTTGTCTTATAACATATATATATATATATATATATATATATATATATATATATATAAAATGTATATTATGATATATACACAATATATATATAATAAGTAAGAATATGATATACCGGCTAATTAAAAAATGTTGGTGCTTACGTACTGAACTCAGCAAGAAAAAATTCACTAGGTTACCAGTACAAAAAGCAGAATTTGGTTTTCAATATTTTAGTTAAATTTATAAAAGAACATATTTTAAAAATTTAGCTAATTTTTCAAAACTGAAGAAGTTTACTCTTATAAAATAATCCGTCAAGTAAAGGAACCATATTTAATTAACTAACTAGCTTTTTACATTTCTTTCAAATTTCATAATCAAATGCCCAAAGTTAGCATTTAATATTTTAAGCTAGGTTGTCCTTTAATAAGTACAAACTCAAACTAAAGAAACTGCAATAAATTTGGAGCTTTCTGTTAAAAATGATTATTTTGTAATATGAATGTCGTTATGAATACATCAAATAATATTAAATTTAATGCTGCAGTTATTCATTTGGTGGATTAGGAAATGTGATAGCAGCATTTTTTAGTTCTATTGAATACTACTTATATATATATATATATTTATATATATAGTATTATATATATATATAGTATTTTTATATATATATATATACAATATATATACAATACTACATTACTGTAATAAAATATCAGAGGGTAGAAGAAACTGGTTTTAAATTATTCCAATTTCAGTTCAGTGAACCGATAATGACTTTGAAATTGTGTGAACAAGAAACATCATAATACAGAGTTGGAGCTTTCTGTTAAAAACGATTATTTTGTAATATGAATTTCGTTATGAATAAATCAAATAATATTAAATTTAATGCTGCACTTATTCACTTGGTGGATTAGGAAATGTGGTCGCAGCATTTTTGACCATCATTGTTAAGCGTGGCGTGAACTACTAGTTATTGGCGATTTACATTTAGATTACCTTGTGCATGCAGTTCCTACCCATTTAGACTGAGCTGCATTATTCTATAACCGCATTTGAAATATTCACCCCTCACGTTCAATTCCGAATTTAACATCAGTTTTCCAGACATATTTATTAAAATTTTTATTTTTTGTTGTTTAAAATACGCTGTCTTAGAACTGATGTTCTATTCAATACTACTAATATCATAATACAGATAAGGCCTCTTTGTCTAGAGCGATAATTAGAATTTATCTTGAACTAAAAAACTTTATAATTGCCATAAGCACAATCTTGTATGTGCTGTTTTATTTTAAATTCATCAATGTCACCAATGGCTTCCAAACTGTACCAGTAGAAAAAACACTCAAATTTGTTCATCCAAATCGTGAAATACTTCAATCATGTCTTTAAGCGAACTATAAATAATCCGCTAGATTTATATGTCATTTTTATATTAGGTAAAACCTCCGCTATAGTCATCATAAAAAATAACCCGTAAGAATCCAAGCGTCTAATTAAGCACTCAACCCTCTCCATCCCGTAGTATGAACTACAAATCGTGGTTAAACTTACATTTCTTATGTTAAATTGTAAGTGAGCAGAAGAACCCTGTAGAAAAACTAGTAAACCCACAGTATGATAAGCTGAAAGAGAATCAAAAGAATGAAAGCTCCATTTGAACCAGATACGGTACGGAAACTTATTTACATACGATGAAAAGACTCGATTTCATATGGCTTTGCGAAAAAAAGAATACAAATAGGTTTCAAACAATTGCCGCAAACTTTTTAAGTGCAGTATTATTCGGTCTTAAAATAACTTTACCTTGGGTGATTTTAAAGCGATTTGTCAATAACTTTCATATTCATACGTGTAATATAGTGGAAATTTATACGCAATAACATTTTTGTTAAATACTAAAAATTTTAGTATGTTTGCATTAACCAATGCATACCTAAGATTCTTTCCTTGCTCATTTGGTAAATAATATATTGAATATACATATACTGTACAAACTTTAATTTCAGATGTTGATTTGTATTACGATTACATCATACACTTCATACAAAATGGCACGCTATAGCACTATCTCAGATACGCTACATCCAGGATTTCAACAATAACCGTTTTCTAGGTAAATGGATTGATCAAGGAGCTTTATTTTCATGGAACCCATGTTAGTTGTTTTGGAAATTCTCATTTGGATTCCATATTAAATATAAGGTTTATATCCCTGCTGGTGCCATAAGGAGAGTTCATAGCAAATAAACTACAGTAATACATATGTCAAGAAATAATGTAAATACTTCATAGCATGCGCCATATACTTACTTTATATTAATATTGATTAAAATAATCACATTTAATTCTTGTCTGCTCGTATTTTTAATTTTTAAAATACTGTTGTTTGTTACCGATTAAAGGGTTTTCAGGCCTTAATCTTAGGACGTATGTGGGTGGACCAAACCGTTATATATATTATTCATTATTTGATTTAAACAGTGTTTCTCGGTCGAGCTGAATTCCCAGGAGTTCAGTCAACCCAGTCAATCCAGAACCATACCGTCCGTCTTAAAGCAAGACTATAATGAAACGGTGCAGCAAAATACCACGAATTTCTTGATTCAAGCTTCAATTTGAACTTCAGATTATGAAATGAAATGAAATGAAATATGCCTTTATTCAAGAGGCGGAGTTAGGGCTATTTAGCCCTCTCTACCACTCAACCTCACATAATATACAGATATATATATATATATATTTACATTTAATGACCTTAAAACTATAACAAATGATTTGCACATGAAAAATTTTAATTCGTGTCGCCTACATATTGAAGTAAATGTTCTTTACGAATCTTTGTTAACATATAATTTACATTGTTAACATATACCAAGAACAAAACTGGTCCAAGAATGGATCTCTGAGGGACTGCATATCTTATAACCTTAATAAAATTACTTTAATAATATTAATTTAATAATATTACTATTAATAATATTACTATGGTATATGACAGTATTCCAGATTTTTCCACTGAACCCTGTTTATTTTCTATTACAGAGGTATAACTGGCGCTAATTCAGCGGCAATCCTCTAATAATAGTTGTATACTTTGGAGAGGAGAATTTTGTGATCCCAACTATTGAAAGGCTTAGTCAAGTAAAGAATAAAAGTGTTAGTTTTTGTCCAAGCTATCAAAATCAGGTCAATTAAGTGCGTGATTGCGTATATGTATCTGGTGTAAAACCAAACTAATATCGTAATATTTTGTAATTTCCCTGGAACTGGCGGTCATATTTCTCTCAGTGGCAGAGTGTTTTAGTACTTCATACATTGCCTTATATTTATTTTATTATTACATGTTTACTATAAAGTACCTATAACTTATTATATATTTCTTTATTCAGCATTGTTCAAGGAACATTTTTCACATAATATAATTAAAACAAAAAAAAATACGCTTACTCTACCTCTTCAGGAAAAAAATGTTTTTTAGAAAAAAGAAAAGTTAGTTCAAAATTTTTGATTTGTAAAATTGTTGTTGTTAGTGATACGCAAAATCCAAAATATACAAAAGGAAGAGCATTTAATTCTGAGTAAAAATAAAACAACACATAGTTTATAAGGTATTTATTTTTACATGTGGTAAACGATACAAAAATCATACACTGACATTCGAAAGTGCTACTTACCAACAAAAGTAAGAACTTCAAAGCTCACTTGGACTTGGACAATCTTGTAACTATTAGTTTATATTAATTTTCTATTTTTAAATTTTTATTATATATTTTTTTAATTATGTTCTGATTGAATGTCTAAATCGGAATCCTCATCGTTGCTTATTTCATGTACAACTAGTTCTCGAATGTCACTTGAACGATCGCGGAAATTACGATCCATTATGTAAACACGCACAAAAAACTTACTATTATTGTGTCATATACACAATCATCATTACAACAACCTCAAACAAACAATAAACCAGACAAAACACCATGCAGGTGACGAAATAACAATAGCCGAATGAACCAGTTGACCCATCGCTGCGCGCGCAACTAGCGCGGTAGGCGGGACAATGTAAACAAACAGTTTAGAGATTACAAAACGTATGGACGTGTAACGAAACGATAAAATTATTTATTAGTGTATTATTTACATAAATTGAACCTTCCTCTTTCGATTGGTATCAATACCGATACTCTTTGATCTTGTTTTAAGTACGTAATATTGAGAAATAAAAGTATTAAAACGCCCGATATCGGGCGCTGCCATTTAGGATGCGACTAAGACGCCCGATATCGGGCGTTTGCCAGTTCCAGGGTTAATAAATCATGTTTCTTATAAATAAAATAGAATATTACTCGCTGCTTGTTATATTTGATATAGACCATAACAAGAAAAGATATTTTATGTATTCCTGCAGAATATGACACCAAAACTCCGTTAGTTATCATATTGATAATTAAATAAGATGTTTTATAGTCGCAGCCTTTTCAACAGCCGGTATAAAGTTGTGAAAACTACTAATGTGTTCTCATAGTTACACCGGTAAAACCTCTTTCTCGCATGGTCGACATTGGTAACCTACGTTGGTAACCTCAATAACGCATTTTCCCAATGGAAGTTCAATAATAATGCAACAATTAAATTATTAAAACGTCCAATTAGTCAAATTGATATGCAGTTTTAATTTACAAATTCCTCTCCACGGCCTTACATCAGTTTTCAGTAAGGGAGAGTAAATCCCTGGTGACGCTAATGGGATTGTTGCTGTAACATAATAAGAAGATATTAGGGACGTTTTAGCCGCCATTACTCGTCATATCGTGAACACTCCCAATATCTCACATCGTTCCATGTAAGCTCTGTGTACATCACTTCAACTTGCTGTTTCCATCAGAGGAATAACGCTAATGAAACATAAAAGCAGTATAATAATATTATACATGGGATAAAACAGACAATTTTCCTGAAATAACTAATAAGTTATTTCAGGAAAATTGTCTGTTCTGACGAATTTTAAATATATATTACCATTTATCATTTCATTATACTCCCAAGAAGTTCCAGTTAATATTCAAATTGCCTTAATCGTGCAATGTTGGACTCTGTTCGCTGGGAAAGGTTTAAACTAACTTTTTAAAGGCCATCGTTCTGTATTATTCTTTTATCGAATTGACGTTTAGAATACCTTACTCACTGCAGTGTATGAAATAAAGTTTTAATCAATCTTCATATTATAAAATGTTTATTTTTGCTATTAATTCAATTGTTAAATTTATTAATATACCTTAATTATTATGTCTGGCTTATTGAACATTACTTTATGATATGATTTACAGAAATGTAAGAGGAATGAACAGCCATACAGTCACAGTTATTACATCGTTATTAGTGTTTGTTCGCTGAGATTTAGGAAAGCAATATGCTCGTAGAGGTAGAGAAATTTGTTTATCCTGTCTATCTGTCTGGATGTTATCTCAAAAACTAACTGACATATAGACTTCAAATTCGTACACACAAGCTTCGCTATATGAGGATCAATGAGTTCAGTGATGGTGCATGTCAATCCATGGGATTCGGCTGACCATTAGAAAGAATGCTTTTACGATGATCTTTTGGGTAATCACGATGCCATAAAACATAGACGAATAAATAAATTTGGAAAAAAACACAATACACCTATTAGATATTTATGTAATCATGTCATATAATAATACCTAACTATTCCAACACATACGACATAACCTTATTGTTACTTTCTATTTTTTATTATTTAAATACTGATATGAAGTCTAATTTAATGAACAAAATCCTAAATGCATCATGTGCCAGATATGTCAAAAATATTATATATATTTAGATTTTGCATCAGACTTTATTTTAACAAAAATAAGTAAAATAATGCGTCATTTTTTTTTTCAATTTCTTTTTCAATTTTATTTTTCATGACTGTCTGTGTATCTATCTGTCCACAAGTAAATCTCGATAGTAAAATGAGCTGCAGATTTGCTGCATTTTGTATGTAACGTCTGGGAAGAATTACAACATATTATATGACATTATGTGACATACTTTTCCATGTAGATAATATGAATACCTCAAGATAGGACATTAAAAATTTTCTTTTGTTATTATTATGTATTAGGTATGAAACCATAATTTGGTTTGTTGTTTTTACAATATTTGAACCTATTCGCCATGAATCTGTACAAATCACGATTTTGCAAACATAACGCAACTAACGTGGATTTAATTTATAACATGTTTAATTCCTAAGCGATTTGCTCAGGTCTCTGCCCCTGAAGGTTGGTATTATACGATATTTAGGGATAAATTACCTAAAGAGCTGTGACCTACAAGCTAAAATATTCTAGCATAATGATAAAGTACATTAATCATCTTTGAATTCCTCATCAGCTTTCTAAGGTTTTAAACGACTGCATCCTTATTCTGAGTGTGTCAAATCAGAAATTATAAATCTTACAGGCTTTTCATTGGAAATTTGTATTGGACGGGAAAACTCTTTGAGTGGGACCCTAAACTTGACCCATCAAGACGATACAGATCAAGCTTGGTATCAAGCAGAAAGGTATTCAGCAAAATTTACATTTACGGGTAACTTATAAGCGTTCTCAGTCGTTATTGAACTTGAAAGGGATATTCTTTTTGTTCTTGAATATTTTCACGCTGGGGAGTTCTTGTAATTTTGAATAAACACGAAAGTTTTTATATTCATCGTTTATACTACTGTATTAGATAGTTTATATCTCTTAAAGTGTACTCTTACATTATTTTAATACTATTACAAATGAACTGAAAATATAAAAATACGTCTAAAAAGGTTTATGAAGGAGATAAATAATAAATCAACTTTGCATCTAAGTCACACCAACATCAATGCATCTGAACTAATTGCAGCAAGCTAAATGTTGTTTTGTCTGCCTACCTAATGGAAGTTTTTGAGTAAAGAAGAGTGTACTAGAAAGTTCGACCCGCAATCATGTCTCGCCATCAATCACTGGCCAAGGTTTAGAAGTCCTCATCCCCTTATCCATCACTCACTCATTAAGCTAACTTTTCTAGCTAAGGAACTTTCCTTTAGCAATATCTATTCTTGCGTATAGATTATTGCTAAAAGTTTAGACTAACACTTGTGTTTCTCAGGTTGAGAAGTAATTATACTATACCTATAATTTACTCATTACACTATCTCTTCTGGGTTAAATAATTGATTTAGCAATTGTCTATTCATGTTTTTAAATAACTGCTGAAAGTTAGACCCACAATGGTACCTAGCCATCAGTCAATATACAACATTTAGGAGTACTCATCCTACATTCATTGATCACTTCTCTTTCTAGCTTAGAAATTCCTTTTGGAAAATCCTACTGGATCAAAGAACTTTTAGAATAACTTTAACATATTACATTGTCGTTATGGCATACTTCACTGGACCATCACTCAAATCACTCAAAACCAGTAACAATAAATATGTGGAATCAGTGGAATTTCTTTCTCTCTGATAATTTCATTTATGAATATATGAACACGTTCAATTACATCGTAGTTTTGTTTAAGGACGAAAACACTAAATTATCTTAGTTGTAGACATTCTCAGGCACTTCAGACATTCATACATCTCAAGAGCTGATAGTTATAAACAGAATTAGCTAAATGCTTCAAAGAAGGCATGGATGGAAAAATCTGAATTCTTAGATAGTTATAGTTAAGGACATTAGTATCCAGTTGTAATCAGTACAGGTACACCTAAAAAACAACCTTTTTCTAAATTACATGTAAATTGGGTCTTACATATTGATGTACCATCCTACGCATACGTATTGAGAAAATAAAGTAATTCTTTTGTTTAGTAAATATACCATATATAAAAATGGTCTTATATAAAGTACAATTTTATTAAATAACACAAGTGCCTAACATGGAAATTAACGCTTTCTTTAATTAATAAAGGATGCATGAAAATAAAGACACAATATTGACATCAGTTCTTAGCTTACAGTTTTTACATCTCGATAGCATTGTGTTAAGGGAATTATATAATGTCACAAACTTAACTAAATTATTATCTTCTATATGCTACTATCATACATTTTTGAATTTTAACATAAAAGTTTTCTTTATATATTTATTGGATATTTA
The DNA here is from genome assembly GCF_021130785.1 of Homalodisca vitripennis. Taxonomy (NCBI): domain Eukaryota; kingdom Metazoa; phylum Arthropoda; class Insecta; order Hemiptera; family Cicadellidae; genus Homalodisca; species Homalodisca vitripennis. Next base: position 116,079,543 of record NC_060208.1, read on the forward strand.
TGAATTATTTTTTTCTATTTTTCTTATCATGTAAATATTATATACCAAATTATTATGTTGGTATGTTACTATGTAAAATATATAAAATTATGTTGTTACACGTAAAGTATTTATTTCTGTGGTGTACACACACACACACACACACACACACACACACACACACACACACACACACACACACACACACACACACACACACACACATATATTTTGGATATTTATCAAATTAAAAATGTATAATAATAAGATTCATTGGGAATTAAATTTAAGAGATTTCAGGTTAAAAGAGTTTCACATTTACGTTTGTATTTGTAAATATTAGTTATAATATATGTTTTTACTATTTTTCTTTGATTTTCCTTTTAAATAGCTTCAGCTACAGGGGATGATAAAAAAACTGCACTGGTTATTCAACAAATGGTTATTCTTGAATTATTGAATAAATTGTTAGCATACTAGTCTGGCAGGATTACTAGTCTGTTAGTAATTCTTAGGATTATAAAGCACTACTCTGTTAATATTAAATGTATAGTTAAAAGTATTACTTTCACATAATGGTGATAAGTTCTATAATACCAGCTCTCTTCATGCGTCAAAGGTCAGGGATGGACAGATACATTTTAATTATAGATTAGTTTATCTCTAAGGCGAAATAAAAAACAAAAATTGTCTTTAATTAAAGAGAAGAAGGAATGAAAACGGTTTCACTTCTCGTAGAAGAATTGACCAATTTGTCTCCGAGGATTAAGGTGAAAAATCAGATGTCTGCCCAGAACAACGGCAGGATTCCTTACCTTAGTAGTCTAGGGAACAATGTCCGTGCCTTTCCATCTACTGTGTTAACTTAGTAGTCTCCTTTCCTCTAACTGGAGCTGTCTTTTATTTTACCGAATTAATTAATTTTGGTTTTTAAATCACTTTTATCTAGTTTTAACACCTACATATTTAATAAGCTGTTGGAAATCTTAACCTGAATAGTAAAAATATTATTTATTTTACACTACTCGCTACTGTTAACATAAGACTTTATTGATAAAAAAAACTTGACCTTATTCGTATGTTTAATACATTGAAAACAAAAAATAACCAACTTGAGAGATGAGCTATATTAAACATTTATTAATGTATTAAAAAGTTATGAACAATTTGATATTAAGATGCATTTAATTGCAAATATTTAAATCGATTAAATCTGGGCTATCATAGAATGATAGAAGAGTTGCGATCTGGCACCGTGGTACGGCCCTGCAAAGTTAGTGGTAATTTGTATCTATCAAACTTTGTGATATATACATATATATATATATTCTACATTTTATTCAAATTTGTTTGATTTGTGTAAAGTTGAACATGGCCGTCACTAGAATGGTTGCTATGGTGCTAGGTATTCTGCAGACCTCAAACGTAGGTCTTGTTAGATTTCCTCATGCGACCGTGAGGCCAGTAGCCATAGTTGTGAGTTAAATGTTGTGGCCAGTTTTATAAATGCAGTTCTGAGCTATTGGACCTACTTATCTTATCCTTTACATCTAAACTTTCTTTATTGAAATTGTAAAAATCATTCTAACTAAGGAAAAATAAAGAAATACATAATGTGCAGAGCAGTATGTATCATATTCATCTATTCTAATTCACGTAACGCATATTCATGGAGAGTTGAACGTACTATCTGGCATCGTGGTACGGCCCTGCAAATTTAGTGGTAAATTACATGAAAAACATAAAACCAATATTTAAAACTTTTATTTGTTTTGTGAGGCCTTTCAATAGCGAGGCTATCATCTTCAGACACATCTTCAGACTTTTGTGATGTGTCTGAAGATGATAGCCTCGCTATTGAAAGGCCTCACAAAACAAATAAAAGTTTTAAATATCGGTTTTATGTTTTTCATGTAATTTATCAGTGACCAATATAAGCTCCATCTACAGCAAATTTAGTGGTAATTTGTATCTATCAAACCAAAATTCATTCTTTATTTACCGCGTACGACTCTGGTAAACTAAGCAGCTGATACCTACCGCTCAACATCATATTCTGTCCTCTGAAACAAATGTATTATTATTATATTACTCTAGTTTTAATAAAAATTAAGGACAGTGAATTTAATACCTTCGAATAAAGTTGAGTTAAGGCAAATGTTTGCATAGTCTGGGGATGCAATTTTGAAATTTTGAGAAATTTAAAAATACTCTATAACTCTACCTGTAACTAAACAGACTTTGAAACAAAACTCATATAATGTGTAATATCTGATAAAATATATCTGGCCAATAACAATTAATTTAATGATGATTCTTCGGGCTCTGGGAAGTTTTAATTTAATACTAATAGTAAATTTACAGTAGTTGAGTTCTTTTTATTGATAAAGGAGGATTTTAATAGTTGTAAAAAGATTACACCACCTATATATTATTAAATTTTAAAATAATTTGATTACTTATTTAAAACTTATTATTGGCTAAGGATACTTTGAAATGCTAACAGCTTTTCCTTCATTTGACTTTATGTTAAAATAATAAAACACCACGTTACTAATATGTAAATCAATATTCTTTTTCAGGTGTAATACAAATTTAAAATAAAGTGTAAGTACTGAATTATATTTTCAAAATGTATTCCATCTCTCTAATAAAACATTTGTTATTTTTAATTAGAATTACATTTCAATGTAGAAATGAAATAATTTTAGTTTTTCCAACTATATGAAGATACAATGCACAGTCATAATGAATTCCGAAATCATTTCATTTATTTGTTTTCTGGGTTTGTTAGGTTTACAATTACGATTTCGATATTGTATTTACTTATTTTTTGAAGATGTCAGGCGTCAAGTAGTGTATTAATGTAATATTTGTGATATGCAGGATGTTTATGCTTATTCAATGCAATATCTTTAATATTGTCAAATAGTCCCTAGGAAATGTGGACTACAATTAATTAGTAGTCCAGTGGCAGAGAATCCAAGGGATATACAGTTTATCTGTACCACATAGGTATTGGCCTGATAGTTTTATCTGATTAACAAGGCTAGTTATCATCCTAATTCCCATTATCTTCCCTTCTCACCAGACATTTATAGCAAACTCTCGCATCTAGATTAGGAACGGAATAAGGAAGTATAGGAAACGTGAAAATTCCATAATGAAACCTTATAATATCCAACCTGCCATAAAGTACAAAATTATATGCATTGTAAGTGCATAAGGCTAGATTGAATGGAATCAGAAAGCTATTCTTAAGACTATTGTATGTACTTTTTAGATACAGTGCAGAATCACGAAGTCAGTTTGATCACAACTCCTGACCCTTTGATCCGAAACGACGATATGGTAGATGTGAAGATTTACATTTACAACTCAGTAAAACCTTAGGGTCTATAAGTTTAAAAGTATGTTTTCCCAGAATACTTTTAGATCACACGAATTTACTTTACTTTTACGTTAGCTGCAAACAACCTTGTAAAACCTAGCGTAGTCATTGGGTGGAAACCGTTTCTATCTATGCCAAACATTACTTTATTAAATTTGTAATGGTTTTGGTATCATATTATTTCTTCGTATTGACTTAGCAAATGCATTGCCTGCTTGTCCTGACTATACCATAGTACCATAAAAGTTGACCAAATCAATCCATAAAACGATATCTAATTAGCCAGCTTTGTAATATTTCATTAGTTTTTAAAAATAAAATTTTAATATCAAATTTTAAATTATTATTAATTACATATTTATCGTCTACATATTAATGACAAATTTCTGGAATACACCGTGATCCTAGATTACAAAATAAAAATACAAAACCAATAGTCTAGCTCAACACGTAAAAAACAACTCACCCTCCATGGCGCCTGGGTATTAATACAATATAAAATACAATAACTTAAAACTCCATTACAGTAAAATAGAGAAAGTGTAAAAAATCATTTATAAAAGCTAAATTACAAATATAAATTTACTTAGAATGAAAATGTTTCAATTATTTAATGACTAAGTCTAGATATAATATTGTAACGAAAAATGACCTTATACCTTGTGCCACAAAGTGGCACAGAGACAACCAAATTTTGCACAGATAACAAACAAATTTTAAAACTCTTTAATAATAAATTTAAATCGTTACAAATTGGTCATGTTATCTGGTGGTAAATAGAAAAACTTAGGCCTCGTGTATTGATATGACTGTATCTTTAAATCTGTAGTATTTCACTTTAGGTAATCTAAATACTCTATGATCACAATTTTTTGTCTTGTAAAATAGGTCATTCGTACCAGTATTTCCACTCCTAACATGAAATAGCTTCAAACCTTTATGTACAAATAAATTTTGCACATGTAGATTTCCAAGATGGCAAAATAACGGGAAGGAACTATCAGTTTCCTGTCTATTAGGAATTAGTCTAATGCAATAATTTTGAGAAACTCTTAATTTTTTAACATACGGTTTTAAACGCTGTAACAAAGTGTTTTTAGTAAATATTGATCATAAAAGTTCCTTTAAAAGTAGAAAATTTTACTTGAAACTTTAAGTTTTTTGCGCAACATTGAAATTTAAATACTCCAATTTAAATTTTGATCCGGAATGACTTCTAGTTATTTAAAATCGTCAATTTAATATATATTTTCACAATTAAAATTTAATCTTGAACATAATAAGATGTGATAATTAAATCAGCAGGAAAATTAAAACTGTTTACTTTACTAAAACTGCTGAATTTTGTTGTATTAGCATTAATTTTCATTCTGTTTATAAAATACCAATCACTTAGAATCTGTATATCGTCGTTGAGGTAATTCCACATATTGTGTATATTTGATTCTAAGTAAAAATTCTATATCATCAGCAAATGCGCTTGACTGATCATAAAATGGCAGTTTACGTAAGCCATTAACAAAAATATAAATAATTTTGATGATAATACAGAGCCTTGAGGTACTCCTGTTTCTACACAAATAGGTAACTTTAAATAATCGGAAATCCTTACTATTTGGGATTTATTTCTTAAAAAGCTATCAAACCATTTCAAAGCAGTACCTCTATCCCCGCTGCTTCTAATTTTGATAGTAAAATTGTATAGTCAACCGAGTCAAAAGCAGTTTTAAAATCAATAAAGAGCTCTGTTGATTTCTTTTAAATGCTGAAACTATTATGAATCCTTTGTGTCACTGCTATTAAAGCATCTTCAATACTCAGACCCTTTATAAAACCAAACCGATTTTTACTGCAAAAATACTGTTACTGTTCAAAAGATTTACAAAAGATTTACTAATGCAACTATTTTGCATTAGTTTCTTAATATTTTAGTAAAAATAGAAAACAAACTAATCGTTATTATACTATTAATTTTTATTGAAATATTTTTTGAAAATTGGAACTACGTTACTTATTTTTTACTTTTGAGGAAATCCCCCATTTTTCAAACTACGAATTATTACATGAACCTACTTTTTTAACTAAGTCGACAGATACTTTATTGAAACCACTAGACTTTTTATTTTTAATATTTTAATAGTAAATAAAACTTCGATTGTATCAGAGGAAGTAATGGAGAAAGACTGAGGTCGTTGACGTACTTGTGCAATAGGTAGATACGCGTCTTTGTGACAGAGTTTGGCCTAATTTGACCTTCAACAGAGATAAGGTAGGAATTAACTATCTCCACTACTTGATTATCTTCACTGATAATCTCACGCTATGTAGTCAAAATTTTTTCAACGTATTTGTTGATCGTCGAACCAGTGGAATTATTAATTACACACCAGTACTGCTTCGATTCACCGTCACAACCCCTTATTTTATCAGCCAAAAAAGCATTTTTTTGCTTCATCAATGACAATTTAGTCTATATCTCAGTTACTATTGAAGTATCTTACGGGAGCCTTATAGACATGCATACACACAAACGAACAGAAATGCTCAACTTAATATCTCTATACGTTTTAGAGACATCTTGTAAAAAGTTAGGTTTCGCTAATAGTGACACAATGAATAAAATATATTTAAAACAATTATATTTAAAACTAATGTTAACTGAGAATCTTGATGTTCATATTGATGATTTCTTCAAAAATATACGATTGATAATATTACCTTAAACTATAATCATCTAGAGGTTACTGATATTTATAAGTCAGACAGAGTATTACCTGAATCAAACATAGTGACAATGATTTGATCTGAAACCACTCAAGACACAAAAACAGTAACGAACTGTATTGTCTAACAACTACTTCAAACTTAATGCCAATGAAGCAAAGTAACACCAATCGATATACAACAAACATTAACAAACGGTGTTGCCTAACCATTAAAAACTTAATGGTAACGGAGCAAAGTAAAACCACCCAATACACAACAAACGGTGTTGCCTAACAATTACTTCAAAATTAATGACAATGGTGCAAATTATAACCGCTAAATACAAAACAAATGGTGTTATCTAGCTACTAATTAAATTTAATGACAATGGAGCAAAGTAAACCGCTCAATACATAATAAACGGTGTTATCTAACTACTACTTAAAACTTAATGACAATGGAGGAAAGTAAAACCACTCAATACACAACAAAAAGCAACAAAAAGTACAATGGGTATTGTTCTAACAGCTATTTTAAACTCAACGACACCGAAGTAAAACCGATTTGAGAAAGCACAACATTGTTCTCTGTGACTTAAAAGGCTTTTAGCAATGTTTTGAAATGTTGATGTGAGAAACTGACGGACAATACCAACTCTCTCAGTAATATCCAGGAAACTAAAGACTTACACAAATTAAATTCAATATACATAACTTAAAAAATATTAAAATAATTTAACTCCTTTTACTTGGAGGGTTGCTTTATTCTAAAGGGCTAGGCAATACATCAATATAATTATTCTTTTGGTTTTTATTATTATTTTCCTTAGACTATGACACAGAGTTTTTGATATAGTAAAAAAAACTATAATATATATATATATATATACAAAATAAAAATAAAATATAATATGTAGTATTTCCAAAAGGTACTTCTAAATACGATGTTATGTTATTATTACGACAAATCTCAAGTCGAAGTGTGCACTTCCCCTATAAGTTAAAAGAAGAATTGCAACGATTTGTTTGGTGGTTCTTAATATTTTTACATGTGACACAGAAACATGTGTAATAAATTTAATCTATTTTAAAATTTATACTATTAGAACATTGTCGTTTTTCCGTTACGTAAATACTTGTAATGATTTATTTGTTCTGTTGATCGGTAAGACTTTCATTACGTACTGTCGGGCCCTTAAGTTTTATTTGTTTAAGATAAAAATGAAGAGAGATATATTACAAATTAGAGTTTAATGATGGTTAATGTCCTTACATGAGATTTAGCAAGTGTTAGCAAAACTTGTAATTCAAGATGATACTAAAGTATAATCAAATTCGGTGTTGTCTATGCAGAAATGCAGCTTCATGAAAAATTTCATGTCTATAGGTCGGTTCTTTGTCAGTTTATCCTGTGTACATACAGACATAAATAACATTTTTCAAACCCATCGACTGATGGCTTCGTTAACGCTCAGCCAACCACATTTATTTATTTATTTATTTATCAACGGTCAGTGCCATTTACACAAATGTACAAACAAGCAACTAGTACATACAAAAGTACAAATTACAACATAAGTTAACAACAATATTTACTAGATAGCTTCAAGATGTATATAAATAATTTCCAACAAATAATTATTTTAAATACACAAATAGTAACAACAAAGAGTATAAACTAAGCAACAATCAATAAATAATCTCTAACAACAATTGACTAACCACATAATTGGGCACATTTGGCATAATAATGACGTCGTAACAAAGTCACTGAACAATTAGCAATACATTGAGGTCTAGGGGATAGGCTGACCTTAATTCGGGTGATCCCCAATGAACTGGGAAAGTACCTCCCCAGGAGTGACACTCAGTCGCTACTCAAGACCAATGGAGGATCCGAATCCAACCAATGGTTGGGTTTATTCCAAGTATCTCTCGACGGTCAGGCTAATTGGGGCTGGTTCTGGACGAACCCTGTTGATTACATCATCATATCTCCCGTATGATGGTGTCGATTCCACGCCCCCCCGGAGAGATGGCTATCTTGATAGATCATGTTAGGAACATCGATTTGGAGTTGGTGATTGGCTGTGATGCTAATTCGCACAATGAGTTTTGGGGAAACACCAACACAAACAGCAATGGCAAGTCTCTTCTGGAATAAATAATGTCCCGCAGTCTGGTGATTTCAAATGTGAGTAATATTCCTGCATTTCGCACGCGAAAGCGTAGAGAGGTGATATAAGTGACAATGATGATGAGGGGAATGGTTAATCGGATACACGGCTGGCATGTGTCTAACGAGCCATCTCTCTCTGATCATACGCACAACAATGACTCATTTCACTCTTTTCGTTGGCTTCACCACTGTCTGCAGTATACTAGCCACATGTCCCCCGTGCCTATCCGCCTAGAAGTTCTATTGTTGTCGGTGTACACGGCATTCCTTTTCCTTTTTTGAATTTTTTGTGGCTTTGAATTGGAAGCAGATTTTCTTGTTTTGTTCTCCTTTCTTTCTCTATTTGGAATTGTAGACTTTGTTTTTCTTTTTTTGTGGTTACGTTGTCAAATTCGTTGCTCTGGTTAATTGGTTGATATTTGTTTAGATACCTTTTTGTTATTTTGTTGTATATTTTGTTGTACATTTTTTCTATCGATACCTTTTTATTATTTTTCCTACCGTAATTCACTCTCCACGAACATCCGCTGTTCTGCAAGTGTATATGTTGGTTTCAGTACGATGAAACCGTACCTCGGCTTCCAGAACGTCGATGGCGGTCCTTAGGCTTGTGACGAGGTCCTGAGTCAGAGCACACCGTTCATCAACACATCCTGTAGTGGATTTTATATCACACTGCACGGCATAGTCGGTAGTACACCCCATCATAACAAGACGCGACTTTGGTTCATAAACATTGTCTGTAAATTGGAGCAGTTAGAATGGTCCAGGATGCTATTTAGTTTGTGTTTTATTCGGACGATATCTTTATTTAGATTTGAGTTTCCCGCAGCCAGTTCAGTATATGATTGTGGGGCAAGTGGAGTCAACTCGGCAGACACAGTAGAGAGTTCCTTTGAGGAAACCCTGGGCGAAGCGTGAGCGGTAGACGCGCCCAGCAGAGGAATCAGCACGAGACGCATCGCTCTTAGGAGTCTCAGCATTGGGTGTTCCGACAGGTGTTGAGGAACGCCGATGAGGAGTTGATGCAAGAGTTCTCATAGTGATAAGGTGAGAGTCCTGGTGTTAGTCACTAGATGCCATCAACTGCGTCGCATCATAATTTGTTCATAGCGTTGCTCCGCAGTTCCTTCCCAGACATCTCCACGCTCGGTCGCTGATTTTTCAAATATATAGCACTCCCTGTACTTTTTTATTGTTTTCAAGTATGCGATGTTTTCCGTTTTAGAATGTTCAACTGACAATGTCATTTATATCTTGTAATAAATAGATAAAAAAGCTTAATAAATAAATAATAATTTGATGACACCACAAAACATTACACTAACAAAGAATAATTAATTTAACGAATACTTTAAATAAATTAACGAATCGTTTGAAAAGTTAAAAGGACATTGGTATAGTCGAATAAACTATCAGATTGATTAAAATAACCATTAACAGGTAAATTAAAGAATACAATATTGATGGCTAACTTTATCAGACAAAAATTTTGGTACTAGGGTCGTATTCGTACCAAGGATATTTGACATTGAAGTCCCGACCGTTAGCACTCTAAAGCTACCAGCACATAACATGTAGACTGTAGGAACTTGTACTAAGTTGTATATGCAATCAAACAATCAGTATCGACCTGTGTGCCTTACTGTTCATGTCGATTTTGTAGAACATTATTGAGTTAGACACCAACTATGCCCTTAGCTTTACTCACGTATGAGTTCCAAATGAATAAGGAATGGCATAAGTTTTTCTCCTCACACATTTCCTTCAATACAATGGCATGAAGTGATGACCGACAATACAATGTATTAAACCATTCTCTCTAAATAAACAGAACATACGTGATGTGACATACGTCCACTACTGGTCCGAATCCACCGGACCCTCATATCCACAGTATCCTTCGAGAGGATCCGTTCTGTAGAATGTGTGACGAGAAAGAGGGAACTACTGAACACCTGATATTTGACTGCCTTGCAATAGCAAGGGAGCGGTGTGCCATATTATTTGGTAGTTAGGACACGGGTGGCGAATTTCCCCAGGAGAACCTGATCGGTTGTTTTCGGAAGTTTATAGAGGCCTTGAGGCTTAAGTGCATGGCAATAGGCCACCCCAAATAAGAAAAAGAAGCCATACACTGCTTTTAAATGTGTAAAAACTATTATACCCAACGGCTTTACTTGCAATAAGTCCTAAATTCATGGAAATAAATCAAAACGATCCAGAGAAACATAAAAATTTACTATTGGATTTAATTCGGCCTCCTTAAATATGTCCTGACTTACTTTTATATATGAATTAAACTTTGATGAATGCTTTGCTAAACTATGGTAAAATTGATCTTTGTAACTTCCATCTTTGGGCGTCTATTTTGAGCAAAAGGGATTTTTTGTAAGTAAGTATATCTAAAATAATTATACGAAAATGGAAGAAGGAACGTAAACATGGTAAATCGTATCTTGAAATGACTTTTGTTGAATGGCTAAGTTGGATCTTTATATACCGATGGAATATAATATGTACTTGGTGAATATAGAGTTCACCACTATACAGGATACATTTATTTACCGATGATACTATTTATATTTAGTATCTGATAAATCGTAACAGGTCTTTTTAATTTTTAAGACTATAATAACAGTTTAAAACCTTTTAAAAATTGCCTTATTTTTAATAATATTCATATCAAATTACAATATAATTTTCATTAAACAGTTTTTTAAGTTAATATTTAAGTATAAGTGGAAACTAAAAATCAGTTACATTTTTAAATTGGTGTCAGATCCGTCCGTCCTGTACATGTATTTGCAGAATAACACATTTACGAATACATTTGGTCTCTTATGTAAATCATGTGTAAAATACGAGTAATAGTAACACATATTTTATGACTAAGCTAAATTCATATATTACATAAGCATACAACACTAATAAACAAAGTGTTTTTATACAGCAATATAATTTGCGAACCAAATGTATGATCGGAATAGCACATGAGGTTCCTATATTTTAAAGCGGCCGTTCATACAGTGGTATAAGCTATTGGAATTTATAGTTTACTGGGAGGGCTTAAAGAGGAATTTTCTGTTATGTTATTCATGGGTATAAGATACTGTAACAGTTTAGATTGGCGAGGTCGGCCTTATGACTCTGGGCCAGCCCCAGTTCTCGTCTACATCGCTCTATATTATTACCTCAGTATTCTTCAAATCTTCCTCATTGGTGTGGATTGAATATCGTTGGTCGTTATACTAGCTAGTAGGAGCCTGCTTATAGTACTATTCTAAGATTCTGTCTATCACCAAGAATATGGGACCAATTTATTTAATATAACAACATAATATTATATTAAATACAATTATAGTTTTTATCGAATGTTGTGTATTAGTAATTAAAAAAAAAATTATAATTGATTTTAAAAACGGACATTGAATATAATTATCTTAAAACAAATATGCAGTAAATCAAACGTGTTAAATTCCTATATCAATGCAGTATATAGAAATATTATTAAATTTTAATATGGATGTGATAGATTATCTATTTATATTATACAAACTGTTACCCGCGACTCTGATCCCAATTTTCTATTGAATAACATATACGTCACAGGCATACCATTAAATTTCTAAATGGCAGAATAAATCACTGAAAGATATTACAAAATCCTGATCAATTTCAGAATAATTGGGGTTTAAGTTTGAAGAGCAACGTTCAGGAGCTCTGAATTTGGAGAGTGAAAGAGTTTTTATAAGTACCAATGGAATATGAAAACTTTCCTGTAACATTCCATAATATTTAATTAAATTTAAGTATGTAGTAATCTTAGTGAAATCACTCATAATGTAGTATGATGGAGCCTTACAGTATAACATATGTATATAAGCATGTCAGAAAAGGATTTTCCATTCAAATAGCATCTACTTTCAACAATTGTAATCCACGAGTTCTTACCAATTACGTTATTCCCAGACCGTACTTTAATAAAAAAATGACTAATTCCTACTATCCAATTCTAGCCTAAAGTATTTCCATTTCAGGTAGTTTGTTGAGAATATAAAACACCTGTGTCATATTTTACCTGTATATGCAAACTTGGAGAATAATAGTTCTAGGGGGTGTAAGCATATTTCAACCTCTATGGAAGTTTCATCTTTTTAAAATGATTTAGTTCTTTAAATTTATGTCATGAGAAATGCGTTTATCGAATGTAAGCTTTGTGAGAACTAGTGATGAGTTTGTGATCGAATGAGGTATTTGCCTGTCATATATAGAGATAAGTAAAGAGTTCCAGAATGGACAATTTCTGGTCTTTTTATATCTACCGGTAGAACCTATAGTGAGGTCAGAAAAACCCATGTACCACCTAAATCTCGGCAACCGTATGCATTATAATTCTTTACATCTTAAATATAAGGATCGGCTATGAATGCTATCAGTGAAAAGGCTGAGTATTTCAAGCAGCTTTTCAGACAAAGGTCTAGAAGCTCAAGGGTTTGTGAATAGAGACGAGAATAATCTAGAAGTTTACTTAAATGCTTAATACTCATATCAGGATACTTGGAAACCTTTAACCATGAAAGGTATGGATTTGAAATAAGTCTCGTAATACGATGAAGATTTGGGGTGTCGTCGGTCCATTAGAGACCAAGTACTTGATGGTTTCGTAAGGAGACATACTGGTAAATGAGCAACCTTTGAACGCCATAATGTCTAATTAATATAGCCTCATTGAGGTTTAACCAATATAATACTTATCTATAATAATCTAATCAATTATACCTAACCACAAATCCGTAGGATGATTAAATTGAAGCTAAGATAAAAGCCTGGATAATGAAATGAAATATAATTAATACCTTTATTAAATAGGCGGAGTTAAGGATATCAAGCACTTCTTACAACTCTACATTATATCATATGCAGTAAATTAAAAATACTCGAATATAAACATATGTAAACTTTTAACATACTTAACTTTATAATTACATGTAAACAAATTTGCTTTGTTCACATAAAATAACTCATAAACTTAATAATATAATTAATTATTAATGGAAGATAAAGAAAATAAAATAAAAAGAACAATAACAAATACATCCGCTCCAAACACACTGTCAGACCTCACGTACACCGCAAGCACAACCGCCCGTCACCCCCGCAGTCCCCCTAGTAGCACGTCCCTGTCCCTCGCCCCGAAACACGCACGATCCTCAATACTTCTAATATCATCAGGGGAGCGTTCCAGTAAACTACGTACTAAAAAATGTTCATCTACGAATGGGAATTAATAAATAAATAAAGTAATAAATAAATAAATAAATAGTAAGTGGCTGCCCTTCTAATAGGTCGTTCTCTAATATCAGAGCTAAAATTAAAGTAGTCAGACAGATAAATAGGAGTTTTAGTTTTGATAATTGAATGTAGAATGAAAGGAATATGGAATCAGCGTAGTTATTGCAGTTTTATGAGTGATAACTGCTGAAAAATTGTGAAACATGCTCATGACATCTGAGATTTAAAACACATTCAATACAGTAATTCTGTGAACGCTAAAGTCTGTACAATTGCTCAACAGCCAAATCACTGATCACAACGTCAACGTAGTTAAATTAATACTAGTTAATAATAATAATGTAATATCAGTAAAGGTATTAACAAACGATTTCAATTATATACTAGTGTCCTCGATGTAATGGAATTCAACACCATAACAATGGGTTAAAATTGTATTCTCATCCTGTATATGGAACACTCGACGTTTTATTGTTATTTTCGTATTTCATAATGGCGAATGAATAAAATTTGAAGCTATATGTTTTGGAATTTATTACCCTAAAGGAAGTCAATTTAACCATTATTTAGGATATTTAATCCTATTGCTTAAAAAATTAGGGATACTTTTAATGGTACATCCAAACTAAACATTAGGATAATCATAAATTAGTTAGATATTTGATGCCAAGTCCTTATCGTCAAGAGGACATCTGGCACTTTCAGCGGCTCCAATTTTCCACCTGGCTCGCCGCCTGCCCCAGTTCTGAAGTGACAAAGTCCTCTGTCTTTAAGACGCGACCTGACACGATGTTCTGTTAATAATGCCGTCTTATTATTTAATATTATTTACGGTTGGATAGATAAAATAGAATTTCAACATGAATTTTTCCTCATCTTGTACTATAAAATAACACATGCTTAAACAGTTACAGATACAACTTATCACAAAAAATAAGCTGGTCAAGTTGGTTAGTTAACTTGGAATATTTAGTTGAGCAGCACGTGTGTTTTTGTAAAAAAAACCAATTTTAGTACAAAAAAAACTAATACATTTAACTCTACAAATGGACATTGTGTAAAAACTTTATTGTGAATTGACTGTTTCTAAGAAACAAAAGTCGATTGAAACCTTTGAGACCAAAACAGCTGGTGTGGTTAGAATCAGTAACCAAGTCTAATGCCTCAAAATATTAAGGAACTGCATTAAAATATGTCTCCATGTTTATTCGAAGTTGCGAATATTCCTAAAAGAATTGCATTGCAGCAAACAAATGTTAGTAATGGAAATAACCTGTTATATGTAATAACATGCTATGTAAAAACATTTTAATGTGACAGAAAACCATTTATTTATGAATTTTACTACCATTTTTAATTTGCTTACATTTATAGACTTGAAAGCATAGAGTAAGCTTGTTAGTAAGATTCTTCTTATTTAAACCTTTTCTGCAACAGCTGTTGGACATTGAGTAAGAAAATATCTAGATAAGAAAATTAAATGTTTCTGATTAGCAGTGACTGATCAGTGTTGTAATGCAGATATCGAAGAAAAAGTTACAAGATAACATTTACAACAGATAAATCCCACCCCCCAGATACATTCAACCTTGGCGTCGGAAATATAATCCATTCAAACGGGAAACGTTCTTACACAAGCAAAGCCTAAAATAGGAGCCATAAAAAATTTTGAGGACTTAGAAATTAGGATTCATACACTCTGGCCTAAAATATTTATTTGTTCTTGAAATTATTGGAGCTATAAAAATATATTATGGAATATTGGAAAGAAACTAGAGTTATTTCGCTGGTAATTACACAAACTGGCCTGAAAATACTGGTGTTAAATTTTAAATATAAAATGGATCACAAGGTTTTAATGTCACTCAGTAGATATCTTCCACTTATAATGTTTAGAATGTTATTTATAAATAATATGTACTTGGTGTCTGTGACCTTCACCTGTAAATTGATGTGTAGCAGCGTATAAATGCTACTATATATATATATAGTTAGGGTGCTGAGCATGTATTCATTGTTTAACCGAGAAAATAGTTTTATAGTTTTTTTTAAATAAATTGCAAATTTATTAAAAAAAATATAGTCATTATTAAAATCGTGAAGAGGAAACCTTATATGAAAAATTACAAGATAAACTTAAGATTTGTTCAAAGTGACGTATTGCTTTAGAAATTAAGCAAATCAATAAAAATCAAATATCGCTAATGGATCTTCTTGTTTCCTTGTTTTTCAATATTTGTTTGACTATGTTCCGTTTATAATAAATGTTCAGCGACATTTATTATATATGTTATAAAAGTAACATACTTAAAAATCGCAATCATATCAGTAAAATTAAAAAATATATAAGTGTGTCACTTAACATTTTTTTTTTATATTTCATATGTTGATATTGAGGAAGATCTCCACTGAAAGATATTCTAACCTCTTGGTCCATTTTAGATTACAGAGCAATGTTATTGGCGATTTTTGTTTTTAGTAATTGCGAAATAACTCTAATTACTTTCCAATATTTCATGATGTTTAATTGAAAAGCTCCAACTATTTCAGTAACCATTATACATTTTAAGCAAGTAAGGAAAGATCCTATAGTCAAAGCCCTTTGCTTTTCAGTTAACGCACTTATGATGCAGTAATAAATGTTGGGTCTTTCCTTGATTTTGAAAAAGAAGTAGTCATACCTTAGGTATACATTATTTCAGTGTTCATGTGTAAGAGTATATTTAAGATGATAAGAAAAATTGCTAGTAGCTTGTCTTTTGCACTTTGCGCATCCATACTAATGGTTTTGATGTATGGTTGTGTTTGCTTTTTTTCCCCATACAAAAATACAAATACTTAGATCTGAGAAGCCTAAATCGGAAATAAAATCCTATACTTCCCGTCTAAGGTATATCTGTTGCTAACGAAGACTACGTCAGACATAAACGCCTACATTCAACATTCGAGCTTTGTAATTTTCTTCCTATCTATAATATTTTTGGTGCTATAGGCTACGAGTAATATATGCGTGTACATCTGAGAAGTCTGATTATGCAAAAAAACAACCGAGTCTTTGTTATAAGTTTTTAAATATATAGTCAACGTTAGACCGTAACACTGTATTAGCTTTTATATCTGCATTATACTAATGACCAATCACTAAATATTTAGTATTTCTAAATATTTAAATAAGCAGTGAATTTTTACTAAAACTGTAGTGTTTAGATAAATTCTGTGATAACAGAGGTTAAAGAAAAGTTTGAAATAAGAAGTATTTTAGTTTCGATCTTACTCGCATTTGCATTGTATTTACAACTCGCAAGACTATAAGTAAAACATATATGTTACAATTAAACTAATAAAACATTGTGTTGTCATATTATAAAGTGTATATAGATCAGTAAATTACATTTAACAGGCGACTATTAATTAATAACTCGTTTTAAATGTAATACATTTTATATGGTAATGTTCACATTTTTCAAAGTGAGTGTAGTGGAGCCATGATATGGGAAAGAAACATCTGCTCGTAGTGCGTGTATAGAGTCAAGATGAACCTATGTATCAAATTTAATATCAGTATCTTTATTGGTTTTTGCTGGGCGTTGATGACTCCTTTCATTGCAATCAAAAATAAACCAGATAATTGCTTCAACCTGAGAGGAATTTACCATTTAGAGCCAAATCCGAACCTCAGTATAATCTGATTAATTAATGAATCACACTTCAAGTAATGATAAAATTATTTGAAACTGGACAGAGTAGACGTAAGATGATCCCACTTCTCCTTCTTTTAAAAGAAATGTTATTTCTGTGTCATAATTTACAAATCTTCTACCCACAGCTTGCAAAATTGTTGGTAAAGCTTTTTATTTGTTTAAAATTAATATTTGGTTATGCTGTTAATAGGTTTCAATAATTCTGTTTGTTTGTGTTGCTAGTAATTAATTTTCTAGTTTTTCTAATAAGGTAATAACCAAAGGTAAGTATTCTATTTTTATTGTAACTAAAGTTTTTTCTTTACTTAATCTAAAAGACCTTGTCTAACGGTAATGGGTTTTAAATTATCACGGAAACGTGATTTTTATTTTTGATTTGACCATTAACAGTGTAAAGGAGATATATTGATGAGGAAAATTTCCTCATCAAAATAGTCTTAGAGTATCATTTTCATAGTTTTGCAGATGTATAAATGATAATAGTGACAGTATACAATTAACTGTTTTGATATGTTTGCATAAGATCTGTGAATGACTTCCCTTATACGATGGAACAATGTGTTCAGTCATTCACGAGAAGGCAAATTACCCAGGTTGATAGAGTGGTTTGAGCTACGTGCTCCTCAAAGTGTTCATTTGTCAATTGTATTATGCTTCATAGACTCACAAAAGAGAAATTTATACCCAAAGGTCTGTTTAAGGTTCTATAATCAGATTCGAACGAACATTAAGTATAAGGTTTTGCAGAGTTACATGGCGCAGGGTTCCTTCCAAATTTACCAAAGCTTATAAAATATTGATACTACTTTTAACATAAATTTTCACATTCCATACTTGATAAAGATAAATGTAACATGTTCTATTTTACAATTTTTTAATATTTTGCATTAGGATTTTTAATAGAATAATTTCTACTAAAAATTACTATTCTTGTACATCAGGGGTTTTTTATTTTTATTTTAAATGAGCTTTAAAAACAAAGTATTTAGTATTGAGTGCAATTATTTTCTTTTTGGAAAATGCACTTCTGAAATTCATTTTCAGCTTCATTATTCTTTCAAAATTATAAAAAATATATATTAATGTAATAATAAATTACTAGGTATAAATATAAAATGGCTAATACCATTTAAATTCAAGATGGACAAAATGTTACAACAAAAGTTTTGTGTTTTCACAAGAAATTATTGAAATTCAGTAAGAATATTACGAAACGATCGTACATTACATGAACTCAGCCGTCTGCTAAGGGAGTACTCATCATCACTCACTACAATGGCTGAACAATAATTTTTGACTATTTACATTTAGATTGCTTTGAACAACCAACCCCATATACAACAATTCATTGTCTATACTTATTTCTACATTTCGCTTACCAGATTAAATTTGTGTATGAGGAAAATATGTCATTTGGTTTCATTATACGGACTTTTAAATTATTTTTACAAGAATTAGTTACTGATTTTCAACTCTACAATCAGCAAACTATTTTAATAGTTTTACTAAAAGTCTAAGACTTTAAATTATATCACGGGTATTAAATACCTGTATAATATCAGATCAATACGTATATTTAGGGGTCTTTAATGTTAAATTTCACAACACGGAGAGGCTTGTTTTTATGTTATTATTTTTTGTTTAATATTTAGGTTAGTTTCCATATTATTTAACATTTTCGTTTAGTAACGAATTTGGTGTCATTTTTAGTTGAAGTAGACATTGTGAATTGTGAATAAGTCATTACAGCAGTTAGGTGTTATTATATTTAGGCTAAAAGTAACATGAGAGTACTTTATAAGTGGATTTCATTGGATATTGATAGTCCATGGCTATGAATCGACAGGGTTAGGAGTATGCCACACAGGCTTTGCTGATGTTGCGTGAAGAATTTCAATTCTGTAGTTCATTTCATTTTCAAGATGTCCTTCGGACAGATTGGGACACATGTAGGACTTTTTGAATTTCATGCAAAATAGACTTTCCAGTTTAATATATTTTCGTTTTCTTTCAATAAAAGTCTATATACAGTCACCAAAAGATTATGGGTATGTGTTAACTTAGTTTGGCCACATATGCTAATATATTACATTTTTAAACCCTTATATGTCTTTACTCAGTCTCTTTGCAAATTTGTTTATTCTAAAGTTTTATTTCTCTCTTTCCTATTTCATATAAATTCAAATACGAAGTGTTCACGCCTATTGCTGTACATATAAATATAAGTATATATAAAAAAGGACTATTATATTCATAGTGCAGTATAATGTTTATCCCGTGCCAGTATTGAAGGTATCCGGTGCTACGTGCTCAAATATCAAGTGTTAATGTTGATCTCCCTCTATGAAAACGACATGCCAGCGTAAGTGCTTCTGATTCACCAACCACATATCGTAGGCAGACAAATACGGTATGTATGCCGAAGATATTATGAATCGATATCTTCCAGGCTTATAATATTACATGCTATCTGTCTTGAAATTTATTACTAAACCAAAATGTCATATATGAATATTTTATTAGATTTTATTTTATTTTATTTTTTTATACGCAAATATAAAAAGCACCACTAAAATAAATGGACTAAAATACCAAAAGAAATGAATTTTATTATATAAATGAATAAATCATATGATAATTCTTATAATTATAGTATCATACGTAGTATTTGATCATTGTACAAATTCTGACGATATTGGCAATTCTTTGTTTAAAATTTGGTAATAACGATTGATGGTTTAAAAGGGCAATAAAATTTAGGATATTTGCCTTAGTTATACAAGTACTTTATATAAATAGAACACTACATTCAAAGACTGAAATTTACTTCCTGATAAATGAGTTAATAAACTGATATACAAATATTAGCAAGACCTTAAAAACTAAAATTCCTATGAAAATTTAACTGATATTAAATTTGTTGAAACTTTCAGGTGAAGAAGCTGAAATTTTTACGTTAACATTTTAGAAAATATAAATTATGCAGTGCTTGATCAGTGGTTTGATACTGATATAAAAAACAAAGTAAATTTACAACTAAATTTAAATAAAAATAGGGAAAACGATGAACTGAAACATTTTAATGAATTAGAAATACTATCTAAACACTGTTATAAGATCTATCTTTATAATCGTATCTAAGATTTCGACGATTGCGAGTGATGAGGAGCTTTTACCGTGGCTTAAGAAAAAAATGAAATGGATAATATTATGCTTTGACGAGCTATTTCTTACCTCAATACAATCCAAACACAAAATTACATTTGTCTCAAAACTATCATGCGAAATATATAATTAACAGTAATTTAAAATATTAGGTACATTTTGTTTGTGTTTCATACTCCCCTTTATAGTAGAAATAGATTACAAGTGCCAGAGTAGATGTTTTTTGCCGAAGTATTTTGCCTCACTCTTTACCAGAAATGAATACATCCTTGATGTTTCTATTATTTGGCATGACATTTCGTGCGAAACCGCGAGTAAGTGCCATTTAGAAGTAATAATGAGAATGGATGAAAGAGAAATAAATTTTGAATTAAATTCTTTTTTTACAATCAGCAGACAGAATTGATAAAACGCACAATACATGTTTTTAAAAATGCATAAACGCGGAATATTTTAATATTTAAGTAATACCATAGTTTTAATTAAATGCCGTTGTTCCACCATTAAAACTGAAATAATATATAGTAGGTTAATGACAGATTGGTTCGCAAAATATTTATAACGTTGAAATTGTTTCATACAAAGTTATATGTAGCAGCTGCATGAAACAGTAATTAAAAGTTCGATAATGTCTTACTATACTGACAAATATTGTGGAAGCTATACAAACAACTAATCTTTAAAATGGGCTTTTCAACTTAACTTTTATGTTTATCTTTAACCCTCGATATCATAATGAATTATATTGGTTTGTACATTATTTTAAAGAATAGCTTGATACTAGAAAGACAATTAGTGATTTATTTGGAGGTAATAATTGTAATAAGAAATCGTAATAAGAAAAATTGTAAATTGTAAATTGTTAATAAGAAATATCTACTAATTGGATTTTGATCACAAATTGATTAAGAAGTATATGAAAAATCCTTTTAATCAGACTTTTATATGTCTCCTAATCAATCAGTAAATAGTTTCATCCGTCTATCTGATTTAGAATGACAATAGTACTCCATGATAATACAGTATAAGAGATCTCGCTAAGATTATTATAGTAGTAAGGTAAACATTTTTGAAGCTATTTATTCAAATAATATGGAATGATGCATATAAATTTGTGTAGTACATTATTTGAAAACTGTTTTACACTCCGACTTAGGAGCCCTTGCCTCTTTAGTAGTATTAGCAGAATATCCACGTACGTACTAATGGCGAGTTTCACGAAATCTTCTGTTATTCACCTATGAAGGGAGAACGATACGCAGTTTTCGTCATTCTATGTCCAGTTAACGGAGAAGTTCATTTATTAGCCTTTTGATGTATTCTTGATGTGTTGTATAAATATTTGGACATGAAGAGAATCACCTTACATGCCTTTAGGGTTCATTGTAGGGCGTGGGGGGTTATCCTTCGTTATATATTAGATAACCACATTAACTATACCCTTTCATTCTATAACGCACATCTTAAGAATTTATACTCGGAACCTTTATTAAGCATATGTTTATTGTAGCAGCGCAACACTTCACTTAATTTATTCTCATCCTCTTAGTTTGTATAACATACCGTCTAAAACAGTGCAACCCTTACTGCAAGCGATGTGGTGAGGCTACATGCAGGCAGGTCCTGTGGTATTGTGGTATCCATATATCACTATAGTACGGGTTTATCGTTAAAACTACCAAACTGCTCTATCTCACTTCTCTACGATATCGTTGAAGTTTATTATATCAACGAGAATGTTTATTATAGCTTATTACTCAGAGAACTACGTATGCGTTAGTATATTTAGTAATAGATTCTTATAATTAATAATAATTTTGAAAATTTATTAACGATTCCCTGGTTGAGCAAGGATTTGAAATTTTAATTTGCATTTTAGGTGATTTAAATTAATTGAAATTATGTTTTGGTTGTATTTATCAAAAAGTGCATTGCTTTGGTTCGATACAATTAAATAGTTTTTAGTGAGTTTTTTTGTTGGAACAAATTTTTGTTACATTAAAGCAATAACAATTCAATTCAAAATTTATTTAATTACCAATATCGTTATGCTAAAAAACCAAAGAACAAAAAAGTTTACACAACAGAATTGGAGGTAAATGTGAGCAAGTGTTAGTCCCCATCTAAAACTGTGAGTACGAGTATATATGTGTCATTGGCGTATATATGTGTCATTGGCGTATATATGAGTGCATTGGCGTGTTCCGCACATATACAGATCTTATGAAAATATCAATGGTTGTGATGGCCGGTAAATTCCGATGTATTTAGGATTAGTTAATCTTTAGAACAAAAATAGATGAGAGTAATAGATACGATACGATTTTTGTAATAAAATTATTTATCAGTTTTTAATTTAATAAAAGTTCGGTTATTTTACCACTAAAATAACTTTCCCGAATGCAGGCATCGTTGACTTGAACTAATTAAAATATATGTTTGCATTGTAAGTATTCGAAAACTCGTCTGTTTTCTCATGAAATTCAAGTTGTTTTAACACCAAATTTCAGACTTAATTTACTTTTTTTTACGAAAGCCGTGTGTCCTTATGCAATTCAGGTAATAAACCAGTTATTTAAAAAAATATTTAAAATAAATAGATAGTTCAGCCAAGGAAACGAAATTTCTTTTTTATGTACATTTGTCACTGGAAAGTTAGAGATTTTAGAGACATCTATGTGTTGACAAAGTAAACTTAATTTTCTCTGCAGTTCTCTCTTGTCAAGTAACTGAACTTAGCTCACTCTTACAGCTTTTAGTATCTTAGATCTTACTTAGTTACTTTAGAACTTGGTAATACTTACCTTCAGTTTACTTTTAGTTTAACACCTTTTATGAAATATACATTTTCAGTTTCTGAAAACGTTTAAAACGAAATAAGAAGAAAACTATAGTATTTTTTGACTTGAAGTACAAGTCCTAGCTCGATATTTTATAATTAAATAATTATATATTTTGCCATGAAATATTTTACGTCATACATTTTTAACTTTCCTGAGTTCGTTGAGGTATTTTGTGACGGCGATGAACAACTATTTGAATGTACCATTCCATTCCAAATGAGAGTTTTGTGAAAAACGTTTCGCTGTTTACAGTGATTTTGCACTCAGATGGTTCTTAAAACTCGAAGACAGTTTTTATGTAAATAGAATTTAGAAAAATTCAATTCCCTTTTTACTGCTGAATTAACACTATTCGGTACTTCAAGTTCGGTACTAAAAATAAATCAGTAAATGTATTAACATAATATGGTCAACATTTATTTAAGAAAGGTAAAACAACATTAGCTACATATGCTCATTGGGATCATCTGTGACAAAAGAATGATACAATTTGTCCAGCGCCGAACCGGTTTTAAGATCTTCTGATCACGTGAATAAATATTGCAACTTTTATGTAACGAGAAAAGGCATCAGAATGTGTTATTATTTATTACCGAAGCCGCAGGTAACTGCTAGTTATTTAATAAAGTTGTATGCTTGAATTACAATTTCCCTAAGTGGTAGTACGTTTTCGCTTAAAGTTTATCATTAATAATAAATCATTTGAAAGGATAACAGATTTTGGAAAATGTTCTATCGTTTATAACACAAAAACAGAACACCACGTTTAGAGGTTTCCTCTTCTTCACGTGTCACAATACCTTAAGGAATAATATTAAGAATATAAAAAAATAGTTATAATAATTGTTCCCATAAAAAACTATACAACCTCTTACATTATTTTGAGGAGTGCGTTTGTTTAGTGCGACTGTCTCATGCAGTGATATACTTTTTTATTTTAACCACTCTAGAATTTAAGGCATAAGATTAAATTTTTGATGTATGACTTGTACTTTTGTCAACTTTTGGTTTTGGTGAATTAATCACAATTAGTTTATTAGTTTTTAATACTTTTTGTATGGTCAATATAATGCGATTTTTGACATGGTTTCATTTCTATATATTAGTTTTTATAATGAGATAAAAGGGTAGATTCCAATCCTTAAAACGTCGTGTTTTATTTTGTAATGTATAACGATTTTTTTAATCATGTATAATTTTAACTTTAAAGAACACGTCTATAATCAAGGAATGTACTCATTCTACAATTATACCCACTTCGTATCAATTTAAAACTTTATAACATTTGTGCATTGGGCAATAGCATGATTCAATTCGATAATTTTTAAAGGAATTAGTAGGTACTACATTTGATAGAAATACTAAGAATTCTGAAACACAGCAAGGAAGAAACTTAAATGTCTGATATATATTTCAGATATGCTATATTCAGAAACTTGAAGTACCAAAATTAAACTTATAGCTCT
The DNA here is from genome assembly GCF_021130785.1 of Homalodisca vitripennis. Lineage (NCBI taxonomy): Eukaryota > Metazoa > Arthropoda > Insecta > Hemiptera > Cicadellidae > Homalodisca > Homalodisca vitripennis. The sequence goes on from NC_060208.1 coordinate 116,104,267, forward strand.
TACAAACAGTTATTCAAACTTTATAATGCTCAATGTTTTGCTCAGATAACGATTTATTTAGGAAAATAGCAAATTTCGTTTTAAATAATGTTCTATACTTTGTCTAATGTTAATATGCCTTATATTGTCTTAGAATAACAATAAGAACTTAAGGAAGATCAAGGATAGGACTAACTTAAGTTTCACTCAGCAGATTTTGTATTATGGTCTACAAGCATAGGCAGAATCTGATTAATGTTGTAGACTAGCTCATTCATCAGCCATTGTTCTGTCTTGAGTCCAAGGGACTCATTAAATTAATAATTGAAAAAAGTACTTTGTCTTTTGGATCCATTCTTCATTCACTTGAAATTAATTAACACACCTTCCCCAACTTTCAGGTGTCTTTGTCGTCAGCTTCACAATAAGAAGAAATGCAGTGTATTTAATGATGTTTTTGATTATTTTTATGTTCTTGTTTTCTTTTATGTTATACCTCCGAAAACTTTCTATAGCGTGTGAAAATACTGTAAATAAATAAAAGAGATTAAACTAAAAAGTGATAAAATAATAGTAAATTAAATTATAAATCCTTGTGGGGTAACACAGGGATCGATTCTTGGACTTTTATTAGTCGTGCTGTACGTGAACGACATCAATTATGTACTTATACATAACTTATACCACATATATGGTGTTGACCTGCAAATTTATTCACACTTTAAAATTGACTCCTTAATGAATGTACCATCAGAATCAATAGCGATATTAAAAACATAGCTATGGGAGCTAAAAATCATGGCTTCAGACTAAACCATAAAAAACGAAACCAATCATTATTTGTCACTCTCGTTTACGAAACTCAATAAACTTCATGACTATTGAAACGTTAACTGTAAATGGTAACACTTTACCGTACTACGACAAGGTGAAAGGTCTTGGTTTGACTATAAATTTTGATTTTAACTTGGACTGACGCTGCTGCGGAGATTTGTAAACGTCTTTTCGCATCTATTCCTTCACTCAAACGTTTAAATTGATTTTTACCGGAGCATTTCAAGCTGCTCTTTTCTGAATCACTTATACTTCCACATTTAAATTACTGTAACTCCGTGATCAATCATATGGCCATAGTACTTAGTGAGAAGCTGCAAAGATCTCAAAACTAATGTGTACGTTACGTTTACGATGTTAGACGGGAGCAGCACATCACACCGTACTATATTCAGTCAAATATTCTAAAACTAAAAGATCAAAGATCAAGAAAAATTTTAAAATTAGTTCATTCCATATTAAAATGTGGTTTTCCAAGATATATTCTCAATATTTTAATCTGCATCTCATGTAGTTGTAAGAAGCACTCGCTCTGGGTCGTACATTTGAGAATGCCTCAGGACAAGACTGCAGTGTTTGATAAGTCATGCCATATAATGGCTTTTAGGTTGTGGAATGCCCTTCCCCAAACAATTACTTCCATCGGTAGCGGTTCCCGGTTTGTAGCGAAACTGAAATATATTTATCTTAAGCGGATGGCCAAGGCAGATTCGTTCTGACTTGCTGTGGGTGTGTAATAGAAGTTATAGTTACTAGTTATAATACCTGTTTTAGTTGTTTACGTGCATATCAAAGGTAAAGTTTTTATTTGCTATCTATTTAGAGAAGTAGTTAATTTATTACTTTGTAAAATTTTCCCTTTTAAGTGTTGAAATATTGTATTAATTTCTCCACCTAGCGTAAATGTAGTTATTTCTTTAATTTTTATACTTAAGGTAGTATTTTTTGTATTTTACGTTGTTGCAGATCAAGTGTAAGAAAGGGCCATGCAGCCATAACTTTTACTGTATAAATAAATAGTTTTTATTTAATTTCATTTTCATTTTCTTACTAACATAGATAAATAATGATAGCGTGAACTTTTAACAACTCCCAGTAGTTTTCATTTAACTGGCCGTTCTTTATTCAACTTTCCCGGGTTTCTGTTGTTCCTTTATTATGAAGATTTATTGCTTAATAACCGGCCAGACAACCCTCCATTGTCTAAAAGTCTGCTGTAAAAGTTCTGTTATTACTAGTATTTCAGTTTTTTGACGTTTTAGTGAAGAAACGTAAAGTTTGTCACTCACGACTGTCACTAAACTGTACTTTGTGTTGTCGTCGGGAACGTGTTGACAAAATAAACTTAATTTTTTGAGAAGTTATCTTTTGTGAAGTAACTAAATTCAAACTACAAATTTACCTCAGATAAATTTTATTTAAACTATTCATTCATCAGTTCATATTAAAGGAACATAAATGATATATGTTAAGTAAAATACACAGAATTCAATAGTTTGCCAAAATATTAAATGGCATGTAACAAGAGCAGTATAATTGTCTGAGCATTTGCGAAGCCTATCACTCGAGGGACTGGACAATTTTAATTCATCTCTGCCTATTTCTGTATTTCCTTACAAAATATATAGAGAACGAAGTGGCGTATAAGACTTAAAATTTTGCACCAAGTTTAATTTGTGTAAAGATAACACTGAGTTGGTGATGGTGCGTTTAAGTCCATTGGTTTTGACTGAGGGTTCGTGATCATTTTTATATTGGCCTTTTGGGTAATTATAGTGGCAAAGATAAATTGCGGAATACATATATATTTGGAAATAAATAATCATATGGTATAATGTGTTCATTAGTAACACATGAAACTTAATAAAATGGGTTGAATGCTAAAGACTACCTCCGAGGTCTGTTACGTGACTTATCCCTATCTTTTTTTTTTCATTAATATTGTTATTAGTTCACCCAAGCGTCTTTTAAATATTAGAACTAATTACATAGTTAAAAGTTACAGTAACCCTGGAGACCTCATCAGGCATAATGGGAAGTTATTGAATGAGACTTTATGATGTTTTCACGTTAGGTGAATATAAAGCCAGGATACAGAAAAGTTTGCATGTTTGTCCATGTGTAAAGGACAGAGTAGGTAACTGAAAAAGGAGGGAAGTTGTTCAGCTTTTGAGTCGGTGATTGATTCTCTTTTTTCATATTTATTTATCCGTCACAACCATATAACTTTTATGTAATAAGTAGCATGCCCTGAGCTTAGTGTTTGTTTTGTGGGATTACATTATAAAAGTTTGTGAAACGTGGTATGTCAGGCTCCGACGGCGTTTATGATCAGTTACTGGTAACAAGATCATTATGTATGATAACCATAAAGATATTACGTAAACAGTACGGGAAATGTCTAAGACCTTATTCGGTCGTGTAGGAGAACAAAACCACACATTTCTTTTAACACAAGTAATAATGGGTAGTTGTTTTCATAATTAGCTAATGATTAGAGACACAATCTTGCACGTGGAAATGAAGGCAGTGTATTCGAGTACATGAGGTGGTTAATGTGTTGAGCTAATAAAAGAGATGTAACGATGTTAACACTAACAGCCATGAGTATCTGGGAACTTGGTTCCTGTAACTTCCCTCGCTACCTCAAGTGCTAGGCTGAAGAACTTTTTTATGAATCAAAAGAACACTGCATCCAATGAGACTACCAAAACCAATAGAAAACTCCAACCTCGGCTGCAGTAAAATATTAGGTTATTTCGGCAAAGGATTTCTAGATAGAGCGAACAGATTATTTTAACTCTGATACCTTGTAAAGATATTTAGATTTTTCCAAAGTTACCTTAATTTATCTTATCTTAAATGGTTTTACGTATTTAAGAGTACGTACGACAGCAAAAAAGCAAAACAATGTAAGTTTAAAACAAAACAATAACGAGTGTTAATTATTTCTCAGAATAACTCAAATCAAATCAGTCCTATTGCAGCGACAAATGTAATTCGTATAGCAAACGTAATTAATTTAATCTTAATTAATTTAAACTTACATTCATACCACAAAATTCTCATTACACGTATAGTTTTACAAACACGCTCCTTTCGTTCCTCGCCAATGTAACCTACTTTAGACAACAGTGGAATCAGATGAATAGGCTTGAAAGCGCATGTGACGCCAAAAGAAGTTTAAGGCCTGTTTTGGACACCTTGGGCGTTAGGGAAATTTGGCAGTTGGTCAATGAAATGAACACCTGTCTCTGGAGCCAGGTGTTCAAAACTACCGTTCTGTGTCTCCCAGTTAGCAAGTAAAACCAACTGCATCTGTGATTCTTAATATATAAAAAAATACAATTTCCAAATCATTCATGTAATTTAGATTTACGATTAAAACAAAAAATACCTGTAGCGGCATTAATATTGTTCAAAAAACAGTTAAATTGATAATGCTCTACCATTATTAAAGCTTTTTAGCAAGTAAACATGGATTTTTACTTTTATCGTAAGTCAAATAAACATATCATTTATGTTATGAAATATGAACCAAGTAATAGTGCCTTCTTCAAGGTATTGAGAAATTCATGTATTCAAAAGTATGTATGGTAGCATAGAAGCAACATGCTGTAAGCAAAAGCATGGCAATATGTCAGGTTTTATTGACTAATATACTTGTATACAGGAAAAATAAAACGTAATTATCATAATTAAACTGTCTTTTATAGCTATCTCGAAATAATTGTCTGTTTATAAAATTACGTGTAATACATATTGAAATTGCAATCTTTGTTTAATCAGTGCATAAGATAAAAATAAAAATTTCAAAATGTTAATTAGAAAATTACATTTTAAACGCCTAAGATACTCTATAACCTGAATTAGAGGAAAGAAACAATTAAAATAAAATAAACGCAGATCAATTTGCACGTAATTATGACTAGTACAGTCAAAAGAGAAATTTGTTTATAAAAGTAATTGTCACAAAAATTATTAGCCAAGACTATAAAATAATATATTGTAAAACCACAAGTTGCAAAAATCTGTTTATATCCTATGTTCCAAATTTATTTTGTATGGTTAAAGATTGTAATCCGCAACTTGTCAACAATGCCTCTTCCATCCAAATACGATACAAGTAGTGTGAGATAACGTCTACACAAAATCACGCTAAATTGATCTAATATGGATCTCTAACCATATGAGAACTATATACAGATAGAGTTATATGGTTAGTCGACAGTATGGTTAATCGATGTTGAGGTTACTCAAAAGTACGGTTAGTTGATGTTGCGGTTAGTCGAGAGTACTGTTATTTTTATGGTACGGTTAGTGGGTCCGATCTCAGACAGACTCGATTTGTTAGAGACATTGACTAATGTTCTCCTTCACTGCCTTCTTCACCTGCAGTTCTTCTGTTCACCTGTTCGCAGTAGCTAGTTAGTGATTGTTTCCGTAAACAGTTATAATGCTAAAACTTTGAAATTTGAATCTTATCAAGTTGTATTTTAGACTATCATTCTGATTTATAAAATTTACTATAAATGTCTCTAAGTGTGCCTTAGGAAACATTTGTAGTACAATTTAGCCGTTTTAAAGATTAAATGTGCTCCTAGTAAGCAATCGAGAATAAAGGTTCATACAAATTGAGAGGTCCGCATTTTGAGGATATGAAATCCCGCAACAGGTTATCATGTACAAAGTCAAGACAAAGTTATCAACCTTGTAACTATATTTCTGAGATAGGATACGTTTAGTTATACGAACTGTGAGGCTGAAATACTGATGATTACTTTAAGTTTAAAATGACCTCGCTTTATTCCGATTTAAATTTCAATCTGAATTTAATCCTTTCATAAAATTTGCACAAATTATTCTTTGGTTTTTAGTTTTGTTTTCTAAATGGTAAATGGTATACCTGTCAACCGCCATTTTTTTGCATTCATTAAATTTGTATAAATGGCAATAGCCTTATTTTATTTTTTCAATATACATTGAATCACAAAAAGTACTTGCTCCGCCGATATTGTGATTAAATGTTTATTGAAATTTAATTAAATTAGGCTATTGCCACTTATACAAATTTAATTAATATATATATATATATATATATATATTTGTTATAATAGAGCAATTCTGCATTATACAAACGAAGCGAATACAGGGTGTTTGAAAAGTATGGGTACGGCTTAATATTTTAAAAATCATAGGAGATAAACAGCTATAAACTTTGCACAGTGTCATATGGCTATGTAAAACTATTTTTCCTTGCTATTACCATGACATGCCAACCATGGGGGACGGCCCACAGAGGAAAACATGGAAATCTTAAAATTGAAGCATGGGTCGAGTGATACCTCATTTGAAAGAGCTCACTTTGTAGAGTTGAATGCCGCAAACCGCATCTTAAAAGGTTTTATCCAATCAGAAATGGCGGGTTGTTTTAGGTACACATTGTGAAGTACATTATGCGCTGCCATTTCTGACTGGATCGTCGTATTCCGATGCGGTTGGCGCCGTTTCACTCTACTAACCAATGTGTCTTCACTGACTTTTTTTAATTAGCAAATTATGTCATAAATTTATAACACAATAAATACCGATGTTTTTTAGTTTTATTTATTGTGTTATAAATTTATTACATAATTTGCTAATTAAAAAAAGTCAGTGAAGACACATTGGTTAGTAGAGTGAAACGGCGCCAACCGCAGTAAGCGCTCTGTGGTGTAATGGTAGCACATTCACCCGGCAAAGTGAGAGATCCGGGTTCGACTCCCGGCGGAGGCAAGTACTTTTTGCGATTCAATGTTTATTGAAATTAAATAAGGCAATTGCCATTTATACAATTTAATGTAAATAAAAAAAGTCGTTTGAACAGGTATTTGGTCTTCCGATCATATGTTAGTTTGCTTATTTAAACTCATATGTGACAGATACGGCCAAATACAACATAATTGAATCGGAAAAAGTAAGCGCTCTGTGGTGTAATGGTAGCACATTCACCCGGCAAGTGAGAGATCCGGGTTCGACTCCCGGCGGAGCAAGTACTTTTTGCGATTCAATGTTTATTGAAATTAAATAAGGCAATTGCCATTTATACAATTTTAATGTAAATAAAAAAGTCGTTTGACAGGTATTTGGTCTTCCGATCATATGTTAGTTTGCTTATTTAAACTCATATGTGACAGATACGGCCAAATACAACATAATTGAATCGGGAAAAAAAAGTAAGCGCTCTGTGGTGTAATGGTAGCACATTCACCCGGCAAGTGAGAGATCCGGGTTCGACTCCCGGCGGAGCAAGTACTTTTTGCGATTCAATGTTTATTGAAAATTAAATAAGGCAATTGCCATTTATACAATTTAATGTAAATAAAAAAGTCGTTTGACAGGTATTTGGTCTTCCGATCATATGTTAGTTTGCTTATTTAAACTCATATGTGACAGATACGGCCAAATACAACATAATTGAATCGGAAAAAGTAAGCGCTCTGTGGTGTAATGGTAGCACATTCACCCGGCAAGTGAGAGATCCGGGTTCGACTCCCGGCGGAGCAAGTACTTTTTGCGATTCAATGTTTATTGAAATTAAATAAGGCAATTGCCATTTATACAATTTAATGTAAATAAAAAAGTCGTTTGACAGGTATTTGGTCTTCCGATCATATGTTAGTTTGCTTATTTTAAACTCATATGTGACAGATACGGCCAAATACAAACATAATTGAATCGGAAAAAGTAAGCGCTCTGTGGTGTAATGGTAGCACATTCACCCGGCAAGTGAGAGATCCGGGTTCGACTCCCGGCGGAGCAAGTACTTTTTGCGATTCAATGTTTATTGAAATTAAATAAGGCAATTGCCATTTATACAATTTAATGTAAATAAAAAAGTCGTTTTGACAGGTATTTGGTCTTCCGATCATATGTTAGTTTGCTTATTTAAACTCATATGTGACAGATACGGCCAAATACAACATAATTGAATCGGAAAAAGTAAGCGCTCTGTGGTGTAATGGTAGCACATTCACCCGGCAAGTGAGAGATCCGGGTTCGACTCCGGCGGAGCAAGTACTTTTTGCGATTCAATGTTTATTGAAATTATATATATTATATATATATATATATATATATATATATATATATATATATATATATATATTTGATATTTTTTATTGACTAAATAATAGTAAAAAAATAACTAATAACTAAACTAAGATTGTATTTATATATTAATTGTATTATTTTGAAGAAAAAGTTTGAGTTATGTATGTTTATGCTAACTTCTTAAAATGAAGACAACAGTTTTATTTCAGATTGTGTTGACAATCTAATATTATAACCTTATTTGCAGCGAGTAAGTTCAGTCGGACATTTTATCGTGTTTTGACCTTCTCCGAGGGGTTTAATGCAATTCCTCGACGATCTAGATTCAGGGTTGTCCGCATAATTTGAGCTTGTGAAATAGTTGTTAACACGAGAGATTTTCAATACTGTGTGAGCGGGAAATGTTATACCTACTCATTTTATTTTTCAGTGTGCCAGAACTGGACCAATTTCTTATAGGTTACCTACAATTAATATTTGACTTTGGCAAACTAAAAAAGTCGTTTGAGATAATTCATCACCATAATAAGATCTATGGTTTCGTCATAAATCGTAAACTTATGTTTGTAGTAATAATAATAATAATAACATGAAAACGTAAGATGATCTTGACTTGAATTATAATAGCAGTTATGTCTAAAATTATAATTTGATTGTACAAATATAAATATCTATACTATTATGTAAAATCTACTGCTGTCTGAGCAAACTCGCGCGTGTTTTACTATATCACGTACAGCCTTCTGAACCGATTGTACTGAATTTTGAAATGGACATTGCTAGGGTAACTGGTTGTGTAGGCTTCTTTATATATGTATATAATTATATAAATAATAATTTAAATAAGTCAAAATTTACTATTGCACGCATCATACAAAGAACGGAGTAAACTTGAATTGGCAAAAAAAATACTTTTTGTCACATATTGATTTTGGCAACAAGTAAAATTCAACAGTGGTGTCGGAAATATTGGTTTCGGATCACTCAAGCCAAAAGTGCTCATTCACTTGGAAAGCCTGTAACATTGAGGGCTAAGCTTTAAATATACAGCTTAGACGTTATTTAGTATATTTACATTACATGTGTGTGTGTGTGTGTGTGTGTGTGTGTGTGTGTGTGTGTGTGTGTGTGTGTGTGTGTGTGTGTGTGTGTGTGTGTGTGTGTGAATTGTGGGAGTACGTAAAGAATAGTAATTGTTTCTCCCAAACAATTACTAAACATTTTTTAAAATTCCTTCCTTCACACGACGTGCACCTGAGTCATAGGAGAAAAACTATTGTGGAACGGATTATAAACGGTTAAGCATACAGACTTCATTGAATTCTAATAGTTTATTTTTTTCATTGAAAATTGGCAATTTTCTACGTAAATTCACTATTAATAAATAAATATAATATACAATTGAATTTAGGTAATTTTAATGTAGACTGTACGCCATTACCAACAGTGAAATGGGTGGAAAACACTAACTCAATTGTATGAGACGACGCTCCTTGCCGTTCCGCACTACGCTCTGGTCTACATTAAACCCTTGAGCATAGTCCAGATAGTGTGTATTCCAGATACGGTAGATGTAGTAATCGTACCATAAATGGGTTGGCTTAAATTTTCAGACTACCCAGGTCCTGTGGTAGTTCTCACGATCAGTCTCCCCACGGACTAATGTTAGTATACATTCGGCTCAAATTTATTTAATAAAATTGTTTTATTAGATAGTAATTACTGCACGGGGAGTTTTTTTTTAATTTGATTAACTTAACTAACTTTAATAAATTAACATGTATTATTGAAACTTTGCTGTCTAAAAGTTTGCACACATTTTTTAACTTCTAGAGATGTTAAAATTAGAATCATCATATATTTTTATCCCGCCGTTAAATGGTCATGATCACAAACTCATTCATTTAACTACCATGGGCGTTAAAAAGCAAACTATTATAAACTTTGTTTAAATACTGCGATCCACTAAAGAAATTATGTTCTTGTAGAGGATTTTCCTTACACATCACAGATTTAATAAAAATGTGGTCACCATGATTTAAACTCATGGAATAAATAGTAACTAAAGGTTACATCACGCAACTAAAATTATTACCTTCTAGAATTTGTTTCCAGAATAAGCTTCAATTACTGAGGTTATCTTTATGCGTGTTCAGAAAGATGGACAAGATTAGACAGGACACAAGCTTCGGAGAGAAGTTTGAAATTACCTTCATTTTAGTAATAAAATGGTCCAAAGTTAGTTCTACGAACACTGTTATTTTGTTATTGTGATAAATACGGAAACAATACGTTTTTATAGAGTTTAGTGCATTTTAAATAATTAAAATGAGTTAAAATTAATACGGGGAATTAAATAACATTTTTACAAAGCTTTAATAAAACTCACTTTTAGTTTAATATTCAAGGTTTAATAATGCGGAATTAAAATGATTATACACAGTTTTATTGTAATTGTCAGCTTGTTTATTTTATTGAAACTCTCTTCACCATATTCACATATTATTCACACACTTGAATGTTGAATTTAATTAGTACAGTTAATAATATATTATAAAACTTTAGTATATATTTGGATATTTTCTCTTTGTCGCGCTTTAAATATAAAAAACCACATTTTTTCTCTATTTCGTGTCAAACAGCTCTGGTCAAAGAAATGAGTCCTAATGCAGTTTTCGAATCCAAAATTTAAATATATTTTCTTCAGAGAGTAACCTTTATTGTATCAGAGACGGACAAGAAAACAGCTTCAAAAAATAAAAATCCGAGGTAACAGATAAGGCATTGCAAATGAAACTTTTCATTGATATAGTTTTCACTCACCATAAACAGATGGTGTTGATTTATTTCCAACTTAAGCTATGAGGACGCTCATTATGCTCTTAAAGGCTAAGTATTATGTCAGGCCCGTTGGTGCTTTACTGGAAGTCCCTAGTAAAGCTCTTGATCAGCTTGGAACAGTTCTCTGAATTGTAAAACGTGCTGAAAATCGGTGTGTGTCTCCCTGCAGTATGAACTTAATTAAATTTAACATTAAAACCCTGTAAGAATAGTAGACACTAAAAGTTTTCAGTTAATAGAAGTAAAATATTTAAAAAACTAGGTTCAATGGGATGGGCCTGTTGTTAATAAATATGTGGTTTAATATTCTATAGTATTATTTGTAATGTGGAATTAGTTATAAAATTACTTCATGAATTGCTTAACCCGTGTCGTTAAATTGTAGTAGACCCGACTGATAAAATAATTTTGTTAGTAATAAAACATTTAATTCTAAATTTGTAACTAAAAAATAAAGAGACTATCTCATTTATTAGTTTCACTGGTGCGTTTAACCAATGAGTCAGCGCACGCAACCCCCCCCCCCCCCCACCCCCCCCCCCCCCCACCCCCCCCCCCCCCCACCCCCCCCCCCCCCCACCCCCCCCCCCCCCCACCCCCCCCCCCCCCCACCCAATACATGATATACTCGTATTTTTATAACCGTCATAATCACAACCAATGTTCTTACTTGTTGTGGCATTTACTCTGTTGTAACAGTTATTTACTACTGACCAATGTAAATTTATATATATATATATATATATATATATACATACACACACACACACACACACACACACACACACACACACACACACACACATATATATATATATATATATATATATATACATACACACACACACACACACATATATATATATATATATATATATATATATATATATATATGTCTGTATGTATGTATGTTTGGACGTAGGTATATATGTATGTATAACGATAATTTCAAGTATTACATATTTTAGTTTTAAATATATATACTTTTTTTACTTTTAATGATTTATTAAACTAATTTGAATACTACGCCAATAATGCAGCAACGCTAACAACATATATGGGACCATTATCTCTTGTTTCGAGAGAGCCGAAATGATTCTCCACCTAATCTATTAAGATAAAAAGATCCATAATACCTACTAGTATGTACAAACGTGTATGCAACTTTCTATTAGTTTGTTAATCTATTTTATTTATTTATTTTATATTTTACAATTTAATTAATGTAACTAATTAATTCTAAAACGAAGTTTTCCCTCCAATCGCGAATGTTATCACGTATAACTTTATTGAGGATTACTGAGTAAATATGCTAAAATGATTGTTTTTTGTAGCAACAACTAGGAGAATGTTGTTTTTAAACATATCACAGTTTTAAAATACTAATATTTGTTTGAACAAACACTATAATTAATTGTTTGTAACACAATTTTTGTCAAAATTTTATTTTTTTAGTAAATTATTTTGAATTTATATCAACCAACAACCACAAAATTTCACCTATTTTAACTTTGAACAATTTACATATGAAGCTAGCTACGAACTCAAGCTGTGCATTATGGATGTTATTTAAACATTGACATGAAGATAACTTAATCAACAAGAATATTAATATGTGTGTGTAATATACTCAAATTAGACTCCCCTGATAGTTTGGAATGTTTGCATCAGGTAAATGAAATACTAGGAACAAGGGCACCAGTGTCACCACGTAAAGGGTACCAAGGAGCACAGTCTAAGGAATCAAGCGAACGAAGCAAGCTTGGAAATACTACCAGACACAAAATAAAATTTTAGAAAGTGTTACTATTGAGTATAGCAAGTCGGTGTTGCAGTGAAAAGGTATGCGATACTAATCATATATACAATGTATTGTATAAAATATATTACTATCATGCAAGTTACGTATCTAATTTGCATAATTCGTAGAATAATGGAAACAGAATAAATATGAGAATCTATATATAATAAGATTTGAAAGCAAGGACATAGACATGCATAGAAGGAAAGCCGGGGAAACAAAACGAGTACAGTGAGCCGGAAGAATAAAACATTATCAATAAAATCAACCTATTCCCCCAGGACTTAAAACCAGATTCCCCACTTGCCGATCGAGTACACTAACAATTACAACAAAGAGCCTTTATGTATTGAAACACAATTACTTCTGTATCGACTGTACACTTCACAAATCGATATAAATAAGTAACCCAACGTGAGGTCAGACTATGTACATTCAAATATCTGTCATATAAATATTAATTGCATTCTTATAAACAGCAGTAACATTATTTCATTTCAATACAAAACGTCTAGCCGCAATAACAACTTGCTCTGCTGGAGCTCAAATCCATGGCTCTTACTTTATATTTAATATAGTCCATTTATCCAATCAACATATGATTCAAACTCCAACTTTGCTACCAATATAGAAAACGATTAAATGTAAATTTGTTGTAAAAGGTTTACCCAATATATTTAAGGAAACACCTCGTTTCAAAATTGGCTAATGTTAAATTAAAACACTGTAGATACTCCTTGCTTATTGGACATTAATTATTAATTAATTTAAACACTCCAAATATAAAATTTAGTTATTATTATATTTGATATTTATAGTAATGAATAAATAAATAAAACTTTAAGTAGCGTATTACAATTTAAATCAAGTCGTATGATAGCAACTAAGCTATTGGCTGTGATTATATGTTCTGTTCGGTAACACGTAATGTTACAACACAAAATGTTTGTCACGGACGGATAGTATTGCGTGGTGTATACTGTGCAGTATAAATACTCCTGATATTTATTGTAACAAACCCTTGTCTCATTGTGGTGTAGGACACACTGATAGCGTTGTTATACGTGCACGTGTGGAATTGTAACATGAGATAATGTAATCGTGCTCTAATTATAATTATGATAATTACATTGCTGGAGAGCACTCTATTGGATACCGCCTGGCAAATCACGTACTAATATTTAAATAGCTTTATTAGTTTACTTAATTTTAATTATTAAAATTCATAACTTCAAATTATTATAAAATGGTAAAACATGTCACATATGCAAACAATACTTTTTACCGATTTTAAGGTCTAGTGTCGAACAGTATAATTTGGCTATCGTCTCTCTCTTTCTCTCGTATCTTCTCGCCGCTCATCATCAATATTCTTTGGACTCTTCACAGCAGCCAGCAAACTGAATTACTACGGCATCCTGTTATCCTGATATCTGTTAGGTTAAATCTCAGTTGTAGTTTGACATTTCATTAATTATTTCACTCTAAAATAGCAGTATAGTACCGTGTCGCTAGTTAGGTTTACAAGCATTAACCTGAATTCGGAATAAAAAAATTTATATCTATAAATTTTAGTTCAATGTAACTGTGCACATTCAAACTCAATTATGTACACCTCTTAAACCACAAAACAGTTTCCCAAAATACTGTATGTAATTTGTGCGTAAAGTTGTAATGGTTATAACACAAACGTTAATAAAAATTACACATTATGATTACATATACGTGTTGTACATTCATAATACACATACAAATTCGGAAGTGTTAATAATTAAATAAAGTTTAATTAATTTTCAAACCTTAAACAATTGGAGTGTATTATTCAATCTAAAAATTATTATATTTTTCCTTCCTCAAACAATATAAATTTCAACCCGAAATAAAATTGTTCACTATCGTTACAATTTTAAAATATTAAACTAAAATTGACACTTTGTATTAAAATAAAATGATTGATGTATTTCATTTGTGGCCATAACTCATCAAAGAATATTTTTTATTAAGCAACAGTTCAGATACTAAATAAAAACTATTTCTTTATAATATTTTGGAATAACGTTCACATTATATATATTACCACCAGTTACGTTCACCAGTTAAATATTCAGTTTTTACATAATCACTACCCTTCAAACATTTAACTTGCACATACTTGTTACGCTTTCAGGTTACGCAGCTGAGTTACATACATATATACATATTCATATTGCATAAACGTAAAGTATTCAGCTCTTTACATAATTGTTACAGTTTCACATATCACATCTGGCTTGCACATACTTGTTATGCTTTCAGATTACGTACTCATATACACATACAGTTACCTAAGTTACATACTCACTTTACGTAGTCACATTAAACGTACATAGTATGCATTCAGATAATGACTCACTACATTCATATTCATAAATTACAAAAACGTGTACAAAAAATTTTATTTGTATTTATGGCAAGTGAAATAGAGAGAAATCTATCTTTAATATAGTCAAAAATTATTAGGATTTAATGATCATAAAAAATCGTATTTATTATCCATGTAGTGAATAAAATGTTATTTCTGTAGACAAAATTTAAAGTATTGTATCTTTTATTTACTCTCATGTATCTATCAAAACATCGCAACACAGGAATGCAGTTTATACTATATTTGGTAGATAAATGGTTAAAATTGCAATTTTCTAATGACCACTCGAATTAAAACTGAGTTCAAATTTAAAATGACCTGTATATATGCTTGTGGAACAATTGCTGTGATACATACCTGTATATGCAAGCAAAAAGTCTAACATTCACATAATTAAAATAGCAAATAGCATATATACTTTTTAGTTTTTAATTGTATAATTAATATTGTTGTCATATATCTATAACTAGATTTATATGGTAACCTTTCACTTTTATATCGGTTTATTTATATATATTTTTTTTTGTTACAAGAAATACCTACTACATTATAAAATGTTTCTTTTCAACCAAGATTTCAATTAACCCTTAAAGCGCTAATCTAAATTACTGTCAAACGCTAAGACATAAAAAAAATATTTTTTTTTTTTAAATTTCCCAATGCTAATTTTGTTTCATATACCTTGGTATTACCTTAATAAAGAAAAAAAATAATAAACATGTAATATTACATATTTTTGAAAATTTTATACGCACGAATATATTTGAAATTTTGAATAAACTGCATTGCAGGATAATGTACATAGCAACACTATTTGACAGATTACATTACATTTATACAGGTTATTTATAATGAGTAAAATGTAACTGAAGTTCCTGTATATAATTAGTACATAAAAATAAATAAGTTCAGTATAAGATTTTGAAAATGTAATAATGTGAAATTCAACACAAACTTATTTATAGATAGCCTACAAGGGAAATGAAACAAATATTGTACTTATAAACCTTATTTATTTAGAATAAATAAACTGACTTGTATGGTGAAACTGGTATAAAATACAAAACAAATAATTGAAAAAATATACACATAATAAACCAAAAATGCGCTCATTTGTCAAAACTTTGATCATCTGGATTAGCCATTATAACAAAAAATTATACTAAATGTTAGTAAAAACAATTTTATAAGAATTGTATAAGATAATTGTATAAGAATTACAAACGGACTGATTCAAAACACTTTGTTTAAACAATATAACCAACATACGACCAACACACACGTAGTTAAACAGCTGAATGAAACGAACGCGTCTGTAGGCGTATGCCGCGTCACAGGACATACAAAAAATGGCGGCGATTGCTTTCAACCCGAGTAGATACCGTTACAAAGTCCACCAACGGTGACAAAGCGTTTTGTCTAGTCCCGACAGTCGAAAGGAACATCGATCTGCTCTCTTTACGGAAGTTTTAACAACTAATTCTTCGCCATTTCATAAGTAAATCTTTTGCGTTTGTAGACGTAATCCGCGTTTAAAGCATCGGCAGTTCCGCGTCTTTAGGGCGCTAGCCGCGTTGGAAGGGTTAATTTAAATACATGGTAATTATGTCTAAACAAACATTTTTACGTACATACACAATCAGATAAGAAAGAGTTTGTCACATACTGGCATATCTATTAAATACAGCAATAATCTCTTATAACATAAATAATATCGTTCAGTAACATCTGAATTATGTTGTGCAAACAATGAATAAATGACTTCCACTCAGTAACTGGCGGAATGTAGGTAGGACCGATAAATCAAGATTTTTTCGCACACTGACATATGTACTCAATACAGCAATAATCTGTTATAACGTAAATAATATCGTTTAGTAACATCTACATTATGTTGTCCACACAATGAATGAATGAAATCTGCTCAGTAATTGGCGGAATGTGGGTCAGACCGGTTAATGCGTATTTTGTGACACAATGACATATCTATTCAATACAACCTTAAGCATTTATAACGTAAATAATATTGTTCAGTAACATTTTGCATTATGATGTGCACACAATGAATGGATGAAGTCTGCTCAGTAACTGGCGGAATGTGGGTCAGGCTGGTAAATGCGTATTTTTTGACACACTGACATATCTATTCAATACAACAATAAGCAATTATAACGTAAATAATATCGTTCAGTAACATTTTGCATTATGATGTGCACACAATGAATGGATGAAGTCTGCTCAGTAACTGGCGGAATGTGGGTCAGGCTGGTAAATGCGTATTTTTTGACACACTGACATATCTATTCAATACAACAATAAGCAATTATAACGTAAATAATATCGTTCAGTAACATTTTGCATTATGTTGTGCACACAATGAATGAATGAAGTCTGCTCAGTAAGTGGCGGAATGTGGGTCAGACCGGTAAATGCGGTTTTTATCACTATGAATTCATATTCATTTACTGCACGGTTTTCAGGACGGTAAAAATATAACGATCCTAATTACCTTTCCATGCCTTTCAGTCCAGAAATTTTCTCTGAGCAAACATCGGGATCGTCCAAATAATTGTATGCGTCATCTAGACAGCCTTACATTCATTTGTTTATCCAAACATATTTATATACTATAGGCTGTATGTAACTGTAACAAAAGTAACTTTAATAACTATTAAAATGTTTGAAGAACTGTATGGAAAGCTAAAAAGTATATAAAAAGTGAAAATTTGAGGTTTTAAATATTTTTCGTGATAAAAATGGGAAATTGATTACATTACCATTTTAACGAGTAATTGATGTATTACGGCATGGTTACCTTGTGTCATTTACTATATACATGATTTTAATGTTTAATGTTTTTAAATTACTTATATACCTATCCTAAAATCATTTTATGTTAACAGTTTTTACCAATGTAAATCGCTCCATATAACGTCAATAGGAAGTAAATATTAAATAAAAAACAAACATTTACTATTTATAAATTTTACACAATATTTGTTTTCTAAAAAGTATCCTGACGCATAATAAGACCCCACATTTGCGACTAATGTATTCAGCATAATATCACAAATTTATCTATTTATTCAGAACTATTTGTGTGTGTTTTTCGATCTCCTGTGAATATTCTACTAGAATCTGAACAGAAGTTTGTTTTTTAGAGATTAGACTCTTGTGATTTGAGATAATGTTGTTTGAAAGGTTTTATTATATATATATATATATATATATATATATGATATAATATATATATATATATATATCCTGTGACTATACCTGTGGTGTGTTAAATTTCTACGGAAATTTTGCGAAAGTGTATGTTTGAAATCAGGGGCCATGAATTCTAGCCGAAAGCCAATTTTGCATTATACAAACATATCTTCATAAAAAATCAACACGTTAACATTATGAAACGATAATCTTTTCTTCTATCCTTAATTTTTTATAGCTTGATAAACGTTAAATAGGCCGTCAGACACATAAATAGTACGTAGTATCAAGATGAATATACAAAAAGTCGGGATTGAACATTTTTTTATTTTTATTGTATCTGACGGTTTTTTAACTGTGGCCAATATAAGAAAATACTATCTAAGAAATATTTAGTTTCATATTTTATTCCTTTTGATAGCCTCCCATTTAAAACGCCTTAAAACTGACAATATCGATTTCAATGTATGTGTCTCGGCTCATAGGCTACAACTCACAGTCTAGTTACACGATTTATTTTGTCAGGGTTTTATCTCACCATAACTTATTTGGTGATAAATGTATGTGGGAACTGAGCGGAAGTTTTATACTCTGATATCTAAAACCTAAGTGTGGCTACAACGGTTTATTTTTTTCATGTTTTGTCTTTAAAACCTAATAGAACCTTTGCTCTTGCTTCCTAAGTATTAAGATTTCCATGACAGGTAAGGTTGGTGGTAGGGACTGCATCCTGTCGAAAATCCCACGAAGGATGATAGCGTGTTCTGTATCTCAGTCATCTCACCCTTGGAAGAAGGGTTAGCTACTTCTTTTCCAGATTTTTATGGTCAATATGGGTAGGGAAAGATAATGGGAACCACACCACCTCCAAAAATTACCCTCCTTAATATACTAGACCTTCCGACCAACCCTTTTATTCCAATATCTCTTCAATTACTTTTATGGGTGTACACCACTTCTTGATATCCATGGCGTTACCCAGATGTCACATTTAGGTTTATGTTGTGCCCAGGGGATGAATAACTTGATGGTATAATCCAGCTAGAAGTTGGTCCTTCTGGGCCCCCTCCTAAACATAACATCATTTGGAGTAACCGTTCATACAGCTAGATATAATTATATAATAAGATGTGTGCGTATATGATGGTTTTATCCATTCTAAGAGATATCTTCCACATTCATAAAGAATCATCTTTTCCAACGCATTAGCCTATTCTAAGTGGTAATGTGCATAGCACAATATCGAATTAGAACTGAAAAACAATGAATAAATTCTGCGTTGTGAGATCGCTACTAGGCTTGATTATAAACAGCCGAGATGTAACAGTTGGTCATCTTCCAAACACGTAAGTGTAAGAGTGATCCTTTCTCTGATTTGTACATTTGTATAAAACCTAACATAAACAAATACACACATAAACACAAACACATATATCGATTCGCTACTTTTAATTACGTTGCCTGCACGTAATATATGGCTTTAATAATAGCCAACAATTATAATTTCTATTTATTATCTTATTACTATTTGTATGTCCCTTTTAGTAAAATGTTTTATTCCGTAAATAATTATTTTAGTAATTATTTATTTCTTCGATAATTAGTAAAAGTATTCCAATAATCAACATTATTAGGAAATTATTTTGGATTTTATTTTTAAATATTATTATTCAAATTATTGGCAAAAAATAATATCAACAAGCATTTTGTAAGTAAATACTAAAAATGATTTGTCGTGATAATGTTACCCTGTACAGTTGGAGCACAATAACAAAAATGGACACGCAGCACGACAAGTTGGGAACTACAGTACTTAAAGGCAAACCTGCAACCGGAAAAATCAACAGCAACAATCCGTGAAATGCTGAGCGAGAATGTACATTCCCTGGTACATTCTCTCTCTGTCTGTCTAGTTTATCAGATCATTTCACTCATCACTGGCAGCTCACCCAACTCATGCATTTGTTCAGATTCCGTTGTTTAATTAAAACTTCCGCAATCGGCCTTTCAGTGACCATTTGTGTGCATTATTTTACAGTTTCCCACTTTCTAATCCTGGTTTCCTGTGCTACATAATCAATTTTCTTTAACAGTTCTGGATCTATGTTTTGTAGTATGTAGGCTTTTGTGACAGTGACTTGCAACTAAATTATATAAATACAGATATTTACAACTAACTGTTCTACTTTCAAGATGCTCTTTTAGTTACTATTGCGAAATATATGTGCTAATTTTAACAAATGCAACAACCAACCTCCTTTCTATATCATTGAGCACATTTTGAGTTTGATTAATTATTTCAAATATCCATTATCTACGAATTAAATTGTTAGTTGCTTTTAAGTTTACTAGCACTATACCAATACGCCAGGAATACTGCCTACGTACATGTTACTGAAAATGTATTAGATGTCCGGGTGCGAAATATTAAAACACATGTATACTGTTTATTTTATGATTACATCTTGCAAGGTAAATTAATAACGTTCATAACCTGATTTCTACTTGTATCTACATTACAAACATTATATATATTACATATACATATTATATATATTACATATACATATTATACAGGGTGTACATAAAGTCCTGCACGGGTATAATATTTTCTGAACGATAACAGATAAAGAAACAAGATTTGGTACATCAATACTACACCTAAAAATCTACTTTTTGAAGGAACTATCAGTTTTCTGTAATATCATGGGGACGTCCCGCAAGGAGTCAGAAGGAAATCTTAAATAGGAGCATAGGTCAATATGGACATCATTTTAAAGGGCTTATCTAGCAGAGTTTAATGCCGCAAACCGCACTAAAAAAGATTGATCCAGTACAAAATGGCGGCTGTTCAAAGATTTTACTTGGTTACATTTTATTAGTAGCCATAACCCCAGTAAAGCAAAACTGCAACCAAACGAATACTGCAGCTAACTACTACATTATGCTTGTCAGTTGTACAGAAGTGAATTATGACATTAGTTATCCTCAAGGGTTACAGATTTGGTCCTAATATATTGATAACGGGGAAAACCTGATAACAGTAACAATTAGAAATCTCAGCGAACTATGACGATCGGAAACACTTCCTGTTTTCATAAAGTGTTGAACAGTTCTCCCTACAGTTGTTCTAGAAATTGGCTGCCTCTCGTGAAAGTAGTCATTAAATAAATGGCATGCTTCCTCGTGTGATCGTCTGTTATTTCCCCAACCATCATAAGAAGTGTTATACGTTCACGTTCGTCAAGCGACATAGTGTAGTTGAAGAACTACAAGCAATACGACAAACTCTTTTGTACTAAAGCGCACTGATAAAATGGATGGACAGCACTACTAAAAACAAGAAAACTAGAATAGCCTACTATGAATAGACTGGCTAATAGGAAAGTCCTAACTGCGACCCAAAGATAAGAGATTTCTAATTGTTACTGTTATCAGGTTTTCCCCGTTATCAATATATTAGGACCAAATCTGTAACCCTTGAGGATAACTAATGTCATAATTCACTTCTGTACAACTGACAAGCATAATGTAGTAGTTAGCTGCAGTATTCGTTTGGTTGCAGTTTTGCTTTACTGGGGTTATGGCTACTAATAAAATGTAACCAAGTAAAATCTTTGAACAGCCGCCATTTTGTACTGGATCAATCTTTTTTAGTGCGGTTTGCGGCATTAAACTCTGCTAGATAAGCCCTTTAAAACGATGTCCATATTGACCTATGCTCCTATTTAAGATTTCCTTCTGACTCCTTGCGGGACGTCCCCATGATATTACAGAAAACTGATAGTTCCTTCAAAAAGTAGATTTTTAGGTGTAGTATTGATGTACCAAATCTTGTTTCTTTATCTGTTATCGTTCAGAAAATATTATACCCGTGCAGGACTTTATGTACACCCATGTATTACATTACATCTACATTATATATATACATTACATTACATCTACATTATACATATATTACTTTAGACTTTAATTTCTGTGTACTCTTCACTAATTATTTATTTTTTTCTGTACAGTTTTTGACACGTAATAATTCTTTATTATAATTATAATATATAGATATTGATTATATTAATTTTATTATCGTCCATATTTTATAGCCCTGGTCTCCGGATTGAATAATAACAATAACACGTACCTTCGCCAAGCATTTCAAATTGTAATCACAACATTGCTATATTTTCCACTAGAAATTTATCATCTGCGTCAATGTCAATATATATTAAGAAGGATAATACAATTTATGGAAGGTTTTAAATATTTATTAACGCCGATGTCAGAAGATTACTTACTAGAAGTCAAAACTATAGGAGTGTTAGCACTACAATTTTAACTGTTTGACGAAGTCAGTGTTATTGCTAATAGTTTATTAGTTATAATTTAACGTAAAATAATAAATATGATTTTGAAATTTTATTTCATTTAGTCTTAACGCAGCATATTGTAATAATTAGTTTACTATCATCTGAAAACTAGTGTATATCCTCTAACTAGTGTATATCGTCTAACTAGTGTATATCCTCTAACTAGTGTATATCCTCTAAGTAGTGTATATCCTCTAACTAGTGTATATCCTCTAAGTAGTGTATATCCTCTAACTAGTGTATATCCTCTAACTAGTGTATATCCTCTAAAAGGTTAGGCGGTTTATTCTAATCTGCATTATTTCATTTTTATAGGACGGCTGTAACGTGTAACTGTAATAGTTATACATTCTAACAGGTAATAATGGTGGCTACCAAAAAATAGCAGGATAAATAAATTTAAAATTAAATAAAACAACAAATATTGAGATTTTAACAATTTTGAACATTTAACCTCAAATGTATTCTTCATACAATATAAATAAAAGATAGTATAGTGAGAAACCAACATTAATAATAGGTGACAAGATTTGATTTCAGTGATTCTTGAGTTGTAATACTCTCCCTACCTCATCAAACCCTTATTTGTAAACACTTGCTATTCACCATTGCTGAGCGGCATTAAAACCTATCATGTTCACCCAATTTGTCTTTTGTCTATCGGGGATATAAAAATTTTTTTTCTAAATAATGTCTGTCTGTCTATGTGTCCGCAGGTCATCTTAAGAATGAAATGAGCTATAGGATTGAAATTTTTAATGAAATCTCACCAAGTTAATTTGTTTGTTACCATCTAATCTACACAAATGGGATAACGGAATCATTCAATTGCTTCCAAACAATGATTTAAACATAATTAAATTGTCTTATTGACAATCCTAAGCAACCACCTACTTCTATTACCTTAATTAAACCTTTAGTGGAAGTTTTAATACGAACCATCATAAAAAAGAAATTAACATAAACATCAAATGCTGATGGTTGACCCTGAATTCATAAATACGGTTAATTTATTACTACTATCAGATATTGACATAAACGACAGACTGCTGCGTGAATTATTTAAAATTAACTACAACTCAAATATAAGATTTCTGCTATATTTCAACGTAAAAATATACTAGTTGGATACTTTTTACCTAAATGTTTAGATTTCCTTACAACTTTCACGTTGAGTAGCTTAGAAATATTGTCATCCAATAAGGAAAAATAGGAAGACATACACGACTTATACTTATAGGGAAATAGTGTGAAAATAATATATTTCTTGTCATTGAACAAATACCCTACCAAAAGTTAAAACTATAGCTGACATAAATAAACCAAAGCATGTGCTTTTAATCATATTAACTTAGAAATCAACCTGAAGTCTTGAATGCAATTTGTAGATGCTAACACTCACTGGACAGAATGTTATTTTAATGCACAACGAGAAGCATTTGTAGCAGTATTAAAAAAATAAATAATTGCTGGCCACTAGGCGAAGACAGGTTTCGTAGAGAGACTTTGGGACACTATAACCGAAAAAGATCGTTTAAATCTAGTTTTCAAGCGACCGATCTTATTAAAACACAAGTTTACAACGTCTTTTTATAATTATTTAATAATTACTTACAATTACATAATATTTTTTTCTAACGCGTAGACCTAGTCCTACTTATATTGATGGCTTTTATCCCTAACTTCGTCTCTTTAAAGTCCTTACATATTTAAATGCTGTATGGCCATGTTGTTTATTTTTACAAATTTAAATAGAATCATAAAAGATAGAAATGGAGGTTTTCTACCCTGGGAGATGCTGAGAAACTTAATTACATAAAAACATCTTTGAATACGTATGCAACGAATTGTAACCTTTATATACATTGGCTTTGACCACTGAATACATTAAATGAAAATAAGAATGAAATGTTACACGTTAATTCGGTAAATTGCTTTATTTACATTTAAACAAAATAATCTAAAACTTTTTTGTGACAGTTAAATTAATATATAAATATGTCAAACTTATTAAAAGTTTAGTTTTATATGTGCTTTATTAATTGCATATAGAAAACTAATAGTGAAGTGATTTTTACACAACTAATGTACCAATATTCGTCGAACTATGCATTATCTAACCCACAATTTATTGGTTTAATTAATTACCCATTTATTGTAATTTTGTATTATATATTTTGTTTTCCGATGAATGGATGTTTTAAACTATGATTGAGTAGACAAATAATTTGGAGTGTGTCTGTGATGTAGCCCTTCCTGGACCATATTCTGGATCTCTGGACCATAACACTTAAGTTACCATTTACGGTGGTAACCGAAATCTATCAAGATCTCTGTAACTCTCTTAGACTTTTACAGTAACTGCCAGGACATACAATTCCACTTAGAGTGCAGTGTTGATCGATCAGATTGAGACCTTAAAAATCTACTGATACCAACCCAGTACAGACCAATTCCCAACATTAATTGCTATTACTGACGGAATTTGGTTATCTGTACAGTCCAGTGTAATAACCGAACCAGTAATAGTCTACTGGTCAATTTGACTTCTTTAACTAAGGATGTCAGCTTTTTAACTAATAAGTTTTATTCTTTGTTGAACTTATTTTCTTTCGTGGTTATTTAATTTATTACATGTTGGATATATGAATGGAGATTTTTGCATGTGTTTGTGTTACATTACGTGTTACAAATTCATACAGAATGCATTGAAAAACAGAATTTATACAGAATTTCGGGAAAAAATATTTCAAAAACTGCATTAATGCTTACATAATTATTGTGTTTGGTTTGGCACAAGACCGAAATATTTCATGGGTATAGCTGTGCTGGCAATGTTCCAACACAGTATGAATCAAATAACGTAGAAAAAGGTAATCTTCGACTATGAACTACAGTCGCGTATGTTCCTTTTTTGTAGTTACAGCTCATTTGCAGGAGGAGGAATCTGGTATTAAATTAAACACTCCACCAAAGACTACCAACCCTCGTCAGTCTCAAATTGTTTAGCAACAAAGTTTGATCATCAAGATTCTGCTGTAATTTATGTCCTAGAGTGGTGTATTATGTCAATTTTACTCTGTAGGAAATTTCAAATTAATAAGTAAAGTACATGAAGCAGTATTTCTGACTTGTCATCATTGTTTTAGCTATTTCGATATGTGAAATAACAATAGCAGAATTTCTACTTTATTTCTCTGTGTACCGTACTAATTTTGTAAAACTATACCTTTCTGGATTATTTTGAAAATATTAATAAAATTTTGAACGTACAATAGTCCAGGAGAAATAGCAGTTAAAAATGGGTCAAATAAGATAAATGTTTTCTTACAGCAAACTTAATGGCACAATTTAGAGTCAAATACATCATAAGATAAATAAAAAACAAAAAAAACCATTCCGAACCAAAATCTTCTATTATTTCGGGGGGTATAGGAGGGGTGGTTTTTTAGGGGTGAAAATGGTTTTTTTGCAATTTGTGAGTATACAATGCATCCTATTGAAAAAAGTCAAATTATATAAAAGTGGTTGGAAATAAAAAAGATCTACAACATTATGTAGTAATAACATCACTTTTGCCCTAACCCCAAAAAAAAAAAAAAATAAAATCGGTCTATTAGGGGGTATAGGAGGGGTGGTTTTTAAGGGGTGGAAAATGGTTTTTTGCAATTTGTCGAAGCGTAAACAATGCATCCTATTGAAAAAATTCAAATATGAAAGTGGTTGGAAATAAAAAGATCTACAACTTATGTAGTAATCATATGTTTGAGGTTAGGGCAAAAATGATTTTTTTTTTGAGGTTAACAGGGCAAAAAATGATCTATTTATTTCCAACCACTTCTTATATTTGACTTTTTTCAATAGGATGCATTTGTTTAGCTCACAAATTGCAAAAAAACCATTTTACCCCTAAAAACCACCCCTCCTATACCCCCTAAATACGAAGATTTTGGGTTCGGAATGGTTTTTTTTATTTATTTATGAGTGTATTTGACTAATTGTGCCATTAAGTTTGCTGTAAGAAAACATTTATTTTATTTGACCATTTTTAACTGCTTATTTCTCCTGGACGTATTGTACGTTCAAAATTTTATTAATATTTTCTAAATAATCCAGATAAAAGGTATATGTTTTTACAAAATTAGTAACGGTACACAGATGAAATAAAGTAGAAATTCTGCTATTGTTATTTCACATATCGAAATAGCTAAAACAATGATGACAAAGTCAGAAGAAAATACGCGTCGTGTTACTTTACTTATTAATTTGAAATTTCCTAACAGAGTAAAAATTGACATAAATACACCACTCTAGGACATAAATAACAGCAGAATCTTGATGATCAAACTTTGTTGCTAAAAAACAATTTGAGGACTGACGAGGGTTGGTAGTCACTTTGGTGGAGTGTTTAATTTAATACAGATTCCTCCTCTCTGCAAATGAGCTGTAACTACAAAAAAGGAAACATACGCGACTGTAGTTCATAGTCGAAGATTTACCTGTCTTCTACGATTATTTGATTCATACTGTGTTGGAACATTGCCAGCACAGCTATACCCATGAAATATTTCGGGTCTTGTGCCACAAACCAAACACAATAAATTATGTAAGCATTAATGCAGTTTTTGAAATATTTTTTTCCCGAAATTCTGTATATAAATTCCTGTTTTTCAATGCATCTTCTGTATGAGTTTGTAACACGTAATGTAACACAAACACTTGCAAAAATCTCCATTCATATATCCAACATGTAATAAATTAAATAACCACGAAAGAAAATAAGTTTCAACAAAGAATAAAAACTTTATTAGTTAAAAAGCTGACATCCTTAGTTAAAGAAGTCCAAATTGACCAGTTAGACTATTACTGGTTTCGGTTATTACACTGGGACTGTACAGATAACCTAATTCCGTCAGTTAATAGCAATTTAATGTTGGGGAATTGGTCTGTACTGGGTTGGTATCAGTAGATTTTCTTTAAGGTCTCAATCTAAACGATCAACACTGCACTCTAAGTGGAATTGTATGTCCTGGGCAGTTACTGTAAAAGTCTATAAGAGAGTTACAGAGATTTCTTGATAGATTTCGGTTACCACCGTAAATGGTAACTTTAAGTGTTATGGTCCAGAGATCCAGAATATGGTCCAGGAAGGGCTACATCACAGACACACTCCAAATTATTTGTCTACTCAATCATAGTTTAAAACATCCAATATAGGAAGGGGTTATAGGAGGGGTGGTTTTTAGGGGTGAAAATGGTTTTTTTGCAATTTGTGAGTATAACAATGCATCCTATTGGAAAAAGTCAAATTATAAAAGTGGTTGAAAATAAAAGATCTACAACGTATGTAGTAATCATTTTTGCCCTAAACCTCAAAAATTTCCCAAAAAAAATTCAAAAAAACCGTTTTTTTTTTGGTTTTAAATTTTTTTATTTTACAAAAAATGGTTCGATTGAGACTGAAAGTTTGATCAAATATACTTTGTGCTATTTTAAATAAAAATACTGTATTATTTTTTCATTAAGAAAGATTCTTTAGACCGTATCAATAAAAATTTCACTTTATTAAAAAAATATTTTGATAATTTTCAATCACCATTTTGAACATTTTTTTTAAATCAATAAAAGGTTCTATGACGGCTCATTATTTTCGTTTTTTAGTCTATTTTTGAAGAAATGAAATAAAAAAACATATGTAGTTTTAATGTATAAAATTGCATAAAAAATTGAAAATAAACAAACTATTGACATTTGTTTTCATTATACATTGTATTATTTACGTGGATAAAATTGTTTATTTTTTTATTTAAATTATAATTTTTTTATAGCCAAGTGCTATTTGTAAGCATTAAGCAAAATAATAATGAATCATGGATATTTAAAAAATTACGTGGAAAGTTTTAAAAAATCAAAAAACAGCGAATTCGAGTCTTAGTAAATTTTTTTAATTTTTATTTTTCATTCATATATTTTTTTATTTCTTTGTAAAATTTTTTACAATTCTTATTGAAATTGAATCTTGGATACCATTATTTCCTTCCAAAAAGTTTTTTTTTTAATATTTATGTTTTTTCAGTGAACTTAAAAAATATAAATATCTTTTTTTCATATTCTACGTCATCTGATCGTGATTCATACTATATTCTACTCATATTTTTCCCTGCTTTTTTTTAAATGGGGTAATGAATTGTATCTCCTTTCATTGATGGAAACGCAAGATCGTTATCAAAACTATCACTCAATTTTTTTTATTAAATATATTTAATGTTTGGGATCATCACCATCAAAATCTTCTTTAATTTCGTTAAGGGAAAATTGGCATCGGATGAATTTTTTTTTTAAGTAATACACGCAGTAACTTATTGAAATCTTTAGAATCTACACTCGATGTATGTCTACAAGATGTTGAGCTGTCCCAATCATAAAAAAGATGACAGGCACCTATTATGATAATAAGCTTGAACTTCACCTGATTCTTTGAGAAAATTCACTCTAACCTAACAGACTTTTATTAAAATTATTCTGAAACATCTTCTTTCCCTGTTAAAGTTTTAATTTTTCTTTAGTCCCAACCTTCTGCATGCCGGCGAAATGCTCTCTATTTTTGGTTTACAAGGTTCTTCACAAAAAACACAACACCCAATGATGCTTAAAATCAAAAGTCCACATGCATCTTTCATAATCTTCTTCCAATAGATTTTTTTTTTCTTGTTTGATCTTCGGAAGCTGTAACAATTGATTGAGGTCTAATGTATGCCGATCGACAACCATCATGAATGTGTGCTTCAGTCAATTTCTGAAATGTTTTGTACCGCTGATCATTGCTTTGTATTTATTGGATCGAAATAAGAGTAATCTATCCCTCGACTTTTATTTTCGCCAAATTCTCCATCGCGGCTTTTACAAATGATACAAGAAGGTACTTTTCCACCATTTACACGAATCTATAAAATGCAGAAAGCCACGATATAAATTAGTATACTGCGAAAATACGTAAAAATTACTAGATAATTAGCATGCGTAAAATTGTATGTACAGAGACAAAGGTTTTATGATCTGTATTATTTTTATTGAATAATTTTTTATAAAAATTTTGTTTCGAAAAATTTTAAAGTTTTACTTACGATTTGTATTTTATATAGACAAAAATCTTGTAAAATTGCGTTTAAAAAATCACGAGGCTTATTTCACGACACTACTCCAATCTAACTTCACTGACGGACAAAGCAGCTGCTTATTGTATGCTTAGAAACATACTGAGACCCGTTATAATAGAAGATAGGATTGTCCCCTGCCCTTTTGGCTTTCAAGGACACTATATTTTATACCTTCTGCATATATATACGTGTAATCCCAACTTTCACATTTCAACAATGTTTCTAAACTTTCAAAATATTCGAAAATTCTTCACATATAAAAAGAATTATAATTTAAATAAATAATAACAATTTTTCCACGTAAATAATACAATGTATAATGAAATGAAAATGTCAATATTTTGTTTATTTTCCATTTTTCTGCAATTTTTTCAATTAAAATACATATTTTTTATTTCATTTCTTCACAATAATAGACTAAAAAACGAAAATAAATGACCCCGTCATAGAACCCTTTTTTGATTAAAAAAAATGTTTCAAAAATGGTGATTGAAAAATTTAATCAAAATATTTTTTTAAAGTGAAATTTTATTATAACGGCTGAAATATTTCTTAATGAAAAAAATACAGTATTTTTAGTTATAGCACAAAGTATATTTGATCAAACTTTCAGCTCAATCGAACCATTTTTGTAAAATAAAAAAATTTAAAAACCAAAACAAAAAAACGGTTTTTTGAATTATTTTTTTTGGGAAATTTTTTTGAGGTTAGGGCAAAAATGATTACTACATAAGTTGTAGATCTTTTTATTTCCAACCACTTTTATATTTGACTTTTTTCAATAGGATGCATTGTTTACTCACAAATTGCAAATAAAAAACCATTTTCAACCACCCCTAAAAAACCACCCCTCCTATACCCCCTAATAGACGATTTTTGGTTCGGAATGGTTTTTTTTTATTTATTTATGATGTATTTTGACTAAATTGATGCCATTAGTTGCTGTAAGAAAAACATTTATTTTTTCATTCAGGTAATACGACTGGACATACAGTCAGGTACAAGTAGTGCATATTAGTTTAAATGAACCTCTTGATTATTTTGGTGTCCAAATTGCCGTCTTAAAACAACAATGTATTTGTTTTGTTTCTTTACATATTTCGTACAAATAAACACTAATGCAGTATGCCCGATTTAATATTAGGAACCAGCTGAAAAGGTATATTAATTAAAATGGTCTAATAAAGTCCACCTTAATTAAAGTTTTTAGAAAGTTTTTTTTTATAATAAATACATTGGCATCAATATAATTGTAAAACATTTTGAACATATTTTTTTATTTATTTATATTTTATCCAACTTACTCGTACTTATACGATTACTCCACACTATAGCAAAATTATTTTAGTGGATTAGTAACGAAATCCAGTAGCCTACAGTTTTATGTTTAATTTCTAGGAGCAAATATAAATTGACGGAAGTAGATCAAAATTTCTAGTTAAATTATTTAAATTAACAAAAAACAACATAAAGATAATGTATAACAACTATGTATAAGTTGTATCATAACAAACAGAATTTAATGTAATAAAGTATAGTAACGAGTAACTAAACCAATAAACACTCGACAATTTAATGAACACAAAAGAAGTGAACTGGACTTAAGGAGAAATATCAGCTGGTTCAATTTTAAAGAGGGAGTCTTAAAGCTAACTGATTTTAATTGAATTTATATTATCATTTCGAGTCAACTTTACTAGCGGGTATGTTGATTTTTATCCCGTAATAACATGTTCAACCTCAAACTCTTTTTGACCCGAATTTATCATCGTAGCACTGAAGAGGGTGTTATATCTTAAAGATAGTATTGATACTCATCCAATTGTGTTTTAGTTGTTCAATATTATCATTAAACGTTAGAAAACATCTGAAACGTTTTAAATCATAGTTAAAATAACAAAAATTAAATACTTTACAGAGCATATAAATAATATATTTTAATGAAACATCTGCCATAATTATCCAAGCAAAAATAAAGGCGTAAAAGTTTTTAAAATTTAAGCCACTCGCTTGAGATGAGTTACTGTCGCTTTCTATATGTAGATTCCCTTGAGCAAGAGGGTTGAATCTCGACGGATGTCTTTCTTGAAAACTGTCGAAGACAGATTGTGAGTCTACAGTGAAAAATTCTTATTGCTCCTACATGTACACATGTACTGTATCAAACGGAAGGTGAAATGAAGGTGAACTCAATGTACATAAATTGCCCTTCATGCCCTATCTTACTATATCCTATGTCAACTATTTTGATCATTTGGTAGCAGAGTTCATTGTTCTCCATCAATATTCAACGTTTACTTACAACACATCCATCATGTTTTGTCTCTATCAAAAGCCCACCACTAACATTATCCTCATTTATTTTTGAAGGGGCAATTTCTTTAGGCCAGCTATTTCTCAGTTGATCAATAATTGTTGTAGTTACTATGTGCTTTTTAGTAAAACAATAGTATGGCTTCTCTTATGAAATGTAATAGCGATAACATATCACTAAATACTTTGGATTTAATATTTAGCCGCATGAACCACTAATTTTTACTATTGCTGTCAAATGAAACATGTTTCATAATTGTTAATATTAATTTGATAATTTTGGTTTAGAGCATACTTTTTTCACTTAATCTTACTCGACCTTCTCCTTTATTGTACTTTGTTTAGCCGAGGAGTTTCTGTAACATCCTAATGGACAATGTAACATAGTGTGACCTAGTTTCAGACACTTAAAAGGAACACCGGCAGATTTAAATCCTTGGATTTACTCTTCGTGACTTGCTTCAACAAACCTTGTACGAATGCGCCGTATATTTTGTGACATTCTTGTATAAACTATAAACAGTGTTATCTATATATATAAAAGAAAGTCGTGTTAGTTACACTATTTATAAGTCAATAACGGCTGATTCCGATTTGGCTGAAAATTGGTAGGGAGGTAGCTAAGAACTGGGAGAAACACATAGGATACTTTTTATCCCGTTCCGATTCAGGATTCCGCCCCACTGGTCTCTAAAAAGTTACGGAAATACCCGTAAGAAAATGCATTACAGCAAACATATGTTATTAAGTGAAAGGGCCTGTTCAAATTGAATCAGCTGTTCTTTGTAAAAATACATATATAATGCAACAAAAGAAATATATGTTTATATCATTTAATTACCATTTTAAAATTTCTTTACATTTATAGTTTTAAAGCATAGAGTAAGCTTAAGAGAAACAGCAAATTTTGTTTTCAACTGTTTCTGCAATCACTGTTAAGCATAGACTTTACTATCCAGATAATATAAATCAAATTTTAATTTTTACAATTCAAAGCAGTTATCTCTGCATCTCCCAAGTCAGATTACGTACATTATTTGCTATCATCATTTCCACATGCCTTTCCATCGAACCCATCTAACTTGTGGCACAAATACAAGGATAATATGGCAGAAGATATTTTACATCAAAGTCGTGTCAGTTAAATAAAATTACGATCTTGAAATGAATGAGGAGATACATAATCGGGCCTTGCTCTTGAATCGAAGACATGAATTATCTCATGTGTGGTAGTTTATTAGTCAGGTTAGGAATGCCAGCGCCAAATGTAAAATGAATGACGCATTTAATCGAGAATTGGAATGGGGAACGTGAATATGATCACCAGGAATTAGATTTAGTAGTTCAAACAAATGTGCCCCTGATGAACCCTCAACAAAAGGAAGTTTATGATACATTAATGAAGGCAATTGATGATGGAAACGGTGGTGGTTTATATGTACATGGTGGAACTGGTTTAAGACATTCCTCATGTCAGTAGTTTTAGCCACTGTTCGTGCAAGATCCAACATTGCAGTTTCAGTTGCTTTCTTCTGGAATAGCAGCCACATTGCTAGAAGGATGTCGTAAGGCACATTCTGCATTAAAATTGCCGTTAAATCTTCAATATATTGAAGAACCAACGTGCAACATTACAAAGCGCTCCGCTATGGCGAAAGTTTTATCAGAATCGAAGATCATCATCTGGGACGAATGCACAATAGCGCATAAAACGTGCATTGAGAAGCAGTTAACCTAAACATTGCAAGATCTACGTAATGACTCAAAATGTTTTTTGGAGGCGCAACTATTTTACTGTCTGGCAATTTCCGCCAAACATTGCCAGTAATTCCCAGATCGATTGCTGCCGACAAAATAAACGCTTGCCTCAAATCATCGAATCTATGGTGCTATGTTAGTGAAACTTCAGCTGACAACAAACATGAGAGTTGCATTGCTGAACGATACATCTGCTGAAGATTTCTCTGAGTAATTGTTGACTATCGGTAATGGTCGAGTACCTGTCGACGAATCGAGCGGATTTATTTCATTTCCTCGGAATATCTGTAACTTTGTCTCATCGAAAGACGAACTCATCAACAAAGTATTCCCAAACATCATTACTAACCTCAAAAATAATGAAATGGTTGATGAGTGAGCGAGCAATTTTTGCAGCTAAGAATAAAGATGTAGATGACTTAAACTACATAATTCAGAATGAAATCATTGGTACACTGCATTCTTTCAAATTGTTGACTGTGTAAACAAATCAAGATGATGCCACCAACTATCCAATTGAATTTTTAAACTCCTTGGATGTACCTGGCACAATTTACAACTAAATATTGGTTCTGTAGTAATAATGCTTTCGAAACTTATACCAAACCAAAACTGTGCAACGGAACAAGTTTGGTGGTAAGTAAATTGATGAGCAATTTGATTTACACCACAATACTCAAAGGTGAGGAAATTCTCATTCCGAGGATCCGATGATCCCACCCGACCATGCCATTTGAGTTTAAACGGTTTCAATTTCCGATCCGTCATGACTGTAAATAAGTCACAAGGCCAATCGTTGAAAGTTTGTGGTCTTAATCTCAAACATTCATGTTTTTCCCATGGCCAATTAAATGTGGCATGTCCACGGGTCGGAAGACCATCCGTGTTATTTGTTTTCGCGCCTAATAAAAAAACAAAAGATTTAGTTTATCACAAGGTGCTACAATAAATGGCAAATAAAGATATCATTGAATAATTATATTTTTTATTTACAATTATCCTAATTTAAAAACTAAAATATGTGATCATGTGGTATTGCCTTTAAGGCGGGACAAAGTTCGCCGGGTCAGCTAGTCTGTAAATATAAATCACAGGTTAGGTTTATTGATGCCATGGACCGCCACTAGATTTAAATGCAGATATACATAATTTTAACTGTCTTCGTAAACTGTAAATCTGTTTTTATTTGTTATTGATTTTCATAACAAATATAGATTTATTTATACGGATTTTGAATGCTTTAAGACAATGTGATTGGTAGAGGCACATTTTTTATTTAAAAGAGGTAAATCATTAATCTACCGTCTTTAAAAAGTTTACTAGTTTTTGTAGCTTAGGAAGGTAATTTTTTGATGCTACTTTCCCATTCACTATTATTGAAGCTACCGAGTTAAGAGGTAAAGTGTGGATGGACTCCACAGTAATATTACTCCAGAGTAATACAATAACGTAGAAAAAAGTAATACCTTATCTCCATTATTGGCGTCAGCTATGCCTATCTCTCGCTGGACAAATTTTATTTCTGTATATCTGTTAGTCTATCTATCCACACGGTATTTAAAAAAAACTAAACTATAATTAGACTTGGAAGTTTGCTAGAAGCTTTATTTTTATATAGGCAAACTGAGTTCGATGATGGCGCATATCACTCCAAGGGAATTTGCACAGCGTTAGCGAATATTTTTACATTTTTCATGGGTAACTATGATGGCAACGAGCAAATGCAGTCGTCCAATCAGATAGATTTAACATCTGACAGTTTTACTTAAAGAATAAAAAGAAAAGAATTACTGAGTGGAAAGTCCATGCTAAAAGTCTGCGACAAAATATTATTTCAGCGCAATCTTGAATTTTATTATTCTCCCTTTATCACCATAACTTTTATTATTTTAAAACTGCTATAAAACCTAACGCAGTAAAGAAAAATGTTCATGTAACGTGTGGAAAGATACCTCGATAAATCTTATTCTTTAACCTTATATTTGCATGATATTTCATTTCAACATAAACATCAATGAGTTCTACGGTATTGCATGCCCAATTATGTATTTTTCTGAGCGCCATTGAAGCTAGAAATTTTTTTCTGTAAGATTTTATGTTTATCTATCTGTCCGCAGGACAACTCGGGAATGGAAACGCATGATTTGGTTTGAAATGTGCTGAGGCGCACTCCTTCCTTGTATTGCTTATAAATATTCTGGAAATAAAACGATAATAGATAACAAGAAATAAAATGTCGCAAAGCGACTGAAATTGGTAGGTTACCTTAGTAGACAGTAAGGTAAGGAATCAGATAAGGTGACCGCCTGTCACTGCATGTCTGGCACAGTCACCGCAACATGAGTTCAGTGTCAATGCGTGAGCTCCAGTGATTCTTCATACGATGAATTAGATAATCTTTAAAACATGTTTTGCTCCTTCCTACATATATTATTGTGTTTTCTATTGTGCATATCTAACTCTAGTAATAATCTAGAGTTAGATATATTAATACTATTGTAGTTGAGGCACCTATACTATATAACCGCCAAATGTCCTTTATCATTGATGGGAGTATTCCTCATTTCTATATTTTCGGGTGATTTTGGTGCCTTATGCACCGGCAAATGAATGTTTTCTCAAAGAGTCGTAAAATTCGTGTATCAAACTTTTCTCCGGTATTATTCCTTTTAAACGTATACCACATATTCCTGTAAAAGGCAAGAGGTTAGTGAATACTTGGTTGTCAACTACTAACTTATGCAGCTACCCATAAATGTACACCTCATGCAGATCAACTTCTGACTTTTGGTGTATACATTATTGCTATGTATAAGCAACGCTGAAGGTATTTTTATTTATTTCGTTTTGTCAATCAGTAGCTTATTATCAGTAGCTAAGTACTGAGTTTCAGAAGTGTCTTTACATCTATAATTAATAACACTATTTCAGATTGAACTCTTGCAAATTCATCCCACAACGCTTCTAGTTCATTCAGCTGTTAAATAAGTCTTAAGTATTAACTTAAAAACTTCCACATTTATATAATCAAGATAAGTCTTAAATTTAGACAACCTATCCTTGGCTTGCCAACTCTTTTGGGTTCGTGTTGTTGCGGCGTATATATTATTTGACACTGATTACATTGATTAAATATATACATTAATTTATATTTTGACAATTACACTTTAAGTAAAAAGGGATACACCAGAATAGAGAGGTAGTTTTTGTAAAGCCAAAAACTTCTCAGGATAAAGTGGCCAGGAAGTAAGTATTATTTTACTGGATTTAATATTATTTAAATTAATTTAGCTGTTAATTATCACACATTTAAATGAATATTTTGATTTGTAAATGTGTGCTTTGCAACATCTATTTCAGCTTTAAATTCTTTCTAGTTTCTCCAAAAATCTTTAAGCAATCTTCAAATTGCCATGCAGTCCAGCAATACTTAGCGTCACTAAACATGTTTTATACGTTACAGTGTCATCAACCGGCTTTAAATCTACGAACGTGTAACAATCCGGCAGATGGCTTTATCATCAAAATCCATACAAACAGACACGAATTTTGAGATAAAAATAAAACATGAAAACATATAAAACTGATAGGCCTGTCATATTATATTCACGAGAACCTCACAAACGTTATCAATCACGGCAGCGCCGGCAGTTGGGTAGACCAGGTCCCGTGTGCAAGCTACAGGTAGCTAACGATGATGGATTTTGTTACAGTTTGTTTAAATACCTCAAATACCTCAAAGTTCAAAATTTACTAGTGAATCGGATCATTACTCTCCCAGCAGTACCGGATCGCATGGATAAAGTCCACTTTAAAACAGGGCATGGGAGGGGCACACTCCTACACGTATACTTCTAAAGGACAGTGTACCATATTGACATTAAAAAAGAGAAAATAGAACTCATTTTGCAAGTACTTTAAGATTAAAAAGTACAGAACAAACTATGATTAAGAAATTTTATACTACAGATAATAACTTTCCAATTTGCGTAGAAATTATTGTGGTTTTGTTTCTTTTCCATTCTACACGGGCGAAGAGATTTCCTTCTCAAGAAGTTCAAATTGAGGAGCGGCCATGCTCTGAGGACATTCTTTCTAATTTGTGTACATGAATAAATGCACCTCTTTAATACAGACATACTTCGTTCAAAAACAACTAGAGGATACGGACTCTTGATCGCCCTCCATGTAAATGTGATGAAGTACACATTTTACCAACCTCAGAAACGGTAACAGTTATAGTGACTATATGTGGTACACAATGGGTTATAATGACTATATGTGGTACTCAATGGGTTATAATGACTATATGTGGTATAAACTGTGTAGAGTAGGAAACTACTTGTCTTTTCAGTGTTAGTAGTAATTTTAAACATTGCAGAATGGTACCAAGCGGAATTAAGTTGAAAAACCCCTAGTTCTTTACCTCAGTAAAGAAACACATGACCAAGACTACACATTCTAGTCACGTGTGTCCAGCTCAATCTAAACCATAACATAAACATTAATGGAAGTAAAAAGATCTTGCAAGCTACACAGTCCTGTCCCTGTAACTTGGCTTTAATATTGTAAAGAGTTTGTTTGGGTTAACATTGAAGACAAAAGGTTTCATTCTGTAGACATTGTTTGGGTACAAGTCGTGGGATAATGTTTTCTCCTTTACCAAAATCGGTCCTTTACCCTCATTATCAAAACTATAACATTTCAACAATGGCTTTTGTTTTAAAGTATTGATATCAAATAAAAAAAAGTAAAGAAGTCTTTAAATTAATTATATCGAAGGAAGAAACATATTGACAATGAATAATTATATGGGAAAGACCCTACTGAAATTGTTAATAAGGTTTTCTGGGTTTATTAAAACATTGTTTTATATCATTCTTTAGGAGGTCTTCTTTTAGGAAAAATTATGTGAATATAAC
Organism: Homalodisca vitripennis; assembly: GCF_021130785.1. NCBI lineage: Eukaryota > Metazoa > Arthropoda > Insecta > Hemiptera > Cicadellidae > Homalodisca > Homalodisca vitripennis. Next base: position 116,142,942 of record NC_060208.1, read on the forward strand.
TTTATATACTTCCTTATCTAGATTGATCCGGATGAGTGCCTTGGTTTGTTGCTTTAGCACGTAAATTTTTATTTCGTTTTGTTACATGTAAAATATCAATCTTTTTACTGGCAGTGAAGAACCTGGCAGGACAATGATTAAATAAAAAGCGGCATCAACTATCAAATTAGTGATAAGTTCATGGAGTATCAAAAAAGAGATTTTCAATCCGCGATTCCGTTAACTTTGATTTTCTTTGTCTTTAAAACACAAAATGTAGATATCTCTGAAACTAATTGAGTTACAAGGTGAAAGTTACTCACGCATTCCTTGTGAATAACATTGATATAATTACATTTATAACTAAAAAATTAATTTAAAAATTGATAATTTTGCCTTGCTTTTACCTTGAAATTTTACGTATGAATTGAATTACAATTCGGTTAATTTACATAGTAGACCAATCTCACAAAAACATGTGAATAGTTTACCAGAACACTTAATTTTTCCTATTTAAATCTATAAAGAATTTTTGCCACTTTTGATAGTAAAATTATTTTTGTATTCATTTAAAAATAGTTTTTAAATAAGAATAAAAGAAGTTATATAGCAGATTTCGCATTTTCAGTAGTGACTCGTCTTGCTACACAGAACATTAAAATAACTAATATCTATATAATATGTTGTTTCTTGATTTATGTGTTCTGTAATTCTAACAATATAAAACATACATATACTGCAATTACATTTATTGATCAGTGTTTGGAATCTCAACAAAAAGTTGAGATGTATGTCAAATAAGGTAAGTATATTCTCTAACTTGATTATTCAATGGTTAATATAAACATAAATCTACCACAACAATATTATTCTTTCATCTTTAAGTCACTTACGCAATAATTAAAATAAATAGATTTATTATTTATGTGACAAACTCAAATGCGCTCTAAATAACACAATATTTTTGACATCATAAGTATACCTAGTTTCCACCATATTAAAAATGTTTCAAAATTATGGATTATGACATATACCCAAAGGTTTTAAGCCGACCCCAGCAAGGATGAAAATTGGTTTTACGTACCAAGAAGCGTAAATTTGTGCCATATAAACTGAATTTACTTAGGTAAAACGTTCTATTTGTAAGGATGAAAAGTTTAAGTGAGGGAAGTGATGCCTCTAATTGGATACTCTGTAACACCTAATATATCCTTTAAGTTCTTTTAATTTTATTTATATTACTATTATGTTCTCATATGAAAAAAAGAGACATCTATATATATAAAAATGAATGTTTGTATGTTTGTCCTTTATGGAATCGTGAACTATTGGACCGATCATGATGAAAATTTGTACGTATATGTATTTTTCCACGGAGAAGGTTTATAAGCTATGCCCATCCCTTTCCCGATTCAGGATTCCGCCCCACTGGTTACAGAAATACCCATAAGAAATGAATTGCAGCAAACATATGTTAACGTCTTTTCAAATTTTTAATCAGCTGTTCTTTGTAAACATATATTACACTTATAGTTTTAAAGCATAGAGTAAGCTTAAGAGAAACGACAAATTTTGTTTAAACTGTTTTTGCAATCACTGTTAAACATAGACTTTACTATCCAGATAATACAATTCAAATTTGACGTAAAAATTCACCTTTAACTGCAATATTTATTTAATATAAACCATGCTCATGCTTGATCAGAAGAGTAATGCAGATATCATAATTACTATCTTACGTTGGCTACAAATATAAAGAATGTTATAAAATCAACCTTAGTTGTTTTTTTTTGACAGAAGTATGGTTCTCAAAACTCCGTGTGTACATATTCTCTCGATCGAGACAACAAAGCAAGCTCAATCGTGGCATCGGAGATATAACTAATTTAATCTAAAATTTATTATAGTAAAAAAAAAAATTTACTAAGTAATATAAGGACTTCGGTTCTTAAGATTTGCGTGCGAAGCCGTGGGTAACAGCTAGATAGAGGCAGGAATATGGTACATACCTTCATAATACGCCCAAGAGGCTCACGATGGAACGACTATCAATTATCTCAGCAATGTTTAGAATGTGATAGAAAAAGAATAAGTGAATATAGTGTACTGTTTTCAACGGGAAATTGCGTGCGAAGCCGCGGGCAAATTTTGCAAAAAATTATTGAAATGCGCAGCAAAGCGCGCCGGGCCCGCTAGTAGGTCATAAAAATGCATCAAAACCAACTCAACCCCGACTATTTTAAACAACAAAAAGGCTGCTCCAGAATTCTCTATGTATAGTCTACATATTTTTCATTGTTTATAACGGCTAAACGGTTGGTTTTCATGTGTTTCAGAAATAACATATACAACTATCTGTATGCTTTCCTGTTTCTTCCTGGTTTTATGAAAAATACCCTGACTAAGTTTGTCAGTATAGGGAAACTCTAAGTAACGGCTCATTTAACATTTCTTCAACAACCCTCATTGCCTCAGAAATTCGTCGCTACCACAGGAAGTCAATGACGTCCAGGCTCAATCCAGCAAGACAAAATAGTTATTAACTTCTCTCGTATCCAACTCTAATTCAAGGGAATTTTCAGATAACATCTATAAGGATTTCATTTAGTATTTTCTCGATAATGTATGTTAAAAATGGTGAGTAATGGCGTCTTAAGTACTGAGTAGTTTATCTTAAATAGTAAGTTAATGCACTTGTTGCTTTTTAGCAATCTTTGTTTTACACCGTTCATTTACGTGTTTATTGCAATTCAAACTGAAGAGTACATTACAGGAGGTTTAAATATTTTAAAAACTTCTACTACGTTTTGTCTACACTCAAAATATTAAGTGAGTGTATCTACGGTGATATTCGTACCTAATATATATTTATTTATTTTAATACGAAATGAGTTAATTGGAGATCAGGATCTTATTTATGTAATATAAATCGGCAATATAAGTGAACGCTAGATTTTATAATTCCCAACCTATTCAAAATAAACTTTTTTATAATACTTGCACTTGTATTATATCCGAAATAAGTTCATAAATCCACCCCAATCAATTACAAGTTCCAATTCAGCCAGTATTTTTGTGTATCCTCAGTTTCTTGACTATAAAAAGTATGTTTTAAAAATTTGCCGTTTATATGTTACATTGAAACATACAGAATGAATACACTTTATGAAAACCACGAATAAATATTTTAAATATTACGGAACCATATTATTCATGTAATATATGTTTAAAAACACTTTGTATTTCAAAACTGTAGATTTCAAACCTTCTAAAAGCATTTGTTACCCATTAAAAGTCCTCAACACTGTATTAAAAATCAAACAATTAACGCATATTTAATTATAATTCAAGATGCGAGTGGCACTTAAAATATACCTTTCTTTCAATTAGGTATAAAGGGACGTGTTTCTTGAAGTAGAAACTAAGCTTCTGTAATTCATTAATTAGATTTTATTATGCGATGAGTCTCACAAAACGTTGACCTTTTTTGAGAGTACGCGAAAACATTATTCCTACTATTTTCTGTGGTATCTCAGTTTAATATCTGTCTGTGTTTATTTATTAAATATTCATACCATATATATTTTATGACGTTTTACTAATTTTTTGCCTCCATATACAACTCGAATTCACTTATGAGTGATATAGTAACAGTATAATACTATACCATCTTAAAATAATAAAAGTATTTTTAGAAACTCCCGTAAAATACCAAGTATATAATAAACCTCTTTTTTGGGATTACAGATTTTGTCATTATTTAAAGACTTTTACCTCGGTTCCAACCAGTATCAACTGAACTAGTTCAACCACAACTATATCTACATAATTACTTCACTATCTTATCCCACTTTTAGATTTATTCCTATATAACAATTATTTTTTTACAAGAATAAAATAAAATTAGGCATTAAACAAATCCATATCACAGTACCTTATCAATTTTTTGGTAACACTCAGGTGTTATAGTTTACTTTTTTGTAATCATGTTCACGGGTATTTTACAACATTAGCCCTATATTGATTAGACTGGTAATTTTGAGGAAATTGATAAGTATTTTAGATTTATTCCTATATAACAATTATTTTTTACAAGAATAAAATAAAATTAGGCATTAAACAAATCCATATCACAGTACGTTTAACTTGCTTAAATTCACAGTAATATACTTATGTGATTAAATGTTAATGGAATGATTGTTCCCTGTCAGTCATTACCCCAGTATTAAATCACCAATTCAGTGATGACAACGATAAAACCAACAGCTATGAAAAGTACAGTAACCGCAGGTTATGTATTTTACATGCCTTATATGGGTAGTTTCATATATCTACACGCTTTAGTCATATGGGCTTTAGTATCGGATATTTTCTGCATAGATAATGACTGTTTCAAAACCTAAAATCACCCTACACGAAAGTTTATTTATAATTTTAAATGACTTAGATTAGTAAGAAAGCTAAAACTTGTCTTAGATCAAAATTGAAAAATCTTTTACAATACTTAAAAATACTCTCCAGTTTTTAAATATTATCCTTCTTAGCATCTCTTAAAGCCGGTAGTCATTGAACGAGGAGTGTTTATTATATGATTTTAACAACAAAAACAAATCGCGAAGATAAAATGTTGTAAAATCTTTGTGTTGAAACAAAATTCATTAAAATCTGTTTTTAATTAAAACGTAATTATAAATAACAGTTTCAAATAAATAACATTTTTTTATTGTTTAAATTAGTGTGTATTGGGAAAAAATTTAATTGAAAGTTAATACGTTCTCTTTATATTTTATTTCAAAATTAATGTATGTAATGTAATTCGGGTAAGTTAATTTATTTTTGTAGCATTAATACATTATATAGCCTTTAATTGCAATGTTTACTTCTCGTTTTTATCAAAACTTTTCTACGGTTTCTTTGATATGTGATTGTATTGTAAGTGTGATAACAATACAACTAGTTAAAACAAGGAGATTGGAATATTTAAAATCTGAGTCTAGGAAAATTATTTATCCTCGCACAAGTTCCTTATCGGAAACAACATTTTGTAGCTATTCGAGTTAATTTTGTTGACCTCATACCCTAATAATATTCAACTCACTAATTCATCGATTTTTTTAAAAGTAGAATATAAACATTTGAATACAGCACACACAACTTTTTACGAAATCTTTGACAAAAGGTGTAACGCAGTTTCTTATTAAGGTTAGAGAGCGGTGTGATGGAGCCGGAGTGGGGAGAATTACAGGTGATCGGAAATGCCCCCCCCGTCCGTCCCCCACCCTATCTACAATATTGTCATCCCCCACAATCCTTTCACCACAACGGAACACCTTACCTTCATAACTCGGCTTTCATCACCTGAACTTCATGTGGTCTTCTATGATAACCATACATATTTGGAAATTATGGATGGGACATATCTTCATACTATATTATATGTTGTGAACAACCTGTTTGTTGATGTTATTATCGTATCTTATTGTCATTCCTAAACCAAAGACTTCAATAAACAAGAATAAAAAATGGTAACAACATTTATTTACTACATTTTTGAAACACAAACACCATTGCAAAAGAGTGCAATCGCAAGAACTGCCAACGTACTCTAAGCTATGCAACAATGCTCAGCTGTTATACGAGCTATCTCGATTCTGCTAACATGCGCTCAGCTGTCCAACAATGCTCAGATGTTTATATTACACATTAAAACACTAAGTTTGGGATGTTATCGTGATAATAACGTACCTACGTTAGTCCCAAAGATATATATCAATGTTTGCCACTCTCCATTTGGCTCAGTACATTGCCACTGCCATAAAGTTCAGTTGTAAGTGTTGATTAGGTTAGAGTTGGTGTTGGCCATATTTATTTTTATTGTTATTATAATAAATAGCCATTTTACAGTTATTTCTTCATTTGAAACTTATTATTACCATTATATTACAATTTTTACTTGACGCATTTTCAACAAAATATTTGGTACAATTTACTGTGGTATGCAATTGTGTGTGATGTAACAGCAGTAAAAACGTGAAGCGTGGAAGTGAGAATCGATCAACTCTAAAGACCTGAGATTTATTCATATTATTATGAAATAAGATTAGAACATTAGAACTCTGATTGGAACGTTCCCGGGTTACAATGATTACGCCCATCCACGAACGGTTCCGATTCCACTGCGTCTCACCAGGATCCATTCCATTCAAAAAGTTTTCCAATAACAGTTTCAGTATATCATAATAGTTAGTGGGAAATAAATAAACGTCATGCTCTGAAATAGGTATTATTTTTCAGAATTGAACACTTATTTTGTCTAATATTTTTATCTTATTACATATCTAGCAACCACCCAAGTTTGACGATAGCCAAGTACTTTGATATGCTTCTAAAATTTCCTTTTTAAATTTTAATAATATCTATTTTGAATTCTCATTACATATAATAGGCCAACTATTATGGCTCTAAAAATGCTATATTTATAATCTCATAAGTAACATATTTTAATATTTACTTTAGTAATTAACAGTGGAAACGTCCAGACAATGTTCTGAAGATTTCCCAAAGTAATAAAAATAGTTGTAAGTGAAAAGTAATTTAAGCAAATGAAAATTTGTGATTTGTCGAGATCACTAAACGAATTAGTCGGGTCAAATAAACGGTTGAGCGTTCAATCGATTTAAAGGGCTCTTAGACTTGACCTAGAACCCGAGATTTACTGTGCATTCTGGCGCTAATGACATTTATAAAATGACGAATGGAAGCCGAAGTAGGTTTATGTTTTAGATTATGGTACGCAATTTATTATAAACTTTTAGTGTTACATTTTTCACGTTTTTGGCAGTTACTCAGCAAGTCTGTTTGGTTGATATTTAGCTGATTGATGAAGTAATTAAGGGTTGACTTAATTCGTATGTATAGTGTTGCCAGAAATATATTCTATTCAAAGATATAAATGAATAAAACCTCTTTTATTCCAATGAAAAGAACGTTGCAATTGTACATACTTGTAAAAAGTGTACATATACATAAAAAATCGCTTAATCAAAATGATTCAATAGTAGACAACTACCACAACCGAACACATGAAAAGAGCAATATTATCCAATGATTATAACTAGCTCGTATATAAGCGAATCATTTTCCGTAGTAATATACATATTTGACAAACAAGCTATAAAAAAATGGATTGTGAATTGCTTAGAATTAGGTAACTCTTTATGTAAACATGTATTGTGGACTAACCATAGAACGGCAAAGTGGCAAGTGGAGAAAACCATTAATATAACAGAACAATTACTAGAGAAGAATTATAACTGTTTACTAAATAAATAAACAACACTTTTAAAATAAATTAAAAGGTTAAAAGAGCGACCGTTTTCAAAACGTTTCTCTCCTGAATTAACAAAATAAGGACGATTTCTAAATAATTAAACAATACAAAGCTCTTAATAAAGGCTCTTCTACTCTCCGACCAAGAATGTTTTATGGCAATGCTGAGGCACATGAAGCTTATGGCAAATACAATCTTTTTGCTGAATTTTTTACATCAGTTTCTAAAGACTCTGATATCATCGCACCTTCGCTCGATTTTGAATGGAATATGTCTATCTCTAATTGTCCTGTTTTTGCCACAGACATCCAACGGAAGCTTGAGTTATTGGATCAGCACAAAGGAGCAGGTCCTGACGGCGTACCCCCACTGGTACTTAAGCACTGTGCTCACATTTTGGCGCCTCTGCATTCTGGGGCTTTACTTAGATCAGGTGTCTTTCCTACCGTTCTCAAGCAGAGTTATATTGTTCCGATTCACAAATCAGGTGACAAAGCAAATGTTATGAACAATCTATTCAACCTGCCATTGCCAAAATGTTTGAAAGTGTTGTTCTCGACTTCCTCTACTTTCGGCTTAGTCGTTGTATGGAAACGGAACAGCATGGATTCATGAGAGGACGCTCGACTGTAATGAATCTTCTTCAATTCCAGGAAGTCGTCACTTCTGCGCTTGTTAGCGGTCACCAAGTGGACTGCGTCTACCTGGATTATGCCAAAGCATTTGACAAGGTTAATCATCGTATTTTACTTGCAAAGCTGCATGGATATAGGATTTTTGGGTCCTTGTTAAAATGGCTCGAAAATTATCTATTGAACAGAGTGTTTCTAGTCAAATGTGATGGCACTACATCAACGCCTTATCCTGTCCTTTCTGGCGTACGGCAGGGATCCCACATTGGACCCCTGCTGTTCAATCTATTTATAAATGACATTGGAGGTGTTATTACCACTAAATTTTCCATGTTTGCTGATGACATCAAAGTTTATACCTGTGTGCATAGTGAGGAAAATCAATACAGTAATTTCAACTAAAGTATCAATGTGAAACAGCTTGAAAGAGTTTTCAGGATGCGTGACCTTGGTGTTATTCTGAACTCTTCCCTAAGTGTCAATGACTATATTTTGAACGTCACTTCTAGAGCCAATGCTCTCATCGGTTTCATTGTAAGATCTACTAGAGACTTTAGATCCCCAGTCACCATGGTCAATCTATACAAGACCCTACTACGCCCTGTTTTGGAATACGGTTCTGTAATTTGGTCACCCTATCAAATTGGCCACAATGAGTTGCTGAACAGGGTTCAGGTACGTTTTGTACGTCTCCTCGGAATACGACTTGGATATGCCTTTCTGGGCACTCCAGTGTCTGAAGTGGAGGACATGTTTGGCTTGCAGTCCCTCTCTCTCCGAAGGAAGTTCCTCGACCTTGTGTTTTTGAACAAGATCGTGAGTGGTGTGCTGGATTGTCCTGTCATCTTAAGCTACATCGACATCTCCATCCCAAGAGGTACTAGATCGAAGACAATCTTCCAGAGAACATCCATGCCCTCATACTATGCGTACAACTCGTCAGTCCCAAGACTCCTCCGCAGTGGCAGTGACGTGGCCCCACTGATTGACTTCTTCATGAGGCCAACTGGATTCAGAAATGAACTGTTTCAAATTATTTATAAGAAACCCTAATTAGGCTTTTGTTGTGGCAGTATCATAAGTATGACAATTTCTGATTAATATAATATTTTTACACTATTTTGTTACACTCTGTTTGCCTAACTTATTGTTTGTTTGTTATTGTCTTGATTGTTAAAGTTTGTTCTAGGTGTATCTTTTGTTATTTCTTTAGGAAATTTAATTTTGTTATTTTTAAAATGTTTATCATATTGTTATAGTTTGTTTTTAAGTTTATCTCTTGTTATTGCTTTAAACATTTTACTGTTGTAGTCGTTCAAATTTTATTTTTAACTGTTGCCCTCTTTTCTTGTCTAGACACTAGTCTTGTTACACTTATTTACTGTTTTTCTCACCAGCTCCTGACTTTGTCTTAGTTGTTGTCAACATATTTAATGCATTTATTATTGCATATTTATATAGTATTAGTAGGCCTATATTGTATTAGTTATTCAAATATTGTTAATTATTATTGTAAAAATGGTGGATACCGTTGATGAATAAATAAATACAACATAATAATATTACAAACGTCAAAAACTAGGTTAATAATGGAATTTGCATGAAATTTTTGAAGTATAGGTTCATTATATTTTTCCCTTGAAACTCTTATTAATATAAACTATACTTGGTGTTAAAAGCTATAGTAATAATGCTGGATATTATAGATATATTTGGGTTTAAAGAAGGAGGTACTATACTGACTATGAAGATTTAGTAATGATAGTGACTGAGGTTTCATGTTTATTGTATAAATGTTTATGAAAGTCTTCATATACTTCCAAAACACGTATACAATTATTTATACACATCACTTAGAGTATATCGTTTCCCCTTATTGCTATAGTTTATAGCAGACACTGTGATGGATAATGCACCAGTCCTGAACATCTGCTGCACGCCAAGGCTTATCCATATCCAGTACTACCGCAGCCATTTTCAGATGATGGCATTGCAGTTTTATGGCAGTTTTACTACGCAACGCCGCGCCTGGGGAAGAATACGCAGAGCTATAGATCTAAATTTGCCAATATAATATATTTCGGAAGGTTAGCCTACTTTACAAACAAATAACTGTGCAGGAGTAGACCCTACTAAGTTTATATAACATACTCACGTTACCGTAAATGAACGTAGAATGTTAGATTGACGTATTAATAGACTCATAACGCAAAATCATTTATATGTAAAGTTTATTAGAGCTAATGAAAAACACTATTTACTAGTATTATTTTACAAAACCAACAATGAAATCCTAATATATCTTTAAGGTAGATTTTACTAATACAAGATAGATTAATACATTTTTCTATACACGTCACGTTTTATAGAACACAAAGGCAATAAAGCCAATACTTTTAATTTTAAACATCCAAACAAAGCAAGTACTTTATTTGTATGTAAGAGTCTATTGTTGCCAACCCAAATATCAATTTGTAACAATTTCAAATCCTCAATGATTCCACCCGCCACCCCCTCCCCTCCATTCACAGAGAAGTTCAAATCCTCACAATAATTTTGACCCAGAGAACCAGGCTTTCACATTGAAGTTGAAAGCACTTAATACTTCAATTGATAATTGTTTTCCTACTATTTAAAACTATACAAATGTTATTACATATACGATCTTACTTACTTTTTTGAAATTAGTATGATTTATTGATCTTTAATTTCATATTTCATGTTCATATTTTTCATTCCATATAAGATTTTTTCAAACTTAGGATTGCATGTGATCCGTGAAGCCATTTTAAGTTTTTAATAAAAAGTATGTATTAGAGAATATTTTAGTCACATTTGAGTGAAAATTTTGTTTTACTATATTCGCTTGTTTCCCTGCCTTTAGTATTGTGAAGTTGATATATAAACATTAATATACAGTGTTTTCCAAATTTTATCCACAGTGAAGAGGATCTTGGAAACTGAAATAGACCCAGCAATGTGTAAAGGAACATTAAGTTATTTATTATTATTTATAGTTTTTATTTTACCCAATTAACTTAACTACATTGATTTGTTGGGTTTGTTGCTATGCAAAACTCATAGTTTCAACAATCTCTTCAAAACAGTAGTTTCAAAAATTTTGAACATACTGTAAACTCTTTTATTTGAAGAGCCATACTCATCTGATAAAAGTCAGAGTATTACAATTTCAAACTATTATTTCCATTTCTGAATTCGTGACTATAAATACAAGAATTTTAATGTATTTTGTTAATATTGACGTTAAATAACCATAATCTTAAAATTGCAATTTTTACTATAAAATTATGCACGAGAAAATTATTAAATGAGTTTTTTAAGCATGGAGGTTACAATAAACCTCGTTTTGATTAAGCATACTAAAATTTGTTAAGTAGTTTCATGGATCACATGTATTCCTATACTAGGAATACCCTATAAATATTTCTATAAGATCGGTAGGTTTAATTATCATAATTGACGGTCACTATGAATAATTGTTGTAGGCTGTCATATTTTTAGAATCTAAGGTTACTCTATTTATTAAAAGTTTATTCTTTCTTTCAGTGGTTTCTTTCTTTCTTTTTATTTCATTCTGAATATAACTAAATTCATATCAAACATATTAACCTCCTGACATATATATATATATATATATATATATATATATATATATATATATATATATATAAAATGTCTTTCCAACCAGAGAATCACTGCTTAAAACCTCAATAATAAAATCAATACTAGCAAAATAATTATGACTAACAAAATATTAGATGTATATGTCTTTCATGTATTGTGATTGACATGACTCGTAGCATAATTGAACAAAAAAACTCAAACTCTATTTATATGATCGAGCAGAAAGTGTAAGAGATACAAAGAGAACTACTCAAGACAAGTATATTGGACAATTCCGTTTTATTGACCTTTCCCAACAATACAGTGTCAGAGATTATTGTAAGATCATTTCGTTTAAGATTCTCAAATCTCAAAATAAGAAATTGATCTTAAAATAATTTATTGTTTAACTTATGAACTTAAAGCTTAAAATTATTCACGAATATATAATCTCACAAATTCTAAACACGCATACAAATTACTCTGATACCGTTTTCTCTCACAGTGCAGCAAATATAATTAAGAAATCGTTATAAATATTTAAAGTCAATTCACTCACAACTATAATAAAAACATGGTATTTTCACTCAAAGCAATAATATTTTTTATCCCATTATTAAAGATTGGTAAGGTAAACAATTAACGTAGACATGTATTATATACGAGTATATTGTAACCGTTGTATAAGTAATCTGTAATAAAGTCTCCACCGTGTAATATCTACGTATCTTCTAGCCTAAGTACATATAGTTCAAGATTATTTTCTTAAATTTTATATTTTTGATAATTTATATTTTACAATACCCAACACATAATTCTTATAAAGATAATTGATTGTGGTAATGATAATAAACGTCAATGCTTTTATGTTGTGATTTAGATTAAATAGTATATTAACTGTGAACAATTTGAAGTATTGTAGTTGCAATTAAAGTTGTTAAAACTTGTTTATTATGTTAAACATGAAATTTCACGGAGCACCTAAACTGTCTATAACGTGGCAGTATTAAAAGTTTAGCACGGAAGTTTCATAAAAGAACTCATTTTAATATTTGCTTAAAATGCAAGATTCAATTAAGCTTTTCTGAAAACTAATTTAACTTCTATTTATTCAAGTCCTTTCAAACTTTTGTAAGCCGACTACATACACTTTTATTTTCATTTGAATTAAACATTTTAATGAATGATTATTTTAATTTTAATTTAATCAGTAGATAAGTTATTTCAATAAAGTCTAATAATACCGATTTAGTTTGGTTTCGGTAAAACGAGTTCCATGATCTAATTTTTATAATTTCTTTATTTGTATTTGCTAATTTTTAATTATCAAATAAACGCTTTAATTTTATTTATTGGTCATAGTGATCTCATAGCTATTTCTTGACCTTGTACTAATTAGTACTTTGAAGTTGATCAAGGAGGAATCCTTGTTCAGTTCGAATCCTAAAGAATAATTTCAAGTATGCAGTGCTGCGTAGACAAAGATTGAAGACCACAGTAAGCCCTCATTTCTACAGTATAAACATCGTCATAGTTGAAATCGATCTTCCCATGCCAACGATCCTAACTAAACCTTCTTTAAATCGACTGAAGTCTTTTTATGTAGCCTAGAGATAAGGATGTGCCTCTCCCTGCCTACTTTGACTAGAAAGGCTGGTTCAGAGCTGGTTTCCCCTTCTTCCGAGGGGACATAACTTGAGATTAGTGCCCTAAATACTTCCTCGTGGATCTCGACAGGAAGCGGCCCCTACCCACAACCTTACCCATCACTCCGGAAACAGTGCAAAGATCCTTATAGGATTAGGTGCAACTTTTGAGCTTATTGTCCTAATAGAACTAAAAAAATCAAACTTTCTAGACTCCTTCAAACTTCCTTATGTCATGTGAACTAATGTAAATCAGAAATGCCAGATTCAATCTGAAGAGTCTAAATCGCATTACGTTTGACATTAATTACGTTCGTATGATAAAATAAAATATAAGATGATACCCACAAAAATATAAGTGTCTCACATGACACGCTACGCTGCAAACAGATTGCCAACACACGCACACGCTCATCACAGCTGGTATAGCTCAACTCATGGACAAACCAATCCCAACTTCAAAAAATTGGAACACAGTTACTGGGAAACTAATCCCAATTGTTATTAACTCAACTTACTGACATATTAATCCAACTTCCTGATAAACCACCTTCCTAAGATACCAACACATACACACGGTATCTTAGGAAGTTGGTTTAAAGTTCGATACTCAATTGTCTAATATAAAAAGTTACTAACTCACCAATTCTACTTCCTGACATACCATTTCAACTTAATAGCATACTAACGAATTGGATACATACTAATCCTACTTTCTGACAAACTAATTCACTGATAGACATACAAACTCAACTAACTTATTGAACTTCAATATATTTTTAATGATTTCTATATCTCTGTTACATGTTAGATAGTTCAAATGAATCAAACGCTTCATCATAAATTCCAAAATGAATTATAGAAATACAACTTATCTCTGTAGAATATTAAAGTGATTTATACAAAAATAACTTATCAATTCTCATGAATAAAACAAAAGATAGTGCTGTCCGGGTCGACGTGGCATAGCAAAGTTGTGCCCTATCGCACAGCAATATACTGTTCTTTACTTCATTGTTTTCGAAAAGTATTATATTATACTTGTTAATACCAACAATGCTTTGTTATTTACACCATTAGCAAATCATGCAAATTGTTCGATTTGACTCGTACTAAAACCAAATAGAATTAAAGCACAATACAAATATCTTTGTTTGCAACGTTTTAGTTGCCTAAGTAAACTATATAAGAGGTTTTTACTGCAGTTCTCTGTAAATGTACGTTTGTTCATAAGTGAGCGTCAGTTTCGCTAATTATTATAGAATCAATATTACTGTGTTTTTCTCCTTTAACTGCAATAAAGTAGCCGATTTGTTAATAAATTAAAGTATATTCACGTAAAGCTAAGAGCAGCTACAATATATTAAATCAATTTTCTATATTTCTTTAGAAATTGCCACTTTGTTGTGCGTATGTTCAATCAAAATAAGATAAGGTAAAAATTAATGTAAAACTCTGCCAGTTCAAACATCTGAACGAAATGTACGCTACTAGAAACATTGAATAAGCACAAGAGTATATCTAATATTAATTATCCACATTCAGCACAGACGGTGCCAATGACAAGGCTTACTAAATAAATTGATGCGTTGACATTGCTATCCAATCTTCATCGGCTTATCAAATAATTACCATATTATTTAACATATATTTTATTCTAAAAGGTACTTTTACAACAAAATAACAGTTTGTACTATAAGTTTCTTTCAGTTATAAGCTGTATTAATTTTCTTTATAATCTCTCATCAATCTGAATAAATAGGTATTTGAATATCAAAACATATATAATTTATTACCTTTCTGTTGTATTATTTCCATATTTTAGTTATCCATATTTAAAACTCTACAAAGTGTGCACAGACATGTGTTGGCAATGAAAAAAGACAAGTTGTTGCTTTTGTTATAATTGAAACTAAAAAATACTTTACCTTGAAGCAAGGTTATATTTGTAATACTGCATCAAAAGGCATTTTTACTTTCGAGGAATTTATCATGTTTTGTGACGTCAAACCTTAACAGGGCCATACTGTAGAAATTGCAAATTAAAACATTCATAAAAACACATACCCTGTTTTATAAGCCAACGTGGATTTGATTGATCATCACGTGTATAGATTCAGTGTATCGAGGTGATAGACTGGTAGTATATTTACTTTTTTAATAAAGGTAAATCCACTTCTTTAAAATATCAGTAATAAATAAAAATATATAATAATTCCAAAAATATTCAAACTGTTAGCCTCAATTTCGTTTGCTTGGATTATAAAATATAATAGCTATTAATTTCTATCAAATATGAGTTTTCAATTAGTATTTATTTTTTGAGGAACAACTTATTGTTCTATAAATATTTTATCTAATTGGTTCTCAGTGGTAAACTTCTATAACCAGAATATAAACTTAGATTCGCTATATTCTTTAGCTGCATATACTGGCTAATATAATTCTACACTAATTAGAATTTTACACAAGTTCTCTTGTAACAGTTAAGCTTATCTGCTTAGCTTTACACAGTAAACAGGATGTTCAGACAGGCGTCCAGTCTTCATTTCAGCGCTGTCCTGTCGATAATTTGAAATGAGCAGGAAGAGGGTTGTAAAGTCTGGCTCCAAATAAAGTTGGTTTCTTTTTACAAAGAGTTGTACGTCTTCAGTCGGAGATTCTTGATGAATATCTAGCTTTTACCAGTTGCATTGTACACGTATAAAAATATGTGATTAACTAATATAAATATTTATTTTATATTTTAAACTTGTAATGCTTTCTATTATAAAAGTGATAACTAGAATAATTATGTTACGAAATGCAAAATTGTCTCATAAACAATTGTATTCCTGTACATGGCGTTATCGGATAATTATATGAATGCCGTATACACAAATAAAAACATTTCCTGCTAATTCCTGGTATACGAGTTTAGGTATGAACTTAGGAGAAATAACCTTTACTCAATTTCAATGAAGAAGTTGTGATAACAATTTTCTTGCTAGTACACTTTATGCTTCTAGTATTAATTTTGTTGACGTAATAACGTAACTGTTATATTTATTCGGTTTATTAAGAATGTTTCTTTTAGTTCATTTTCATTGTTTGTTTATCGTGTGTTTCTGTTGTTTCTTTTTTTAAGATAACATAATCATACTATATTATTGTCACTTTTATTTGTTGTTTATTGTTTCTTTATGCCTGTTATTGATAAAAAAATATGTGTTTCTTGCTGGTTTTATTTATTATTTATATAGTTATATAAAATATTAAACTACATATTTATTCTTATTTTAGTGACGTTTCCTCGTGTATGAATGGTATATTAATGTTAATGCTAACATGTAAGTTAGCCATCTTGATTAGCATTTAACACAAGAGAAATGTCAGAAAGCAAAATGTGTGAAAAACTGAAATTGTTTTAATATTTGTAGTAGTTTCTAAAGTTATTTAACTCCAAAATTTTATTCATGGTGTGTTAAGACAGCTGGAATCGGTGCATATTTCATTATTCCGAGCAAAAGTATTAGAATTAAAATAAAGGTGAAAAGAAAATCATTTTTTGTGAGCATACGCTGGCAAGACATACAAGACTAGGCTAAGTAGGTGTGGGACACATGTATTGACACAAAGGTTTCAGCCAATAGACTGGAAAGCAATTCACCGTTGAACCAGGACCTTGACCTTTATTGTGTTCGTTATATTATCTACACATTAAGGTTCTGTGAGGT
Source organism: Homalodisca vitripennis (assembly GCF_021130785.1). Taxonomy (NCBI): domain Eukaryota; kingdom Metazoa; phylum Arthropoda; class Insecta; order Hemiptera; family Cicadellidae; genus Homalodisca; species Homalodisca vitripennis. Next base: position 116,159,869 of record NC_060208.1, read on the forward strand.
GGATTGGTATCATGCTAATGGCGTGCTTTTCAAACTTTACCGATAACTTCAAATATCTTACGGCAGACTCACGCTGCGTGCAGTTAATATTTTTTGGCTATATTTTTTTGCATATATGCCTGTCTGTCCCTGGTTGCCTGTCCGTATGTTTATACCTTCATAAAGAAAGAGTTTAAATCACCTCGCACGTAAAATCTGACTGGCAGAGTACACATTGTATAGTACACTTTATTACTATCGGGCTGTAGTTATTCACAAGTTATTAATAAAGACCTTCAATTAAATAAATATAATATATACTCATTGAAAAATATCAATATACATTCCAAAGTTTGAGTCTTATATATTAAACCACGCACAAAATAAAACTAAAATAATATGAATCCAATAAAGTACAAATTATAACTTTGACTTGAGTTGAGAGGGATGAAGATACTTTGAATTTAACAATCGAAAACAAACACAAATCTCTGACCCTAGTAACACACATATTATGAATTTGCATTAGCTGCAATCCACAACTACATTCTCATGTAAATACTTGCGTTAGTTAGTTCACATGGCATATAGAAACAAATCCGAGACCGATGGCTGAGCATACTTGCCCGTAGGTGATTTGAGAAGCGCAAAGGAGTCTCATCTAAGAACTTAAACTCTTTCGTACTTGCTTTTTTGCTGAACCGTTATCATTATTTCTTAAAAGATCCCATTCTGATGTGCCACCAAGTTGCGTCGTTGAACTCTACGAGCAAAATTTGCTTGCATCATCGTGTATCCCGGGATATCTCTCGCTCGGATTAACTGAAACTGTCATCGTTATAGCTCATAATATTATAGCACCAAACACCGTGTTCTATACTTAGAACGTAATGGTTTGTATAATGTGGGAATAATACGATATTTAACATACAACAATGTCAATAACTGAAGATATTTGCAAACTTGCAATTTGTTGTGACAATGCTATAAATTTTATTACATCAATTAAGCTCATTTGTAGCTAATTATTTGGCGATACTCCTGTTTCTGCCTGTTGTTGCCTAAACCCAAATGGTTTATCACACTACAAATATATAAAATACATATTTATTGCTAAAGTTGATCATTTTATGAGTTAGGTTTTATAGAGTCACTATGAATTACTAAAATTATATTACTAGGTTAGTAAATAATACACAGTATTTTAGTAGAACATAATAGTTCTCGCAAGAATAGATTATTATATTCTGAAGTCTTTTATTTAATTTTGTGTCAAAATTTGTATTTTATTAATATAAATTAGGAATTATCACAGTATTCATAATAGTTTGTTTTTCAAATATACAATTTCCATTTTCATTTAAAGGTATGAAATTTTAAACAAAAAAAATGAAAAAGATTAAAAATAACCAAACAGGAATTTGGAAAATGTACCCCGGTAACCAAAAAACTGATTTCTTGATTGACTCTTTTATTATAGTGTTCACTTAATTCTAAATTATTATTTCAATCATTAGCTATCAAGCAAATATGTACTAGAAGTAACAGTTCTATTAATAAATTTGGAAAGAAATAACTAATTTAATACATTACGGGAGTTTGATTTGAAATGGTGCAAAAATGACCTCTTTTATTATCTACTTAATAACATCAAATTTTATTGATTCGTAAATTTTTCATAATAATAATTATATTTTAACATGTATATAATAATAAACTTTTTTAACACTTTTTAAACTTTTTTATTTATGTACGAAAATTAAAAAAAAATAAAAAAGTGTTGAAAAGGTTTATTATTATATACATATTTATCAAACACTTTTCGAGGCTACATCTTTAATAAATTTTAACGTTGTTATACCATATAGACATCTTTTGGTATAGAAATCCCTTTGTGTACAACAGGAGACGGGCATCCGCCGTCCCAGTTGTCGACACACACCCGTCACTCGGAGTGTGACCCCACCGGGTCAGGGGGAGTAACTATTTCTATAGAGTTACACTTTCTATAACACTATGAAAGGACAAATAAATCAGGGCAGATATTTCGAATTCGAGCGATTCTAAACTATCCCTTAATAGTTCCCTGGTGTGGTGCTCACATAAGTGTGCAGACTTGTAGGCCCATCGTTGCAGTTGGTACATTACACAATAAACTTTCTAACCCACTTAGTTGCAAACTCCGCTTGGTGATGTCATTAGTTCAATCTATCCTTCTGTACAGAGCGGAGGTCTAGGTCCACGTCTTGGAGAAACATGTTTACCGAAACCGGCTCTCCCGGAGTCCAGCGCCGAGGACCCCTGCGTGTCGCATAAGCTTACCGCACTGTATCCGAACCCGCAGTGATGGTGACCGCTGGTGTCTTTTCGATCTATCATCTTACGATGGAGAGACAGCCGATCTACCACCATAGGACCGAGGTGGACAGAGATACTGCTCATAAAGAAGAGCGCGACCACAGCTTTGACCGCTGGTAACGCGATTGAGAAACCAAGTCAAGAGGACATTGGATCTTTAGACTCATCCCGAACATTCGACCGTGGGTGAAACGCCAGCATGGTGAGGTCGATTACATTGTAACCCAATTTCTGTCAGGCGAAGGATTGCAGACACAGCGCAGCACACGTTTTTGAAAGCGATAGGTTGCATGTGCGACGAGCTTCTTCTCTGCTTAGATCGGCTACGCGGTCACTCCTGAGAACACCGTTTGAGCTACGCTCCAGGGAGAATACACCTGATTGTATGAAGCACTTTATCCAGGGCGAAAAAAGGTCGACATCGATCGGCTTTAACTCTCTGATTCCCCCGACGAGGAAGGCCCTAGTGACGTAACTTCACAGGCCTAGCTCGCAATAATATGCTAAACAGTTCCAGACTAGTGTCCTTGGTGATAAGGGGTTTCTTTAGCCACAATGAGCCTGGCATTATTCGTGCGCGAGTCCGGCAGTATTGAGGAGTCAACGAACCTCTCAGTGTGCGCAAAAACCATTTTAACCTCCTTCCCCCTCCCCTCAAAAAAATATGTATATAGTAACTTTCTGACTAATTTCAAAATCAAACACATATAATGCAATTATAAATATTTGAATTAATTTAACTATGACAGTTACTTTTACTACATAATATGTTAATTCCAGCTGTTTTTCTTGGTTTGCTTCGCACTTTACGTCTGTATGACAAAGAAATTAAATAATTTGGCAAGGATTACATCACTTTAATTTCAACTACACATGTATTTAGTTGATAACAAAATTACTTGTGCTTTTTTATTTTTTTTTTGTAATTAATTGTATGTTATTAATATAAATTACTTCAATAGCTCATGTCATATATTAGTAACTACTTCAGTATTTGATACAATAAACACTTGAGCTTCTTTTTGTACTTTAACAGGCGTACTATTCTTTTTATTATCTATTATCTTTATATTGATGCAGAAGCCAGGACATCAATTGTACAAAAGCTTCTATGCTTTATATGTTGAAGGTGAAGTCATTCAAAGTTGGAAAAGACGTAAAAACAATCCGGGACATTAGACAACCATATGCAGTAATACAAAAGCCATTGTATATTATTTTAAAATATACAACATCTATATATATATATATATATACACACACAACGGATGTCGAGTGTAAGCCGCTTTTATAACTTAGTTAACTGTGAGCTAACTAATATATGTCACATTTAATACTAAAGTTTACCCAATCACTGTGTCAGTCACATACTTAACACCTTACTTAGCATGTATCCGTTTAGATAAAACCTCCTTATACCTACTCTCAGCAATATACTTCCCAGAGTTAAAACAGTACCTGCACATTTAGGTATGACCCCGCTTTGCAGAAATTTTAACCTAAGTTATTAATATGATTCATATTGGCTTTATGGGTATAATTCCACAAAGCACAAACGTACAAAAATGCGTATTATTTCTTTTATTTCCTCTTTGTCTTTTTTTAACTTTTAAGAACATAAATTTAGTAATTTTACATTATATACCATTGTTAGGGTTAACCTCGAGTACAAACGTAACTAGTGATATATATATATATATATATATATATATATATATATATATATATATATATTAATTTAATATTTGAGTGGGCAAAATACAATCACTTAGTTCAATCACTACATACATTTTTATTGCATTTATGTAAATTTCATGGTTATGTTTGTTTCATAATTTAATTCCAACTGCTAAAGCAATATAGGCATTACTGTTAATATCTCAGACTTAGTGATGGACAAGAACCTCTGCACCGCCTTCAGAATCTCATGAATATTCCAGGAGCGAGCGGTGAGAGATGACCCTACCCCATAGGTTACAACTGCAATGTCTAACTCTATCAGACTTGCAGCAATTTATAGTTGGGTTTGCCCCTACACTTTTAATTTGACCAGAAGTATTACGAGTTATGAAGGGATGAATTTAATTTTTAATTCACAATCGTACATTTAAAAAGTAATGTTTTACAAAGGAATGATAGTATAGTTTTGGTATACCATATCACATTGCATATATCAAATGTATCAGAACATTATTTTTTTTTTCAATCAATATCCTATATTTAAAACTTAAAAATTGTAATTTAAATTAATTTTCACAAGTTTCTGAATTTGCGTAACAAAATATAAATAATCATGTACAGAAAAAAAATATTTTCATTAATGCACAATGATAAAACTGTAACTTGGAAATAAGTAGAATTAAACAAAAAATTTTAATCAAATTTAATTTATTTAATATCAAATAAAATTTGTATGATTTTTTTGAAAATGTACTTCCCTACTAATATACAACCTAAATCTACTTACTTTTTTATTTTTAAAAAGTTTTCTTCATTAGATTACTACTAAGCCCACTTCTAAAATAAATTAATTGTATCTAGAATGTTGTATTTGTATTGTTAATGATTGTATTGTATGAATAAAAGTGTATATATATACATATACGTTAAATTGTATAAATGGCAATTGCCTTATTTAATTTCAATAAACATTGAATCGCAAAAAGTACTTGCTCCGCCGGGAGTCGAACCCGGATCTCTCACTTGCCGGGTGAATGTGCTACCATTACACCACAGAGCGCTTACCTTTTCCGATTCAATTATTTTGTATTTGGCCATATCTGGTTCGACTCCCGGCGGAGCAAGTACTTTTTGCGATTCAATGTTTATTGAAATTAAATAAGGCAATTGCCATTTATACAATTTAATGTAAATAAAAGTCGTTTGACAGGTATTTGGTTTTCCGATCATATGTTAGTTTGCTTATTTAAACGCATATGTGACAGATATGGCCAAATACAAAATAATTGAATCGGAAAAAGTAAGCGCTCTGTGGTGTAATGGTAGCACATTCACCCGGCAAGTGAGAGATCCGGGTTCGACTCCCGGCGGAGCAAGTACTTTTTGCGATTCAATATATATATATATATGATTTTTGTTGTAAGTTTCAATTTAATATGAAGGCTCAGTCCGTTCTTGACAAGTCGCGTTGTTGAATATAACTCGAAATTAGCCAAGGATGTATTTTTATCAAAGACTTTCAAATGTTTTTTCACAATATTCTATATGCAATTGCTAAAATTTTCCAATTATTGTACTAAATTTAGTGGGTATTAATTTACATACATTACAAATTTACATAGAGTACATCATGCTTTCTTGTATAGTGGTAGTTACTAGTGGCCCAAGCACAATAAGAACACATAATAATGGTAAACTACTTTCATGCCAAACGCTGACTTCTTTCTTTTACAATGAAATTTCAGGCTTGTTTTTTCATTTGTGTTTTTGTGTGTGTGTGTGTGTGTGTGTGTGTGTGTGTGTGTGTGTGTGTGTGTGTGTGTGTGTGTGTGTGTGTGTGTGTATATATATATATATCAAATACGTAGCTAAATCAACTTCAAAATATTATCATAAGAAAATTGGAGAATATGTTTTGTAAAGAGAATTAATACGCTAACATTATTTCACGTAGTAAATTAAGAATTAATAGAAACAGTAGTCCTGTTTAGGGAGCGCAAGTGAATTATTAGTAAAGTTGGAAACACAGATAACTAGTAATGTTATCTTCACTGACACAACTAACTCCAAATTTTGACAAATGTTTTTTATTGTTATATTAAACCAATAAAACGTGCAAATACCAGAATGAACTATTTCTAAAAGTACGATGGTAAAATTTTTACTATCAGTATTTATGTGCATTGTTAAGTAGTTAGTTGTTCTCATACCACAATATAAACCAAGTTTGTCTCATTTTTAACCTGATCAAAATTCGATCCATCACTAGGAATTGCAGTTTAATAAACGCAATTTTAAGAAGCAAGTTAAAAGCAACACAATGCTGTATCGAAAATATTTTTTATGAATATTAATTAAGTAGCATCACTCAAGAAAAGCTCGAGCTCTTTTTATCGCCACCTTGTAATGTAGAAGACTAACTCCTCAAGTTAATCAATAGGGTTTTAGCCAAAAATAAAGATTGAAAAAAGGCTAAATGAGAGTCTTTTCTGAAATAAAATTAATTTAAATTGATTTTCTAATGTTATTTGTTATCAGCGCAATAATAGAATGTATTGTTTTATTATTACGTGTTACAACATTTTAGTGATCACTCTAGTATAGGATTAATCCATTCCAAATTAATCAATAATATCTGCTGTCAAAATCTATTTACTTCTCATTGTTTTATACAAAAGTCTAAGCTCAGATTTTAAAAATATATGTTTCCAAGACGTGAACAATTTGAGTAGGAATTGAGGAGAAATTCATTTAATTTGAGCTATTGAATCGAAGTAAAATCAAGTTCATAAATGTTTGAATGCAATATATCAAATAAGTATAAAAATAATTAATAATTCAATTACATTAAATTAAATGTAAGTAAATATAAGCACGCCACGTAGACGGTATAAATAATTTATTAATGAAATTAAATATTTTATGCACTGCAACCATTAACTCTGAGCCTGAGGATATAACTGGCTATTAAATAATCATTTGATTTTTACGTAAATTTATAATTGTTATATTAATATTATATTTTAATATGGTAAAAAATAATCATGCTAGTAAAAAAATAATACAATCTTTAAATGGGTGGGGATAGTAAGTTATCATTAAAAATATTTTAGGTTTTAAAATAATTATAAAAATTCTTTATTTTTATTTTTGAACATTTTATAATGTTTAATAAAAAACGTGTATTACTTATTTTTCTATTAAAATGATAACGTGTTCGATTTTCTGATGCTTTTTCATTCGTCCACTAAGGCATCAAGAACTCGACAAATCTTATAAACAAAGGCACCAAAAGCAATATTAAATCAACAATTATATTGTGATCGAAAAAGCCAGTTAAATTCAAGTAAATTTAGGTTTTGTTGGGTTTTGAAACAAATTTGAGAAATATTAAAATATATTTGCAATTTTTTAATTTAGTAATTATTTGTCTTTTAAGCCAAACAGCTACCAGATTATAATCAATACTTACAAATCTGTTAAAATAATGTAGTATTGTAACTACTAGCTATGGGATCAAAACATAAACTGCTTCACTTAGTTTTATATATGACAACGATTAATGTATATTGAATACTGTAATAAGTTGGGCAGTTTTTAATATTGTAGTTTTACTGTCTCAAAACTTCTCTGTACATGAAATGTATGTGCGGCTCTCACTTAGCGAGATCAACAGACTCTGCAACGCCTACTCGAGAACAGACCACATACCGTGAGAAAAACAGCCCCTTTAAGTTTACTCCAACTATTTTTAATAATCGACCTTGATCATTATTCACTGTCATGGGAAAACAGAGTTGGACAAAAAATTGCAGTTGCATATTTTACGTGTAAAATTTTAACTTGCAGTCTTGTTCCATTACTTACGAGAGATGAGGTTCCGTAGCAATATTATTAGGGATCTAGCTTTCAAAAACTGATTGTCAGGTGACATACCTGGTGGGTTAAAATATCGTAACTACGATACAGTAAACAGCGTCTAATGGGTCTACTACTGTATCGATCACTGGTATTCCACAACCTCAGTAGGAATCTGCGCCAACAAAAAGGATGTACGTTAATGTACGTTCCAGATTACTACTAAAACGAGTAATGATCGATTATTGTCTGAGGTAAGGTGTTTCTTTCTTCCTAAAACTGTGTATGCTGTGTATGTTCGGGTAAATATTTACTGCCGTTTAAAAGAAAGTATAACAATTCATCTGCTATTAGGCCACAATAAAGGTGTACTCTCATGTTTACTGGCAAAGTTAAACTATAACAATGGGTCAAGATGCAAGTTCCTCGAGGTACTATTATTAACAGTTATCCAACCAATAAATGACGCAGAGTTCTCTTCATGGGTTGTTCTAAGCCACAATACACTTCTTACAGACAATCAGCTGACATTCTGGAAGAAGTTGTGCTGAGTTGCATTGTTTTTTAATATTGCACACTGGAATGTCAGTAATTTATTTTTAAAATAATCATTTAAATGCCAAATGTATTGATTTTTTACCAACAAAGTGGTTGCTACTCCAGATAATGCGACAATTGCTACATTACTTTTTCCTTAGAGTTGCTAGTAAGAATGGAACTAAATATTAATAATAATGTTCTCAAAAATAATTGTGGATATGAATTAGTATTGAAAGTTAGTGTAATACACTCATAATTATGGTCAGCAATACACTTCTACCATTAGGCACAGGAATAACATTACGATGGAAGATTTTACTTTCATAAACCCAGTGCGTATCTTGGATTATTGAAATTAATTATTTTCCATACAACTCACCAAATATAAAAACCAATATTGCTATGTAATAAAATACATAGAACATTTTTCAATAAACTAAGAGAGCGGATTGTTGTAATAACTATTAATTTACAACTAGCATTCTTAAATACTATTTGCATATAGCGAGAACTTCCAAAGCACTGTGTCGATTAGGAGATATTGTGAAGAATGGCAGGTCACCTCCTTCATGAAATTGAGATAGACAACCTAGTTAGTTTTAATACTTGAGATACCTCCAAGTATTTCCAAACGCCGTTTTAGTATACATCTTATAAAGAATGTTTGTACTAATTTTCATGGTCCTTATAGTTTTGAGAAAATATGATCAATCAGTCAATGGTATTTGGATCATATATAGATAGATGGACGAGCCTCGCCGTTTATATCGGCGATAACACAATGCCTTTTCCGAATAATTGTGTGATTTAATACAGTTTATCTGGGAGCCGTAATTATGATCACAATGGCAGCCAACGATCGAGAGCAAACAACCAGTAGTTAGCAAACCTCCCCAGTCACATTGACGTTTGCAACATGTACAGCATCAACGTGTGTAGCATTGGCAGCCAACGATCGAGAGCAAACAACCAGTAGTTAGCAAACCTCCCCAGTCACATTGACGTTTGCAACATGTACAGCATCAACGTGTGTAGCATTTAACATACTTATGGATTTTTTTCATTTATTAGTTTACATCTAGAGCCTGGGAAGAGTATTTATATCACGTTTTAGTCTCGAAAGCATAAATTTCTTTTAGAAAAAGTAATCAGTCATATTATATTCTACAATTTATATTCTTAAATAATAAGAATATTTTGTTAATTGTACAAAGACTTTATATTAGTCCCTGAAGGGCAGTCATATTGACACAATTATTTCCGGTAAAATCAAATTTCAACTCAGTATATGGTTAGTTGGTTTATTTAAGTCCTTACACCAAGTAGAGGAATACTAACAAAGAGTATGTTGTAATATGTGCTGCTCTGACCATTTGGGAGCTAAATAGAATGCCCTTGTGATAACAAACTAATCAGGTATTCAGCGCAGGTAAACACAACAATGGTGGAATGCGGAATTTCTGAACAGGAAACCCGCTACGTAGGGTCGTGAACTTTACATTAAGTGCAATATGTTTATACATTTCAGTACCTGCTTTACTTCGCAAAGCTTTCCACGTCGCTCTCCACAAAATATAACAAGAAACAGTATGCGCTTGTAAATTTTTTGACGTGGGGTTTAGAAGAATCTTATGTTACTAAACACAATAATTAGAAACAAGTTGTAGTTAGGACGCTAATTCGGTTGAAAAATTCTTTCAAAAGAACTTGTGTTGTAAAAACTGTATCTTATACCTACAACCCAAAATAATGAAAAAGCTCATGTTTAAAAAATATCTAAGAATTACAAAAAATTACTAAGTGAAATAAACTGTATTGAATTTAAAGATTAAAACTTAAAAAACAAGATATACCTGAAATTCATATATGTATGATATGAATCTTTTTCTTCATATTTATATGAAGAGAAAGATTTTAAAATTTACCTATAATATGTTACATTCAGAAAAATTGTAATATTTATGTTGTATAATCTAAATTTAACTATCACTAAACAGGTGTTAATACCTTCAGTCGAAATAAATCAAAGAAGCAGAAACAATTTTTTACGTGTATATTTTTTACATTATTAAGTATACACAGTCCTTAATCAGTAGTGTAATACAGATAGTAAAGTCAAAGTTAGTGATATGGCATTTTATGGAAACAGTGAAATAATTGATAACATTCCTCAACGATTCATTGTTCCCAAATTACATTCCGAAAAACAACAAGACTTCTATATTGCGTTAGCAAAACCTTATGAACTACTAATTTTAGATGTTGCTTGAATATATTAACACTTTAGCTGCCATGTGTATCAATATGATACACACAACGATTTCCTCTCAGGCCATGTGTATCAGTCTGATACACAAAGAAATTTTCCCTCTGGCCAAGGTAAACAGCTGTGAAACATCACACCAGGCCATTACTGTTTTTTATGAATAAAACATAAGAACATCCCTTCTAATTTAGTAAATAGCTGAAAGTCTTGCTCAAATTGTATAAATAAGTTATTTGTATAATGTGTATCAAAGTGATACACATGGGCCCTGTACATAAAAACATATCTAAGGAAATGGAAGGAACATAAAGAAATGCTAATTATTATTAGGATGACAAAAATATTTCAATTATCAGGTTTCAAAATTATAATGTGTAATAACGTTAAAATAACATTTTATCGAAAGATTTCTTTAGAAATACTTGTTTAGGAACTAAAAAATAAGCTTCCAAAAGTAATATTGAGAATGTCACTCTGAAATAACTATAATAATCATGTTATAAACTTGTGAAGTGTTTTCGATGGATCTTAGTTTTTCAGAGTCGATGTATGTTTATCATAAAAACATGCTAAACACATAAAGTTAATTCCAGGACAACCACCACACATAGTGTACACTTGTTTTGCTTGTTTAGCCGCAGTTGCTCTGCCATAACGTTCCGTCAGTTTAGTGTAACACAAGGTACACCGACCTCTTTTGCGTTCTTCAGGTTCCAATAACTCATGCTTACGAACATTGGGATTTCTCGGACTATTATTACCAGTTTGTATTGCCTCTCCAAAAATCATCGATGTTGCTAACTTCTCGCGAAATTCTGTGATTTGAACTTTAGAGTTGTTAGTTATTATCTTGTACAACGCATGGGCATTCACTACTGCAGTATTAGTAAGGAGCTCTATTGCCACTTTTCGATACCACTTCACACCTTTGCGAACTGGTGTGGTGTAGGACGCTAATTGGTCTGAAAACATCAATGTAAGACTTGACGGTGTTATACTCCAATATCGTTGATGGTTTCTTGATGGGCCCCCGTCGAGATGGCACTTCAGTCAAAAACAGGGACAGCCTTTGTTGTAAGAAATAGCACATCTCTCTTATCTTTCCATTTGCCTACAATACAATTCTTATCACTCTGCAGTGTAACCATTTCTCCACTTGAGAGCTTAGCAGACACAATCGGTTGAGGGTTGTATTTCCTTTTTTTGTTTAAGGTGCCTATAAGGTGGGTTTCTTCTTTTTCATTTAGCTGGTGAGCCAATTCTACACTTGTGTAAAAGTTATCAGTCACAAGAGTTCTTCCCGAGTTAAGTAATGGTGCCATTAGTTCCATGACAACTTTAGTAGAACAGTTTTCCCTGAAGTGGAGTTTTCCTTACCAGCATAGAGTTTTACATTCCACGTATACCCACCTTGTAAGCATAGTTTGAACAATTTTAAAACCGTACTTATGTCTTTTGCCAGGAATATATTGTCTAAACCCCAATCTGCCTCGGTATGGAATCATTGTTTCATCGATACAAACATTCTCATGGGGAGTGTATGCATTTTGAAATGTACTGTTCAATTTATCAATAAGGACCTGAATTTTGTACAACTTAGGCAGATTTAGTTTCAGAAGATTCATTATCTGATAAGTGAAAATTACGTAGCAGCAGCTCAAAACGATTTCGGGACATAACTTTACACTAATTTTACTCTCATACAATGGGTTTCTTGACCAATACTTTTGCAGTGATGGTTTTTTGTCCAGTCCAAACCATAAGAGTAAACCCAGAAATGTACGAATTTCCTCCTTATTTGTATTTTCCCAAACTTGTAGTCTTGAATGTCGACTAACAGATTCTTCTAAAATAACCTTTACAATTGATTGATCAGCCATATCGGTTTGTCTCTAAAACTATAGTTCAATAACTGAATCATCTACAAAGATATTGTAGCAATCAAGCTCACTTGGGGCTCCCTGCAGCTGTTCGATAATGTGATCTTTTATTCCGCCAGAAACAGTACAAGGAAATTCATTTAGATTACCTGATACATCATTCCACAAAACATTCAACTCATTAGGTGGTCTTGTACGAGGTCCAACATTGACGGGTTTGTAGGTGTTGAGTCGCATGTAGCATCAAGCTCGTTCACTCCGGTAGCATGTGGTGGTACAGGTTGACATGTAGAAGGTTGTTGATCTAAATCATGACGTCTTGTGTAGTTATGATCTGTAGGCCTACTCACACATTTTCTCTTCGCAGGACGACTATCCAATTCACTATCACTACTCTCACTGGACATGACATATTCAGGATCATCTGGATCACTCATATTCCGAAAGAAACTAAGTTCACTACTTTTATCACTTTCACTGTCATTTTCCTCTAATTGATCAACAATTCCCTGATCTGGTCTGAGTTAGCCATTATGGAAGTAAAGACAATGCACGTGGGACTAACCTAACCTAACCTGAATGTCTTGCTTCTAAATAAAAATACAAACAATAATTTATAACAGTTGACAGGAAGAAAAATTTAGTTGTCATATGATTTACAGTTTCTGCCAACTTATTGCATGAATTATTTGCAAACCAATTGTGTATGCCTCTTCTACCAGGCCAAGAGAAGTAAATTATGCATGTTTCTTATGGTAAATATGCAGCAGTTTGATACACAAGGCAAGGAACACTGGAATGTTGTGTGCATCAATATGATACACACGGCCTAGGGGTTAGCCTGGCAATGTATCAAAAATGATACATATGGCCTGGTGAAATAGTTAACGTAAAAACACAATGGCCTAATGAGGAAGTATGTATGAAAACCTTTGGCAGTTAAAGTGTTAAGGATTTCCCCATTATAATGTAAATATATAGAAGTTAGGCAGGATTTCTGTAATAGGCTTCTCAGTCCTACTCACGTATGTATATTTTCTTCTTCGTGATAACAAGTGAAACCCAACTATGCCACTGGAATTATATTAGACCGAAACTACATTATAAAAGCCAGTTGCAGATGCTTTTTGACCGAAGTAAATTTCCAAGAGCTACATATATGCATAGTATTTTATCCGGGCAATGAGATGTTTGCCAACACAACTGTGTTACCATAAAGGAAATTAAACAACAGGAAGTACATTTCTCAGTTAGTATAAATAAATATATATATATATATATATATATATATATATATATATATATATATATATATGCTACTATTACATTGTAAATATCCAAGACCGGATGTAGTATATGACATGGTCTCTAAGCAAACGCAAACGTCCTTTCTTGATCTGATAATTTTAACCATGATTATTAAAATAAATTTTACCTAATATGACTACTTAAGTTTAAAAAAATCCATATCAGTCCGCATATGATATATATTATTCCACATGATATATTACATTATAAGCTTTTACTTTTAGTAAGTAGTATGAGGACTTCGATTTTCAAAATTGCGTGTGAAGCCGCGGATACCAGCGAGTAATCTATATTTATTATTAGTTACAGCAAGTTAGGCTGGAACTCCACTCGCCGTACCCTTTCGAGTTTACATAAGTACAAATGTGTATAAAATATACATCATACATATATAGGTATGTATACATTACACATAAAAAGAATAAGTTATACATATACAAAGTTTACATATGCAAATGCATGTTTAAAATATACGTAATACATCCCAGGTGCTATAACGCTCCATAAAGCCACTTCATGTAAAATATTGCTCAATAACTCATAGTTACAAAGCACCTGTTATTTCCAGTTACCGTTATGGCTTACTATAATTATAAGCAATGATTTACCAATTGTCAATTTGATAAGGCTACATCCACACTAGATTGTTTTGAGTTTGTAATACAATGTTTATAAGTAGGTTCCGTGTTCTTACGTTTGCTTTTTTTCGTAAATTGCAATGTCCAAAAGCCTAACGTTCCAGTCATTCTTTCAAATGTCACCTTTAATAAAACAAACTTAAATAAGAAGTAAATACGATGGTATATTTAGTATATAAAAAAGCCCATAGTTATTTTACTCATTGTAGCACTTAAAAAAATAACTTCACCGAAAATCACTCTCAGAATCAAAAAGTAATCCCCTGCCCGTTTCAAGTTGAAGTTGAATATACAAAAATTATTATATTGATATCAAGTTAAAACTTAGTACTATTATTGACCTTATTAATCTAAGTTTGTTAGTCACTCAGTTAACATAAAAAAGGATTAAGTAATCTTCGGGATTTCTAATAACATTTCCTAAACAATCGAAGCTGGTTCAACTTTACTGGTTGTCAAGACATTTAGTACAAAGCAAATGCCCCTTTACATTTACTGTCATTTACAAGTAATTTAACGTAAAATTTATTTTTGCATTAATAACAAAATAAATCAATCCATCATTTGCACATTTAAATACGTAGTTTAAAAAAATTCAAATTATACAAACGATGATCATGAATACATTTTTCTAGTGCTAAAGTGATATTTCGTATTATTTAATTAAACACCCATATACGCGTATTTTACAGTGTAAGGGAAAAATAAATATAGAAGTGATTATCAAAATAACAACATAATCATTTATGTGTGCGTAACTAATTTCTAAAATAAAATAAAATTTCTACAAAAGTAATAAAATACTTCTAAGATGATGTATGACTCTGTTTTCTATAATACCATTTTTAAACAGAAAATATATGTGAAAAAAAGCAGCGTGTGATAAGAAAAAGAGTTTCACAATTTATTAGTTCTAAGATTGCCCCAGCAAGGTCGATTAACAAAAAGGTAGCGAAAACTTTAATAAAAATGAAGTACTTGGTACGCGTTGGAAAGAAGATATGATCAAAGGCCAATAACGAAAACACATAACTAGAATTGATATTGATGTTCGTGAATATCCATGTACTAAATACTAGCTATAACCACCACAATATAACACAGGTAGTAAGTTTGCATATAAAGTGTTACAACTGTGTGTTAACACAAGCTATTTGTCGAAATGTTACAATTAATTATGACACAATTTTGTAATTTGTGGTGGAATTTTGTCATCAGAAAATGACCACAGCTTTAAGAATTGAAGGGCAATAAAGATTTAAAAGGTGAGAGGTAGTTTTATCTTCTTTGTTATTATCATATATGCGAGTAAATTGTAAGATTACGGTCCGTAACAGGCTTTGCTACGTTTGCATGCAAAAAAATAAGAGTAAAACCCCTTTCATTTTTTAGATTTCCTCAGGCAGACAATCATACAGAAAATAAATTTTACATCCCTCGGGAAACAAATGGAAGTTGTTTCACCATATTGAGACGGTGCAATGACGCTCACCCACACTACACGGCCGCAACATCGCAGAACTCCTTCCTATCTATGTAAAAATGAAGTTTCATGTAAAATATAACATCTTAATCTTTGATTATTATATTAAGTTTAGTTTATTAAGTTGGGCTTCATAGCAGTGTGTATATAATATAAGTCTACGTATCATTTTTTAACTCTATGAGACCAAATTACCGGAATATTGTATTTTATGTTTATAAGTGCATAAGCCCCACGTGTTAATATTTCATATGTTAAAATCCAAAAATACTTCTGCAATAATAGTTTTGATTCAATCTGAAGATATAAGTATTGAAATAAGAGTCATTGTTTTAATCGAACGTGATGAAATACACAAACAGCAGGTTGTTTCAAGTTGGGCAGTGTGAGGTTTGTGGTACGCACTGTTATTACTGCGACAAATTACGACAGCTACCCTCGTCATAGCTGTGTGATTCTCTAATGTAACATGTTGCCAGTCCTGAGACTATTGATAGTATTGCTGTCTACAACAGTGGAAGGTAGTATTGTTGCCGCCTATAACAGTGGAACGGTGGGGAAACAGTCAAGAACTGAATATTACATGCAAAAGCTATTATCGGGTGATGACTCCTCATCCTTTATTAATTTTTTAGAGTAATATAGATAAGAAAATAATAATCTACGATATGCATGCATGTATTCAATGAATGAATAAAATTCACTCAGTTCTAGTTAATACTGTTTTAACTAGAATTTTTTAATGCAACGTTTGCTGATTACAAGGACATGCAAATATTATTATTCATTATTATATGCGTATTCAATAGAAAGCTGGTATTCAAGAAAATAATGTTATATACGTATTTTAGGTAAGCTCGTCCACTTCCAGGTACATCTTAAATATAATATAATCACATTATATTTTAAATTTATATTAACATTTCATTAAAATATATTTGAATTAAATTGTATTTAATACATATAGTTGATAATAAGGTTTGGAGTGCAAATATAGACAAATTGAAAATGCCAAAGTTATCTGAGATTGTTTTATAGCTTACTTTAGATGATCTTGGAGAGAATATAATTTATTTTTCATAACTAATTCTGAAAACAAGCTGCCTAGACAACAAAACAAATCTGTTCATGGACACTCTTCTAACAAATTAATAGTATCATCTGTATTGTTTCATTTAATAATATTAACTTTGTCGCCAAATAAAGACGGCCAACATTACCTCATCTGATTACTCATCTTGTTCGTAGACATTTGACTCACATTTACATAAATAAGTTTTAGTTGAATGAAATAAACATCGTTAACAACAAAATAAGATATACACAATTGGAAAGCCCCATTGCAGTGTCTACTCCAGCAATGTTGGGGTAGTTAGTCAGATCACTTCCGCTCCTGAACGTTCATCAAGGAAGTACGAAGAGACTTCGTCAACTATAATGGCAATTAGAAACCGGTAATGTGACGAGTAAACTTACTCCACTCCAGTCCTCTTACCGTTTTCTCAAATGGTATAGTCACATGCGATTATTGCAGGTCTAATAGAACAATCTGAAAGATGGGAATGAGTACCTAGCGTGTCTCTCTACTTGGAAAATGAATCAAACAGAAGAGGACAGTAATTATATGAAGTGCGCTATACCAATAAATAAATACCAATAACAGTCTTTTATTGTAACTCACTTGTTCCCCACAAATGGTCGTCCGGGAGCTAATTTGTATTATATAAATACAGAACACAGCTTTTCGTGAAATTTATAAAGATATTTTCAATATAACGATAATCCGATCGTCACCTGCTTGTTTTATGAGGGTCGAAACTGACGCATATAAAAGGTTTAAAAATAATAAACAGTAATTTTCACAGGTTGATTGGCATTTTAGCTAACAATGAAGTTCACAGAAAGGATATTACATGGAACAGAGGCTATTGAATATATCTTCTTCACGCCATGGTTCATTTCAAAAATTTAAAAGCTAATGTATGCATATTTAGTATAATTATAAGGCACAAATTAGCTATCAACTATATTTGACTTTTAGCAGTTGGCTACAAGTTATATGTAACTAGTGCGTTGTTACACTTTTACCTAGGAAAAATCTCTAAGGAAACGGCCTTCACCTGAACAGCACAGGTGTGTCACTCTGATAGTTGGCTGCTATGGTGGAGACGGCTTATAATAGTTGATAGTTTTACGAGTACATAAGTACCATTCTTGACACGTTGATACCGGACAGTTGGTTCATTTACCGAAACCTAATGCTTACGATGGCTCCATTATAAAATTTCTTCAGGAACCAGACGGTCGGGGGGCCAGTCAAGTATTATGTAAGTGACTATAGACATTAATTCACTGAAAACGGGGATGAAACTCAGAAACCTTATGCAAGATTTTAGTTTAAATATTTTAGGAATATTTAAAACTTGTATATATCCGTTGTTTGTTTTTGTTTGAATATAGTTTTATAAGAGTCAAATAATCTACGGACAGCAGGCGGCCGCAAATGTAAGTGAAAATCTGATTTCAACATGATGAGTTGATAGAAGTGCACTTTGGTATGATACGTATCTCTGGTTGTCTACAACCCACATAAAGACAGCTGTACTTGCCTCAGGTCCTTCTTTTGTGCAGTTTTTTTGACATTTCGTTTCAAATATTTCAACAAATATATTTGTCTGTTATCCAACACGACGCCTCATGAAATTCCACAATATCGTATAGTGATATCACCACTAGTCAGGTCGATCGTGTAGGGCAATACAATTTACTCTGGTTCATCTTACATTAAAGACTACCGTTGAATTCTTATCACTTACTACTAGTTCTCTTACAGAAATTATGTTCACTCACCTAAACAAGATGTGCACAATTGCATAATTATCTATGATTAATTTATAACAAACCTTATACGAGTAACTGTGATAAAAATATACGAGATGTATTGGTAAGTAAATTAAGCCATTTTATATTATTAGCTATGAGTGTGAACATGTATATAACAATAGTTTAACTAATTGCAGATTATCATCAATTACTAGTGCATTTTGTTGAGTATTTTTGTGGTGGATGATCCGAATCTCACATCTATGATTATATGTTAGGGTGTGAAAATACCACGATCGCTGTGAAAGTCTGATCGGGATCTGTACGGTAAAACGCTTAGACACTTACTAATCAACTACCGGGTCGACATCTATCAAGGCTTGAGAGGTCGGGAAGGTCTACGCTTAGCATGTGATTGTTGTATCGATCCTCAGTCCGACCCGCTGACATCGCGGTTTTAAAGCACCTTGTTCGTTCTTCACAGTTCACCAGTTGTGCTTTTAGTTCCATCTCAGATATTCCTACCCACTCCCACCCCCACCACCCCTCAACATTGTGTGACTCTAACATGCTCTGACATTTACATGAGCACGCATCATTCTTCCTGGCGTCTCGTACTAGATTGTTTATAACAGGTGAATGTACATCAAGAGGCTTTATGGTATTAACTTACGTCATAAACACTGTATGTAATTCATGAACGTGTGTAGAACTCATTCAAAGAGCGAAATTGGGTATAACCAAACAATGACTGCATTAACTAAAAATTAAAAAGGCAAATAGATTAGTATTTCGTTTTTATTTTGGTAATAAAACAAAATCAAAATATTATAATATTAATATATGTTTATTTCTTGTCGCTGAGAAATTTATATTAGTATTGGGATTTAATACAAGCAAATTTAAATTTAATAGTTCAAGTTAGTTTATTTTTACAATATATTAAAATGTATTAAGTGCGAGATTTTAAATACAATCTTATTTTGATTACAGACAAATAAAATGCAATCTTTTTGAATATTTTTAAAACGCACTACCTTTTAAATGAGTATAACTAAAGTAGTTCTCTGCTCTTCTTCCTCTGAATGAAACAATGATAAACCTGTTCGGTTGTTGCAGAAGTGGACTGATTGGCGAAGTTGGCTTGCTATTCTCCAACATCAGAACTTTAAATCCAATTCTGATGAGAGGCAGTGAAGATGATTGAGTTGATTGGCTAAAGTTGACGTCTTACTCTCCAATAAAAGAACATTCTCCAACATTCTGATGAGAGGCAGGAAAGGGGAGTAAACTGATTGGCTGGAGTTGGTTTTTTTACTCTCCAACATAAGTAACTTGCTTGGAAAAAGTATTAAAATAGCTTTTTTTTCTTTTACAAAGAGAAGCTTACTTAATTCTCTAATTAATTGAAGTAATTTATTTAGAATAAATTAGTTAACACGTTCACCCCGAAATGCGCCACCGGTGGCGCACGCTCAAAAATTCCAACATCAATAATTCTCGATGTTTTAATAACATAGACTACTCTAAACCCCGACGTTAGTATTGTTCATGAGGAACGGTTTTTATTCGCATATTATTATTCTATAATGTTATATAATACGTATGAATCAATATTTATCATATTTAATTCACATTAAAGTATGTGCCACCGGTGGCGCACGTCGTCCCCTGGTGAAGAAAGGTACTTTCTCAGACGACGTGCTACACCGGTGGCGCACTCTATTAGTGACAAAAAATAGTGCGCGTAGAGCTTCTATTGGCAGCCTTAAGAGTGCGACACTTGCCGGAGCTACTTATAGCGCTCTATTAGCAAACAATACGAATCAGACCTTCTTTATAAGCCGCCATTACCTGTCTTCTTGTCGTAGAGATTGTTCTGTGTTGCTGTAAGTTCAGTGAGTTCATTTTTATTTTAGAAAATGGATGAATCAGACATCGATGACGCCCTTGATGATGACTTTTAGTGATCGTTCTTTGACCGATTTTTCAGTTAGTGGCAGTGAATATATGCCATCAGATGAGGGAAAGTGATGTAACAAGTGCAGAGGAGTTGAATGAAGAAGATGGCGTTGTTAGTGATTTAGATGAATTGGAATTGATGGAAGTAGATGAGGAATATCAAAGGGTTAGAGAGGAGAGTGGAGACGAAGAAGGCAATAATATTGAAAATGTAAGTGACCCTGTACAAGATGTAGTTTGTAAGGTTCATTGTGAATAGGTAGAAAATAAGTTAGAGTGGACAGAACCAAAATTGACATGCAGATCATATCCTTTCACAGGAAATGCAGGCTTAAAAACTGTTGGCCAATTTAATTTAAATGATCCATTTGAAATTTATAAACAGTTCCTAGATGATACATTATTGAATTTGATTGTTTTGGAAACTAACAGGTATGCACATCAGTACCTTGCTTCAAAGCCTGTAAAAAAGCGTTCAGCAATGGCTAGATGGGTTGATTGTACAACTGAAGAGATACACAAATTTTTTGGGTGTACTGATGCATATGCCCATTGCCTCAAAGACAAATGTACTGGTCAAACAATCCCATGTTACCAAAATAGTGTCATCAAGAAAAACTATGAGCAGAGACAGATTTGACTGTCCTCCTAAAATGCCTACATTTCCAAAATAATGAGGAACCAGCAACTGAAGAGCCTCGGTTGTGGAAAATAAAGAAACTGCTCAATCATTTAAATGCAAAATTTGAAAGTCTGGTAAACACCTGAAGAGTCACTAGTTATTGACGACGTCTATGGTTCCATGGAGAGGGCGTTTTGATTTTTAAACAATATTTGCCAAAAAAAGGCTCATAAATATGGAGTCAAAATTTACAAGATTTTGTACCACTGATGGGTATACTTTAAAAGCAAAATTTTACGCTGGTAAGTCAGACGTAACTGCAAGAGAGGCACATGCAGATAAAATTGTCATGCATTTGATGGAATCATTTCTAAATGAGGGTAGAACACTGTTTGCAGATAACTTTTACAACTCCACAAGGTTGGCCAACACTCTGCTTGAGAAGAAAACTATGTTTGTGGCACCCTTCGAAGTGACCGAAAAGGCAATCCAAAAGAAGTCACTAGCAAAAAAATTAGCCAAAGGTGAAGTAATTTGTCAAGAAAGCAGTACAGGAGTAAAAGTACTTAAATGGCATGACAAAAGGCCTGTACTGATGATAACCACTCGCCCTGAAGACGTTTTCTACTCTTGTGGCAAGCAAAAAAACAACAAAGAAAGGCGAGAGGTTGTCATGAAACCATCATGTGTCATGGCGTACAATGCAGCAAAAAAAGGAGTGGACTTTTCAGATCAGATGTCCTCTTATTACACTCCTATCAGAAAGACTCTCATTTGGTACAAAAAAGTTGCACTGGATCTTCTCCTAGGTACTTGTGTAGTGAATGCACTAGTACTACATAACAAGTACTCATTAAACCAAAAAAATTGTTGTATGCTCACTTCAGAGAAAAAATACTTCGAAATCTCCTTGAAGGAGAAAATGTTGGAGCCCTTGTTCAAACACCCCAAGATGGCAGGCAAGGTACCAAGAAACTAAAACATGTGCTCTCAAAGCGTGAAGGGGACTGCAAGAGAAACCAGGTAAAATATTTCATTTTAATTTTATATAAAATTACAATATATCTACACTACGTCTTATAACAACAATAACACTTACATACTAGTTTAGATCCAAACTAATGGATCTTAGTTTTCGTCAATTTACCTGCATGTTCATCAATTTAGTTCAATAAATTAGTGATCTGCATTTTTGCTATGAATTTGTAAAGTTTATTTCAACATGGTTTCCCATATAATTGATAAAAATATAATTAAATACGTTTTATGAAAGTACAAACATCCAATTAGATTTATTTCCTTACAGAAAACGGTGTGTCAGCTGCTACAGCAAAATGAAGGAAGAAAGGGGGGCCAAAGCAGCAAGGACGTACGCAAAACGTGTTTCAACTTACTGCAAAGGGTGCGATGAGACTCCTACAATGTGCTTAGAGTGTTTTAACTCCAAGCACTAAACTGAACACCATTTGTAATAGGAAAGCTAATGTTTAATTAAAATATCTTGAGTTTCAAATTTATTGCTTTGTATTTTTTTTCCACTAAAAAAGGTCTTTATCAAAACCCGACGTGCGCCACCGGTGGAGCACATTGTAAAAGGTTCCATATGTATCGACAAAGTCATCTAAAACAAGTTGTAAAACTACGGCTTGGTTTAAAACCAAACTAAAATGCCGTATAAGAGTGTGCCACGGGTGGCGCACGTCGGGGGGTTTTGGGGGGATCGGCATGTGCCCACCGGTGGCGCACGTCGGGGTTTTGAGTGGGGAAAATATTGATTCATTTATCCCGTCGGGCTGAAGGTGAGCATCGAACTATAATTATTATATTATAATATTAATACATATGAAGATCCTGATTAAAATCTTAAATTAGCAAAGGATAAAATATGAATAAATTAGATTAAAATTAAAACACATTTTTAATAAAAAAATATTTCATTATCATTGATAATATCAACTTAGTAACTATAAGTAATTATTAGGTTGAAATATTATTTAACTTTACACCATCGATAACGGTGGTAGGAGAGCAAAATTCAATAGTATAGAAGACTAAAATGTATTTTTTTATACTTGTACAATTTGGTTCTAGAAAGCTGTGTGTTTAGACTAAAAGAGTCAACCAGCATCTCCGGGACCAACCTATATAAAACATGAGCTTGCTACTCTAAATTGTGTATCGTACATTCTAACAGCTATAAAAACTTGTAAAATGTACCAGTATTTAGAAGGAAATAAGAGTAATTATTCCATTTATATGTAATCCAAAATTCAATATTGAATTTATTTATTTTTTGGTTCTACAAATTGAAGTCCGTTTGGTGGCAGCACTATGTTATATAAATTAAAAACATCAAAATGTTTTATTTGACTTTATATATATCACTACAATATTGTAACCTTACCCGTTTATTAGTTATAAACTAATATTACTTTAATAGAATTTGTCACCTTGTATTTGAAGTAAAATATGCATAGAGATATACAAACTGTGGAATAAGATTTATGTTCTTATTGTAAAATAAGTTTGTAATAATCTAAGTAATAATTCTGAGAAGCATACCTCTAGTTAAGCTTGTCTAAGATAATTCTTCACATTTAATATTTACGGGAGATACAAGTAAATTCTTTGAAATTTTAGCAATTTAATCACTCTCACTTATTTTTGTGGTCCTAAAATTTTTTTAAAAGATACTTTCACGCCAAATATAAAATCTCGATCCGTTCATATGATATTTTCAGGTCACATGAACGGTCACCATTATATTTTCCGATAAACCTCTAGAAAAGGTTTCTCTTTCACTAAGCCAATAAGTGTCACAGCTCGAGTGCGTTGATCACCGGACATGTTCTTGTTTTAACCTCACCAGTCGTTTGTGTATAACATTGAACGCACGTTGGGTCTCATTCCAAGGCTGCTCACGTTGTTCAATCGTATTGCCCAGTTCGTAGTGTAATATGCAAAAATAGTAACGTTTAGATTTATTAAATAACTAGTGATAAAAAGTAGTCGGAATGGATATTAATGATGGCTGGGCCTGGTTGTAATGAGCGTATACCAATCCAATTGTCTGTTGGCCGACACCCGAGACACAACAATCGTCCAACTGTGAAGCGGTGAGGACTATTGGAGTAATTTTAGCTTTACGCGAACCAGTGGAAGTAAATTATATCGTGTGATAGCTGCCACGCGTATATTATTATTGGACATACTCTTTTAGATCAATTTTACGTCACCGTTAAATTTGATATTTTATTATTTAAGGTTAAAGAAGGAATATAGATCACGTTTCCAGGCAAATTAGATGGTTTATCATATGGGGTTAAATTAGGATTTTAAAACTAAAATGCTCAGCCAGTATCTTTTTATATTTCAAAGGTAGGAGTACATATACCAGTGGTTTAATCTAATTGTAATCCCACAAAATACAACTCCATGAATTAGCCGTTTAATCCAAACAGTTGAAACTGTTTGGGGCATGGGTTTAATTTATATAAACGGCCACGTAAAGTTAACTTTCAGACAACATCCAATTACATTAAATTTCTTCATCAGACTATAGACCATTAGAGTAAGAGACTATCCAGGGAGTGCAGTCGTCTCGAGGTTTATATTGCTGACACATAAACCTCACAATATTCCAGTTGTGTACAGTCCTATGGAGTACTTGTACGAATGCAGTCAGGAATATTACGTCATATAGTATGCTGTTTCAAATAAAATGTAAACGTTGTATTGAACTGTTTTATATCACATATATTCCAATAGTTGTAATGTATATTTGATAAATGGTGTTATTTTCTAATTCATTATAAGATTTGTACATAAACACATTGACAATAACACTAAAACTAAGGTCGTATTAGTATTTGTTTAACCTTTTATGTTACAGTATACTTAATGATATAATAAATACTTACTACATGCCTAATTGAGGGAGAAAGCTGGAAGGGTGTGATTTTGCAGCATTTTATACTCTTTCCAGTGATATAAAACATAACATGGAACGTAATAAAAATAGTGTATTACAAATGCTTTTTTTAGCAAATAATTGTATACCCAATTGTGAACGTTGCTAGATTTTGATGAATGTAACCGATCAATGTATTTTCAAATAACATTTAGAAGCTAAAATCCAGTGTTGTTGGGTGTGATTTCGATGTGTTCTAACTACTGTAGAACTATAGAGAAACAGAATTGAAGTCAGAGGGTAACATCTTAAGGGTGGCAGGATTGGTCTTTTTTCAGGAACGCTGATGTATTTCCAATACCACTCTTGGTATTTTAGAGTTACCGACAAAACCCTCAACGTGGACTTGAAAATGTATTCCTGTGGATCTAATAAGACAGGGTTGTTGTCGTTCTTTTGTAACTTACTGTCGAAGCTAGTAGCTAGTATATTTCTAATATTTCACGATTGGCAAGATAGATTTATTTTTAGAAGGATGTTTATTTGTTGTAATATAAATGGCTAAAAACTTTGGCAGTATTTTATAATATTGCCTAATGAATGTAAAGAATTGTATACTAGGTTTCTAACAAAAAACTTTAATAATACATACCGTTAATACATTTAAATATATAAATAATTTAAATAACAGTAATAATTTAGTAGATTCTTTGTTTGAAGTTTATTTTTGACGATGAAATGATTGTGAAGGAAACAGGATTTTCCGGACATTTTCCATCGTTAGTGAAACAAAAAATCAGTAACACTACGTTTCGAGATCTGCAATCTGATCTCTTCTTCAGGTAAAACACTAACCTAATTAATAATTACAAACTAGGTTAAAATAAACGAATCATACCAAAGTGGCATGATTGTGGCACGCCTAAGTCAGGAATCACAACCACCATGTTGTGTGTCAATTCCACTAACTCTAAAACATACACTTAATAAAACAACTGTTCCTGATTTAGGCGTGCCACAACGCTTTGGTATGTTTTATTTACTTTAACCCTAGTTTGTAATTTTGTATTATGTTTGCAAATGTCCGAAAAAATCCTGTTTCCTGCACAATTTAGTAGAGCTAGAAATAACAATATCATTAGTTATTTGGAGTTAATTGTTAATCCTCAATAACCGTTGCAGTGCATTTACACTTGAGAATCAAATTAGTACACAACAAACCTAAAATACCACAGATTAAATTGTGTAGACGTCTACATTTTAAATATACGTACTGAATTTAACTACAAGGAAGTACAATTTGTGGTTAGTTTCGATTATCTGTTAGGTACTACAGAAAATGGTATATCACGGAGAAATCAAACTTAACAAATGAAAAATCATTCACGTATGGTAGCATTCTATAATTTTTAAATATAATCAGCGTAGATGCTAAATTTTCATTGTATAAAGCATTTATTGAAACAGAAATTAGGTATTGAGTAGTTATATATGGAACGGCTTCCGAATGGCATTTATATAAAACTTACAAAGTACAAAAAAGAAGTTTAGAACTTATATTTAATAGTAAAAGCAGCTGTGAGACACATATATTTAGAAAAGACTAATAACCTGGCACCAAAGGTCTTTACAGATATTCTATTTTAATTACTTATTTTGGAAACAGTAAATTTAACATTGAAAATTCAAAAATAACTGAAGTATTAATCTTAAGTTTCTTTAAGTTAGAAACATTTTTGGAGAGAGACTAACAGAGTATATGTGCCCACTTGTAACAACATACCTGATAATACCTGCAATTAAAAAATCCGTACATTTAAAAGACTTGTGTATGAGTGGTGACTGCAATAACATTAAATAATACACAAGTTCAGATGTAAAACATTGTTTTCCTAGAATATATTACCTGTAATAATTTTTATGAGTAGCATGATTTTGTTTTTTGTATTCTTATTCATTGTTAAGCTGATTTTTATTATTTTTAAATGTTAGTAATGGTTATGTGCAAACATTTTTATTAAAGTTATTGTTATTGGTATATCTGTTATTGGTCTGTTTTTTCTGATAAATCGTTTTTATTTTTATTTAATATTACACATTTATTTTGCTATGAGCACCTTAAATGATAGCGATTATGTTTAATATATTGAATTTTACTACTATAAAATCCGTGTACCAACTGTAGTCTTAATTCAATAAGAAGGCCATTCATAAATATGACTGTTTTTAAAAGAAAGAAAATTTATCTGTAAGACATAACAAATCTCAATTAATTGTATGTACCATTATCATTTTAATGATTTTGTGCTCATTTGACCTCTTAAAATCATTTTGAATTCTAAATTTACCTATGTATTTGCATAGTGTAATTGTCGTTGTTACTTATATTATTATTGTCGTCAAGTAATTTGGCCTAATCGATTATTGTTATTTTTGGTTGAGCACCAAAATAATTACAATTAGGAAATGATAGTAGCCTAGGTGCTTCTTCACACATTTAATACAATCAACGTATTTATGTAATTATTGTACTTTTGCGTAAATCTGTAATGAACTGCTGTTTTGTATTACTGCAGTCTCATTAACAGTTTTGTATGAACTGCAGGATCAATTACACAGAGCTATGTTTATATCTTCGGGCAATAAACCTTGAATTCATTTATTTATATAAATGGTTTGTATATCTGAACTATAAGGCTATATTAGTATGTAATGGTATTTGTTTATTAAAATGTAATAAATTGATATGTTTTAGTCGATGAAAGGATTAAAACTATCACTAGACTACGAAACATATATTACAGGCTAATAGAGCATTGCTCTTTTATAAAATGTTTGCTTGCTATGAACATGAGGTTAGGGTTAAAGAACTGACACCAAACACATAAGTTAGCACTTGCACATTGGACAATAGAATAAATATTAACACACACCGTTGGATTGAAATGGTGTTTACAACGAGCACAGTAACATAAGATATAAGTATTATTTACGCACAGGTTATAAGGGAGTAGAAATTCACAACATTGAGGAATAGGGCAGTACAATGCAATCTAAACATAGTAGGAATCAATACTATATAAAAGAAAAGTAGGGAAACACATTATTATTTTGCCCCTATCTCTCATTTAATGTAATAGAATCAACGGAATGTATGTTTATTTTCATCTCACAATATCTGGTTCAACTTTTCGCATAACAGCTGTAGTTGAATGAACAGGCCGTGAGGGGTCGTGTCCAGGCTAGGTTATTCTGGTCGACTATTGTGATGGAGGATATTGAGGGGGAGGCGCATTGTCAACTGGGTCCTTTATTTCGTATACGCATCAAACGCATTTTTGCCTCCAGAAGAGTTTTGCGTTATCACAAGTTTTAAGCATGTGCCTTTCTCTCCGAGCTATACAGTCATTAAGCACAAAATAGTAATATTATATTGTTGTTAGGTTATATATTTAATATCAAACATTTCAATGTAGTGTACTAATTGTCACTAAAGTATTCTTACATCATAAGCATACCACCACTGTGCCACCAATAATACTATTAAGATTTGTTTGCGTATAATATGATAATGTTATGTAATCTAAAACTTTATATTTATTTATAGTATTTCTATAAGCGGGGCCCTCTATAATAGTAAATACATTTTGGAAGAGATAAATGATATTCTATTCTATATCGTTATTTTAATGAAACTGTTAATAAATCTCAGATTTTAAAATCATTTAACCTTTTTAATAAGTTTTTAAACAAAGTAGTAAAATTATTCCGTGTGAGAGCCGAAACATTTTATCGCCAGACCTATCATTATAAAAAAGGTTGGAATATGTGGTACTTTGGGATTATACCGACCACACCAGTATGAAGAACACAAAAATATAAATTTATAGAAACAAACATGGTAGAACGAAAAAACAACTCTTTAATTACAAAATTACAAACTTACAAAGATTATCAATTGTTAATGGGGTCAGATTCCGTTATATGCCCCCAACGCTTAAACTTTTTTCAATGAACTTAGAACGCTATAAAACGATGTAGTTGAGTAACAGAACTAACATTCCATCAATCAAGCATTTCCAGGTATTGTGATCGGTATTGTTGTCGCTGTTATCTTATCTGCTGTTATCTTATCTTTCTCGAGAATCCCGATTACGGCAGGCCGCGGCATCACATGATTATTTAAGTTTTTTGCACGGTACATAATTGCCTTTCCATAATTCAATTTATATTTCTGATCAGCCCCTCTAGAATTTGATATTTTACTGATAGGTACTATCTCGAGGGATGTTTTTTTCAAGGCAGCACCTTCGGCCGGTGGCAGAGTGTGATCAAGAATAAAAACAAGTTTTGAGTGTTTTTTTTTTTTTTTTTCAATAAAGAGTTTAGTTTTTGGTAATGTTTGTTTTTGGAGAAATGTAGGGGTAAAACACGGAAGTACAACAAAGCGACGCACCAGCTGAACGGGCGGCGAGACTGCAATTACGTTATCTACTAGACCGCTCGACTTTGACCTCTGTCTGAGGATGGGAAGGGGTTTGCGATAAGACAATTCCTGTTTTATATTGACGAAATATTGTTTTACGCTAATCTAGTAATCAGTAGAAGCAAAATGTCAAATAACGATTCATGTCTGGGTGTGGTCGGTATAATCCCAAAGTACCGAATATGTATTATCGTAACCCAATTTTACTTTATAAGTGTTCGTTGTTTATAGTTGTCACGAAATCTTAAATCCTAGCCAAAGCCCCTCCTTTGACCGCTTAGTACTTACTTTCTACAAATTATGCTCACTTGCTAAACGATATTTATTTTAATTTCCAATACTACTAAAGTTTTAAACCAGTTTTGTTTATGTAGATACAGAAAGCCAGTAGAATTTGGTGTTAGGGACAATAAACTAGAACAACTTTAATACATTTGATATTATATAACTTTAAATGCTGTTAGCAGTTTCTATGAAATACGAATCACCAAAATACAGGACTCATGTAAACTCATGTCATTTACGAAATAACTATTCAAGGTTATTAGAGCATATAATATTCTCATTTTCCGCGGATTAATTTAAACTCTAAATACGGAAATTGTGTTTCATACCACATTTTGTGAATTTATTTAGTTACAATTTGGAATATTTTACTATAAGATATACCGATGTTGCGTAGTATAAGTAATATTCTGTGTAATTATTCAGTCTTTATGTAATATCTAAAGAAGGTTAGTGTAAATATTTTGTTTACATTTATGTAAGTAATACATACTAAACCTCCGAGTAAAGGACACTTTAAGTAAATAAACATTATTTTGAAGAGCTTTTATAAGTTTTTATGCTGTAATAAAGTGAATAACACGACTGCTCATGCTTGACTTGGCCATTAAACTGAAGCTGAAGCGAGCTCGTAGAGAGATGGCTGGTTGTGACTGACTGGCCTTTGTTTTCAGTTTACTGCCCTTCAAATCTCCACCCTTCCCCACCCTACGACATACACCACATTCACTCCCTCTATACCCATCAGTCTCTCCACAATCTCTGCGATCCATTTAATCAGCAAGTGCCTCTGTCCTTGCATTACTGTCCGCTGATATCCGTACAGATTTACTTCCAAGATTTGCATGAGAAACGGGATTTAGGAAACAGAATAAATACGTTGGCTTCAATAAACAGCGTGTATTTAAATTATACTTTGCTTATATTGCGGTGGATTGCAGTTACACCCATACTAAGCTGGTTCAATGATAATATCTCAAATAAAACTTATTGGTTTTCGATAAAATTGGGAAAGAATTTGTCCGTGTCTCCATATTAATTTTGTTATGGACATCTATCTCTTATTACAACAACAGATGCTTAAGAGAATTAATTAAGATAATCATTAAATCTCCGTTCCAAATAACGGTGAAACTAGTTTATGCGCAGTCACAAAATATCATACTAAATACTATGTGAAGGTGAACTCACCAAATTCATGGTTTAAACATACCGCACTCACACGCTCCCACTCGATCACACACATACGCGAGGGCGGCGGGCGGGAGGACCGTGTTATTAAGTGTCCTTGTTCTGTATTGAACACGGCTGATCTTGTCACCCGGGACCTCATGTACAGTCTATGTTTGACTTTTTTGACGTGCATCTTGTTCTGTTGTTAACCATTTCCTGACAAGAAATGACATACATGTTAAATGACAACAAGTTAATCACATATTAATGAGTTTTAATTTTTTATATAGTAATAATATATTTGTATATTAGTAGTATTAATAATATTAGTTGTTTATTTGAGTTTAGTTGCGGTAGTGAAAGTTTAAAGTTATTGTACATTTCAAGTTAATGTGTTAATACACGCGTTTATAATGTTTATTTTGCAAGTATGCAGTAATTATTGTCGGGAAGACGGAACGTATCTTGCTATGCTCGAGCTTCATTGGACCTTTGTTTAGCGTCTAAGAACAAGATTCGCTTTATTAAATGTCATTAACTTTCTTGTGCCGCGAACTTTCTTCATTTAAATAACAATAGTTCTGTTCAAAACGAAGTCAGAATAGGTTTTATAACAATTAAGTCTGCAAAGTACTGAACTTGTTTCGACTTTTTATAGTAAACTTTATAATGAAACCTATACCACAATAATCTATTATGTGGTATAAAACACTATGAGAATAAAAGTGGTTCAGTTGTTTGCATCAAAACAGTAGTGATACTTGTAACAATAAAGATTATGTGATGACCACAATTATGGAGAATCTTTATAATGCACCATATATATAATCGATCAAAACTATAGCGGAATAATAATGTTAAAGATGTTTAGCATCTCCGGACAGAAAATTATATAAATACAGTGAATAAATACCTGGAAATATCTCCAAGAGAGTGCTAGCATCCTGTATATCAAATGTAATAGTAGTCTACTCTTGTAGTCTAGCCATTTCGCATACGTACACGCGAGTGCAAGCTCTCTCGTACTTGTACAGTCTTTTTATTGTACAAACTTTATTCGTCAATGAGGGTTCCAAGTCAAATTTTATTATCCATAAACACCTATTTTTTACCATTTCAGTACATTCACCCATGTTACTGTTACTAGAACCGTCACATTATTATTATTACTATTACTAACAAAATGTGTAGTGATTTATTTTATAAGATGTTTGCTTAGTTTTTAATTTAAAACAAAATATTAATTATAGGTAATATAAGCTAAAAATATTGGTCCACTTCTAACACACTGGGAAATGCAATGAGCATAAGATTTCCCACTCTAGTATTGAAAACCTCTTGTGTAAACAACCTTTTGATAAGCTCAATTTATGCAGACAACCCTGAATCTGGGTCGTCAAGGGCTTGCATTAAACCCCTTTGGGAAGGTCACAACTCGATAAAATGTCCGACCCAACTTATTCACTGCATATATGGTAATATTAATGGATTATCAGCACATTCTTAATTAAACTTGTGTCTTAATTATTAAAAATTTGTAACAGATATACAGAACTCAAAACATTGTTTAAAAATATAATGGAAACATAACTAAAATTTATTTTATTTTAGTTATTATATAGTAAATACAAAATTGTACGCACGTGGTTATGGCTTAACTAATCAGAAATAGTACAAATATCAAATGAATCTTTACATTGTACAAAATACTTAAGTAACATTGAGTAACTATATGTTAAATAAACTACTATAGAGTGGCAATCAGTAGTTTTACTAACTTAGTTTGCATTTAGTATTATTGCTTTTATTGGTTTTATTAGTGCTATTGGTTTTAACACATTAAACACGTTATACTACATAATTCAAAAGTGGCAAAACAGAAGTGCCAAACTAAAATTTCATAAGACAGCAAGTTCCTCAAGCCTTTAATGCAACTTAAATAAAATGGCAATAAAATATGCCAAAATTTAGGTGCGAAAAATATACAATGATATTATTTTTATTTTATATAACTTTTTACGCATAAACCCCATTACAGGAAAGAGTTGGAAAAAAGAGTTGGCACTACACTGAAGGTGCCGTCGACATACCATGTCTCTGATCGGAAAACGTTGTCTTAAATTTTGGGTTTATGAAAACATTATAATCCGATCATCAAGAGTATAATTATCATCATCGTACGAATCATACAGCAAAACAATTTTCGGTTGTTCGGACGCATGCGTCTTCATGCTCATTAGTAATAGAAGAGCCTGAATTTCCTCTGGATTTGGAAGATTATTGTGGAATTCCACACCACCGCCTTTTTATATAACAGTAGTTACAGTTGTTACACATGGAAAAACATGACATGCATTACAGAATTGTACTTACGTTTTATAAAACAAAACTAAAAAACCAAATAAAGATTATTTGTTAAGCTTTTATAAAAAGATCAGATATAATTTTAGATAGTAAGAAAGCAAGTTCACTATCAATTTAAAGTGAGTATGAGATTTTTCAGCCTCAAAGTTTGTTTCAGTAACTGTATCCTGTATCAGAAATACAGTTACAATACTGACAACTTCGTCTTGTCTTCGTGCGTAATAAACTACTGCGGGATTTCTTGCCTAAAAACTTGCAGTTCTCAAATGTATGGACCTTTCTTCTCGAGTACTTATTAAGAGTTCATCTAATCTTTATAAGAGGTAGCTTGTAATAAAACGTGTTCTATGCCACATATAAAAACCGTACTAATATAAAAAAAATACGACTTGATAACATTTTAAACTTTAATGTTAGCATTGTTAGCATACTGTTAATGGAAACAAACATTAACTAGTCATTATAAACAGGATAAGATTGAAGTAGAGCTTGTAAAGAAGACTGTGAAGTAGAACATTAACTAATGTCTAACAGATCGAGTCTGTCTGCTATCGCCTCGAGTAACCGCAACAACAACTAACGGTACCTTTGGAAACCGCAACATTAACTAACCGTGTAACTCTTTCCCTTATCGATCTGGTAGGATTATTAAGATTTCTAGATTCGATCAATTTAGCGTGCCTTTACGTAGACGTTAGCTCAAACCGACTTGCATCGTGTTTTAATGGAGAAGGTATTTGTCACAATTTGTGTGTTACAATATATAACTATACTAAATAAATTTGGAACATATTATAAACAAAATTACTTGTTCAAACTGTTTGGTTCTCAAAATATTATTTTGATCTACCAAAAGTCGTGACAACTACTATTATAAATAAACTTCCCTTGTGGTATAGTTATAATTACATGAGCTTTTCTGTGATTATTTTATGTTAATTATTTATTTCTTTTATGTACTAATTCAGGCTATACAGTACCTTAGGTGTTTAAAATATTATTTTCCTTGAAAAACAATAACAATGTTATTTTTATCTTGAGCACCATTTCAGCAAAGATGGTAGTTTGTTACACGTATTTTGGAGTTTTATAAACAGGCAATGATCTCAAGATAACTATCAAAGTTTTAGAGATAAGTATCATCTAGATGTTTTATTTTTTCTATATACAAGTATATTGATAAAAAAACTTCCATATGCACAGTTAAATACATGAATTTACCAATATCTTCACGAAGGCACAATTACTGCATTCATAAAATCAGTGAAATTTTTACTTGACGTAGGATGTTAAAAATCAATGTTTACTTGCTAAAAAGCTTGAATAATTTTAGATCATTGTCAATGTCACTCTCAAACGTATTAATACCGCTGCAGGTATTTTTTTATCGTATATCTAAACTACAGGTATGATTTGGTATTTGTGATGTTTGTTTATATATTAATAATCACTGTTACAGTTGGTGTTGTTATGTGTAATCATTAAAAATTGTGTATCCACGTTGAATACACGTTTGAATGCAAAACAAAAGAACAAAGGCACTTTCGCATTTATAATATTATTCTTATAATTTTATTGTTTGTTTGCAATTTTGTGTATTCTGAAATTTTCTCGTTTCCATTACAGTTATCCATACATGCAATGTAAAAAGTTGTAGAATTTCAAGTTTTATACCTCAGTTTGCTCTAGATATATTGTGCGCGGACACAGCAATACACACAGACAAATTAAAATTTTACAGTGCCCAGAATGATAGGCTTCACAAATGCTCAGACAATTATACTGCTCTTTTTACTTTCCTTTAAGCATTTTGGCAATCTAATGAATTTTATGCATTTTCTGAAAGAAAATAATATATAAGGTCGTAGTTTGAGTTAAGCTACTTCACAAGAGAGAACTTTCGACAGAAGTAAGTTTATTTTGTCAACACGTTCACAACTACAAGACAAAATACAGTTTAGTGACAGTCATGGGTGAAAAACTTTACTTTCCTTCGCTAACGCCAAAAAGCTTCAATATGCATGCCTTGACAGTCAGAGTTCTAGTAATAACCTAATGCTTACAAAACCTCCTTAATCGCAGTTAAAACGAACAAAATTCCAACTTTATTAATAACTTGTATTTGTCCTAGACAATGCGGAATTACCTGGCGGTTTATGGAGTAATAAATCTTCATAATACAACAATAGAAGTCAGGAGAAAGTTGAATAAAGATCGACCAGTTAAGTGAAAAACTACTGGGAGTTGTTAAAAGTTCACGATATCATTATTTATGTATGCCGCTAAAAATGATGAAATTATGTATATCCCCTAGAAAAACGCCATTTTTCTCAACAATGACATTAAAACATAAAATATTGCACTAAATATGGTTCATTTTATAAACTATAGTTTGGTTTATATATAAGTATAATGACATTATATTCTAGTGATAGTCTTTTACCACAAATTTATTTCTTTAACAAATTATAAATAATTATAAATAATATAAATTATTATTCAATACATCCTAAACGAAACTTACTCATTAATAATCAATCCACTTCATCTTTTATTTCTACTAACTATTGGTAGTTATTAGTGGTTCCTAATAACTCTGAATAATCATTTTTTGTTCAAGCATTTGGCTTATTTATTTGAGAAAAATAGGGTTAAATCTCCATTCTAAACCTTTATATATATATATATATATATATATATATATATATATATATATATATATATATCAATTATTAGACTTCTTGATATAAAGTTCCTTTAATATTTCGGCTTTGCCGTTTTCAAAAAGGTATAATAAAAAATAACAACACAGGAACAAAATTTACAAAAGTAAATAAATAAAAATTGACATAAATGAAAATATATATATATATATGAAGAGCAATTCCCTCACTCACACACTCACTCATAATTTATTTCCATTTTCTTGTTATCTCAGAAATTTTAAATTTGGCACGTGTATGCCTCATAAATTAAAGCGTGTAAAAAAATATATTCTAATAGGAAGTATTAAATTATTTATAACAGTGAACTTAAAAAAGAATAAATAATTATCTGCAAATTATACTTTTCAATAACAAGTTTCTTGCGTCAGGTTGGGTGTTACATTCCTCATTCGTATTTTAATTTCTATTTTTATTTATTTTAATTACTTTAAGCACATGTAAGCAATACAAAACTAAGTTTTTTCCTTGCAAAAATAATAATATTTCAATTTTTTATGCAACTCACAGAACAAAGAAATCTGGGACTTGGTGAAGGTGTGTTAATTAATGACAAGTGAATGAAGAATGGGTTCAACAGACAAAGTACTTCTTTCGATAAGTGATTTAATGAGACCCTTGGACCTGAAACAGAACAATGGCTGATGAACGAGCCAGTTTACAAAATTAATAAGATTCTAACTATACTTGTAGGCCATAATACAAAAACCGGCGAGTTAAATTGTGCAACAACCGAGGGAGGGGTTTCTGTAGGATTTGTTAGTCTCATGATGTGCAATGTCCATTCCACTAACCAAATTAACATTAAGCATTGTACTTTAGATAGAGGATGATTATAGGAACTAATCGAGATCCTCAAGTACTTCTCCTTAGTATAAAGTATTGTTTACATCGGTACATGTTTGACTGAAACTGTAACGTATCCCAATTTATAAATGACAGCAAGACTTTACCACCTACTGTACACGAATACACTACTATATTTATACAGTACAAAATTGTGTCTCTAATTACTAGCTAATTGGAACCTTCTTCTAAATATTACTTGCGTTAAATGGACACTGATGACTCCAAATTGTGTTCAATCTGCACAACACTCCCACTCACAGTTATCTTGTCGTAACGGATCAACAACATTAACACGCGTGAATATTTCATTCATTTCAGGTTGTCATCAAAATGTCATCTTGTTTGCTGACGGAACTTTAAATATTTTTGAAATATTTCCTTGAAATATATTCACGGTCTCTCTTTAACATGAATTCTGAAAACCCACCAGTTAGTTTACACTTGCTTCATTAGATTAGGAAGCAATATTATAATAACTGTAAGCAAGGGAGAAAAGAATCAATTACCCATTTTGCTAGAAGCAGAACACTAACTCACTATATCGTTTCATGCGTCAATATTGTTCCTCAAAATGAAATGTTTCTCTCCCTTATCAAGAGTTTTAAAACTTAGCAAGAACTACTCCAGAACATCTTAACTTCCCTTGAAGCCTCATCTAACCTTCTTTAATTAAGTTATTTACGTATTCTGATACATGTTAATTAGATCGGAACTGGAATAATCTGTTCTCCTTTTTCATTACGTATATCGATTTGAATATGTTGTTCTTGCTTCTGTTTAAGATAGATGTTTATGTTTCTGTCGCATTTCTTAGTACGGAACTTAATGCCAACTCCTTGTATTCAAATTAATAAAAGCTTTCAAACGTCACTATACGGGCATACATTTTCCTTCCATGCTCCAGATGTGTATTAAGAGAGGATCTTATCAAATGTAGCCCCTCAGTTGGTTAAATATAAAAACTATGATGATTTTGCCTACCTCAATTTGTCGAAGGGGCTCGCTCATTCCTGTTTGTTTTCTTTCAGTCGCTGTTGTCCGTTGCATTATTATTACTAAAATCTGTTTCTAGATAAACTGCATTGTCAAATGATTTAGCCGACAAAAAGCTGAGCTATGGAGGATATAATTGGCGAGGCTCACCAATCTAATCTTCTATCCAAATGAAAGCAAAATACCATTCACTGACTGATCATGTTTCCTCAAAAACTATAAGGTTTCATATTATAAAACTTGGCAGAATTACTCTTTCCAGGTTTTAGATATGAACTATATTAAATATTAAAATATAAGTTGCTGTTAATTTTGTCTAAGGAGCTGACCTGCTATGACTTGCGGCTTAAGCCACGCACTAGCTATAAAACTGAAAGTTTTTGCATGCATGTAGTCTCCACATTGTTCTTTAAGTGTCATAGTTTAAACAAATAATTAAAAACTTACCTCTTCTAATTTATATAAAAGTCCGTTTTATATTTCAAATATTTAAAACAATATGGCTTTTGTATTTTGTAAGCCGGTAAAAATGTTTCAACCTCAATATCGAAAAAAATGTACGGAGTTTATACTACCAAAAGCTCCTACGAGACTTTGATTCGTGGTGTCAACAGGTATAAGTTTATTTTATCATAAGTATAAAAGTCCTTCTTTAAGCTGCAAAACCTTTACTTCTAACAATTGGTTTTTAGACAATTACTATTTTTATCTAGACAGTTCTTTGCTTGCAAGCCTAAGGAAAGAATGTTTTTTAATAATGGCGGTCGCATTATCTAGAATAACAGATGCGTATCTGTTATTCTAGACGTAGGGAAAACTGCACATTAGGAATTTCAGTTACCCCTTAACTTTAAAGTATTGACAACTCATAGTGCAACAATTCAAAAAATCCAAATCAAGCAAACCTTCGCAGAATGATCGTCTGATACGAGTGCACTATGACCCATAATGGAGAATTGTAAGCTTTGAATAGGATTCTCCTAGACATACGTAGCTGCAAGTTAATTAAAAGGGAATTACATTGCTGGACCTCTAATAATGTTGCTACCAAACAAAATGTCCCCTAAAAACGCTACGGAACGAGACTGCAATTCAAAATTTTGCATCGAATATCAAAGAGGTTACCATATTCACTGTATTACAGTGGCCTGCTCTCGAGTAAATTCTACTAACAACCTACTGATAGTACTGATGGTTCAAAAAAACTTCGTGTGCAGGGACTTTTAAGACGATAAACTTACAAATATCAATGATTGACTGACTGACACATATATTACAAAATCCCGTACACATGAATAGTTGGCTCAAAGCAAACTAAGTAAATCAAGCACATGTGCTGATCCCGTACCAAGTCACCAGTATTCTTCTAGTTTACTATATGAGAACAAGATTTTAAGTTGAAATTGAAATTAAATAACCGAAAGGCAAAATCTCAAATTACAAACGAATGAACAAGTCTAAAAATTAAAAAAATATATTTTTTTTGCTATAGCCTAATCACTTGTGCATTTTGGTAAACCAATAAATTATATTTCATAAAAGCTTGTATACTGAAATCAAACATGCCAGATAGTTTAAGAGTGATCTAAGATTGTGGATTGAGTCGCTGTTACTTGACAAGCCCGAACTGTCGTGGGAAGCAGTTTACTTTGTCAACACGTTCACAACTACAAGACCAAATACCGGTCGGCGGCAAACGTAATGATAAAAACTTTTCTTCTCTGAAACGTCAATAACCTGGAACAGACATGTCTTTTCAACTGTTAGAGTTATCGTAATAACCTATTTCTTATGAGAGATTTCGAGTTTTAGTCAAGAAATAACAAAATTCCGATGGGATTATAATAATATTTTTAAAACACATTTATAATAATAATACTGATAATAATACTTTTTAGACAATACGGACTCGTTTACTCAGCAATAAATCTATTATATTACGTAGCTGGAAGTCGGAAAAAGTTGATAACGAATGAACAGTTAAGTGGAAAACTTACTGGAGAGTTGTTGAAACTTTATGTTATCATGATTTATGTCCGTCGGTACAAAAGGAACAGGTTACGGATTCAATATTTTAATAAATAACCCTAGCAATCTCAGTAACACCTGAAATATTTTAGGACATAGTGGAACAATACTAAATCCGTCGTTTTAACTCCATTTAAACTCTTATGGCTGAACTTTATGATAATGCTTAAGCTTTTCTATTTTAGTCATAAGAAAAAGCGTGCGCTAAATTTAGAATTTCCGAGATATCGAGAAGTTGGAGTATAAGTGCAGATTGGGCGAGTGAGTAAGGGCTTTGACTTTTATATAAATCATTACTAACAGTTGAGTGTAGATTACTTGCAAAGAGTGTATATTGTTATTTCGTATCTAAACTGCATCCCAAGTTCGGTCAATTTAAGCAAAAACGGCCAGAAAAGAAAAGTTTGTACTATTTAATAGATGAGTTAAAATTCGATCTGGTTGAAACATTAATAAAAAAAGGTGTAACAATATAAAAAATTAGTTTAAGATATTTTCACTTACTGATGTATTTATTACATTGGTTACTAACAATATTTATCCTCCATACAGTACATTATAAATGTTACAGTTTTGGTGATATAATGCAATTGGCAACGAATCAATGTGCCAGATTTTTTCAGTGAGTAATGTTTTTCATGATTTTTGTGCAATTATTTTAACTCTGTTTATTTTACGAAAAAGTGTTTGTGCAGAAAATAACTAATAAAACGCAATATATTGACTATTTAAGTGTTTAAAAATAAAATGGTTAATATACATTGTTGCTTATGATTCAATGTTATGTAAATGATATGTGCACCAACACCCAATATATTAGGTGTTATTTTTATATTACACTATTTTACTAGTTTTTTTCTATTTAAATCGTAAATAGATTTTTGCTGTTGATTTATTTTTATGTAAATTACGTGTTTACTAACACCTAATATACTAATTTGAGTGATTCTACTTATTACTAATCATTTTACTACGTGACTATTTTTACATTTAAACATTTAAATACATTTTTTCTTTAGTAAAACTAGCAAGGTGCAATCCACGCGAGAACACATGTTACATCATTTCATGCGAGCTCCATCGTGTTAAATAAAATGTATTTACAATAAAGATGGGCAATATGTTTGACACCTGATAAATTCACATTACTTTGTGAATAAATATCAGCTTTCGTTGTGTGATTTATATAGTAATAACAAATTGTGTATCTACCTTGTATTATAGACGGCAGCATAGTGACCAATTGAAACCAAATAGTTTATTCTGAATTTTACTTAAGAACTTAATTGAAAATGTATACATGTAAAATACTAAAAATTGGTTTCCTATAATATTGTGGGACGGCACATTTATAGTACCTGAAGGTTATAAAATTAAGGAACCTGAAACTAACATGATTCAACGAACCAATTGCTTCGTGACTTCAATTTTAGGAAACAAGCTAGAGAAATAAATCCGTGACCATTGCAAATTTGAGTGTAAAATATACATTTACAAATCAATAAACGAGACACTAATCACAATTGTGTATGACAGAATATCGTCGAGGTGATATCGGATCCCTTTTTCACTGATGAGGTATATAAATACTGATATAATGCCTAGAATAAACCAAGTAAATAAGATGATATAGCGAAGAGGGATAGAGAATAAGGAGTATTATACGAGCTGTACTGTATCAGATATACAAATATTCATACCTTAGAAAACGATTATAGAATATACAAACAAAGGCAGCGAGCCAGCCATCAGAATAGACATATCTATTTTTAGGAAAATAAACTAATCGTACATATTATTAGTAAATCTTTACAGTATTAAAAGTGCATGTCTTTGGTTGTTTGTGTGTATGCTCGCATAGGTGTGCCTACACATCACCTCCAGTCCCCTTTGATGTATATAGAATAGATTTAGTACCGATTTAGTTCTATTGAGGAGTAAGACAATCCAATTAAATACATGGAATGCAGAAAATATGACAGTATTTGTTTGGCAGGCTATTTATGAAATATGATTCACACTGAATTCAGGGCCCAAGTCACTACTCTCTAAACTTAAAGTTCCACTATTACGTTATGGTTCAGGAGATAGTAATATTTTTCAGTAGCCATTATTTTAGCTATAGGTTGCTTTGTAAACCACTTAAAAATTATATGAATATGATGTCGATATAATTCAGCAGTAAATTCTGGCGAATCCGTGGGTAAGTGTATAAGTAATTAATAAAAAAATAGTTGTTAATTTATCTATTAATGTTCATATTATTATTCTTAGGCACATTTCTCAAGTTGGAAATCCATTCTAACATAATAACTATTTTAATATTTCTAGTTATTAAGAACATTAAAATATATCGTTCTCTTTGAAACTGTACAAAAATAAGCTTGAGCGAAATATTGTAAAATATGATAGCCATTTAAAAGGAAACTGTATATTTAAATCTCGTATAATAGTTAATTATAAATGGCGAACCTATTCAAGAGGCAAATAACTGTTTGAAAATATTAAACATGATACAGTATAATAATCTTACAGGACCTCACACCACCAGTTTCTGCGTTTCTAGCCTCAAGTATGATACAAACAAAATCTCTCTGGCGAAGCTTCAGAGATATACATCATGCGTTCTTTTAATTGCCAAGACAACGGTGTGGATAAAAATGTCATATAGATTAAATCACCTCATAATCTTGTGTCAAAAACACATATTAGAGAGTAGGTTTTTATAGATAGTAGAATTATGTTTTCCGTTACATAACCAGTGTATCAGTATTGCGTTATGACAAGAGATATAGAACGATAGAATAATAATAATAATAACTTTTTTCGTAATAGTAATCCGATCTCTGAACTCCTTACTCACTATAACAAACAAATAACAATACTCAGCAATAATGGTGTCTTCAGAACAAATTGCAGTATCTCGACAACTTTACTTTTCATCCCACTGCAATCAGCAATCCAATTATCGCGAATCAATTTCACTTCCTCCCTGCTGCAGTGGAAATGCAATTCCTTAGATTAAGTTTCATCTGATGCGTATTTCATTTGTATAGAATGTAATGAAAAGTTGTTTTATTACATGACATTTACCAAATTTATACGTTTCAGAAACTAATGTTACGAATTTTTGTTATATATTACTTTTCCTTGCACACATAAAACACATAAACGCATACGCGTTTTTAAAACATATTAAAAAGAATAAAATAATATGATGTACATTAAAACAGCTTAATAATCCCATTGAACTTTTACATCTATCTGTAGAATGTGTGACTTGCAGGAGGAAACTGCTGAACACCTCCTATTTGATGGTTCTGCAGTAGCAAGGGAGCGGTATGCTGTCTTCGGTAGTTTGGACAAGGGTGATAAATTACTCCAGGAGAACCTAACTGGTTGTTTTCGGTGTGGTTTGTAGATCTGGATCAGTGGATGTTTACATTAATATTTTCTATTAAACTATGATTA
Source organism: Homalodisca vitripennis (assembly GCF_021130785.1). Classification (NCBI taxonomy): domain Eukaryota; kingdom Metazoa; phylum Arthropoda; class Insecta; order Hemiptera; family Cicadellidae; genus Homalodisca; species Homalodisca vitripennis. The sequence continues at coordinate 116,203,548 of NC_060208.1, forward strand.
ATGTTTTTAAGGCTACAAAGAAGGTTCTGGGTTTTAACGTTATTCAAAAGAAGGCTGTTTGCACTAAACCAGGAGCAGGCCCTTTCAAGAGTGTCGTCAAATTTTAATTTTATACATCACGTTAAATACATTTAATATTATGTAATCCCTTTTGTTGCCTACTTATCAAGAAATAAACAAACACACTTTTTTAGTAGGTAAAACTAACTGAAACGGTTTGGATAGGATTTAATAATTTGGACAGATGTACGATTTTATGTAGCTTATGCGCCATAAGGATATTGGTGTATTTTGCACATATATTGTTCATACTCTAGGCGGTTGGTGGATTAGGAGGCCCTTGTTCCACGCTCTTACGATGACATATCGTTAGAACTGACAGAGATCTACAATATCACTTAAATTATAATATAGAATACTGAAATAAACATTTAAATTTCCTTTGTATTTCTACTCATTGTAACAAGCTCTTGTTTATTTAAAGTAAATCTGAACATGAATTATTTACTGGCACACTAAACATGAAAATATCACATCACGTCATATTACAATGCACTGCATGTTTCGTGTTAGTTCCGTAAGAAAAGAATGGTTCCAATTGTTAACAGTATTTCATAGTTTGTGAGCGTGAATATGGCGCTTTGTTCTGCCAAAAATTGGAAGTAATAAATATTAATCTTAGCCTAAAATCTTATTTATATTTTACACTTTTTAACATATATACCTAAATATGCATATTATAGTAATAGTTATCGTTAACCTGAAATCATTTTAATTTTTCCAGGAATTTTACTGATAGACTTATTTTGTACTTACATCATAAGACAATATATTATCAATTCTGGTTTAGAAGCAAAACAAAGTACTTGAGAACTTAGATTTTGACATAGCTTAAACCTTATTATGACAAATGACATATAGTATATAGTAAAAACAAATGACAAATGTTCCCTTAGTAAAAATAAAGCTACAAACATTGGCCGGCGAGATGTTGAAGTAAGAGTACTCATTGTGCTGTCCTATATGAGACATAACTTAAACTTTATTATGGTAAAAACAAATGACAAATGTTCCCTTAGTAAAAATAGAGCTAGAAACATTGGCCGGCGAGATGTTGAAGTAAGAGTACTCATTGTGCTGTCCTATATGAGACATAACTTAAACTTTATTATGGTAAAAACAAATGACAAATGTTCCCTTAGTAAAAATAAAGCTAGAAACATTGCGCCGGCGAGATGTTGAAGTAAGAGTACTCATTGTGCTGTCCTATATGAGACATAGCTTAAACTTTATTATGGTAAAAACAAATGACAAATGTTCCCTTAGTAAAAATAGAGCTAGAAACATTGCGCCGGCGAGATGTTGAAGTAAGAGTACTCATTGTGCTGTTCTATATGAGACATAGCTTAAACTTTATTATGGTAAAAACAAATGACAAATGTTCCCTTAGTAAAAATAAAGCTAGAAACATTGCGCCGGCCAATGTTGAAGTAAGAGTACTCATTGTGCTGTCCTATATGAGACATAGCTTAAACTTTATTATGGTAAAAACAAATGACAAATGTTCCCTTAGTAAAAATAAAGCTAGAAACATTGGCCGGCGAGATGTTGAAGTAAGAGTACTCATTGTGCTGTCCTATATGAGACATAACTTAAACTTTATTGTGGTAAAAACAAATGACAAATGTTCCCTTAGTAAAAATAAAGCTAGAAACATTGGCCGGCGAGATGTTGAAGTAAGAGTACTCATTGTGCTGTCCTATATGAGACATAGCTTAAACTTTATTATGGTAAAAAACAAATGACAAATGTTCCCTTAATAAAAATAAAGCTAGAAACATTGGCCGGCGAGATGTTGAAGTAAGAGTACTCATTGTGCTGTCCTATATGAGACATAACTTAAACTTTATTGTGGTAAAAACAAATGACAAATGTTCCCTTAGTAAAAATAAAGCTAGAAACATTGGCCGGCGAATGTTGAAGTAAGAGTACTCATTGTGCTGTCTTATATGAGACATAACTTAAACTTTATTATGGTAAAAACAAATGACAAATGTTTCCTTAATAAAAATAAAGCTAGAAACATTGGCCGGCGAGATGTTGAAGTAAGAGTACTCATTGTGCTGTCCTATATGAGACATAGCTTAAACTTTATTATGGATAAAAACAAATGACAAATGTTTCCTTAATAAAAATAAAGCTAGAAACATTGGCCGGCGAGAAGTAAGAGTAGGTACTCATTGTGCTGTCCTATATGAGACAACTTGGATTGGTTGTTCAAAGCAATCTAAATGTAAATAGTCCAGAATTATGGCATAACCATTGTAATGAATAATTATAAATATTCCTTTAGTAGAGAGCTGAGCTTGTGAAAAGTATGTCCGATCGTTCTGCAATGTTGTTTCGTAATTACGTTTATCTTCTGAGAAAACACGAAACTTCTGTGTAAACACTATTTGTACTGGATTGAAAATACTTTGGCAGCTACATATGAACGTCTTGGCAATAATAGTGGTATCGTCCAATTTAATTTTAATTTTGAAAGCTAAACTATGGATCAAATTAATACATATACTATAGCATATATTATAGAATTTCCTTGTGTTTTGAATATACATTGGAACTCAAACTGGACATGAGAAAAACGTTTATAAAAATAATTTATAAAAAAAAACTATACTTAAGAAAATATTTATTGTTGGTAGAATAATGTTTTATATAAGACCGTAGTACATACTTGTCAATACTATGGATGAGAAATATGTATTACCAATACAGTCTACCGGAAGTGTGAGATATTTACACACAAAATTACATCTGATACCCGTTTTTTACACTCTTCTGTAATTTATATATATTCTGTCCTTTCCATGTATTTCTTTAACTAAGTTTTACTGCCTGATGTGTTTGATGTAAGGAACATAAAAGGAACTAAACCTTATATTGAAAATTCTGGTTTATGAGTCCAACAATCGTAGGACAGACAAATGAATTCAGAGGCAGGTAGACAGACAAACGCTCTCTATGATCCCGGGAAATTTCCCTTGAACATTAGTGACTGAACACATTGTTCCATCACATAATAGAATGTTTTCATGGATCTTTCGCTAACATCAGCTATCAAAAGAGTTCGCGCTATTCTCCAACTACCGGCTGAGACGATGGCAACTCAACGTAGACAAAGCAACTAATTACGAAAACGGTACTCCAAGACTATTCCCTCACCAGTCTACCTATCTCCTTTACATCATGAACTCTCTGGTAGTTAAATAAAAATGTATATCTCTATAACAGATTATAACTAAAGTCCTTCAGGTTCAAAGAGTCTATTTGGTTCAGAATATCCTAAAAACCTAGCGGAGGCATTATATTAAAATAAATCTTGAATCTGATTGAATTTTTGTAACATTTGGCCTATTATGAAAATATTTTATAATATGTATTAATAAAATTCATATGTTAAAATGAACTTTTATAAATAGGGTAGACCGGGGGAATGCCGCTACCTTAAGGGGTTTTGATTTTTTACATCTAATTTTTATTGTATTTTGCATTACTAAAAATACTAAAGTGTACAACCTTTGATGTTATATTTATTTATATGTAATTGTTATTGTATCTGTAAACTGAAACTGTAAAAAAAAATATTTTTATGCACCGTTGCATGGTGGCGGAATTACCCGGGGTACCGGGTAGTGGGTCATTACCCACTGTCTCGGGGTAATGACGCCACCTTTAAATAAACTAAAATACATTAAGAAAAAGTGGAATAAATGAATCCCAGTGTAAATTATTTTAAAACTCATTGTATTTTACATATTAAATCATAATAAATACATATTTAACAATGTTTCTAAGTCTAAGTTTTTTTTTACTTTTAGGTCATTTAGGCAAAAATCACAAATGTAATCGTTTGCTGATTCAGCTCCATTACATTCAGAGTGCGCCCACTTGCCACACAATATGCATTTGAACCAATTCTCATTAAATCCATATTCACCGCAAAGTACACAAAGTTCTACATCTTTAGACCTAATGTCAAACATATCATCATCTTCGTTGTCATCACATATATTTTGAATGTCCAAGTCATCATCAGAAGACGATGAAGTCTCGAAACTTATTTGCCGTCTGCAAAGTTTCTTTTTGGATTTATTCTTTTTAATTGGGTTTTCAATTTTATTTCTTTGTAAGGTGGCTTCACCTCTTTTCTTGGGTATCTTGACTTGTTTTTGTCTAGGCTTGCCTAACAGTTTCGATGCAGCCTTTCGAGTAGCTTGTTTCTTTTTAAATTCTTTTTCTTTCCTTTTGGCTGATTTTTTTCCAATTCTGCCTTAATTGGAGTTCCAGTAAGAATGGAAGAATGGCTTTTTATCTTTGCATTTTCTTTAATTTTACCAGCTTCATAATTTGGAATCGGAGAAAACTTCTCCAATGCTTTAGAAAAGATTTTGTTCTCGTGTTTAGATTGAGACGAGTCTGCTTTTACCGTTGATCCAGAGGAGCTAGGAACTCCAGGCAAACCATCAACATCGTATATGGGAATTCCTTTCATAGGATTCGTCATAGGCCTACATTGAGTGATTGTTTTTATTCATATCTGTTTTCTTGGTCTTGGAGATTGGCATCCATGTCTTCTTGGTCTTCGATGACAATAATTGGCTTCAACGACTGAACTGAAAAAAAATCTTCTTCCTTAAAAGTGTCTGTTGACTGGATATATTCCAGTACTACGAAATCCCGATACTCCTTTATCAATCGTTGCCACAGTCAAATAAGCTTCATTAAAAATTGTGCCTATGTCATAAGTAGTAATTTACCTGTACGTTCTTGATCTGATGTATTTGTCACACTCCCTATTAAAGACAATTTTTAAAGGGCCATATGAGAATACATCTAGCGGTTGCAGTCTGTGTGATGTATGAGGTGGTATTGAGAGCATATGGATGTGCTTTTGGTGACAAAAGTCATAGCTTGGTAAGGACACATGACTTCAATGGTTATCTAGGATTAAGAGAACTGGGTCCTCTTGTGATGGTTTTGCTATCTTATTAAAATGTTTCAGCCAGTCGAGGAAAATCTTTTCATTTGACCAGCCATTGTGCGAACAAGTATAAACTGATCCAGCTGGACCACCTCTCTCAAGAAGTGGAGACATACTTCGTCTTGGATAAATAAACATTGGTGGGACATAAGATCCAGATGAACTTATTTTGAACTTATTAACCACACATAACAGTAATATTTCTTCCTCTTTCCCAAATGGTTATACCTCCACCTTAACTTAATGTTTACCTTTAGGGGCGAGGATATGACCTGGTTTTTGCACACTAGAAATTCCAGTCTCATCCATATTGAAAATACGAGTAGGCTCAAAATTGTGTCTTTCCATCAGTGTTGTTAAATTATTATAGAAGAGTTCAACTTCTTCCTTATTAAATCCAATCACTCTACTAATGCTTGTTGCCGATGGTTTTCGTAGAGAAACTTGAGGATTCCTCTTGCGAAATCCCGAAACCCAATCTTCACCGGCCATTCGTGTGGCATGATTGAAGTTATGCTTCATATTCAATTCTTCTGCTACTTCAAAAGCCAGTCGTCTCAAATCCGTTATAGTAATGCTGAAAAAAATATTTGCAAGAGTGATAACTCTGGTGGTCAAATCTTTTTCTTGATCTTTATTAAAAACTGCAGGTCGTCCCATTTAAGATTTTGAGGTTTTGCTACTTTTCAATCTGTCACGAAGAGTAGATCTGGGAATGCTGAAGTTTCAAGCAACACTTTTAACTGAATGTCCATCAGAAACCTGTTTCATAGCTGCTTGTAAATCATGTTCGGTCCATTTTGCTTTCTCAGTGGTTCTTTTTCGGACTCTAGGCATCTAGAATAAACATTACAAATCTAAATTAGTCACCATGGCAGCATGGGGTAATACCGCCACTATGGCGGGATTACCCCTGGTGAAGGTGGCGTCATAACCCCAAGCGGACAATTATGGCGAAAATGTGTAAACAAAGTCAACAGATGGGTCAAAACGTGTAACCTCAATACATCAAAATGAAGCGTATTATATATAGACTATACATCATTACCTTAATGAATAATGTATCACTATAAGGTACATACCTTTTCTTATTTGAAGCTCAAAAATAAGATGCAGCTTGTTAAAAAGTAAACTTTACACGATACTATACAAACAGCGTGAACAATGGCGAGGCACTGTTTCTAACTTTGTCCGCTAGAGTTCAGGCGTTGTCACGATCTCTTGCTGCAGTTCGTTTGTAAACTAGACTAGGTGGCGGTATAACCCCGGGTGGCGAAATTCCCCCGGTCTACCCTCCTGAAACTATAACGTGATAGAAATAAAATTACACTAACAAGCCATTGTGAACTGGTGAAGATAGAAGAACTGCAGGTGAAGAAGGCAATGAAGTAGAACATTAGTCAGTGTCTATAACAGATGGAGTCTGTCTGTGATCGTCTCGACTAACTGAGCCATCAAAAAACCGTACTCTCGACTAACCGCACCATCTTAACCGCAATTAACCGCCTTACCCATTTCCTCTATTTCTCCTTTTTAAGTTTATTAGAAGCTCCACATCCGATAAAACTACCCTCCCTTACCCAGATATCAACTCAATTTAATTCACACTTTGTTTAGTTTAGGGAAATTACTTCTATCAGGTTACTTTCCATTCATTCTTAATAAACAGGTATCCTCGAATGATAAGGGATTTTTAAAGTATAGTCCTGTCTTCATAATATGTTGTCTATTTTAGCTCTGTTTATCACAACCATACTTGAAAGATACGGTTTATAGACTTTGTGTATTTATTTATTCATAGGAAGTTTCATTGAGGGATTCATGACCAATCTTATTTCAAGAATTTGGATATACTGTTCAAGGTCTTCATGAAAAAAAACTATATTAAGATGGAACGGAACTAATGATGGTATTTAAATTTATAAAAAACATTTTTTCCGAATAAATCAGTGACTGCTTATAATTCAGATATTTTTTTTAAAGGTGAGAAATTTACTTGTTAGAATAGGAAGTTTCTTAAAACATTATGTTTACCTTGAGTTAACTCTGCAAAAAATCGAAATAGTTGGTTTAATAAAGAGACTTTCCCTTGTTTCATATTTAGTTACGTAACTCATTTAATTTTAATGCATAATTATTTTAGTTAATGTTTTTATTTCTTTACAGTATTTACACACGTTATATAAAATTATATAAAAACGTATAAGAACACCAAAATCGCCAAAAAATGTATAACTATATGTAATTTCATCTTATTTTGAAGCTGATACGATAACAAATCAGAAAGTTGGTGAAGGTGTGTTAATTAATGTCAAGTGAATGAATAATGGATCCAACAGACAAAGTATTTCTTTCAGTAATTTAGTAAGTGCCTTCGACTCGAGACAGAACAATAGCTGATGAATGAGCCAGCCTACAACATTAATCGATTCTGACTATACTTGTTGAACATAATAGAAAATATGTTAAGTGAAACTTAAGTACTTTGTAGTAGATGCGGCTGCAGCTGCGCACCCCAATGGAAGGCAAATTCCTGTAAATTGCATGTGTGCATTCCAAAGGATCGGCGTGGCGGATTGTATCATCTCGTGGCGTTCATAGTCGCGTATTCCAGGAAGGGTGGTTAAAGCAGATGCATGTGTCATACAATATGCCATCATTTATACTAACTCTCTGAAGGCGACAGTACGCTACCATAAATTAATACGCATTCCAAAAGGATGTTGGTGTCTTGTGGAATGTCATATTAAAAGGCGAGTATGCCAGGTGATTGATGTCATGGTGGCAGGTGATGGTATAGAATAGAAAACGTTATTGTTCATAAACATATTACAATGTTTCATAACATAGTCATAACGTATAATAAATACTTTTTCTTAAACTACTGTTAAAAACTCTTAAAATAATTAGAGACTATGAACAAGAGTAAACATATTTAGATAAGTTGTAAAATTCACCATGCATAAGAAAGCATCTCAGTATGGATTTTAAAAGACGAATGTCTGGTCAGTTCTTTATGATTTCAGGTAATAAATTAAACATTTTTGACCTCAAATATAATAATGATATTTAGAAGAGTTCTAATCTATGTTTAAGAATTATGCAAGTACTTTTGTTTCTTGTATTATACTATTGGGATAATTGAGGAAATGGGCTTTTATTATTGAAATAAAAATAAGAATATATTTGAAAAAAAGGGAGGTCAAAGTTAAGATTCCCTCTCGCTGAAATTATTCTTTCCAACTATCTCTTTGTCTGAGGCTGAATATAATCCTAAGCGCACTTTTTTAAAGTACAAAAACTCTCGCGAAAGAAGATTCAGAAGCCGCCCCCTACTACGTGACTTCGTAAATTTGTCCGAATATACAATTCTTAACGTTTCTTTGTAAGTTACTAGATAGACAACGAAGTGAATATAGCGCACTGGCAAGCAGAATGCAAACTTGATCAAGTTGACAGTTTCACTTTAAATCAGAATCAATTGTAATACCGAAGAACGAAACGTGATCTGAAAGTACGAGAGAATCCCCATAGTAATGAAATATCTCGTGAACGCTATTCACCAGGTCAAATTTTATAAACATATTCTTATTAACGTTTAATTGAAGATCATTTATTGAAAAACATGAATGAAGTTGGTTTAAGGTACTTCGTAACATTTCTGGAAGAGATTCCAAGATAGCGTGAATGCAACAAAACACTAGTATCGCCAGCATACTGAAAAAATTACCCTTAACATGATTTCCACGTCCATTGACATTATAATAAAATTTAACGGTCCCAATATCGATCCTTGTAGGACACATGATCTGACCACACTCGTCTGAGACAGTTTTACCATATTTGTGGGCGTATAAAAAGAGAAATAACCTCATACTAGTAGACAATCGTGTTTTGGCTGATTTTCACAGTAGTAAGACCCTTCAAGCACTCTTCTGTAAGCTGCATAACTACTATATTATAATTAGCCAGTATGGACTTCACTACAAAATGTAATAACATATCAGCTCAACAGAACTAAGATTCCATCATGTCAATAAGTAATGTAGAGCCTTTACATATTCTAAAAACAAATTAAACTTACGTCAGAACCGTAATCCTAACCTAAAATATTCGACGTAGGCCTCGGAAAGAAAAAAGGCTACTTTCCGTATCTCTTTAATACACTTGCAAACCAGAACTACACATGTTGTATACGTTCAAAGGTGTTCTATTGTCCTGATTTAACTGATAATTTCTATTTCACAAAAGGTATTAAACTGAAAGTAAATTTGAACTAAGAGTGACTAAGTTATAAAGTCTCAGTCAGATAAGATGCTAAAAGTTTAAAAGTGATCTAAGAGTAGTTTGAGTTTCAGTTACTTGACAAGAGACAAGTGCAGAGAAAAGTAACTTTACTTTGTCAACACTTAGATGACTAGAAGATCGAATACAATTTCAGCGACAAATGTGAACGAAAAATAAATTTGGTTTCCTTGGATTAACACCAAAGAGATGTAATATGCTTGTTGTTACCGCATTATTTAATTTTATAAAGATTTTGATATGTATTCTGCTTAGACAATGTAGTATCGTGCGAATATTAACAGAGCTACAAATATTCATATCACGACGTCTACAGATTACGAGAAAATGTGAATAAAGTGCGATAATGTGTTAAGCAGAACAATACTGGGGAGTTTTCTGAAACTTTAAATTATTAACTACTTTAACAATATCTGTACATTAATAGAAAGAGACTTTATCATTACTTATCCCCTTTAGTGCCTAATAATATTGATTCTCAGTTATAATTTGTTCCTAATAACCGACAATAGTAACCTTATGGTATATATATGGTATATATATATATATATATATATATATATATATATATATATATACCATATATATATATATGGTATATATATATATACTAATAACAAATAGACACAGTTTCAAAACTGTTCCCATAAAGTCGAAGTGATTTTGACCGATATCACTAGCTTAGTGTTGATTACTTCTATTAATTTACTCGTGCTTTAAAATAGCACTTTTAAGTACTATTAGATTACATAGTCCAGAACACCGCGGTTTTCATGTTAAAATCTTCTTTAAGAACTGTGATTCTTATGTAAAACCTTAAAGGTTGTTTATAACTCACTTTAAAATTGGTCGACATGACCTGTCCCAAATAAAAAAAACATTTCCATAGTGGGTAAGTTTATTTAGACATAAGACCTCTATCCAAAAGAAAATTGGAGGAAGTCTAAAAACTGTTGCACAACAACCTTTTAGACCACGTTTTACCGATAATCTTGAAATAGTTTTTAAGCATTGCAACAATCATGCCAAGTTTTCCATGCTCAGAAAGGATGAAGCTGCCTGACGTCATTATAAGATTATAAACTAGTACGTTTAATGCATGATGAAAAGCCATAGTGACATAGAACAGAGACGGAGCCAAACAGCAGGCTTAATGAACTTCCCCTAACTTTTTAAATAACAGAATAAACTTCCGTGTCCAATGTAGTGTATGATAATAATCTCTATGATGATAATCCTCAAAGCAAAGAAACCCGAGCTTCTCAAGTAATAAGGTATGATTCAACGAATTTAACGCTTGATTAAGTCTAACAAAATGGTGAACTACTAACACTTAACTTCACCCCTTACAGCAAACCAATCTAAAATATTTTAACAAAGGCAGCACATGATCTATTTTATATTTGCACATATCTCGAAATTTGTCTTACAGAATCTTCGGTGTACTGGAAAATATATCTTCGTTCCAGCTGACTTACATTAGAGAGACTCTGCGTCTTTTTTAAGGTACGGATAGTGCTAGTCTTCATTATTTGGGTAAATATTTGAAACTGGAATAGTATATACAAATACTATTTATTTTATGTTTTAAATAACTCGTATTTGTTAATTAGATGTTTTATTGCTCCAATTGTATAAGGACTCGGAGCTTTGATAATATTTATACTTATCTCATCACTACCAACATGCAAATATGTGATTAAATAAAATGACAGTTCCCACGTGGTCAGTGTATCTATAGACACTGGTGAACACAAAATAACTTTGATGTTCGGCTCATTTGCTTGGACTGCAAAGCGATTATAATTTCTTACCAACTACACAAAATTCTCATTTATTTATAAAAAGTACTAATTTATATTACTGACTTCATTTGCGATGTTATCCTCTGTTCTGGAAACAAAATCACCTAGACATATGCATCTACAAAACTCTATAGAATCTGAACAGTAATTGGATAGCTTGTTCGTGAATAATCCATATATAACACTATATTCAATATATTCAGAAACAGAATATTTTGTGAATTATAACTAAATCAGAAATTATATTTTATTCAAATCAACGATGCCTACATCAAAGCAAGTAAGATAAATAGTACACATTAACCCATTTTATTACATTAAAAAGAGATTCAGTGATATTTTATAACAAAATCCCGTAACTACTTTACCCTCATTCATTTTTGTTTCTAAATATAACTAAGCCTAACTCTATCGCCGTTTGCATAGGTTCCATTAGGGTTTTAATAAGATCTGCGCTTTTGCGGAAAACGCCTGCACGGGCACTCATTGTGAGCTGGGTAATAACACTTGCTTACATGAACATTCAATTCTTGGGTATACAATTTTTTAATAGTTTTTGTGCGTAAAGTTACTACGCCAAAGACGCATTACTTAAAGTATTTTCAGTAAGTCAAATTAGTTTTTTTTATTTTAAGCATTATTGCTTTAATGTAACAAAAACCTTCCATTAACAAAAAGATTCTTAAAATGTATTTTAAGTGTTTTGAACATTGCATTTTTTTATAAAAACAAACAACGTAACTACAAACAGTTTTTAAATTACCTAAAGTTGTAACTAAAATATCAATTTCTGGTTCAATCTAACTTATAGAATTAATAACACCTTTCCAAATTAATGTTAATTATGAGAATGTATTAGTATAGAAACTTATTTAAACTTAACCAATTCATGTATATATAATCTCTCAGTATTAAAATATAATGACAGTTCTCGTTGTTGCAATAAACTAAAACGATAACGTGGAACTGATATAGAGCAGCTTGGTAGTTTTGAACAATAAACCCGTACTATAGTGATATATAGCTACAAGTTTCTACATGACCTGCCTGGATGTAGCCTCACCACATCGCTAGCAGTAAGGGTTGCACTGTGTTAGACGGTATTGAATACACCAAAAGAGGATAAGATTTAATTAAGTAAAGTGTTTGGGCTGATGCACTAGACATATAATTACCAGAGGTTCCGAGTATATAGGCAGAGTAAAATGAAAGTGTCGTTGAACAGATTGCCTCATATAAATAGCAGATTAATTCCGCATGCGCTATAACGAACCCTTAGGGCATGCTAGTAAATCATTCCCAGGCTCCAAAAACATTTATATAACAAATCTGGTCTATGTGATTCCGGTTCCTTAGTAGAGTATGATTTGTTGGCCTTATCAAAGAAACACTATGAAGATACAGGTCTAAAAAGTCTTTTTGGGTGAAAAGGTGACAAATTCAGGCCATTGTCATTTACTTCCGATCCAAGGTGTTTCTGGCGCTGTAGTAGCTTTTGCCTTGATTTTTACGTTCAAAAAAGAATTTTCGATAAAAATTGACTACTTCCGTATATTTTAATCTACTTTCGGTATAATGTGTTTCCGGTACCGGTAGCAATTAAATGCATAATACACATGTGTCAAATGAAACCCACTGTCCTAAAGTGGGAGGTTGAAAAATAAAAATATAGTTCTTCGAGGTGTTGCAGCCGCATTTCAACCACCATGCTCCGTCATCTCCAAAGTCTGTCGTTTACTAGGCCACTTCTTGTTAAAATGTTTTTTTTCCAGTGTTCTAACGACAATTTTTAACACGATTGGGTCTCAGAACCATGGCAAGTTAATTACTAACTTGATAAATGTTATAATAAATACTAGTACATAAAATACCATATTTGTATTGTATTTAACACATATATTAGAACACAACTTGAGAAGCATTACAACAACAATGATACACATCAATATGGAGAGGGCTGTGTCTAAGACATATGACACCACTGCAATTAGCAATTAGATAGTTATCGGGATCAAATTCACTTTGTCTCTGCTGCAGTGGGAGTGCAATCCCTTAAATTAAGTTTGGTCTGACAAGCATTACCTTGAACACTGTTTAAAGACTTCAGATTTGCATAATATCAGTCAAATTTTAAATTTAATATTTATCTGTATATTTTTCAAAGTAAGTAATAGTAGGTGAAAACTATACAAGTTATACAATTTAAATTACAATACTCAGGAAGCTTAGAGTATTTTATTGCATATATTTTTTTGGTAGACCAAAAATCGGCCAAAAACTGAACCCAAAATTTAAAACAAGTTTTTATGAAACTCATTACAAATTAACCAGTAGACTAAAAGGTTAATTAATATGTCTTTTTACATATACCTCTTAATCAATTTGTGATCAAAAGCCAACTAGTTGATCATTTATCAATACAATTACCTCAAAATAAGTCTCTTGGTAATACATTTTCTTTCTCTTATCTAGCTATTCTTTAAACTAATGTACAAACCAATATCATTCTTAAAAATATCAAAGGGTTAAATATTACGTACAAATATAAACAAGAATTAAGTCAAAAAGCCCATTTAAAGGTTAGTAGTTAGTATGGCTCACACAATATATTTTTTAAGTCAATACAGCATAATTCTATAAAACTGTTAATTATGGGTTCATGTGGCTGCCACATATAATAGTATAATATAATTATATATTATACTATTATTATATGCCTCCAACAAGACCAAAATTACAAATATTATGTGAATTAATGTGTTATTACTTGTATCTTCTATGTACTATATTTCAATGTTAACGGAGAAACAACGCCATATAATTAAAGCAACGATATTGTTTAAATATTTAAAAATGTTTACACTTAAATAAATATACAATGTGCGTTTTGGGGTTCTGTTGGATCTTTGAAAAAAAATAATATGCAATTAAAAATTGTATTTTCTCTGTGATATAAACTTATTATCATTATTTCTACATAGCAATTGCACGCGGTTTCACACGAAATTCCTTGCTGAATAACAGGAACATCAAGGATGCATGGCGCGTAGCACCTGTCACCGTCAATACTGGACCGAAAATATATTATACAGTAATAAAAATATAATGGTGCTTTTTTATTTCAGATAAATTTAAATACGAACTGTTCATGGCTCTTGCTTTTTATGCTGTAGCATATCAATCTTAAGTATTAAAGTGCTATCTATTTTGTAATCAAATTTGGCTTTGACCAAACATTTGCAAAGCCTATAGCGCGAAGGGCTGTAAAAGTCTCATTTCTGTCTGTTCAGACGTTATCTCAAAAACTAAATAACTTATATACTTGAAATTTTGCATTTCTATATTGACAACGCTCAGTTCGATCATGATGACGATTATGACTCCATGAGATTTAGCTGAGAACATGTTTACATTAGTTTTATGGGTAATCATAACGAAAATAAGAAATCAGTAGAAAAAATCAATGAGAAAACAAACTAAGTTAAATCTTATAACACAATATATTAACACATGTGACCTAACTACTCCAATGCATATCTATTATCTTTTGGTGACTTTGTGCAGATTTTTCTTCATAGAATAAAACGAAAATATAATAAAGTGGACAGTATATTTTACATGAAATCCAAAAATATCCTGTCTGTCTGTCTGTCAATCTTAAGAATTATATGAAGTATACAATTTAAATTTTCCATGCAACCTCGGCGAAGCCTGTTGCGCGACATGTGGTGTAGATAGATTTCCATACATTAATAAATAAACGATGAGCAGAATTATAAAAGGTAACATAAAAAACAGAGTTTTTGTGTTTAATATATGTAAGGCACCTTATCACTATAAATTGTATCGAATTATTTCATATTTTAACTATTTTTTTAATGTTCACGGATGAATAAAAGTATAAATATACTGTACAATATTTACATAATACAATATAAGTCCAATGTGTATTTTAAGATATATATAATTTTATATTTAAAAATAGAATTTTTAACAGTTACATAAGAGAAAGCTAGGCCTCGAATTGTGAACAGCTTCCCAGATTTCGTAAAGATGCATGTAAAGGATTTCGTAACGTACAAACCGACTTCCCTACGTGGACAATGTTTATCTACTGTGGATTTACTATTACTACAGGAGATTTCAGTTACAGTGTATTGTATGTGATTTATTCCTCAGAAAACATGTCTGAACTTATAAATACACTTTTTATGTACACTCGCATTACCTTTAGTCTGAATTTAATAACATAAAACCACTGTAACGGCTTATTCGCAATTTTAACAATGCCTACTTCTACTAAATATGACAACAATCGGTTACTAAACGACACAAACTAGTTGTGTGTATTAGAAAAATATATAACCATATAATAAAAAACCTTAACCCTATTTTAAGTACCAACCGACACAATCTTTCTTTGTCTACATTGTGATAGACATAATTTATTAGATACGGAATCAAAAAGTAATATTTAAGAATTATAAATCAATAACAATTCTACAGACAGTTTTTTCTAGTAACATAGATATGCATGTGACAGCAAGATATTTAAATAATACAAGTATAATTTCAAAAGTAACAGAATGGTACTAATATATTAAACATAACATAAAAGCATCTCTTCTTTGAACATTTAACATTATAGACCTCAAATACATGTATTGATCTGACATTATATTTAATACCCTAAAAATAATGTCAACTCTTAGTTTAGTCTCAAAGAATGAAAATACTTTTCTGATTGTGGATTGAAAAAAATCAGTTAAGCAATTGCTGTAAAATTAATGTGAAAATCCTCATAATAAAAAGTAATAAAACCTCACGTTAGATTTTCCTCATACAAAAATGAAACCGTAAAGTAATCTGGTCTTCAAAACTTAGAAATAGATATACACGTTTTTTGTCAAATATGGGATAATTAGGGTTGGTTGTTCGAAATAATCTAAATGCAAATAGTCCAGAATTGTTCAGCCATTGTAGTGAGTGATGATGAGTACTCCCCTAGTAGACGGCTGAGTTCATGCAATATGTACGACCGTTTCGTAATGTTTCACCAGAACTTCATTAATGTCTTATGAAAACACAAAACTTCTTTTCTTGGAAATTATTTTTGCATTAATATAATTGTTTTATAATTTTTAAATATAAATTGAACTGCAAATGAAGTTACAAAGAGTATTTTCTACAAAGACAAAACTTGCACTGAGGACTTTATGTATTTATTTTTATATTTCAGTACAACTTCTCTAAATTTTAAATTTTAGAACAAAAACCTTTACATAGAAGAATATTAATATTCAGTAAAAGAAGTTTTAAGCGAATTTTAATTTAAAATTCTCATGCATGATAGTAAAAAAATGCGAAAAAGAATTAGTTAATTTTATTTTTATCAAGTATGAAGAGCGAAATTATGTGTTTTTTTTTTTTTTTTAAGGAGAGATGTTTCTTTTGTAAGTCTATGAACCATAATATAACTGACAAATAAAGACTTTGAAGGACATATATCTCAACCCACTCTATGGACCTGGGTAATTTTCCTTCTCGTGAACTCATGACTGAACACATTGTTCCATCGTATAATGGAACGCATCTATAGATCTTACGCCAACATATCAAAACAGTTCACGTTTTACAGTACAGTCACTATTGTCAGAGACGACAAAAGCAAAACATTTATACAGCTATAATAGAATAGCAAGTAATTATATATATATATATATATATATATATATATATATATATATATATATATATATACATATTACATCGTTGGAAATATTCAATCAAAAGAAATTGGAAATAAATTAGAGGTTCTCGCAGGTAAAAACCGTTTCGCTGTCCAACTTTAAGGCCCATTGCTTTTTAATCTTAAATCTAAAATGGACAAGTAGGTTTGAATATCTTTCAGTGGAGATCTTTCACTTATCTAAGGAGTGTTTAGTATGTCACTTAAAAACAATGTATCCATGGTTTTCATATTTGTCAGAATGAAATTGCGTGGAAAACCAAGTTTAGTTAAAAATGAAAATGAAACGATCTTTTACATTTATTATGTTTTCCAAACAAGTGATTAGCTTTAAAATATTCACTATAATTAAAAACCTCTGAAAATTAAATAAAAAAATAAATATGCAATAAATATATGGAAAATAGAAATTTATGTTAAATGTATATTATAGCAATAGTTACATAGTTGTAATATTTTTTAATTTTATCGTTATAATAATATGTGTACAATAAAATAAAACTTCGCTGAGCATTTATTAGAAAAATTTTATAAACAATTAGAAATTTTTATATTTAAATCATAAAAATTATCTTAGACGTCCTCAACGACTCTTAATATAAATCTAGAAACAAGAGAAACCCAATTTAAAAAATTAGTACATTAAATTCAAATATACCATCAAAACTACAACTGTATCACTATTACACAAATCTCATTTAAGTTTGGATATTACATACGTGCATATTTGCATTTTTGTTAATTTTTTGAGGTTATTATTTGTACACCAATGATGGCTCGATGCCGAAATCGTGTATTAATATATTATAACAAATATTAAAGAGTTTTAATTTCATAATAATAACAATTATATCTATATATATATAAAGAAAGTCGTGTTAGTTACACTATTTATAAGTCAAGAACGGCTGATCCGATTTGGCTGAAAATTGGTAGGGAGGTAGCTAAGAACTGGGATAAACACATAGGATACTTTTTATCCCGTTCCCGATTCAGGATTTCCGCCCCACTGGTCTCTAAAAGTTACGGAAATACCCGTAAGAAATGCATTACAAGCAAACATATGTTATTAAGTGAAAGGGCCTGTTCAAATTGAATCAGCTGTTCTTTGTAAACATATATAATGCAACAAAAGAAATATATGTTTATATCATTTAATTACTATTTTAAATTTTCTTTACATTTATGTAGTTTTAAAGCATAGAGTAAGCTTAAGAGAAAACACAATTTTGTTTCAACTGTTTCTGCAATCACTGTTAAGCATAGACTTTACTATCCAGATAATACAAATCAAATTTTAATTTTTTACAATTCTACAATTCAAAGCAGTTATCTCTGCATCTCCAAGTCAGATACGTACATTATTTGCTATCATCATTTCGACATGCTTTCCATCGAACCCATCTAACCTGTGGCACAAATACAAGGATAATATGGCAGAAGATATTTTACATCAAATTCGTGTCAGTTCAATAAATTCCGATCTTAAAATGAATGAGGATATACATAATCGGGCCTTACTCTTGATCGAAGACATGAGTTATCTCATGTGTGGTAGTTTATTAGTCAGGTTAGGAATGCCAGCGCCAAAATCGTAAAATTAATGACGCATTTAATCGAGAATTGGAATGGGAACGTGAATATGATCACCAGGAATTAGATTTAGTAGTTCAAACAAATGTTGCCCCTGATGAACCCCCAACAAAAGGAAGTTTATGATACATTAATGAAGGGCAATTGATGATTGAAACGGTGGTTTATATTTACATGGTGGAACTGGTAAGACATTCCTCATGTCAGTAGTTTTAGCCACTGTTCGTGCAAGATCCAACATTGCGGTTGCAGTTGCTTCTTCTGGAATAGCAGCCACATTGCTAGAAAGATGTCATACGGCACATTCTGCATTAAAATTGCCCGTTAAATCTTCAATATATTGAAGAACCAAACGTGCAACATTACAAAGCGCTCCGCTATGGCGAAAGTTTTATCAGAATCGAAGATCATCATCTGGGACGAATGCACAATAGCGCATAAACGTGCATTGGAAGCAGTAACCTAACATTGCAAGATCTACGTAATGACTAAAAATGTTTTGGAGGCGCAACTATTTTACTGTCTGGCGATTTCCGCCAAACATTGCCAGTAATTCCCAGATCCACTGCTGCCGACAAAATAAACGCTTGCCTCAAATCATCGAATCTATAGCGCTATGTTAGGAAACTTCAGCTGACATCAAACATGAGAGTTGCATTGCTGAACGATACATCTGCTGAAGATTTTCTCTGAGTAATTGTTGACTATCGGTAATGGTCGAGTACCTGTCGACGAATCGAGCGGATTGATTTCATTTCCTCGGAATATCTGTAACTTTGTCTCATCGAAAGACGAACTCATCAACAAATTATTCCCAAACATCATTACTAACCTAAAAAAATAATGAATGGTTGAGTGAGCGAGCAATTTTGGCAGCTAAGAATAAAGATGTAGATGACTTAAACTACATAATTCAGAAAGAGATCATTGGTACAATGCATTCTTTCAAATCTGTTGACTGTGTAACAAAATGAAGATGATGCCACCAACTATCCAATTGAATGTTTAAACTCCTTGGATGTACCTGGCACAATTTACAACTAAATATTGGTTCTGTAGAATTCATGCTTCTAAACTTATACCAACCCAAAACTGTGTGCAACGGAACAAGTTTGGTGGTAAGTAAATTGATGAACAATTTGATTTACACCATAATACTCAAAGGTGAGGAAATTCTCATTCCGAGGATCCCGATGCCACACCCGACATGCCATTTGAGTTTTAAAACGGTTTCAATTTCCGATCCGTCATGACTGTAAATAATTCACAAGGCCTAATCGTTGAAAGTTTGTGGTCTTAATCTCAAACATCCATGTTTTTTCCCATGGCCAATTAAATGTGGCATGTCCACGGGTCGGAAGACCATCCGCGTTATTTGTTTTTCGCGCCTAAATAAAAAAAACAAAAAAATGTAGTTTATCACAAGGTGCTACAATAAATGGCAAATAAAGAATCATTGAATAATTATATTTTTTATTTTATAATTATCCTAAATTTAAAAAGTAAAAAAATGTGATCATGTGATATTGCCTTTAAGGCGGGGACAAAGTTTCGCCGGGTCAGCTAGTATATATATATATATATATATATATATATATATATATATATATATATATATATATATATAAAACCCTTCTTTGTGGAATTAATAGTGTTATAATATAAATTTATATATTGATTATTATATATCACTTTTTATGTCTAAATTTTATTATTGAACTTATTATACTTGGATCCTTTCTTATATTTTCATGAATAAAAATACAAAACCCACGTTTTTATTTTGTTATATTAAAAATATTTAAAACCGATTATGACAATTTCTAAATCTAATCAAGGAATTATTATTACAACCACTTTTATATCAAGAAGAAAACTCAGAATGTTTTCAGAACGTGTATCACAGTTTAATTTAATGGTATTATGTCAAAATCGTATAAAACCTTAGATTAATTACTTAATTGAAATCTACTTACTTTAAGAACAATTAGTTAAATTTTCAGTGAAGCATTTTCTCTTACCTGAAACAAAATACAACATTTTCAGCACGAAGACAGTTGTGAAACAGTTCATTGAACTAAGATTTTGGAATTTTTTAAATTACAGAAGTAGTTGAATAATATCTAACTATTTAGGTGTTATGTTATTTACGTAAATATCTTATGTCCTTTATACTAAAAACATTTATACCTTATGTATTTTTTATAATTAATTATATCGTATACTAAGTGATAAACACTTATTACTTGTCAGCACAATTGTCAGCTTTTCACAAACGATCTAAATTTCGGTACGGTTGAAAATTCACAGTTATTGAAGCAATAAACAAGAACATTATGAAGGAAGACTTTGGAAAGAACTCCCTCTGAATAGATTTAGTATTTCGGAAATCTTGTTGGATATCTTAGGAGATTTGTTCTGTGGTAAAGTAAACATTTTCAATTCAAATATTTGTATTACATAAGGGTCACTGTTTTCATTGTGTAGCAAAAGTTAAACAGTTGTTAGTAGATACTACAGTAGACACCGATCTATAACTTTATAAAAACAATAATTATAAATTTTTAACTATGGTTTTTGGGTATAGTTCTTAGTTTTTGGTATTCTTTATGTACGAATGCATATGTTTTTTATGAATATATTTAAATATATATATAAAATTTCAACAAACATTAAATCACAAAGAGTACTTGCTCGGCCGGGACTCGAACCCGGAATTTTCACTTGCCGGGTGAACGTGCTACCATTATACCACAGAGCCCTTACTTTTTACGATTTAATTATTTTTTATTTGTCACATATGCGTTTTAGTAACCAAACTAGCATATGATCGGAAGACCAAATACCTGTTTATATATTGATGAAAATATTAATAATGTCTATTCAAAACATTTACAATACGCATTCAAGCCGGCTCGGTAACCATTTTAAAATGTGACTTATAATAACTTAAAACTCTAGTATATTACAAACATTTAACAAGAATAACATTTTTATTAGAACACTGTTATGGTTTTTATATTTAAACATTTTATATACAAAACAAAAATAGTTTTTTTTCTTTTTAGTAAATCAAGTTAATAATAACAAATATTTATACGTTAGTCAATGTATACGTGTTCCGTAGTTAGTCGAGCCAGTTATCAGCTCACCACTTAATTATTTAGGTAAAAAAAATTTAGTTTAACTGTGATTTGAAGGTAGAAATAATACCTACATTTGTAGGTTGTATTACTTGAGCAAGCGTATTATTTAGCAGATAAAATTATTTATTAATAATTATTATTCAGATTATATAATTATTATTCAATACTGTGCCTTACTATTTATTAGAAATGTAACTTAATTTAAAATCAAAGACAAATGAGATGTCGTAGATGAAAGGTATCAAAATTCTCCAATAAAAAAATAAAATATCTAATTATGGTAATTAGAATAAAGATGTTTGTGTCGTAAACTTCTCTCGTAATTTTAGTGAAATAGCAGAACAATTATTGAAGAGCCATTAGCGATATTGGTTGTTTATTGATTCTTCTAGTACTCTAAACGTTAGTGAATACATGAAACATAGGGCAGAGTAATCCAGATTTTTGGTATTGTATGTTGTGTAACAATTTCAGTCGTAATTTCAGCGAAGTAACAGACCTATTATTGGAGACCCATTAGTGATATTTGTTGTTTATT
This sequence comes from Homalodisca vitripennis, assembly GCF_021130785.1. Lineage (NCBI taxonomy): Eukaryota > Metazoa > Arthropoda > Insecta > Hemiptera > Cicadellidae > Homalodisca > Homalodisca vitripennis. The sequence goes on from NC_060208.1 coordinate 116,225,728, forward strand.
GATTATCTTGAGTACTCTTAGGAGTTTGGTGAATACATGAAATATTGGACAGAGTAATCCAGTTTCTTGTTATTGGATGTTGTGCGACAGGTTCAGTCGTAATTTCAGCGAAGTAACAGAGCTATTAATGGAGACCCATTAGTGATATTTGTTGTTATTGATTATCTTGAGTACTCTAGGAGTTTGGTGTATACATTAAATATTGGACCGAGTAATCCAGTTTCTTGTTATTGGATGTTGTGCGACAGGTTCAATCGTAATTTCAACGAAGTAACAGAGCTATTATTGAAGACCCATTAGTGATATTTGTTGTTTATTGATTCTCTTGAGTACTCTTAATGTTGGTGAATACATGAAATATTGGACAGAGTAAACCAGTTTCTTGTTATTGGATGTTGTGCGACAGATTCAGTCGTAATTTCAGCGAAGTAACAGAGCTATTATTGGAGACCCATTAGTGATATTTGTTGTTTATTGATTATCTTGAGTACTCTAGGAGTTTGGTAAATACATTAAATATTGGACAGAGTAATCCAGTTTCTTGTTATTGGATGTTGTGCGACAGGTTCAGTCGTAATTTCAACGAAGTAACAGAGCTATTATTGAAGACCCATTAGTGATATTTGTTGTTTATTGATTATCTTGAGTACTCTTAATGTTGGTGAATACATTAAATATTGGACAGAGTAAACCATTTTCTTGTTATTGGATGTTGTGCGACAGTTTCAGTCGTAATTTCAGCGAAGTAACAGAGCTATTATTGAAGACCCATTAGTTATATTTGTTGTTTATTGATTCTCTTGAGTACTCTAGGAGTTTGGTGAATACATGAAATATTGGACCGAGTAAACCAGTTTTTAGTTATTGGATGTTGTGCGACAGTTTCAGTCGTAATTTCAGCGAAGTAACAGAGCTATTATTGAAGACCCATTAGTTATATTTGTTGTTTATTGATTCTCTTGAGTACTCTTAATGTTGGTGAATACATGAAATATAGGACCAGAGTAAACCAGTTTCTTAGTTATTGGATGTTGTGCGACAGTTTCAGTCGTAATTTCAGCGAAGTAACAGAGCTATTATTGGAGACCCATTAGTGATATTTGTTGTTTATTGATTCTTCTTGAGTACTCTTAATGTTTAGAGAATACATGAAATATTAGACAGAGTAAACCAGTTTCTTGCTATTGGATGTTGTGCGACAGTTTCAGTCGTAATTTCAGCGAAGTAACAGAGCTATTATTGGAGACCCATTAGTGATATTTGTTGTTTATTGATTATCTTGAGTACTCTAGGAGTTTGGTGAATACATTAAATATTGGACCGAGTAATCCAATTTCTTGTTATTGGATGTTGTGCGACAGTTTCAGTTGTAATTTCAGCGATGTAACAGAGCTATTATTGGAGACCCATTAGTGATATTTGTTGTTTATTGATTCTCTTGAGTACTCTTAATGTTGGTGAATACATGAAATATTGGGCCGAATATCCGAGTTTCTTGTTATTGGATATTGTGCGACAGATTCAGTCATAATTTTACTTAAGTGGTATTACTATTGGAGGACCATTAGCAATCTTTACAGTCTCATCATTTTCTAAATTCCAAAAGCAATACGTATCCTTGAACAATTAAGTATATTTATAATTTTGTAAATATACTTTATTATTATAACAGTCTTTTGCTTCACGATTTTATTAATGATTATGTATTAACGATAGCTAAATTTGCAGGTTAATTAAGTCAAGACATCAACATTGGTTTACTTGTTAAATTATGAATACACTCTCAGCACTGAAACTATGCATATATAAACTAGCAGTTACCCGCGGCATCAAATGCAATTTCCTGTAGAAAACACTAACCCCATGGATATATTACTTTTAAAGAATTAATGTTACTTTCAAGTCTCCACTCAAAGACATTCCAAACTTTTGATTCATTTTATGTTTAAAATTAAAGAGCAGTGTTTAGGGGCCATAGAGTTGGAGAGTAAAATAACTTTAGTTTCTTTCCAATATTCCACGATATTTGTTTCAATAGACCCAACGATTTCAAAAACAATTGAACTATTGTAGGCGGAGTGAAGGAATCCTAATTTCGAAGTCCTTAGGTTTTCAGTAACAAATTATGTAGTTATAGCAACTTAAGTAGGCATATTTTAAGAATTTTAAGAATTAATGTTACTATCAAGCTTACTTTATGCTTTCAAGGCTATGAATGTAAACAAATATAAATTGGTGCTAAAAACAGATAAACATATGGTTGTGCTGTTACATTACAATGTTTACACACAACAATTTTAACATAGAACTACATTTAACAAGCTATTTTAAATAATACCATTTGGTTCCTGCAATGCAATTCTTATGGGAATATTCGAAACATTAGCGGCCAATGGATAGAGTGAAAAATCGTTCTTTATTGCGCCTCGAGGACATAGGATGTACCAAATTTCATATCTCTATTTTTCAGGGTTTTGCTTTGGCGTTGATCAATCAGTTAATCAGGACATCTCCATATGCACTAACAGGAAAATACAGCTGTTCACATTAATTGGTGCTTAAGTGGAGTATGAATTGTTATAAATATTTATTTAAAACATATTTTAATCTATTAATTTTTATTCTTCGGTATTTTTAATCCCAAAACTATTCGTAACTTTATATACTAATAAATAGGCCACAATTATGAACGCATTGTGACGATACATTCTCAAAAATGTATATAAAAACAAAAATTACAAAAAATAGGACAAGAAATAACTAAGAATAACCCATAACCGGTTGTGGCATCAAAGCCGTTTTATGTACAACTGCTATAGATGGCTTTTTCAAATGTGTTTGACAAGTTCACACGCAGCTTCAGATGTTTCCAGACGATTTTAAATCATATTTTAAACTACGGTTTTGTGAACCGTGTAAACATCGGAGATCTTTTAATCAAATCCTCCATATTTTGAAGCATTAAACGTGGTCACTGATTCCAACCACACCAGCTATTAGTGTCTTAAAATTAAAAATCGACTTTCGTTTCTTAGCAACATCCTATTTTTTAAACTGTCATAAAAACTGGGTTTTTTGGTTTAAATTTATTAGTTTTATTGGTGTGATGTATCCAGTTTTTCTTTTTAATCAGGGAAGTATGAAAATATAACCCCACAGTGAGTGTGCATGTCACCAACAACTTATTTAAGACTTTCAAACTTAGTAACTTTTCCTGGCTATTGTTAATTTCGTGCTGATTTTGTCTTTAATTCCACATTAAGTTCTATTATTAATTAATTTCTTCATTATTCAGAAATATTTGGTTTCATATTTACATTGCAATATTTTATTGCATATACACGTACAGCCAATGAAAATTTAACGAGTATATCCACTGGCAACGTCAGCCAGATGTTATATATAGGGCCGAGCCGTAAATTTACACTTGTAATCAGAAGTGTGAGTCTAATAACTGACCATGATAAATGGCGGAGAAGGTGGCAGTTCTATACCATCAGCACTTTAATAAGTAACAACAGCTCCAAGCTTGAATACAGCACTTATAAAACTTAAGATTATATTAAAGTTTGAGAGTTTAAATCTTTTTAAATTTTACTGATGAGATGTTCGAGGTAGAGTTGTAACAACTTTAATAAATGTCCCGTCATTACTGGACCAAACATCCCCAATGGTTTATTAGGTTGAAATATAATATTAAAATGAAAAAATTTTAAGTAGTCTTATTTAATTTAGTTTCTATCTGTCTATATATGTTTTTATGCAAACAAAATCATTCTAACATTGTAATATTATAAATGCGGAAGAGCATTTGTTCGTTTGTTTTGCTTTCACACATAAACTATTCAACCAATTGTACTGGAATTTTACATGTACATTCTTACGGTGCCTGGGATGAATATAAGAATATGTTATTTTATTGTAGAAGGTGAGAAAAAATTCATTTTAAAAATCAGCTTTATTCAGCACAATAATCTATTTTCCTGTTAATATGTTTTATTGTAAATAATATTACGTGATAAGGCGGTGCAGTTAACTGAATATCGTGCCACGTTGCATCATAAAGACAGAGGACTCTGTCACTTCAGAACTGGGGCAGGCGGCGAGCCAGGTGGAAAATTGTAGCCGCGGAAAGTGCCAGATGTTCCTCTTGACAATAAGTACTTGGCATCAAATCTTTAATGGCTATCTTGAATTGCTGATAAACGTATTCTTAATCTCTTAAATAAAGAATTGAAGATCCTAAATAGTTGTTAATTGGACTTTCTATTTGGTAACAAACTCCAAAACATATAGATTATAATTTCGTTCAATCATTATTATGAAATAAGAAAACAACAACAACAAAAACGTGGAGTGTACCACGTAAAAAATTATAATGTGAATTTATCTAATCGTGGAAGTGTATAATTCCATTAAAGCAAAGGCTTCGTACACAATTAAAGTCCCTTGTTAATAACCTTTCCATTATTACCATTCAGGTTTTTGTTACAGCATCAATTACATCATCTCACGTATGATTTGTGGTCTGTTATAATTAATTAGATAACGATTAGATTGGTAAAGCCTCGTTGAGCCTATATTAATTAGACATCATGGACTTCAAACAGAGCTACAGGAATTCACAGGATGCTCAGTTGCCAGTATGTCCCCTGACGTAACCATCAAGTCAATCATAGTCAATCCTGAGGTTAGGCTACTTGGTCTCAAATGGACTGACGTCAGCCAAAATCTTGTATTACGAGACATTTTTCAAAACCTTATCTTTTACGTCTAGAAGTTTCAAAGTACTCTGAGATCTTTATTGTTCATTTCTCTATACTAATCTCGGCTTTGATATATATACTCTCTCTCGGTCATATCAAAATTTCAGATTTATATATACTGTATTGTTACATGATACATTTTACACATTTGCTTTATTGCATATTTAATTTAAGATAAATATATTTAAAGTTTATTTTTAAATAAATTTTGATCTTTAACATTAATAATACACCACTTTTAATATATCATTATTATAGATATATATATAATATACAAGAATCGTGGTATTTAATATTATACTGTGTTATTATATTGAATTAATTTGTTCAATATTCTTAGTAATAGACATATATTTAGGACAATACAATACGGAGGTTTCTGATGATATAATATAGTAATATAACGAATTACCAATGAAATTTAGTTCTAAAAGGTAAGAAATTTGTAAAGATTTGCAGAGGTGATAATATTGAGCGATGAAGAAGAAAACTGTGACTGGCCTGAAGCCAAAAGGCCGACCTTGCCAATACAAACTGTTACATTATCTTATACTCATGAATAAAATAACAGAAAATCCCTCCTTAAGCCCTCCCAGTGAATTATAAATTCCAATGGTTTATACCACTGAATGAACGGCCGTAATAAAATATAACAATCTCATGTACTATTCGGATCGAGTGGGTCATACATTTGGTTCGCAAATTACATTACTGTATTCAAACAAGCACTTCGTTTATTTGTGCTCTGTTTCTCTAATTTTCATATAAGTTTTGTGTTAACATAAAAAAGTATTAATATTATTGATGTTATACATAAGGTTTACAGAATATGCCAAAATATAAGTGTGTTGTTCTTCATATACCTATGGTAATATGGACAAATCTTACAAAAATTTAAATAATTAACTGATTTTTATTTTCCATTCATACTAAATAATTAAGTTTTTAAAATTATTAATGAAATTTATATCGTGTTCCTTCACAATCCTTCCATTTTCAAAAACAAATTTCAAAACTATAGATTAGATTTTTGCATGAAACTTTAGTGAATCCTGTGTCGCTACACGTGGTCTGGCACTAATGCCTTGTTAAAGAAGGAATAAAGCAACAATTTAAATATTTTTGGAACGCACTGAGGTTTTAAAAATGAGATGAATTGAGGGAATACTTATGGTTTTGAAAGTTGACTTAATGTACTTTCCTATTGTATTTCAGAATTAGCGTATTAATATGTAGATAATCATTATTTATTCAGGCATATTATTGTTAATAATTTGAATTTAATATCAAAATTACGTTTTTAAAAATTGACGAGATGCTACAAGCTGGCCAATTAGATGTTCTTTTATGAATTGAACTTTTCATATTGGTATGATACAGTCAGAACGAAAAGACAACGAATGCGCAAGTCAACACAAATGGTGCAAAAAAAATGGTGCCAATAAATTTAGCAAATTAGTAAAGTAATATTTTGTATATGATAGAAAGAGTTTCCAGACAATGTGTACGCTGTGTTGTAAATGTTTTTGAAGCTAACAAATAATGTAAAATTTGTACAATCTAAAAGTGTTCTGAGGAAATCATGTTTTGAAACATATAGGTCCCAAGGTTTTACTAAGCAGTAAATTTGAAACTTCACGTCTTCCAGATCGTCGCCTCGGGGTCAAAGGGTTAAGAGTTACGATCAAAACAACTTTGAATCTGCACTGTATATAACATGTGCATATATTAGTCTTAGGAATAGCTGTGCTGTTTCCTACAATCTGGCCTTATGTATTTACAATGCATGTAATATTTTAGTTTATGGAAGGCTGGAGATGGTAAGGTTTCATTAAGGAATTATCACGTTTCCTATACGTCCGTATTCCTTTTCTAATCTAGATGTAGAAGTATTTTAGAGATGTCTTGTGACAATGGAAAGACAATGTGACCTAGGATTACTTTCAGATTTACAATTAGCATTTTTAATCAAATAAACTATCAGGCCTACCTATGTGACACGGATACTATGTTAAACTGTACATCCCTTGGATTTTCTGCCCACTGGATTCAGCGACATTTCCTAAGGACCATTTAACAATAGGAATGGATAGAGTATGGAATATAAATATCATCCTGCATATCACGAATATCATATTCACACACTACTTGACTTCCATCTTCCAAGAAAAAATTTAGTAACTAAATCAAGTACAATGTATCATCATAGACAGTCAGTAGTTGAAAAAGCTAAACAGTGTTTCAATGTAATAGAGTATTATATAACAACGGTTGTATAAGTGAGAAGGAATGCATTTCTTTTTAGTTAATGCTGTGTTAGACTTTTAAATTTATATTTTTGATCACCTGAAGAACAAGACTGGTTCCTATAATAATTACGCAGTATTTAATTTTGTACCATTAAGGCATATGTACAAAAATGTGTTACTATTTCAAATTAGTCCCGCCAATAATAAACTCTAAACAAAGAATTAATCAAATTATTTTAAAAAAAATCATTAAAATTCTTTTTTTTTCAAATCAAAAGAGTTCTGAAAAAATGATTATAGGCTAGGTATATTGAATAAGATGTTACACATTATATGAATTTCAAAGTCTGATCACATAAAGGCAGAAATTACAGGACATATTTAATTTTTCATTATTTCGAAACTGCATCCCTAGACTGTGTAAAACTTTGTCTTAATTCAACTTGGTTCGGGGTATTGCATTCAATACTCTTCAGTTTTATTAGATCATAAGAATCTAATATAGTTATCTCAAATCGTATAACTACTTATGATGTTGAGCTGTAGTTACCGGCTATTCAGTTTACCAGAGTTGTACTAAAAAAATACACAATGAATTTTGGTTGAGAAACAAAATAAGCAGCTTCGATAGCACATCACTATATTTTTAAACAAACCATAACATTTTAATCACATCTGTGGCTATTGGCCTCACTGTCGCATAACAGATACCTATACAGAACTAATCTTGAGGTCTGTAGAATGGAATTTTGATGTTGGCGCCAAAGAGTATATTGTGGTAATGTATAGAAACCAATGATAATGGTGAAGCCCGCGTTCGTATTCACACAAATCACGCAAATAAAGATTTAGTGATTGAATAAACTCACTCACTAAAAAGTTTATAAAAAAAGTTATAAAAAAGATTATAGATCTCAAAAAGTGGTAGTACATGTATGATAGTCCAGATTTTCATGGTGTTAAATTCTAGCAATCAAATACATCTTAATATCAAATTATTCACAACTTTTCAATGCAATAGTAAATGTTAAATATAGCGCACCTCTCTCTTACTTGGTTATTTTTTTGCTATCTACGTTAGCAATAGTGTTTAGCGTTAAATAACAATATCTTTACTATTGAAGTTAAGATTTACAACTGCTTACTAAAAATATACAGGGTGAATATAAAGTCAGGACATCCCTCCAATTTTTTCTTTAGGTAATATAAGGAGATATACTTTGGGTAGTGGTGGAATATGGAAAGGAAGTTTCATTTTATGATATTGAACATTTTCTGTGTCCCCCAAAAATGTGAAATTTTGGGGGCAACCCAAAAATTTCAAATGTAAACCCCTATCAAGTGACCCCTCATTTTAAAGAGCATGAAAAAAATTAAATATTGGAGAAAACCAGAGATTTGCGTAATCCGAAATAATAGCCAGTATTACCAGAATAATTTTAATAACTCACCACGTCACGAAGTCAAATCAAATGTTCAAACTGAAGCCCTCCTACTATTTAGCAGTGAGACAAGCGTAGGGTGAATGCCTCTCTGACGTTTTGGAAAGTCTAAGATGGTATTTGGTTGCAAGAATCAATAATCCTGTTTCTTAAATCTTCAAGGTTTGCTACTGGTGTTTTGTAAATTATGGATTTTATGTGACCCCATAGAAAAAAGTCCATGGGTAAGGTCCGGAGGCCGTACAGGCCATTCTATTACACCACGCCTACCAATCCACTAACCACGTAGCTGAGTTCCCAGGAAATGTCGTACAGCACGATGATAATGTGGTGGGGCACCGTCTTGCTGGAAATGAACGATTTCTTCTTCAAATTCACGTTGATTCTCCCTAATAACAGTATTTATTGCAGAAAAAATTGATTCTAGTAACATTTCCAAATACAGTTGACCATTGAGATTCCCATTAATAAAAAATGGTCCTATAATGTGATTCCCAAAAATCCCGGCCCACACATTAACTTTATCTGGGTACTGGGTGCGAGATTCACGAAAAACATGGGGATTTTCTGTGTCCCAGTACCTGCAGCTGTGTTTGTTCACATCTCCATTGACGAAAAAATTGCATTCATCACTAAACACAACGTTTCAAACAAACAATGGATGAGCAGAAGGCAGAAATTAGTGCTTCCATTTCTTCACAAAATTGTAAATGACAGTCTGGATCGTCTTAGTTTAACTCATGGGTAAGCTTAATTTTATAAGCGTGAATTTTTTTTTCAGTAACTTTACCACGGACATTTGGAAAACGTCACAAAGATTTTCTACTACTCTGGTGGACTGCTGCGGATCTTCAACAAATTGTGCAACAATTTCAAACTGTTTGTCACCGCCTGAAGGAGGCCGACCTGAGCGTGGGGCATCTTTGATGGAACCAAATTCTCGCAACTTATTTATTAAAGTCTTAAGTATTTCCTTGTCACAGGTTTATCAGGATGTGCCAAATTAAACCGCCTTTCTGCCACATGATAATTTTCATTCGAAGCCCCGAAAGTAAATATGATTTCTACTTTATCTTCGTGAGTACGTGTCATTTTTACTCGTAATCAGTATTAATTAGATAATATTATTTAAAACTTACAATGCGAAAGTGCATCTATATAAATTATTGTAATAACACTAAAACACATAAAAACTTCTCAAAATACTTCACGGAACAGTAACCACACAATACCATTGGATAATAATGATCCACTAAGATAATAACTACTGTCAAAGTATGACCTGTTCTCACAAGATTGAAACAAAGAATGGACTAGTTTGTACTAACTGTACTTCGAACCGGGAAAGCCCAGTCACTCATTGTCAGTGAATAGAAACTCCTTATCAGTTTACTTTCTAACATTGGATTCTTCGTCCATTGCATGCCTCACTCATTCAGAACACAAACAACCAATAAACCTGTTTCCACGCAGACGGAAACTGTACGCAAACAGAATAAATTTAGGTGTAAAGACTTAATTACAATTTTTAATGGCTATTTTGTTGGAAAAGAGATAGCGATCTCTGGTTTTCAGCACTATTTAAGTTTTTTCATGCTCTTTAAAATGAGGGGTCACTTGATAGGGGTTTATATTTGAAATTTTTGGTTGCCCCGAAAATATTGCATTTTTGGAGGACACAAAAAATTTTCAATATCATAAAATTAAACTTCCTTTCCATATTCCACCACTACCCAAAGGATATCTCCTTATATTACCTATTGAAAAAAGTAGAGGGGGGTCCTGACTTTATATTCGCCCTGTATACAGATTAAAACTAGATAACGATGATTTAAAAATCAAATAATTAAGTAAAATAAAACACAATTCCTGTTAGAGGAAGGGATATTTCTAATTTAACACAGTAGTTGAAAAGGAATGAACATTGTTTTGTAGACTAATAAGGTAAAGAATCCTATCGTTGTTCTCAGCAGACATCTAGTTTCACCTTAATCCTCGAATACAAATTGGTAATTCTTCTACGAAAATTGAAACCGTTATCATTCCTTCTTCTGTTTAATTAGATACTTACCTGTAAATAATTAAATCGTTTATTTTTTACTTGGGCTTAGAGATTTGCGAATAAATAACTCTTGGTAATTACTTTAATAAACTAATCTGTGATAAAAATGTCGCCGTCCCTAATGTTTGATGCATGAAGGGAGCCATTATTATAGACTTTATTCGGAAACTTTTTAGACTAGCTAATGTTAATACATTTAACATTATTATACTATAGTGCCATATAATCCTACAGTGTTGCTCACAATTAGGTAGAACTTTAGCATTGGTTTGTTTCCTTATGATATTTTTATTATGATAATAGCAGATAGGAGCATATAGTTTTGTAGTTTTCACATTATATAATAGCCTTAACAAAATGCTATCAGAATGTAAAAGATTTATGTAAACTAATAATTAATGTCAATATTGTATAATTACTTGTAACCATACTTTAACAATTAATGAAAGCGTTGATTTAAGCATCTATGCCCTAATTTTACAAAGAAACCCGTTCTTTACATGATACAATTTTATTTTTTGGTACATTTACCAAATAAGAAACTTATTAAATTTTCTTAGTAGAAGGATGTAAAATCTTATATAATTATGTGACACACTATATACCTGCAGTTTAGTAAAAGAATTGGTTGAATCGGGGCCCAGGCTTGATACGAATGGTCTTGACCTCTATGAGAATTTGAATCTCTACCTTCACGCCATCTTCCCAAAATTTAGCTAATTATGTTTCAAACTAACAGCTCTTAAGATTTATGAACTTCTACAACTAAGATTAATTAGTTTGTCATCCTCAAACGCCACATCAATGTGGTGAAATTGAACGGACTCATAGACTCATAAATGAAAAGATCAGGGACAAAGAAATTTCACTTTTGCCATCTATTCATTGTTGCTAGTTATTAGTGATTTTGCGATGGTAGAATGAAGTGTGCTACGAGATTGACATCAGTCTATATTGAATTTATTCTGAAATTTGTTTAATCCGGCAGGATTTTCCCAAAGGAATTTCTAAGCAGAAATTGATAAGTGAATATAGTATAAGTAGTCCTAAATGTTATACAGTGACTGATGGCTATGCACAACTGTGGGTCGAACTTTCAGCAGTCGTCTAGAAAACGGAATAGACAATTGGTAAAACAAATTTGTAAGCCAGAAAAGTTAGTAAAACGAGTAAATTATGGATAAAGTATAATTATGCCTCAACCTGCAAGACACAATTGTTTGTCTAAACATTTAGCAGTAACCTAGAAGTAAGAAAGTTATTGGTAAAGGAAAGTGTCTAAGCTAGATGGATAAGGGGATGAGTTCTCCTAAACCTTGGCCAATGATTGATAGCGAAACATGATTGAGGTTGAACTTTCTAGTACACTCTTCCTTACTCACAAATTTGTATTAGTTATATTTGGAAAACAACATTTAGCTCGCAGCAATTAGTTCAGACGCATTGATGTCGGTGTGGTGTATAAACATAATGATTTCTTATTTCATATACTTCATAAACTCTGTTTTATTATTTTTTTTTTACCTTTCCGAACATTTTCTATATTTTCAGTTCATTTTTTATCACTGGTCAAATAATCTTAGAGTACAGTAAACATTAACAGATATGAACTATATAATCTAGTAGTGTTACGATTAATAATACAACTTTCATGTTTGTTCAAGTTTAAAGGTGATTTTTATCATTTTGATCAGTCAAGATAGGAGATTATTCAAGGAGTTACCCCGACGTTCAATACAAATTTCTAATAACTATCCTATAAGATTTAAGTTTTTTGATTTGACGCAATAAAAAATAAGAATGCATTTATTTAAGACGTTAAAAAGCTGATAATGAATTCAAAGATGATTAGTGTACTTAGCGGTTGCGCTGGTAGATTTTAGCTCCTCGATCACAGATATCAATTAAATCGACATTTATCACATTTCAGTCTAGTATCGTCTTATTTATTCAAAAACATTTATTTATGTTATACCGCATAAAACAAAAAAGCACAGTAATAATACAAAATAAGGTAAACTGTAGTTATAACGTTAAGAGAAAGACAAATAACGAGTGGAATGCTAACGTATGGCAACAATAACAGGAACCAGAGAAAAGGATCTACAATTACAATAACAGAATGAATAATGGTGATTATAATTATAAAAATAACCAAAGATGCAACAATAGCGTTTAAAAAAACGTATTTTGTCGTAAAATAATAATACAAATATAATAGGACAACAATTATGAACAATAATTTTTGCAAGGTTGTGTAATCGCTGGTTATAAACCGTCAACATCGTACAGAAACCAACCTTTGACTATTCCGTGCTCTTGCGACCGTTTAGGATTTAAACGTGTTAGTAATTAAATCTGCGTTAGTTACGTTCGGTTTACAATATCGTTATTTATGGTGAAAGGTTTTAAATATTGGAAAAACCAGCAAAGAAATTAAGCTTACACACCTTAAAACAAAGGAAAGTATATCACTTTCCTACCTTGAGGTAGTCACATTATTTACAATGTGTAAGTACGCCACACCACATGTAATAGTCTTCGCTGACGTTACAGGCAAAATTTCAAATATATAGCTAATTTCATTATCAACTTTTTTGGGGACTGATAGATGTTACCAATGGACAGACAGACAGTCATGAAAAAAAAACATTGCCACGAAAATGACATCTTATCATACATTCTTGTAGAAATACAGTTTCATGCAAAGTCTACGTATAAAATGTTCCTGACATACCTTGCACATGATAAATTTAGATATTTGTTAATTAAATTTGGCTTCATATATGTGTATTTAAATAATGAAAGTCTACACTGGCAATTATTGCAAAACTATGTTGTATGTGTTGGGATAGTCAGGCTACATGTGCTAATATGTGACATGCTTGAATCTCTAATTGGTGCATTGAGTTTGTTTGCAAATTTATTTATTCTGCTATTTTTCGATGTCATCATGATTACCCATAAGAATAAAGCAAAAACATTCTTCAATTTTCATCCAAATCCTAAGAGAGACATGCTCCATTATCGAACTCATTTACCCTAATGTATAAATAAAGCTTCATACACAAATCGTTTTCGAGATATCATGTAAACAGACAGACAAGACAGAATTAAATGAAATATATGTAGTCCCACAAGACATATCCTTAAGGTCAGCCGATAAATATAAATAACGAGTGTAATAATTGTAATGGTGTGGTTTTTAATTCCTCTTATATTTCTAAAATTTTTATCAGAAAGTCACTTTTAATCTAAACTGATAAGGGTCCAAGAAATTCAGTTATATTATAATATTAAACAATTAAATTAATAGCAGGAATAAAAATTATATAATATTTTGGTTTAATGCAAACTCCATACACTGCAATAAGTGAGGTGTTCTAACAGTCAGTTGGATAATAGAATAATACATAACAATGGCCTTCAAATGTTAGTTTAAACATTTGCCAGCGAACGGTGTCAGACATTGCATGACTTAGGCAAGTTGAATATTAACTAGAACTTCTTGGGAGTAAAATGAAATGATAAATGGTAATATATCATCAAAATTCGTCAGGTACAGAAAATGTTACTGAAATAACTAATAATACTGCTTTTATGTTTCATTAGCGTTATTCCTCTAATGGAAACAGCAAGTTGTAGCGATGTACACAGAGTTTACATGGAACGATGTGAGATATTGGGAGTGTTCACGATATGACGAGTAATGGCGGCTAAAACGTCCCTAATATCTTCTTATTATGTTACAGCAACAATCCCATTAGCGTCACCAGGGAAACTAACCCCCCCCCCTCTCCCTTACTGAAAACTGATGTAAGGCCGTGGAGTGGAATTTATAAATTAAAACTGCATATCAATTTGACTAATTGAACGTTTTAATAATGTTGGTGTTGCATTATTCCATTAGGATATTGCCATGGGATAACATCCATTGGGAAAATGCGTTATTGGGGCGATCTCCGTAGGAACATCGACCATGCTAGAAAGAAGTTTTACTGGTCTAACAGAACAGTATTATTAGTAGCTTTCAGAACTTTGAGCGGGCCGCTGAAATGGTCGACTTTAAACAATCAAATTTAACTAACATAATATGATCAAAGCTCCTATTGTGTGTAATTTCTACAGAAATACATAAAATGTGATTCCTTGCTAAACTTGTTGGATTATATCAAATATGACAGTCTCAAATGTGGCAGAGAGATGTAGTAACACCGTTTATAAGAAACGTGATTCAGTTAAAACAAATAATAATTGGCCAATTAGGATGCCAAATACTTTTTTAAAAAGATTATATAATATAACCAAATTAGTTTGGTTTTATACCGTATAAATTCACAATCAATGCCACCACGCACTTAATTGAGCTGATTTTTTTATAAATTGTACAAAATCACACAGCTTTCTTTTTTAATTGACTAAGGCCTTCGACGAGGCAAAGAATCGACTGAGATTTGTTATGCCCCGGCAGTAAGTAAGTAAGTAAGTAAGGCCTTCGATTGTGTGGATCACAACATTATCCTCATCAAATCCACACAATTACATGATTATACGATTACCGCTAAAGTTGCTTCAATCATAGCTCAGTCATATCTCTTTAATATAAAACAAAGAGTCTCAGTGGAAAAATATGGAATACTATCACCACAACAAGTTTTAGGTGTAGTCCCTCAGAGATTCATTCTTGGACCAGTTTTGTTCTTGGTATACGTGAACAATTAGAATGAAAAGATTTACAAACGACACGAATTCAAATCTTTTACGTGCATATCAAAATCTTAAGTTAAAATTTAAGCTTAGAAAGAATGAAATTTTGTACTCAATATTTTGAAAATATACAACTTAAGTTTCATTATTCTAAAGCAAATTCCGTGGTTTTTTGTGGCAATGTACCATTTCAGTACTACCCTGCTGTTGTGATGAACTATATCGTCCGAGATGAAGTGGTTGTACGAAACTCCTGGGAATACATCTCGACAGGGTTGACTTGGAGAAACCATAGGACAGTGTTTGTGCAAGACTACTAACTAATATCTATCTCTTGAGAGATCTTCCCAAACACTGTTCAAATCACATAGTAGAAGCCTGTATATTACTTATTAGTCCATCCATATCTGTCCTACAGTTATTGTCCGACAACTGCATTGTTAAAAAAATTATATTTAAAAAAATAAAAACTATAGCATTAGGACACGAATTAAATATATAGTTCGTACTTTTACTATAAAATGGTTCTATGTACTATCTCAGAAACGTACGTAACCATAGATATTGTTGTGCATTTTTATTTTATTTCCAACGACAAATATATGAACTACGGTATTCCAGAGATTTGATAAACATCATATTAATTATGATGATAATAAGTGTAGCAACATGAGCACGCCAGGTAAATTTCTAAGAGCAAATAATACTGTGATTAAAAGTTATGAAAACGTATTTGTGTACTTCTTCTACTCGTACTTTGTGACTAGAAGTGACAATTTAAAATAACACATATATACAGTGTTATTTTAAATGTCATATGATATATATATATATATATATATATATATATATATATATATATAGTTCGATAGAAGATCAATTCTTTGACAGCTAATTTTCAACAACAAAACATAGCTAATAAGGAATCAATTTAATGTGAGAACTGATGTTAAACTCGGAATTGAATTTGAGGAGTGACTATTTCATTTACAATTTTTAAATATTTCAGCACAGTCTAAATGGTTAGGATCTGAGTGTATAAGGTAACCTAAATGTGCATAGCTCATAACTAGTAGTTCACAGAACGCTTAGCAATGAAGAAGGGCAAAATTCTCCAACCACAATAATGAATCCACCAAGTAAATGTTCAAATTGAGGATTCAAATTTATATTATGTAATTTATTCATTGAAAAGCTAATATTCCAAAATATACACTTCAAATTATAAGATCCAAATTTATTGTGACTTGCTTAGATTAAAATTATTTAGCTTAAGTTTTTACTTGTTGAAGAATAATCTGGCCGAAACAATTACATTTTCAGTGCTTGTATTTTATTAAAACTGGAATAAATGTAAAAAGCTAATGGTTAGTAAATTAATCATGGTTCATTTTTTAGAATTATTCTTAAAAAAGATGTTTTTTTTTGGGGGGGGGGGGGGGGTAAATATCAAAATTTGTAAATTTGTTTCTTTACTAAAATTAACTAAAATATTAAAACAAAATAGGATTGTTTTATTTTGGAAACCTATAAGAATTCTTAAAGAGGCGAGTATATAAGCCCGGCATTTTTATAGAAGACTATAATATTTATTTTAAAAAGGTGAATATATTTCAATCTTCACTAAACTAATCAGAATGATAAAATGAATATTGTTAATTAGATACTACACTTGATTAGGTGAATGTTATAATCATTGGTGCCGAATTTCGCTCAGCGAAATTGTTCCAAACATTCTTTTTCACTTAGGACAAGAAGGTGTGGAACCTCACATTGCACTTAGTTCTAAAAGGACCTTTGCACTTGCTTCCGGAGTGACAGGATATAAAGGATGGGTAGGGTTGGGGGTAGTGGCTGCCCCCTGTCGAGATCCAATGAGGAGGGGTAGAGGTAAATAACAGTTATATTACCTTGGAAAAAGTATCCACAGATTAGGGGTTATCCTTGGATTCTAGATCAGGGCAGGGAACAGAACTCCCTCAGCACAGTTTATATTAGTAGCATTTTCCTCTTTGCCAAAAACTGGTTTAAGATATTTCAGACAATTGATTCGCCCTGTTAATATTGTCTAAGCTTCATGTCTAGTGTCATTAACTTAGGATATTGTAAAGTATACTATTCCGTTGATTTCGTATAAAAACAGGGATTGATTTATACAAAACTCTTGGAACTATTCTAGTTTTCTAATACTGTAAATATTTTATTAAATCAGAGCTTTTCAAAATTTAAAAAGTATTGTGTATCCAATAAACTTGTTAAAATAATTTATTAATAAAGTTATTTTTTGGAACAAATAGTACCTATTTTTGCACAAGATCAATACTTGTAAAATCAATATGTAATATTGATTGTATTATTTAACCACGAGATTATATATCCAAATTGTGCAATCTATATAAACAAATACATTAGAAACACAAAATGTAAAAATATTTTGCTTGGGTGCTAGGTTTGGTAGAAACAGTTATTTTGCAAAAGAAATCTCAAATCTGTAGGTTGAAAATAGAACTGCTATAAATGCTTTAAAAATGTTCTAAATCAAGTTTTATTTCTTTTAAAAACACTATAAATGCTTTAGTTACCATTAGTGCATTAGTGTTATTAATTGTACTATATTCTACTGATTGCACACCTATGTGTTTAAGCGCCGCCGAGTGTATTGTACCTCGTGCAATGTACGTGCCAGTTCATTTCATTTCTACCTTAATTCTCAATAAACAGTTCAAGACTTTTCATGAATGAATGGTAATGAATGGTTACAGAAATTATATTCATAAAATATAGTTTAGGCTATTGGCTAAAACTTTCACGCAAACTAACTTATCTGACCCAAACATTAAAAAAAGTAGTAGCTGGCTCACTTTGTCATATCTAATGTTTCAACTTAAACGTGTTTTTCTCGGTTTACTTATTTTTTTTAATTAATAAAGACACTTTTCTTTGTTGTTTGATATAATTACCATCCCAATTATCTGATATTCAATAGTACAAAACATCTAAATGTTTGCTTAATTCTAACTATGTTTTCTAATGGTGTCAATTGAATGCAGATAATTAATGTTTGTTGGAGGTGTTAAGTGGACGGTTTTTCGGGCTGTGGATCTCTGATAGATACAGAATTGGGATTCCTATGATATCATCGTGATATTATCTCACTCCTTCACCATGAGGGTTCATTGATACGTGATATCTCTGATAGATACAGAATTGGGATTCCTATGATATCATCGTGATATTATCTCACTCCTTCACCATGAGGGTTCCCTGATACGTGATATCTCTGATAGATACAGAATTGGGATTCCTATGATATCATCGTGATATTATCTCACTCCTTCACCATGAGGGTTCCCTGATACGTGATATCTCTGATAGATACAGAATTGGGATTCCTATGATATCATCGTGATATTATCTCACTCCTTCACCATGAGGGTTCCCTGATACGTGATATGTTGGTTTTTTAACCAATTATATTTCTATAAATTTAAATCAATGAAATATAACCACGTTTATTAAGATCTATAGGATAGTATCAAAATAGTTTTTGTCTTTTTTTCTATATCCGTGTTGATTGTTTGCGTTTGCAACGGTTTTATTGTGCGGTTGAGCGTTTACGAGGAGTAACATATAGAAATTCCTTTTAAATACTGATGTTCTCAGAGATCGGCAATTACCAAAATCTGCGATCTATTTGATATTCTTTATTGATATTCTCAGACCAAATAATACTCTTTTTATAATCATACATATATTTATGCATTTGCTTTGTATTGAATGTTTTGTTTATTACCTATCTTTCGAGAAATAGGTTACGTAGGGCACACAATAACAAGCATTTAAAACTAGTCCTTAAAATAAAATACATAGCTCCAAATAGAAAATGATTCTCATTGGTTTCGATTAAATAAAAAAAAATGTTACATTGATTTTGTGAAACTACCATTAAGTATTTTAGAATGTAGCCCGACTGTTAAAATACTATTTCCCCCCCCCCCCCCGATATATTTATAGAAATAAATACTATTATTAAAAGATTATATCCTCTTCGTTCTATTCAAATGTATGTGGATTGGACGAAATCTATTTACCGTTCAAATTACATGCCCAACTATGAGAGCTGGTTTTTATAAAATAGACTATAGTTTAGTCTATGTCTACAAACATAATTCATAAACGATGATAATAACTGAATAAGCTATAAGCCCTAATCCCAAAAAAAACTATAAAGAAGTAAATTATAAACATTTTAAAATTACAATGATGGTCACACAAAAACAGCGTAATTTTATTTCTGATCAATAATGTACGTTATTAACAATTTAAAGTATTAAAAATGTACAGTTTGCCACTTTTATTTTTTGGCCGAGGGTCGGATCAGTGACGGTATTGACTTACATTCCTATGTGTGACAGTTGCAGGATTGTTTTATGCCATTATAATTCTTAAAGCATGTTTCTGCCATTTCAAAACTTGTGGAACAGAGGCACTGTTTCGCAATAGTCACTGTTTCTTAACCACACACAATCTGGGAGTTAAGAAAAGCATAACAAGCATTCATTAACATATCATTACTTAAGATGAATTTCAGTTTCCTTAGCAAGTAAGTTCTAGCTTTCTAATTTTCTTTATACGAGTATACATCTTATTTTAAAATGATATCCCAGTATATAATTGAAAGTTTAACATAATTTTCTTCAATTTATCTATTTAATGAAAGTTTACATTGCCTTACTTTGTTTAATGGATGATAATTTGTTTGAAACCAATCTATTGCATTATTTATTGATCGATTTCTAGGCATATAAACTGTTATTAGTTTATTCTTAAACAAGTTTGCTGTGAATAAGAACCAGATTTGTATCGTAGAATGCTAAATTGGAGGGACTCAAAGGATTAAGCCGGTAGCAGATGGGGCGCGGCGCTGGAAGTGGGGTTTGTGGAATCGGAACTTCCCTTGTCCAATTACACCGACTTGTCGACTTTTGTCACGTTTCCAGATTCTAGTGGAACCTTTTTTTGGTTGGGATTCATAATTTGATTTGCAAGTGACCTTCGAATAAAATTACCATTTTACTCATTTTTCACAACTCAATGTAGTGATAATTTTCCAAACGAACATTTTAATAAACAAATAATGATAAAAATTGTAATAACATACTTTGTGTTCAACATTTTAGAAGCCATATTTGAATTATATTGCAGACTTCATCATAAGTCAGTACAATACCGTAAAGAAACTGGTAGCGCAATATTACTAATCAATATTGACGAGTAGATCGTAGACCATTCAATTTTCACACAGCCAATACCACAATGACAGAATTCATAACAGATTACAAGAATGTCTAGATTCTAAGAGAGTTTGGCGCAGTTAATATTGAGATTTTAATAAATATAAATAAATATATTAATAAATATTATATTTATTATATTATATGTATTATATATTTATTATACATATTTATTATTTTTTATTATGTTATTATTATATTTATTTTAATAAATATAAAGATTTTAACTTAGATTTTAATGGTTACCATACTATTTATATTATTACTCATATTTTGAATTTCTTTAAGCATAATTTTCTACATGATGTAGATGTCTTTTTAAGCCATGTAATGGGCTAAAAGTGCTGAAAAGTTAGAAATAATGTGTTAAATGATTAGACTTATATGTGAATAAATATTATTTATTTGCACGAAATTATAATTAACATTTAATGATCCGCCTACTTTTTATAGTGGTTTTAATTGGATGTTACATAAATTTAATTCATGTGTTTTAACTTCTAAAGGGACATTTTTATACATATGACATTTTTACTTTTTCATTGTGTATCCTGTAATAAACTTGAAATACTGAAAACAAAATAGAATTTATTTTAAATAACGTAATGATTTACCTAAACACAACTTTTGGTAAAAATGTTTTTTACATTTGTGAAAGTGTATTTTCCAAAAATTTAAGATTATATTTGGATTTTGTCAAAATCAAAATTGATTTTAATGGCTTGTTTTATGGGCAGTCCTTGGCTTCAATCAGGCCACCAAACAATTGAACTGCAATAAAATAATCAATGATTAAAGTAATAAGTAATGAGAACATACTACTTGCATCTTGGTTTATCAAGAACATTTAAATATCAATATCACGTAACTAACATCAACGTGTACTAGTTGTCTTGGAGGAAATACAAAACATGGATTATCGCGAGATAAATTTAATCCTATTGTACTGAGATATAAGGTTAAGTAGCTTTAGGAGCAATATCTTGGTGTGATATAATGAGACAGGACGGAGTGCAGAGTTCGGGACCGCTCACAGCCACTATCACTAACTCAGGGATGTTTAGAGACCTCGCAATCCACTTGAGGGTGACCGTCAGAACCCGTGTTACTAACTTAACGGACATACAGGTATAGATAACAATTTTAAATCATAGTACAATTAATTGTAAACGTATTTTCAACACGTTAACATCAATCTGGTAAATAAACTATTACTTTACATACTAAACCAATCTAATGAGAAGTACAAGTGTAACCGACTTCTTATTACAAAGACTAATGGGATTAGTTTCGAATCATTAAATAATGTCCTTTAAGCCAACAGCAAAAAGTTTAAATTATTTAAATAAGCAAAGGCCACTGCTTGCACCAGACTTTAAAGTCCTGATTTTTCGGTGTCACACTCTTAGATGTGTTTTGTATTCAAACTTCAGATTCCCCATTAGTATTTAAACTTAATCAACGATTCGGAAGTGGTTATGAAGATTAATTATTCATATAATTTAAAATGCATGCTATACTTTTAAAGTATTAAGGATATAACATTCATATTGTATTGCGGAGAAATGTGTGTAAAGCCACAGGGTATAGCTAGTACTCCGCTGTTAACATTAATACGGTATTAAGACATTCTATTTTTAAGTGTCATTGTTAACACTGCCGAATATTACATAATGTTTTTGGAATATCTTCTGATACGAATTCTGAACCGAGAGAGAGAGAGAGAGAGAGAGAGAGAGAGAGAGAGAGAGAGAGAGAGAGACCATAACAACGTTAGTCCCACCTTAACCATCTATTGTAACTGACAGTTAGCTGTGCAAGCTTGTTATCACGGAAGCCATGACATCATTACTGTTTCCAGCTACGACAAATCTGACGTCACTCAACATTCTTTCCACATTCAAATTGTAAGACATATGTATTATTAGTAAAATAAAATTCATAGAATAGATGTACAGATAGTTGCTGGAAAGGAAGTCTCGTATTGCAATTCGAGACAAACATCCTCCGGATGTAAGTAGATACGCACATCCGCCCAGACGCCGATGGTGAACAAACAGGAAATGCTTATTTGTAAAAACCGTGCGACAATGTAAGGGACAGCCATGCTGATATGGAAAATTGTTACTCACCAATTATGATGGAGAGATTTGGCAGAGGCGTGGTCAATGAGCTGGCGGGAGAAGAACATCAAAAACTGAAGAACAAGGAGGAGAGGTGGAAGTGGAGGCCGGGAATTCGAAAAGTGAAGTTCGGGAGTGTTTGTGTTCGTGTGCGGAAAAATATCTCTAGGCGTAATAAGTGTGATGTGAAATAAAATGTAAGTAATTTTAAGAACTTAGTATATTTTAGGGTTCATTAATCATTTTCAATTCCATATCTATTTAAATGTTCACAATTTCGAAAATATAAATTCATGTAAATGTTTAGCTATTTTAAAGAAAGTTTCTCATGTTAGTCCATGAACTCATTATTATTGCAACACTACAAAATTACTAGTAAATGTTATAATGAATTAAATTCAAAATAAATTGTAATGAATAATTTAATATTAAATATGTCTTCAAAGTATTAAGACATTAAGTTTTGTGCTTAATATGTCGATTGACGCAATCAATTAATCAATTTAATGAAATGTTGTCACAAATAAATGTGTTGGTTCATTTGAGGGTATTTGTACTGCCAATCTAACCTATTATTAAATCCTCTCACAGCAACCCTTGCTCAAAATATGTCACAACCTTAATCTTAAACTAAACCAACCCTACAAAACCTTACAAAATATATATGGTAAATGCACATACTAATAACGATGTAAATGTTTCCTTCTGTGATGTTAGCAGAACTGAACGATGAACTAAGATATGAGCACAGACCGTTTATTATACTAGTCATATTACTTTTTTCAGATAATTTACTTTTCACACTATCATCTTCTCCATTCGTTTCGCTTAAACATTTTTGGACAACCTGCTCCTTCCATGTATCCACATTAAACCAGAAGTAGACGCTTTTTGACTTCCAGGACTCCGTATGTGTATGTATATATTTTAGCACACACACACACACACACACACACACACACACACACACACACACACACACACACACACACACACACACACACACACACACACACATATTGTTTTATAATTCCTTTCCCCTGTTCTTGGTGGCCACAGATTCATTATGGGATTTATATGAGTCGATATCTCGAAAACCTATAGAGATACAAATAAATTATGTATTACAACATATTTAAAAAAATTGTATATGTTATGTGACAACCGAAATATTAATTTATTTTTCATGGAATTGCATATACTTAATATCTCGGCATTACCTCAAAAACCTTCTAGATACAAACAAAGCTCATACAAAATTTCTAAAGCATGTTATAAGCACTCCAGAACCACTTCGATATTCTCTAACTTCATAAATAATGAGTTGTGAATTTATGCAAACATTTGAACAAAAAGGCGAACCAAGCTGGTAAATGAAAATGCTTGGATAACTCTTTATTTCAGGTTTTAATTAGTTTAGGATAAATTATACACAATACACAAAGTTGTATAAATACACAATATGTGATACGTAAAAAGTAAGGGCTTTATAGTGTAGTGGTAGCATTCATTTCCGGATAGTGAGAGATTCGGGTTCGAGTCTCGTCGGGTCAAGTACTACTTGTAATTTAATATATATATATGCATACGTTGGAGCGGGGGTGTTTTTGGTCTAGGGGTATTTTGGTGAGATTATGCAAAAATCTATGATAAGTGCTAACGTAATAACAATTGCAATACGCTAATGTATTTTATTAAAAATATACACACACAGAATGGTTATAGAGCATCCGGATAGTGTGCCTTTGGTATTTTCCTAAATTATTAAAATAGGACACATTTATAAACACTAAAGTAGTATAAAAACTCGGAGAATTGTTTAAAACTCTATGACTGATTTGAATCTCGTTGAGTAGTTTCAAACTCTCTGAATAATTTGGAACTCATTGAGTGATTTCAACCTCGGTGGGTAGTTTGAAACTCAATGAGCACTCAGATCACAAATGTTTCTCACTAATTTTGTCTACTCTTCAATACATATATAATAGTAATCTGCATAATTGGACATCAATGCAATCATTGAATTCAATTATAAATATTGTCTACAGTTCTATTCATAGTTCAAATCTAAGTTCATTACAATATATTTTCTATGAACTTAGGTTAAAGTAGTTTATAAATTGTAGAATTATAAAATACGTCACTTACTGATAAAACATTGCAAATATCTGATCGTTCAAAACTTGCTTTGAAAAGAAGAAGGCTGAAAGTTGGGCTCAGTATTTAGAAAGCAATGAACTTTGTTTCATTTGCTACAAAGGTAAAGAATGCTTTCGTTTCTCGGAGCAGACAGCTAATTTCTCAACTTAATCCGCTAACACGAATTGTTCTATTCTTCCACCCGAAGTTGAGTGAAAAGCCTTCTTCATCCTTTACTTTATAATTGGTGACAATAAAATAATTATAACCATGGTATATTCAATTTATTAACTCATAATGTACATTTAATTCTACATGGCTAAGATACGAGTAGAATGTCTGATTATAAACACGCGTTTAACTCTTCCACCGTTGTTAAGATCTTAACATATTTTTGCTCCATTCATATCTCTATTAACCGACTAATTTTACAGAAAACTTTAAATGGGGACTAACCTTTTAGAAACGGTTAAAATTTAGGTTTAGAATGTGTTTAATATGTCCGCCACTTTCCTCCATGGCAATCTACTAATTGCTTGTGGCAACACAGTATATTTTCTTGCAGTTTTTGTTTTAGTAACACCTAAATATTTTATAAAAAAATCACGTTTAGACATGAACTGTTGAGTGACTTATTTCAAACGTAATAAGAAGCTAGTAACGTTATTGCTAAGTGGACTACTTATTGTGGCTCTGCTCATCAATAAAATCAAATTCTAATTAATAAATTGCCATCATAAGTATAAATACTGATTACTAGACCCATGAAAATAGTGACCATCGCGGACGACAACCAAGTGAAGTCGTATGTGAACGGTTTTGTGTTTTTGAAGGATTAAAACTTTTCACTCGATACTATAATTTTTTAATGCCAGTACCTTATTTTTCATCAGATCAGCGGAGGGCTTCGAGGAAACGGAAAAGATCTTATATAAGATAATTGGTCTAGTAGTACATCAAGTTAAAGTTCGTTATTAAGAGAACACACTGCAGCAAATGTAATCTCTAATGGTACAATCTGTACAAAAATGGCAGCAATTTTATGACGTAATTGAGTTTGTTTATGATAGTTTTCTTGTCAGTATTTTAGAAAGTTCAAAGCTAAACTCCAACAATAAACACCGGATATAAGGAATAATAAAAGTTACTATTTCGTATATACTAAACCATTTGAGGTCGAGTTTTCGGCATTATGTCACCTGAAGACCTTTAATTTTGTGTATTACTAAACCTATTAAATCTTCAAAGATGTTCTCTTTCGAAAAATAATATATTTGAATATAAAATTAGATATTTATGTAAAGGGTTGATGTGTAAAGTTTTAATGCTTTATATAAAACAGTCAAAAAAATATATTGTGGCCTTATGACATGGCTTAATTATCAGCTCAGCTATGGTACTCATTATTTTTGTAGTATTTCATATTTACACTCATGTGGACAATGTTAAATAGAGGTATTTGATTAGCATTGCCAGTTTTATGACAGTATTTATTTCTTAAAATTATTGAAAATTAACTAATACTCTTTTAAACTTGTTTCATGTAACCCCATTCTAACTTCATATTGAATACAATATCTTTTCTTTTACAAAATTACTTTTAAATTGTATTAAAATAACTATTGATTGATCTAAAGATAGTAAATTAACCTTATTATCCGTTGCCCACCGTGAACTGTATGGGTGTATGTAACTAGTTAGGTGTAAGTATAAAATAAAACATTCGTCGAAAGAAATTCTAGGGATGAAAATAGTTTATTTGCTATCCGGGAAAAAATTATCGAATGCTTTTTTCTGAAATGGTCAGTCTTCCTAAGCCAAAAAAATATAATTACATATTTTACCTGTATCCTTGTCGTATGTATTTTCTTGTGAATGTCTCATGTTGATGAGAAAGGATTCATCTAAAGTCTAAACGTACGTTGTTCATAAAATTTCATTTTTACATGAACAAGAAAGGGTTCTGTGATAGTGTCAATCTTGGAATTGGCTGAGCGTCATTGTTGCGAATCACTCAGTAGTCTAACACAAGTTCTCTTTTATCTGGCGGGGGATGTAAAAATGTCGTTTCTTAAGTTTGCTTTTCTTTCAGCTGAGAAATGAAATATTGAGAATGAAATGAGCTGAATTTTGTAAGCAACTTTAGCGAAGCATGTTACCCGCAAATGGTGTAACGTACTACTAAATTTTAATAATAAGACATTCATAAATTTTAAACTGTCAATGCAAAAACTATTTGTACATAAGTTTTATAGTTGGATTTCAACATTGAATTCAGAATAATTCAAAGTTGCAGCTGAAAAATTAAAATAACTTTTTAATATTTTTAAACTTATAAAAGCGGAGATTATATGAACGACGAGATGAAAACGCTTTCAATTTATTCCGTATGTCCTGTTTTGCATAGACATTCCTGTTACCTGAGAGGTACTTACTAAGAAACCGCTTTGCGCTCCGACTTCACAACCTTATAACTTTACTTAAAAGTTTTAATAAGAAATCTCAGAGTTTGAAATTTTTGAAACTGCAGATTTGGAACACCATGAAATGTATCTCCTGATAACTGTTATCTCTTTTACAACCAGTGACTGGTTGCTGTTCGGCCTTTTTGTTGTTTAAAGTTAGAATCTTTTCTAATGTCATAAAATATTGGAATACACAATAAAAGATGTTTCACGGAAATTTGTTGTCATTTTTAATACGGGTAGATTCTAATTATTTCTTTATACATCTTTAATTGCACTCGAAAAAATTTGGCCTTTGGAAATTCAAATGGAAGAGACATCTATTGATTAAACTAATATTACAATTAATCTACTAAAATTATCTTTTACAATTTAGTTCTTATATGTTTTGATAGAGTTACGTAAAAACCACCAATACGGAGCATAAACATACAAGAAACAAAACCCAAACTGTCTCGTAAAAGAGAACAACAGCCATTGTGGGGACTATTAAGTTCAACGCTAAGGGAGTATTTTAGTAAAAGAAACAGATATAGTAAATTCACCACCATTTTACATAAAATTCTTATTTTTAACATGGTTACGTATTTTTTGATAACGTTATGAATCTTGCAACTCGTATTTTTCTAATAATTTAATAAGGACACTAAATCGTGGACATCGATAATATCTTGGCCTTCTTAATATCGTGCCGTTGTCTATCCTGTGTCCGTCAGTCTGTACGGTTACTCTTGATAGAAAGGTCCTAGAAACTTGAAACTTGAAGGATCTGTTCCTCTTGGTTCCTGTGTTCACTTTTAGTTTAAAATATTAAAAAGTCAAAAATAAACTTCTAACATTTTTACATTGTCTTTTGGGTAACCTAGATGTAGAATAAACAAATGTGTAAGCAAACTAATCACTATCACATGACATTTTAAAATGTAGCATAGTAATACATGATATAAAGTCACTTTGTTTTGTTGGTTAGTAAAACTTTCGTTACGTTCTTTAGGGTCCTTCGATATTCCATTGTATTGGTAATGTATTGGTTATGAATAATTTTTTCCCAGATTTGGGACCTAAACGTTCAGTTATCAAGTTTGAGTCTTTCTATTATTTTAAAACGAGTGATTCGAAGATATAATTGTAAAACAATATTGCAATTACTTATCACATTAAGTTACAATCATCACCACTGAATGACTATGAAAGCCCTTTGTCGTACACTTCTTATTTAATTCTTTGCTGAGAAGGAACATTAAATTGCTTGATGCTTGGCCATTTTAATAATTTAGAATTAATTTTGTTCGCTCAGTGTATAATTTTGAATCACTGGTAAGAACCCACGATTATCTCTTCTACGTTTTATGGCAGGAGGCGGCAGCTCCGAAATCTAAAAACCGATATGTTCAGGAAGTTAGTGCAACTCTTAACTATCTTTATAGTGACATTAAAAAATGTCATATCTTTATAGTGCTTTCACTATGCTGGCAGTAGCTCAGGTCAGGGAATATATTATCTAATGTTTTTAAATAAAATATTATTAATAACAACAATATATTACTACGAAACAGTTCTTAAAACAAAATATTAAAGATATCTAGCCCTTGGATTAGAGACCAAAACATTCTTTTTTTTGTTTCCATCATAGGTGGGTTTTTTTTTATGTAGGAAATACAGAGCGACAACACCCCATTTCAACTTTAAATAAAAATAAATTCGACATAAAAATACGTCATTTTTGTAAGTAGTTTGATAATTTAATACTTTATCTATTAAAATATCCATTACATTATAATACGCAAGATAATACAAAGTTGTCTTGCACACATATGAATACCATTTTGCAATTTTATGTTATTGTTTTATGTTACAATTATACAATTATTACACTTCCTTTGTTATTGTTAAATTATAATTTGAGATTGCTCAGCTAATACTAAGTAAACATGCTTAGTAAATTTGGAAAGAATGGTATTACAAGTGCTCGTAGCAAAACAAACTATCATTTTAATGTTGCAATGAACTCAGCACATTCGACCAATTGATTTATATTGAAACCTACGACCTTCTGTTTTTTGGCCGACTCAGACGTGAACTAGAACTTCATGTCTGTGAAGGGAGACAAGAAACTCCAAGCCCCGTTCTTGCTACATGCGCTGCGTCGGTACAAGCGGTCTCCCACTGGGACCATTTGTCATTTGTCTGTTGTAACAGAATTTTCATCATTTTTTTTGTCACTGTGCAAAATATTACAAATTACATAGTAAGTACGTCTTGGGCAGTAGACTTTAATTTGAATTAAATAAGGTTCTTTTAAACTGTAAAAGGAGCTGACGAAATAACAGAAAGGGGAAGAAACGTGCGTTAATACCAATAATTACGAACATTTCTTATTAATCCACCATTGATATGTAACATGGAAGGACGAAGTATATGACATTGTGCAGCTCCTGCTTTAGTAGTACTAATCGTGATTAATTTGGCCAGATAAGATGTGGCGCAATGGAGGAGATGGAAAAGTATAGCCTAAATACCAGTTTTGTGTCTATTCGCCCAATATCTTCCTTTTTATTCAATGAGGATATGTATGTTTACTGTACTTTATAAAATTAGAACTGCTTTTTGATAAGAGAATAAAAGGTATTTTTGAAAATAAGCATTAAAAAATCTTCGATTTTATAGAATTAGCATATAAAAAACAAATTTTTGAACTTAAGGTTAGAAAATCATTTCGTCTCAATAGTGTATGATGCTTCAAATAAAAATGGTCTTAGATAGAAGAACGATCTTAAGCGTCAGATTTTTAATCCGAGATATTAATCTAAATTAAATCCTACCAGGACCGGAAAACGTCTAATCGGTTTCGTATTAACATACTTCATCTTTCCAGTATTGTACTTTACAAATTTTCCGCATAGATCAGTAGTGTTTTGTTAATGGGCAGTGTAAAAATGGAAACCTTCATTAATTACAATAAACCCACTAAACACTTTACGTTCTAAGACGACTGAATCCCTAGGAAGTGGTCATTACTGTCAGGTAAAGCTGAAAGGCTCGCTTTGATGGAATTCAATCTTAACATAGGCGACACTAGA
This sequence comes from Homalodisca vitripennis, assembly GCF_021130785.1. Lineage (NCBI taxonomy): Eukaryota > Metazoa > Arthropoda > Insecta > Hemiptera > Cicadellidae > Homalodisca > Homalodisca vitripennis. The sequence goes on from NC_060208.1 coordinate 116,256,055, forward strand.
AGGAACATATGTTCTATACTTCCAAGCAATGTAGTTTTAAACGTGCAGGATCAAATTGTAATTACTGAAGCTCTCGAACTCTATACTATCAATTTTCTTATTGTTGGAATAGTGATTATAAAGTTTGTCAATGGATTACTACACAAAGCCGAAGTTACTTGGGGAACTGATTTGTTATGCGCTACAACTTGATGAGCGTTCCCATATATATTGAGTCATTGATCAAAGCCATTACAGTTTTTGCAAATTTGGCAGTTTTATAAAGAGTGTGTCACTATAACTCTTCAAAGCTTTAATTTACCTGCCTTTTTTATGTCTTTATTTGCCATATAGGTTGTTTATATTTTATCGTGCTTATTATTATTATAAGATATTATATACTAACGCAACATAATTAATCAAAATTTGAAAATAAGATTTTTCTCATCACTCACTTAAGCTAAATTCCTGTCATAGTTTATAACATATCACATTTCAAAACATAAACTTCTGCCTCATGAAATGTATTTGCTTAAACATTTAAAGTAACTCTCTAGGTAATCTTCACCTCTGGAAACCCAAGGGTTTCTGTAATTATTAATACTCCCAGAAATTTCTGCACCATGTCCAACTTCCACCCTCTTAGAGCTTCCACTCTGTAAAAGTTTTTGAAACTGTGAACAGAACCCGAGGAATCTTAAGTTTCCAGTCATTAACTGCCACTTAAACACATTTGGCCACTGAAATCTTTCAGATTCAAGAGTCTGTTTCAAGGGTAATTTATGCCACTAGGCTTATATACATTTCACGATCCGTGACAACTCTAGAGCTTTTAAAATGTCTAGTGTCAAAAAGATACCGACGTAAAGCTTCCCATTCTGAGAAGATTTCTAACTTTTGAGGGACCTCAGCCGAAGGTTCCAGACTCAAGTTTCTAACCTTTACAAGTTTTATAATTCAGGGTGTTTTATCCTACAAACGATTACTGCCTCTGCAAGATCTAGGTAATTGAAAGAACTCAATATCTGCAAGCTTCCTATATCTGAGAGGTCCTGACGTCACTTTCCTCTGAAAACTCCTGGCGTATGAAAGACTGTAGCCTCTACAAGTACCAAGATACGGAAGGTACACAGATATTAAAATTGGATGACATCAGCCTATGGGAGCATCCGGCCATTAAACGTTTCCTGCCCTTTAAACTTTCAGTTATTAGAACTTCTACGATATTTCAATTTATAAAAACTCCCAGAGTTTAAAAGTCCCTAGTGTTAAGCCGAAGGTATGACTACTGGCTTCCAGTCTCTAGAACTTCCCGGCCTATGGAAGCTCCTAGTCTCCAGAAGATCTTGCCGACTTGAAGGCTCCAGGCTTCTACGAATTTCATATATGAACCCAGGCTTTCAAAGCGTCTAAAACAGTAGATTGATATCAAAGACTGATTTGAGTCTTTTGTGATTCCATTCCTATGATCCAATTGACCGTAACAATCAACTTGATCTAGGAATTAACTCAGAATTCCCGTCCGTCTGTTAATGTTTATTTATAGATGAAGATTTATTTACTTAAATAAGTTGTCATATATGGATTATAAAATACATGTATAACTAAAACAAATTGATAGTACACTATTTAATAACCTAACAGATCAAAATATATAAGAATACAATATCATTCTTGGAAACTAAGTATGCTGACGGTATTTTAAGTTTTTATACAACTCGGTTTATATACAAGGTTCATAAGTTTATTTGTAATCTACAGAGCGAATTGATATGTAGTCATTCTATACCAGTGTTTTAAGTTGATCACGTGACTTTTATTGCATTAGTGTGAAAATAATTGATGTTTTACCTTACAGCATGTGATAGTTTACAAATCTAATTTTATAGTAACCAAACACTAATAATGATATAGGGAATTTTAAAGGTATAATAACGATATTGATGTAAATTATTGCCACGTCATTTAATATGTTGAAAAAAGATATGAAAAACAGCACTGTTTTACTATGACATATAGGTGACGTCAAAACAAGCTGATATCACCGACCGCACGGTAACATAAGCAGACACAAAGCGAGGTCTTATCTCTTTACTGCTTGCCACCACAAAGTCAGAAGTGGCTCAGGCCCGCCGTCGAGCATATTCAATATCAAACCTGGACATATCCTGCAATCTGACCGAGTTTTTAAAAGTCACCTGAGCCAAGCCTTTACATACCAGACTTATTACTACACAGTGATGCAATATTTCTGTTATATTTTACATTTTATTTACATTACGAAACTACCTGAATAATTTCGATTAAAAAATCATATTTTTTTAATATAGGAGCTTATAACAAACTTATATTACTGTATAAAATTCCTTTTACCTGAACTCGTCCCTTCTCAAATAGTAGATACTATCAAAGGTACCGTTCCTGCTACATATTTCTTTAGTGGTAAACAAAAGATAATATTTTAAGGAAGTACATTTTTTTCTGTAAAAACTTGAATTGTCATATAATAATGTGATTATGTATTCTATGGTCAACCAAGTGATTTTTAAAAGAAGCTGTGAAAAATAAACACACGATAAATTATTTTAAAAATCGCATTCAATGAAAATTATATCACATAAACAGTTTTATTAGAAAAATATACACTGAGTAACAGCAATATTCAAAATTATTATGTACCTAAGTATATTTCCCTACGTTCCTCAAACAGTGCTATTTTGTATACCGATTTTCGTCGAAGTATAAAGTTGCAATAAGAAAATTTTCAACATCACTTTGGCTATTATTTATTTATCACTTTATGTATTATCCTTTAAAATTTATAACTAAAAAAACTGTTTAAATAACTGTGTCATCATTTTGTAAAAATAATGTATTGAAGTATTAATAATGACTATTCTACCCTTTGACATGAAATTTCACGCATTCTAAAAATATAAGACATGCAAAATATTATTAAAAGTATTAACTACCTAATCTCGTTTTTTCTAAAAAAAAGAAGGAATTTACTAGAAATGAGCATATTATTTTTTAATAAGCTGAATTTACATTATATTAAAAATATTATGATATTCAAAGCATTATTAATTAGTTATCGGTATCCAATAGGTTATCACATATTTAATACTTTTTCAATAACTGTTTGTTTAATATTACACAACCTTTGCTCTTTATTTTAGTTATACTTTAGCTAACTTTAAATTTATTTCATTATCTTAAAAGTAAATTTAGGTGCACAATAAGTTATCTTAAAGTAATCTACGTTTACAGACAATGATCATACATTGATAAATTAGTCTAGGCCTATAAAGAGGTATAAAATTATAGTATATGATTATTGAAACTGTTTCTTTTTCCGCCATCCCGATTAAATTGTTTTAATTTCTGTATATTTTGCACAGGATATCTTATATGCAAAACACATACATTAGTACTAGTAAATCTACGAATTTCTATGTAATAACTAGATTTGACTAAAAAATAAAATTTGAGTCAGGCAATCCGAACTGAAAGTTTTGGACAGATTTTCAACTCGAAATCTATTGGTCTTCGTTTATATTAAAGGAACGTGGTTTTTAGTTCTTCATGTAGTTAGAAGCTTTTCATTTTTAAAACCTCACGAGAAAAGCAAGTGACAGGAAAACCTGAATAATGAATGAGATGTGACAAATGAATGAAACACTGGTTGAGGCGTGCTGGTGATTAATTGGTAACGCTGCAGAGAGAAACACTTGACTCAGTCAAGGCTCTTGTTACGTGAGATTAGTTTTAACTCTGAAGTTATCCTTTGTTTAAAGTTTTCTTTTGACGATTTAAGGATTGTGAAGAAAACATCCTGTTTCCTCGACTAAGTTATCATCACATTGTAATAAATTGCTAATATTCAGTACAAAATATATTATCGAACATTAATTTACACTTTAGGTTGAGTCTTTTTCACAAATGTAGCATTATTTCACTTAGGTTAACATCGAACTTTAAGGAATTCCTACATGATCAGATATTTAAGCCTTTCGGTACTTCCCGTTTATGTTATTTTCGGTATAAAGAATAATAACATTATTTTTTAGTAACAATACTCATCCTTTGATGCGATATTAACATTTATAAATTTCCTTACCTCGTCCCAGATCCTTGTCTCTAAAGGAAAACTATCTGACCTGCAATTGAGGAATCAGTGGTATTCTTTGACTTAAAGACACAAATAAAGGACTTCTCAAAGGTACATGGCGACGGAAGTACCTAAGGCGAAGGTGGAAATTAGGAGTCCACCACCATGTCTTTTTTTACTTTCAAAAATTAATGGTAAAATGATTTAAAGTTGCCACAAAGTCTGTCTTAATGGTCGCACAAAATAAAATACTACAGCATTCGGTATGGTGGCTAAGGATTTTAGTGGTGCTGGTAAAGGATTGTGCAACACGAACTGTGAATTAGTTCTTTGATTGAGTTATAGATTAGTATACAGTGAAGTAAGATTTATAAATATAGCATAAATTATAGTGATTTTATTGAATAAGGTGAGAAAGATGTCTTGAATTTTTGCAGTATTTATATTGGACTCAATATTTAGAAAAAGACCTAAGATATGGATTTATTCTCTTGATTGTGTTTTGGGAAAAATGAATCAGGTGAAGATAGAGCGTTACAGAAAGATGATACCAGTGATTCAGTGATGTAATGTGATCACATTACGGTATATCAAGGATTAATGGGGGACTATTCAAGATCCTGGTATTAGTATACGGTGGGGTCTCCGAAGCGAATAAGGAGATAGGACAAAATGAGGTCTGTAGGAGAGTGTGGTAAGAAAGTTATTTACCAACGTTTGCTCTATAAACCGTCTAAAAAGGTCTTTGGCCAATAGTTAAGGATAGCAGTGGAATCTCGGGGATATCATAAAACATGTATAAAAAATGACTTGGAGTCAACTTGAACTTCACTAGATATCTCAAGTCTAGCAAAATTAGACCAAAGATATGTCTTGTTCTCTCTCCTGAAGCCGCGCAGAAGATCTTATGAATGAATATATTCAATGGTACGTTTCTATAGCTTCTTGGTCTAATAAACAAAAACCACCATTCCGTTATTTTTCTGTGTTTTGAAAGTATTCATAAGACCTACAGTACAGGGTGGGCCATAAGTCAGTTGTCAAAAATGCATTTGGTGCAATAATATACCAAACAAGCGAAAATACAAATACATTTATTTTACTATGTAGTACAAATACAATTTATTAATACAGGAAAACATGTAGTATTCAATGAACCTACAAAAGATGCTCAAAGTGGTCTCCATGCTGTTCTAAGCAAAGATTGCATCTTTTTAACACAGATTTACAAATTTTGTCGCAAATGTTCCTGGACTGTAAGTTTTCAAATTCTGATTGGATTCGTTCCTTCAAATGCTCAACATTACGAATCTTGACTGAATAAACCTCATTTTTTAGTATACCCCAGACTGAAAAATCCATCGGTGTTATATCTGGGGACCGTGGAGGACATTCAATAGTACCCCGTCTGCCAATACGGGACTAATAATTAATTGTTGTTAATTTCCTATTCATACTTTCTCAGATATCGACAATAAACAAACATACTGTTTGTACTTGACTTAGTCAAGTTCACAACTACTACGCTAGGAAAAACAAAGTCTAAGGATTGCTAGTGACAACTGACTTATGGCCCACCCTGTATATTACCGATTACGTATATAAAAGTTTCAATGTTATAAAACTGAAGAATATGAGGGCTGGCACCTTATTTTGTACATGCCAAGTTACCATATTGTACGTGAATTAAATGCTGTTATAAAACAAACATAACCTATAACAAAATAAATTCTGAATTAATATAAAGATTAATGTTTATTTATTAAACTTAATGCCCAAAAAGAGCACCATCCTTTTTTTAAATATATTTATAAATATTGTTTAAAGACTAAATTAGGATAGTGAAGACATATGCCAAAGTAGGACCTACTAAATATGCTTACACGAATTTAAAATTCCTCTTTCCAATCGCAGAGCAATGATAGGTTATTATAAATATCCACTATAAATCCTTTCCCAGCCACAGTGTGGAGTGGGGAGACTGTAGAGTAGGAAATGTATAAAGGCCAGATAAGAACTACCCGCATCCAACCTACCAGTACTGTAAACTGCCAAGACCAGCTTCACAATAGCAGAGGTTCAAAAACGATTGTAAGTATTTGGGTTTCAGTAAAATATCGTTTATTTTCTTACTCATCTAGCAATGCACCTTACTTAGTTGTTTACAACTCCAATATAACATAAGGAAAAGTAAGCATTTTCAGTTAAGGTTTTTCAGATGAGTGTTGCATTATTTAGTGTAGTTATGTAGTTTATGCCACCTGTAATAGCATATTTTAATTTGGATAATGAAAAGAGACTTATACTGCTAACATAGCTATTAGGTTAAGAGCAGTTACCAACATTGTATTTTTAAATATTGCATTTTGCGAGCTGATCTACGAAAATGTTCGACAAGTCACTTTTATTGCTTTAATCACCTCAGTGTTATAAAATATTTATAGAACAGAGCTTATGGATTCACTTCAGAAATCCATTTTCCTAATGAAGCTTTGAAATGAATATGTTCTATTCATTGTTGAATTTGAGAGATTTTTAACTTGAAAAATTATAATTTTACAGCTTTAAACCTGGTAATACTCCTTTGTTTTTTATTGCGTTTTGAAAATCCTTTCCATGTATGATATATCACAAGTTCAAATTCTGTTTATGATCTTAGCACATTTTATCAGTACGATCGACTTTGTACTGTAACGACTCTCCTTACTCTGTTTGATAAGATCCTCAAACAGCCACTTTGATAAGATCATCAAGACATGTAAATTGAGATACTCTGAAAACTCGTAAGTCTGAAAGTCGTAAGCAACAATGCTACTTCTAGAATATTTTATGACTCGTTGGGGATTCAAACCTTGTAAACAACAGCGTCATTATCAGCTCTATTACTCTAAAGGCAGAGTAGTCTTAATTGCAAAAAATTACTAGCTATAAAATTTACCTGGTTTTATTATCCCATCCACGATACATTTCAATATTTTAAAACTCACTAAGAACTATTTTTCTTTTCTTCAATAATTTTTGTATTTGATGTTGTAGTGTTTTATTAATCCGTTCAGAATAATTGTGCAATATTTAAGACGCAAATCTGGATTTTAATTAAAAAATTCCAGTATAATTACGTATTCTAACTGAAATTTCAGAGTCTTTCATCAGTGCTAAGTCATAATATGGAACAAAATACTTGGAAATTAAAGTACAACAAGTTATTCAAAACACATTTAATCTATAGTGTGTTTTTTACTTAATCATGAAGAACAAAGTACTAACCGATTGTACTGTAGTTTACATGGACATTCTTAGGATCACCGGTTAACATATAGGTCTATTCGTATTTCAAAAATACCTCCTGGCTACGCCCACTGGTCTATAAAACTCCCTTTTAGGCTTAATTAGCTGATGGTAAATGTGTTTTAATTACCTGTTAAAGTCATAAATTATAAGTACAATAAATTAAACTAAATGTGTAATTAGTATTAACAGATGATAATAAATGCTTGTTGTTATTCATCTGTCAAAGCCAGTTAAACTTTAGCAATTCCATATTACGTGCAGAAGTTTTTATTGTACTAGGTTTGTTTTTATTTTAATCAACTAGAGTAAAATTTCAACATTACATCATAAGTGTAACTTACAAAAAACATACAAAAAAAACTCTCCGACCTCAGGGTCCATTTTAAGCTTAAATCTAAAACGCATTAAGAGACTTAGATATCTTTCAGTAACTATGCATTATCTCAGTATTTTTTTTAATATAATTAAAAAAGAATTATGCTAAAGGCGTACCTATTATTTTAATTGCGTGCGAAGCCGAGGGTAACTACTAGTTTAACAGGGCATTCAATTCCAGAGGTGCGAAGCTGCATTATAACAGAGAAACTTTGATGTAATAAAAGTTACACTATTGATATTATATTATTTTAATATTTACAATAATTTTTTCAATGCCACTATTACAAAGTAAAGGTTTTAATTTGGATATAATCTATTACGTCACAAAGTTGTTACTATGATTATTCCAGAAAAAACTCAATGTCAATATTTGTTATTATCGATGTGCATTAGTCAAGCAGTGACTGTTACTGTCTTCTACAATAATGGTATCCACGGAAACCTCAACGCAACAAACCCAGATATCGTCGATATGAGCAGTTTTATTACGAGTTGAATATCGCCAGCTCGAGAACTCAAAGCAAATCAATTTATGCTCTCGCTTTGTCCTATATATATATATATATATATATATATATATATATATATATATATATATATATATATATATATACTATACAATACGAGTATACCTTAAAACCACAGAGTCAGAATTTACGACGTAGTTACTACCATGACATTCATATAAATATATGCCAGGCAAATTCTATCATGGCAATCTCAAAATTGCCATTGTAACTACTGTTTTAGCAAGTAAATACTGTTTTACTAGCCTGATATAACACAGTGCTATAACAGACTGATCACCTGCTTCGCCATTTTAAGGGGACCTGTCAGTGAAAAAAACAAATTTAAAACAAAAAGTTTTTTTACTTATTTTAATTCAGTAGCTCTTCCTGAATACATTTGATACCAAAAACCATGTTATTCTGTGCACTTTTTCACATTAAAAAAAATTAGTTTTATTACTATTAGTTACTTATTTATTAGTACACGAAGCCGAAAATGACATATGTTGGCCACTTCATATAGTATACAGTGTTATGGATGAAATCTACATAAAGCATTTTTTTTGGATCATTGCAATCAGCTGTTTTTATTTCAGCTACAATCCAGTTAGCAAACATAACCTCAAAATTGTGTCAAATTGTTGTTTTGAATAATATTTACTGTTTTATTGTCTTAGTGTTTTTGAGAGATGGCTAGACTAAAAAAGTTTGGAAAAAGGGTCGTAATATTTCAAAAACTAAAAACAAATAGTAATGTTGTAAATAATAGTGTAAATAGTAGTGTTGTAAATAATAGTGTAAATAGTTTGTTCTTCTTCAAATAATATAAGTAGCTCTACTAGCAGTGATCTTTTCATAGCAATAGGCCTGTCAATGAAGGTAGGCCTAGTATAACCAAGTTTTTCAGCAAAGAAGCTCAAGAATATAAAACTATGTGCAGAAGAGCCTGAGTATTATGGACATAATTTCAAGGATGGTAATGTTTTAGTAAATATTTCAATACTAAACAAACAACTGTCAAAATTTGCGGTTTGTAATCAGTGTTTCTCTGAACTTTCATTAGAACTGTTTGGAATATCCAGAAAAACGGAAAGGAATAGTGTCTAGATTATCACTCATATGCAATAACTGTGATGCTAATGTAGATTTTATGACTTCTGAAAAAACTGAAAGTGGTTGTTTTGAAAACAACATTAGGTTTAGTGTATGCGATTGAGAAGTATCGGCAAAGGACGTTCAGCGGCACAGACATTTTGTTCGGTAATGAACTTACCCAAACCCCCCTTGAGATTTGATAGTTACAATAAAGAACTGAGTAAATGTATTTCTGAAGTAGCTAAAGAAAAGCATGCAAATTGCAAAAAGAGAAGCTGTAAATGAAAATGACGATAACAGTGATCTTAGCGTAATATTTCGACGGAACCTGGCAGAAGAGAGGTCACTCATCATTGAATGGTGTGGTCACCGTGACAAGTGTAGATACGAGTAAGGTACTTGATGTTGAGTGTATGTCTAAGTATTGCAATATTTGTAAGGGTAAGCAAGTTCTTAGCCATGAAGGATGTCTTGCTAATTATAGAGGAACAGTGGAGGGATGGAAATAAATGGTGTTGTCAAAATATATGAGCGCTCTGACAAAGGTAATATTCCTACACGTTATGTGAATTTACTTAGGCGGGACGGAGACAGTAAAGCCTTTTGAGGTTGTAAACAATAGTAAACCGTATGGACCTGATATTAACAATACAGAAACTTGAATGTATTGGAACATATCCAGAAACGTATGGGTGGTAGGCTCCGAAGACTGAAGGAAGGAAAAGTTACAAGGGTGTAACATTACCCGATGGCAAGCCTTTATCAGGAAAAGGAAGGTTGACTGATAATATAATAAACAGAGCTACAAACTTATTATGGGAACAGCCATTAGACAGAACTTTGATGATGTAGATAAGATGATGAAACAAGCAGTATGGGCTACTTTTTTTCATAAGTTGTCTACTGCAGACAAACCTCAGCACGGCCTATGCCCAGGCAGGCACAACTTCGTGGTGTAAGTATAATCGAAGTAAAGAATTGAATGTTGAACCACCATTACCAAAGAACAATATACCATCTACAATCATGGAAGTAATCAAGCCCATCTATCAAGACTTAGCTAATCCTACCTTGCTAAAAAAAAATGTGTCCATGGAAAAACACAAAATCAGAATGAATCATTCAATAATATGATTTGGACGCGAGTTTCAAAAAATAATTTTGTTGGATTAGAAACATTGAAAAATGGAGTGTATGATGCTATTATATGTTATAATGAGGGAGTTTTAGGAAAAGGCAAAAGTTATGGAAAAGGTATGTGGAAAATCTGGTGCAAACTGTATTGTGGGACTAAAACGTCAAAGATTTGAAACGGAGTCTACGAAGCTGAACAGGCTATGAAAAGAAATTGAAAAAAGGGCTCGTGCGGCAAAGACTAAATGTAAAAAGAAGACTTCAAGACAATGAACAAGTATCCCGATGATCCAGACTATGGATATGGTGCTCATTAGTGGATATAAGTGCGATTATTGTGAGTTTATAATCAATAATTTTTTTTATTTTTGAATTTCCGAAAGTTGTGTATTTTATTACTTAGGTACCAATATTTCCTAAAGTATTTATTGGTTTTTTTATGAAACTTTCACAAGTTATTTATAGTATTATTAGCAACAATAATAAGCTTTTTCTAGAAGATTTGAATAAATATGAAGTTTTTATAAGAGTTTTTCAATTTAAATTGTATTGATTTATTTATTTGTGATATAAAATACATGACATTAAAAAAAAACCCATGCTACCAAAACTATTTATATTCCTTATTATTATTTTTAAAAGAACTATACGACATCAGGTTAAAATTTTCATGAGGTTTTATTCATTAGTTGCTGAGAAAAAGTGTATCACAATATGTGTAATTTAACATGGGCGACATAGGCACTGACAGGTCCCCTTAAAGATGTGTTATGGGAATTTGATGCTACAGTATTACACATGCGTCCCTTTCATTTAAAGTTTTAATCTTACCGATCAGTCATAACTGTTCTCCCAGAACTCTCTCATCTCATTATTAAACTTTTGATTGAGGAATCCATTTCCAAGTTGCATTAAAATACTGGCCTCTTGACAAGTGCATATTAATATTGAATGCAGTGCTAATCATTTTATCTTCACTTGCTGAATAATATACTGGAGAAAAAATAACCATTTATGTTTTTTTTTTTTAGTTTTATCTTTATGAATAAAAATGAATCACCAAATTTGCGCTATTCTTGACAACATTTGGACTAATCCGGCTAATATTTTGGTAAAATGTTCATTAAAAGTCTAGGAAGGTTTATATGAAGAAAAATTATACAATTTACATGGAATATTATTGAATTCAGAAAATTTTTGTATTTATGTTTCATAAGCCAAATTTCACTGACACTAAACAGCATTTGATACTTTCGGCTACTGTTTCACAAAATGGTGGGCTTCCTTCACATTTTCATAAGGCAATTTAACATTAACTTATGGAAAATCAGAGGAATGAACACTAACACGCCTCAACGATCCATTCTTTCCCAGACCATAGTCTAAAAAAATAACTTCTAAAGCGTAAAATCTTATAAACAATGTTTTTTAATGTTGCATGAACTTAATAACGATTTAGCACTTATACCAGATGTACGTAAGAAAATATGATTTCTAATAGTATTCTCTGTGTACGAGTATATATTTGTTCGTACGTAGAGACAACAAGGCAAGCTCTAATATAGTACTGAATTATCTTACACCGGAAGTATATGACACGAGCTGGATGACTTAGTAGGTTTCTAAGACCAGTCGATACTCTTAACTATGGACAATTAAATAATATCTACCTGATTTATGCCTACTTAGTTTGAGAAATGTTATAAGATCTCATCATAATACAACACAAGTGCATTTACTAAGTAGTAATTGGATTTTCAAAATTGTGTGCGGGTAACAGCTACTTAATAGATATAAATAAAACAAGACCGTCCTTATATTCAATGCGAGCTAATTTCCTTATTAGGTACAAATCGGTAATTGACATAATTGGAGCAAAATTCAAATATATACAGTTCTAGCTGTTACGCGCGTCTTCGAACGCAGTTCTCAGTAGTATAATCAGAACATCATAAGCAACCAAGTACATGAAATTCCTGAAACAAGGTATGGTTATTGAACGATTCTTCCTCACCGGAAACACGTCGCAATATTTATTACAACTTAAAAAATTATGGTTGCCTGTAAAGTCGGTTTTACGGGCGAAGATTTTACGTGACAACGTCTTTTTCTCGGTAGAATATTTATTGATATGAATATTATTAAATTGCACAATAGGAACAAGGAATTGAATGAAAATAAGAATTGCACACATTTTAACTATAGAAATATATTTTGTTTACTAAAACATTGTACATAATTTGAAATTAATTGTAATATTGTAAATGGTAAAGTTGAATAAAACATTTACTAAAATTGGAATTTGAAATTCTTGCTAAACACAGTTAAATTCTAACTCCGCGCGTGGTGATTGGTCGGTTTAGTTCGTTTGTTTGGTCGCACTGTTATGACAGGTTAGAGGTTATAATTTGTTATTTTAAATGTTTGACTAGCAATACGCGCTGTTTCTTCTCAATCGACTGAATTACGATTGATTGCAGAGTGATTTAAACTAATAATTTACTTAACACTATCAACATTTGTCAATAGTATGACATAACCTATAAACTCAGTTTCTCAACTTTTGTGTCAATCTAACAATTAATCAATCAATCATAGTTTACGATAATGAAATATCAGTGTACAATTATTTACCTTTATTGTTGTAGTTGTTGTAAATGACGAATCTAAGCACTCCACATTTTCACGAATAAACATAGTTATCTGCTTTATCCCGTGCGGCGGACCCACAGTTATCTGCTTTATCCCGTGCGGATCCCGTGCGGCGGACCCACTGGACGGGCATCGTAACGTTACCGGGCGTTACACTTTTTCATGAGTGACTCCGAGCCGCAACCTAATTTAAGACGTTGTCACGTCAAAAAACCATTGTATAATAAAAATATGATATAAATTCGAACACATACGGAATCTGTCAGAACCATATTATTTAAATTGAAATTTCGTAAAGACACCTTCAGGGAGATTGTTCTGGTAATACTAATCAGCCTTTATATTCTTCACAATATAATTATCACAAGCTCCCAGGAGTGACCAGACAAATATCCAACAAATAAAAATCTCGGCTACGACACTTGCTGGTGTCAAAGGTGTTTAATGTTGACGAGTCTATGCAGGGCATGTGAAGGGGGAGGAAATCATAAGTAACCAAGCATTAATACTCGAACTCCCTGTCTGAGCCTATGAATCATTGAATTTCTGAGTTTTAAACTGGAGTTAAAAAGTGAATCATAGGCGTGAAGTCAAAGGGTGGTATCTAAGAGATGACATTGTGCTGAACATAGTTATTTAGTTAAGTAGTTCCTAACATATATGAAGTTACTATTTGCTGTTTCTTCAAGTAGGTCATGTTACATTGTGTCAATTTTCAAAAGGCAAATATGGTACAAAACTAATAAAATATTTAAAACTAGCATAATCATCTTATTTATTGACGATAGTGTTTCTAATACTGTACAATACTAAATCATAGTTCTATATTACCTTAAAGTTACCTGTTATTTTTGATAGTCAACATTGGTTTCACATAGTTCCACAAACCTGAAAAATACATAAAACTTTAAATTAAATAATAATAACAGAGGTTTTTCTCTATATATAATTAATAGCATTATGAAACATTTACTTTAGAAGAACACAAACCTTTAAACTACAATATGAGAACAAATATTTAAAGCGTTCAGACTATGTACTAGACAATTAGATCCTAAGTAACCTTGTGGGTAGTTTATGTATCAGAAAAATTATCTAAGTTTCTAAAGTTTGGAGGTTGTATCAAGAGTGATAATGCAACTTAGAGGCCGATAGTTTATTGGATGATGGTTAGACCGTTACTGAGCACTTATGAGGGACGTTGACATTCTGATGAGGCATATAAAGACATATGATAGAGATCACGTGCATACGTAGAGTTCAAATGCTACGAAGATTACCATATGACCCAATATGAATATCATAAGCTTAGGACGGCTTTTAAAGCATAAAGTTTGTTAGAAAACGTTTATTTCGTCCTGGATCACTTGGTTCCAAAGTTCTCATGAATTTGAATTTTGCATTTCAGATGCTTAAGTGAAATCACAGTTATGTATCTCAGGGTCAGCCTTATACATTGCATTACGATGGAAAATGTGAAATTAGAGCAGCAGCGTCAATGCAGGGGTTCCTAGTATTACGCACTAATCCCACGTGTTCTAAGAGAGTTACAATTTTTAATACCCTGACAGAGCACACCCCAAGTTATGATAAATATATAAATAACTGAGTATTGGTCAGGCCCGAATACTATCCGGTGATGTGTAACTACTAACAGCCATACACTGGCCCAAGCTCTGTATTAACAATCGACTGGCCCAGCTTGGTGACGTCGCTGACAAGGTTCTAGGGGTCGACTTGAGCATTATTGGTATGTCGGCAACTCAACGCTCTATTGTCCCCGACAAACTGGGTTTATTATTAAAATCAACTTCAATAAATATATATGTGGTGGTAACTCCATCTATATAAAACACTTCGCGATTCTTTGAATAGAGATGAAAACATTCTAAATTGTCCCTGAAATTTTCATGGATACTACTAACGTGATATTGCTTTAATTTATAATACTGCAAAAATAAAAATCTAAATTGTTTTTATGGAATTAAATGATTTTATTTTAAAATCTTTATGTATTAAATTACGAATTGCTAGGAGTATAATAAATGGTATTGAACTGAGTATATAGTTTGCCCATTAGTTGGGCTATACTTACAATTTACTGCAATTATTATACACGTGATTTCGGGATTTTATTCATTACGATTCACAAACACCATTCGAATGCCACTGAAAATATATTCCGTGTCACACAATTATATAATAAAAAAAAATTCCTATATCACGAACTTTTTTCCATATTTTACCCTATTGTATATTATGAAGGTCCCTTTGTAATAAAAGTTTTAAAATTAAAAAATAAATAAAAACTTGCTATGCAATATTCTTAAAAGACTCCTTATCACATAAATTCAAAATTTATTGTTTCACGGGTCTATCAGTCTTTTTGTATCACGCCAAAATATTTAATACACGATTGAACAAATAAAAATTATTACTATATAACGTAATGTTAATGTTTTACAACGTTCAAGTAGTATTATAGTACAATAACTTAATACGTCTCGCTTCTTATTTTTGTTTATACAGTTCAGTAAGATTAAAAGGTATGTTTTGTATGTATTGAATGTAAGATATGTAAGAACAGATATCAGATTAGTTTGAGGAAAACAATGTAATTCTGCTCAACACAGTAACCCAGATATCAGAGAGAAGGACATATCCGAATATCTCAGCACTAGTTATAGCTGTGAGCTGACTCAACAAAAGACATCGATTGTGGTCGGGGAAATCGTTACAGAATATCTCTAGATTTAATAATTGCTGCCAAATTGGAATTTTAACTGCGTTTTTTGCTGAAATCTACATTTTGTTTAGTTTTATATTATACTCGTCACGCGTAAGTACCATAATTTTTATAAATTTTTACTAAAAGGATCTATAAGACCCTTTTGTTCTTTAATAAACTTATGATACCTTATAAAACAATGCTAGGATAACAAATTATGATTTGTTTAATAAAGTTTTAATATGCTCATGCATTATAAATACGTTACGGAATTACTGAACGATTACTAACCATGATATGTATTGTATCTTACATGAATGCCCATCACAATGTATTTAAAACATCTTATATTATTACACAATAATGACTAATCAAAGGTTCATTTGTAACAAAAAGCTTTCTATAACAAGTAAATGAACAACACTGTTTAATACTTATCAATATCCTTGCACCTAAAAACGAGGAATATGTTACATACACTTGACAATTTTTAAATTAGTATAATGAACTTTAATTCGTACTTTATACCATTTTTGATTCTGTAATGTGACAGAAACATTTCAAATCACTATGATAAACCACCAAAATATTCTGAACTACACAGGTTCTGAATGGTAATGTATATGTCATAACTGAATATTCTAACTCAAAAACGAACGAAACCTTTTTTCTTCGTGTGCTTAATTTACTTCTTACCTCAATTAAACATTTGCATCAAGGTCAAACCGGGGTTAAGTAAACAAATATTCAAGGACTTATATTTCATAATTCTATTTAAATAAAGTAGGATCTATACAGCAGACATTGGATGGTAAATTTATAAGTATTTATTGAAACACAACTCTAATTTTCGCAGAGGTATTCCCTCGTGTTTTGTATGTGTGTTTATGTGTTATATGTATAGGTAGTTTTTTTATGTGTCTGTGTAAGCGGTGTGCTTTTAAATGTGTTTGAACATACATGTATCATTAGAATTAAATAATTGTTAATTTCGTATTGATTTACATAAGTAACGTAAACATTATTAGCTTGTTATATTTCACTTTTTAAGCTAACGAATGATAGCTGCATGTGCACGATTAACGATTGTGAATGTCTCTTTTCCGTGTATGAGTGAATGATTATCTTAAGGTTTATTAAAGAATGAAGGGTGAACCATTTCTCATTTCCTAGATATAACATTTATAACCTGCAAGTGTAAATGAACAGTTTATCCAGCTGGCAGTATTAAAAGACAATAATAAACAATAACGCACTGATACACACATACAATATTCGTTGGTACGTGGTTCAGCTGAACTCTGCTACGCAAAACTTTATATTAATAAATTGTGGAAAGTTATAGTGAAAACAGAGCTACGCTGGTTTCCTCACTACTTAATCTCTTTATCGCAGCAAACTCTCACACACAGAGCTTGAGACGGATGGACGAATTAACCGCTCAGCCTTCGCAACTCTGGTTCTCAATGTTCAACCTACTGGTTCATAACTTGTGAAAAAACCTTTATCGCAGCAAACTCTCACACACAGAGCTTGAGACGGATGGACGAACTAACCGCTCAGCCTTTGCAACTCTGGTTCTCAATGTTCAACCTACTGGTTCATAACTTGTGAAAAAACCTTTATCGCAGCAAACTCTCACACACAGAGCTTGAGACGGATGGACGAATTAACCGCACAGCCATCGCAACTCTGGTTCTCAATGTTCAACCTACTGGTTCATAACTTGTGAAAAAACCTTTATCGCAGCAAACTCTCACACACAGAGCTTGAGACGGATGGACGAATTAACCGCACAGCCATCGCAACTCTGGTTCTCAATGTTCAACCTACTGGTTCATAACTTGTAAACCCTTTATCCTGCACACTCCAAACCAATTAAAGAACCCATTTTTATTGTTTAAGCACACAACTACTTTTTCATGAAGCGAAGGAAGAATTGCTTCCCTCTACGAAGAAAATTGAGTGTCAGCCGCGTTAGTTCTAGTAGAGTTGAATAGAAAAAGCATAGAAAGGGTCATAAATATTAGCAATAATTTTCCTTCTTAAATCATACACTTCAAAAGCAACCACATAAATAAATTGTAAAGCCAACACTATATAAACAGCAATTGTTTGTATAATAGTATCCGATTCAGTATTTTAATCTGATTGCATTGGCGGTGATATACCTATTATTTACCTGATATACCTTTTATTTGGTTTGTTTGTGTCAAGTTACAACATATGATCTTGGTAAATATTATTGTTTGTCATTTGTAATCCTATAAATACCCAATTCTTCTACCTACATCAAAACAACGCGGCTTACGATTAATCCATATCTCAGGGACAATTTCCCCATTGATTTCATAAAAACTGTTCATAAACATTTGTTTACACAATGTAAATTGCCCTGGATCATAATTAAAAATTCTGTACTTCAAGATTGTCGGATTTTCTAAATTATCCCAATTTTAAAAGTTCCTAGGATATTTTATCATGGCAGACTTACCACATAATACTACTGTAACCTTTAGCATTGAAGATTGAAACTCCCCTTAATATATATATAATAATATATATATAATTATTATATTATATATATATATATTGTTTTTTAATATATATAAAACAAGTTAATGATATTCTTCTCGGAAATCATATTTCAAAAGTATTCACACGGCTGTAAAAAAGGACGTTGTAAGACCAAAGAACAGTTCTGTGAAATGTTGTTTTCTTTAAATACTATAAAATACGAGGAAAAATTATTAGTCAGAATAAAATTTTTAACTCTACGAATTCTCCTAAATACTTATAGGATATAGGGAGTACATAAATTGCTATAAATGTAAGAGGACAGTGCTCAGATTACTTACGGTTTATTGCGACTAAGAACCAGTTCAACTTCTTTTCATTTAGCCATTTTATTTGTCCTGCAGCTACAATTTCCTTGTAATACCATTTCAAATTTGAGATATACAGTGCATCGGTCTTGCCTTTATAATGTCATCATTATGACCTCAGTATCATTAAGGTCTTTTGACTTACCAGTTAAAAATTACCATTAACTTACATTTAAGAGAACACAAAATCTCACACCAACCCCTGTAAGTCGGACTAAAGGACTTATCAATGGATTGAAATGTCTAAAATATTAGCATTTACCACAGATCTAGAGTACATAGATACATAATAACAGCCAAATTTAATTTACGCCAATACTATTTTAATGTTCAGTGCCGCTGTACCACACAATACCCCTGACAGCTGACGCGTCACGCTGCGGCGTGTTTTGTAACATGGACAATCAGCGTGACACGGCGGTAACGTGTTCTTGTTCAGTTGCTGCACAAAACAACCTGTTTTATCAGGCAGGCTGGAAATGTGGCGTGAATTAATGGTCCCAACTCATTTAACTATTGTGCCGCCTACATAACCTAAAATAATCTTGATTAACTTTAAAAAGCGTTTTCTTCTCCGTTTTATTAAGTACCCGACAGAGGAAATCGCATCTTTTTCCGTCCGTCTTTACGAATTCTTAAGTCGCTAACTAAAATTTGGTGTGTAAACCAGAATACTATTTTTCATTTCTGGTGTGTTCACAGAAGACTCGCTAGTTTTTCTCACCCCATACGTAAAGTATTTATTACGTGGTACTCTAGTATGAGAATAAAAGAGGGTCATATTTTGTGAAAAACTGTAATAACAGTATATGGGAACTTTAAAACGTGGAAAGTTTAGGAATTCTATGAAATATGTATAAAAGCGGAATGTTCAATCTCGAAATGTCGTAGCTGTATTTTTTAATGTACACTATCAAGAAACTGTAATAAAATCATAAATCTTGTAAATCCAAGATAGTATACTTATTTTAAATACAATCGATACGCTTTTACGTGCTTTGCTTTATGGTTTAAAGGACACATAAATCCATCAATGGACATCTCTGAATGCCATTGTGAAATTTTTCAGATATAAATAAAAAGAGAGCTCGTCCACTCAAAAGTGGATGTCGATTAGTTGCTTACAATAGCTGGAAGCCTTATCATTTTACCCATATAATATTAGTTTAGTAAATGTACTCGTACATACATATATTATATTATGCTATACATATATATTCTATATAAAAAAATAAAAAATTAAATTAAAAAAAATAAATATATTTGTAACTATAAGTAATAATATTAAAAGTTTGTATTAATATTCATAATCTTTACTTACTACACATACTAATATATAACATAATTACATATTAGTATAAAGAAACGTATGCCCTATGAGGGGAAGTATTTTATAATATGGAACCATAATTTGCAAAGAAATTCAGAAATGTCTCGGAAATACGAGGACCCAGAGTATTCAAAGATATAAATCCAACCGATATCTGTGAAAAATATAACAATACCATTTGGCTAACCAACTTCATTAAAATCATCTTCATTTAGTTATTAATTTATTATAAAACTCATTTTTGTCTAAGTAAAAATGAAGTTTCATTCAAAATTTGAGTCTACAGAGGAAGATTTTTCTCACAATATATAGTCACAAAATACATTCAGATTTTTACTAAAAGTTAATAAGTATTAATAAAGAGTATTAAAAAAGAGTAATACAATAAAAAATAAAGAGTAATACAAAGAGTTTGAATAATAAAAGTTCCAGTAAACTATGGAGTGTACTATATGGAAGAGTTCGCTGAAATAAAACTTTGTCACTGTTTTTTAACATTGACCTTCCACTCATTTTCTTTTTATTCTATGAATAAAAGTTGCATGGTAATATCGCATATTATTGTACTCACTCAGTATAAAACTTTATTTATCCTGTAATTTTCTCTTAATGTGATATATTGTTAAATTACAAGAGAAGCTAAACATGTTAGTCTTTAAAATAATATATAATAATACCAAAATTATAATAATGTTCATAAAGGCAGCCGCTTATTTAATTTTCACCTCTTCTACCCGTTAAAAATTAGCAAAAAATGCAATATAAACGTAGAATTTTAAAATTGTCACATAATAAACGCCTCTGTTTAATTTCGAATATTTGAAAAGAAAAGATAAATATCTGTCACCCTGGGTTGATATCGCCTGATGTATGCTCTACATGACATGTATTCGGGATATTTATGTAAACAAATGCTCATCATTATGGTGTAGCACAAACAGATGCATATCTCAGGCAAACATACAGTGTTATTGCATGCGCGCGTGCACATTATAGTGTGAATTGTGACGTGTGATTATGTAATTATGTGATCATGCTCTTCCACCGACGGAGATCACGTACATTGGTTACCATGTGGCAAATCACGTACTAAAATAGAATAAATATATCTTTCAGAAAAGTTTATATTGTTTGAGCACACAAAGTTTGTATGAAGACCACTTAGTTACTCGCGGAATGTGGGTCATGGCAAAGATAGTGGATTTCGTTAATTCAAATTCATCAACTGCACGAGTTTAGGAATGGTAAAATTCAAGCAAACCCAATTAAGTTTTATTGTTCCAATATCCACCCTTTGTTACTGTTTGCTCTAGAACACTTTATTGTTTTATTGTACGACGAAATATCATCCAAACAATTAATTGCAATGTCACTTGAACATCTTTACGTTCATATGTCTAATTCACCATCACGGTACACACATTTTTGACCCAATGCTCAGCCGCATTGCATAGCTTTCTGTGTCAGGTTATGCTACAGCTTGGAACGTTTGTAGGGAACTGAGGAGTATTTTATATTTAGATCCTGGTGCTCAGTTATTAATCTGCACAGTGTATTTCTTGAAATTATTGTCTCATCTCGATCTGCTACTGTGTCAGTACATTTCTGTGAGAACTGAGGAGAATAAGGGAATTGAAATATAGATTTCAATTTTTGTTTTTAAAAATACGACTGATTTTGCAACTTTAAACAACCTGAATAAATATTGTGATTCCCTCTTATATGTCCCCCTTTAATAAAAAATTCTCAATATCCTTATCCCAAAAAATTCCTTAAGGACATAATGTCCAAAACGTTAACTAGTAAAAGAAATATTCAGTTCTTCCTTGTGGACATGATTTAGGACATGCAACTTTCAATTTTTTTTAATGAGACAACATACATTTATTTATCTGTTGTGTATGCTCATTCCAGCTACAATTTATTCAAATTTAAAGACCCTAGATATTTAATGTTTTCTACATGTTTAATACTCATACATATATTATAAGTAAGTTTCGAATCTAGTACGCAGTTAATATATTTATAGTAGAGACCTTCTATTTAAGATAGCTTATCTTTCAGTGAAAAGTAAAAGGACATACCTTTAATAAATCAAAATAATTTTGCATATACAATTTTAAAGCTAGTGGAGAAACAGAATAATACATAATGTTGTCGTACTAGCAAACCTGGCAAGGTAACCTCTATAGGGTCCGTAACAAAGACTATTAATGAAAATCAGGAATTGGTTCCAGAACGAACCACTAAGGAACCTGACAAGTAATTAAACTTAAAAGATTTATAGTGATTATTAACTTTAACACTCTTAACTCTATTTGACAAATAACTTTTAAACCACTCTCATACACAACAGCGCAACTAAGCCACATGACTTTAAAATGGCTAGGTCTACCATATTGAAGTTTTTGTGATATCAATCCAACTTTAAGCTCCTTATAAATCCCCTCAAACACAGAATGGAAATTTAAAAGGGCGTAGTAGTAAGTGGCCTTATCCTCCAAATTGATTTTCAGAAAAGAATTTAATATGATTTTAAAAAAAATGTATGCAACGTTTCTTATCAACATTTTCTTTCTTTTGGATAAAGCACAAACAACACTTATTGGTATAATCCTATAGTTATTCAAATCACTTGGATTGACTTTTTTTAAAGACCTATGTAACTACACTACTCTGTACAACAACTGCATACTTCAAAACATTTGGATAACTGTCATTTGTAAAGACTAAATTTACCAATCATGATAAGACAGGGAAAATTATATCACTGATTGATTTTAAAGCCAGTACGGAAATGTCATCCAAACCTGGAGTATTTTACGTCTAATATATATTTATTAATAGATTTTATTGAACAGAATCAGTTTCATAGAAATAATAGAACGCATCTTTTGCTTAATATGAAATGAATTTTTATCTATTATCAGGAGTTTTATATACAGTATCCAAGTTAGCTTTCAAAACGTCACTTATTTCTCAGCAATAGTAATTTTTATAGTAACAGCGTAATAAAGGGTGGGGCAGAGTGGACTCCCTGATTTGATCGGTTAACTGTATAAAAAACCATACAATATTATTACAAAAGCTTTTTATTTCTGAAATCTTCATACAATGCCATTTATTTTTTATTAAGTTTTAAAAATGATATCGTCCAGGTAACGACCTTGACGAGCGATGCACATATTCAGCCGTTCAATGAAGTTTTCAAAAACTCTACGCAGCATATCTGGCGTTATTCCAGCGATAACATCAACAATTGCTTCCTTAAGGGCTTCCAAGGTCCTTGGTCGAACTTTGTAAACCTCAGATTTAAGGTAACCCCAAAGAAAATAATCGCATGGGCTTAGATCGGGTGAGTGAGGGGGTCATGAAACATCCCCTCGTAATGAGACCAAGCGGCCGGGAAACCGTTCTTGCAGAAGATGGCGAGAGCGACGGGCAGTATGAGCCGTGGCACCATCCTGTTGAAACCAAAACGCTTCCATATTATTTTCCTCACCATACTCTTCAATTCTGGAGAAGAAAAAGTTCTCCAACATCTCACAATAGCGTACAGCGTTCACAGTAACGGTTGCACCTTCCGATTCAAAAAAGTAGGGGCCAATTATGCCTATGGAGGACACAGCACACCACACAGTCACTTTTGGTGAATGAAGAGGTTTTTGATGAAGAGTTCGTGGGTTTTCAGCTGCCCAGTAACGAAAGTTTTGCTTATTTACTGTGCCCGAGAGGTGAAAATGTGCCTCATCACTAGACCACAGAATAGTGCTGGGTTGTAAAGAAGCCAGTATTGCATTGCAAGCATCTGTACGTTTAACAAAATCTGCTGGCATCAATACTTGAACAACAACCATCATCTTATACGGGTGTAAATGAAGGTCTGAGTGTAAAATTCGCCTCACCGTTCTGGCCGACATTCCAAGAGCAGCAGCATGTTTCCGCGCAGAGCGCGATGGAGATTGTTCAATAGACGATCTCACCGCCATTATGTTCTCTGGTGTCCTCACACTCTTTGGTTGTCCGACTGGTTTTCTAGGCAGTGCAGATCCTGTCGCCCGTACACTTTTAATCCATTTCCTTATGGTTTTAGCATCAGGAACACTATCATGACGATTCAAACCAAATTGTCTACGAAATGCACGCTGGGTCGCCACCACACTATCCTTATTTTTAAAGAACGTTTCGACTACAAAACCACGATGCTCGCCAGTCCACGGCATGGTGACTACTAAAAATGGCGTCTTTCCCCCCACCAAATGAAACCACTCCCACTCCGCTACCTCACGCGCACGCTCTTCGGCGACTGATTGAAACTAGGGAGTCCACTCTGCCCCACCCTTTATAATCACAGTCGTCGATCGAATTACTTTCTCTATATTGCTTTATCTACTACTATTATCAAATTGTGATTTATCGTTTCTCATTGCTTTTTCATTTTCCTCAAATAAAGGTGAGAAATAATTATCATTGTTAACTTGCATGTATTATCTTAAACGTAGTCACTTAAGCAGGACAGTGTATTTCATAAAATTATTGTCTCTTTACATAATCACGATCCGATATTGGGTTGTTTATTTTAGGAAATTGAGTAAACGCTTATTGTTTCATTCGATGCTCAGTCAAATTAAAAAGTGTACTTGACAATTTATTGTTTCACATGACCTGATATAGGATTGGTGGTCTTATACATTGTATTTTTATTCAACAGTAAATGAATTTAATATTATAATTTAGTATGTTATTAGTACATTAGAATTTAGTATATATAAATAAAAAATATTGTAATACAATATATAAAATGTGTACTTTATATAAAGTGCCTTGTAAATGATAACTGCCCCAGAAAGGCCCAGACGAGTTGAAACTTAGCTTTACAAAAATTAAGCTTATAAACGTGTTTAATAAATTCACTAGCCAGCTTGATAACCCATCGCCATTTACTACGACGGTCGTTAAAACTCTAAAACAATTCACAATTCCTTTACTTATCGACCTAATGAAAAAACATTCTTTAATGCTTATAAACATTTTTTGAAAGACAATCTTTTAGATCTCGAACATTTTTAGAGATATTGAACATATGTAAATCTCATGAGAAATAAGTTAATGCCACTTCATTAATTACAAAATCTAATTACCTCTTCTGACTGTGCTAGAACGATAATTTTTATTTATAGTATATTTATTTATAGTACACATGTTGTTAGTAAAACCTAACAATCAACTGTCGTATTGGTATTCACCTAGAAAGCAATGAAAATCTAAAATAGAAGTAGGAGTGAGGACTTCCAACTCAGGACTTCCACTCAAAAACCAGTGACCGAAAAAATCAACAGCGGCAATCCGTGAAATGCTGAGCGAGAGTGTACTCTCCCTGGTACAGTCTCTCTGTCTCGTTTATCAGATCATTTCAGTCGTTACAGGCAAACCCATCCCCCCCCCCCTCAAACTCAGGGA
This sequence comes from Homalodisca vitripennis, assembly GCF_021130785.1. NCBI lineage: Eukaryota > Metazoa > Arthropoda > Insecta > Hemiptera > Cicadellidae > Homalodisca > Homalodisca vitripennis. The sequence continues at coordinate 116,281,607 of NC_060208.1, forward strand.
TTGTTTAAATGTCTTTGTTTAATTAAAATATCTGCAATCTTACTTTGGGTTAGCATTTGTATTTTTCTGTTTCAAGTCAGTATAACTTATCCATGTTATGTATACATAATATTTTTTTAACCGTCATCATACTAAAGTGTTACCTGTTGTGGCATGTTGTATTTTGTAACAGTTATTCACAAATAACTGAAGTAAATATACATATATATAGTCTCATTTACATAGGGCTTTAAGTTGTTATTTTTTGAAACAAAATACATGACATTTTTTAAGACAAAACGTGTAAACTAATTTCAAAACCATTTGGTTCCATTTCAATAAATATTTAGTACGTAGAATAATTTTAAGTATTAATAACCCGTTTAAAATGTTGTTTAGTTAAAATTATATCCATATTTATACTTAACCTATTCATTAAAAAAAAGATTCCTTAACCTACGCACCTATTTTATATCCGTTACAATGTCTTTTATAAGTATAAATATTACTAACTTTAAATAGCTAGTCATTTAAGTTTACCCTCCGACAATGCTAATCTCAGCACATATACTCTCATTGAGGATTTGCTGTATAATAGTGCTCAATATATATATATATATATATATATATATATATATATATATATATATATATATAGCAAAATATATATATATTTTGTTGGTGACTGCAAACAATTAAACAATAACTTGGTTCTTAAATCAATGCGGGGGTTAGCCACTAATCTCTCATTTGCTAGCTATTATTAACTAAAAGTTGTTAATGTTCTGATAGAGCACATATCTAACAAATTATGATCAATATATTTATAACTGAGTATTGTCAGCCCCAAATACTTCCCGGTGACGTGTAACTACTGGAAGCCAAGCTCGCTTCGCTCTGTTATATGGTAGTATCAACAATCGACTGGCTCAGGTTGGTGACGTCGCTGACAGTGCCCTAGGGGTCGACTTGAGCATTATTGGTTTGTCGACCACTCCACGCTCTATCGTCCTCGACACAGTAAGTGGGTTTGTTATTGAATTCACTGTATTATTTGCTGGTAACTTCATATATACGAAACACTCCGAGGTTCTTTGATTAGAGACGAAAACATGTTAAATTGTCCTTGGAAAATTCAATTTCATGGAGACTACTAAGGTGATTTTTTTTTAAGTTTAACACTTTAAAAATATCAAATTATTTAAATGGTGTTTATGTTGTTACTAATAGACATTTTGTCGACCAACAAGTTTTAGACTTGTAGAACCCTAGTGGTGATTCTTTATGCTGTCAGAGCCCTAACCACCTTGAGAGCTAAATTTCATTGTTTAAGCACATAATATAGTATTTCATAACACGAAGAAATAATTTTTCGCTTAACAGAAGAAATTAAACGTTAGCCGCGTTATTTCCGGTAAAGTTGATATAGGAAGGTACCGAAAGGTCTAAACATATCAAACGATATTTTATTGTTAAACCATATATTTTAAAAACAACCATGGAAATAAATCGAAATCGTCTTTAACCAAACATATAAAGATCAACTGTTTGTATAAAAATGCTCACTTTTATTATCTTTATCTCATTTTCTGACGGTGTTATAACTAAATTATGTGTCTGATTCAGTTTCTGTACAAAATAATCTGTTTAATCAGGCAGGCTGGAAATGTGACGTGAATTAATTGTCTCGACTCATTTAACTATTGTGTATTAACCGTTGTGGTTAACCGTAACGGTTGTGTATATTCTACATTGCCTACAATAATCTTGATTACTTTATTATATTATTATATAGGTCTATTTTTCAGTGGTTACCATCAGGAAACTATAACAATATCATAAATCCTGTAGATCTAAGAAATTATGTTTATTTAAATGCAACCCATATACTAGTACTTTCTTTGCGTTATAATTTAGAGACCACTTCCATATCTTTGAATGGCCATTGATTAAATTTTGAGGTATTAATGAAATATATAACCTCAAAATATATAACTCGTCCAGATTAAGAAACTAATACCTTATGAGACAAATGGGCAGAAAGGCAAAATAAAGATTTTTTACATTTTCTCGGCACACAAAAGAGAACTTGTGCCATCCTACTCAGCAGTAGGCTTCAATAACGCTTAGTCAGTTTTCATGGTTAGACGTGTTTATCACTAAATCCATTTTTGTCCATGTACAAAATGAAGTTTCATGCAAATTTTAAGACTGCATAGAAAATGTTTCTCAAATGCCAAATTTGCATTTTTTTCGAAGGTATGTCGTAACAAAGTGTTTTAATAATAAAAAATCCTGTAAACTAGGGAGTTTACTACAACGGAAGAGTTCGCAGAAATCAAATCTTGTCACATATTTTTAATATTGAACTTCCACTCTTTTACTTTTTCTCTATGAATAAATGTTACATGTTGAAATCTCACATAATATCTCTCAGTTTGTTTATAAAATGATTTATTCTGCGATTTTTTTTTTTTTTTTTTTTAATTAGATGGTCTCTTTACAATTGTCATCTCTTTTACCAGTGATAATTTGCAAACAATGCGATATAAACATAGATTTATAAAATATTCTCACAATATTTTTGGGAAAACCTTTGGCTATCAAATGTAGTACCTTTGTTAAATTTTGAATCCTTGCAAAGAAAACAGACCTGATGTATGCTCTACAGGACATATATTCGGGATAATAATGTTAACAAATGCTTATCATTGTGGTGTAGGACAAACAGATGCATAACTAAGGCAAACATACAGTGTTATTGCGTGCGCGCGTGCACATTATAGTGTGAATTGTTACGTGCCATTATGTGGTCATATGATCATGCTCTTCCATCGACTGAGATCACGTACATTGGTTACGACTTAGTCAATTAGGTACTAACATAGAATGGCTTTGTAGTTTACATAATTTTACTTATAAAAATTATGCTTTTCATATTAGTATAGAATGCCAAGAACTGTTATTTATGTATCAGCTATTATTATTTATCCGTTCAAGAAATCTTGGCACGAGAAATACTGGAATATTTTACGAAAGCATTCCGTAGAGTGAAAAACATATAAAGCATAAGGTATTACTATTTTTATATGTGCATAAACCAAGTATTTTGCAGTATTATAAGTATTTTACGACGTTGTGGAATATCAGATTTAAGAATAGGTTAACATTGCTTCTCACATAGGAAGGGATATCTTACGTAAGTATATTTTTGATAGCCCACAGAATTCGAAGAGGAAAGAACATAATACACGAGGAGTCGATAAATAATTAATATAAACTGCATTTGCACTTGAATATCTTATAGAAGAAACAACTCAGATACAATTAAATGGAGAGTATATTATGTAGGTAAATATTTGCAGAACGTGAGAGACTTGTAAAGATAGTAGCATGACCACGGAAGGGAAATGTCTTATGTAAGCATAGGTTTGCATCAAACAAATGTTTCATAGAGGAATAAACATATGTTAATGTGTAACAATGTGATCTGCAACTGTAACTCAGACTGTAACTTATTCTTAATAGGAACAGGGAAAATTATATATTGTAATTTGAACATCATTTCGGCAGTTGAGACATATACTACATACTCATACCTGGAACTACTATTACTACTGTTATATTATTATTATAAATTTTAATATATTAGTTTGCTTCATTGTATGCAATTTTTACATTCCCGGGCAATGACAACTGTGCAACATTTAGTATTTAAATAGAGTTTACGAGTTTTCAACTCTAGTATTAATTTCACATTCAATTTCATACCATTAAAATCAATAAGAATAAGAACATACGTCTTACCCCTCTTTGTACAATCTCTTTCCTCCTTTCGTATCTTCCCACGCCTCATCAATATTCAATGGACTCTTCACAGCAGCCGGCAAACTGAATTACTACGCCATCCTGTTATCCTGATATCTGTCAGGTTAAATCTCGGGTGTGGTTCAACATTTCACAAATTATTCTCTCTTGAATTACAGAATATCAAAACGTCTAACTAGATAGATCATTTTCAACTATTAATTTGTTTTGTGTTTTTTACGTATACTTCTACAAATTTTAGCTTAATGCAGTAGTACAAAAAATATTCAAACACTACTGTAATCTTTTTATCTCAATAATAATATGTGCTTCATAAACACTGCAAGTGTTTTGCAAGTAAATATTATAACTTTTATAGAGCTTTTATATACACTTTATATATTTAAATTTCCTTTCTCCGTTATATACACGAGTTTCACACATTCGCATTAAAATATAGTCAGTATATTTAAAATTCAGACACATAATGAAATAAGAAGAAGTATTGTTGTTCATAATGAGAAAAAAATACAATAAATTTTAATTAAGTTTATAAGTACAAACCGACCAACCTACTGTGTTTAATTGTGCGTGGGAAAATATAGCAGTTCTATTCAAGATATATAATGAACACATTAATGCTAAAAATATATAATTTTGTCTAAAACGTGGTACTTACCTATTTATAAAAAAATCAAGACTTTTGTTTTAAAACATAATTTGTACCAATATTGTTGTAAAAATTGGTAAACTTTTATGATAAACTCTAACTATAGTTCATAACTGGAGTCAAATTATCTGTAAATTCCATAAAACAACTTTGTGAGAGTACGAGTCACGCAATATTATTTAACCAGTCGTGTTGTAACAGTTGGTCTTTCTATGGGAATATTGTATACATGTTTTTTACGTGCTAATTTTATGTGTATTTTATGTAGCTAGATTTAAACCAAACATACTATTTTTACTTCATAAATGTTTAGAATCATTTAATTTTTAATTATTTAATTAGTTTTCATAATTATTGAGACAATACAATTGTTATCAACAATTATATTAACAAGGTAAATGTTAATTTTTTTGATGAGGACATACCTGTATAGTAATATTAGGGTCACACTGACAAATTTACTCAAACCACTAATAAGCTATTTGAACATAAACAATATATTTCACTTAAGTCTATGTATATATATATATATCCGTTTATATATATATATATATATATATATATATATATATATATATATCCGTTTATATATATATATATATATATATATATATATATATATATATATATATATATATATGGAGTTTGTGTGACGACCACTTGGTTACTGGAATGTCACTCGAACATCTTTACATTCATATGTTTAATCATCACTAACACATTTATATTTTTTAGCTAGATACTCACATGCACTGGACAGTGTTCTTTGTCAGGTTGTGCTATACCTTGGAAAATGTTTATGGAAACTGAGGAGAAGTTTATATTTAGAAGCTAATGTTCAGTTAAGATGCACCGTGTATAACTGTCTCATCTCCGTCAGCTGTTGGCTTGATAATTTCTGATGAAACTGAGCAAATTTTTATAGTTTTATTCAATGCTCAGGCACGCTAAAAAGTGTACTTTGGCCATTTATTGTTTAACATCACCTGGTACTAGGTTCGTATTGATATATGTGATATTTTAGTTAGGCCTTGAATGATTTTGTTATTATGTAGATTTTGTCACACAATATATTACAATAAAATATATAAAATGTATCTTAAAAATAAAGATGAATTTAAAAAATGTATTGCTAAGCGATAATTTTAAGATAGCATAATTTAAGAAGAGAAATATAAGAGAAACATATTACATAATAAGTGCTGTTACTAAGTATATTAAGAACTTAAATTATGCTTAACTTTGAAAATTGCATGTGAGGCCGCGGGTAACATCTAGTACAGTACTTTATATATATATATATATATATATATATATATATATATATATATAAAATATAAAACTGTCCCAAATAATTCCAAAGGAGTTGATAATTGGTACAAAAATGTAGTTTATAAATATCTTTGCTAACCAGGTTGGTAACCCATATCGTTTCACTATGACGAAACTTTCAAAAAAATTTACAACTTCTTTATTTGTTGACCTTAAAAAAACAAAAAGTTATCTTCAATGCTAACAAACATTTTGTGACATATTTTTGGGTCTTTTATTTACAGAAATACCTGCTAAAACATTTTCAGTCACATGTTGTGAGTAAAAGCTAGAATGCAATGAAAACTAAACAAGAAGTACGAGTGAGGATCTACTTCCTCAAAAACCGGTGACCGGAAAAATCAACAGCAGCAATCCGTGAAATGCTGAGCGAGAGTGTACTCTCCCTGGTACAGTCTCTCTGTCTCGTTTATCAGATCATTTCAGTCGTCACTGGCAGGCCCTCCCAACTCGCGTATTTGTGAAAATTCCATTAATTAATTAAAACATCTGCAATCTGACTTTCAGTTATCATTTGTTTTTTACAGTTTTGAGATGATACTTAACCACGATACCTACACATGATATATTTGAAATAACGTCGTAATATCAATGTTCTTACTTGTTGTGGTATGTACTCTATTGTAATAGCTATTCACTACTAACTGATGTAAATTAAGATATATACTCGTAACCCTATTGTCCCCTGTTACACAATTTATATTTAACAATTTAACAAACTGTAAATAACTAATTATGAGAAGAAGTTTTTCTCCAACTACACGAATCTCATCACGTATTATTTCATTGTGGATTACTGACTAAATATGCTCAAAAAATGGCTTTTGAGACAACAGCAATTACACAATAATTTAGTTTTTAAATCAATGAGATATTTTTTCAATCCTGTACTTTGTTTTACCAAACACTATAATTATTTTGTGTTATTGTCTCTGTATGAAGATTCTGAATCAAATTTTTCACATACATAATTTTTAATAATGTATTCTTTTTAGTAACTTAGTTTGGATTTATAACAACTTAAAATACAACTTCATTTATTTAGACTTTTGCTAAAGTTAATTTGCACTAAATAACGTTTTCGGAGAATACCCGAGAACTAATCTGAGCACTTTAGTATCTTCGTGTCATCAACAGCCCATAAAAAAGTTTTGATGCAAACTATTGTCACAAACAATTGCTCTATTATATCCAATGTGGCACGGATGAAGAATTATAAATAGTATCTAAAACTACCAAAGTGACTATTAGCTGTGTAACCACAGATGGATAGACTTAGGATAGAACCTCACTTTTTCTATGCATAGTTATTAAGAAACGGTCTCAACAATCTAGAGGTGTATTACTTCAAATAAGTAACGGGCTTTGATCAAGACGGAGAGAGAAAGTGGAGGTACTTTTTAATGGCCGTCAATATTTTAGGAATTTAGGAATGTTGGAGTCACCTAAATGGTTGTTTGCAATATAATCCTCATGTACAAACAAATGAACAGGTAACACCTCTAGGAAATGTCACGTTGACCACGGCTATGATAATGTTCAGTGACGGTTGTAAGACTCACAGCAGACGCGTCGTAATGCGGCGTGTTTTATGACACAATCATTCTGCTTCCGCATTATTGGTTTTTCATCAGTTGTTTCACGAAACAACCTGTTTCATTAGGCAGGTCCCAGTTTGACGTGCATTTAACTATTGTGATCGGTTAATTTCGTTATTTTCAATTTATCACGAAAAGATTTTCAGTCCTCAACAAGTGTATTCCTGCAATCACTGGTAACTTTCCGATGTTTGTGTAAAACATCCAAGGAATTGAAATTATAATATACCTACATAATCATTGTTAACTACTACAAAGAATGTGTGTTAAATTTTAAAACTAATGAACTATACTTTTTTAAATGGGTATAGGATAGGTCTAGCAATTTATTTCCTTACTCGTACAGACAAAAGTGAAAGTCTATTAATTTCCTGCAATAGTGGAAAGATGATAATTTAACCCACATAATATCTGTTTAATAAATATAACTACGTATTTTATATTATGCTATACATATATACTCTATATGTTTTTCAATCCAAGTAGGAATATTAAAAGTTCTTGTATTAAGAGTGTATAAAAATACATCCGAAAGCTGTAAAAAGTATACTATTATCATTTGATGCACCCAACCACCTTCAAAAGTATCTTTATTAAATAAACATTTATAAAGTAACCAACTTTTAAGTTTAAATTGGTTCTAGGCTCAGCTAAATCTGGAAAACTTTAACATAAGGCATTATTATACATTTATAAACTTCCAATTAAAACGTATATTATATAAAGCTTTACCATTAACTTGCTAGAAGGAATCCGTGTAATATATCACACAAGTACTTGAAAGTGATCTGGTGACGAGTAGACAGGCTGCCGGGTTTGGCTCAGTGCCTCAGACTCACTCCACTTCCAGCTAAACAGTAACATCCGACTGATGTTCTCTCTCCCTCAAGTGTGATTAAAAGTGGACCTCAGGTCTAAACATGCGTGGGCAGTTTGCCATTGTATACAGTATAGTACTTCAATAGCTGCTGATCAATAACCCATTGTTATAATAACTCATTTAGCTAATCAGAAACAATGCCGCTGACAGTAACTATTTCTGTTATGGGTCAAATAAAGTTAATTAGGTATGAACTCTCTAACTTTGGCATTGTTAAGAAAATTTAGATCTATCATAACCCACATGGTTATAATATTTTATTTAGCCGTTCAAAAACATCGACATATCAAGAAATAATTCTCATGTTGTTATTTGCTGTATACACAATACTAGGTTACCATAGCACTTTGTATAGGTTCTACTAACCTTTTTTGATGGTTCAAATAAAGTTCAAAAGCCATGCTTTTGGCAGTAGAGTATGAACGCTGAGCTTGACAGTGTTAGAGAATTTTCGGATCCGTCTAACCATAAATTGAGAACATGCGCGACGTGTGCTACATTACTGGAACTAGGTCAGTTCATGAGGCAGGTCAGGGCAAATCGGTATCACTGTGACACACCACACATCCATAACCAGCAGTCCATTACCACAACACAACCCCCGCAACAGAATCATTCCCTTGTCCGCAATGTGTTGTTTTTAATTGCGTAACATATATCCTACTAGTATTAGATGTTTAAGTAAGATCGAATATATGGATGAATCTGTGTACGGTTGTTTGTCCCTCAATCGTCCAATAACTACTAAACAATTTTAGAGAGCCTTGAAATACTAAATTCTTAATACTTTTAATCTCAACTTCTTTTTGTGTGTGTGTGTGTGTGTGTGTGTGTGTGTGTGTGTGTGTGTGTGTGTGTGTGTGTGTGTGTGTGTGTGTGTGTGTGTGTGTGTGTGTGTGTGTGTGTGTGTGTGTGTGTGTGTGTGTGTGTGTGTGTGTGTGTGTGTGTGTGTGTGTGTGTGTGTGTGTGTGTGTGTGTGTGTGTGTGTGTGGTGTGTGTGTGTGTGTGTGTGTGTGTGTGTGTGTGTGTGTGTGTGTGTGTGTGTGTGTGGTGTGTGTGTGTGTGTGTGTGTGATAACACAGCTTAATTATACTACAGATAAAAGTCAATAAAAAATATACTACAGATGGTGCTAGTGACGAATTCAAACTGTGCATTAGAGATTTTATTTAATCATTGGTTTTAAAGATATCTTAATTAACAAAAGGTTTAATATGTATTTATGAGGTATTCTAAGTTTGTTTTCCTGATAGTGTGGAATAGAATGTTTACATCAGCTGAAGGAAAGGTTAGGGACAGGTTTGTTATGTAAAGGGTGCCAAGAAACACAGTCCGAGAAATCAAGCGAGTGCAGCAAACTTGGAACCACTACCAGACACAAAATGTAATTTTCTAAAGGTAGATGATACTATTGAGTGTCGCAAGTCAGTGTTGCAGTGACGAGGCGTGCAATAATGATCATATATACAATATATTATATAGACTGTATTAGTGTTATTCAAAATTGTGTGTATTCGTAGACTAGTGGTAATAGAATATAAAGGACAATCAGTGCATAAATAAAATCGGATAGCAAAGACACATACTACATTGCATCAGGTTCATAGAGAGCTTATACACACATTCCAAGAAAGAAAGCCGAGGTGATAGAAAAAATACGCTCAACTCTAACCCGGATCCCCTAATTGCCGAGTGAGTATATTCACAATTAGAACAAAAAGCAAGGCAATTAGAATAATTGAGTCCCAAAAGTGTATTTTGCCTTAATTATTTTTAATACACTGTTTACTTCTCAAAATTATTTAATACAAGTAAACCAACGTGAGATCACACTGTTAAATACCTTTCAAATAAATATTAATTGCATTCTTACAAACAGGAGTAGAATTATTACAATATATATACACGACATATATTCATAATAACAGCTCGCTCCCCTGAAACTTAAATCCGTGTCTCTGACTTAACATACAATATAACTATTTTAGGTCAACATCAATTGTAGTACCAATACAAAAAACAAGATCAATTGAATATTAAAATGTGTACACAGGTAAAAAATTACCTGCGCATTAAATTAAAACATTGCGCATACTTCTTGCTTATTGGATTTTAACTTATATATATATATTATATTAATTTTAATATCTATCACTCCAAAAATAAAAATTAATTATTGGAGTGTATGAAATTTAAATTAATGAATAATTCATTTGAAAGTTAGAGGAATATTACAAGTTAAATCAATTCATATGATAGCAACTAAGCTATTGGCTGTGATTATATGTTTGATATAATATGTTCTGTTCGGTAACACGTAATGTTACAGCACAAAATGTTTGTCACGGACGGATAGTATTGCATGGTGTATGCTGTGCAGTATAAATACTCCTGATATTTATAGTAACAAACCCTTGTCTCATTGTGGTGTAGGACACACTGATGGTGTTGTTATACGTGCACGTGTGGAATTGTAACATGAGATAATGTAATCGTGCTTGTAATCGACGGAGAGCACTCCATCCATTGGATACCACCTGGCAAAACGCTTACTAAGATATGCATATCTTTATATTTTATATAATTGTAATCACTAAAAATTAAAAATTAATATAATATAAAATGGTAAAATTGTCACTTACGTAAACAATACTTTTTACCGATTTTAAGCTCTAATGTCAAACATTATCAATTTAAATCCTGATTTTTGTAAATCGACAGAATAAGAAAACTCGCCTAACCTCTCTCTATACGTCTCTCTCTTTCTTTCGTATCTTCTCGCAGATCATCATCAATATTCAATGGACTCTTCACAGCAGCCGGCAAACTGAATTACTACAGGATCCTGTTACCCTGATATCTGTCAGGTTAAATCTCGGGCGTGGTTCAACATTTCACCAATTATTTCACTCTTAAATTGCAGAATAGAAGCGTGACGCTAGATAGAATTTCAAGCATTGACTTACATTCGGAATAAGAAATTATTTTTACAAAGTTTAGTTCAATGTAACTGTGTTGGGATTTAATTATATGATTAAAAATTCTGATTATTTATCAATGTAATGATTAAATTGTTACTTCTGTACTCAGTTTTATAAAAATACATGTATTTAATCTGTTATTTGCTCTCACGCATTTAAAACCATTACAATCGCGAAGGCCGTTTGCAATATAATTGGTATAGATGGTAAAATTAGAATTTTCTAATGACAATTCAATTTTCAACTCAAATTGAAAATGACTTCAGTTGACGAATTGAGCTGAATCAGTTCTAGTAAGATCGCGGCGACAAACGCTGTATTACGTACAGCTGAGTAATAACTCTCTGTTTTTCGTACATTATTAAGCTTTAGGTCCCATAGTGTGGAGCAAGACAACGTAACATGCAAATAGTTATATAACATAATTTTATAACATTTTAATTTATATGTTAAATTGTTAATATTTTTATAGGTCTGTAATGAACTATGTGGTAAATTTACACTTTATCGATTTTAATCGTTTGTTACTGAAACAACTACCTAAAATATTCTAAATTCCTCTTTTCCACCAAAAGTTCTATTTGTTTAAATAAATGGTAATTATCCTATATTTAGAAAATATTACATCCAGCCACAGTCACGTGAGAGAGATTTTGTGACACACAGGCATATCTGTTCAATATAGCAATAAGCTGTTATAACGTAAATAATATCTTTCAGTAACATCTGCATTATGTTGTGCACACAATGAATGAATGACATCCGCTCAGTAACTGGCGGAATGTGGGTCAGACCGATAAATGCGGATTTTCATCACAGTGAATTGAAATTCGTTCACTGCACGGGTTTAAGGACAGTAAAATTATAACGAACCCAATTACATTTTATTGTTGCAATAACCAGTCTTTGTTCCTTCCATGCTTTTCACTCAAGAACTTTCCTCGTTTGTATTATAGTCTCAACAAACATCGGTATTATCCAAATAATTGTAAGCCTCATCTGAACACCCTTAAATTCATTTGTACACCCAAACATATTTCTATACTATAGTGTGTATATAACTGTAACAAAAGTTACTACATAACTATTAGAATGTTAGAGGAACTGTATGGAGAGTTAAAAATTGTATAAATAATTACAATTTAAAGGTTACCTATTTTGTAAACAAAATAATAAATTAAATACATTACCATTTTATGAGTAATGACATAATACGGCCTGGTTAATCCGCTATATACATGATTTTTAATTTTTTAAGTTACCGTACCTTTATACCGATCCTAAATTATTTATGTTACCAGTTTTTACCGGTGTAATCCCGTTCTGTATAACTTTAATAAGAAGTAAAAAAAAACTAAAAATTAAAAATTTACTATTTCCTAAATTTTAAACAATACTTCTTTTTTAAAAGAATCCTAACGTATAAATAAGTCCACATTTAAAACTAATTCATTTAGCATAACATCACAAAGCTATAAATCTTATTTACCACAAAGAGTCATTGATTTTTTGAAACTCTCCAGGAAACATTTTACTAGAATCTGAACGGAAGATATAAGACTCTTGTCTTTCGGCATGATGTAGTTTCTACAGGTATTCTACCACTCCTCTCACTGCATTTGTAATGTTACATTTCTACGGAAATTTAGCGGAAGTTGATATTTGGAATGTTTGCTATGCCATGCTAATACCTCCTTTATCTACAGTTAAAGAAAAGTTAATCTTTTTAAAACAAATTATGTATATCTCTATTTATAAAAACCCGATAACCTTCTAAGCGAAAGTCTATTTTAATTATATGAGCACGCAGCATGGGTTTTCTTTTCAAATCTATAGAGGAATATTCTCCTAAGAAATAAACCGGTCGTCAGCCATATTAGATTTTTCATAATTAGAAATAGTAGGGCATCAAAAGGGTTAAAAAATGAAACGATAATCTTTTCTTAGACTCAATGTTTATAGACTAGAATTGACCTTCAGCTTCATAAATAATACGCAGTTATATCACTGTCAGACAGCAATACAGTCCCCTCGACAACGCTGTGTATATGGTTATCTGCCACTGATTTAACATTTATTTGTGTAACTGACGGTTTGTTCTAAGCGTGACAGAGTAAGAAAATACGATCTAAGTAAATCATAGTTTTAGTTACTCATTTTGATACTCTCTATTTCGAACGGCACCAAAACAAGCGCGACTGACAATGTTGATTTCAAGGTTCTGTGCCTCGGCTCATAGATAACAAGAGACTTTCTAGCTAAACGATGTCGTTTGTCAGGTTTTTATCTCACCACAACTTATTTGGTGGTACATTTCTACGGAAACTGGGCGAAATTTATAATCAATATACAGGATGCATTACTTTCAAATGCACATCTTCTAAGAAAAATAAATTTATTCATCCGATTGTTACAAATGGTTAAAATTCTTAAAAATAGTCCCCTCCTGCATTACCTAGAGGTGCTTCTTTTATTTCTCTTTGGTCTGTTATTGGGTTAACATATTTTTACAGAAACGGATCGACATTTATGGCTAATACATACACTGAGTCAAGCAGTGTTGTCAGGTTATTATTGAGATTGTATTAAATAAATATTTTGTTCAACTAGGTCAAAAAAGGGAAATCTCCCATTACACTTTGTAAACCTAAATAAACCTTTTGGCTTGCTTCCTGAGTGATAGGATTTCTAGGTTGGTGGTAGGGACTGCCCCCTTTAAAAATCTCTTGAAGGGGGATAGCGGGCGGGCTCTGCGTCTCAATTATGTCACCTTGGAAGAAGAGTTGGACGCCTCTTTTCCAGCCTGTTGTAGTCAAAGCCGGTAGGGAAACACAAAGGAAGCAGCATCCACTCTAACAATCATCCTTCTCAATAGACTAGACCTTTCAATCAATCCTTTAACTCCAATATCTCGACGATGGTGTTTATGGATGTCCCCCACGCATGGACACCAATAGGTTTCCAAGACAGAACTTTAACATTTAGACACAAGTTTTTTGCGTCTTAAATGCTAACAACGTTTTCTCGTGGTATTGTTCACCTCTCCAGTTGGAGCACAATAACAAACTAGACAGGCAGCACAAGTGGGGAACTACAGTACTTACACGAAAACCTACGACCGGAAAAATCAACAGCAGCAAACCGTGAAATGCTGAGCGAGAGCGTACTCTCCCTGGTACATTCTCTCTCTCTGTCTCGTTTATCAGATCATTTCACTCATCACTGGCAGCTCACCCAACTCGCGTATTTATTCAGCCCCCGTTGTTTAATTAAAACTTCCGCAATCGGCCTTTCAGTGACCATTTGTGTACGCTATTTTACAGCTTCATACTTTCTAATCCGTGTTATCTTGTGCTACGTAATCAATTTTCTTTAACATTTCTAGTGCAAATGTCTTGTTATTTTGTAGTATGTAAGCTGTTGTAACAGGGACTATCTACTGAATTATATAAATATAAATATGTATAAACATTTTTTATTATGTAAGATGTGGTGGTTTTAATAACTATTGATGAGAAATATATGCGCTGATTTTAACAAATACACACACCAAATCAGGTCTATATATCATTCAGTGCATTTCGAGATTGAATAATTATTTTGAATAACTATGATCTATGAATTGAATAACTATTTGAATGCAGAATCTTTCTAGCAGTATACCAGCAACATTGTCGTCATACACGGTACTGCAATATCTTATTACATTAGTAATTGCAAAATATTTACACACTCTAATACAGTTTACATCTAACAAGTTAATATGAAAGATATTCTCAACCTGACCTTTTCTGATACCTAGCTAAATTATTTTTAAACTTTCTTTATTTCTTGTGTTTTCTAAAATGTTTTACTTTTATTGACACGTAATATTTTTCAATTATAATAAAATTTAAATTAAATAACTTTTCGACAAATTACATACATTTAAAATAATAATTTGAAAATCCTCAATTAAAATCAAGAAAACGGCTGCAAATAAGGATTTGAAATGTACAGTATTTATATAAATGTCAATGTAAGTGAATGGCCTAATTTAATGATTTACACATTAAATTTAAATAAATCAAATTTTAAATACAATTCAGTTTAATATAGTGACAATTATCTTGTAAAATATTGCATAAGGACAATTAATGCGTTAAAAGACTCGCCATTCCCTTCAATATAAATACTGTAAAACATTAATTTCCTTTAATCAGACACGCCCTATTATTGTTTTGTGCGGCTCTAATTCAAGCATGCATTCATTTACAACTGTAAATCCTATAATTTATTGCGGAATGCCCCATTTTAATTTTATATTTTTCTTTTAAAAGAAAAAATATTTTTAAGAGCTGTAATTGATTATGTGAGCGTTAGCGAAGCCTATTACTCGAGGAGCTGGAAAAATGTAATTTATACATGTATGTCTAGATGATATCTCGAAATCTAAATTACCTATAGCTTTGAAATTTTACATAAATCTTCATTTCTACATATGCAAAACTTACATGGATGATAGTGATTGTCAATCCATGGGATTTGGCTGAACGTCAACTATTATTTTTACTTTGATCTTATTTGTAATACTGGTAGGCACGAAAATACATCAGAATAAATAAATTGTAAACGATTTGAGTATAATCATATGAAATTTAACATGTGATATATCAACTCAAGTTTCTTATGTATACAGTAAAAATAAATAATAACAAAGTGAAAGTATTATTATTTAAACACTGCTACTCGCCATGGCTGAGTGTCATTCAAGCCTATTACTCAATACGATAACTCAATTTCTTTGTTGTCTGCGGGGAATGTAAACATTTCTTCCCTGTATGATGTATGTCTAACTAGCGCTTCACAGGATGTCTCAAAAATAAATAAGTTATAGGCTTACAAATTTGCATGTAACCTCAGCGAACACGTTGTGCAGAACTCCTAACTTGTATAGTTTTAATACAAAAAACCAAGACAGTTGAATACCGATTGAGTCACCCTAACTGGTCTATAACAGAGTGTCAGTGGTCTATGGACGAAATTTAAATGCGATCTTTTTATCCTTGGCTGATATTAACTCCTTTGCATCGGTTTGTCTAAATCTCAGTTATCTGACCAACAACATAGCTTAAACTATGAGACAGAGAGCTGTTACCATTCTTACCATACGTTACCGTATATTTTGTTGTAAACTAATAGAAATGAGGAGGTATGTAGTCATGCCATCCCCCTTAACTGTTATATTTAGGATATGTCAAGTTTAATTTGTTTGTTACTATCTAATCGATACAAATGAGATAACGGAATCGTCCAATTGCTTCCAGCCAGTGATTTAATCTAATCTATCCACTAACATTTGTATTTGTTCTTTAACTCAGGATGTCAGCTGTTTAACTAATTAGCTGTATTCTTTGTTAATCTTGGATATAAGAATGGAGTTTTTCAATTATTTGTGTTACATTCCATAAATCATATAGAGTAAATAATTTAATTTAGCGAAAATAATTCCAAAAACGTCATTAATACGTGTATAATAACTATTAAGTTTGGATTTACAAAAGACTGAGATATTTTATGATTATAGTTGTGTAGGCAATATTTCAACCCAGTTTAAACCAGATAACTCAGAAAAAGGTAATCTTCGACTATAAACTAAGATCGCGAATATTCCTTTTTTGTAGTGCAGCTCATTCCCTCGTAGGAGGAATCGGGATTCAAATTTAACACTCGAGTCCGTCTTACGTTTTTTAGTAAGAAAATTTGATCATCAAGATCCTGCTGTAATTTATGTTTTAAGTGATGTTATATATCAATTTCATTTTGTAGGAATTTTCAAATAAAAAATTAAAGTTCATGAAACAGCTTTCCTGACCTTTCATCTCTGTTTTAGCTATTTCTGTGGAGTTTCTATATTATATTTCTGAATAAAAGATTTGTAAAATTAAACTTTTCTGAGTTTTTGTAAATACCAAATAAATATTAATGTATATACCAGTAGTACATATGATTTTAAACTAATCTATTTTTACCCTAGGTTATTATGTCGTCCTAAAAGTCGTAAGTCTTAAAACTACCACACATTTGTTTTGTTTGTTCCATTTGCTATCTTTACATACATCTCGTATATTTACATCCTGATTCATTTCTTAAAACGAACATTTTAAAATAAATACATTTGTATCAATTTCATTGTACCATCTTTTAAGTAAAAAATTTTAATTTTATTGTGTTTCATCCTCACTTACAATAACTACAATATATCAAGATTATTTCAGGATTAAATATATCAAGACTATCGAAATCTTTACAGTTAGATATGTAGTTTCTGGGATTAAAAGTAAATTCACGGAAGTAGATCAACCGTATTAAAGTTTTTTATTACAGTTTTTTAATTAACAAAAAGTAAGTAACAACAGAAAGCTGTTCAATAATATTTAACTCAAACAACTATGGATAAATTGTATAACAAACAGAATTAAAAGCAATAAAGTCTAGTAATGGGTAACTACAACAATAATCCCTCAACAGTTTAATAAACAACAGTGAAGTGAGCTGGAGAGTTAGGAGAGAAATATCAGATGGTTCATTTGAAAGGTAGAAGCTTAAAGTTAAGAATTGCTTTAACTTGCGTTTATATTATCATTTCAAGTCGACTGTACAGGCGGTTACCTAGATTTTAGCCTCTTAATAACTATGTTAAACCTCATACACTTTTTGGCAAGAATGTATTATCGTAGCACTTGGAAGGTGTCTTATCCGGAAGTTTGGATCGGGTCACGTATAGTAAGTAAGTAAATAAGACATTCTGTCTTAAAGATATTATTAATACGCATCCCATCTTGTTTTAGTATTGCATTATAATTAATTATTTAGGAAACATCTGAACTATTTCATAATTATATTTTTATAATTATAATATTTTTAAAGTATATCCTTTACGCACAAAAAAGCAAAATCTTTAGATGCGTATTGATATTATGTTTTAAATGGAACATTTGCTATTATTCTGGGAATAAAAATAAAGGAGTAAAAGTGTTAAATACTCAATATTATACCTAAGGGATACAACTCAAAACCGTTTCACTGAAATGGGCTTTTAACTCTCTAAGAGTAAGTGAAGCTCTTAAGATGATTTTCAGAACATTTACTGTCGTTTCCCATATGTAGCGTCCCATGTGCAGGAGGTTTGAATCTCAACTGGATGTCTTTCTTGAAAACTTTATCGAAGACGTGAGTGATTCCGCAGAAAATGTTCGTATGCACAAAAACTTGTGCACGTACTGCGCAAACGGACGGTGAAATCAGAACTCAATATACATAATTGCCCTACGTGCGCTATCTTACTAAATCCTATTTCAACTATTTTGATCGTTTTATGATGACAGAATTTAGTGCTTTCCATCAAGATTCAACGTTGGATTACACCTACCATATTCGTCTCTGTCAGAACCCCATCACAAAGATTTTCATAATTTAATTATGAAGGAGTAATTTCTTTAGGCCAACTATTTCGCTACTCTCGAGACAGGTTTTGCAATGCAGTTGTCTATTTGAAAGTAAATTCAATTTATGATTGAATCCTACTTAGTTAATTAGATTAGCTTTCACCAAATATACACTTCTTTATCTTTTCTGTTTTTGTGTAGGTATTTTCCTTTAATTTTAATGACTACCAAGAATGACTAGTTAGTTTTAAAATTCTAAACACGGTGCTTCATTTTTCCTTCGCCCAAATGATGAATATTGATCGCCCTTTACTTGATCAGTTGATCAATACTTTTTTGTAGTTACTGTATGTTTTTTAGTAAAACAATAGTGTGGCTTATCTTATGAAACATGATTCCGATACAGTACTTTTGATTTACTATGTAGCAGTCTGAGCCACTAATTTTTACTATTGCTGTTGAAAGGATCATATTTCACAATACATAAAAGTAATTTGATAGTTTCGGATTGATTAATCTATTTTTATTTAGGAGATTACTCGACGTTCTCTTTAGAGAATTTTGTTTAGCACAGGATTTTCTGTATTGTCCTAATGGACATTGTGAAATAGTGTGACCTGGTTTCAGACAGTTAAAACGAACACCAGTAGATTTAAATCCTTAGGTTTACTCTTCCTCACTTGCTTTAACCAGCCTTGTACGAATGCACCGTATATTTGGTGGCATTCTTGTATAGAATATAAACAATGATTTCTGTAAATAGAAAGCTCTGCTTAAATTTAATAATTCCATGGACTGCTGTTATGTATACACGATGTTAACGAGTGTAAACTGTAAACGTGTTTTGTTTTATTTATTGATTTTCAATAAAAAGAAAACAATAAATTCTGCGGATTATTAATGTGAAAAGAAAATATCATTAATAGGTGCACATTATCATTTAAATTTAAAAGAGGTACATCATTAAGCCATTGTCTTTTAAAAAATTTGCTAGAAAGGATATTTTGTTCAAGTTATATCCCTATTCATTATTAATGACAAGTTAAGTCGAAAAATGTGGATTATTAAAATAAAAGATAATAGTGAGGAAGAGTTGCCTCAACTACACTATTGGCTGAGGGTCAGGAGAAAAATAAACTGACTTATAGACTTTGAACTTTGCAAGAAACTTCATTTCCGTATAGGCAACACTGAGTTCGATTATTGTAAATGCCACTCCAAGGGAATTGGCTGAGTGTTAGCGAATAAGCGAATATTTTTATATTATTTTTATGGGTAGCTATGATGGCAACGAGCAAATGCATTCGTAAAGAAACTGAGTACTCATAAGATTTAACACTTGGCATTTTTATTCAAAACTTAAAAAGAAAAGAAGTAGATAGTTGAATGTCAGTTATAAAAGCATGTAACAAAAATTTTAGGGCACTCTTGCGTTGTAGTACTCTCTCTTTATCACCGGAACTTTGATTATTTTAGCACTGCTATGAAACCGAATATAATAAACAAAGACTTTATATATGTGGAAAGATATCTTGAGTTAAGACTTTATCTATAACCGTTAAATTCTGTATTAAAATTCATTTCTACACATACATGAGTTCTATGGTGATCATGTATTTAGCTGAGTCGTTGTAAGCTGACACAATGTCTTTCGAATTTATTTTATGTGTGATTTTATGGCTATCTATCTGTCCATTGGACATCTCGAGAATAAAATAAGCATGATTTTATTTGAACTTTTGTAATCAACATCAGCAAAGCCTGGTACGCGACAGGTGCTGTTACGTACACTTACCATTTATTCCTTAGAAAATTTCTGGGAATTAAAACGATAATAGACAACAAGAAATAAAATGCCATAAAGCGACTGAACTGGACCTAAATAGACAGTAAGGTATGGGATCAGATAACGTGATAAACTGACCGCCACTCGCTGCATATCTGGCAGTCTCCGTGATATCAGTTATGTGGCTGTGTGTGATAGACAGCTCCAGTTACAAGTCTACACATGACGAATAAGACATTTCTTTAATATATTATGTTTTATTATTTCCGACATTTTATACTGTGTTTTCCATTGTGCACATATTCCTCTACTAACAATCAGGAATATTAATACTATTGAAGTTTAGATGCTTATTCGATATAATTGTTAAATTTCTTTTATCAGTTACAAAATATTCGTTATTTATATATTTGTTGCACGATTGAGCGCCTTGAAAACCTGAAAAAATTCCACCAAGGAGTCGCAACAGTTTTGTAACAGACTCTTCTCCTGCATGATTCCGCTAAATGATTGGCCACCTTTTACTGAAAAAGGCTAGAAGCTGGTGAATATTTATAAATTACCAATTGAGGGGAACTAATAGCTTATGAAGCTACTCACAAATTTAACCTTTTAAAACAAGTTCAACTTCTGTATTTTATTGAATAAATTATTTTGTATCAGTAATGCTGAATGTATATTTATTTATCTCAAATTTTATCAATCTGTACGGCTGAGAAGCCTAGTATTGCCGAAAAGTATACATTTGAGTTATAAGGGGGAAATCATTCCTAAGATAATGCAACTTTTCCAAATATCGCTCATAAGGCTTTTCGTTGTAGAAGTCTTTTGTTTTAGAATTATAATTTAGGAAATGTTAAGGAAGCCAACCGGTTTCGAGTACCTTATGACAAAATATTCACAGCTGTGTACATGAAGATGGGTTTTTTAACTGTGTTTAAATAGTATTTTCAATGCGTTAGTTGGTTTAAATATGTCACTGGTACTGTCTGAAATAAAAGCTAGATATTAACTTTTTTGCTGTCTCCATTACACTACTGATAAAGCACTGTTCTAATTAAAACATAATCAAATTTTTCAATCTCTTTAATTAACTTCAGTAGAAAGTGCAAACAGCTGTTTGGTATTAATTAAATTTGGATTATGAAAAATCAATATTACAATTTTTTTCCGAATTATTAAATATTCCGGGAAACTTTACTAATATTTGTTTCGTTCAAACCTTCCTCGGATTTCAACGAATATTGTACAAAAAGAACCATCCGGATTGGTTCAGCCGTTTCTCAATATTAGCGCATAGCAACATACTTAACGATTCATTTTTATTTATAAGAAAATATTGGTCGAGTGGCGATTGCAATTCAAGAAACAAATGAGAAAACAGAATGGAGAAGCATTGTTGGTGAAACTAACAGCTAATCAGGATTCAGTGACCAAGAAAGTATTATTTTACTGCTGTTAATGATACTTAGATTACATGTAGCTATTGATAAATACACATTTCTAACGATATATTTCTATTTGTAAATATGTGGTCAATGATACCTGGTTTTAGCTAACAGTTCTTTCTATTTCTGCCATATATCTTCAAGTAACGACACTTGTTTACTTAACATTGTAATATTTACAGCAATCCAAGTCTCTTAGTTCATCTAGGATCAAGTGTTTTGGACCAACATTAACGAAGTATTACGCAAATTTATAAACTTTTAGATTATTAATTATACTAGTGCAAAACCTTCGTCATGCACTCCAGAAAATCGAAGCGTAGCTAAATGTGTTTCCACGTTACACTCATCCGGCTTTGGATCAACGAATGTGTATCAATCCGCCAGATGGCTCTATCGTCAACCCCCCCCCCCCCCACCCCCCCCCCCCCCCACCCCCCCCCCCCCCCACCCCCCCCCCCCCCCACCCCCCCCCCCCCCCACCCCCCCCCCCCCCCACCCCCAAACGGTTTTTTCATTGGAATAAAAGTTAGTATTTTATTCATTCTTATTGAGTCCAACAAACGAGTCGTATATTTTCTGATAACACGATAAACCATGTAGTATAAGTCCGCCCTATAGTCATTTCATCAATTAGCGAATTTTCAACCAAACAGACTCTTGATGAGAGTAACTGCCCAAAGGTGGGTTTGTAAAAATATAACAGATTAACAGTTGTCTAATTACATTGTGTGCCATAATCTTAAAAAGATAAACCTACTATCGTCTATCTATTCTCCACTTTTTAAAAATGAGTCAATAGTTGCCAGAATGCACCGTAAATCTCGGGTTTCTAGGAGTCAAGAGTCCATAAGGAGTCCCCTAAATCGATCTGAACGCTCAGTCCGTTTATTAAGACCCGACTAATTCGTTTAAGCGTTCTTGACAAATCGACGAAATTTTTTCACTTGTTATTTTAAGATTTCTTAATTACTTTGAAAAATCATTCAATGCGAATGTCTTTGCTGTCTCCACTGTTAATTATATAAAGTAAAAATAAAAAGATGTAATAGGATGAGGAATGATAAATGTAAGCATTTCTTGAGCGCTAGAATAGGCAGGCAGATCATATGCTAATTGGAGTCAGCGAAATATCGAATTATTCGCTGATTTAAAAAGGCGGAGTTTTAGAAGCATATCTAAGTACTTGACCGTCATCAAACTATTTGTTAGATTATACTTGACATGTGATGATATTTAAAGTATTTAAAACGAAATAAAGGTATGATATATCTTAGAAATGATATTCATACAAGTAATTGTGATCTTACATAGAATGGAAGAACATTGACATTTAGTTAATTTCCCCACTAACCAATTATGGGTCATCTTGGCGAAACTCACTGTACGGGTGGGTTTCAATACCCAACACATGGACGCGCGATTACTGGGGATTGGGTCTCACCCAACCACTCATAACTGGAATGTTCGTTAGCGAAAAGACAAAATTATCTTTAATATTGAGCATAAAAATAAAATAAAAAAGGACGATAGTTTAAAGATTTTATCTCGCAATAATGAATTATTTAAACTCGATAATGTTTTGACAGAAAACTAATAGAGTAATTATTAAACAGGTTCACTAAAGTTAATTAAAAGCCCATGCATATAATGGTCAGACATTAATAAGATTTTTTCTGTTCTATATTTTTAGGAGAAAAATATTAGGAATCTTACAGTATTATGATTGAAAGGTGGGGAGGGGAGTAGAATACTTGTGGTGACGAGGGCGCGTTGGCGGGACATGAACGGGGTCGGTTCCAAGCCCGCCAATGCTGAGTACGGCCCTGATCAATGTAAACAGGAGAACATGTTTCCATTGGAGCTCTAATGTTCTCATTGATATTCCACATGATAAATAGAAAACAATATACAGTTAATTAGATTTGATCGATTCTCACATACTCGTTCTGTTGCTGTTGTATCGCACACGGAGATATTATATCACACTATATTGTAAGAAATAGTTTGTTGAAAATGTAACATGTAAAAAGTGTTAAATAGTTTTAATAACAAGTTTAATAGGAAGAAGAAACTGTCAAATGACATATTAAATGTTGTGAGAAGAAACTCGTATCAGTGCCTAAACAATCATCATCAACCTAATCGCGACTTTCAGCTGAGCTTTAAAATACTAAATACTGTTAGTAATTCCAGTGGACAAGTTTGACCCAAATACAAAGTGTAAAAACATGGACATCAAGCTTGTGGATACGATTAAAAACACCAGCAGTTTAGAAAACAGGTGGTCCCTTAACACCATATAATATGGTCTAAAGATATATTCCATCCATTATTACCAAGGTAAAGTATAGTTATCAGGAGTAACAAATCCTATCGGAGAAATTGAATGGCACTGTCAATATACTAAAAATAGCGAATATAGGAGAACACAATTGGATAGAGGGACCACATTAAATGATTTAGGTGATGACAACCCAGTTACGGAAGGTAAGGGATGTTCCCATTGTGATGAAAGGATTTTTTTTGGTGGGGCCGATAGATACAATATTGTAGATAGGGTATGGAGGGACGGAACGGGGGGCATTTTCCGATCACCTGTAATTCTCCGCCACGTCCCTGCTCCTCCATCACGACCGCTTTCCTATTAACCTTGAATTGAGAAAACCGCGTAATCACCTTTATGAGTCAAAGAATTTGTGGAGTGCTGTAAGCAAGTATTTTAAATATGTAGTCAATTGTAAAATCGATTGAAGATAGTACATATAGACGGACTAATTATTAAGATATAACAACATTAAACCCGACTAAAACGAAAATGGTCCTTCTGCCATGATGATAAGGATCTCATGTGAAGGATAAAATACACGTCTACACTAAACGCTGATGTTTAAACGTATTCCCATCTCATAAGTTTTTTACTCAAGATTATTATTGTGAATCAGATGGACACCACACAATTACACATCTAATATATCACAAACGTATAGTTATATAAAAATTTTCATCACTATTGTTCCCCTCCCACGCATAGCTTTATTTTAAGAAGCGCTGAAAACCATTCTTTCACACCTTCAATGGAGCATACATACACCTTTAAAGAGGTACCAAGTAAAGTTCCTATTAAAAATATAGTGACAGTATTTTCGTTAAACAAGCTATTTGCAAAATATTTTGTCAATATTTTGTCCCTCAGACCAAATTATTGAGTTTTGGACCCGATTAGCATTCTGACATATCTAAGTCTATAAAAAATGTTAAAAGTATAAAAAAGACTTTTTGGTGTAAGGTGAAATTGTAGGCTCAAAAATAGTCCCACTGATCTTATGCAGACAATATCTGATACTACATGTACCACAAATATGGATTTCTAAATGGGTAGATAGAATATATGAAATTACCCAAGTATAGTGGAAATAACATAACAACGTCGTGGGTATTGAACACTTTCTTATAGCCGATTTGGTTTTATCGGATGGTGATTTAGCTAAGGGTTTGGGTGGTTTAAGTCATTGGATAAGATGGATAGACTGACAGAGAAAACACAATCGATCGAGTTAAAATTTAACTCATATATGGTGGTGTATGCTGTATATCTTAATGCAAGTTAAAAAAATAATATTAACATATTGGACTTGTTTCATTCTACTATTATTTTGAGTCTATGTTTATGTGTAAGTGTTTGTATTCATTGTAAAACAATAATTGATGTATTAGCATAAAATATAAACTCATTTATATCCAATTTCCTCAAAATTAAACCCATCTCCAATCAATATTAAGGAGTAAGTGTTTATAAAATACTCTTGCACCCCAAAAAGATTACAAAAGTGAAAACCTATATTAGCATGAGTCCCTTACCAGGAAATAGATAAGATCAAGTATAGTTTGGAAGTTGATTGCCCGTTTGATCATAGTTTGTTAGGTTAAACTATTCCACTTAATATTCTGTCGAACCTGTGGTAAAAAACGTTTTTAAATTATGACGACAAATATGAGTTTTTCAAGAGAGAAGCTTTTAGTTCTCTATATACATGGAAATTCACTCGAGTGAGTTTCGTCAAAACTTCTGTAATTTTAATTAGTAGAACACAAAAACAAGGAGAAAAACTTTGTATCATAATCGTTGCTACTTTAACAATTCACTCTTTGTATTAGTAATTTTTGCGTGGATAAAAATATAAATTTGTATTGAAAATTAAAGTTAAAAAAAATATGGTGTGTATTTTCCACGAAAATCGTGATAACACACCACTACATACATATAGAAAATACATAAAATAACAGTAACTAAAATTCCCATTGTACTTGTAAGTTCATTGTTTGTTAACCTTCATTTATGAATACACAGAAAATAAAATTTTTACTATTTAAATACAACATCAGACATAGATTAGAATTCATACTATTATATAACAGAACAAACGAATTAGTAAACATTTCGGCAAAACTTATATGTTTTTAATGGATGTAAATTAATAAATAAACACATACGGATATTTTAACGTAGATTAGATGTGCGTGGGTCAGACCTTTAATGTGTTTAAACATATTAGTACTATTATCCATTATGAGTGTAAATAGTATTTCCTATTTTTTCGTCGTGGTTTTTGATGCGCAAAATATTATAATTTTTTATTCCAGTTGTATGTCTTATAATAACATGTTATCGTAAATTACAAACGCCGTTTAAGTTATTCCAAAATAATGAACTTATTTAGAGCGTGAAACCGAGGGCAACAAGAAACAAAGTGACCGTTTTTGGAAATTGTAACAATTATTGGGACAGTGATTTATGAACTATAATTTAGAACTATAAGGACAAGGTATGAATTTCGTAGCAATAGCAGGTTTAAATTGGAATTGGTTGGGAGTTATAAACAATTTAGCGATATCACTCATATTCCGTTAGTTTACATTATGTAAATAACAGATCCGGATAACCTAATTCATCTTTCCGTATTTAAATAAAAAAATAAGTCCTTATGGTATGTAGAGATATCATCGAAGAATAACTCACTGACCTAATTTGGTGTCCACATAAAACATTGGAGGTTTTGAGCATAACTCTATGACCAACAGATTATACAGTTTATAAATCCCCTTAAGTAGAGCCTCAACTCGAAGAGCAATAAACAACGTGGATGAAGCAATGTACAAATATTGCTAAATAGCAACAGTAAATATAGATTTATTTAAAGATAACATTTACAAATTAAACTACACCAGAAGGTTTCTATCTTGTTATTACTCAAACACTGTATTAAACATTATCGTGAGAAGTGTTATACATGTTATTTGAAAAATCATCCTAAAGTTTAGAGTCTTGGCCAACTGGAAAAAACTTAATCGCTCTGCATTTGGTCCTTACTGTGAGTTTATCCTGGAGAGCGTCCCTTGACACTTTCAGTCGTAGCAACGAATTTCTGAGGCAATAGAGGGTTTGATTGTAAGAGGTGTTGTCAAAGTACAATGAGCCGTTACTTTAAGAGTTAGGTTACTCCTTATTCGGATCAAAACTTTTTGAGGATTTCATTTTTTCCATTTTCATCAACTTTGAAATAATTAGATAGCCCTGTAGTAATATTTTATTCCTGAATGTATTTTTTCACACCAAAACATAAGGTTTTACTCAAAAGTTTAGTACCTTTAACAAACAAAGAAATGTAAATCCTAATCCCTGAAAAAACTACTAGATACATTAAAAAATTTCGAAGTGCCTTTGTTGTACATTGTTTTTGTTCATTCCATGCGCAAACACTAATCCAACCGATTGTACTGACATTATTTAACATAACACATTCTTACGATATCCTGAGAATGAATATAGTGCCCTATTCATGTATTTCCTAAAAATCCCACCGAATTAGGCCCCACTGGTATTTCAAGCAGCCGTCAAAGCTATGCTAGATGGAAGTTTGCGGTAGGCTGTGTTTTTTTGGAACTATGGTAACCAATGTTAGCTCTAAAATAAATTTTAAAAAAAATATTTAAGAACACGTAATATAGTGTCATTGTCCATTATACTTATTAACTGGTTTATTTTTTTAGCAAATTATTAAGTATTAGATATAAAATGACGAAGTTACTACCTATCTTTTCCTATAAATTTAACAGACTGTATTCAACACTGTAATAGTTGTCCTTTTGACAAAAATAGGCTTCTCAGATCTGTGTTTGTGTATGTATTTTCTCGATCGGGAAACAAGGCAAAATAAACTAATCCATTATTATTATTCTCTTAATGTTATGCTACTCTGAAGTATAGTATGTAAATTCTAAGTTTTGTAATTAAATAAATGTTATCGGATTTGATTTCGTGCAAAACCGTTTTAAAGTGTATTAAAGAATGGCTGTGTTATAAAACCTTTTATATTTAACAATATTATATTACATAGTGTTATTGAATATCGTAGTTAGCAATGTACATTGCTTAATAATAAATATGTTATAGATTAAACAAGAGTTTACTATTATTTTACCCACATTATAGGCTGTTTTACGTCTATATATCTGATTTAAATATTTAATAGGCATGACAGTAACAGGCAACATATTATTATTATATACCTAACTTAGTATAATATATTTAAATTTTAATTATATGCCTAGTAACCTATGTAACACTTTTATAATGCCTACTAAACATTGTAAGAGAGCAACAAAAAAAAGCAAAATTAATACTTATATTGATATAATTTCATATACTAGGAAGCCAACTTAGATTTTTTGTTTTAGATTTGGAAATGGTTTACAAATACGTGGAAAACCCAGCAGCAATCATGGGATGCAGCTGCGATGCAGAGAGCTATTGAAGCTGTTAAAAATGATGGAATGGCGTATTCAACTGCTGCAAAAATTTTCTCTGTTCCTAGAAACACTCTAAAGAGGAGGGTCCTTGATAAGAATGTCGATGCAAAAAGCAACAAAAAGGTACTAGGAAAATACCGACCTGTGTTCACAGAAGAACAAGAAGCAGAATTGGTGCGACACGTATTAGATCTAGAGGTCCGATTCTTTGGAGTCACCATTTTAGATTTGCGGTCATTAGCGTACAACCTAGCTGTACAAAATGGCATTCCAAACAATTTTAACCGTGAAAAAAAATTGGCTGGCTTAGACTGGGTTGCTGGATTCAGAGATCGGCACCCCGAAATTAGTTTAAGGAAACCAGAGCAGACTTCTGCAGCAAGGGCTCAGGCATTTAATAAACATAATGTGACAAGGTGTTTTAATATCCTTAAGGATGTTCAAGAGAAGCAATTCCACCCTGCGCACAGGGTTTTCAATGTTTGACGAAACAAGGTCTCATGACTGTTCAGTCTAAGAGCTCCAAGATTCTTGCTCTTAAGGGTAGGCGTCAAGTTGGTACATTGACATCGGCTGAAAGAGGTCAGCTATCAACCTTTGTTGTGTGTATGTCAGCTGGAGGGTACTTTATTCCGCCATTCGTGATTTTTCCAAGACTTAGGATGAAAGCAGAACTTCAAGATGGTGCTCCACCAGGAACTATGGTTGTCTGTCACCCATCTGGATGGATGCAAAGCGAGATTTTTCTTCAGTGGTTTGAGCATTTTCTGACTCATGCCAAACCGTCAGCTTCCGACCCAGTCTTGTTAATCTTAGACGGTCATTCAACCCATGCAAAGAACCTGGCATTTATTGAAAAGGCAAGGGAGAGCCATACAACCGTTGTTTGTTTACCGCCACATTGTACGCACAAAATGCAGCCTTTAGATGTCTCGTTTATGGGTCCGTTCAATACATTCTATGTTCAAGCTATTGAAAAATTTCTAAAAAACAATCCTGGAAGGGTTGTGACCCAGTTTCAAGTGGGCCGACTTCTTGGAGAAGCTTTTTTAAAGGCAGCAACTCCAGCCACAGCTATAAACGGATTTCGCAAGTGTGGCATTGTGCCACTAAACCAAGATGTTTTCACAGAAGCTGATTACGTTGCTGCCGAATGCACCGATGTGCTTCCTCAACAGTTCAGACCTGTTCAACAAGAGCGTGAAACATGTCAAACTGAAGACCCCGTACTTGAATCACCTCAAGAAGGTATATGCCTACCGTTTGAAGATCAAGAAGTTCAATCTGAACCTGGAGAAGAAATCCTACTGCAACCAAGACCAACTTCCAAGCCACAACAAGGTCCTCCTTCCAGTTCAAAACCTGGGCCTTCTTCCAGTCCACAACCTGAGCTTCTTCCAGTCCACAACCTGGGCCTTCTTCCAGTTCACAACCTGGGCCTTCTTCCAGCTCACTAATAGGACCTTCCTTTGCTGTAAGTCCAAAGGATATAATTCCTTTACCTAAAACAAAAGCTGTTAAGAAGACAAACAGGAAAAAAGGAACCGCTGCTGTATTGACCTCAAGCCCATATAAATTGGAGTTAGAAACAAGCAAAAAAGGAAAAAGAAGAAAAAGAAAGGGAAAAAGGAGATGAGAAGGACTTTGAAGGCACAAAAGAAAAGGGAGAAAGAAGAAAAAGGAAAGGTTTCGTCCAAAAGAAAATCCACAGTCGCAGTATCAAGCAAATCAGAACAGGGAAATAAAAAAAGGAAGTGTGGAGTAAAAGTGAAACGTCAACTACAATTTGAAGAAAACTCTGACAGTGATGTAAGTGACGCTGATTGTCTCTACTGCAGTGAACTGTATTCCTGTTCAAAGGATTGTGAAGGATGGGTAAGATGCTCTGAATGCCACCGCTGGGCCCACGAAGCTTGTGCAGGTTGTGAGGAGGAGGACGACGGCTTCTTGTGCGAACATTGCCATTAAGAAGAAAACCTAAACTGAATTATTTAGGCCAATTTAATTTTTTGCCAATTTCTTATATTCTTTACTCCAGTTTTATATTAGTAGTCCAATAATACTTTGTAATAAATTTATGATCTTGATATAATTATGTTTGCTCTTTATCACAACAACGGGCAAAGTTGCCACATATGGCCACTTTGCCCTACCCCTGTGGGTAAAGTGGCCATTTTGCAGTAAATTGAAAAAAAATTTTTTTAATACAAAGGTGATACTTATAGTGTTTCTCAGTTATACCAATAGATAGGTAACTAAATATGTAATATACTCACATAATATTTATTTTAACAAATTTAATTTTGAATAAATAATAAATAAAAAACCCTTAGAGTGGCCACTTTGCCCGGGTCTCCCCTATAGAAAAAAATACTAAGATCGGAGTAAATTACATTGGCATAGATATAAACTTTTTACATATATTATCGATCACACAACACAACAAACACACACACACACAACCCCCCCCACCCCCCCCCCCCCCCACCCCCCCCCCCCCCCACCCCCCCCCCCCCCCACCCCCCCCCCCCCCCACCCCCCCCCCCCCCCACCCCCCCCCCCACCGAACGGTAGGTCGTACTCAAATCTGATTGACCCATTCAAATTAGCAAATTGCGCGATCTACATAAAAGGTCCAGTGACTTTTTGCTCTACCCTCCAGTGGTTCAGCCGAAAAACGTGATTATGTGCAATTTTTTTTGTAATTTTTACGTGAAACTTTTGTTTTCGGGCTCGATAGCGGCGAAACCATTGATCTGAGATCGAAATAAGACAAGCGTTGGAGTTAGGAAATGAGTGATCTAACAAAAATGTGCCAGTAACTTTTTACTCTATCTTACCATTGGTTTTGGCCGCAAAACGCGTTTTAAGTATTTGATTTTTTAAGTTTTACGTGACATTTTTAAAAACTGCCCAGTGCAGTCTTTTGTCCAAGCTCTGTACTGCCTTAAATTATAGGTCGTAGCTTAAATCTGATGGCATAATCGAAAGACAAAATTAAATTTCTGACAAGAAATGTGCAGTCACTTTTTGTCATATCTCTAACGGTTATCTAATATACTATATCAGCCGCATGTGAAACTGACTCACTCACTGACTGATTGATATATAGATACAAAATTCTAACATACTTCTAGAAGTGCTGGAAACTTGAAATTTGGCATGCAGGTACCTTTCACAATATGACCCGGAGGAAAAGTCTGAAAAACCGGACTTTTTTACTTCTAAACCCCTCAAAAAATTCCCGAAAAATCGCGCATTCTTTACCCCTGCAGGCATTTCTTGTAAGCCCGCTAGCGGGCGAACCGTTAGAGCTAGCTTCGATCTGACAAAAAAATTCATGGTCAGGAATGAAGTGAACTACAAAAAGGTCCAGTGACTTTTTTGCTCTATCTTCCATGGTTAAGCGGCAAAACGCTCGAATATTTGACATTCCAGAGATTTTTTTGCTTAAAATAAAGTTTCGAGCCTGATAGTGGCCGAACGGTAGGTCGTAGCTCAAATCTGATTGACCCATCAAATTAGCAAATTGCGCGATCTACAGAAAAGTTCCAGTAACGTTTTGCTCTACCTCCAGTGGTTCGGCCGAAAAACGTGATTATGTGCAATTTTTTTGTAATTTTTACGTGAAAACTTTTGTTTTCGGGCTCTATAGCGGCGAAACCATTGGTCGGAGGTCGAAATGAGACAAATGTTGTAGTTAGGAAAATGAGGTAATCTACAAAAATGTGCCAGTAACTCTTTACTCTATTTTCATTAGTTTGACCGCAAAACGCGATTAAGTGAAAATATTTGGACATTTTCGCCTAAAAATTTACATTTCCGGCTTGATAGCGGCCCTCTAAACGGTTGGTCGTAGCTCAAAACAAATTTTGAACGAGATTTAGAAAATCACGTGATCTATAAAAGAAGGTCAGTAACATTTTGCCCTATCCTCAACGGTTTGGCCGCATAACGCGTTTTAAAGTTTTGATTTTTTGAGTTTTACGTGAGATTTTGTTTTCTGGGCTCTATTTCAGACAAAAATCTCAGTTCTAGCCGAGATTAAAAATTTGATTTTAATACAAAATAATGCGATCTACACAAAAGGTCCAGTGAGCTTTTTCTCTATCTTCCATAATTTAGCCGTAAAAACGTGATTATATTGTAAATTTCACTTAAAAACTTACATTTCGTGCTCGATAGTGGCCGAACCGTTGGTCCTAGCTTAAATGTAAAACTTTTTGTAAGTAGCTATTCATAGGATCTACAAAAAAGGTCCAGTAGCTTTCTGTCGTTTATCTTTCCGTAAGGCTGATAAATGCTATAAATGGCTAATTCCTTTGTCGTCAATTTTAGGTGTTTTAAATTTTGCAACTATAATTAGTGCGATTCATGCTGGTTCCAGATTGGACTTGTATTACTTCCGTTAACGAGTGACTATAACCCCCCCTCCACATCGGGAGTTGGCTGAGCGTTAGTGAAGCTTCAATAGTAGATAGGGACAGAGTGCTTTTTAAAATGAAATAGTGATTCCTTATCAACACTCTGGTATGGAATGAAAATTTCCGAAGTAATATAAACCACCTGATCAACGTTTTATTTTGATAAAAATTACTGTACACATATTCTCCGTAGCACAGACACACATTTCCCAGAAAAGTACCACGCGTTCTTATAACCCCCGATAAACATTAACCCCCCTCCCAGGAATTTCCTGGTTGACGAACTCCTGATTAAATCAAACCCCCTGATCAACTTAATAATCTGATAAAGGCAGTTTTTTAATTTATTTACACTAAATCTGTTTACAACAAACAGCTGACCGGTGCAGACTTTTATCCCAAGCGTTCTACCGACTAAACCATAGGTCGTAGATCAAATCTGGAGGTCACAATCGAAAGACAAAATTAAATTTCCGACAAGAAAGGTCCAGTCACTTTATGTCGTATCTCTTACGGTTAAGCCGTAAAATGCTCTTTAAATCAAAACTTTGGTTAAAATTAACCACCCTACTTTCGTAAACGATTGACTAGTATACGTCTACTGGAGCACATCGTAAATTGGCTGAGCGTTAGCGAAGGTAACATTAAACCCCCCTGGAATTTCCTTGTATGACCATATAACCTCCTGAGTAAATTAAACCCCCCGATGTGTTAACCACCCTGGTAACATTAACCCCCCCCCTAGGTAATTTCCTGGCATGACCTCATGTCCGAATTCTAACAATCACCAAATCTCTTAACCCCCCTTGGGAAGTTCCTGGTAATAACCAGATAACCCCCTGATGTCTTAACCCCCAGTAACATTAAAAAACCCCCCCAGGGAATTTCCTGGCATGACCTCATGTCCGAATTTTAACAATCACCAAATCTTTCTTATCCCCGAATTTGCAAGCGTGAATTTAACCGCTCATCCCCGAATTTGCAAGCGAACATCATGGGGGCCTGGGGGCGTAGCCCCCAGCGAGCCGAAGGCGAGTCCTAAATACTTATACAGCCGCATGTGAAACTGACTCACCTCACTCACAGATATACAGGGGTGTATATTATGTCTGGAAACACCCAAATATATCCTTTAATAATTTAAATATAAATTTGAAACCTCTTACAATCGTGATAGAGATTGGGCATCTACTTTTTGGAACAATGTTTGTTTTGTTATGTCACACCAACGGGAACGGACGTCCTGCCGAGGGTATCGTGGATATTCTTAATGGAAGCCTATTACCTTGTGATACATAATTTTAAAGGTAATAGCTTACTGAATTGAATGCCACAAACCGCATCTCAAAGGAATTATTCTATCAGAAAATAGAGCATTTTTAGTATTGAAAATTTACTGATGTTCAACAATGTAATTTTAACATGGTTCTTGCCACAAAATGTGTTTACACTAATTTTTTAGCATTTTTTAAATGTTCAAATTAAAGTAAAATAAACAATTTATTTTTAAGCTGGTTTCATTAGTACAAAATTTACCAGTTTTTATTACAATGAATTAAAACTTATGAGTCACTTTCTCTGATTACTTATGAATCTGTACTTGGTGTTTTCCAGTCGGCAGGAAGGTTTAAAGAGACAAAGGTCACTAGCCTATGAGAAACATTATTGTGTTATTAATCATCTGGTCCTACAGGTTTCAGTTTGTTGAGGCATGGAGCTTTCACTAGACAGGTCTAAGCTTGGGAATTACAAATGGACAAAGGTCATATCATTCCTGTCGAGTTAATCAGTGACTCTGAAGTATTGCTGTCAACAAGTTATCTAATTACAGTAGTTCAGTTTTTTATTTGGCATTTTAATGGAATTGTCTGAAAGAGAACGAATTACTCTGTTGATGATGCGAGGATATGGCGATCGTCAAAGATCTTATCGGGAAGTTTGTAATTTGTTTAATGACACTTTCCCAGAAAGGAATCCCATAAGTGTTTCAACAATATCAAAAACTATTGAGCGTTTTGAAATGACAGGGAGTGTACGTAATCGGCCAAAGTCGGTAGGATACAATCTGCAACAGATGAAGAACATGCACTAGATGTTTTGCAAACATTTATTGAAGACCCACATACATCGCTCAGAAAAGCTGCACAGCAACATGATATGCACCCTATGTCTGTGAGTAAGATTTTGAAAATTAATAAATAACAAACCATTTAAAGGTTCATTTAGTCCAACAGTTAAGTGAGGATGATTACGACAGAAGAGTTGAGTTTGGTGAACTTGTGATGCGCAAATGTGATGACAATAGAGATTTTTCTGACCAACCATACTATTTTTCTGATGAGGCAAACTTTTTTCCTAAATGGCAATGTTAACAGGCACAATTGCCATTACTGGGCTAGTGAAAACCCACATTGGATTACTGAGTCCCATTCACAGCAACCACAAAAACTGAACGTATGGTGTGGAATTTTAGGTAACAAAATTGTTGGACCCTTTTTCATCAATGGAAATTTAAATGCCGAACTTTACTACAATATGCTCCAAAATGAAATAATCCCAGCTATTCAAATATGCATCAGGAGAATACTTTGATAATGTATGGTTTCAGCAGGATGGTGCTCCACCCCATTATGGGAGACAGGTAAGAGAGTATTTGGATTTAAGGTTTCCTCATAAATGGATTGGCCGAAGAGGGAGAAATCGAATGGCCTCCAAGATCTCCGGATTTGTCACCAATCGATTATTTCCTATGGGGTCATTTAAAATCCAATGTTTATAGAAGAAAGCCTCATAATTTGGAAGACCTAAGAAACAGGATTATAGAGGAGATTGCTTTGATAACTGAAGAAATGTTAGGCCAACTCTGTCGAATCATTTTACACAAGATTGGCTCATTGTCAAACCGTAGAAGGAACACAGTTCGAACAATTGTTTTGACACCAAATGCAGGTAAAACGTTTGTTGTAAGACTTTTCTAACAGCCATACATTATTTTTTATTTTGTAATAAGAAATCAATAACATAAGTATTTCCATAATTGTACTGTAATAAAAAACATGGCAAATTTGTGCTAATAGAACCAGCTTAAAATGAAATTTTTTGTTTTATTTAATTGAACATTTAAAAAAAAATGCTAAAAAAATTAGTGTAACACATTTTTGTGGCAAGAACCATGTTAAAATTTACACTGTTGAACATCAGTAAATTTTCAATACTAAAAATGCTCTATTTTCTGATAGAATAATTCCCTTGAGATGCGGTTTGTGGCATTCAATTCAGTAAGCTATTACCTTTAAAATTATGTATCACAAGGTATAGGCTTCCATTAAGAATATCCACGAAACCCTCGGCAGGACGTCCCCCGTTGGTGTGACATAACAAAACATTGTTCCAAAAAGTAGATGCCCAATCTCTATCACGATTGTAAGAGGTTTCAAATTTATATTTAAATTATTAAAGGATATATTTGGGTGTTTCCAGACATAATATACACCCTGTATAGATACAAATTCTAACATACTTCTAGAAGTGCTGGAAAACTTGAAATTTGGCATGCAGGTACCTTTCGCCGTATAACCAACAGGAAAAGTCCTGAAAACCGGGAATTTTTAATTTTAAACCCCTCAAAAAAAATTAAAAAACCGGTTGAAACTGGTTTAAAAACTGGTGTAAGTTTTTTGCTTTCGAGCCGTCTAGCGACTAAACCGTAGGTAGTAGCTCAAATCTAATTTTTAATGGGTTTTAGCAAATTTTATGATCTACAGAATGGGCACATTATACTTCCCCGCATCTCTACCGGGCACACCCGAAACATGCTCCCAAATTCGAAAATATTGTCAAATTTTGACGATTTTCGCTTGTAGATTTTCGTTTGAGGCTCTGTAGCGTCTAAACCGTAGGTTGTAGCTCGGATCTGATGAATAATAGTTAGTGGGGAATGAAGTGCTCTACAAAATAGGTCCAGTGACTTTTTGTCCTATCTCGTGTGGTTAAGCGTCAAAACGCGGGAATGTTTGACATTCCAGAAATTTTTTTGCTTAAAATAAAGTTTCGAGCCTGATAGTGGGCCGAACGGTATGTCGTAGCTCAAATCTGATTGACCCATCAAATTAGCAAATTGCGCGATCTACATAAAAGGTCCAGTGACTTTTTGCTCTACCTCCAGTGGTTAACACAGTCCGCCGAAAAACGTGATTTATGTGCAATTTTTTTGTAATTTTTACGTGAAACTTTTGTTTTCGGGCTCGATAGCGGCCGAAACCATTGATCTGAGATCGAAATAAGACAAGCGTTGGAGTTAGGAAATGAGGTGATCTACAAAAAATGTGCCAGTAACTCTTTACTCTATCTCCATTGGTTTTGGCCGCAAAACGCGTTTTAAGTATTGATTTTTTAAGTTTTACGTGGCATTTTTAAACTGCCCAGTGCAGTCTTTTTGTCCTAAGCTCTGTACTTGCCAAAATTATAGGTCATGAGCTTAAATCTGATGGCATAATCGAAAGACAAAATTAAATTTCTGACAAGAAATGTGCAGTCACTTTTTGTCATATCTCTAACGGTTATCTAAATACTTATACAGCCGCATGTGAAACTGACTCACTCACTCACTGATATAATAGATTACAAATTCTAACATACTTCTAGAAGTGCTGGAAACTTGAAATTTGGCAATGCAGGTACCTTTCGCCGTATAACCAACAGGAAAAGTCTGAAAACCGGGAATTTTTTAATTTTAAACCCCTCAAAAAAATTAAAAACCGGTTGAAACTGGTTAAAAAACTGGTGTAGTTTTTTGCTTTCGAGCCGTCTAGCGACTAAACCGTAGGTAGTAGCTCAAATCTAATTTTTTAAAGGGTTTTTAGCAAATTTTATGATCTACAGAATGGGCACATTATACTTCCCCGCATCTCTACCGGGCCACCCAAACATGCTCTCAAATTCGAAAATATTGTCAAATTTTGACGATTTTCGCTTGTAGATTTTTCGTTTTGAGGCTCTGTAAGCGTCTAAACCGTAGGTTGTAGCTCGGATCTGATGAATAATAGTTAGGTGGGGAATGAAGTGCTCTACAAAATAGGTCCAGTGACTTTTTGTCCTATCTCGTGTGGTTAAAGCGTCAAAACGCGGGAATGTTTGACATTCCAGAAATTTTTTTTGCTTAAAATAAAGTTTTCGAGCCTGATAGTGGCCGAACGGTAGGTCGTAGCTCAAATCTGATTGACCCATCAAATTAGCAAATTGCGCGATCTACATAAAAGGTCCAGTGACTTTTTGCTCTACCTCCAGTGGTTCAGCCGAAAAACGTGATTATGTGCAATTTTTTTGTAATTTTTACGTGAAACTTTTGTTTTCCGGGCTCGATAGCGGCGAAACCATTGATCTGAGATCGAAATAAGACAAGCGTTGGAGTTAGGAAATGAGGTGATCTACAAAAATGTGCCAGTAACTCTTTACTCTATCTCCATTGGTTTGGCCGCAAAACGCGTTTTAAGTATTGATTTTTTAAGTTTTACGTGACATTTTTAAACTGCCCAGTGCAGTCTTTTGTCCTAAGCTCTGTACTGCCTAAATTATAGGTCGTAGCTTAAATCTGATGGCATAATCGAAAGACAAAATTAAATTTCTGACAAGAAATGTGCAGTCACTTTTTGTCATATCTCTAACGGTTATCTAATATACTATACAGCCGCATGTGAAACTGACTCACTCACTGACTGATTGATATATAGATACAAATTCTAACATACTTCTAGAAGTGCTGGAAACTTGAAATTTGGCATGCAGGTACCTTTCACAATATGACCCGGAGGAAAAGTCTGAAAACCGGACTTTTTTACTTCTAAAACCCCTCAAAAAAATTCCCGAAAAATCGCGCATTCTTTACCCCTGCAGGCATTTCTTGTAAGCCGCTAGCGGGCGAACCGTTAGAGCTAGCTTCGATCTGACAAAAAATTCATGGTCAGGAATGAAGTGAACTACAAAAAAGGTCCAGTGACTTTTTGCTCTATCTTCCATGGTTAAGCGGCAAAACGCTCGAATATTTGACATTCCAGAGATTTTTTTGCTTAAAAATAAAGTTTCGAGCCTGATAGTGGCCGAACGGTAGGTCGTAGCTCAAATCTGATTGACCCATCAAATTAGCAAATTGCGCGATCTAACAGAAAAGTTCCAGTAACGTTTTGCTCTACCTCCAGTGGTTCGGCCGAAAAAACGTGATTATGTGCAATTTTTTTTGTAATTTTTACGTGAAACTTTTGTTTTCGGGCTCTATAGCGGCGAAACCATTGGTCGGAGGTCGAAATGAGACAAATGTTGTAGTTAGGAAATGAGGTAATCTACAAAAATGTGCCAGTAACTCTTTACTCTATTTTCATTAGTTTGACCGCAAAACGCGATTAAGTGAAAATATTTGGACATTTTCGCCTAAAAATTTACATTCCGGCTTGATAGCGGCTAAACGGTTGGTCGTAGCTCAAAACAAATTTTGAACGAGATTTAGAAAATCACGTGATCTATAAAAGAAGGTCAGTAACATTTTGCCCTATCCTCAAACGGTTGGCCGCATAACGCGTTTTAAAGTTTTGATTTTTTGAGTTTTACGTGAGATTTTTGTTTTCTGGGCTCTATTTTCAGACAAAATCTCAGTTCTAGCCGAGATTAAAAATTTGATTTTAATACAAAATAATGCGATCTACACAAAAGGTCCAGTGATCTTTTTCTCTATGCTTCCATAATTTAGCCGTAAAAACGTGATTATATTGTAAATTTCACTTAAAAACTTACATTTCGTTGCTCGATAGTGGCCGAACCGTTGGTCCTAGCTTAAATGTAAAACTTTTTGTAAGTAGCTATTCAATAGGATCTACAAAAAAGGTCCAGTAGCTTTTCTGTCGTTTATCTTTCCGTAGAGGCTGATAAATGCTATAAATGGCTAATTCTTTGTCGTCAATTTTAGGTGTTTTAAATTTTGCAACTATAATTAGTGCGATTCATGCTGGTTCCAGATTGGACTTGTATTACTCCGTTAACGAGTGACTATAACCCCCCCTCCACATCGGGAGTTGGCTGAGCGTTAGTGAAGCTTCAATAGTAGATAGGGACAGAGTGCTTTTTAAAATGAAATAGTGATTCCTTATCAACACTCTGGTATGGAATGAAAATTTTCCGAAGTAATATAAACCACCTGATCAACGTTTTATTTTGATAAAAATTACTGTACACATATTCTCGTAGCACAGACACACATTTCCCAGAAAAGTACCACGCGTTTCTTATAACAACCCCCGATAAACATTAACCCCCCTCTCCCAGGAATTTCCTGGTTGACGAACTCCTGAATTAAATCAAACCCCCTGATCAACTTAATAATCTGATAAAGGCAGTTTTTAATTTATTTACACTAAATCTGTTTACACAACAGCTGACCGGTGCAGACTTTTATCCCAAGCGTTCTACCGACTAAACCATAGGTCGTAGATCAAATCTGAGGTCACAATCGAAAGACAAAATTAAATTTCCGACAAGAAAGGTCCAGTCACTTTATGTCGTAATCTCTTACGGTTAAGCCGTAAAATGCTCTTTAAATCAAAACTTTGGTTAAAATTAACCACCCTACTTTCGTAAACGATTGACTAGTATACGTCTACTGGAGCACATCGTAAATTGGCTGAGCGTTTAGCGAAGGTAACATTAAACCCCCCTGGAATTTCCTTGTATGACCATATAACCTCCTGAGTAAATTAAACCCCCCGATGTGTTAACCACCCTGGTAACATTAACCCCCCCCCTAGGTAATTTCCTGGCATGACCTCATGTCCGAATTCTAACAATCACCAAATCTCTTAACCCCCCTTGGGAAGTTCCTGGTATAACCAGATAACCCCCTGATGTCTTAACCCCCAGTAACATTAAACCCCCCCAGGGAATTTCCTGGCATGACCTCATGTCCGAATTTTATACAATCACCAAAATCTTTCTTATCCCCGAATTTGCAAGCGTGAAATTTAACCGCTCATCCCCGAATTTGCAAGCGAACATCATGGGGGCCTGGGGGCGTAGCCCCCAGCGAGCCGAAGGCGAGTCTAAATACTATATACAGCCGCATGTGAAACTGACTCACTCACTCACTCACTGATATATAGATACAAATTCTAACATACTTCTAGAAGTGCTGGAAACTTGAAATTTGGCATGCAGGTACCTTTTTCGCCGTATAACCA
This sequence comes from Homalodisca vitripennis, assembly GCF_021130785.1. Classification (NCBI taxonomy): domain Eukaryota; kingdom Metazoa; phylum Arthropoda; class Insecta; order Hemiptera; family Cicadellidae; genus Homalodisca; species Homalodisca vitripennis. The sequence goes on from NC_060208.1 coordinate 116,322,968, forward strand.
ACAGGAAAAGTCTGAAAACCGGGAATTTTTAATTTTAAAACCCCTCAAAAAAATTAAAAACCGGTTGAAACTGGTTAAAAACTGGTGTAGTTTTTTGCTTTCGAGCCGTCTAGCGACTAAACCGTAGGTAGTAGCTCAAATCTAATTTTTAAGGGGGTTTTTTAGCAAATTTTATGATCTACAGAATGGGCACATTATACTTCCCCGCATCTCTACCGGGCCACCCGAAACATGCTCCCAAATTCGAAAATATTGTCAAATTTTGACGATTTTTCGCTTGTAGATTTTCGTTTGAGGCTCTGTAGCGTCTTAACCGTAGGTTGTAGCTCGGATCTGATGAATAATAGTTAGTGGGGAATGAAGTGCTCTACAAAAATAGGTCCAGTGACTTTTTTTTGTGTCCTATCTCGTGTGGTTAAGCGTCAAAACGCGGGAATGTTTGACATTCCAGAAATTTTTTTGCTTAAAATAAAGTTTCGAGCCTGATAGTGGCCGAACGGTATGTCGTAGCTCAAATCTGATTGACCCATCAAATTAGCAAATTGCGCGATCTACATAAAAGGTCCAGTGACTTTTTGCTCTACCTCCAGTGGTTTCAGCCGAAAAAACGTGATTATGTGCAATTTTTTTGTAATTTTTTACGTGAAACTTTTGTTTTTTCGGGCTCGATAGCGGCGAAACCATTGATCTGAGATCGAAATAAGACAAGCGTTGGAGTTAGGAAATGAGGTGATCTACAAAAATGTGCCAGTAACTCTTTACTCTATCTCCATTGGTTTGGCCGCAAAACGCGTTTTAAGTATTGATTTTTTAAGTTTTACGTGACATTTTTAAACTGCCCAGTGCAGTCTTTTTGTCCTAAGCTCTGTACTGCCAAAATTATAGGTCATAGCTTAAATCTGATGGCATAATCGAAAGACAAAATTAAAATTTCTGACAAGAAATGTGCAGTCACTTTTTGTCATATCTCTAACGGTTATCTAAATACTTATACAGCCGCATGTGAAACTGACTCACTCACTCACATGATAATATAGATACAAATTCTAACATACTTCTAGAAGTGCTGGAAACTTGAAATTTGGCATGCAGGTACCTTTCGCGCCGTATAACCAACAGGAAAAGTCTGAAAAACCGGGAATTTTTAAATTTTAAAAAAACCCCTCAAAAAAATTAAAAACCGGTTGAAACTGGTTAAAAACTGGTGTAGTTTTTTGCTTTCGAGCCGTCTAGCGACTAAACCGTAGGTAGTAGCTCAAATCTAATTTTTAAGGGGGTTTTTAGCAAATTTTATGATCTACAGAATGGGCACATTATACTTCCCCGCATCTCTACCGGGCCACCCGAAACATGCTCTCAAATTCGAAAATATTGTCAAATTTTGACGATTTTCGCTTGTAGAATTTTCGTTTGAGGCTCTGTAGCGTCTAAAACCGTAGGTTGTAGCTCGGATCTGATGAATAATAGTTAGTGGGGAAATGAAGTGCTCTACAAAATAGGTCCAGTGACTTTTTGTCCTATCTCGTGTGGTTAAGCGTCAAAACGCGGGAATGTTTGACATTCCAGAAATTTTTTTGCTTAAAATAAAGTTTCGAGCCTGATAGTGGCCGAACGGTAGGTCGTAGCTCAAAATCTGATTGACCCATCAAATTAGCAAATTGCGCGATCTACATAAAAGGTCCAGTGACTTTTTGCTCTACCTCCAGTGGTTCAGCCGAAAAAAACGTGATTTATGTGCAATTTTTTTGTAATTTTTTACGTGAAACTTTTGTTTTTTCGGGCTCGATAGGGCGGCGAAACCATTGATCTGAGATCGAAATAAGACAAGCGTTGGAGTTAGGAAATGAGGTGATCTACAAAAATGTGCCAGTAACTCTTTACTCTATCTCCATTGGTTTTGGCCGCAAAACGCGTTTTAAGTATTGATTTTTTTAAGTTTTACGTGACATTTTTAAACTGCCCAGTGCAGTCTTTTGTCCTAAGCTCTGTACTGCCTAAATTATAGGTCGTAGCTTAAATCTGATGGCATAATCGAAAGACAAAATTAAATTTCTGACAAGAAATGTGCAGTCACTTTTTGTCATATCTCTAACGGTTATCTAATATACTATACAAGCCGCATGTGAAACTGACTCACTCACTGACTGATTGATATAATAGATACAAATTCTAACATACTTCTAGAAGTGCTGGAAACTTGAAATTTGGCATGCAGGTACCTTTCACAATATGACCCGGAGGAAAAGTCTGAAAACCGGACTTTTTTACTTCTAAACCCCTCAAAAAAATTCCCGAAAAATCGCGCATTCTTTACCCCCTGCAGGCATTTCTTGTAAGCCCCGCTAGCGGGCGAACCGTTAGAGCTAGCTTCGATCTGACAAAAAATTCATGGTCAGGAAATGAAGTGAACTACAAAAAAGGTCCAGTGACTTTTTGCTCTATCTTCCATGGTTTAAGCGGCAAAAACGCTCGAATATTTGACATTCCAGAGATTTTTTTGCTTAAAATAAAGTTTCGAAGCCTGATAGTGGCCGAACGGTAGGTCGTAGCTCAAATCTGATTGACCCATCAAATTAGCAAATTGCGCGATCTACAGAAAAGTTCCAGTAACGTTTTTGCTCTACCTCCAGTGGTTCGGGCCGAAAAAACGTGATTATGTGCAATTTTTTTGTAATTTTTAACGTGAAAACTTTTGTTTTCGGGCTCTATAGCGGCGAAACCATTGGTCGGAGGTCGAAAATGAGACAAATGTTGTAGTTAGGAAATGAGGGTAATCTACAAAAATGTGCCAGTAACTCTTTACTCTATTTTCATTAGTTTGACCGCAAAACGCGATTAAGTGAAAATATTTGGACATTTTCGCCTAAAAATTTACATTCCGGGCTTGATAGCGGCTAAACGGTTGGTCGTAGCTCAAAACAAAATTTTGAACGAGATTTAGAAAATCACGTGATCTATAAAAGAAGGTCAGTAACATTTTGCCCTAATCCTCAACGGTTTGGCCGCATAACGCGTTTTAAAGTTTTGATTTTTTTGAGTTTTACGTGAGATTTTGTTTTCTGGGCTCAAAGATTTCAGACAAAATCTCAGTTCTAGCCGAGATTAAAAAATTTGATTTTAATACAAAATAATGCGATCTACACACAAAAGTTCCAGTGATCTTTTTCTCTATCTTCCATAATTTAGCCGTAAAACGTGATTATAATAATTGTAAATTTCACTTAAAAAAAACTTACATTTCGTGCTCGATAGTGGCCGAACCGTTGGTCCCTAGCTTAAATGTAAAACTTTTTGTAAGTAGCTATTTCATAGGATCTACAAAAAAGGTCCCAGTAGCTTTCTGTCGTTTATCTTTCCGTAAGGCTGATAAATGCTATAAATGGCTAATTCTTTGTCGTCAATTTTAGGTGTTTTAAATTTTGCAACTATAATTAGTGCGATTCATGCTGGTTCCAGATTGGACTTGTATTACTCCGTTAACGAGTGACTATAACCCCCCCTCACACATCGGGAGGTTGGCTGAGCGTTAGTGAAGCTTCAATAGTAGATAGGGACAGAGTGCTTTTTAAAATGAAATAGTGATTTCCTTATCAACACTCTGGTATGGAATGAAAATTTCCGAAGTAATATAAACCACCTGATCAACGTTTTATTTTGATAAAAATTACTGTACACATATTCTCGTAGCACAGACACACATTTCCCAGAAAAGTACCACGCGTTCTTATAACCCCCGATAACATTAACCCCCCTCCCAGGAATTTCCTGGTTGACGAACTCCTGATTAAATCAAACCCCCTGATCAACTTAATAATCTGATAAAGGCAGTTTTTAATTTTATTTACACTAAATCTGTTTACACAACAGCTGACCGGTGCAGACTTTTATCCCAAGCGTTCTACCGACTAAACCATAGGTCGTAGATCAAATCTGAGGTCACAATCGAAAGACAAAAATTAAATTTCCGACAAGAAAGGTCCAGTCACTTTATGTCGTATCTCTTACGGTTAAGCCGTAAAATGCTCTTTTAAATCAAAACTTTGGTTAAAATTAAGATTAACCACCCTACTTTCGTAAACGATTGACTAGTATACGTCTACTGGAGCACATCGTAAATTGGCTGAGCGTTAGCGAAGGTAACATTAAACCCCCCCTGGAATTTCCTTGTATGACCATATAACCTCCTGAGTAAATTAAACCCCCCGATGTGTTAACCACCCTGGTAACATTAACCCCCCCCCTAGGTAATTTTCCTGGCATGACCTCATGTCCGAATTCTAACAATCACCAAATCTCTTAACCCCCCTTGGGAAGTTCCTGGTATAACCAGATAACCCCCCTGATGTCTTAACCCCCAGTAACATTAAACCCCCCCAGGGAATTTCCTGGCATGACCTCATGTTCCGAATTTTAACAATCACCAAATCTTTCTTATCCCCGAATTTGCAAGCGTGAATTTAACCGCTCATCCCCGAATTTGCAAGCGAACATCATGGGGGCCTGGGGGCGTAGCCCCCAGCGAGCCGAAGGCGAGTCTAAATACTTATACAGCCGCATGTGAAACTGACTCACTCACTCACTGATATATAGATACAAATTCTAACATACTTCTAGAAGTGCTGGAAAACTTGAAATTTGGCATGCACGGTAGTACCTTTCGCCGTATAACCAACAGGAAAAGTCTGAAAACCGGGAATTTTTAATTTTAAACCCCTCAAAAAAAATTAAAAACCGGTTGAAACTGGTTTTTTTTATTTTTTTTTTAAAACTGGTGTAGTTTTTTGCTTTCGAGCCGTCTAGCGACCCTAAACCGTAGGTAGTAGCTCAAAATCTAATTTTTAAGGGGTTTTTAGCAAATTTTATGATCCTACAGAATGGGCACATTATACTTCCCCGCATCTCTACCGGGCCACCCGAAACATGCATCCCAAATTCGAAAATATTGTCAAATTTTGACGATTTTCGCTTGTAGATTTTCGTTTGAGGCTCTGTAGCGTCTAAAACCGTAGGTTGTAGCTCGGATCTGATGGAATAATAGTTAGTGGGGAATGAAGTGCTCTACAAAATAGGTCCAGTGACTTTTTGTCCTATCTCGTGTGGTTAAAGCGTCAAAACGCGGGAATGTTTGACATTCCAGAAATTTTTTTGCTTAAAATAAAGTTTCGAGCCTGATAGTGGCCGAACGGTATGTCGTAGCTCAAATCTGATTGACCCATCAAATTAGCAAATTGCGCGATCTACATAAAAGGTCCAGTGACTTTTTGCTCTACCTCCAGTGGTTCAGGCCGAAAAAACGTGATTATGTTGCAATTTTTTTGTAATTTTTTACGTGAAACTTTTGTTTTCGGGCTCCGATAGCGGCGAAACCATTGATCTGAGATCGAAATAAGACAAGCGTTGGAGTTAGGAAATGAGGTGATCTACAAAAATGTTGCCAGTAACTCTTTTACTCTATCTCCATTGGTTTGGCCGCAAAAACGCGTTTTTAAGTATTGATTTTTTAAGTTTTACGTGACATTTTTAAACTGCCCAGTGCAGTCTTTTTGTCCTAAGCTCTGTACTGCCAAAATTATAGGTCATAGCTTAAATCTGATGGCATAATCGAAAGACAAAATTAAATTTCTGACAAGAAATGTGCAGTCACTTTTTGTCATATCTCTAAACGGTTATCTAAATACTTATACAGCCGCATGTGAAACTGACTCACTCACTCACTGATATATAGATACAAATTCTAACATACTTCTAGAAGTGCCTGGAAACTTGAAATTTGGCATGCAGGTACCTTTCCGCCGTATAACCAACAGGAAAAGTCTGAAAACCGGGAATTTTTAATTTTTAATTTTAAAAAAACCCCTCAAAAAAATTAAAAACCGGTTGAAACTGGTTAAAAACTGGTGTAGTTTTTTGCTTTCGAGCCGTCTAGCGACTAAACCGTAGGTAGTAGCTCAAATCTAATTTTTAAGGGGTTTTAGCAAATTTTATGATCTACAGAATGGGCACATTATACTTCCCGCAATCTCTACCGGGCCACCCGAAACATGCTCTCAAATTCGAAAATATTGTCAAATTTTGACGATTTTCGCTTGTAGATTTTCGTTTGAGGCTCTGTAGCGTCTAAACCGTAAGGTTGTAGCTCGGATCTGATGAATAATAGTTAGTGGGGAATGAAGTGCTCTACAAAATAGGTCCAGTGACTTTTTGTCCTATCTCGTGTGGTTAAGCGTCAAAACGCGGGAATGTTTGACATTCCAGAAATTTTTTTGCTTAAAATAAAGTTTCGAGCCTGATAGTGGCCGAACGGTAGGTCGTAGCTCAAATCTGATTGACCCATCAAATTAGCAAATTGCGCGATCTACATAAAAGGTCCAGTGACTTTTTGCTCTACCTCCCAGTGGTTCAGCCGAAAAACGTGATTATGTGCAATTTTTTTGTAATTTATTACGTGAAACTTTTGTTTTCGGGCTCGATAGCGGCGAAACCATTGATCTGAGATCGAAATAAGACAAGCGTTTGGAGTTAGGAAATGAGGTGATCTACAAAAAATGTGCCAGTAAACTCTTTACTCTATCTCCATTGGTTTGGCCGCAAAACGCGTTTTAAGTATTGATTTTTTAAGTTTTACGTGACATTTTTTAAAACTGCCCAGTGCAGTCTTTTGTCCTAAGCTCTGTACTACTGCCTAAATTATAGGTCGTAGCTTAAATCTGATGGCATAATCGAAAGACAAAATTAAATTTCTGACAAGAAATGTGCAGTCACTTTTTGTCATATCTCTAACGGTTATCTAATATACTATACAGCCGCATGTGAAACTGACTCACTCACTGACTGATTGATATATAGATACAAATTCTAACATACTTCTAGAAGTGCTGGAAACTTGAAATTTGGCATGCAGGTACCTTTCACAATATGACCCGGAGGAAAAGTCTGAAAACCGGACTTTTTTACTTCTAAACCCCTCAAAAAAATTCCCGAAAAATCGCGCATTCTTTACCCCTGCAGGCATTTCTTGTAAGCCCGCTAGCGGGCGAAACCGTTAGGAGCTAGCTTCGATCTGACAAAAAATTCATGGTCAGGAATGAAGTGAACTACAAAAAAAGGTCCAGTGACTTTTTGCTCTATCTTCCATGGTTAAGCGGCAAAACGCTCGAATATTTGACATTCCAGAGATTTTTTTTTGCTTAAAATAAAGTTTCGAGCCTGATAGTGGCCGAACGGTAGGTCGTAGCTCAAATCTGATTGACCCATCAAATTAGCAAATTGCGCGATCTACAGAAAAGTTCCAGTAACGTTTTGCTCTACCTCCAGTGGTTCGGCCGAAAAACGTGATTATGTTGCAATTTTTTTGTAATTTTTACGTGAAACTTTTGTTTTCGGGCTCTATAGCGGCGAAACCATTGGTCGGAGGTCGAAATGAGGACAAATGTTGTTAGTTAGGAAATGAGGTAATCTACAAAAATGTGCCAGTAAACTCTTTACTCTATTTTCATAGTTAGTTTGACCGCAAAAACGCGATTAAGTGAAAATATTTGGACATTTTTCGCCTAAAAATTTTACATTCCGGGCTTGATAGCGGCTAAAACGGTTGGTCGTAGCTCAAAAACAAATTTTGAACGAGATTTAGAAAATCACGTGATCTATAAAAGAAGGTCAGTAACATTTTGCCCTATCCTCAAACGGTTTGGCCGCAATAACGCGTTTTTAAAGTTTGATTTTTTTGAGTTTTTAACGTGAGATTTTGTTTTCTGCTCTGGGCTCTATTTCAGACAAAATCTCAGTTCTAGCCGAGATTAAAAATTTGATTTTAATACGAAAAATAATGCGATCTACACAAAAGGTCCAGTGATCTTTTTCTCTATCTTCCATAATTTAGCCGTAAAACGTGATTATATTGTAAATTTCACTTAAAAAACTTACATTTCGTGCTCGATAGTGGCCGAACCGTTGGTCCTAGCTTAAATGTAAAACTTTTTGTAAGTAGCTATTCATAGGATCTACAAAAAAGGTCCAGTAGCTTTCTGTCGTTTATCTTTCCGTAAGGCTGATAAATGCTATAAATGGCTAATTCCTTTGTCCGTCAATTTTAGGTGTTTTAAATTTTGCAACTATAATTAGTGCGATTACATGCTGGTTCCAAGATTGGACTTGTATTACTCCGTTAACGAGTGACTATAACCCCCCCTCCAACATCGGGAGTTGGCTGAAGCGTTAGTGAAGCTTCAATAGTAGATAGGGACAGAGTGCTTTTTAAAAATGAAATAGTGATTCCTTATCAACACTCTGGTATGGAATGAAAATTTCCGAAGTAATATAAAACCACCTGATCAACGTTTTTATTTTGATAAAAATTACTGTACACATATTCTCGTAGCACAGACACACATTTCCCAGAAAAGTACCACGCGTTCTTATAACCCCCGAGAACATATAACCCCCCTCCCAGGAATTTCCTGGTTGACGAACTCCTGATTAAATCAAACCCCCTGATCAACTTAATAATCTGATAAAGGCAGTTTTTTAATTTATTTACACTAAATCTGTTTACACAACAGCTGACCGGTGCAGACTTTTATCCCAAGCGTTCTACCGACTAAACCATAGGTCGTAGATCAAATCTGAGGTCACAATCGAAAGACAAAATTAAATTTCCGACAAGAAAGGTCCAGTCACTTTATGTCGTATCTCTTACGGTTAAGCCGTAAAATGCTCTTTAAATCAAAACTTTGGTTAAAAATTAACCACCCTACTTTCGTAAACGATTGACTAGTATACGTCTACTGGAGCACATCGTAAATTGGCTGAGCGTTAGCGAAGGTAACATTAAAACCCCCCTGGAATTTCCTTGTATGACCATATAACCTCCTGAGTAAATTAAACCCCCCGATGGTGTTAACCACCCTGGTAACATTAACCCCCCCCCTAGGTAATTTCCTGGCATGACCTCATGTCCGAATTCTAACAATCACCAAATCTCTTAACCCCCCTTGGGAAGTTCCTGGTATAACCAGATAACCCCCTGATGTCTTAAACCCAGTAACATTAAACCCCCCCAGGGAAATTTCCTGGCATGACCTCATGTCCCGAATTTTAACAATCACCAAATCTTTCTTATCCCCGAATTTGCAAGCGTGAATTTAACCGCTCATCCCCGAATTTGCAAGCGAACATCATGGGGGCCTGGGGGCGTAGCCCCCAGCGAGCCGAAGGCGAGTCTAAATACTTATACAGCCGCACATGTGAAAACCTGACTCACTCACTCACTGATATATAGATACAAATTCTAACATACTTCTAGAAGTGCTGGAAACTTGAAATTTGGCATGCAGGTACCTTTCGCCGTATAACCAACAGGAAAAGTCTGAAAACCGGGAATTTTTTAATTTTAAACCCCTCAAAAAAATTAAAAACCGGTTGAAACTGGTTAAAAACTGGTGTAGTTTTTTGCTTTCGAGCCGTCTAGCGACTAAACCGTAGGTAGTAGCTCAAATCTAATTTTTTAAGGGGTTTTAGCAAATTTTATGATCTACAGAATGGGCACATTATACTTCCCCCGCATCTCTACCGGGCCCACCCGAAACATGCTCCCAAATTCGAAAATATTGTCCAAATTTTGACGATTTTCGCTTGTAGATTTTCGTTTGAGGCTCTGTAGCGTCTAAACCGTAGGTTGTAGCTCGGATCTGATGAATAATAGTTAGTGGGGAATGAAGTGCTCTACAAAAATAGGTCCAGTGACTTTTTGTCCTATCTCGTGTGGTTAAGCGTCAAAACGCGGGAATGTTTGACATTCCAGAATTTTTTTTGCTTAAAAATAAAGTTTCGAGCCTGGATAGTGGCCGAACGGTATGTCGTAGCTCAAATCTGATTGACCCATCAAATTAGCAAATTGCGCGATCTACATAAAAGGTCCAGTGACTTTTTGCTCTACCCACCTCCAGTGGTTCAGCCGAAAAACGTGATTAAGATTGCAATTTTTTTTTGTAATTTTTACGTGAAACTTTTGTTTTTCGGCCTCGATAGCGGCGAAACCATTGATCTGAGATCGAAATAAGACAAGCGTTGGAGTTAGGAAATGAGGTGATCTACAAAAATGTGCCAGTAACTCTTTACTCTATCTCCATTGGTTTGGCCGCAAAAACGCGTTTTTAAGTATTGATTTTTTAAGTTTTACGTGACATTTTTAAACTGCCCAGTGCAGTCTTTTTGTCCTAAGCTCTGTACTGCCAAAATTATAGGTCGTCATAGCTTAAATCTGTATGGCATAATCGAAAGACAAAATTAAATTTTCTGACAAGAAATGTGCAGTCACTTTTTGTCATATCTCTAACGGTTATCTAAATACTTATACAGCCGCATGTGAAACTGACTCACTCACTCACTGATATATAGATACAAATTCTAACATACTTCTAGAAGTGCTGGAAACTTGAAATTTGGCATGCAGGTACCTTTCGCCGTATAACCAACAGGAAAAGTCTGAAAACCGGGAATTTTTAATTTTTAAACCCCCTCAAAAAAATTAAAAACCGGTTGAAACTGGTTTAAAAACTGGTGTAGTTTTTTGCTTTCGAGCCGTCTAGCGACTAAAACCGTAGGTAGTAGCTCAAATCTAATTTTTAAGGGGTTTTTAGCAAATTTTATGATCTACAGAATGGGCACATTATACTTCCCCCGCATCTCTACCGGGCCACCCGAAACATGCTCTCAAATTCGAAAATATTGTCAAATTTTGACGATTTTTCGCTTGTAGATTTTCGTTTGAGGCTCTGTAGCGTCTAAACCGTAGGTTTGTAGCTCGATCTGATGAATAATAGTTAGTGGGGAATGAAGTGCTCTACAAAATAGGTCCAGTGACTTTTTGTCCTATCTCGTGTGGTTAAGCGTCAAAACGCGGGAATGTTTGACATTCCAGAAATTTTTTTTGCTTAAAATAAAGTTTCGAGCCTGATAGTGGCCGAACGGTAGGTCGTAGCTCAAATCTGATTGACCCATCAAAATTAGCAAATTGCGCGATCTACATAAAAGGTCCAGTGACTTTTTGCTCTACCTCCAGTGGTTCAGCCGAAAAACGTGATTATGTGCAATTTTTTGTAATTTTTACGTGAAACTTTTGTTTTCGGGCTCGATAGCGGCGAAACCATTGATCTGAGATCGAAATAAGACAAGCGTTGGAGTTAGGAAATGAGGTGATCTACAAAAATTGTGCCAGTAAACTCTTTACTCTATCTCCATTGGTTTGGCCGCAAAACGCGTTTTAAGTATTGATTTTTTAAGTTTTACGTGACATTTTTAAACTGCCCAGTGCAGTCTTTTGTCCTAAGCTCTGTACTGCCTAAATTATAGGTCGTAGCTTAAATCTGATGGCATAATCGAAAGACAAAATTAAATTTCTGACAAGAAATGTGCAGTCACTTTTTGTCATATCTCTAACGGTTATCTAATATACTATACAGCCGCATGTGAAACTGACTCACTCACTGACTGATTGATATATAGATACAAAATTCTAACATACTTCTAGAAGTGCTGGAAACTTGAAATTTGGCATGCAGGTACCTTTCACAATATGACCCGGAGGAAAAGTCTGAAAAACCGGACTTTTTTACTTCTAAACCCCTCAAAAAAAATTCCCGAAAAATCGCGCATTTCTTTACCCCTGCAGGCATTTCTTGTAAGCCCGCTAGCGGGCGAACCGTTAGAGCTAGCTTCGATCTGACAAAAAATTCATGGTCAGGAATGAAGTGAACTACAAAAAAGGTCCAGTGACTTTTTGCTCTATCTTCCATGGTTAAGCGGCAAAACGCTCGAATATTTGACATTCCAGAGATTTTTTTTGCTTAAAATAAAGTTTCGAGCCTGATAGTGGCCGAACGGTAGGTCGTAGCTCAAATCTGATTGACCCATCAAATTAGCAAATTGCGCGATCTACAGAAAAGTTCCAGTAACGTTTTGCTCTACCTCCAGTGGTTCGGCCGAAAAAACGTGATTATGTGCAATTTTTTTGTAATTTTTACGTGAAACTTTTGTTTTCGGGCTCTATAGCGGCGAAACCATTGGTCGGAGGTCGAAATGAGACAAATGTTGTAGTTAGGAAATGAGGTAATCTACAAAAATGTGCCAGTAACTCTTTACTCTATTTTCATTAGTTTGACCGCAAAACGCGATTAAGTGAAAATATTTGGACATTTTCGCCTAAAAATTTACATTCCGGGCTTGATAGCGGCTAAACGGTTGGTCGTAGCTCAAAACAAATTTTGAACGAGATTTAGAAAATCACGTGATCTATAAAAGAAGGTCAGTAACATTTTGCCCTATCCTCAACGGTTTGGCCGCATAACGCGTTTTAAAGTTTTGATTTTTTTGAGTTTTACGTGAGATTTTGTTTTCTGGGCTCTATTTCAGACAAAAATCTCAGTTCTAGCCGAGATTAAAAATTTGATTTTAATACAAAATAATGCGATCTACACAAAAGGTCCAGTGATCTTTTTTCTCTATCTTCCATAATTTAGCCGTAAAACGTGATTATATTGTAAATTTCACTTAAAAACTTACATTTCGTGCTCGATAGTGGCCGAACCGTTGGTCCTAGCTTAAATGTAAAACTTTTTGTAAGTAGCTATTCATAGGATCTACAAAAAAGGTCCAGTAGCTTTCTGTCGTTTATCTTTCCGTAAGGCTGATAAATGCTATAAATGGCTAATTCTTTGTCGTCAATTTTAGGTGTTTTAAATTTTGCAACTATAATTAGTGCGATTCATGCTGGTTCCAGATTGGACTTGTATTACTCCGTTAACGAGTGACTATAACCCCCCCTCCACATCGGGAGTTGGCTGAGCGTTAGTGAAGCTTCAATAGTAGATAGGGACAGAGTGCTTTTTAAAATGAAATAGTGATTCCTTATCAACACTCTGGTATGGAATGAAAATTTCCGAAGTAATATAAACCACCTGATCAACGTTTTATTTTGATAAAAATTACTGTACACATATTCTCGTAGCACAGACACACATTTCCCAGAAAAGTACCACGCGTTCTTATAACCCCCGATAACATTAACCCCCCTCCCAGGAATTTCCTGGTTGACGAACTCCTGATTAAATCAAACCCCCTGATCAACTTAATAATCTGATAAAGGCAGTTTTTAATTTATTTACACTAAATCTGTTTACACAACAGCTGACCGGTGCAGACTTTTATCCCAAGCGTTCTACCGACTAAACCATAGGTCGTAGATCAAATCTGAGGTCACAATCGAAAGACAAAAATTAAATTTCCGACAAGAAAGGTCCAGTCACTTTATGTCGTATCTCTTACGGTTAAGCCGTAAAATGCTCTTTAAATCAAAACTTTGGTTAAAATTAACCACCCTACTTTCGTAAACGATTGACTAGTATACGTCTACTGGAGCACATCGTAAATTGGCTGAGCGTTAGCGAAGGTAACATTAAACCCCCCTGGAATTTCCTTGTATGACCATATAACCTCCTGAGTAAATTAAACCCCCCGATGTGTTAACCACCCTGGTAACATTAACCCCCCCCCTAGGTAATTTCCTGGCATGACCTCATGTCCGAATTCTAACAATCACCAAATCTCTTAACCCCCCTTGGGAAGTTCCTGGTATAACCAGATAACCCCCTGATGTCTTAACCCCCAGTAACATTAAACCCCCCCAGGGAATTTCCTGGCATGACCTCATGTCCGAATTTTAACAATCACCAAATCTTTCCTTATCCCCGAATTTGCAAGCGTGAATTTAACCGCTCATCCCCGAATTTGCAAGCGAACATCATGGGGGCCTGGGGGCGTAGCCCCCAGCGAGCCGAAGGCGAGTCTAAATACTTATACAGCCGCATGTGAAACTGACTCACTCACTCACTGATATACAGGGTGTATATTATGTCTGGAAACACCCAAATATATCCTTTAATAATTTAAATATAAATTTGAAACCTCTTACAATCGTGATAGAGATTGGGCATCTACTTTTTGGAACAATGTTTTGTTATGTCACACCAACGGGGGACGTCCTGCCGAGGGTATCGTGGATATTCTTAATGGAAGCCTATACCTTGTGATACATAATTTTAAAGGTAATAGCTTACTGAATTGAATGCCACAAAACCGCATCTCAAAGGAATTATTCTATCAGAAAATAGAGCATTTTTAGTATTGAAAATTTACTGATGTTCAACAATGTAATTTTAACATGGTTCTTGCCACAAAATGTGTTACACTAATTTTTTAGCATTTTTTAAATGTTCAATTAAAGTAAAATAAACAATTTATTTTTAAGCTGGTTTCATTAGTACAAATTTACCAGTTTTTATTACAATGAATAAAACTTATGAGTCACTTTCTCTGATTACTTATGAATCTGTACTTGGTGTTTTCCAGTCGGCAGGAAGGTTTAAAGAGACAAAGGTCACTAGCCTATGAGAAACATTATTGTGTTATTAATCATCTGGTCTACAGGTTTCAGTTTGTTTGAGCATGGAGCTTTCACTAGACAGGTCTAAGCTTGGGAATTACAAATGGACAAAGGTCATATCATTCCTGTCGAGTTAATCAGTGTCTCTGAAGTATTGCTGTCAACAAGTTATCTAATTACAGTAGTTCAGTTTTTATTTGGCATTTTAATGGAATTGTCTGAAAGAGAACGAATTACTCTGTTGATGATGCGAGGATATGGCGATCGTCAAAGATCTTATCGGGAAGTTTGTAATTTGTTTAATGACACTTTCCCAGAAAGGAATCCCATAAGTGTTTCAACAATATCAAAAACTATTGAGCGTTTTGAAATGACAGGGAGTGTACGTAATCGGCCAAAGTCGGGTAGGATACAATCTGCAACAGATGAAGAACATGCACTAGATGTTTTGCAAACATTTTATTGAAGACCCACATACATCGCTCAGAAAAGCTGCACAGCAACATGATATGCACCCTATGTCTGTGAGTAAGATTTTGAAAATTAATAAATACAAACCATTTAAAGTTCATTTAGTCCAACAGTTAAGTGAGGATGATTACGACAGAAAGAGTTGAGTTTGGTGAACTTGTGATGCGCAAATGTGATGACAATAGAGATTTTCTGACCAACATACTATTTTCTGATGAGGCAACTTTTTTCCTAAATGGCAATGTTAACAGGCACAATTGCCATTACTGGGCTAGTGAAAACCCACATTGGATTACTGAGTCCCATTCACAGCAACCACAAAAACTGAACGTATGGTGTGGGAATTTTAGGTAACAAAATTGTTGGACCCTTTTTCATCAATGGAAATTTAAATGCCGAACTTTACTACAATATGCTCCAAAATGAAATAATCCCAGCTATTCAAATTGCATCAGGAGAATACTTTGATAATGTATGGTTTCAGCAGGATGGTGCTCCACCCCATTATGGGAGACAGGTAAGAGAGTATTTGGATTTAAGGTTTCCTCATAAATGGATTGGCCGAAGAGGAGAAATCGAATGGCCTCCAAGATCTCCGGATTTGTCACCAATCGATTATTTCCTATGGGGTCATTTAAAATCCAATGTTTATAGAAGAAAGCCTCATAATTTGGAAGACCTAAGAAACAGGATTATAGAGGAGATTGCTTTGATAACTGAAGAAATGTTAGGCAACTCTGTCGAATCATTTTACACAAGATTGGGCTCATTGTCAAACCGTAGAAGGAACACAGTTCGAACAATTGTTTTGACACCAAATGCAGGTAAAACGTTTGTTGTAAGACTTTTCTAACAGCATACATTATTTTTTTATTTGTAATAAGAAATCAATAACATAAGTATTTCCATAATTGTTACTGTAATAAAAACTGGCAAATTTTGTGCTAATAGAACCAGCTTAAAATGAAATTTTTGTTTTATTTAATTGAACATTTAAAAAAAATGCTAAAAAATTAGTGTAACACATTTTGTGGCAAGAACCATGTTAAAATTACACTGTTGAACATCAGTAAATTTTCAATACTAAAAATGCTCTATTTTCTGATAGAATAATTCCCTTGAGATGCGGTTTGTGGCATTCAATTCAGTAAGCTATTACCTTTAAAAATTATGTATCACAAGGTATAGGCTTCCATTAAGAATATCCACGATACCCTCGGCAGGACGTCCCCCGTTGGTGTGACATAACAAAACATTGTTCCAAAAAGTAGATGCCCAATCTCTATCACGATTGTAAGAGGTTTCAAATTTATATTTAAATTATTAAAGGATATATTTGGGTGTTTCCAGACATAATATACACCCTGTATAGATACAAATTCTAACATACTTCTAGAAGTGCTGGAAACTTGAAATTTGGCATGCAGGTACCTTTCGCCGTATAACAACAAGACCCAACAGGAAAAGTCTGAAAACCGGGAATTTTTAATTTTAAACCCCTCAAAAAAATTAAAAACCGGTTGAAACTGGTTAAAAAACTGGTGTAGTTTTTTGCTTTCGAGCCGTCTAGCGACTAAACCGTAGGTAGTAGCTCAAATCTAATTTTTAATGGGTTTTAGCAAATTTTATGATCTACAGAATGGGCACATTATACTTCCCCGCATCTCTACCGGGCCACCCGAAACATGCTCCCAAATTCGAAAATATTGTCAAATTTTGACGATTTTCGCTTGTAGATTTTCGTTTGAGGCTCTGTAGCGTCTAAACCGTAGGTTGTAGCTCGGATCTGATGAATAATAGTTAGTGGGGAATGAAGTGCTCTACAAAATAGGTCCAGTGACTTTTTGTCCTATCTCGTGTGGTTAAGCGTCAAAACGCGGGAATGTTTGACATTCCAGAAATTTTTTTTGCTTAAAATAAAGTTTCGAGCCTGATAGTGGCCGAACGGTATGTCGTAGCTCAAATCTGATTGACCCATCAAATTAGCAAATTGCGCGATCTACATAAAAGGTCCAGTGACTTTTTGCTCTACCTCCAGTGGTTCAGCCGAAAAAACGTGATTATGTGCAATTTTTTTGTAATTTTTACGTGAAACTTTTGTTTTCGGGCTCGATAGCGGCGAAACCATTGATCTGAGATCGAAATAAGACAAGCGTTGGAGTTAGGAAATGAGGGTGATCTACAAAAATGTGCCAGTAACTCTTTACTCTATCTCCATTGGTTTGGCCGCAAAACGCGTTTTAAGTATTGATTTTTTAAGTTTTACGTGACATTTTTAAACTGCCCAGTGCAGTCTTTTTGTCCTAAGCTCTGTACTGCCAAAATTATAGGTCATAGCTTAAATCTGATGGCATAATCGAAAGACAAAATTAAATTTCTGACAAGAAATGTGCAGTCACTTTTTGTCATATCTCTAACGGTTATCTAAATACTTATACAGCCGCATGTGAAACTGACTCACTCACTCACTGATATATAGATACAAATTCTAACATACTTCTAGAAGTGCTGGAAACTTGAAATTTGGCATGCAGGTTACCTTTCGCCGTATAACCAACAGGAAAAGTCTGAAAACCGGGAATTTTTAATTTTAAACCCCTCAAAAAAATTAAAAACCGGTTGAAACTGGTTAAAAACTGGTGTAGTTTTTTGCTTTCGAGCCGTCTAGCGACTAAACCGTAGGTAGTAGCTCAAATCTAATTTTTAAGGGGTTTTAGCAAATTTTATGATCTACAGAATGGGCACATTATACTTCCCCGCATCTCTACCGGGCCACCCGAAACATGCTCTCAAATTCGAAAATATTGTCAAATTTTGACGATTTTCGCTTGTAGATTTTCGTTTGAGGCTCTGTAGCGTCTAAACCGTAGGTTGTAGCTCGGATCTGATGAATAATAGTTAGTGGGGAATGAAGTGCTCTACAAAATAGGTCCAGTGACTTTTTGTCCTATCTCGTGTGGTTAAGCGTCAAAACGCGGGAATGTTTGACATTCCAGAAATTTTTTTGCTTAAAATAAAGTTTCGAGCCTGATAGTGGCCGAACGGTAGGTCGTAGCTCAAATCTGATTGACCCATCAAATTAGCAAATTGCGCGATCTACATAAAAGGTCCAGTGACTTTTTGCTCTACCTCCAGTGGTTCAGCCGAAAAAAAAAACGTGATTATGTGCAATTTTTTTGTAATTTTTACGTGAAACTTTTGTTTTCGGGCTCGATAGCGGCGAAAACCATTGATCTGAGATCGAAATAAGGACAAGCGTTGGAGTTAGGAAATGAGGTGATCTACAAAAATGTGCCAGTAACTCTTTACTCTATCTCCATTGGTTTGGCCGCAAAACGCGTTTTAAGTATTGATTTTTTAAGGTTTTACGTGACATTTTTAAACTGCCCAGTGCAGTCTTTTGTCCTAAGCTCTGTACTGCCTAAATTATAGGTCGTAGCTTAAATCTGATGGCATAATCGAAAGACAAAATTAAATTTCTGACAAGAAAATGTTGCAGTCACTTTTTGTCATATCTCTAACGGTTATCTAATATACTATACAGCCGCATGTGAAACTGACTCACTCACTGACTGATTTATATATAGATACAAATTCTAACATACTTCTAGAAGTGCTGGAAACTTGAAATTTGGCATGCAGGTACCTTTCACAATATGACCCGGAGGAAAAGTCTGAAAACCGGACTTTTTTTACTTCTAAACCCCTCAAAAAAATTCCCGAAAAATCGCGCATTCTTTACCCCTGCAGGCATTTCTTGTAAGCCCGCTAGCGGGCGAACCGTTAGAGCTAGCTTCGATCTGACAAAAAATTCATGGTCAGGAATGAAGTGAACTACAAAAAAGGTCCAGTGACTTTTTGCTCTATCTTCCATGGTTAAGCGGCAAAACGCTCGAATATTTGACATTCCAGAGATTTTTTTGCTTAAAATAAAGTTTCGAGCCTGATAGTGGCCGAACGGTAGGTCGTAGCTCAAATCTGATTGACCCATCAAATTAGCAAATTGCGCGATCTACAGAAAAGTTCCAGTAACGTTTTGCTCTACCTCCAGTGGTTCGGCCGAAAAACGTGATTATGTGCAATTTTTTTGTAATTTTTACGTGAAACTTTTGTTTTCGGGCTCTATAGCGGCGAAACCATTGGTCGGAGGTCGAAATGAGACAAATGTTGTAGTTAGGAAATGAGGTAATCTACAAAAATGTGCCAGTAACTCTTTACTCTATTTTCATTAGTTTGACCGCAAAACGCGATTAAGTGAAAAATATTTGGACATTTTCGCCTAAAAATTTACATTCCGGGCTTGATAGCGGCTAAACGGTTGGTCGTAGCTCAAAACAAATTTTGAACGAGATTTAGAAAATCACGTGATCTATAAAAGAAGGTCAGTAACATTTTGCCCTATCCTCAACGGTTTGGCCGCATAACGCGTTTTAAAGTTTTGATTTTTTTTTGAGTTTTACGTGAGATTTTGTTTTCTGGGCTCTATTTCAGACAAAATCTCAGTTCTAGCCGAGATTAAAAATTTGATTTTAATACAAAATAATGCGATCTACACAAAAGGTCCAGTGATCTTTTTCTCTATCTTCCATAATTTAGCCGTAAAACGTGATTATATTGTAAATTTCACTTAAAAACTTACATTTTCGTGCTCGATAGTGGCCGAACCGTTGGTCCTAGCTTAAATGTAAAACTTTTTGTAAGTAGCTATTCATAGGATCTACAAAAAAGGTCCAGTAGCTTTCTGTCGTTTATCTTTCCGTAAGGCTGATAAATGCTATAAATGGCTAATTCTTTGTCGTCAATTTTAGGTGTTTTAAATTTTGCAACTATAATTAGTGCGATTCATGCTGGTTCCAGATTGGACTTGTATTACTCCGTTAACGAGTGACTATAACCCCCCCTCCACATCGGGAGTTGGCTGAGCGTTAGTGAAGCTTCAATAGTAGATAGGGGACAGAGTGCTTTTTAAAATGAAATAGTGATTCCTTATCAACACTCTGGTATGGAATGAAAATTTCCGAAGTAATATAAACCACCTGATCAACGTTTTATTTTGATAAAAATTACTGTACACATATTCTCGTAGCACAGACACACATTTCCCAGAAAAGTACCACGCGTTCTTATAACCCCCGATAACATTAACCCCCCTCCCAGGAATTTCCTGGTTGACGAACTCCTGATTAAATCAAAACCCCCTGATCAACTTAATAATCTGATAAAGGCAGTTTTTAATTTATTTACACTAAATCTGTTTACACAACAGCTGACCGGTGCAGACTTTTATCCCAAGCGTTCTACCGACTAAACCATAGGTCGTAGATCAAATCTGAGGTCACAATCGAAAGACAAAATTAAATTTCCGACAAGAAAGGTCCAGTCACTTTATGTCGTATCTCTTACGGTTAAGCCGTAAAATGCTCTTTAAATCAAAACTTTGGTTAAAATTAACCACCCTACTTTCGTAAACGATTGACTAGTATACGTCTACTGGAGCACATCGTAAATTGGGCTGAGCGTTAGCGAAGGTAACATTAAACCCCCCTGGAATTTCCTTGTATGACCATATAACCTCCTGAGTAAATTAAACCCCCCGATGTGTTTAACCACCCTGGTAACATTAACCCCCCCCCTAGGTAATTTCCTGGCATGACCTCATGTCCGAATTCTAACAATCACCAAATCTCTTAACCCCCCTTGGGAAGTTCCTGGTATAACCAGATAACCCCCTGATGTCTTAACCCCCAGTAACATTAAACCCCCCCAGGGAATTTCCTGGCATGACCTCATGTCCGAATTTTAACAATCACCAAATCTTTCTTATCCCCGAATTTGCAAGCGTGAATTTAACCGCTCATCCCCGAATTTGCAAGCGAACATCATGGGGGCCTGGGGGCGTAGCCCCCAGCGAGCCGAAGGCGAGTCTAAATACTTATACAGCCGCATGTGAAACTGACTCACTCACTCACTGATATATAGATACAAATTCTAACATACTTCTAGAAGTGCTGGAAACTTGAAATTTGGCATGCAGGTACCTTTCGCCGTATAACCAACAGGAAAAGTCTGAAAACCGGGAATTTTTAATTTTAAACCCCTCAAAAAAAATTAAAAACCGGTTGAAACTGGTTAAAAACTGGTGTAGTTTTTTGCTTTCGAGCCGTCTAGCGACTAAACCGTAGGTAGTAGCTCAAATCTAATTTTTAAGGGGTTTTAGCAAATTTTATGATCTACAGAATGGGCACATTATACTTCCCCGCATCTCTACCGGGCCACCCGAAACATGCTCCCAAATTCGAAAATATTGTCAAATTTTGACGATTTTCGCTTGTAGATTTTCGTTTGAGGCTCTGTAGCGTCTAAACCGTAGGTTGTAGCTCGGATCTGATGAATAATAGTTAGTGGGGAATGAAGTGCTCTACAAAATAGGTCCAGTGACTTTTTGTCCTATCTCGTGTGGTTAAGCGTCAAAACGCGGGAATGTTTGACATTCCAGAAATTTTTTTGCTTAAAATAAAGTTTCGAGCCTGATAGTGGCCGAACGGTATGTCGTAGCTCAAATCTGATTGACCCATCAAATTAGCAAATTGCGCGATCTACATAAAAGGTCCAGTGACTTTTTGCTCTACCTCCAGTGGTTCAGCCGAAAAAACGTGATTATGTGCAATTTTTTTGTAATTTTTACGTGAAACTTTTGTTTTCGGGCTCGATAGCGGCGAAACCATTGATCTGAGATCGAAATAAGACAAGCGTTGGAGTTAGGAAATGAGGTGATCTACAAAAATGTGCCAGTAACTCTTTACTCTATCTCCATTGGTTTGGCCGCAAAACGCGTTTTAAGTATTGATTTTTTAAGTTTTACGTGACATTTTTAAACTGCCCAGTGCAGTCCTTTTTGTCCTAAGCTCTGTACTGCCAAAATTATAGGTCATAGCTTAAATCTGATGGCATAATCGAAAGACAAAATTAAATTTCTGACAAGAAATGTGCAGTCACTTTTTGTCATATCTCTAACGGTTATCTAAATACTTATACAGCCGCATGTGAAACTGACTCACTCACTCACTGATATATAGATACAAATTCTAACATACTTCTAGAAGTGCTGGAAACTTGAAATTTGGCATGCAGGTACCTTTCGCCGTATAACCAACAGGAAAAGTCTGAAAACCGGGAATTTTTAATTTTAAACCCCTCAAAAAAATTAAAAACCGGTTGAAACTGGTTAAAAACTGGTGTAGTTTTTTGCTTTCGAGCCGTCTAGCGACTAAACCGTAGGTAGTAGCTCAAATCTAATTTTTAAGGGGTTTTAGCAAATTTTATGATCTACAGAATGGGCACATTATACTTCCCCGCATCTCTACCGGGCCACCCGAAACATGCTCTCAAATTCGAAAATATTGTCAAATTTTGACGATTTTCGCTTGTAGATTTTCGTTTGAGGCTCTGTAGCGTCTAAACCGTAGGTTGTAGCTCGGATCTGATGAATAATAGTTAGTGGGGAATGAAGTGCTCTACAAAATAGGTCCAGTGACTTTTTGTCCTATCTCGTGTGGTTAAGCGTCAAAACGCGGGAATGTTTGACATTCCAGAAATTTTTTTGCTTAAAATAAAGTTTCGAGCCTGATAGTGGCCGAACGGTAGGTCGTAGCTCAAATCTGATTGACCCATCAAATTAGCAAATTGCGCGATCTACATAAAAGGTCCAGTGACTTTTTTGCTCTACCTCCAGTGGTTCAGCCGAAAAAAACGTGATTATGTGCAATTTTTTGTAATTTTTTACGTGAAACTTTTGTTTTCGGGCTCGATAGCGGGCGAAACCATTGATCTGAGATCGAAATAAGACAAGCGTTGGAGTTAGGAAATGAGGTGATCTACAAAAATGTGCCAGTAACTCTTTACTCTATCTCCATTGGTTTGGCCGCAAAACGCGTTTTAAGTATTGATTTTTTAAGTTTTACGTGACATTTTTAAACTGCCCAGTGCAGTCTTTTGTCCTAAGCTCTGTACTGCCTAAATTATAGGTCGTAGCTTAAATCTGATGGCATAATCGAAAGACAAAATTAAATTTCTGACAAGAAATGTGCAGTCACTTTTTGTCATATCTCTAACGGTTATCTAATATACTATACAGCCGCATGTGAAACTGACTCACTCACTGACTGATTGATATATAGATACAAATTCTAACATACTTCTAGAAGTGCTGGAAACTTGAAATTTGGCATGCAGGTACCTTTCACAATATGACCCGGAGGAAAAGTCTGAAAACCGGACTTTTTTACTTCTAAACCCCTCAAAAAAATTCCCGAAAAATCGCGCATTCTTTACCCCTGCAGGCATTTCTTGTAAGCCCGCTAGCGGGCGAACCGTTAGAGCTAGCTTCGATCTGACAAAAAATTCATGGTCAGGAATGAAGTGAACTACAAAAAAGGTCCAGTGACTTTTTGCTCTATCTTCCATGGTTAAGCGGCAAAACGCTCGAATATTTGACATTCCAGAGATTTTTTTGCTTAAAATAAAGTTTCGAGCCTGATAGTGGCCGAACGGTAGGTCGTAGCTCAAATCTGATTGACCCATCAAATTAGCAAATTGCGCGATCTACAGAAAAGTTCCAGTAACGTTTTGCTCTACCTCCAGTGGTTCGGCCGAAAAAACGTGATTATGTGCAATTTTTTTGTAATTTTTACGTGAAACTTTTGTTTTCGGGCTCTATAGCGGCGAAACCATTGGTCGGAGGTCGAAATGAGACAAATGTTGTAGTTAGGAAATGAGGTAATCTACAAAAAATGTGCCAGTAACTCTTTACTCTATTTTCATTAGTTTGACCGCAAAACGCGATTAAGTGAAAATATTTGGACATTTTCGCCTAAAAATTTACATTCCGGGCTTGATAGCGGCTAAACGGTTGGTCGTAGCTCAAAACAAATTTTGAACGAGATTTAGAAAATCACGTGATCTATAAAAGAAGGTCAGTAACATTTTGCCCTATCCTCAACGGTTTGGCCGCATAACGCGTTTTAAAGTTTTGATTTTTTGAGTTTTACGTGAGATTTTGTTTTCTGGGCTCTATTTCAGACAAAATCTCAGTTCTAGCCGAGATTAAAAATTTGATTTTAATACAAAATAATGCGATCTACACAAAAGGTCCAGTGATCTTTTTCTCTATCTTCCATAATTTAGCCGTAAAACGTGATTATATTGTAAATTTCACTTAAAAACTTACATTTCGTGCTCGATAGTGGCCGAACCGTTGGTCCTAGCTTAAATGTAAAACTTTTTGTAAGTAGCTATTCATAGGATCTACAAAAAAGGTCCAGTAGCTTTCTGTCGTTTATCTTTCCGTAAGGCTGATAAATGCTATAAATGGCTAATTCTTTGTCGTCAATTTTAGGTGTTTTAAATTTTGCAACTATAATTAGTGCGATTCATGCTGGTTCCAGATTGGACTTGTATTACTCCGTTAACGAGTGACTATAACCCCCCCTCCACATCGGGAGTTGGCTGAGCGTTAGTGAAGCTTCAATAGTAGATAGGGACAGAGTGCTTTTTAAAATGAAATAGTGATTCCTTATCAACACTCTGGTATGGAATGAAAATTTCCGAAGTAATATAAACCACCTGATCAACGTTTTATTTTGATAAAAATTACTGTACACATATTCTCGTAGCACAGACACACATTTCCCAGAAAAGTACCACGCGTTCTTATAACCCCCGATAACATTAACCCCCCTCCCAGGAATTTCCTGGTTGACGAACTCCTGATTAAATCAAACCCCCTGATCAACTTAATAATCTGATAAAGGCAGTTTTTAATTTATTTACACTAAATCTGTTTACACAACAGCTGACCGGTGCAGACTTTTATCCCAAGCGTTCTACCGACTAAACCATAGGTCGTAGATCAAATCTGAGGTCACAATCGAAAGACAAAATTAAATTTCCGACAAGAAAGGTCCAGTCACTTTATGTCGTATCTCTTACGGTTAAGCCGTAAAATGCTCTTTAAATCAAAACTTTGGTTAAAATTAACCACCCTACTTTCGTAAACGATTGACTAGTATAACGTCTACTGGAGCACATCGTAAAATTGGCTGAGCGTTAGCGAAGGTAACATTAAACCCCCCTGGAATTTCCTTGTATGACCATATAACCTCCTGAGTAAATTAAACCCCCCGATGTGTTAACCACCCTGGTAACATTAACCCCCCCCCTAGGTAATTTCCTGGCATGACCTCATGTCCGAATTCTAACAATCACCAAATCTCTTAACCCCCCTTGGGAAGTTCCTGGTATAACCAGATAACCCCCTGATGTCTTAACCCCCAGTAACATTAAACCCCCCCAGGGAATTTCCTGGCATGACCTCATGTCCGAATTTTAACAATCACCAAAATCTTTCTTATCCCCGAATTTGCAAGCGTGAATTTAACCGCTCATCCCCGAATTTGCAAGCGAACATCATGGGGGCCTGGGGGCGTAGCCCCCAGCGAGCCGAAGGCGAGTCTAAATACTTATACAGCCGCATGTGAAACTGACTCACTCACTCACTGATATATAGATACAAATTCTAACATACTTCTAGAAGTGCTGGAAACTTGAAATTTGGCATGCAGGTACCTTTCGCCGTATAACCAACAGGAAAAGTCTGAAAACCGGGAATTTTTAATTTTAAACCCCTCAAAAAAATTAAAAACCGGTTGAAACTGGTTAAAAACTGGTGTAGTTTTTTGCTTTCGAGCCGTCTAGCGACTAAACCGTAGGTAGTAGCTCAAATCTAATTTTTAAGGGGTTTTAGCAAATTTTATGATCTACAGAATGGGCACATTATACTTCCCCGCATCTCTACCGGGCCACCCGAAACATGCTCTCAAATTCGAAAATATTGTCAAATTTTGACGATTTTCGCTTGTAGATTTTCGTTTGAGGCTCTGTAGCGTCTAAACCGTAGGTTGTAGCTCGGATCTGATGAATAATAGTTAGTGGGGAATGAAGTGCTCTACAAAATAGGTCTAGTGACTTTTTGTCCTATCTCGTGTGGTTAAGCGTCAAAACGCGGGAATGTTTGACATTCCAGAAATTTTTTTTGCTTAAAATAAAGTTTCGAGCCTGATAGTGGCCGAACGGTAGGTCGTAGCTCAAATCTGATTGACCCATCAAATTAGCAAATTGCGCGATCTACATAAAAGGACCGGTGACTTTTTGCTCTACCTCCAGTGGTTCAGCCGAAAAACGTGATTATGTGCAATTTTTTTGTAATTTTTACGTGAAACTTTTGTTTTCGGGCTCGATAGCGGCGAAACCATTGATCTGAGATCGAAATAAGACAAGCGTTGGAGTTAGGAAATGAGGTGATCTACAAAAATGTGCCAGTAACTCTTTACTCTATCTCCATTGGTTTGGCCGCAAAACGCGTTTTAAGTATTGATTTTTTAAGTTTTACGTGACATTTTTAAACTGCCCAGTGCAGTCTTTTGTCCTAAGCTCTGTACTGCCTAAATTATAGGTCATAGCTTAAATCTGATGGCATAATCGAAAGACAAAATTAAATTTCTGACAAGAAATGTGCAGTCACTTTTTTGTCATATCTCTAACGGATATCTAATATATATACAACCGCACGTGTAACTGACTGACTGACTGACTCACTCACTCACGTATACTAATTCTAACCTACTTCCAGATGAGTTAGAGACTTGAAATTTGGTACACAGATAGCTTTCCACGTGTAACCACCAGGAAAATCCCGAAAAGTGAGAATTTTTCATTTTCAACCCCTCAAAAAAATTCCCAAAAAATCGCGCATTCTTCACCCCTGCAGGCATTTTTTGTAAGCCCGATAGCGGGCGTACCGTTGGAGCTAGCTCGGATCTGACGGAAAATTCACGTCAGGAATGAAGTGAACTACAAAAAAGGTCAAATGACTTTTTGCTCTATCTTCCATGGTTAAGCGACAAAACGCTCGAACATTTGAAATTCCAGAGATTTTTTCGATAAAAATAATGTTTCAAGCCCGATAGCGGCCGAACCGTTGGTCGTAGCTCAAATCTGATTGACCCATCAAATTAGCAAATTGCGCGATCTACAGAAAAGGTCCAGTAATCTTTTGCCCTATCTCGATTTGTTTGGCCGAAAAACGTGATTATGTACAATTTTGTTGTAACTTTTACGCGAAACTTTTGTTTTTGGGGTCGATAGCGGCGAAACCATTGGTCGGAGGTCAAAATAAGACTAACGTTTTATTTAGGAAATAAGATGACCTACAAAAAAGGTCCAGTGACTTTTTACTATATTTCCCTTAGTTTGACCGCAAAACGCGATTAAGTGAAAATATTGGACATTTTCGCCTAAAAATTTACATTCCGGGCTTGATAGCGGCTAAACGGTTGGTCGTAACTCAAAACAAATTTTAAACGGGATTTAGGAAATCACGTGATCTACAGAAAAGGTTCAGTGACTTCGGGAGTTGGCTGAGCGTTAGCTAAGCGTCAATAGTAGATAGGGACAGAGGAATATTTATTATGTTCACAGACACAATACCCTCTAAAAAAGGCCCAAGTGTGTCATTAACCCCCGGTAATATTAACCCCCCCCCCCGGGGATTTCCTGGTATGACCTGATAACCTCCTGTACATTCAACCCCCTGATGTGTTAACCCCCCTGGTAACATTAAACCCCCCCAGGGAATTTCCTGCCATGACCTCATGTCCGAATTTTACCAGTCACCAAATCTCTTAACCCCCCCCCCCTGGGAAGATCCTGGTATGACCAGATAACCCCCTGGAGACTTATCCCCCGGTAAACGTTAACCCCCCCTGGGAATTTGTTCATATGACCAGACAATATCCTGACGAAATTAAACCCCCTCTTGTCTTAACCTCCTTAACATTAATCACCCACCCAGGGAATTTCTCGCCTTGACTAGATAGTCTCCTGGTGATATTAAACCCCCTGTTCGACTTAAAATACTGCCTTGAGGTCGGTTTTTATTATGTTTATACTAAACAATTCAAGATAGCTGACCCGTGCAGACTTTTCTCCCGAGCTCATTTCTGGCTAAACCATAGGTCGTAGATCAGATCTGAGGGCACAATCGAAAGACAAAATTAAATTTCCAACAAGAAAGGTCCAGTCACTTTTTGTCGTATCTCTAACGGTTTAACCGCAAAATGCCCTCAAAGTCAAAATTTTTACGAATCCGGAAAAAAATCTATGAAAAAGGTCAATTTTTAAATCCCTTGTCATTTACTTAATGTCCGGACTTAACCAGTCACCGAATTCCGCTTATCCCCGAATTTGCAAGCGTTTACTTTGGGGGCCTGGGGGCGTAGCCCCCAGCGAGCCGAAGGCGAGTCTAATATATATACAACCGCATGTGTAACTGACTGACTGACTGACTCACTCACTCACGTATACTAATTCTAACCTACTTCCAGATGAGTTAGAGACTTGAAATTTGGTACACAGATAGCTTTCCACGTGTAACCACCAGGAAAATCCCGAAAAGTGAGAATTTTTCATTTTCAACCCCTCAAAAAAATTCCCAAAAAATCGCGCATTCTTCACCCCTGCAGGCATTTTTTGTAAGCCCGATAGCGGGCGAACCGTTGGAGCTAGCTCGGATCTGACGGAAAATTCATAGTCAGGAATGAAGTGAACTACAAAAAAGGTCTAATGACTTTTTGCTCTATGTTCCATGGTTAAGCGACAAAACGCTCGAACATTTGAAATTCCAGAGATTTTTTCGATAAAAATAATGTTTCAAGCCCGATAGCGGCCGAACCGTTGGTCGTAGCTCAAATCTGATTGACCCATCAAATTAGCAAATTGCGCGATCTACAGAAAAGGTCCAGTAATCTTTTGCCCTATCTCGATTGGTTTGGCCGAAAAACGTGATTATGTACAATTTTGTTGTAACTTTTACGCGAAACTTTTGTTTTTGGGGTCGATAGCGGCGAAACCATTGGTCGGAGGTCAAAATAAGACTAACGTTTTATTTAGGAAATAAGATGACCTACAAAAAAGGTCCAGTGACTTTTTACTATATTTCCCTTAGTTTGACCGCAAAACGCGATTAAGTGAAAATATTTGGACATTTTCGCCTAAAAATTTACATTCCGGGCTTGATAGCGGCCTCTAAACGGTTGGTCGTAACTCAAAATGCAAATTTTAAAACGGGATTTAGGAAATCACGTGATCTACAGAAAAGGTTCAGTGACTTCGGGAGTTGGCCTGAGCGTTAGCTAAGCGTCAATAGTAGATAGGGACAGAGGAATATTTATTATGTTCACAGACACAATACCCTCTAAAAAAGGCCCCAAGTGTGTCATTAACCCCCGGTAATATTAACCCCCCCCCCGGGGATTTCCTGGTATGACCTGATAACCTCCTGTACATTCAACCCCCTGATGTGTTAACCCCCTGGTAACATTAAACCCCCCCAGGGAATTTCCTGCCATGACCTCATGTCCGAATTTTACCAGTCACCAAATCTCTTAACCCCCCCCCCCTGGGAAGATCCTGGTATGACCAGATAACCCCCTGGAGACTTATCCCCCGGTAACGTTAACCCCCCCTGGGAATTTGTTCATATGACCAGACAATATCCTGACGAAATTAAACCCCCTCTTGTCTTAACCTCCTTAACATTAATCACCCACCCAGGGAATTTCCTCGCCTTGACTAGATAGTCTCCTGGTGATATTAAACCCCCTGTTCGACTTAAAATACTGCCTTGAGGTCGGTTTTTATTATGTTTATACTAAACAATTCAAGATAGCTGACCCGTGCAGACTTTTCTCCCGAGCTCATTTCTGGCTAAACCATAGGTCGTAGATCAGATCTGAGGGCACAATCGAAAGACAAAATTAAATTTCCAACAAGAAAGGTCCAGTCACTTTTTGTCGTATCTCTAACGGTTTAACCGCAAAATGCCCTCAAAGTCAAAATTTTTACGAATCCGGAAAAAAATCTATGGTATACATACGTCCTCTGACTTTGGTTAAAACCAAATTATCTTGTCTCCAAATTTCGCGAACACATAACTTAACTCTTCTACCACATCAATTGATTAATATCATACACCACACATCTTTTGGATGAGCGTTAGCGAAGCATTACGACCCGTAAGATTCTCGAGAACGGATACATAAAATTTGGAAACTTCACGTCCGGACTTAACCAGTCACCGAATTCCGCTTATCCCCGAATTTGCAAAGCGTTTACTTTGGGGGCCTGGGGGCGTAGCCCCCAGCGAGCCGAAGGCGAGTCTAATATATATACAACCGCATGTGTAACTGACTGACTGACTGACTCACTCACTCACGTATACTAATTCTAACCTACTTCCAGATGAGTTAGAGACTTGAAATTTGGTACACAGATAGCTTTCCACGTGTAACCACCAGGAAAATCCCGAAAAGTGAGAATTTTTCATTTTCAACCCCTCAAAAAAATTCCCAAAAAATCGCGCATTCTTCACCCCTGCAGGCA
Organism: Homalodisca vitripennis; assembly: GCF_021130785.1. NCBI lineage: Eukaryota > Metazoa > Arthropoda > Insecta > Hemiptera > Cicadellidae > Homalodisca > Homalodisca vitripennis. The sequence goes on from NC_060208.1 coordinate 116,353,371, forward strand.
TTTTTTGTAAGCCCGATAGCGGGCGAACCGTTGGAGCTAGCTCGGATCTGACGGAAAATTCATAGTCAGGAATGAAGTGAACTACAAAAAAGGTCTAATGACTTTTTGCTCTATGTTCCATGGTTAAGCGACAAAACGCTCGAACATTTGAAATTCCAGAGATTTTTTCGATAAAAATAATGTTTCAAGCCCGATAGCGGCCGAACCGTTGGTCGTAGCTCAAATCTGATTGACCCATCAAATTAGCAAATTGCGCGATCTACAGAAAAGGTCCAGTAATCTTTTGCCCTATCTCGATTGGTTTGGCCGAAAAAACGTGATTATGTACAATTTTGTTGTAACTTTTACGCGAAACTTTTGTTTTTGGGGTCGATAGCGGCGAAACCATTGGTCGGAGGTCAAAATAAGACTAACGTTTTATTTAGGAAATAAGATGACCTACAAAAAAGGTCCAGTGACTTTTTACTATATTTCCCTTAGTTTGACCGCAAAACGCGATTAAGTGAAAATATTGGACATTTTCGCCTAAAAATTTACATTCCGGGCTTGATAGCGGCCTAAACGGTTGGTCGTAACTCAAAACAAATTTTAAACGGGATTTAGGAAATCACGTGATATACAGAAAAGGTTCAGTGACTTCGGGAGTTGGCTGAGCGTTAGCTAAGCGTCAATAGTAGATAGGGACAGAGGAATATTTATTATGTTCACAGACACAATACCCTCTAAAAAAGGCCCAAGTGTGTCATTAACCCCCGGTAATATTAACCCCCCCCCCGGGGATTTCCTGGTATGACCTGATAACCTCCTGTACATTCAACCCCCTGATGTGTTAACCCCTCTTGTAACATTAAACCCCCCCAGGGAATTTCCTGCCATGACCTCATGTCCGAATTTTACCAGTCACCAAATCTCTTAACCCCCCCCCCCTGGTAAGATCCTGGTATGACCAGATAACCCCCTGGAGACTTATCCCCCGGTAACGTTAACCCCCCCTGGGAATTTGTTCATATGACCAGACAATATCCTGACGAAATTAAACCCCCTCTTGTCTTAACCTCCTTAACATTAATCACCCACCCAGGGAATTTCTCGCCTTGACTAGATAGTCTCCTGGTGATATTAAACCCCCTGTTCGACTTAAAATACTGCCTTGAGGTCGGTTTTTATTATGTTTATACTAAACAATTCAAGATAGCTGACCCGTGCAGACTTTTCTCCCGAGCTCATTTCTGGCTAAACCATAGGTCGTAGATCAGATCTGAGGGCACAATCGAAAGACAAAATTAAATTTCCAACAAGAAAGGTCCAGTCACTTTTTGTCGTATCTCTAACGGTTTAACCGCAAAATGCCCTCAAAGTCAAAAGTTTTTACGAATCCGGAAAAAATCTATGAAAAAGGTCAATTTTTAAATCCCTTGTCATTTACTTAATGTCCGGACTTAACCAGTCACCGAATTCCGCTTATCCCCGAATTTGCAAGCGTTTACTTTGGGGGCCTGGGGGCGTAGCCCCCAGCGAGCCGAAGGCGAGTCTATAAGTATACAAACAATCTGTACGCGCCTCGTCACTGTCCAGTCGCCGCCGCGCCGCGCGACTGCTGAACCGTCACCACCACCGCGCCGTGTGAGACACCGCGTGTTGTTTCTATAAGTATACAAACAATCTGTACGCGCCTCGTCACTGTCCAGTCACCGCCGCGCCGCGCGAAACACCGCACCTTATAAATTACTAGTTTGGTATAATGTAAGTGTATTGTGGATAGTATTAATGAATCAGAAAAGTCGGAAAGAAATCCTGCTTCGAGCTTTAGAGGTTCATAAACCTGTGGTTAAGCGATTCCCTAAGAGAAAAATTGTAACTTTGGGTATTGTTGATTTGTGGGCTGCAGACCTTGTTGTAATGATTAGGTTTTCAAAGGAAAATGATGGATTCAGATACATACTTAATGTAATTGATACGTTTTCAAAATATGCGTGGTCAGAACTATTAAAAACTAAAAGCTCACAAGAGGTTACTAAATTGTTTGGTAAAATATTAAGAAGAGCGAAATTGGTTGGTCACAAACCCCCGAACCTTCTTCACACGGATAAAGGACGAGAATTTGTTAATAAGGAATTTAGAGAGTTTTTACACAAAAATCAAATAAAGTTATACCATACTGAAAATGAGGAAAAAAGTGCCATTATAGAGCGTTTCCATAGAACTCTCAATGAAAAAATGAAAGTGCACTTTGAAATTCAAAACTCTTTTAGATGGGTGTCACATTTACAGAAGCTTCTACGTCAATATAACAGTAAATTTCATAGCACTATAAAGATGAGCCCATCAGAAGTGAATTCAAGCAATGAACAAACTTTAAGAAACATGTACGCAAACACTGGACGATGTCTAGTATTCAGACCCAGACTTTCGGTTGGAGACCGTGTAAGAATTACTATAAAGAAAGATGTATTTGGAAATAAATACCGCAGAAATTGGACAAGAGAAATTTTTCGGATTGTGGCTGTCAACAAAACTTGCCCTGTTACCTACAAAATCGCAGACCAGTCTGGTGAGGAAATAATAGGATCATTTTATGAAAAAGAGTTACAAAAAACTATGTTCTAGTTCAGAGTCAAATGTATTAATAATGCTCTCATCCTTCCTTCCACTCATCCCACACACCCACCCTCTTCCTACTCCTCTTCCTATTCTCATCCATCCATACCTCATCCTTTTCCATCGTCAATCGCCCATACAATAAGAGAGTAGCCAGCTCTATAATAATGGTGTTTTCTCCTGCTAGCAAGCAAACAGCATTTCTCAATGCTACGGATGGTCTTCGAAGATCATCAGTCAAGAAATGTTCGAATTGTGGAGAAGAGGTTACGGCATCTAACCTATCCCGCCACCAAAAAACAAAGAAGTGCATCCATACCTCATCCTTTTCCATCGTCAATCACCCATACAGTAAGAGAGTAGCCAGCTCTATAATAATGGCGTTTTCTCCTGCTAGCAAGCAAACAGCATTTCTCAATGCTACGGACGGTCTTCGAAGATCATCAGTCAAGAAATGTCCAAATTGTGGAGCTGAGGTTACTGCATCTAACCTATCCCGCCACCAAAAAACAAAGAAGTGTATGTCAGCGTCAAATCCACCAGCTTATGCTTCTTCCAACGGATTCAATGAAAAACCTCCTTCGATGAAACAAGTATGTTCAAGGTGTGGTGTTGAAGTCAGGAACTCCTCCATGTCCCGCCATAAAAAAACAAAGAAATGCATGTCCACGTTAGACAGACAAACTCCAGATTTTGATATGTCTATGTTGGAAAACTACGCTGATGCTGTGAGTGACAATCAATTCCAGAACGTGATTGCTGATTTTGATATGTCTATGTTGCCAGAGTCCTATTCAAATCTCAGACCTGAAGAACAAGACGCGATTGCTGATTTTGATTTGTCTATGTTAGACACTCCAGATTTCTATTCCAAAATTAGAGCTATAATTGGTCCATCTACAGCTGACGCTCCAAAGTTTGAACCACCAGTAAAAAGGATGGTACTTTGGGATTATACCGACCACACTAGTATGAAGAACACAAAAATAGAAATTTATAGAAACAAACATGATAGAACGAAAAAACAACTCTTCAATTACAAAATTACAAACTTACAAGCATTTCCAGGTATTGTGATCGGTATTGTTGTCGCTGTTATCTTATCTTTCTCGAGAATCCTGATTACGGCAGGCCGCGCGGCATCACGTGATTTGCACGGTACATAATTGCCTTTCCATTACAATTCAATTTATATTTCTGATTAGCCCCTCTAGAATTTGATATTTTACTGATAGGTACTATCTCGAGGGATGTTTTTCTTTCATCGACATCAGCGCGGGGCAGCACCGAAGGTGCTGCCAAGGCCCGCGCTGATGGCCGGAGGCACTCGCATTTTGGGTGGCGGAATGTGATCAAGAATAAAAACAAGTTTTTAGTGTTTTTTTAATAAAGAGTTTAGTTTGGTAAATGATTGTTTTTGTTGAATTTTTGTGTTTGGAGAAATGTAGAGGTAAAACACGGAAGTACAACAAAGCGATGCACCAGCTGAACGGGCGGCGAGACTGCAATCACGTTATCTACTAGACGCTCGACTTTGACCTCTGTCTGAGGATGGGGAGGGGTTTGCGATAAGACAATTCCTGTTTTATATTGACGAAATATTGTTCTACGCTAATCTAGTAATCAGTAGAAACGAAATGTGAAATAACGATTCATGTCTGGGTGTGGTCGGTATAATCCCAAAGTACCAAAAGGATACACCCCGATTCATCGAAAATTATATCAATACTTGGTCCACCACCATTTGAAGTTCCGGATAAGTCAGACTATTCACTGCATATACCATATAGTCCTGTATACCATTCACCACTACATATCCCAGAGAGTCCAACACACAACGTGCTTAGTCCGACCGATGTACGTGCTCAAATAAAACCCCAGAAGAAACCGTGTCCAAAATGCAGTAAGGAAATAACGGTTTCCAACATGGCTCGGCACCAAAAATCTCAGAAATGTGCCAAAAACCAGCATGGTATGACATATAACGAACGTCTGAAAAAGATGGAAATCAAACCAGCTCCTAAAAGTAAAATGTGTTGGATTTGTGAAACACCAATAGAGTCATCCAACTGGAACCGTCACAAACAATCGAAACGTCATATCCGTTTGTCAGCACTTCATGAAGGTCCTCGATACAGGAGTGAAATATTACCCATTACGAGACTGACACCAAGACTGCCGGCACCTACTCCAGACATCAACATGCTGGTAAAGAAATACCCAAAACGACCAAGGGAAGTCAAACAAGTACCGAAGGTCAATACAAACGATATAGCTCTTGAAGCGATTATCCGAAAACCGACTAGACCGCAAAAGATTACTACAGGTGTGAAAAAGATTATTAGTGAGACACCGACTAGTACAATTAATAGTGAGAATTCGATTAGTCCTACCATGGAAGAGAGAGAGCTTCTGTCTGAAACAGAATCACCTTCAACACCTCATCTGGTTCCGGTACGTACTCCAGGGGAGTCACAGACAATACTTGATGAAATATCAGAAGTCCAGTCGGCATTCACGGGAAGATTGAAAACGTATGTGATTATGAACAAACGTGGGATCAAAGATCCAAAAATGTTTCTTGAGATATGCAAACCACTCGTTGTTGACAAACTTCAGGAAGCTGTAAAAGAAAAGAATCTTAAGGTAAACATGGTTTATCATGCTGAATTCAAGAAAATAATAAACGATGTGGAGGTGACTCAAGCCATGAACTTTAAAACGAAAAATGAAATTCTTTACTCGACAACGTCTCTGTCTGACTATTATAACTCAGCAAAACTTAAGATGTTGGTTGAGATGGAGGAGTTTGAGGCAAACGGTTCTCAATGGTCACTAAAAAGTGTGAAAGACTTGGAGATCAGAGTCAACCGATACGTTCCTTTTCACGGATCCAGCTATGTGGTTCTACCAAAACAGATTCAATCCAAAAAGGCTGTTATTAATGTAAAAAACGAAGATCAGAAATGTTTTATGTGGTCTATTCTGGCAGCTTTACATCCAGTTAAGGTTCATCCAGAAAGAATCAGCAATTACGAACCTTTCAAACGAGAGCTGCTTCATGCACTAGCAACTTGCGAATGCCCCATGAAACTTGATGATATAGCAAAGTTTGAAAGACTTAGTGGCATTTCTGTTAATGTCTATGCTTATGATGACAAGTTCGATATATTCCCGCTGAGAATAACTGATAACGAGATGGAAAAACATGTTAATCTACTGTTTATCAGAGAAAAAACAAACACTCACTACTGCTGGATCAAAGATATGTCCCGTTTGGTTAGTTCACAGATCTCACGAAATGGACATAAGATGTGGATATGCAATAGGTGTTTGCAACACTTTACGAGAGAGGATTTACTCATCAAGCATAGAGAAGACTGTAACACACACGATGCTGTGAAATTGGAACTACCAGAGCCAGGAACTGTAATTAGATTTAAAGATTTAAATTGCTCAATGAGAGTGCCCTTTGTGTATTACGCAGACTTTGAATGCTGTCTAGCACCTATTTCAACATGTCAACCGTGTAAAGTGGATTGTAATGGTAATCATCAGTCGTTCACTATCAAATATCAGAAACATAATGCCATTTCCTTCTGTAAGTATGGGGTGTCAGAGGACGGCTTTTCCAAACCACCGATTAAATACTTTGGAGACGATGCTGCACATGTATTTGTAAAATCATTGATTGAGGAGTCGATAAGGATTAATGAACTTTACAAGAGTGAAGCAATAGTCCCCATGCAGTTGATGACAAAAGAGCAACAGGAAATGTTTGAATCTACAACTACGTGTCATATCTGTGGAAATTATCTTGGTGATGATCGTGTTAGAGACCATAACCATTTGACGGGTTTGTTTAGAGGAGCAGCTCACAACAAGTGTAACATCAATTTCAAAAAACCTAGGTTCATTCCTGTTTTCATTCATAATTTAGCAGGTTACGACACTCACCTATTCATTAAAGAGTTTGGTAAGTTCGAAAATCGCATATCATTGATACCCAACAACGAGGAGCGGTACATTTCCTTTACGGTCAGTGTGGAAGGTGGAATTGAACTACGATTCATCGATTCATTCAAGTTCATGTCACAAAGTCTCGATAGGTTGGCAAAGAATCTGACTAGATCTCAATTCAAACACATCTCAACATATTACAATGGTAAGGACCTCAATTTATTGCTACGAAAAGGAGTGTACCCTTACGACTACATGGACAGTATAGAAAAATATAGTGAAACATCACTACCTAGTCAAGAAGAATTTTACAATAGACTGAATAAACAACACATAACAAATGAAGATTACAAACATGCGTGCGATGTATGGACCGCCTTTAACATTCAGAACATGAAAGAATATACAATGCTATATAACGAAACCGATGTCTTGCTGCTTGCAGATGTTATGGAAAACTTCAGGGATGTATGTCTCAATACATACAAATTAGATCCTGCATGGTATTTCACAGCACCTGGGTTGGCTTGGAACGCAATGCTAAAAATTACAAAAGTCGAACTGTCTCTATTGACTGACATCGATATGGTACTCATGGTTGAAAAGGGTATTCGTGGTGGTATTTCACAGTGTTCTCATCGATATGCGAAGGCAAACAATCCCTACATGAAAGACTACGACAAATCGAAACCAAATAACTACCTCATGTACTTGGATGCAAACAACCTGTATGGGTGGGCAATGTCTGTAAAACTACCATATGCAAACTTTCAGTGGAGCAGTACAGACATCGATGTAATGAAAGTTAGTGACGATTCACCCACAGGCTACATATTAGAAGTTGATTTGGAATATCCTGAAGAACTACACGACGTACACTCTGATCTACCTCTCGCTCCAGAACGTAGAGTCCCACTAGGATCGAAAATGGCAAAGCTTCTGACAACTCTCTACAGCAAAGAAAAGTATGTCGTACACTACAAAAATTTAAAGCTTTATTTGAGTCTGGGTATGAAACTAAAACATGTTCATAGAGTTCTTAGTTTCAGTCAAAGCAATTGGTTGCAACCGTACATTAATCTGAATACCATGGAGCGTACAAAGGCGAAAAATGATTTTGAGAAAGACTTTTTCAAATTAATGTACAACTCAGTTTTTGGAAAAACTATGGAAAATATGAGAAATCGTGTGGACATTCGTTTGGGTACTAAATCCAAATTAGTGGAAAGATGGGTTAGCAAACCGAACTTTAAGAGTCGAACCATCTTTACAGAAAACCTAGTTGCTGTACATTTTAGTAAGAAAAAACTTTTGTTAAATAAACCTATTTACGTAGGTATGAGTATTCTAGACATATCAAAGACACTGATGTATGATTTCCACTACAATGTAATGAAAGAGAAGTATGGATCTAACATAAAAATGGTGTACACTGATACCGATTCCCTGATATATGACATCAAAACGAAAAACTTCTATGAAGACATGAAACATTTAATTGGATTATTTGATACAAGTGACTACCCCAACCCCAACCAATATGGGCTTCCCCACGTAAAACAAAAAGTTCTGGGTAAAATGAAAGATGAACTTAATGGTCGAATCATGCGAGAGTTTGTAGGACTACGATCCAAGATGTATGCGAGCAATATAGAAGACAACCATTTCATAAAGAGGTCTAAGGGTGTGAAAAAAGCTGTAGTTGAAAATGAAATTACCTTTAGCAACTATAAAGACTGTTTGTTTAGTAACATCGAGCACTACAAAACGATGAATACAATTCGGAGTCAAGCACACAATCTCTACAGCGTAGAACACCATAAAGTGGTACTTTCATCAAAGGACGACAAGCGTTTCGTACTCGAAGACAATATCCGAACCCTAGCATGGGGTCATTATAGAATATGCGAAAACTGTTAAATTGTAAATGTATGTAAGAGAACATACTATGGAAATTCAAGTGTATTGCAAAGATAAATTCGAAGACCAATTTTTACCTAGACCGTTACGGTGTCTTATTGTAGGACCGTCTGGGAGTGGTAAAACGAACTTGTTATTGAATTTCATTTACAACAAAGATGGAGTTCCGTTCAAGAATCTATACGTGTTCAGTCGTTCAATAGAACAACCTGCATATGTAGATCTGCGTGAACAATACAGTAGATTAGAAAAAAAACCTTAGAAGACAAATAGCGTTTTTCTATTCGTCCTGTCAAGATCTCATTTCTATCGATGACTGCAAACCAAACTCACTTGTGGTATTCGATGACTGCCTCCTAGAAGAGCAAACTAAAATCAAAGACTATTTCATTAGAGGACGTCATAAAGGGATTTCTTGTGTCTACCTGAGTCAGAGCTATGGTCGAGTTGATATGCAGGTCATACGAAACAATGTTAATCTGTTGTGTCTGTTTACAATGAACAAGTACTATACAAAGAGAGTGTTCCAGGACTTTGTAGGTTCTGACATGAGTTTCAACCAATTTGAGGCTCTCTGTTTTGAGTGCTGGAAAACACCTCATGGATTCATATCTATTAATACTACAGCTAAACCACAAAAAAGGAAATACATGTGCAATTTAAAAAGGAAACTAAGTGTTGAATAATACTTCGCTGTACAACGTACCAGTATAAACGTAATTTGACGTTTAAGTATAAACGTAATTTGACGTTTAAGTATAAACGTAATTTGACGTTCAAGTATAAACGTAATTTGACGTTCATAAACGTAATTTGACGTTCAAGTATAAACGTAATTTAACGTTCATAAACGTAATTTGACGTTCAAGTATAAACGTAATTTGACGTTCATATACGTAATTTGACGTTCATAAACGTAATTTGACGTTCATAAACGTAATTTGACGTTCAAGTATAAACGTAATTTAACGTTCATAAACGTAATTTAACGTTCATAAACGTAATTTGACGTTTAAGTATAAACGTAATTTAACGTTCATAAACGTAATTTGACGTTCATAAACGTAATTTGACGTTCATAAACGTAATTTGACGTTCAAGTATAAACGTAATTTAACGTTCATAAACGTAATTTGACGTTCCAGTGTAAACGTGACTTGAAAGATTTGAAGAATAACGCTGTATCTATTACTATAAGTATACAACATGGCGAATAAACTAGATGCAAAAGAAGCAAGGCGACTTGAAAAAATTCAGACTGTCTTGGCTGCAAAGTTCAAACGTGCTGAACAGGATGAATTAAAAAAACTTCTCAAACAAAAATACTATATCATCAAATGCTAATGAGACGTCTGCCAATCGTAACATATCAATAACACATGATCGACCGCTCACTGTTTCTAAAGCTAGAAAGTTGGATGAGTTAAACTGGAAATTACAAAGTGAGTTTGCTCAGACCCATTTTAAAGAGTTAGAAGATGTTCGTGAAAATGAGAAAAAGTACGAACCAATCACCAGAGCCATTAGGGAACAACAACATAGAGAATTGGAAACACAAAAGATACGTAGTCAAAACCGTATGAAACAGTTGGTAAGATTTCAACCTCAAGCATCAGATCGTCGAACGTTTGAGGATGTAGATTACGATGATGAGCCAGAAGTACAACCTCAAGAGCAATCGATGAAACAGTTGATGGATTCTAAAGTAGTAACACTTGGTTCTCTAGGAGCCCGATACCTTCCAAAATCCAACGACAAACAGTTTGGTATTTGGTACGATGAAAATCTAGAGCAGCCGATGATCGGTTCCGAACCGATTACATTTGATTATGATGACATTATATTAGTCACCTCTCAAAAGAAATACAAAGGGACTGAGGGTCTTTGGAGATTGTTGACGAAAAACAATATAGTAGAGAAGGATCTGTACACCGATGAAGACTGGAACTCTTACAAGGACATGTTGGTGAGGACAAACTCGCTTTTCCAAAGAAACAATCCCAAAAGTAATCGTCCCAAATCAAGTCAAGGACTAAAGTGGAAACATATGATAAAACCTATTTGGGATGAGTTGGTGAATGGAAAAGTGGCAACAATTGGTTCAGGGTTAAAGGTTTACAATGAAAGTCCGGTCGAATATAAGTACATAAAGAACTTCAAAGACCTCATTGACAGGTTACACTACATTCAAGCGCAGGAAGAAGCTGGAAACAACAACTTTCATAATGAAAAAACTGTCTGTAGTTGATTTCCTTCACGATGAAATGGAAGACCTAATTGCTACACCTAAAGGGTTGAAGTACCTAGTCAGATGTTTGTCTGTTTTGCCTGAACATGTTATAGAAGGTAAAGGGCTTTTGAACGACATCATTAACAAGTTACCATTCGAGTTACATGCGCCCAAGAACTGGAATCTTGATACGTACAACTACTGTGGGCCCGGCACCCAGCTTGACAAGAGACTTGCTAGGGGAGATAAGGGAATTAATCCCCTCGATGAAGCTTGTAAGAAGCATGATATATGGTATAGGGATCATAAAAACACAGAAGACAGGTGGGAGGCGGACAAAATATTACAAAAGAAAGCTTAGGAGAGGGTTACCTCAGATGATGCTGACTTGAATGAGCGTATGGTCGGTCTAGCAACAACAGGAGGAATGTGGTTGAAAACGTAAACTCGGTATGGGGTTAGGAACTTCAGGATGTATCTACCCATCAGATATATAAAGCAATGAAAGCAAATATTTTTTGCCCTATATATAAGAGAGGATATAATAGAACAGTGGTCAGTGGTAAAACCAGTGATGGAGAAACTGTATATTGAATTTTCGAGCGGTATAGCAAGAAGTGAGTATAGAACTGCAATGCCAGTTTCAGAGCTCAACTTCAATGCACCCAACAACAATACAACATTCAAACTGGATCATGGAGATGCATTTTATGATTCACGCATAATGTACCACATTCAAGGAAAGTATGTGCAAAAATCTGATGGATCTGATTATCAAACTAACTCTACCGTCAAACTGGTAGACAACTTCGCGGCCTTCTTGTTTTCAAGAATAGAGCTGAGGAAACACAATACATTGATCGACACAGTAGAACTCCCCGGCATCACCAGCACTATAAAGGGGATTGTTAGTTACAGTAACACTGAAAAACAAACACTCTCAAGTAGTGGTTTCTCATCATCGTTTACAGGAGGTGGGAAGTTTGAGGCACTCGGCACACTTGGGCATTTAGGATTAGGGTTCTTTGACCACCTACGTTACCCGATGTACAAGGGAGGTTTTGAAATCACATTTACTAGGAATGAAGATAATGATGCGTTGTTTCACTGGAAAGGGGCAGGGTCCACAGCAACGGATCCTGGTGATGGAAAAATTGTGATAGAGTCGTTTGTGTTACGAGTCCCCATAGTCGATTATACCAGCACTTCCAAAATCCAGTTAATTGATGGTTTGAAACATCTGAGTGACAAGGATGCTTTAGTCTACAACTTCTTTCAATGGCAATGCATCGACAAAAGAGGGGTGTTCGGTTCATCGTTCAGCTTCGATATTACAAGTGTTTACAGAAATGTGTACAATCCTAGATTTGTTATAATCGCACTTCAGACAAACAGAACAAACACCCAGGCAAAAGATCCTAGTAGATTTGACAGCTGCAACATCAAAAATGTGTCTGTGAAAATTAATGGAGAAAGGTACCCTCAGGAATTGCAGAATTTTGATATTACTAATGGTATATACAGGATCATGTACGATCAGTACCTAGGGTTCCGAAAAATAAACTTCGGAGACAATAACGTGTTAGTAAACCTGAAAGAATTTATTGATAACTCACCTTTGGTTGTAATTGACACACATCTACATCAACCAACAACAGACAGATCTCGAAGTGACATTCAGATTGAATTAGATTTTGTAAAAGCTATTGCATCTCCACAGGGGAGCAGCGGCACCACAGCATATGTTGTTGTATCTGAGGCACATTTCTCATATGACATTACTCGAAACATAATCAAATTCTTGTAAAAACAAATAAAAAAAACAACAAAAAACAAAAAAAGTAAAATAAAAATTTTTTTTTTTCATTAGTAGGCGGCAATTATTGTTTTCATGTAAGTGTTTTGTATATAAGAAAGCGTATAGAATGGAAAGTCAGCATAATTATACAGTTCGGCTATCCGAAGCTCAAAAACGTAAACTTCGTACAGCGTACAAAAGACGGAAACCTACAGTAATCAGATTATCTAATGAACAGCTGTCTCACGGAAGTGATCGTATACTTCTTTCTGGAGAGCAACACAAAGCCGTTTCTAGAGCCGTTAAGAACAAAAAAGGTTTACAATTGCTTCTAAGTTACAACCAACTCGTATCTAATAAACAAGGAGGGTTTTTGAAGGAAATTATGGAAATGGTGGATTCGTCAGTTCCTGGAGGTAAACGTTTCATCTCTCCATTAATAAGAAGAAAGGTGGCTCCTTTACTGAGAGAAAAATTTATACCTTGGTTAAAGAGTTTAGTCGATGAGGAGTTAGACACCATTATTGAAAAAGATCCTACGGGTAGAGGGTTGAAACGACGTATTGGTCGGAAGCTTGATGCATTGTTGTCTGTGAATAAAAAAAAAAGAGATCTTCCCGCTGTCTCTTGGTGAAATAGAAAAATTAGCAGGTATATTAAACATTAATGAGTTTAAAGGTGTTTTCATGCGACAGTTACTTCCAGATAAACCTACAAATATCGAACGTGGTATTGTAAATCTTGGTGACCTTTCATCTGGTGGTACTCACTGGACGTGTTATGTGAAACGTGGTGAAAAGAAATTGTATTTTGATTCATATGGCGATGTCAATCCTCCAATAGAAGTAGTCAGGTACTTGGGGCCAAAAGGGTTGGTTTATAACTCAGAGCGTATTCAGGGGTTTGACGATCCTCCTATCTGTGGACATCTGTGCCTGGAGGTTCTACGACGAGATTCAGCTGGTGAGGACTGGGAACATATTCTTCGTAGTATAAGAAACAATAAAAATGCATGGAAACCGTGGTTTTATTTTCAACAGATTTGGAGACGAAATTGAAATTGGATCAATACCTACTCAACCCAATTCAGACCCTTCTCCTGACGAGATAATTGAGCTTGCAAGTGATGTATCAAAAGTCTCACAAGATTTATCCGAAGTCAAGAAATTATTGGAATCGCATTTGGTAAAATCGGAAAAAATAATAAATGCGATCGAGATTGTCCCCACTAGTACCGTAAATGGTGAAAAGATATGGGGCAGCTTCCTATTGAAAAACCACCAGAGAATTGGTCAAGTGAGCAAAGCAGTGGAGCCATATGATGTGGTTGTCAAAGTTCAATTGAGTGAATTAGAAGGCAAGATATACATCATGCAGAAAAAATTCAACAACGAAATAAAAAATATATGGAAAGAGGTTTTGAAGACTTCCATGATGGTAGTAACTTCATCTAAAACTTGTATAGAATTATAAGTATATAAAAAACTGCAACCATGCCATTACTCAAACTAACTGGAACTGAGTCTGTACTGACTCTCCATCTAGAACACCCCATCCACTTGGATCCAAACGTAGAGTATTATATGGCTCTTGTTGGATTTTACTCTGAGAACAACATATACAACTTGTTGCAACATGCAAAAGTCTATTTTTGGGATTTGGAAATACATTTCATTCCGAAACCACTGATACTTCAATGTGGTTACTGGACCATTGAAAAACTTGAAAAGAGTTTCAGAGATTACATACAATCGTTGAATCTTAGTATAAATTCTGACGATTTCAAGATCTTTAAAGATGGTGACAAAATATCAATTAATTCTCCAATTAAATTCTACTTGGATAAAACCGTTAGTGATCTCTTAGGTTTTGAAAAATATGATGCAACAAACTTACAAAAAGAATCGTCTTACTTCAACTCAAATGAAAATGTAATTGCATCGAATCCACCGAATCTCAGAGCCGTTGATGTCATCGAGATACACTGCAATATTGTCAACAACAGTCTTGTCAATCATGATGTTCACTCTCACAAACATTTGGAGACAGCAATCCTCTACTCCTTTTCCCCTAATGTACCACACGGCTACAAAATATCTCAATCACCTCAAGAAAAACACTACATACCTCTTCGGAGCGGTTTACGAAAGATTCAACAGATCACAATCACACTTGTAGATCAAAACAACCAACTGCTCCAGAACAACCATGTAAACAACATCCTCTATTTAGATCTGATCAGTAAATCACAAACACATACATACTCACAATTGTGGTAAATAAAAACGCGTGGTGTCGGTGGCGGGACAGCGATGACATGCGTGGTGATTCGCGCGGCGCGGTTCTGACCACCCGTACTCACACTCTTAGTCGCTCTCTAACAATTTTCTGTCCCAGATTCGGTCTCACACGGTTTGTCCCAGAACCGGTCTCGGGTGCGTTGTCCCAGGAACGGCCAAAGTATACTACTTATATGATACCTTTACTAGAAATTCGCTTCACTTGGAAAAAGCATAATCAATTAACCTCTAACCTGAACTATAAATTATACCTTTAATTTAATGCTTACACTCTTTCTTTGTTCGTTATTAACGATTTATAATTATATTTAGGAAATAACTGGATTTTTGATCATTGACGTTACAACAAATATACAACACTAATCATTTAGGACATAAAGATATCCTATTCTTCGTGTGTTAATAAACATATGCAGTAAAGCGTTTACAAGCATAAATCTATTTCATAGGTGGCACATGTCTCTAAAATTCAAACCTTAGAGTAACTAATAATTAGAGAATTATGACTGGATATGAAATTTGGTATTACTGTATTTATAGTATCTATTGTTGTAATATAAATCAATGGGCTGTGCCTGAAATCCTGTTGTGGTTCAAAAATTTCTATGGTCGGTAATAGAATTTGAGCATAGAGAAAAAGAATTATATCTCCCTTTTACTCTCTCTTTAAAAAAAAGAAAGATTTTGCTTGTTCCACGTATTGTATAATTATAGGTCCCACGCAATTTGTCGAAAAATCTTACTAAATTTGTTTAGTGCACCTGAGTACAATATAGAACTTCCTATAGAATTTCCAGAAATATCACAATATCCTCTGTCGCAGAGGATCCCGTGGCAGATCTCTTAAGCTCTAGTTATGACACAAACTCTGTTTGTATGCAAATTCTAACCATTCGGGTCGACCTTGCCTTCCGATTGATCAACATCGATAGATTAATTATAACCGTAAGATAATTGACGTTTGTATTAGTAATTGGCGTACAGATACAAAAAATAATAAATTCTAAATGGTTAACTACCGAATTCGTACAGTGTTCTCATAGCACGTGTATCGTATCATTTATATAAAACCATTATAATTGCCATTTTATGACTTTTAACTGAATTTAAATGATTTATGTACAAATTATACAATGAAGGGCACAAATATGAATGTGTTATTTCCTATTATTTTACTGATTACGTATTATAATTTTTCGGATAGTCGGAAAATTATCATAGAAGTGGAGTTTGATTTTGATCTTGTTAAACGCTTTTAAAAGTACTTGCAAATGCAAAGCCCCAAAAAACTATTTACTGCACTTCTAATACCTCTTACACCACACCGCCATACATACAGGGTGACCATTAAGTATTAGGATCAAAACCAAATACTTTTAGACAGTATTGCATTCTCAGATGAGTCGACTTTTATGTTGAATGACCATGTTAACAGGCATAACTGCCGGTATTGTGATAATGTTAACCCACACTGGATGAGTGAGTGTCACACACAACATCCCCAAAAGTTAAACGTATGGGCAGGTATCGTACGCAATTCAATTATAGGACCGTTTTTCATCGATGGAAATTTAAATGCCAACAAGTATCATGATACGCTCCAAAATGAGATTGCTCCTGCTTTACAAGCTACTCTGGACGCTGACTTCCAAACATGTCTTTTCCAACAAGACGGAGCACCGCCACACAATGGTGTGCCGGTAAGGCACACCGGTGGATTGGAAGACATGGTGCGATTGAGTGGCCGGCTCGTTCCCCTGACCTAACCCCGCTTGACTACTTTCTATGAGGCTACAAAGGACAAAGTGTATCGAACTCAGCCTACAGATCTGAACAAACTCAGACATAGGATATCACATGAAGCTAAAGCTATTCCACGAGAATACATACAAAAAACGGTAGCCGGCTTTTATAACCGGTTAGCACATTGCCAGACGTCCGATGGTAAACATTTTGAACACCTACTTTGAAAGACTTCCAGTAAGTATTCCTCTTAACTTCTAACAGCTACAGTATTAATTATTTATTATGTAATAATGGTATTAAACATTTTTTAAACTTTGAACAGCGATTTCTTCGGACTGGATTAACCTTTTGAAGTCCGGTTTGCGGCATTGTTTTCAGTTTAAGTAGACATTTAAAATGATGTACAACCCGAAATAGGCTATCAGTAAATATTTTATTATAACCCCCGACGGGCCATCCCCCAAAGGTGAAATCCGACCACCATGAACACAGAAAATTAGCTTTCAATTTCCAGTAACGGTATACAAAATTTGGTTGCGATATCTCTTGTCGTTTAAAAGTTATAAAGTCGTCCTAAGACTTAATGGTCACCCCGTATAACTCTCACGTTTACTGGAATAAATGAGAAATAATTGGTTTAACCACAATTATTAAAGATTATTGTAAATATAAACATAATAATATCTTAATTTAGCTCCAATTTTCTCTACATAAATATTTTTTACTAATTAATCGTTAGTATTTATTTATTCAAACTAATAATGGTGGTTCTTATGACCATTACATTTCAAATAAGCTGGAAATTAAAATCCTTTGCTATTTGCAATAATGTATTATAATATTTACTCAGAGATATTTTTCTCTCAAAAGAATTTTTTAAGCACTCTCTCAGTAGAATTATGTGAATATTTTGACCGTAAAATTGTAAAACTTTTAGAAAAATATTTTCTAACATGGCACTAAAACCTCTTTCTTCAATATGTTCATACCTTCAAACGTAGATAACAATGGGAGAAGTCCAATACTTCCGACTCAAATCCACTTTGCTGCACGCATTCAAACATTGTAATACAAATTTATGTTACGTAACATTTTTCGGTATACCTCGGCATTAAGGTTTCTGTCAATAAAGAGGGGCCCAAAACACTGATCCCTCACAATGGCAACCCAAACGTTTAATTTTTCAGGGAGCTGAGTATGCTGCTCCCTCATGCAATGATGGTTACCCTCAGACCAATAACGAGCGTTGTGTCTGTTAACATTACCATATAACACTGCTTCATCTGAGAAAGCATTGTTGCTTAATCTAATTGCATTATTATCAATGTTCCGCATCATTATTTCACAAAATTCTACTCGAAAATAAAAATTATCCTAACTTAGCTGATGAACTAAACGAATTTTGTACGATTTATAACCACTGTCATGTAAAAATTTACAACTGATGTTGGAGGTATACCTAATATTTGGGGAACATTTCTTGGTGAGGCTTGAGCATCTTCTGCAACAGACTGTAAAACGTCAAGTGGCGATGTTTCGTTTGTAGTCGAATTTGGTTGTCCGGATTCGGGGCGGCCTTTAACGCTGTATGTATCCTGGAAACGTTGGATTGTATACTACTGATTTTAGATACAGAGTTTCAGTTGGGATAAGTTTCATTACATAACTTCCTTACTTCCTCATAAGATCTCACCCGTTGTCCGTAGCCTTGCATCATCAGGATTATAATATGCTATTGTTCACTTCAAGATTCCATTTCAACGTAAAGTATCACAAAAACACGTCTTAACTTCGTCAATTTCAACCAGAAAGTGAACATGATTCTGGAATTCCTGAAAACTGATAAGATAAGGGAGGCCTGTCCTCCAGCAAGTAATAACTTTAATACAGGTTGGAGTGTGTAAGGAATTTGGTTGCATATTGAAGTTATTTACCCTCTGAACGTGGATGTTCATGTTTTTCCTTAATCCCCTTTTAATTAATTTAATTTAAATGAGTTGCCATTTTGAGATAGCTAGCTATAGTTTATATTATTCTATGAATTTTATTAAGACCTTTAAGATGAGGTGTAACTAAATGGGTCTTTACATTTTAAATTTTTAAGCTGTCCCCCCCAAACTCCCATTTTGGGGAAACGGGCAAAGTTGTAACAGTGACACAAAGTTCACTTTTCTTTCTCGAATTCTATCCCTCCACCTTTATCTATCAAAAACTAAACAGAGTATTTCGGTACTTTTACCTCATACTATATATCAATATATAACCTTGAACAAGAATTTTGCTAATGGCATCAGTTAGTTTTGTATAGTGATGATCCTATCATAATTCGTATTTCCATAGATACTTCTAACACCATTCAAAGTTATATAATATGAAATGTATTCATATTGTTCTAGTTTATTGTCCCTACGTGGCTTCGTAGTCTTTATGAGTTGTTGATTGACTGCAACCAATCATAGCATAATTAATTATCATAACATTAAACTACTTTCAGTAGCTATATCATCAGAGACGGTTGGTTAAAAGATTTAATAATAATAATATAAATTTAAATAAAACATCTGTGGCAAGTAAAGACAGTTTCTAAGAAGTGAGTACTGAGCGGTTAAATCAGGGGATTTAGCTGAGAGTTAAGATTTCGTGACAAGAATAAACAACGAACACTTGCAAAGTAAGATTAGTGTTAGGTAATACATTTTACAGATTACTTACAAAAACATGTCTGGAGAATGTATCATCTTTAATACGCAATAATTTTAATTACTTGGCATACAAAAATATCCTTTTTACAATAACTTTTAACAATGATTTTAAATTCTGAAATTTCTAAACAATTTTCATTAATTTAACGATATAACTAATGATCTTGCTATTTCTAGTTTTCCTAATTTATTATTATTACTTACGTTCGTTAATAGTATTTTGTTACAAATAATATTTTAAAGAAATTGTTATACAAACTTTCTACATTCTTTATGCAACGTCTCAAAATACTTCCACAATGTGTACTCATTTATATTAAACGATAAAAGATCTTTATAAATTTAAATTTACCTTGCTAACCATGAAATAATGTTAGGAATATACTAGCTTAATCAGCTAGTTCACGACCAGCCTTAAAAATGTATTTAATGTACAATACAGAAAGTTGAACAACAACACTATCTTAGTACTGCTACAGTAATACATTTAAAGTTCTGCGTTGAGAGTATATTCAAGTATTTTGCCAGTAACTCTAATATACCAAGATCAGAGTGGTATTGGAAATACATCAGCGTTCTCGGAAAACCCATCTCGCCACCCTTAAGATGGTACCCTCTGGCTGTAATTCTATTACTCTATAGTTCTGAATACATGCATCACGAGCCTCAGGACTCTATTGAAAACACACCGAATACCGAAAAACACTGTATTTTTAGCCTCTATGTACTATTTGAAAATACATTGATTTAGTTCAGAACACATTTTATCCACCTTACTTTGGAATTGTTCAACGTATTCTGAGAATTAAATTCGTAATACTTATAATATCTTACGTATACCGCTAACATCAAAAAATTCGTGTTAACAATTATTTGACAAGACATTGAAAATGTGTAGTATAATAAATGAATGAATTTATATATTATTAATTGTGTGTTTGGATGGTAAACTTTCATACGGAAAGTAAAGAAACAGAGAAATATCCTATGTCAACATTTAAGTTTAGGTACCACTATAAATAAGGAGTATAAAATAAATCTTATCCAATTTTAAAAACTAAAAAAAAAACTATTTATTCATTATTACTATCAATATTACTTTAAATTATATTAAATATCATTAAATTTTTAAAAATATGCTATTACATGTCAAATCTTTATTTCAACACGTTATCTCACCATTTTAGTTTCTGCTAAATCTTTGTACACTCATGTTAAGTGCTGAGAGTAAGATAAATAGCAAATTTTAAATTTCTATCTCAAATCGTTTCTGAAATCTGACTATACAGTTTGCAAAAAAATATACATGTTTCTATAAATTGGTTTTTGAACTTCCCTAATTTATCTATAAAAATGGAAGGGGTGTAATTCTGTAGCATTAATACACAACAAGAGTTGTAATTCAAAATATTTGCCAAAATACTATAATACACTTCAACTTAAATACTTTGAGTTAGGTTAATTCATAAAGAAATAATACAAAATTTTTAATATAAAATTACTATTCAATTAAAACCCGTTTACTTGAAAACTATTTACGTCAGAAATAATTTGTTTAGCTATTATTGCTTCTCAATCATTATTTACTCGTATATTGTACGATGCTAATTACATCAGTGTACGAATTATTCATAAAAATATTTGAAATTTAAAATTTTGAAGATAAAAAACCTTGGTACTTTGGGATTATACCGACCACACCCAGACATGAATCGTTATTTCACATTTCGTTTCTACTGATTACTAGATTAGCGTAGAACAATATTTCGTCAATATAAAACAGGAATTGTCTTATCGCAAACACCTCCCCATCCTCAGACAGAGGTCAAAGTCGAGCGTCTAGTAGATAACGTGATTGCAGAGTCTCGCCGCCCGTTCAGCTGGTGCATCGCTTTGTTGTACTTCCGTGTTTTACCTCTACATTTCTCCAAACACAAAAATTCAACAAAAACAAACATTTACCAAACTAAACTTTTTATTAAAAAAACACTCAAAAACTTGTTTTTATTCTTGATCACATTCCGCCACCCAAAATGCGAGTGCCTCCGGCCATCAGCGCGGGCTTCGGCAGCACCTTCGGTGCTGCCCCGCGCTGATGTCGACGAAAGAAAAACATCCCTCGAGATAGTACCTATCAGTAAAATATCAAATTCTAGAGGGGCTAATCAGAAATATAAATTGAATTGTAATGGAAAGGCAATGATGTACCGTGCAAATCACGTGATGCCGCGCGGCCTGCCGTAATCAGGATTCTCGAGAAAGATAAGATAACAGCGACAACAATACCGATCACAATACCTGGAAATGCTTGTAAGTTTGTAATTTTGTAATTGAAGAGTTGTTTTTTCGTTCTATCATGTTTGTTTCTATAAATTTCTATTTTTGTGTTCTTCATACTGGTGTGGTCGGTATAATCCCAAAGTACCAAAACCTTTATACGGATTTTGACGTCAATTTTTATTATAACTCATGTTATGTTGTCTATTATTGGAAAAAGCGTAAAATGATGAAAAATGACACCGTCTAGGTTTTAGATTAATTAGGAACACAATAAGTTTACATTAAGTATTTATTGTATCATTAAGTATACGATGGCATAAAAAGTTGAAAAATACTAATTAAGACCATTGTTTTAGTACTTCGTCATTGTATTTATATCAAAATTGTACATTGAATTAGAAAACAATACCACCATTTATCAAATATGCATAAAACATATTTGAATATAATGTAAAATAAAATCGAAATAAGAAATTTATATTTGTTTGAAATTATATACTAGTATTACATGATGTGATATTACTGATTCTCTGACGTAGGTACTCCCTAGGGCATTACACATCTGGAGTATAGTGAGGTTTATATGTCAGCAAATATAAACTCCCAGTCTACTACACTCTGTGAATATTATTGTGTTATAGCACGTTTTGTGTCACATTACAGAATTAAAAATTATATAACGTAGAAAGTTTAATAAATTACAATTATTTGAATTCAAAATGTTAAGTCTATATTACATATTCCCATCATTTTTATATTTTGATCTATTGATAAGTTATAAACATTTTTGTTCCTTATAATATTATTACAGAATATTTTTTACAAATTTACAGTGACATAATAATATATAGTCATTGTTAAGTAATAATGTTACCCGTTTTTAAATACATTGCATTGGGATTTCATGTAAGATACAATACATAGTAATGGATAGCAAACACTCAATGATGTTCGCATGTAACAAAATGTACAGATGTAACAATGACGCAAAAGCATATTAAAACTGTATTGGACGAATGATAACTTGCTATGCTGGTAGTAGTTTTAAGGTATAACTTTTAAAAACAAAATTTTTTTAGAGACTCTTTTAATAAAAATTCGAAACATTAAAGCACTCACGTGTTGGCTAGTTAAAATTATAAGACACCAGAACAAAATGCATATTGTAGAACAAAACACAATTAAAAGTGACGCCCAATTAGGTAGCAAACATTAGCTCCAGGGATATTCTGTAATGATTTCTCTAAGCACAATCTTTTGTTGGGTCAGCTCACAGTATCTAGTGCTGAGATATTCGGATATGCCCTCCTCTCCGATATCTGGGTTAGTGTGTTGAGCAGAACTACCGTGTTTTCCTCAAACTAATATGATATCTGTACTTACAAATCTTACATTCAATACATACCAAACATACCTTTTAATCTTACTGAACTGTATGATCAAAAATAAGAATCGGGAAATATGAATCTATTGTAATGTAATACTACTTGAACGCTGTAAGATACTAGTAAAAAATCACGTTACTAGTATCTTAATATTAATAATAACTAATAGTTAGTTATTTAATATTAATAATGACTATTATCAATATTACATTTTGTGCAATAATAAGTCGTAAGTTATCAATATCTCGCACTTCGATCAGCTGACGATGTCAATGGCCACAGTGTTTAATCTAAACGAGAAAGTAATAGTGCTTACAACTTTTTGTATGATATATTTACTCATATATATGACAATTAACAAACTATGCATTGATCTATGACCAAGTTTAAATTTTAAGCTTTGATTTGACGTGCTTTTGTTTTAGGATCAAAATACAAATTAATACTTATATACTAATAGTTATAAATATATAATAATATATACTTAATAAGTAATATAGTATAAACGATACAAAACCTATTAGCTCACAGGTTTGCCGTAAGATTAAGTAATTAGTTGATATTTATGTGGTAGTTCTTAAAATCTGATTTTTTTGAAATTTCCAAAGTATTAAACCGAATAGACCCTGAAATCCTCTTGTGCCCGAATGCATCAGGATATTATGTAAAACACTGACGTGATAAAATAACATATTATTTCACTGAACCAATAAGACAGTTCGTGGCGCGATTTGATAGCCAGGTCTAGTACTAACACTGACGGAATTTACCCTACAACTTTTGAATGACTTTTCACTGGTCATAGTTTCAACTACAGTGAGTATCTAGCCTTAGATCAAACACAATCTCATATTTGGGGTATCATTGTCTATTCTATCATCTAAAAGCTAATAGATAGATTGAAATCATCCAGTGTGCTCCACATAGGCGAGTGTTAGAGAAAGTATGAATATTGCTACATTAGTCAAACATGTATAACAATGGTAAACATTATTAATTTTGAGGTTATACATTAATAGTGATTATTAGGAAATATAGTTGCATTAACCTGGGTTTAATTAGACAAAACAAACCGTGAAATAAAAAATTTAAAAAACAATAAAACAATGTGACTACCCAATAAAACTGAAGATAGTATAGCACTTAGTTACACATTATATTTTTATTTGGTTAAGTAATTATAAAATTTGTCCTGAAGCCTAAGAATTCCGATGGACTTACAATACTAATAAATATACATTTTGGGACACGGGACGTATGATACAAGACTTAAAAGTCTTCACAGTTTTATCTTTACTTTTACAGTGTTATAAACTAAAAAAAAAACCCACCTTAGTAGTCTTCGTGAAAATTGCAACTCCAATTTAATATGTTTTCATCTCTTTTCATAGGATCATGGAGTGTTTTATATCAAAGAAATTGCCGCCAAATATAGTGAATTCAATAACAACCCACTTACTGTGTCGAGGACGATAGAGCGTGGAGTAGCCGACAAACCAATAATGCTCAAGTCGACCCCTAGGGCTCTGTCAGCTACGTCACCAACCTGGGCCAGTCGATTGTTGATACTGTACTACCATATAACAGAGTTCAGCGAGCTTGTGTATGGCATTCAGTAGTTACACATAACCGGGCAGTATTTATGGCTGACAATACTCAGTTATTAAGTTATTGATCATAATTTTTTAGATATGTAGATATATGCTAGATATATAAATGCAATAACAACTATTAACTATCGTCTTACCACACGGGGGATTAGTGTATAAACCTGGTAACCCCGCATTGACGCTGCAGCTCTCATTTCATATTTTACATCCTAATACAATGTATAAGGCTGACCCTGAGATCCATAATTGCGATCTACAAGCAACCGAAATGCAAGTCTCTGGTGTATGAAAAATTCGGAACCAAGTAATCGTGCAGGGGGAAATGAACATTTTTTAACATGTCTCAAGCTTTAAACGCAGTTCTAAACTTATTATCTTAATAATAGATCATACGGTAATCATCGTAGCGTGTGAAATGTTTGGCTGTGCAATCTTTTTTTAAAAGGTAAAAATCAAAGATATGGGTCTATAAATGCCTCATCAGGATGACAATATCTTGATGAACCTCATAAGTGCTCACTAATTGGTCCAAGACTACGGTCTAACTATTATCCAATAAACCCTCGGCACACTTGGTTGCATCATTACGCTTGATACAACCTCAAGACTTTAGAAACTTAGGTCATCTTCCTGATACATAACTATTACTGTCAATGTCACTAAAGATCAAATTGTTTGGTACATAATCTTAACGTTTTAATGATTTATACTCATTTTCTAGTTTGAAGGTTTGTGTTCTTCTAATGTAATTGTTTTGTAATGCCTAAGATATATTAAGTAAAACCTTTGTGATTATTTTATTTAGTGTTTTCTATACTTTTTCAGGTTGGTGGAACTATGTCAAACCAATCGTAACTATCAAAAACAACAGGTAACTTTAAGATAATGTAGAACTACGATTTTCACAGTATTAGACACACTATTCGTCAATAAATATGAAATAGTATAATAATTAAGTTAATTTTTAAATATGACACTAGTTTTGTTTTATGTTTTACTTTTGGCAAATTAACATAATGCCAAATGAGCTATTTGAAGAAACAGCAAATAGTAACTTCAGAAAGTTCAGGAATTACTCAACCAGACCATGCTTGGCTAAATTTTATCTCGCAAATTAACTATTTCCTTTACAACTTTAGGGCTCTAAATCACTTGCGTTTAAATTTAGAAATTAAATGATTCATAAGCTCAGAAAGGGAGTTCGAGTATCAATGTCTGGTTATTGATGAATTCCTCCTCCCTCCCCACGGAAGCTACCCTTCATAGACTCGATAACAGATTAAAACACCTTTAACACCAGGAAGTGTCATAGCCGTGCTTTTAATTTGTTGCGGATTTGTCTGATAAACTCCAGAGAGATTACTGATTATCCTGGCTATCACTTGTGATAAAAGTTCTGTGCTTTATGATGCGGAAGCTCTCTCCGTGTTAATTCCAGATTTGTACCGAACAAGGAAGTGAGCTCGTGTTGACTAAAAAGGAATCTCTTTTTGTTTATGGATAAAATTATGTCTATTAAGAAGCTGTTATACCCGCAGGTAATTTTCAAAATTCTCTTACTACTTAGTAAAAGTAGTTGTGTTATAGTATTATAAAGTCCTATGACTTGTTTTAACGTAAGTAAGCATAGATCTGATAGATATTATATAATTGTTCATGATAAATGTATCAGAGATCAACTTCATTCTTACATTTGTATTTGTAAAAGCATTTAAGGTTCAAATTAGTTATATTTCCAACGTTACAGCTAGGTATGCAATGTTACCCTGACCAAGATAATACAAATACACAGATCTTTCCTTGTTATAAACCTTTCTGAAATTTTAATTGAATATTTATAAAAAAAAAAAAAAAAAAACATCCGAATAGGTCCAGCCGTTCTCAGTATTAGCGCTTAGCAACACACTTGCCAGTTAATTTCTATTATATCAATTTCAAGGTGGTGTTTGTCACTATTTTCAACAGAAAGCCTGTCTTACTAGCCTTATATAACACGTTGTCATAAGGCACTGGTTACTTTGTTCGTCACTATAAATATGTTTATAGGAATGTATTGCTGCAGCACAAAAGCACAAACTTAACTTTCATTTAAAGTTATATTATTACGAAGCTTACATAACTGTTCTACCAAAACCCTCTTAATAATGAGCTTTGTGGCCTTTGATTAGGCTTTTAAGTTAAGCAACAATTTAGTTGGATTAGAACTATGTTTAGTTAGATTTAAGAAAACATTTAACTAGCCAAACTTTTGGGTTTTTATGTGAATTCAAGTGAAGAAGTAATAGATTTACAGTTATGAATTAAAAGTGTGTGTATACGAGGGCGCGCACGTATTTTTTAGTGTTTGTGTGACGTGTGAACAATTATATATGCCTGATAACATTTTCATCACACGATGTCGCTAGCTTAAGAACTCAAACTAAATCAATGTATTCTCTCGCTGTGTCCCTTTTATATTTACAGCGAGAGAATACATTGATTTGCTTTGGGTTCTTGAGAGTCGAATTGGTCCAGCCGTTCTCAGCATTAACGCTTAGCAACACACTTGTCAGTAAATTTATATCAGTTTCAAGGTGGTGTTTGTCACTGTTTCACTTACTAGCCTTATATAATACATTGTAATAACGCACTGATCAATGTGTCCTTTTTATATATACAGCAAGAGAATACACTGACTTGCTTTGAGGTCTTGAGCTCGTGATATTCAACTCGTACCGTTCAAAACCATTCATATCGACATACCTGGGTTTGTTGCGTTGACGGTTTCCGTGGATACCATTATTGTAGAAGACAGTAACATTAATTCATTAGCTAATGCTCATCGATAATAACAAATATTGACATTTAAACTATCTAGAACCAACACTGTGACAACTTTGTGACGGAATAGTTTATATTCAAATAAAATCTGTACTTTTGTAGACTGTGCTACATAATTTATTGAAAATATTTTAACAATGTAAAATTTATTAGTAGCGTACTTTTTTCACTATTTTAGAATTCTCTGTAATACTTAAATCTTTGCACGTGTTCAATCGAATGCTATATTATACTAGTAATTACCCTCTGCTTCTCACGCAGTTTGTCTTGAAAAAAAAAAAAAACACACAGGGACAACCTGAGCATATTCCTTACAAATTGCATTGCAACGAATCCTGAGATAAGTGGTGATCACTGGAAGATATTCCAATCTTTTAATAGATTTAAGATTTAAGTTTTAATAGGAGGGTTCGAATAGTTAAAACAGTTTTTTATGCATACCTCTGAAATAAATTTAATGTCTCTCCAATTATAAAATCGGTGAGACATATGTTATATGACATTTACTATATCCCTTCCACGATTTCAGTAACAATTAAACTATTTTAGGCTAGAGAGGAGAAATCATGTCTACAGGAAACCTAAAGTCAAAGTTCTTATCTTTTCAGTTAACATACGTATGATGTAAGAAATGATGAAAATTTACTGTAATTGTTTAAAATCCTAATAAAAACAAACATAAACGAAGATAAGCTTCTGCAGGTAACATGCCGTTTGTTAATTGTAGGCCTAACAGATTTTTTCAGATGCATAAAGACATACATTTATTATTACCTGTTTAAATGTGTATACATTATTATTCCTATTAATTTTTAGTTTTTACAGATGATTAAAAAAATAATTTATATGTCCTGATTAAGGCATAAAGGGACTTTTGAAGAAGAGTGATGCGTAGCCCGGAGGGATTTTTAAGACGGGAAATGTTAACCAGGGATCATAAGAATGTTCAATAAAATGTCAATACGTTATTATGGTCCAGTACGTTTTAATTGATTAAGTAACTCGCACACACACAAACAGATACAGAAACACTATTCTATTTTATATAATAGTATAAATTAAAGGTGTTTAAAATTATTCGCAACGATTGGCTTTTAAGACTTTTTTCGTTATCATGTAGCACTGGTAAAAATCTCCATAATTATATCTTAAAACGTTCATTAAAATCTAGAGTTGAGTATTATGTATTTCCTAAGTATTCTGAACGGATTAATAAATTACTAAACAATAAAATCGGGGGAAAATTTAAGTACCACAAACTGAAGAAAACAGAAAAATATCTCAGCGAATTCTCAAAAATTGAAGTGTACTGAAACCTTGTATGGTATAATAAAAACCGATACAATTTTATAACTATAATATTTGGCAATTACAACTACCTTGCCGTAAGATTAATGGAGTTGGTAGTTTAAAGGTTTGGAGCATCTTCTAACAAATAATAAAATAATCTAAAATTAAAATCTTCGCCTACGACTTTCTCTGAACTCTGAGTTTTCAGAGTTTTTCTTTTTACAAGTCTTGATTCTTGATCATGTTTTGTAAAATATAATAATATTAATATATTCTAATTAATTTTACATTAATGATTCTTCTGTACCCAAAGTTTACAAAGGCACTGTTTTTTATTGTAGAGGGAGTCTAGCTTTAAACCTTTTCTTTCGCCATGTGCTTCTGGCCTCTCCGAGGATCTTATCAAAAAGAGTAGCCGATACACTCATAGCCGATACAGTACAAGGTCGATGGTACTGTAAAACGTGCTACGGTTAGAGACAGGATTTGAACCTGTGCTATCAGAACAGCATATGTAGAATTTTCAAAATGTATTCAAAGTCCAAGGAAAATAATGTTGAAAGTATTACCAGTTTTAAGGATCTAAAATTATAATTAAGTCAAGATCGTTTCATATCCAGCAATGAGTAAAACATATTCCTTTGCTTTGCTCTAAAAATGTTTACTAAATCTGAGGCAATTAAAGTAATAAAATTTGACTTGTCATACATTTTCGTGGAAAATCTAGAAAAACACCTTATTTCAAAACACAATATTAGTAACTACTATTAACTTAATATCCCAGTTACACTATAAGTATCTCCTTATTCTCTAAATCAAAATATGGCACGACAGTTGAACTATAGTATGTAATGCGAAGCTCCTCTAAAAGACTAAAAATTCTTAATTTTCCTTTATGTCAGTTCGGGGTTATAAGCAACAAATTTAATTGCTTTGACATATGTGTAAGAAAATACGTGATATTTCATCCAAACCCAAATACTTACAATAGTTTGTAACCGCTCCTATTGTGAAGATGGTCTTGGCAGTTCCCAATGCTACAGGTTAGATGCGTGTGGTTCTGGTTTTATTAATTTCCCACTCTACTCTACACTGTGACTGGGAAAGGATTTGCAATGGATATTTCTGAAATATCTGTCAGTGCTCTACAAGTAGGAAGAGGAATATGAACGTGTGTAAATAAATATATATTTTTAAATTAATTCAAATTTTATTTTGATATAGGAAATTTATTTTATAACGGCATTTAATTAATACGGTTGCTTGGAATATACTAAATAAGATGACTCCCTCCTCTTCTTCAATTTTATATCATAAAAATTTGAACTTCATATGGAACTCTACCATTGAATTGAATTTAGTCATACAAGATCTTCTGCGTGGCTTCAAGAGAGAGACTATTAAGAATAGAAAAGTATGAGGGTTTAGGTAAACTCCTACTACGATAGATTCTACGGTAGCCGCTGTGAAAAGTGATAGTGGACTTTATATCAGTCATATCATCTTGAAAAATGGGGTTGTTCTCTTTTTAGCATCTACCAGTCAAAGCGGAAAGGGTTAAATCCTTCCTTATGTTTACGCTTGCATAAACCCTTCACACCAACATAACCCCATGCACTCTAACAATAATTAACCCTCCGACATAAACTAGATCTATAGATAATGTTATCCCTTTCTCCAAAATCCCGAGATTTTAGTTATGTATCAAAACTGGGCTGCACAAATTATGTAACAGCATAATTTTTGCTGTTCCCAGTATATATTCAAGAAAATAAATTCTCGCCAGAAAAACTACCTTGGAAAAGTGAAATTACATAAGTAATTATTAATAAGAATTGTACTGGTGACTAGGGTGACTATCTTCTTTGATTTATTAGGCTCATACGTGGAATGGATATATCGCCCTGCGGAATCCCGGCAGGCCTATTTGCATCGTTGTAACTAGTTACGTCTATATAGCTGCTTAGAGAACCCTACTTTTTAATCCTTAAATGTCAACGTGCACAATGATAAGATAATTTTTACTGAAGATAAGACTTAAGATATCTAGTGAAGGTAGTTGTAGTTGTATTTTTTATATGTGTTTAGTGATATCCTCCCGAGACTCCACCGCTATCCTTCCTATTGGTGAAGGACCTGCTTAGTCAGTATATCAAGCAAATATTGGTAAGTAAATTTCTTCCCACATCCGATTGAAATATTTCGTTTTCTCCTACCTCCTGGTTCTCTGCGGAGACCATGTCGTCCCTTAATACCAGGACGTTGAAGATTCAACTTTAACATTAGATATTCCGTGGTGTAATGGATCACTATTATGAGTCACTAGGTATCATATTTTTAACGCTTTATCTTCACCTGCTTGCTGTATTTTTAAAACACATAGTAGGTAACCAATTGCCTTATGTCCCATGTACGTTTGATAAGTCCTTCATTCGGGTCTTAATGTCAAATACTACAACTGATTACACAAACGCAGGGCAGATGGGATTTCTTCATTTATAGACAAGGATTATGGTCTTATGTAAGGAGATTGATAATGTCAACACCGATTTGAAGATTGAGTCTTGATACTGTAAAAAGAATAAAATTTGTATTTATACCTAAATAAAATATACTGGAAGTACCTGAAGGTTGACATCTCTGAATTTATTAATGTTTAATATTAGCCAAAATAAACTAAAACTTCATTAATCAAACAAAGTTCAGCCACAAGTGTAAATTAATGTTATTTAACATATGTGGCATTATTTATTAGAAACTTATTTCAGTTAGATGATAACTTGTTTAAAACTAATCTTACGTAACAAGAGCCTTGACTGAGTCAAGTGTTCCTCTCTGCAGCGATACCAATTAATCTGCAGCCCGCCTCAACCAGTGTTTCATTCATTTGTCACATCCCATTCATTATTCATGTTTTCCTGTCACTCGCTTATTTTCGTAAAATTCAAACAGAAAAAGCTTGTCCTATATATAGAATGACAAATCGTGTTCATTTAGTGAAAATATTATTGGTATTTCTTAGAAAATAAGTCATAAAACAATTTTATGATAGTACATTACGAAATGAAATTATAGTACTCCAAAATGAAAGTTAGAATTTTCCGGCCGAGTTACATTACTTGCACATAAATTATTTCTAAGATTTGATTGTGCATATATTTTAAAATAATATAAATATCTAACATATAAGTAAAATAAATAACAACTATCGTTAGGGTAAATGTACAAAAATAATGTAAGGATGAGGGGATAAAAATATTGTTAAAAAAGTTATTGATAAAGTATTAAATACTAAATAACAAA
Source organism: Homalodisca vitripennis (assembly GCF_021130785.1). Classification (NCBI taxonomy): domain Eukaryota; kingdom Metazoa; phylum Arthropoda; class Insecta; order Hemiptera; family Cicadellidae; genus Homalodisca; species Homalodisca vitripennis. Next base: position 116,385,313 of record NC_060208.1, read on the forward strand.
ATCATAAATCCTATGTAAATTTAGCGTATGTACAGAATAATATAAATGTATTTTGTCAATTCGTATTTTAATCAAATTGTAAGAAATTAGATGATATTTGTTTTTAGAGTTCTTGTTTTATATCTCATATTCTTTGCATTCATGAAATTTCATATCAACGGGTAGAATAAACCATTATTAATATTTTATTGCAACATTATTAGTACTTGCTGCACAATAGTGATGCAAATATTATGGCATTGCAACTTAAACTTTTTTCTAGTTATGAAGTTTGTAAAACATGCATAAACTGATAAACAGACAATAGCCAAATTGATGCTGAAAATATTTTAGACTTTGGCATAAATCGCTGATTAAAATAGTTTTGGGTACTTTGGCATATTATTTCGATTATTGCCTGTTACTCAGTGTGTGTTTTTCTAACATAAACTTCATAGCTGATTACCACTGATAATTTTTACTGCACGTACTTTTGCAAAGATTATAATTATAAAAATAGTATATTAAACTTGCCAGAGCGTAAACCGATAAAACACATAGGTGCGTACTAACATTAACTATGGAACAAAACAAATTTGATGAATGAACTTCATCACTGATGAACTAAATGAACTTACTTTAAATAGTATTTTGTCTTCACAATCACACAAAAATGTGGCATTCTTTCATTGTATCTCAACAAGCATCAGGAACGATACCATTGAGAATATCTCCTCATTGAGAAGGAGTGAGTTCAAGCAAAAGAGGTTTTGTACGCAGTATGTTTTATTTTGGGACAGTTTTTCAAGTAATTTCCTTATCTTAGAACAATAATTCTGCATTGCTTTGTATTAATAATTCAGTGGTATGTAATGGTTTATCTCAGACGACGTATTAAATCTCAGTCAGAATTAATATTGAAATTGACTAAACTATATATTGATTATGCTTGACGGCTGGCCTGACTGGCTCAACGGCTAGACTTTGTGGTGGTAGGCAGTAAAGAGATAAAGACCTTGCTTTGTGTCTGCTTATGTTACCGTGCAGTCGGTGATATCGGCTTGTTTTGACGTCACTTAAATTCCATAGTCAAACAGTGCTGATTTTCATTTATTTTGGATCATAATATTTGCAAACATTTTGTGATGTACCAAATTATGTAGCAATAATTTACACATCTCATGGAGACCAAGAGGTTCAAGAGCGCCGAAGTTCTAGAGACTGGACGCGAGTGGTCATAGCCTGTAGCTGAATACTAGGAAACTCCAGAAGGTTCTATAGATATGAATTTTGAAGAAGTTCTAATAACTGAAAGTTTCAAGAGTAGGAGACGTTTAATGGCCAGAACCTCCCAATGGGATAATATCAACCAATGGCCTATGTCTGGGTATTTAGGTACCTTCCGTATTTCGGTATACGTGTAGATGCTAGAATCTGTTATACGCCAATAGTCTCTAGTGGATAGATACTACTAAAGTCGGGAATACTTGCAGATATTGGATGTTGCAAATTGCCTACACAGCGTAATTTTTCGTAGGCCAAAACATCCTAAATTCTCAAAACTCTAAAAGGCTAGAAATTATAGTCTGGGAGCTTCGGCTGGGGTTTCTCAAAAATTATAAATTTTCTTAGGTTGGAAAACTTTACGACGGTATCTTTTCGAAAAAGACATTTTAAAAGCCCTGAAGTTTTCACCGACCGTAAGCTTTAGATACGTGATATGCTTATTAGCATGAAGTACCTTTGAAATACTATATTCTAAAATCTGGAAGGTTACCTCAGGTTCTGTTTCACAGGCTCAAATCTCCTACAGAGCTCTAAGAGGGTGGTCATTTCCAGAGGTAAGAAGTATGACATGAATGCAGCAATATATGGGTTGTTCTGAAAATCATAGCAATCACTGGAGTTTCCAAAGTTTAAGATTATCTAGAGGGTTACCTATATTTTTATTCGAAAAGATTTCAGGAGGTAGAAGATTAGTTTTTAAGTGCGAGGTTTTATAGACTATGACAGAAATTTACCTTATTATAATGGGAGATAAGCAAAAAATAATTATCTTTAAATTTTAGTCGCGTTAGTATTAAATATATTATAATATTAGTAATAGGAACGATACAATTATAAAGACGCAAATGGCATTTAATGAAGACAGCAAAGTCAAGTCAATTCTAACTTTACACATTTATAATCGAAAACTAAATCAAATGTTCAATTTCATAAGAACTGTAATGGCTTTGATCAATGACGCAATATATATGGGAAGCGCTCATCAAGTTGTAGCGCATAACAAATCAGTTCCCCAAGTAACTTCGGCTTTGTGTAGTAATCCATTGACAAACTTTATAATCACTATTCCAACTATAAGAAAATTGATAGTATAGAGTTCGAGAGCTTCAGTAATTACAATTGGATCCTGCACGTTTAAAACTACATTGCTTGGAAGTATAGAACATAATTATGTTCCTTCTTGTATAATCTATGTTAGGATTGAACTTCATCGAAGCGAACCCACCAGCCTTAACCGTCAGCGACGACGATTCGCCGTGGGATAGAGTCGTCTTAGAACGTAAAGATTTTGGTAGATTTGTTTTTATTAATGAAAGTTTCCATCTTTACACTGCCCATTAATAAACGACTACTGATCTATGCAGGGAATTTGTACAGTAAAATAGTGGAAAGATCAAGTATGATAATACGAAACAGATTAAACTTTTTTCCGATCTAGATAGGATTTGATTTTGATTAATATCTCGAATAAAAGATCTGACGCCTAAGATCGTGCTTCTGTCTAAGACCATTTTTATTTTAAGCTTTATACACTTTTGAGGCAAAGAGATTTTTGTTACCTTATCTTGTCAACATTTCAAAATTTGTTTTTGTTGAATTCTTATTAGTCTATGTTTAGAGATGAAAGCTGCATCGTCCGAAGCATACAAATGCGAGTCAACGGAAGGTTCAATAATTAAGACATAGACTGATGAATGATTTACCGTACATATTAGATAGTAGGCCCACCGCACACGGAAAACCTCAGACACGAACCGGCCGGTCAGCAGCGCAGACACTGAGAACTGAAGGTTATGTCACTCCTCTTTCCATACTTCCTGTTTTGTTCTTATCTACGAAAACTAGAATCGTAAAGGTTGTTAATAAAGTAGTCTTATGACCGAGGATTGCATTGTATCTATGTGTACCTATATGAATCTGTCTATGTGTCTGTACACCGTGGGAAACTTGAATACTCTCAATCTTTCGCAGCGGCTACTCACCAATTAACTACAGTTATCTTAGCGATCTCTCTAAACTAATAGTTCTCAAATAAATGTTTTAGAGGAGCCCTAAAACCAGGACTCAGCTTTAGCAAACCCCCAACTAACAAAGTTTTATGTATATTTAAAAAAAAAAAAAAAAAATTCCAACTAATAAAATATTACAAAAAAAGATTAGCAAAATATAAGAAAGGATATAAAACTTACATATATTTTGTTTAGTTATCTCAACTGGGCGTAGATTAAAGTTATCAGTTAAATCTTTCACAAATCTTTATTCAAAACTATAATGGAAGATCATAACCATACGGATTGCAAAACGTACATACTTGTATCACAACATATTTCTTTGTCAATAAACTGTCAACCGTATTACTGCAAATTTTCGTGGATTAGTGTTATTAGATAACAGAATAGTCATATGACTATAACAGTTGAGTCACCTATAATATTGGAGGTGCTGGTAGTGTCAACTTTTCAGGAGTTGAGTCAGATATTCCAGACTTCAGACTTGTCGTAGCCACTCGTAATTTGAGAGACTTCATTATAAATCCAAAGTTTCATTTTCATTTGATATTACACGAGTACTTGTCATAACTACCTTTTTATTCTTTTTATGTCATGCGATTTCATTTTCGTAATCTGATAACTTACTTTACAATTCGTGTTTTTATTCAGATGTTGACGAAGTTTTGCACTCATTTGCCAAAACTCTTGTTTTATAAAAAATATGTACTGAGATTCGAGGTAATCTTCAACCCTTGAATATTTGAAGCTAAAATTTCGATATTTTATTTTAGAATATAAAAATAATACTTTAAATGAGCATTCTTTGTTGAGCAACACTCGGAAAATGAGAACAGTTATAGCATATTATATCTTTTTAAATATTGTCGTGTGCTGCTCACTAAATGTTTGGACAGTCTCGTTAGCTGCTTCGAAAACGTTTAAAAACTAAGTCGTGTAGCTAACCCTATCGCGGAACCCTTTTCGCGAAACCCCTAAGATAGGGCCACGGACCCGATGGGTCACCACTTGGGACGAACTGACCTATTAAATTCAAATGTTTCATGAAGTTCCATTTATATATATATATATATATATATATATATATATATATATATATACAACATCAAATACGTGTATTGTATACGTCACTACATAGGATTTAGCTTCTTTTAACTTCTACATTGTTCTTATGGGCAATAAATTATAATGCTAACGATGATGGGTAACACACGTAGAGTTAGACTAAACCAGTAAGATTTCTCTAGAAAAATGTCATCTGTAGACTTTAAATTTTGCATGAAGTGCATGTGCATATCCATCCATAATTAATTAAAAACTCAGTGGCCTGGTACAACTGTTATCTCTTTTGTCTCCCGGGGGATAAACATTGATTTACTATATGATATATGTCTGTCTGTCCGCGGGTCATTTATACTGTAGAATTGTATGCAATACCAGCGAAGCTTGTTACGTAACATATGGTGTGGTTATAATTTAACCTTGTAATAATTTATGCCACGATTCGCATATCTTCTATCGTTGATTCTGTCATGTCTGAAAACTTTTATAGTTGCTTATTCAATATATTTTTCTTACTTATTTCCCACATTTCAGTAATACATCCTTATATTACATTTGGTGCTGTTTATTACAGTGTTACTAAGAGTTAGTAGTGTTATTTATTATTATTTATTGTTATTTACTAGTATTTATATTGTTGTATATTTTCTGTTGTTATTACTGTTACCCCTTCTTAAGTTACCAGGATTATTATTGTTGACTTATTCAGTTAGTGCGCATCGTTCAATATTTATAACATTTCTATAGATAATTAATTTAAGCTATGTAACTATACCTTTTGTTTTCATTAATATATTATGGGTAAAACACGGTTTGCATGTGACTAGGTTAAATCATAATTTTTTGTTATTTCTAACTCTTCCGCTACGTTCTTTAGATAGTTAAGCCGCTTTTTAAAATGTTGTAATATTTTCTTAGTCTGTCAAATAAAAACGAACAAGTAACCATAATATATATGAGGTATTTTGTAATAATTTACTGTAGCATACTTACTAACAACTGCCACCTTACCTAACAAGGAGCTCAAATAGATTCTTTATTTTACTTGTCAATTTGTTAAATTATAATGTCAATGCAGTAATATTCACAAGTATAGAACTCTGGTGGGTTATTTTTATGGCTTAGACATAAAAGAAACATTTTTTAGATTCATTTTTTGTCCTTAAGTAATATAATAAGATGTATTTTGGGCTATACGTGAAGTAGTTATAAAATACTACATATCTACTAAAACTGTAGAGGTTGCTCATTGCCATGTACTACGACTTCCATCTTACATGTCTGTGGTGGATGATTTAAATTTTTGAATTACCAATAAGTGTTATCTCCCTCCTTCTATGTTTCATAAAGTTCCGTTTATGCTACTTCTAAGTGTATAAAAACATTATTTAATACAAAACCAAGGCTAATTCCCTAAAATGACGTAAAATATATAATTTTTAATATTTTATTCAGTGATAAAAAATTGAGTGAAATTATATTACAAAAAAGAAATGACAAACGGTCCCAGTGGGAGACCGCTTGTTGTAGCGACGCAGCGCATGTAACAAGAACGGGGCCTGGAAGTTCTTGTCTCACTTCACAGATATGAAGTTCTAGTTCATGTCTGAGTCAGCCAAAAAACAGAAGGCCGCATATTTCAAATTAGATTAGTTATTGTCGGTTCGTATGTGCTGAATTTTTTTTACTACTGTGGGCAGCATGTAAACAAAATAAAAAATTCTTTCACAATCACAATTTGTTTTGCAAGACTTGTTTATGGCACATTTATACTATTCGCTTAACAATTTAAGAAGCATTGTTACTTACTACTAGTTCACCAATATCAAATTATAATATAACAAACAAAGCAATTGTAATAAAAGTAATAGTTTGTACTCTAAAATTTATTTTAAATAATATTCATATTTATTGTAACTATCTCTGTATTATCCTGTGGATTATTATCTTATGAAAATGTTAAAATAAAAATGTAATCCATTAAATGACAAAACTACTAAATCAGTTTAGTAGTTTAGAGTCTTTTAATATCTAATTTATTTTAATCTAAAGTAAAAATAGTGTTTAAATTATTCATAGAAACACAAAAGTCACGGCAAAATATGTACACTTTATGAGTACAGAATTTTCTTGATCTCTGAATTCAAGGGCTTGATCATTTTAAACCTAAATATCATTAGAGTTGTTTCTTAATAATGTACCAATATTATTAATAATATTTTATTTTTTGTGAAGTGAGTTAATATATTTGCACACCATAATGGAATGCCAGCATAGTGATTCTATTGTTAAGAGTCGGATCACCTTACTGAACACATCGCTTTTAGATTACGTAGCTGCTACCTCAGGCATTAACTTATAGAATAGATGAGGTTCTTATCATTGATTTGAAACTTACAAAGTAAATAAAATTCTTTCTAAAATACTAAAATCGCAAGCACTAACCAATTTAATCCTCTTGCTCAACAAAGAGTTAAAGAATAAATTTACATCAAATCTCTTTCATAGTGTTCCTAACTGGTGATTGTAACTTAATGTGATGAGTCAGAATGCGTCATTTCAATGATTCTTTAAAATTATCTTCGTAACTCTCATTTAAATTATATAAAGACACAAAACAGGAATGAACCATTAAAGTTCCAAATCTGAGGAAAATCACAATACACGAATACAACGGAATATCGAAGGGCCCTACAGAACGTACCAAATGTCATACCGACCAAACCAACAATGTGATTTCATAAAATTGTGTATAGTTGGTATTAACATTTTTAAGGCCAGATTTTTCATGTAGGATACCACGGTTCACATCTTACGAAACATCAATACAGAGTCTGTGAGACATCTAACAGTGTATATTGCCATTTCTCAAGGAATAGGATTCAATTCTAACTTTACAAACCGAAGAGGCTGAAAAACAACGAGTCAGTGGTTCTAAATGAGATAACAGTTTATCAGGAGATATATTTTATGATGTTCCAGATGTGAAGTTTCTATAAGATTTAAAACTTTGAGATTTCTTATTAAAACTTTTAAGTCAAGTTATAAGGTTGTGAAGCCGGAGCGCAAAGCGGTTTCTTAGTAAGTACCTCTCAGGTAACAGGAATGTCTATGCAAAACAGGACATGTGAAATAAATAGAAAGCGTTTTCATTTCGTCGTTCATGTAATCTCCGCTTTTATAAGTTTACAAATATTTTTAAAGTTTCTTTAATCTTTCAGCCGTAATTTTGAATCACTCTGAATCCAATATTAGTAATAAAATGTATATAGACATTATAGCATTGACAGTTTCATAGTTACAAATGCTTTTTTATTACAATGTAGTAATACGTCATATAACGCGTTGCATAACAGGACCCGCTGAGGTCTCATTCAAACTTTCCAACTGAACTAATTATATTATTTTTATGTCCATTTTTGGTAAAATATACGTGAGATTAAAAAGTGAAATAGGTTTGAAAGTATTGTATACATAGCAGATTTACAGACTTACCTGAACCTAAGCAAACCGCAAATGTCTATTTCTTGCTCTCATTGGATAAATCATGTTGCAAAAATTTATCTTGATTTCCCTCAATTTTCAAATATTATCTGGTATTGGAATTAAAGTTGAATTAGCGTTTACAATTTATAATGAATTCAGATTTGGTGGCGTTAATGCGTTAAATTCATTTCATGTAACAGAGAATACCAGAAAAGTAACACAAGTCTTTTGTTAAAGTCTAAAGCATTTCATTATGTAGTTTTCTGAGTATAAACAAATGTTCATTGTGAAATATTTTGTTCTTAATTTTCCCAAAGAGAAGCTGTTCTACAGTACATTCTTCTATATTACAGAAAAATACTAAGATTGTAAAAATATAAAAAATAGTATTCTAGGTAAAATAATGTATCATAATATTATATCATATATTTGGACTTGGGAATATCTAAATAGTGCATTCTAAAAAGTGGTATTCCCTACAACGTGCCTATGTTTGTGTATCCAGACCAAGAAAATATTGATTCAATAACGACCAACAAAAAAAACCCAAAATAAACGGATTTTATCGTATTATACTAATTAGAGAGAATAATAAAATATTATTTTTATTTGCATTTCATTTATAAGTCAAATATAAATGAAAGTTATTGAAAATGTGTATGTAAGTTAACTATAAGTTGTTTATTCATTGTATTATATATATGGACATTTTACTGTGTCAAGAGCAAGATATTGCTATTAAAACTGCACAATTTAATCTATAGATGGAAAATATAAATTTGATAATCAGAGGTGGTAATATGATAACAAAGTGTGTAACAACATTTTGAACGTAGCGTATCGTGACAGGTCGTTTCACTGACCCAGAAAGGTTCAGTCGTGAAGTGGGGTAAAGTATTCCAGGGGTCGGGAGGAGGCATTTAGAATAATGAAACCAAAGGCTCAGATTGAGAGCAGAGTCAACCTAAGTGGACTCAATAAGAATGCTCGTTATCATCATAGCCCAGGCTCCAAGTAGGGTATGAGGAGGAGTATGGAAAATGAGAATTTTCAAACAAAAGCGTTAAGAAAGAGTCTAGCAAAAAAAAAAAAAAAAACTAATGTCACGCTTGGATTTCTCTAGCGGGAGCAGAGAAAAAGGCGCTCGGATAGCTCTAGCGCAGGACAAAAGGTTCCGCTTGGATTTCTCTAGTGGGGGAAGAGATAGAGGCCCTCGGATTTTTCTAGCGCAGGACGAAAGGTTTCACTTGAATTTCTCTAGCGGGGATAGAGAAAGAGGCGCTTGGATTGCTCTAGCGCAGGGCGAAGGGTTCCGCTTAGATTGCAATAGCGAGCTAGGGGATAGAGGCCCTAGCATTGCTCTAGCGCAGGCTGAAAGTTTCCGCTTGGATTTTTCTAGCGGTGAATGAGAAAGAGGCGCTCGGATTTCTGCAGCGTAGGACGAAAGGTTCCGCTTGGATTGCTCCAACGGGCGAGGCGATAGAGGCGTACGGATTTCTCTAGCGCAGGGTGATTTTCTTACGCGAGAGTCGCGAAGCGTGGTTGGTCTCTGAGGAACAGAGGGCTTCCTATGGTGTTCTCCCAAGAACGAATGAGCTGTACCTGTGGTGAACTCCCAGGAACGAATGAGAGCTGTGCCTGTGATGGTCTCCCTTATATAGCAGCCAGGTTGGCGCAGAACTCCCAATAGTGTCAGTCTGCTCCTAGCTGCGGTGCCGGCAACATCTCTTCGTAGGGTTATATGGTCTGCTTGTTCCAACCTGTTTGAAATGGCGACGCTGCTGTTTCTGAAGACTCGACGGTATTCTTTATTGCTGAGTCCATTGGCATACGGAAAAATGTGCCGACTTGTGTAAAGCGGCGTTGCAGGACGTATGGGATGTAGGAATTACCTAATGGGCATTTAGGGGTGTTTAGGAGAGGGTAAGGTTTATGGGGAAAGAAGCGGTAGGGTAACGGGAAGTTCATCGGTGGCGCAGGGTAGGGCCAAGTGACGGAGGGGCCGGACCGAACGTGGGAAAATAGGACAGGGCTTATTATAATGTTGAAAAGCGAAGGACAAAGGTATTGTAAGAGTGAGTGTGTATAGGGCGACGCCGACTACCTGAAAGCGACGCCCAAAGCGGATAGTAGGATACGAGAGCAGGAAATGTATAATGGTAAGCGGAAACTTGGATAACCGCTAGGGTGCGGGCAAAGGTCGGCATAAAAGAGGTTCGTGGAACTAGGACACGACGCAGGGGAAATTGGGACGACGCTGGTTGTTTACGGATAGGAGGGGAGTAGAGGAGATGACTTAACGAAGGGTGTAGAGCTAGACGTAGGGCCGTGGGAGGAGACGCTAAGATAAGATATAGGTACACTACGCTAAGATACTATATTGGTACACCTGTAAACAAATGGTCAACAGTAAAATATTTAGCTCTATAAAATATCTAAATTTGTGACACTTCAAGTACATAAACACTATTTTAAAGTTTCGCGGCAAAAGGTTTTAGTGTTTGACATTTCCGGGAAAACGTCCACAGTGCTGCACGCAAGTGAGTTTTCCACCTAAATAACTCTGTCAGTCGTGTTTCTAAATATAGACATTGATAACGCTGTCGGAGGAGTCCGGTTCAGTAGCGTCGTCTGAGTTCGCGCATGCGCACTGAGCGTCCAGGTGCGACACTGGCGGGGACAGGATTCTCCCGCATTTTCCCCTGTTGCTGTGCACGGCGGAACGGCGCGGCGTCGCTGTGAATTAACACGAACGCCTTCCGTTTTTACTCAGGGAATTAAGACTGTTTCATGCATTGCGGTGATACCGGCGGCAAAAGTTGATGGAGTTTCACTTTCCCAGAATTAGCTAGTCCGCCTAGAATCAAGTTAAACAATTACTCTTATTTGTTACCTGTTGTGCTATTACCTGGCACTACACACCAGTCTTGGTGTCACATACTCAGCAATTTCAGCCGCAAGAAAATACTGCATTTGAAAATGATGACTCGTAGGGTACGGGAAAACCTAATGCGAGGGGGCCAAGATGAAATCCTCAATCTGAAGGAAGACTTACTAAATGAAGATCATTGATCAAGCCGTCCATCTGTATGGAATATTAAATACAATATCGGATAAATACACAACTGATGCCATCGTAGATCTAATCTCCCACCTAATGACTTTATTAAATCAGCTTGATAAAACAATAAAAGCAAAAAATGACCTTACAGAGAATCTTACAGAAATGAGTGATGAAATCTGTCAACTCAAAAGATGTTTAGAAAATGAAAAGATGAAACGAAAACAAGATTTAGAAGAGTCTCTAGAAATGGAAGGGGTGGTTGACACTGAGCTTGCTAAATTGAAAGAAGAAGTTAACAATCTAGAGAAGCAAAAACACGTTTTGAAGCTAGAAAACGACTTACTAAATAAAAAAATTGTTACATTACAATCTGAACACAATAAATTGGAAATAAATTTTAAACTACTAAATGGAAAAAATGCCAAGAATAATGAAACTTCAGAAAATAAGTCGATCTTTCTAACGCCAAGAAGAACATTCAGACAACAAAATGGATCCCCAAAACGATTTACATTTGAAACATCAAATCAGTTTTCTTCTTTGGACAGAGAAAATTCCCCAGCGCAAAAGGATCGTCAGGACTGTAAGGTTACTACCAAAGCGCAAGTCCATCGATCTGAAAATGCCCCACCACCTTCTGTGACACGTAAGACATGTGATCCAAAACACTGTAAAAAAACTCGTAGTGTTGATGGACAGCCAGGGGAAGGATATACATCCCTACATTCAAGACCTTGTTGGAGATTACGATGTTTTTGTGTACTCTAAGCCGGGAGCTAAGTTAAAGGAAATCATCTCTGAGGGTAAACCTTTTGTCAAAGACTTATGCAAAGATGACTTTGTGATATTGTTAGCCGGCACAAACAACATTAGTGACCATGACCCTAGTCAGCTTTCAATCGTTCATGGACTTAAAGATCTGTTGACACTGCAAACAGATACGAATATAATAATTAAAAGTGTTCCTTATCGTTATGATTTAAACCATCCTAACGATACAATCTTCTATGCTAACCTGGCAATAGCAAAAGTCATCCTAGAATACAAGGATAAACTCAGATTGACGTATGGCGAGTTAAACTGCATCCTCTACAGAAAACACTACACACGCCACGGACTCCATCTAAACAAGCATGGAAAGAAGGTTCTGAGCTGTGCGATTGCTAAAACTGTCCAGTCACGAGTCCAGTCTTCTGTGCACTCATCTTCAGGACTTTGTCCGGCCTTGCCTGCAGAGGCTTCAAAGTCTACCAGCACGACCACCTGCCGCAGAGAGACTGTGGATCTCGACCGCATAGAGCCTTGCCCCGGCCCCGACCCAGTGGGACCGCCCCCTACCACCCTGCCGCTGCCGATGGTCTCCGACTCTTCTGCTACGTGTCAATAGATTCGCTTGTGGACTTTCCTCCTCTTGGGCTAAGCCCTGTACATGTGAATAGCTCTCTTACTCTAACAAAAAAATATTCATCGTGTAACCAGCTTAATAATGAAAAAAACTTTTCTTTTTTAGACAATCTGTACTTAACAATCTAAACTTGACTTCATCTTTCTAAAGAAATGCGTTTCTTATAAAAAGCAGAATGAAAATTTTAGATTAATCCATTTCAATGCTCGGAGTATTTGTAATAAAATTGATCAAATAAATGTTTTTTTTGACGACACGAATCCCGATATAGTTTGCATCTCTGAAACATGGTTACATGATGATAACTTAAATAATGCTTTTTTTCATAGTTATAAATTAGTTTCTTTTGAAAATAGAAGGAACCATGTAGGTGGAGGCGTTGCAATTTTTTCAAAAACTTTTCTGTGCACATAAATCATGGAAAATGTAAAAAGCTTGAATGTGGAATAACATATAGAGTTGACAGGTGTATCAATCTCTTTTCTTAGAATTAATGTAGTTGTTATCTACAGACCTCCAACTGGTAATTTTTCAATTTTTATAAATAGACTATAAATGAATTATTTCTTTATCTTGAGTCTTCTAGTTATAGCACAATTTTATGTGGAGATTTTAATATACCCTTTTACAATCTGACTAATCAAGAGTGTGTAACTGTTAATGACTTGTTTCATTTATATAGATTTGTAGCTCTTATAAAAGATTTCACAAGAATAACATCCACTGGTAGCAGTATTATTGACAATATTGTGACTAATATGGACTCTAATCAAATCTTGCTGATAAAAAATCTTGACATATCTTTTTCAGACCATAGAGCTCAAGTTGTATATTTTAATATTTCACCAGGTGTGCCATTTAAAAAACACATTCAAATAAAAAAAACGTTATTTTACAGACAATGCTTTTGCTACATTTACAAATTTAATGCAGGCGGAGAGATGGGACAAAGTTTATAATGCTACTGACACAAATTAAAAATTTGCTACATTCTCAAGAATTTTTAAGTATTATTTTGATATAGCTTTCCCGCTTAAAACAAAAAAAAATCAATGTTAGAAAGAAACAGCCACAGAGATGGATAACTCCGGATTTAAAACGTGACCATGAGAACATTCGTTTTTTACTCTCCTTATCACGGACACCTGAAATCGAACAAACAATTAATTAGAGGAAACGTGAGTACAAAATTGAGGTTGACAAAGCAAAGCGATCTTTTCATGATAATCGAATCATAGATTCAAAAGATCGTTCAAAATCAATTTGGAAAACAGTCAATGATACCTTGAAATTCGGGCCACAAAAAGATAAGAAAAATATTGAACTAAGTGTTAATGACAAACGAATAAGGAATTGCAATGATGTTGCAGAGTATTTTAACAGTTTTTTTCAGGACTGGGGCGGCAATCCCTATCACAGCCTAGTGGGGCTTACAACCCTGTGGATGGTATCACCGATGTATCTTTCTGAGGTGTCAGTTTCAGAGGTTGAGACGGCGGTGAGACGGCTGAGAAGTACAAATGCCGCTGGAGTGGATAAGATTCCTTGCACATTGTTAAAGAAAATTGTTCCTTCTATAAGTGTTGTATTCTCTCACATTTGTAATTCCAGTTTATCTTCAGGTATATTTCCAAACCTCTTAAAAATCAGTAAAATCATTCCAGTCTACAAATCTCACAGTACACAACTACCAGAAAACTATAGACCGATTTCAATTCTATCGTCCTTCTCAAAAATTCTTGAATCAATAGTCTGTCAAAAACTTATGGCTTTCTTAGAAATCAACAACATTCTCTCTACTCAGCAGCATGGCTTCCGCCAAGGGAAATCCACTACATCAGCCATCTTCAATTTTATAAACGAACTATCGCTTTCTTTGGACAATATACTTCATTCCCTTGGTGTTTTCTGTGATTTAAGCAAAGCGTTTGATTCCGTTGATCATAATATTCTCCTTGGAAAACTAGAAAAATATGGAGTTAGTCTTTTCAATTCATGAAGTCGTATTTGTCTGATAGGAATCAAACCGTCCAAATCCATGATGGCCAAAATAAAGTTTTCTCATCATATAGAGCCATTACTTGTGGTGTTCCTCAAGGCTCTATTCTTGGTCCTGTATTATTTCTCATTTATGTAAACGATCTTCCAAAAATTTCAACAGACCTCAAAGTTACGATGTTTGCTGATGATTGTTCTTTTCTTGTTTCCAATAAATCCCCACATTTGGCTATATCGAATTCAAACATCCAGTTGCAAAGTTTAAATCAGTGGTTCAATTTAAATAAACATAAATTAAACATCAGCAAAACTAATATCATCCAGTTTCATCTAGGGAACACAAACCAGTTTAATATACAGGGTCTTATCAAACTAGGAAGCGAGGAAGCCAAGCAAGAAATCTCAGTTAAATTTCTGGGTTTATATATCGATAATAGGCTCACATGGGGCGGCCACGTGGAACATGTCTGCAAAAGGCTTCGAACCATGGGATTTGCTCTCAGCCGTCTCGCCAAGGTCTGTAGATGTTCTACGAACAGTATATTTTTCTCACGTTCAATCGATTTTGAGGTACAGGTTAATGTTCTGGGGTCCATCCAGTGTAGTAAATTTTAATAGAGTATTTGTCCTCCAGAAATGGTGTTTGCGAATCATCTCAGGACGTAGGAGATTCGAAACTTGTAAACCTCTTTTCGGTGAATTAAAAATACTTACTCTAGCGGGTCTGGTGGGGTACGAGCTATGCTCTTTTGTTAAGGGCAATCCAAAGCTTTTTGTAAGCAATGGATACTACCATCAGTATCCGACCAGATCAAGAGGGCTGATATCTGTGGCTGCACATAGTACTAGCGCATTTGAGAGGGGTCCATACCACTTGGGTGCAAAAGCTTTCAATGCATTGCCATTGAATATTAAAAATGAGCAAAATCTACGTTTATTTAAAAAAAAAAAACTAAAGACACACTTTCTTGATAAATGTTTTTACTGTGTGAGAGATTTGTTAAGTTAGATATAGTTTTAGTATTTTGACATGTAATGTAAAAATGTATTTTGCATTTACGAATAAAGATCTTGAAATCTTGAAGATATGCTAGGAACAACTAAAAAGGTCAAAGGCAATAAGGGAATCCGAACCCTTGCAAACAGGGTTTCTATTAGAAAGGGCTAGGATTAAGGACGGGGACGAATAAGGATTGTTGCAAGTGCTATTTAAACGAAAGAAGAAAGTAGTCATTTTTATAAAAACTGAGATAACACTTAGTTTTGTAAAAACTAATAAACCTGATTTTTCTACACAATGAAAGTAAGTTTATCTCGCGAGGATCCAAGTTTTTATGTCCTTCTAATTTGGGCAACGCGTTGTTATTAGTTGTTGCAGTGTAATATTGTTATTTAAACGTTTTTAATAAAATTATATGAATATAATACATTTTTAACACTTATTATTTTAATCAATGATAGTTTGTTCGATTATTTTAATCCTGTGATAATACGATTATTTCAATTACATTTTAGTTTGATTCGATTTTGGTCTCGATATGCAACTGCAGTCAAGCAATGGATTATAGAACATGTAATGAAAACGTAGGCATTTTATTTCTCTAAAATGTTTAGTTAGAAGTAAAAAAAGAAATGAATTAAAATATTTTGTTACATACAATTTATAAAATTATAAGGAGTGTTTGAATTCCTCAATTTTAATTTTATTTCCCACGAATATATAGTTTGTAAATAAATATTGTCATTATACATATTAAATAAAATGATTTTAAATTTCTTTTCTTTCTTAATCATATTTCAACCTTTAGATTCATATTTCCTTTTTAAAACCCAGTTAATACTGCGCTGTATTCATCTTTTCAAACCCTTACTACTTTTAACCCACTGTATGGCTTAAAATGAAATTAATCACATTTGTATAAAAATATGTTTAAAAGTTCAAAATATGAGTAATAATACAAATAGTGCGGTAACCATCAAGATGCTAATGAAATTTCATTATGGATTCTCTAAAACTCTATGTAAATGTAGAAATTCGTGTATTCTGTTATAATTTCTATCATTGTTGTTATGGCTTGGTCATTGGTATTTTACTGACTTGAGTATGAATGACGTCTGTCATATAAGCCAGAAATAACTTTTAAATCTTGAACAGGAGATATGTTCATTACAATTATATCACTGTTGGAGTGGCAATCTATCACAGAAACGAGTTGCGAAAATTGAGTAAAATGGTAATTTTATTTTAAGGTCACTCACAAACTAAATGCTAATTCCCAATCAGAAAAAGGTTCCACTTGAATCCGGGAACGTGATAAAAAGTCGACAAGTCGGTGTAATTGGACAAGGGAAGTTCCGATTCCACAAACCCCACGTCCAGTGCCGTGCCTCATCTGCTACCGGCTTAATCCTTTGAGTTTCTCCAATTTAGCATTCTACGATACAAATCTGGCTCTTATTCACAGCAAACTTGTTTAGGAATGAGTTCTAACAGTTTATACATTGTATCACAATAAATTAAATAGAAAAATTTGAGTTTTATCAAAATATAGCAATAATAGTGTAAACAATAGTTAAAATTAATTATTAAACTATTAATAAAAGTAAGGCAGAGATTATTATTAACTCATAAAATAGATCAATTGAAAAAATATGTACACATTTTAGCTGTATACTTGGATAGCACTTTAAAACTGGATGCCAATATTGAAAATTACAAATCAATCTAGAGTTACTTGCTTTATTTACTAAATTCACTTTAAGTAATGATACATAAATGTATATTCACATTTTATATTTTGAACCATTTTTTTGTACCTGAAGATGGTAGTTTCTGCATTGCTAGGTAAAATAAAATATTCGAAATACGAGTTTTAAGCGGCCGTAATATTTCTGCCGGTCTAACGTAATGTATTTTTACTAACACAAATTTATTAGGGTAATTTAACTAAGACAACTTGTAAGTATTAGATGACTATTGTATACTAAATTTATGGGAATGTAGGTAATAATATCATTCACAATGAAACCAATTATTGTGTAAATTTATGATTATAAATATACTATTATTTAGTGTGAGATTACCCTCATTGACCGTAGGTATTGGTAAATCTTAATCTCTGAGAACATTAACATTTACAAGGAAGCTCTGTGTGTTTCTCCTTGTAAACGTTAAAACAAGCAACGAAATCGTTGTAATCGCTGTTCAATCCACTAGGACTGACTAAAATTACTCATCAATGGTCATTTAAAGACAATGACTACACACACTTTTGATTTGTCAAAAGATTCCATTCCTGTCTGAAAAACAAGAAAGATCATGAACAAAATAAAACAGAAACTGAAAACTCTCATATCACGGAAGGTGGGCCATTGAAAAAACGCTAAAAATCTAAAAACTTTTTTAAGAAATTAAAAAAATACCAAGAGAAAAGTTGTTTTGTTTCTTATAATTTAATTTGTGAATATATGAGCCTGTTCAAAAACCTCTCATGATGTGCTGTTTGAGGACGAAAATAATACACAGTCTTAGTTCTAGAACTTCTCAGACAACTCATACATGGGAAGAGCTGTTAACTATAAACAGAATTAACTAAAACTTTCGGGAGAGGGCTTGGATGGAAAGATTTGAATTCCCAGAGAGATGTTGTGAAGCCCAGTTGTATCCAGTTTGTAATCAGTAGATGTTTGGTCCATGAATAAATCTACTGGCTTACCAAATTACAGATGAATAGGATCTTACATATTTGTGCTAGATATTACATAGTAAGTAAAATAAAAGACATTTGCGGTTAAAATTAAATTCTACTTCCTGTCATTTTCATAATAAAAACCACACTAGAAAACTTGACAATGTAACGTATAAATGTGTAACACGAATCGTGGATATTTTTGTGATAAGAAACAAATTTTAGAAACATTATAGAAACATAGAACTGAAATAAACGAAGCACTTGTTTGAATACATTAATACAATTTGCGAACGTAATGTAAGACCCACTCGATCGGAATAGTACATGAGTTTGTTCTATTTTATTACCGCAGGTCATTCAGCGGAATAAACCATTGGAATGTATAATTCACTGTAAGGGCTTAAGGAGGGATTTTCTGTTATTTTATTCATGAGTATAAGATAATGTAAACGTTTGGATTGGCAGGGTCAGTCTTTTGGCTTTAGGCCAGCCACAGTTCTCGTCTTCGTCGCTCAATATTATCACCTCCGTATTCCTCACAATTTCCTCATGACTGAATGTCTTTGCTCGTTATATTATTATATTATAATAAAAAATGTGCGTATTTTATTGTTCTAAATGTTTGTCTGTCACCAAGAATATTTGACCAATTTATTTAATATAAGAACAGAATATAATATTAAATACCATGGTTGTTATCGATTGTTATGTATTAATAACGTTAAAAATCAGAACTGATTTTAAAATACAGGTGATAAATTGCATATATTAATAAAATACATACAAATGTTACAGTGTAAAGAAATATTATTAAAATTTATTATGACCATGATAGGTGATCTAATATATATTATACCAGCAGATACCCGCGGCTCTACACGGAACTTTCTTTTCAATAACAGGTACCTCATAGGCATAGGGTTTCTAAATGACAGAATAAAGAGTCCTGGAAGATCATTACTGGAAGATACTCTAATAATGAGTACTTTTAAAGAGATTATTTTAGAAGCTTTGAATTTGGGCAGTGAAACAGTTTGTATAAATACCAGTAGAATATACATATTTATCTGTTACGTTCCGTGATGATTCATGAAATTAAAGTCAGTAGTAATCGTAGTGAAAGCGGTTATTATGTAATATGCATACGTACATACGTCAGAAAGGGTTCTTTATTTAAATAGCATCTACTCTCAACAATTGTACCTAATAGCTAAGTGATTTCAACAAAGTACTTAAATAAAATAACGTCTATAATTTCTAACAATTTTAATTTATTTCTAGCCTAAAGTATTTTCGGTGCCAGTAGTCTGTTGAGAACATAAGACACGTGTGTAAAATTTAACCTTCCTATTATAGTAGTAGTTTGAAAAACAAAGTAAAGATCTTCTACACCTACTACCCCAATTTAGCTCATAATGGGTGTTTGATCCTCATGTAAATGCTTTGTTTAGATTTTAGGCCAATGTTAAAGTACTGTAAGAGAATAAGGTAGTAAACTTATTTAAGTGAAATGAAGTATAATTTTTATAGAGAACGAATAAAGTCTATAATACCAGTTACCTTCGTGCATTAAATGTTGTTATCTTAGACTAGCTTCTTAAAGTAATAATTTCACAGGACTTATGAATTCACAACTTGTAATTCTAAAAAAAAAAAAAAAACTATGTATAATTAAATCTCTAGTTAAACAGAAGAAGGAATGAAAATGGTTTCATTTAGAAGAAGTGTCCCGTAAAAGAATTGGACAATTTGTATTCGAGGCCTAAGGTGAAAAACCAGATGTCTACCCAAAACAACGAAATAATTCTTTACCTTAGTAGTCTACGAAACAATGTTCATTCCTTTCTGTAACAAATTACTTACTTACTTAAATTATTAACTTGAATTCTCCGTTTCACTATTTCGAGACCTGTTTTATTTTACTTAAATATATGATTTTAATTTTTTAATCTTCATTAAAAACCATAAAATGGCATACTATTAGCAAGCATGTAGTATCTCATCAATAAAAACATTAATTTTAATATTTAATTTAAAATTATTAATAATAATATACCAATTTAGCTTATAATGGGTGTTTGATTCTCATGTAAATGTTTTTTTTTTTAGATTTTAAGTCACTAGGTAAATATAACATGTGTTTCAAAATTCATCCGTTTAGGCTATTGGGATATTGACAAAATTGTTCTCCCAGGGATCGGAGCCCTATTTCAATATGATTGACTTGATGGTTGTGTAAGGGGAGATACTGGCTTCTGAGCATCCTGTGGATTCCTTAAATAAAGAAATAAGGGTACTTTTCATGGTACATCCAAACTAACAATTCAGGATAACCATTAAGTAGTCAGAGATTTGATGCCAAGTCCTTATCTTGAAGAGGAACATCTGGCACTTTCCGCGGCTCCAATTTTCCACCTGGCTCGCCGCCTGCCCCAGTTCTGAAGTGACAAAGTACTCTTTACAATGCGACGTGGTGGAGTTCTGTTAATGGAGCCATCTTATTACCTAGTATTATTTACAATACAAACATATTTACTGGAAAATGGATTATTTTTTAGTTGGGAAAATTTACTTTCAAAATGATTTTTATCATCTTCTACATTACAATAATATATTCTTATTAAATTTACAAGTTTACCATCACATAACATAAGCTTATATTAAGTTGATTCATGAACTTAGAATGTCGACTAGAGCAGCGTATTGTGTTACTGATACAAAATATAATTCTAATAGTATTAAAATTACAACTTTGGAAGCCAGTGGGCAAGGGCCCAATAGTTGGATGTATTTCAAACTCTAAAAAGGCACATTAGTATAAGAGTTGTCGTTTGGTACCAAATGTTCTAAAATCCTTAAAAAATCAGGTATCTCATACAATAATATAGGTTTTGATATTTGCACATTTCAAATATATTCCTCAACAATTTTTAAAACTAACCATAGATTGCTGAGTTAGTCAAATTAATCAGTAATTATGTGTTTTTTATCTTCCTTGGTATGTGCACTGTAGTGAATGTCTTAACGAGATTTGACATAAAGCTTTTGAAATGATCAAATTAGTTCATTTCAATATTATATTTCGACCAAATAAATAATTTGGTAAGGATTGGTCCAGTAATGACGGGACATTCATTAAAGTTGTTACAGCCTCGAACAAGTCTTCACTAAAATTTAAAAAGTATAAACTCTCAAACTTTAATTTTATCCTACGTTTTATAAGTGCTGTATTCAAGCTTGGAGCTGTTACTTATTAAAGTGCTGGTGGTATAGAACTGCCACCTTCTCCGCCATTTATCATGGTCAGCTATTAGACTCGCACCACTTCTGAATACAAGTGTAAATTTACTGCTCAGCCCCATATATCTGGCTGACGTTGTATGTTGATATAGCCTACTCGTTAAGTTTTCATTGGTTAAACTATTGCAATATGAATACAAAACCAATTAGTCCTGAATAATAAAGAAATTGTTTAATATTAGAACTTAATGTAGAATTAGAGAGAAAATCAACACAAAACTAGCAATATTCAGTGAAAAATTATTAAGTTTGTAAGTCTTAAATTACAAGTTATTGGTGACATGCATAATGAATTCACTGAATAATAATATAATGATAATAAAGATATTGTTTAATATTAGAACTTAATGTGGAATTAGAGAAAAAGTCATTACAAAATTATTAAAAATTATTAAGGTTAAAAGTCTTAAATTATAAGTTATTGGTGACATGATGAATTCACTGAAGAATAATATTTTTATGTAAGTAAAACCATGTGATTGTAATCAGTTTGTTTGCACAATTTAAAGAAGACGTTTTAGCTCACAGGCTACAAAGCTTGGGGAGATTTACGTTGTAATGCATTTGGAGTAAAAGAATGGTATTAATGTAAAGAGCCTGTTAAATGTTGTCCTATGTCAAATTTGTTATTTTATGTATATCTCATTTTAGTACCATTTTAAATCTGTTCACGTTTACAGTCTTGAAAGCATAGAGTAAGCTGGTAGTAACAACACTTTTTATTGCTGTTAAGCAAAGAGTAACAACATATCAAGATAAGAAAATGAAAATGTTTCTGATGAGCAGTGCTGTAATGTAAGATATCAGTGATAAAGTTACTATCTAAAATTTACGACAGATTTAGACTGTTATATATCCCACCTTAGTTGTTTTTTCACAGAATTAGGCATCTCAGACCTGTGTATGTTAATATCATACAGATAGGGACAAAAATACAAATTCTACTGTGACGTCAGAAATATATTGACTGGAATTAAATTGCATTTGGCGAAAGTATAAAATTTTTGAAATGTTTGTTGAGCGAGCAGCAAACAAATCCACGGTGGTGTCGGACATATGATTCAATCGAACCAGAACCGTTCATATACATGCAAAGCCTAAAATAGGAGCCATAAGCAATTTTGCTTAATATCTGTACGGTATATATCTCTAAAATAGGTCGTTTTTGTAACTAAATATAGCACCAAAATGTATTATTTAGAAGCAAACGATTTCGAAATTAGAATTCCTACACTTTGACCTAAAATAGTTCAAATTGTTTAAAAAACGTTGGTGGTATTAAACAAATACCATGGAATATTGGAAAGAAACTAAAAATATTTCGCAACTCTCTAAATCTAGGACACCAAAACACGGTTCTTTAATTTAACTATAAACGGATCAGACGTTTCAAATGTACTTCAGAGGAGACATTTCAATTATCTAGTGGTTACAAAGTTACTTAAAAAGACTAGGCCCATGGGGTCATATTTTGTTAACAGGAAATTGTAATCACCTACATTTAGTGTAATTTAGAGGGTATAAAAAGCTAATATCGTTAATGGCTCTCCAATAATAGTTCCGCCACTTATGTGAAATTATGACTGAACCTGTTTTACAACACCCAACATCAAGAAACTGGCTTATTCTGCCCAATATTTATTGTACTCATGAACTTTTAGAGTACCCCAGAGAATCAATAAACAGCTAATATCGCTATTGGCTCTCCAATAATAGTACCGCCACTTATGTGAAATTATGACTGAACCTGTTTTACAACACCCAAAATCAAGAAACTGGCTTATTCTGCCCAATATTTATTGTATTCATGAATCCCAGAGAATCAATAAACAGCAAATATTGGTAATGGCTTTTCAATAGTAATGCCACTGAAGTAAAATTGTCACTGATCCTGTCGCACAACATTGACTAACAAGAAATTAGGATATGTATCCCAAAATTTAATGTATTCACCAGCATTTGAGTACTTGAGAGAATCAATAAACTGCTAAAACCGCTAATGGCTCATCAACAGTAGTGCACTTAATTGAAATTATGAATGAACCTGTCGCACAACTCCATTAACAAGAAAACTGGAATATGCTGTCCCATTCACAAACATTTAGAGAACTTGAGAAAAAACAAAAACTGTAAATTTCGGTGATGGCTCTCTAATAGTATGCCGCTTCGCTGAAATTACGACTAAACCCATCGCACAACATCCAATAACAAGAAACTGGATTATTTAGTCCAACATTTAATGTATTCACTAAACGCTTAGAGCACTGGAAGAATCAATAAACAACAAATATCTTTAATGGGTCTCCAAAAATAGGTATGTTACATAATTGAAATTACGACTGAAACTGTAACAAAATATCTAATATCAATTAACTCAATTAATCTACCCAATATTTCATGTATTTACTAACGTTTAAAGTACTGGAAGAATCAATAAACAACAAATACCACTAATGGCTCTTCAATAATATTGTTCTGCCACTTCGCTAAAATGACGACTGAAATTGTCACACAACATACAATACCAAACAAATTGGATTACTCGGCCTAATATTTCATGCATTCACTAATGTTTAAAGTATATGAAGAATCAATAAACAAGAAATATCGCTAATGGCTCTTTGATAATAGCTCTGCCACTTCGGTGAAATTACGATTGCAATTGTCTTACAGCACACAATGCCAAGAAACTGGATTACGCGGCCCAACGTTTCATGTATTCACTAACGTTTAATATTCCTTTAAGAATCAATAAACAAAAAAATATCACTAATGGCTCTTCAATAATTGTTTTGCCACTTCGCTGAAATTACGACTGAAATTGTCACACAACATACAATCCAAAACACGGGATTGCTCGGACCAAATGTTTCAAGTATTCACTAACGTTTGAAGGTCCGGAAAGCATCAATAAACAACAAATATCGCTAATGGCTCTCCAATAATTATTCTGCTATTTTATTGAAATTATGACTGAAGTTTTACGACACAAACATCCATTCTAATTGCGATAATTAAGTATATTAGTTTGTTTTTATCATTTGAGGATTATTGATTGCTTTCATCCATTACATCTCAATTTTTTATTTTAAATTGAATGAAGTTTCGTATAAATCTTATAGATTAATAAGAAGTTATAAATTCATTGTATGTTATCAGCTAAATAATACGCCTGTTTAAGTAATACTACCTACAAATGTAAGTATTATTACTATCATCAAATCATAGTTAAACCAATTTATTGTCATGTAAATTATTAATTGATGAGCTCGATCAACGTACAGAGCACGTACAGTGCTACCTTTCATAAAGCTGAAATGTTTGAAATTTTAACTTTATGTATTAAAACTATATGTAAAAATATTAAGTATAAAAAAATAAGTGTTGTAATAAAAGGTAACTCCTGTTAAAGTTTAATATGCAGCAGTTTTAATTTAAGTTAATATAAGCCATATTTTAAAATGGCCACCGTCTTAAATCTATACTATAAATATGTTGAATTGACATTATTATTTAAATAACACGTTCACTTAAATAAGCACATTCATACATACAGTATACAAAACACACTTTAAATTACATAAGCACATACATATATACAGTACACAAAACTAAAAACTACAGTTTAAAATATCAAACTATTGTATATAGTATCTAGTAACTACTCTCTGACCTTTCCTATATAATGAAAAAACTGACCTTTCTGCAATACAAATATTTTAATTAGGAAAGTTTCCTTGACCACAAGGAAAAATCTCCTAAGATATCTTGGAAAGAATTCTGGAACACTATTTAGAGGGATTTTTATCCAAAACTTTTTGTACATAATGCTCTTGATTATTGTTTTAATAACTGTGGGAATGATGTAAATTTACAGCCTAGATTGCAATTTAGATCGTTTGTAAAAAGCTGACAGTATAGCTACAGGGGTTTATCATCCAGTACAGGGTTTATTTACAAACAAGAAGACACAAGGGATACGTGTTTTTAGTTTAAAAGACATCTGAAAGTTACGTAACATAAATTGTTTGATGTTTTAACATACTTATTTAATTTTGAAACGTAAAAAAGTACATTTTACAACTCTTTGTATTGAAAATGTTGTATTTTGTTTCAGGTAGGGGAAAAGGCTTCTTATACTTAAAGTAAGTAGGTTCTAATTAAGGATTTAATCTAGAGTTTTATAAAATTTTGGAATAATACCATTAAATTCAACTGTGATAGACGAAGAGAAAACATTCTGAATTGTTTTTGTGATATAAAAGGCAGTTGTAATAATAATTCCTCATTGAAATTATCAATTATAAATTAGAAATTATCATTTCTAGTTTTAATTATTTTTATATAGATTAAATCAAAATGTGAGTTTCGTATTCTTATTCAATATAATATAAAAATGATCCAAGAAAAATAAATTCAGTAATTACATTTGAACATAAAAAGTTTTATATAATATATTAAATCATATTATTATACTATTAATTCCACGAAGAAGGGTTATTTTTTTAATTATTATAACAATGGAACTAAAATTATTATTTAACATTTGTTATATTACAAATACACGCTTGTGGTCTTAAGCAATCTTCAGTGTACAATGAATAACTTAAAAAAGAAATTTAAAACAATTTCAATATCCACAATATATGGGATATTTAAACGTACAATTAATTTATATGATTCTAATACAGTTGTTATTTTGATCTGTTTCGTTATATTTAATTTATTTATTGATATTTTAAATTGGGTTTGTCTTGTTTAAAGATTTATATTAAGAGTGGTTGAGGAGGTTAATAAGTGCTTATCGAAATTTTATCTTATTGTGGACATGTTATTATTACTGTAAAATTTAAAAAAATGTTTCATGTAACTACTCTTGGAGTATAAAATTAACATAAGTATAATATATATTTTCATATTTGCATATTTATTTGTTTATTGATTTTTTAGAGGCTCTTAATTATACGCAGGGTGTTTTGATGCCAATTACTTGTTTTGATAATATAAATGTTATATTTTAGTATTATTTTGTTCAAGTAAATTTGCAGTTACCTGCGGTTTTCCAGGCAATTTAATTCTGGGAAATGGGAAAAAATATGGGTACATTATTTTTAAGTGGCATTCATAACATCCCTGATATAAGTAAAAAATCTCCACTGAAAGATATTGAAAGCTCCTAGTCATTTTTCTGAAACTGTTTTTACTTGCGAGTACATTTAATTTCTTTCCAATAGTGTTTCGATTGAGTATATCTAACGACTTCGAATACTGTGTATATATGGAGTTGAGACTTTTTGTCAAATAACGTTTTCGAGACTGATATGTATATTTGTTTCACCTAACAATCCTAAAATAGAAACATTGCAAATTTTATTAAAATTTTGAATATCCCAACCATTAATTCTGAAATAATATGTTCTTCAATATGTCTATTTCTAAATGAAAATATCATAGATGTCTGTAGGGCATCATAGTGAAATATATAAAAAAGGTGGTTTTATATATATTGCAACATAAGACTACATTTTTATTGGCATATCTGTTTGTTTTTAATAAGGTACTAACCAAAAGTACGTATGCTATTTACATTATAATAGAAAGTAAATTATATGATTATTTGAACAAAAAATATTTTCTTCATATAATCTGAAAGATCTTGTGTAATGGTCATGGGTTTTAAATTATTATGATTATACTTATTCTTTATTTAACCATCAGAGAGTTCCTAATGTAAAGATACTGGTTAGGAAATAGTCTTGGAGCATCATTTCCGTAGTTACTTGCTATTATAGCTGTATAAATGTTTTGCTCTTGTCTCTGACAATATTGACTGTACTGTAAAACTTTAACTGTTTTGATATGTTAGCGTAAGAGCTATGGGTGCTTTCTATTATACGATGGAACAATGTGCTCAGTTATTCATGAGAAGGAAAATCACCCAGGTCCATAGAGTGGGCTGAGCTATAGGTCCCTAAAAATTTTCATTTCTCAGTTCTATTATGTATGGTTCCTAGAATCATGAAAGAAAAATATTCTCTTTTTAAAAAAGATTCACATTTCATACTTGATAAAGATAAAATTAACATATCCTTTTTCACATTTTTTATTATTATGAACTAGAACTTTTTAAAATATATTCTACTGAAAACTACTATTCTTGTACATAAAGAAATTTGTTCTAAAATTTAAATTTTAGAGAAATTTTAATGAACTAGAAAAATAAATACATGAAGTCTTTGTTCACAATTCGACCTATGGTGGGAAGGGATGATAAGATGTGAAAGTTGAATTTAGATCCAGTTCACCTTCCTCTTAAAATTATAAAATAACTATATTCATTTAACAATATTTTTTCAATGTATAAATATAAAATTGCTCATATTCAGAATATACAAAATTTTATCATAGAGGTTTTGTGTTTTCATACGAAATTAATGAAATTCTGGAGCAATATTACTGAACGGTCGTACATATTGCATGAACTCAGCCGTCTACTAGGGGAGTACTCATCATCACTCACTACAATGGCTGAACAATAATTCTGGACTATTTGCATTTAGATTGCTTTGAACAACCATCCCAAGTTATCCCATGTACGACAAAAACGTGTATACTTATCGAAGCCCAGTTTATTATACAGCTTAATTCGTGTATGAGGAAAACATTTCATACGGTTTTATGGTAGGGACTTTTACATTATTTTTACAACAGTTGTTTAGTTGCTTTTTTAATTCCAAATCGGTAGATTATTTTTAATTTTTTGAGTAAAACACTAAGAATTTAAATTATGTTTTGGAAATTAAATGTAATGTTGGATCAATACAAGGATTCTGAGGTCTATATAATTAAATTTTCTAAACGGAAAAGATTTTAAATTATGCTAAATATATAAGTATTATACTGTTAGTTTTATAATTGTACTCGTATTAGTAAATATTTTACTGTCAGGTGCGCAGATCTATGTTACTAGAAATACGACATATTAAACTGTTTGATTTATTATTACTTAAATTAATATTAGTTGTTTATTCTGTATTAACAAAAATATATCCATCGCAATGTAGTCAAAAGAAGATTGTGTCAGTTGGAGCCTTAATAAGGTCAAGGCTCCTAATTATATGATTATAAACATTTATCTAATACATTCAACCAGTTCGTAACAATAAATTCGATTAAAATATCCGTTTAGTAGCAGAATTGTTGTCATATTTGGTAGAATCAGACATTGTGAATAAATCTATACAGCTGTTTGGTGTTATTATATTCAGACGAAAGGAAACGCGAGTGTACACTGTAATGAACTCTACATTGTGTAAGCAGTATTTTATAGTGCTTTTATAACTTCAGGCACGTTGTTTCGAGTTATAAAGCAAATACAATACACTGTAACTGACATATCCTATCGCAGTAGGTAAACATTGTCCACGTAGGGAGTCGGTTTGTAAGTTAGGAAATCCTCTACAAACATACGTACTCTGGGAAGTTGTTTACAATTCGGGGCCTGTCTTTCTCTTACGGCATTATTAACATACTACTGTAAAACATAAATTAATTATACATTTTACAATACACAATGTATTTATATTGCAATATGTAAATATTTTACAAGATTTTAATATGTTTATTCATTCGTAAACATTTAAAACATTTGTTAAAATACGAAATAATCCATTACAACTTTTACCGACAAGGTGTCTTCCATATATTACATACAAATAACTGTGTTTTTTTTGTTGCTTTTTGTTATTTGCTCAATGTACTGTATATTTATTATGCATAGACATTTATCTACAAGGTAGGAGTACGCCACACCACATGTAGCGTATCAGGTTCGCCGAGGTTTCCTGAAAATCTCAAGTCTATTAGTCATTTAAAATTCACGTTTGACAGACAGTCGGGAAATTTTGATTTCATGTAAATATTCCTTCCACTTTATTATATTTTTTATTAAATAAATAAAATACTAAATGCAAGGTCGTCAAAAGATGATGGGTATGTGTTGGAGTAGTTAGACCACATGTATTAATATGTTAAATGTTAAAACCTTACATGACCAAATTCAGTTTGTTTGCACAATTATTTATTGTACTATGTTCTTGTTTTCGTCATGATTACCCATAGGACTAATGTAATGCAACATAATGCAAATTTCAAGTCTATAAGTTATTTGGTTTTTTAGATTTCGTGCGGACAGATATGAATTAACATTTTTCAACCCTTCCAGCTATAGGCTTCGCTAATGTTGTGCCAAAGCCAAATTTCAGTACGAAATATTTATAACTTTCATACTAAAGATTGCTATACCTACAGCATATATAACAATAGCCTGTATTTGAATTGATCTGATATAGAGAGAGACAAATAAAAAAAGTAGAAATAAAAAAGAACCATAATTTTTTTTCAGGATAATCTATTTTCCATGCCAGTATGGAAGATACCAGGTGCTAAGCACCATACATCCTTGATGTTCCTTTTGTTCATGCCTGAAATATCGTGCGAAACCATGAGCAGTTGCTATGCAGAAATGATAATAGGTTTAAATTTATTTAAATTTTACAATTGAAATAATACATAGAAAGTACAAGTTAATGAAACATTAGTTGACAAAATATTTGTTACGTTAGCCTTGTTACAGACATGGTTATATGTGGCAGCCACATGAAACCATAATTAATAGTTCGATAACGTTTTGCTATAATGTCTGGAAAAATATTCACTACTAACCTTTAAATGGGCTTTTCGACTTAGTGTTTAAGTATATTTGTGTGTAATCTTTAACCCTTTAATACCTTTAAGAATGATATAGGTTTGTACATTATTTTAAAGAGTAGCTTGTTAAGAGAACGAACATTTAATATTAGATACTTTTTTAAGGTAATTGTATTGATAAACGATCAACTGATTTGATTGTGATCACAAATTGATTAATATTTATAGGGAAAAAGGGCATTTTAATTAGTATTTTAGTCTACTGGTTCATTAGTAATTATTTTCATAATACTTTTTACAGTTTATTTAGTCTATCTACAAAATATATTCAATAAAATACTCTGACCTTTTATTGTATTATCCGGAGGTCAATATTTTTAGAAGAGTTTTGTTACCAGGGTCATAAAAAAACACATTATTAGAAATAATATTTTTTATTTGGCTTACGTATCATTATGACCACCGGTTCTGGTTTTCTACCTCCAAAAAGGAAAGCGATATCACTGAGACTGAGGTCACTCTGTCCCCATCTACTATTTGTTTTAGCCTATATAAGTATGTGCTTATATACGTACGTATGTATTATAAATATAAAAAGTCAATGAATGCCCACGTGATCTGAGCTTGAATTTAGGTACTATCTCGAGGGATTTTTTCCTTTATATTCGAGAAGTTGTTTCAAAATTTGATAGAAAACCTCAATGAAAGAAAATAACTAGTGGTTTTAGTAACGTTCTTTTACCAAAGAAAATGTAATGTATGCAATTAATATAACTTGAAATCCATAAAAATTACACGAGATCTGTATTAAACTGTCCAGAACCCCAAAACATTAAAGAAAGAGGCCAGAAAAAAAACACTATATTTCCTGAAAAAACTTGCGTTTTACTGATTTACTTCTGTTCAATTGATTTAATATTTTAATTACTTGTCTCTATTAACAGCTTAGACATAAAATTACGAAGTACTTGTTTTACCGAATGTCACTGCATCAAAATAAGACCAACTATTCTGCACTAGTTACAAACAATCGTCCTTGATTTGGCTGCCAATTCATAATGCCATCCCTTAGATTTAACATTTAAATTGAATACACTTTTAGATTAAATAATATTATTAGAGAAAGAAAGAATAAATTTATTAGTGTATACTTTGTTAACTGATTCACATTGAATTAATAAAAAAAGTAACTATAGCGTTTTTAAAGCTAAATTGGTTTATTTTTTTAAATTAAAAATTAAGTTAAATGAAAACTTTGGGAAAGAAATATTGAGATTTAATTTTAAATTAGATTGTGAGAAGTTAGGATAAAAACGAATATGTAATCCTTTGGCAAGTTACTGCTGGTAATTGTAAATTATTAGGAAGGCGATTCACTGCGTTGAATTTATCAGAACTTTTTTATAGGAAAAATTTAAATTCATAGAAATTTCAGAGCATTCTGCATAATTAATTCTCGATGAAAAATAGAGCATATTAGAATCATACAAGTTACATTTGGTTCAAACTTGCAAGAAAAGTGGATTAAAATTGAACTTTGTTAATAACTTTAATTGAAATTTGGAAATTTATTAATATTTAATTGGAACTGTTTTATTGTGAATTATTAATTGGTAATTAATTTAACTTTAATAATTGTTTGAGAGAGTTGTAATCTGGATTGCAAAGACTTGAAAGTTTAACGTTCAACTAGTGGAAAGAGTAGTTTAAATTTTTATTTTTGAATTTTGAGTGAACTTAGAAGTGAACATTTTTATTTTAGTTATTTCCAAGTGGTATTTAATTTTTATTTGAAAACGTTATTATTTTAATTCAGAAGAGAGCTCTGATTTTTAGTTTGATATATTTGATTAATATTTTGATTTCTTGCCAAAGGACCTTTTAAAATTACTAAACGGTTTGTCAATTCTTTGTGGAAAATAGAGTGATGAAAATTCTGAAACGTTGAACTTATTAATTTGCCAGTGTAAAATAAATCCATTATTTTTATTTAGAACTGTGATTTTTACTTTAAGACAAACCAGATAATATTTAATAGTTTAAAAATCTAGTAATAAATTTTACTGAATATACACTCGGAGCTTACTAATCAAAAAATATTTTATATCGTTTTGGATAATTGAATATTAATATCTACAATCCAAGTCGTTATAGTAACATATTAATCTTTGAATAATGATATTTTGCATTTGTCAAGTCTCAAATTCAAATTATATTATGTATGTGAATATACTCATTTGTGCCCGCTGTAAGCGTTTGAGAAGAGATCGAGCAGCTTGTGCTCTGTGCTGACACGATCTATTAAGAAATTGGGGTTAAAGTAAATAAATAACAATTGAAACAATGTTTCTACATAACACCATAATTTTACCTATTATGATGTTATGGTATTATGTAGAAAAACATTTTCAATATTTTCGTATAAATACTAAATTAAATAAGTAAGATTAAATACATGTACAATTTCAATACAACCATGTGTTCTTTTGACTGTAAATAACATGAGTAAGATAAATGAATGTTGTCATTCTACAATTATACCAACTTAGGAACAATTTAACAAGACTTTCCAACAGTTTTACATTAGCCATTAATATGATTGAACTTATACACAGGTTATAAAGAATTTAGTGGCTACTGCAGATGTTAGAAGTACTAAGAATACTGACGAAGGCAAGAAAAAACTAACATATATGCAAAGTCTTAGAATTATAAACGATTTAAATTAAACGTCTATTATCTACAAAGAGTTAGTCCAAATGTATTAATTTAGCTATAGATTTAACTAACGTTGCATACTTTGTCTAAAATAAACACGCTTTTGTTTTAAAATAACAGTAGAGAATAACTTAACGATGATCAAGGAAAGGACCAAGCACTTTAAGTTTCTCTCAGGAGATTTTGTGTTGTGGTCTACAAAAGTATAGTCAGATTCTGATTAATGTTGTAGACTAGCTCATTCATTAGCCATTGTTCTGTCTCGAGTCCAAGGGGCTCATTAAATTACTTATTGAAAGAAGTACTTTGTCTCTTGGATCCATTCTTCATTCACTTGACATTAATTAACACACCTTCCCCAACTCTCAGATTTCTTTGTCGTATCAGATTTACAAAGAGAACAAGTACAATATCGTTATTAATGTTTTTGGTGTTCTTATAAGCTTCCAAGATTGTGTATAGCGTTTTAAAAATACTGTAAAGAATACAATATCGTTAATAAAGTTTTGGTGATTTTGTGCTCTTATGAACTTCTAAGACTTTCATTAACATTTAAAGTACTGCAAATAAATAAAACAATCAAGTATAAGAGTTTTAAAATAATTGCAAATGAGTAATTGTAACTGAATATGTCACAAGGAACACTTGACTACTGAAAGCAGCTGTTTCGGTTTTTGGTAACATTACGGTATAAATAATGTTTTAACTTATAATTGTAAAAAGTCAATTGTAATTTCCTATCTTTAAACATTTTCTGAATTACAGGCAATCGATGGTTACTCATTTAGTAAACAAAATTATCCAACACAAATACCCTACTTATTTCCATTCCATTCTAGTATCGTTTCTTCATAAATTGATATCTTAAAAAGTATATCCATTTATATTACTACTTATTAGTAATAGTATATGGTTAGTTGATAGCGAGGCTATTCTAAAGTACGGTTAGTTGATGGTACGGTCAGCCGGTATTACGGATAGTTGATGCTGTGGTTTGCCTAGAAACCGTTATTTGATGATGCGTTTAATCGAAAGTAAGGTAACCTTAATGGTGCGGTTATTCGAAAGTACGGTTAGTTGATAAAAAGCAATAAAATACAATATACTTTTATTACCAGAAACAATTTTAGCATTGCATAGCATGCGTCACATAATAATAATTGTATATTCATTAAAATAATAAAATGTCTTATGCAAACGATTAAATTTTTTTAAATATCTTAAAGAATACTGATTTTAATTAACAATAAAAGTTGTCAAGCAGTAAAATTAATATATAATAAAGAATAACTTGAACATATAGATAACTTGACAGGATGTCAGCGCACCTGTACTAGCGCACATTGAAGCTAGTGAAATGGTCCATGAATTCACCAACGGTATGAAATGAATGAAACAATAAAAAGTGTTGCAATGTACTTTTGAACCGATTTAGATTATTTATTGATTTTATTTCTTCAGGGAGCCCATTTAAAAACTTTATGCCGGCTTGAGAAGGAAGTTGCTCGTATCTTCTTAATCTATGCTGAAAAGATCTGAGATTTTCGCGATACCTTGTATCGTAGTTGTAAATGTCACAACCTCGAACCATTTGGCTCTTAAACCGACAATTTACAGTAGTTTCCAGTATATACAAACATGGCAATGTTAGTATTTTGAGCTCCCTAAATGAATTTTTACACGATTGTCTAAACTTCAATTTAGCAATAGTTCTGATAGCACTCTTCTGTAAGACAAAAAGTCTGTGGAAGTCGCTATTTGAACAACCACCCCACACTATAATACCGTAGGATAAATGTGGGGGGACCAAACTGTAATATGCAGTTTTCATTATTTGATCTGAACAGTATTCGGCAAGACCTCTCAAGAGATAAATATTACTTGTTAGTTTTGCACAAACACTGTCCACATGGTTCCTCCAAGTCAACACTCTATCGAGGTGTATTCCCAGGAGTTACGTACAGTCAACTTCATCCAGGACCTTCTCGTCTACCATCACAGCAGGTCTGTACTGAAATGGTGCAGTGCTTCCACCAAAAACCATGTAAATTGTTTTCGAACAATAAAGTTTCAAGTTTATGTTTTCAAGGTATAGGGTACATACATTTAATTCTTCGTAAGCTTGAATTTCAACTTGAAATTTTGATTTGCATGTGAAAGAGAGAGTCGTGTCATCTGTATATTGGACTATGTGTATTTTATGAATATTTGAATTCAAATTGTTCACGTACACCAGGAACAAAACTGATCCGAGGATTGATCCTTGAGGGACCCCATATCTAAGACTGGTTGTACGTGAAAATTAATTTTGAACTGATACTTGTTGTTTTTTATTAGAGAGGTATGACTGAAGCCACTTCAGCGTCAAACCTCTAATACCGTTACTGTGCAATTTGCTGAAGAGAATGGTGTGATCTACACAATCGAAAGCCTTAGTCAAGTCAAGGAAAACGCTGAGCGTTACTGTTTTCTTGTCCAAGCTATCAACAATCAGCTCAATTAAGTGAGTGATTGCTTCGATTGTGGAATTATCTTGTCTAAAGCCAATCTGATTTAGAGATAATATATTATTTTTCTCAAAGAAATTTAGCATCCTACTTAAGAAAAGTTTTTCAAAAACGTTACTTAGGACTGGTAGGATTGAGATTGGCCGATAATTGTTTAATTTCAACGGATCATGTTTCTTAAGAATTGGAATTACTACAGCTCTTTTCAGTGCCGTAGGGAACATGCCTTCCTGGAAAAATGTATTGGTTATCATTGTCAGTGGTTTTTAGCAGAGACATGTAACATTGCTTGAAAAGCCATGTCGACACGCCATTTACGTCAGTTGACTTCGACACCCTTAGCGAACGCATCATGTCAGCCACTTCCTTCTCTGTTGGTACGGTCAGTTAAGTGTATGGATAGTTGATAGCGCGCTTAGTAGAGAGAACAGTTATTTGATGTTGAGGTTAGTTGAGACGGTTGCAGATGTACTCGATCTGTTATAGACATTGACTAATGTTCTACTTCACTGCCTTCTTCACCAGCAGTTCTTCTGTTCACCTGTTCAAAATAGCTAATTAGTTACATTTAATTTCTATCACGTTGTAATTTGAATATTCATAGAAGTTCATTTTAATATATACAAATCTTTAAATACATCTTATAATATATATGTACTATAGGCTAAATGTTATAAAGATTTAACAGTTATATAAGAATCATTATGGAGATTGATTTTAATACAATGCTTCCGCTAGGTTATCATGATAATTTTGAAAAAAAAAAAACAAATCTGTAAATCGGAAGGTCTTTTCTAAACGGTATCTTGTTATAAACCATTTTAGGAATAAACATTTTTATTTCACTGTCAGAGAAGTCATACTGCAAAAGAGATAGATAATCCGGTGGTAATGGCCTTGGACTAGAGTTTTGTTGTTAGTTAGTTGTTTGAGCTGTCTCTGAGGATAGGATAGTAAAGTGTGACTATTTTGATGCGTTAGCGGAAGATCAATGAAAACATTCTAGTATGTGATGGAACAATGTGTTCAGTTACTAATGTCCAAGGGAATTTACCCGGGATCATAGAGAGCGTTTGGCTATCTGTTTCCCTGTGTTCATTTGTCTGTTGTACTACGATTCTGGGAGGCACATAACCAAAATGTTCAATATAAATTTTAGTTTTTTTATGTTTCTTAAACTAAACAAATCGATCAGTACAAGGTAAAGACATAAATTATACCTTAATTACAGAAGCGTGTAAAATGAGTATTAATATAAATGATATGAATAATATGAAATAATATGAATGAAATGAGTACATTAAATATAAATTAAAAACAATATCAAATCATTTCATAAAACAGTGCACTCCATGTTTTGTGTTACTTTTTAAGAAAAATAGTGGTTCCGACAGCAAAAATCATCTGTAGTGTATATGTGAACAAAGAATGCTCTGTCCTGACAAAAAGCCTTTAATTACCAATTCATGTTAAAAAATATACTGAAAAAGTACCGTACTTCAGAACTAATTTTTTGACACAGTGTAAACTTTTTATGGTAAAATCATATGACAAATGTTCCCTTGATTAACAAAAAACTAGAAATATTTGTCGGCGAGACGAAGAGGTAAGATTACACGATGTGCTGTCCTATATGAGACAAGTTAGATTGGTTGTTCTAAGCAATCTAAATGTAAATAGTCCAGAAATATGATGCAGCCATTGTAATGAGTAATAATGAATATTTCTTTATTAAAAGTTGCACAATATTGTTCTATAACTTTAATTATATTGTTATCATCTAAGAAACACGAAACTTCTTGTAAACTATTTATTTGTACTAAATTAAAAATATGTTGGCAGCTACATACGATAAAAATAGTAATGGTAACATATAATTAAATTATAATATTGAAAGCTAAATCTAATAGATGAAATTAACACGCCCACTTTAATAACATCATATATTGCATTACAGAGTTTCCGAGTGTTTTCGAATATTTATTAGAGCTCAAACTGTAAATGAAAACAATATTCATAAAAATCCAACTATATTTACAAAAATATTTATTAGTTGTAGAATACTGTTTTATGTAAAACTGTACTAAATATTTGTCAATGTTATAGATGAGGAAGAAGTAATACCATTAGTCTACAGGAAGTAAAAATACATACAAAAATTACACCCTCACACCTATATATATATATATATATATATATATTTATTTATTTATTACTATATATATTCTTCGGTAAGATTAATTACACATATCGTGTCATAAACTGATGAAATAATTTCATGACAAGATACAAAGTATAAAACTTTTATGTCCATAAGCACTGAAGATCAATAAATATTAAAATATACAAACAAAATCAAATGTATAAAGTAAATTAAATTAAGATTTAAGAACCATATATAAGGAAACTGCTACGAGTAACCACAATATATATTGGCCATCACTTTTTATGTCTAATACAAATAATTTAAAAACTTAATAAAACAAATTATTCTGGTGCATGCCAGACAATTCCTGTTTATATGCGACACGAGTTAATTGATATGGCCATAATCTGGTGGAGGAAGGCCAAATAAGGATTAAAACAGTCGTATTTCATAAGCTTTAGAGTTATAAACTGCTGCCAAAGGGATTTGTATATGCAACTCTAATAGCGTCATCATTTATGATTGCCACAATTTCTAATCTTATCATAATTACATAATTCATGCTTACTGCATACTTGGAGCATAGTTGGAGCTATTCAACCAAACATTATGTCATGTTTGACAAATATTCTAGGTATTTCATTGGTACTTTACAAACCAATGCTTCTCCAACCACTCTCCGATTTCAGTGCCTGAAAACACCGCTCTTTAAACTTAAGTAGAGATTGAAATATCTTCCTGCAGCCATCACTTATCTCAGGAGAGTTATTTGTCACTATTATGCAATTTAAAAATGATACGCTTATGACATCTTAGTTACTTAATAGCAAATGACTTGAAAATCCGCGGGGAACTGCTAGTAAATATATGAAATGACCATGAAAAAGATTTTCTTTGTTTGTAACAAAATACCCCTACTATTTGTATACAGTTTTTCCGTTTAATAGTCAATAAATAGATGCTTAAAAGATTTTAATATTAACTTGCACTTATCCACAGCGTTTGGATTGAATTACAGGTACGATATATATGTATCATTTTTATATGTCATAATAAATCTGCTAAAAATAAGTGCGGGTCACTTGCAGATATTCAAATTTTTCGATTTATTTCAGAATAAGTTTACATAGCAATGTTTTCTATTTACTGAAGTTGGAGTGTGAAACAATGTCTCAGCGGCATTTAATAATATTGGAATGAATAACCGCAACAATTTCAGTACACTTGAACTATTTTAGGCTAGAGTTTATCAATTCTGATTTCGATTGTTTTTAATCGGAAGTATAAATGTTAAAGGTACTTGATATTTCAGTCTTCATTGTTAAGAGGTTCAAGGGTAAAACACATTTGCAACTATATCTTATTTCAGGTTTAGTGCGTGAAGAAGTATTCTTGGTTCTAACGAATAATATTTTACACACCATAGTAGAGTTTTACTTG
This sequence comes from Homalodisca vitripennis, assembly GCF_021130785.1. NCBI lineage: Eukaryota > Metazoa > Arthropoda > Insecta > Hemiptera > Cicadellidae > Homalodisca > Homalodisca vitripennis. Next base: position 116,424,115 of record NC_060208.1, read on the forward strand.
TAACCACGATCCAAAACATATAACCATACTTGGTCTGTGAAGCCTACTTTAGTCAAAAAGTGTCTACTTCCAGCCCTTCTTTCGGTCCAAGTTATTTCGGGGCCTTATTAGAGTTTATATTATATTATATTATATCCTATAATAAACATACCGTACCTAATTTGGCCAAAAAATTCTACTTCAGTAAAAAATCGTCTACTTCCGGTCATTGTAAACTAATTTGTTCTAGTATATTTCCGGTGCTGCAATACCGTCTGTAACGTTGTACCGAACTGAAAATAGATAGTCCTGCAAAGTTGTTGGTCAAAAACCGCCTACTTCCTTCAATTACAATTTCCTTACGGTCTAATACAAAATTTGTCTAAAACTGTGTTGATAACTGTGCTACAAAATCATACTAGAGTAGAGACGAGTTTATGACTCACGCTTGGGAAACCTCATGATTGCCTGACTGACATTGGGGCAAGTGAGGGAAAAATTGGGATGAATGTAAAAGTTGATCGTATGAATGATTTCAAGTGTACTGAATGAATGCAAAATTTTAGTATTCACTTTAATGTGGTAACATGTCAATGTGCAACATAAAACATATTATTCTTATTATCTCTTTAATTTGAGAGAGACAGGGAGAGAGAGATAAGAGAGAGCGAGAGTGAGAGGGGGGAGGAGAGTCAATACCTATGAATCTGAAATGTGTATAATGGTTTCTTTTATTCTATAAAAATACAATAAAATGGGGTATTAAGAAGTTCATCTTAAATATGTTTCAAAGGTGTTTTAATTTAAGCAAAAAACTGCGATTTAACACTACACGTCCCCTTTTGAATAAAATCTGTATTAACATATGTTCCTATTATCAAAATTATTATTTGTTACTGCTACAAAGTCTTTTGCTAAATTTAATTACATTTTTAATGGGATAATATAGCTATCTTTTGAACTTTAATTTTATAAGGATTTGTTCATATTCAAATCATTTATGTACAGAACCAGATGTCTTTTAAAGAAAAAATCTCTCGTGATTTAATAATATAATACAATATATAGTAGGCAGATTTCAAAGATCCCTCTTTAAGATTTGATAATTTAACCCTCTGGGAACGGGTCTAACTACAAACCACCGCAGTACCTATTTATTCAAGGGAACTCATTATAAATGACATGATATAATATTAGTAAACGCTGTGTATTGAGGCCAATTTTCGAGTATTAGTTTTGTTTCCTAAATCCTTGTTCTCTTGCAAATCCTGGAATTATAACTGTAAGGACACCAGTGGACAGTATCGCAAGGACAGAGCCAGTTGCTGATTAAATGGATGGCAGAGATTGTGGAGAGACTGATGGGTATAGAAGGGGTGAATGTGGGGTATGTCGTAGGGTGGGGAAGGGTGGAGGTTTGAAGGGCAGTAAGTAAACAAAGACCAGTCAGTCACAACCAGCCATCTCTCTATGAGCTCACTTCAGCTTCAGTTTAATGGAAAAGTCGAGCAAATGCAGTCGTGTTCTATATTTTATTACGCATTTCTTATGCTATTTAAAATAACGTTGTTTATTTATTTAAAGTGCTCTTTACTCCGAGGTTTACAATGTATTACTTACATAAAAGTAAACACTGCAAATACTGTGCACAAACCTTTGTTTTAGATATTACGCGAAGGCTAAATATTTACCCCTAATACAATCTATACTACGCAGCACTAGTTTATCTTACAGTCAAATATTTCAAAAAAAAAACATAATACATTCAAAAACTGTAAACCGAAATACAATTTGTCATAGTTTAAATTAATTCCAGGGTGGGACTGTAGAGCAGACTTTTAAGTTTACATTTAACCTGGTTACACTCGTGTGTGACATCTGCCTAAGGTTCAGAAAATAACGATTGATATAATATGACTGCCATCATTCTCTCGAACTTATTAAAGTCTGTTCAATAAATTAGTTGTATTTAAAGAAATGTTGATATTAAATGTGACTAAAAGCAATGTTTTATAAGTGATTGAAATAAATAGAAATTGTTTTAAAATACTGTAAATAAGTATTTTAGGTCCGAATGAATTAATTCAAAGTTTGATTATTGGTATTGCATTAAAGATGACATTGAATAAATATTTTATGAATTCCAAGATGTTATTTAATTTAATTTATATATATATATATATATATATATGTGTGTGTGTGTGTGTGTGTGTGTGTGTGTGTGTGTGTGTGTGTGTGTGTGTGTGTGTGTGTGTGTGTGTGTGTGTGTGTGTGTGTGTGTGTGTGTGTGTGTGTGTGTGTGTGTGTGTGTGTGTGTGTGTGTGTGTGTGTGTGTGTGTGTGTGTGTGTGTGTGTGTGTGTGTACCTTCTACATGTATAATCTATCTAGTAGAGCAAGCTGTGGTAAAATTACCTTGCGTTTTTCTGTTTAAGAACAATATTAAACCTCATGCACTTCAACGAAAAGTGAAAACTTGTTTGAGATTTTGTATTAAGAAACATTTAAATCAAAACTACAAACATGTTTTGGATATGGATTATTTGTGTCATAAAAATTTGACATCTCCCGTAGGTCTACTACTAAAGTCTCATGTGAAAACTATTGCACTGATTGTACTGATATTTTAAATGGTCATTCTAAGGATTCCTGGTTATTATAGGACTATCGTTATTACGAAACTCTGTATGGCCTATGTCCCACTAGTCTCTATATTTGCAAAAAATACTACTTTGTCTCTAAAGTTCTATACCTGTTAAATTTAATCAATAATTTTATTTTAATCAAATTTAAATTTAATAACATTTTTATGAAAACCATATGTTTAATTTATTATAACACTATTTTAAATATTTTGCATCTATATTATAGAATAAATAGAGTAAGCTTGATAGTAACATTAGTAAAGCGTGGTCTGGTGTTTAACACACTTCTTATTTGAAGCTTTTCGGCAACCTGAAATAAGAGAGACAGTTTTTCGATTTTTAATTTAAAGAAAATGAAACCTGATTTGATTATTTTTGACACGAATATTTTGTACGTGCTGTATACTTTATAGTGCAATTACTGGTGAATTCCTCATTCAAATAACATTAGGCTACAAAAGTGTATCTCACTCTACAAAAGTCAAAAAGTTTAAATTTAAATTGTAATAAATATACGTGTACTTCAACAGCAGAAAAGTAAACTACCAACCGGTTTAAACGTATATCATTAACGTACACAACTCATTAATTAAAACACGCAAACGTGAAAAATTGTAAAAGAAGCCAACTAGAAACAATTGTGTAAATCCCAAATAAGAATAACTAATCGATTCTATCCTGGTTGGTATATTGGAGTTTTGGGTGGTGTTACTATTTAATTAAGTAACGAATCTTTTTCATTGTATACTATAATATTTTACAGTATCAATACATCAAAGTTATTTTCTGTAGAAAGGATTAATCTGTGACATTGCTTTTAATGCGGATGAATCGTCATCGTCTAAATGACAAGCTAGAGTAACAAAGATGAAGGATATTCTATTACAAGGTTTTGGTCGCTTAGTTATTAATAAACACCATTTTAAAATACCTTTGTATAAATAAAAATTGCATTAAAATTACCCGATTGACAAATAAATTAAAAGTTGTGTTATTTTCTGGGACAAAGTATGATTAATTAGTTTAAATACAAATATTGTTTTGGCTGAACAGTTTAAAATGTATTACTTCATGTCTTACAAATTTTTATTTATGTGAGAATGTAGAGAGTCTTCCTACAATAAATTAAAATTTACCAGTACGTTTATGTTTATTCAGTAAAATTCAACTACAATGTTTGATTTCATTAACTTTTAAATTTAGATCTGTGTCTCAATTTCCTTTATTTGAATGAGAACGGGAAGGAAAAACAGTTTTGTCATATTTTAATTTCGGTTTATTGTACGTTAATTTTATTTTCCAAAATATATTAACGAAAACGTTGTGGGTAATATGCATGTGGGTGAAATAATTCGAAAAAAATAAACAAGTTTGAGATTGTCCAGTAAATAAGCGGCCATATTGCGGATCTGGACACGGTTCGGGTAAATAAAGCTGTCCATCATATGAAAAAGTCCTACAGTAGCTAGGAGGAAGAAGGGCCTCATGATAGACGAGAAGGAAGATGTTAATAACCCAGAAGGTTAAGGTGGATTGTGATGGATAATCAACACTAAACTCAAGTTTGCCAAAGGTTTTCTTTATTACTTATAAAGTTATATCTGAGACTAGTGAAGTTACGCACCCCATAATTTGTACCAGGTACTAACTAACTGTTATTTTTTATACCTAATCTGTTTGGATCTACGTTTTTAGACTGTAAACATAAGGACTCAGAAAATACATAACATTGAAATTTTAGCCTTTTACAAAAATTAAAGCTATGTTAAATAAATTTAATAATGTTTGAATTTGGGCCCAATAGTACATACATATTGTATATTAAAGCTAGTACAAATTAAAAACTGTACAATTAATGTTTGTTGAGAAAAGGGTACCATACTCGGACATGTTGCTTTTATTATTAGATAACATTTGAGATTTAAATATTATGCTTGACATTGTAAAAAAACACTTTGTATTCATGTGAATTAATTAAAATGTCAAGACAGTTTGGAACAGACGCTTGAAAAAACGTGCAGATTGTTGTGAGCGGACTCGACCGCCTCCCATTAGTCTATTGTTCCGTACTTAAGTCCTTGGTCTCGTTATAATCTCGTTAACTAATAGACTCTATGTTGAAATTCTGGAACACTTAAACCTTAAAAACTATGTTTCATCTAGTAAATCACTTCTGTTCTTCAATTCATAATTTAAAAAGATTTATCTATCCTACTGAATATAAACTACTGAAATAATTTACAATAATTATTAAACGGAAATGAAATAATAAACATTATTTTGCTTAGTCAAAAACATTTTCGAGGTAATTTTATTAATTTTAAAGTAAACCTAGAATTATACTTATAGCTTACTTCCTGCTATTAAAAATCTCGCTGTAAAACGATAATAAAATGCAAAATGCAAAAATTGTTTGAAAATATTCGTAAACACTCAAATAGTTAATTGAAAGTTAATTAGGTTTTACATCTAAAGTGTATTGTTTAAACGCTGTTTGGGTTTGAACTGGATAAACTATATATATAAATGCAAATTTTCAGAGATAGGAAACTAATTAGCAATTTTAATTTAAATGATTAGTCAATAGTGTTTTAACGAGCAGATTACTGACGGGTGTATTGTATTTAACCTTTCCGTGATTTAAAAAATTAATTGTTACATATATATAATTATATATAATATTAGAAATATAATTTTCCCCCCTAACTTTACAAATTGCATATCTTTAAGTCTCTTGTACTATTAAACTGTATAATATTGATTATCTCTATAGTTTGTCTACAAAATACATTCCGGTATTGTATGAGATTTTCTCATTCTTATTATAGTATTTACACTTACTAACATACAATATACCTGTATATGAGATCATTAGGCTTCTTCTTGAGATTGAATCCAATTTTGTAAATTTAAAGAACACACAAGCACACATACACATATGTATATATATATATATATATATATATATATATATATATATATATATATATATAATTTATATATACACACGTACACTGTGACCCCATTTAAAACTATACAAGGCTATACAATATCTAGTTGTCCTATGTTTTTCTAAGAAAGAAGTAACTATTGAACTGCGAAATCAGTGGATTTGATCGAGAGTTAGGATTTTGAGACAAGAATAAACAACGAACACTTGCACAGTATTAAGGTAATACATAACTACAGCTTTTTGACAATAATAGATCTGAAGATAACTTGTATTAACTTTCATACTGAAAATATTAATTAGCTTATATGAAGCAAATTATAGAAACAATAAAACAATGATTTTAAAATCTGATACTTTTAACATACTTTTTATTTAAACTGAAAATTATGGTACATAAAATGACGATATAACCAATGTTTTGATATTACTGACTCTCCTAAGATATTTTATTATTTACATACGTTATATAATAATATTAGTATCCAGTATCGAATCAATTGCTAAACAAAACTAGTACACAATTTTCCACATTCTTTACGCAAAAAATATTTTCAAAGCGTTTAGCCACTTCTATTAAACCGAATAAAAGTGTTTTTAAAAGATAAATTTCTAAATCTTGAAATTTAGTTTCGAATATAATAGATACATAAGCAAGTTAATGGCTTACCATCCTTCCAAAAGCATTGAATATACATTCAGTTGAACAGAAACCCTATTATTAGTGCCAAAGCAATAGATTTTCCACAATGGGCTAAGAGTGCATTCCAGTATTTCGCCGGTAACTCTAATATACCAAGATCAGAGGGGTATTGGATATATGTCAGCATTCCTGGAAAACCCACATCTCACCACTCTTAACATGGTACCCTCCGGCTTGAATTCTACTTCTCTATAGTTCTGAATATATTTATCACCAGCATCAGTGCTGTATTTGAAACACATCGGCTACCCAACGACGCTGTCTTTTTAACCTCTTTGTATTATTTGAAAATAAATTGATCAAAACAATTCATTGTTCTTATTTTGACATCGTTCAGGTCATGGTGAAGATTAAAAGTTTACTACTTATCAAACGCTAACATTAAACACTTCCTGTAAACATTGATAAGATATTAAACAGTAAATACTATCTCATACTTACATTGATCTCACATTAAAAAAAGATTTTTAGACTTATTTCTTCCAATTTTATTGTAACCTAATAGTCCAATATTTTGTGTTTTCGATCAAAAATGTCTTTAATATTTATTATGCTATATTTTCGTAGGTAACTAGAAGCTAGTCAATAATTTTAGTTAAATTTAATTATAACTATAAGATTTTGACGTTCTTATATAACGTTATGTGTTTATGAAAGTTGTAATTTATGGTCAATTATTTCATAATTCAAATTTTATATTTCACTATAGTATTAAAATATATTTTAACAGCGACATCTTAAATAGTTAAAATCATATATATTTATAAATATTTAAAATTTACTGTGAGAGTTAGCAGGTTTAGATTTACAGGTATGGTATTTAAAATCCCTAAAACGAGTATTTAGTTTTTTGTGCTTACTCATAAGACTAAAGTATACAAAATGTTAGATGTTTAACCCAAACTGTTTCTGAAATACGGCTATGTAAGTTTTTCAAACAGCCACATAAAATACATTAACACACGTTTCAAAATTTACTTTTGGAACTGTCCTAATTGATCTAGAAATGTGTAAGAGATGTTATTTTGTGGTATATTTTTACAAAATAGTTTATAATAGAAACAATTTAATAAAAAGCCTTATATTTATTTTGACAACATTTTTTAATGTATCCAATGTTGTGTTATACGGGAGTGTAAAGTAATAATTGGGGGATCAAAAACAAACTATTTTCAAAATGGGGCCTAGAGTAAACTACCGTTTACAGCATTTTGATACTCGGGCTAAAGGTCTTTTAAGAGTTTGAAGTTTTCAAATGATATACGTGTTCAGGAAAAAGCATAACAATTCTGCAAAAGGTCACCCCGGCCTGCTTTCTATGTTAGTTAGGAAAGCAATAAATGCAATGTAAGTATGTATTGTGTTAAATAAATAGTAACATACATGGTTGGAAATAGTAATAATGATTATAGATTTAGTTTATATTATACTATATCATAGAATTTTAACAGTACTACTTGTTAAGTATGCATATATTTGTAATACAAATTACTGAAATAAAGTTTAAATTTTTTCAAACTGCATAATAGTATTATATGATTTAATATTTCTGATTCTCTGTATTCCTAAAAGTAATCCCTAGGACTTTAAACAGCTAGAATATTGTGAGGTTTATATGTCAGCAATATAAACCTCGAGTCGACTACACGCCTTGAATGGTCTCTTACTCTAATGGTCTATAGTCTGATGAACAAATGTAATTGGATGCTGTCTGAAAGTTAACTTTACGTGGCCGTTTATATAAATTAAAGCCACCATTTCTACTGTTTGGATTAAACTGTTAATTCGTGGAGTTGTATTTAGTGGGATTAAAATTAAATTTAAACCACTGTTATATGTATTATTACCCTTGAAATATAAAACCATACAGAGTGAGCATTTTTGTTTTTTGTAAAATTCCTTCTTTAATTTACATGATAAACCATCTAATTTACTCAGTAATATATCGATTTAAAATGGTTTACCCAATAAATATACGCGTGGCAGCTATCACACTACATACTTCACTCCTACTGGTTCACGTACAGCATAATTACTCCAACAGTCCTCACCGTTGGCTTCACAGTTGGACGAATGTTGCGTCCTCATTAGTGTCGGACAACAAGCAAGACAATTGAATTGGTACGCGTCTTATTATAGCCGGACCTGGCCATAAGCAATACCCTTGACCAACGTCAGTACCCTTGGATTGAGTCCCAACGTGCAGGCAATATTATACCCAAACGTCTGGTGAGGTTAAAACGAGAACATGTCCGGTTATGGAGGCTACAAGCTGCGGTACTTATTGGCTTATTGAAAGAGAAACCTTTTCCAGATGTTCATTGGAAAACATGTGACCAGAAAATCATATGAACGGATCAAGACTTTTTGCCTGAAATACGTCGAAAGCCCCTTTAACTCAAAGTAAGTTATAGCACAGAAAGTGTTGCACAATCATAAATGAGGATGATTGCAATGCTCAAATTTTCCCAGATTCTTAGTCGAGGGAACAGTTATTTGATGGTGCGGATAACTCAATATACGATTAGTTCATGGTGCATTTAATCGAGAGTACGGGTAGTATATGGTGAGGTTAGTCGAATGAGCAGTTATTTGATGGTGTGGTTAAATTGAAAGTACGGCTTGTTGATGGTGCGGTCAGTTGAGAGTACGGATAGTTGATGGTGTGGTTAATCGACAGTTCAGTTAGTTGATAGTGCGGTTATTTGAGACGATCGTACGTAGACTCGATCGGTTATAGATATTGACTAATGTGCCTTCTTCACCAGCAGTTTTCTGTTCACCTGTTCGAAAAGGCTAGTTAGTGTAATATAGTTTTTATCACGTTATAGTCTGAATATTCGTAAAAGTTCTTTTTAATAAATGACAATATTTAAATACATCGTATAAAATTTGTTTACCGTATTAAACGTTATAAAAATGTAACAGTAATGTAAGAGTAATTATGAAGATTAATTTTACAATGTCGAAAAATAAGTCCTGAAGTACTTTTTTCGAATAAAATCCGGGAATGATAATATAATCTTATATGACTTGTATACATAAGCAAATCTAGTACTTATATTTCAAGTAAAGTTAAAACTATTGCAGGTTAACGGTACATACTACAAAAATATGCATATGTTAAAAATGTAAAATATGTATAAGATTTTATGCTATGGCTATTATTTAGCATTGAAACTTTATTTTAAATATTGCACCCATTATTTTCCTAACGGTCCCGAACCATAAAGTGCACTGTAATATTATTGATATTGTTTTGCAATTATGTTTCATGTAACAATTCTACTGTAGCAGGTACGAAGAAAATTCGATTCACGATAAGTTAGTCGATTGCGGTGGGATGAAGAGTAAGTTATCAAGACGATATAATTTGTTCTCAGGAAACTGTTATTGCAGATTATTGTGTTTTATTCGATGTTGTGACTAAATTGAGAGAACTTTTTGATCAAATTGTTAATATAGTATTATTCTACCGTTCTTCAATTCAATTTTATTCAATACTGGTATATTAGTTTTGTCTCCGAAAAATTATTATAATCCAGATTATATTTAATTCTTGATGTATCACACATAAAAAGCGATAAAATTACGATACAATTTTATGTCTGCAGGCAATGAAGATCAATAAATATCAAAATAAACAAAACAGTAAAATGTTAAAAATATATTAAAACAATGTTCTAGACCACTATTTAAAGAAGATGGTACGATTAACAAAATATATAATGTGTATAACTTGTTATATATAATACGACTAAAGTCAAAACAGAAGGAAACAAATGATTCTGAAGCTTGCCAGACAATTCCTGTTTGTATCCAACACGAGGCCATTGATCTTGTCCATAATCTGGTGGAGGAAGGCCAAGTATGGAATTAAACAACCGTATTTCATAAGGTTTAATGTGATAAACAGTTTCCAACGTGATTTGTATTATCAACTCCAACGGCTTCACCATTATAATTGCCAAAATGTGTATTTATAAAATGATGTAATTACGGCCAAATATTCGAGGTATTTCATCGGTAATTATAAACCAATCCTGCTCCAACCATTCTCCGATTGGTCTGAAAACACTGCTCTTTAACCTTAAGTGTAATTTTTGTGAAATGGATCTGGATATTTAAATATTTTCCAATAACCATAATTTATCTCAGGAGTGTTTGTTCTGACATTTAAAAAGGGTATGCTTATGATGTCCATGTTATCTAATAGCTAATTTCTTGCAAAACCACGGGTAACTGTTTGTATATGTAAGAGACCATCCTAAAAAGATTGCATTGGGTTATGTTAAAATACCCCTACATTTAGTATACAATTTTTGTCATTTAAATGGTCAGTCTATAGATGTCTGTAATAATTTCATTATTGAACTATTCACGGCTTTACACGCTATTTCCTATTAAATAGCCGGTAAATCACATGCATATCCTTTTTAAATGTCATAATAAACCTCTTGAAAGTTAGTGATGGTCAATGGGGAATATTCTTATGTTCTGATCTATTTCAGAATAATTGTTGTTCAGAATAAAAGTTTAGGCTAATTTTGTGGTTACTGAAATTTAACAGTAACATATTTTAAAACTTTATCTGCTTCATTTCATAATATTAAGATGAGTAGGTGCAACAACTGCAGTACACTTATTCACAGTCTGTCTAAGGCCAGGATGGAGGAACTCTAAGTTTGTTGAATGGTTGTGTAATACGATAATTTGTAATTGGAAATAGGCATGTTTAAGGTACATGTTATTTAATTGATCATTGTTAAGTGTTTTAAAAGTAAAAAAAAATTTAACTGGATATTATTTCAAGTTTTGTGCGATAGATTTTGCCTTTATGGCATTTGGTGAGAAGCCTGCTTCAGTAAAAATGTGTGTACGTTCGGCCCTTGTAATTTTCTTCTCTTATACACTATTTCCAGTGCCTTAGTAACGTTTTGCTGTTGCTCTTTTTTAGAAATATATACCTAAGTTGGACTGAAACTTCTACTTGAGTAAGGAATCGTCTACTTCCTACCATTGTAATCTAATTTGGTCTAGGAAATCTCCGCTCCTGTTATACCGTCTGTTAATTTTTAACCCGATCAAAAAATATGTGCATAAATAGCCTGAAACGTTATCTTCGTTCCAAAAGTGCCTACTTTCATCAATTAGTGTAGTTTACGTACAGTCTAAGGTATTTTCGGCACCATAGTAACTTTGGAATTGTTGCTACGATCTAAAAAAATTATACGCACATAGTTTTGAAAAGTCATCCTCAGTTAAAAATCGACTACTGTCGGTCTAAGAAAGTAATTGTGGGTGGTAATCTGTTCAAAGAATGATACCTTTTGTAACTAATATAATCCAGGATAACATACATGCGTGACAAATTTTACTTTTTAAGGATAGCGGGAAATTTACAACCAAAATATAATTCTTCTAGTTGTTGCAATTCTATTTAAGGCCATATGGGTGGTTGATGTTCATGAATATTTCTTTCCTTTTCAAGTGATGGGACACGTGAGTGCCAAATACAATATTTCTATTTTTAGCTATATGCAGTTGTTATTCACGAGAAATATTTTTTTGAGAGCACAAGACCGTGTGTGTGATCTTTCTAGGACGTCTAGAAGTTCAAAAAATAAATATAGTTCTAATAGTGGTTAAAATCCTATTTCAACCCGCGTTGCATATTTGTCCTTTTTGAAAATGCTTTACTTTTTCTATGTAAGCTATAAGGCATACACGGACTAAATTTAAACTTAAAGATTTAAAATGGAGCAATAACCTTAATTTTTAAAGTAAATAACAAAACTAATATAAAATTGAACATAAAAATTGAACAAGGTTTGTAAAGTTTCGTTATTAATAGAACTCTGATAGTCAAGGCAGGCATATTTCAGCCTTTGGAGGTTTCAGCAAAGGAAAGTAAAATTGTTCACACACGATTGTCACTAAACTGTATTTTGTCTTGTGGTCGCCAACATGTTGACAAAGTAAACTTATTTCTGTCGGAATTTCTCTCTTGTGAAGTAGCTAAACTCAAACTAAAGCCTTAGATCAATTTTATATTAACCAACATACATTACTTACTTTCAAAAAATCGAAATAATTCATACATTGCTTTTACAAAAGTCTAAGGGTAATTTTAATGGAAAAAAAGAAATTGCAAAATACATAAATTTATTCTAAAATTATTTATCATGGTTAAAGATTGTAACCAACAACTTGTGACGAATTCATCATCTATAAACTGTGTTAATTAATTTTAGGTAACGTCTACTTACATTTAAGCTGAATTGATCGAATCTGGACCTCTTAATAACCTTGCCAGGACGATAAAAGAAAGAGTTCCACGGTCAATCGACAGTACGGATAGTTCATGGTGCGGATAGTCCAGACTACGGTTACTTGATGCTGCGGTTATTCGAGAGTACGGTTAGTTGATGGTCCGGTTAGTCGAGGCGATTGCAGACATACTAGATCTGATAGAGACATTGACTAATGATCACCTTCACTGCCTTCTTCATCTGCAGTTGTTCAATATTCACCAATAATTAATATCAAAAGCTATCTGTTGTAAAGATTTATTAAATACTTAATGAAAAATCGGAAAGCAAGGTTGTAAAGGAAAGTAACACATTGAGGACTCCACGTTTTGAGGCCAGATAAACCGCAACAAGTGATCATGCACGAATACGAGATGAAACTATTAGCCTTACAACTACAATTCTGAGACAAGATACGTTGACTCCATCAAACCATGAGATTGAAACACTCATGATCAATTTGAATTAGCAATGACCTTACTTTTTTTCTATTTAAACTTGTTATCTGAATTTAAACTTATCTAAAAGTTGAACAACTAATCTTTCTTTGTATTTTGGTTTTTTTCCTTATAATATAATTAATTTTATTGGATTTTTACAAGATTCATAGCTTATCATTAGGGCATATTCTAATCTTGACGTGGGGTTCCGTAAAAAAAAAAACATAATAGGTATATTTAAGTGTTGTCATTATGTACAGCCTCGTGTTCGTCATTCTCGCAATGTTTGTTGATTTTCTGAAAAAGGTAATTATTCTTAATTAATTACCTTTAGTGTACTAATGACTTATTGAAATATGTCTCTAAATTTTATGAACATACATTCAATTTAATCGAGATCCGAAGTTGATTTTTTTACTAAGGATGAATTGTAAAACTAGAGATAATTGTTAATGTAAAATATAATGGATTTGACTCATCTATCGAATAGTGTTCTGTCGTTGTCAGATTGAGATGGTGATCTGTAAAATAGATAGTTAGATCCTTAGTCCAAAACCTGTAAGAGACCTCAAAAAGTAGACATTTTCTTTGATTTAATAGTTCTTGCAATATTTATTTTGATGTATTGTGTAAGGTACTGGTAGTATTCTTTTAATACTTGGATCTTACGGAGCTCACTTCTCTCATCAGTCACAAATTATATTGATTCCTTTGTGAAGATTTACATTTGTTGTATAAAATAAACCTTTTATCTTGAATTTTTATCATTGAATAGACCAAAAATTACTCGGAATAGACCAAACACATTGGATTAAACAATGTATAATAGCACTGTTGTTTTGACGAGTTCCTGTTGTGTTAAAGTAATGAAATAAATTTGCCTTTGAAAGAATATTCACAGCTGCTATTTCGAGTATTCTTAATAGATTAAGTTCTAAACCTTTTAAGGCTTTATTCTTCCGAGCACGAATGTCTGACCCATACGTATATTCAAAATGTTGCAATGTCAATAGTTTAATCATTACAATATTGAAACAAAGTTTTGATCAAAATGTCGATTATGTATATTATATGAAGTATAATAGAAGCCACTGCAATATTTAACCAGATCGTGATTTTTATGTATACATTACTATTTAGTTAGACAATAAGCATGGCTTCATCATAAAATGTACATTAGAATGACCGAATAATAATAACGGTTGCCTGCTATATATACAGTACCATGCTGAAATATACAATCCAATTATTAAAATAATGTCTTTAAATAAAACTTTAGAAAAGTGGTAGGATTTCAGTTTTTTAAATTGTAAAATACACTTTCATTAGTATTGTATTAGTATCATATTAGTATTGCATTAGTATCATTAATAGATAATGTTTATACTTATTTCACTCTCCACGCTGATTTTAACTTTTAAAACATGAGGATGAGGAAAAATGTATCTTAATTGAGGTTAGAATATGTTATACTGAAGAAGGCAATTAGAACACTGCGATGCTGAAGTTCCAAAATTTTTTTACCCATCACATAATTTATTTCAATGTAAATTATGATAACTTATCAACAGTGTATATTAATTCATTATAGTTATTTTTGTCATCATTAGTGTTCTTTTTCTTTTTGATTACCTTTTGATTTAGAAGAGTGGGATCTTTTTAAACGGAATATCCTGTAATTTCAGTTTTTTCTAAGGTTTCTCAATAATCTTCTGTAGTTTTCTGTAGCTGTGCACGGTTTGAATTGGTTTTGAATCTGGAAAATAAATATCATATATAAAGTAATATTAAACAATTAAATCTCTTTTTATTTAATTTGTATAAATCTCCACGATTTGAAAATCTCAGTAACAGTCATTTTTAGACTGTCCTTATTTGATAAGTGTTACTAAACAACTGATTCCAACAATATGTGCAGTGAACTATCAGTCAGCTTTACCAAATATCCCAATATTAAAATAAAAATTACTTTCGCACAACAATAAAACATAACTTTTTATGAATAATTTAATGAAACCTATGAGTAAAGCATAAAGTATGTGGTATTTTTAAAATCAGTACAAAGTACAAAGTGGATCGTTTCATTAAAAATATGTAATTAAACCCTACAGTTCCTGCTTGCTTGTCTTGAAACATTTTCATTATACTATTAAAAAAGGGGAAATTTCGTTCAGATTTCATGTAAAGGTTGTTTTATAATACCTACTAAGAAAAGAGCTGTGACAGTTTGAGACTTTTAAATAAAAACAGTTTTTTGAACGAAGAAAATGAACGTAGCAACCAATAATCAACTTGACCATAATTATTATTTCGGTCTTGTTATTACGCACAACTTTGTGTATTTTATAATTGCTGTATCTCTTACAGTTTCCAAGATCCTTCAGTGTCCATAAAAATTTGGAACACGCGGTATAATAGTAACAAATAAATCAAACTAAATCTATTTATTTACGTTTTTATTGTTAATAAGTATTAAGACACATTTTGTATTTCAAAATGTTCTTACAATCCATTATTATTACCTTATTTGCAGCAAGTAGGTTGGTCGGACATTTTATATCGTTTTGACCTTCCCTAAGGGATTTAATGCAAGCCCTTGACGACCCAGATTCTGGGTTGTCCGCATAATTTGATATCTGACTATTTGTTAACACAAGAGATTTTCAATACTTGAGAGGGAAATCTTATATTCGATGTATTTTTTATTGTCTGAATAGGACCAAACTGTTTAAGCTTATATGACGTACAATTGAAGTTTTATTTTAAATTGCAAACTAATCCCACTTCTTTTAAGATGATTGCCTGTTATTTTACAAAAATTATGTTTGTTCCATTATAAATCATAAAGGTACTAATGATATGATTTTTTGCAATTTTAAAATTACATAGAATTTAATTTTAATTGCAGTTATGTGCAACAATATCATTTGATGTTACAAATATATATATATATATATATATATATATATATATATATATATAATTTCAATAAACATTGAATCGCAAAAAGTACTTGCTCCGCCGGGACTCGAACTCGGATCTCTCACTTTCCGGGTGAATGTGCTACCATTACAGCACAGAGCCCTCACTTTTTATGATTCAATTATTTTTTATTTGGCCGTATCTGTCACATAACCAAACTAACATATGATCGAACGATCAAATACCTGTCAAATGAATTTTAAATATATATATATATATAAAATAATACATACATATATATATATATTACATTACATTTACATTATATATATATATATATATATATATATATATATATATAGTGGACATAAGGCAAAATAAACAACGACAGAAAAAATACTAAGAACAGAGTAAATTATAATGGCCAAAAATATACATTTTGAGATGTAAATCTTGATTGGTGCAACAAGAGAAACTCAATGCTGGTGTCGGAAATATAATAAACCCGAGCTAAAAGCGCTCATACACTTGCGTATCGACGGGTTACTGCTAGTAAAAGTATAAAAATAAATATTGTAAGTTACCTTAAATATACAGCTTAGCCCTAATTTATCCATAAATGAATACATTACTTATATGTATGAATTGTTACGTATATCCACATTTGTATGAGTATGTAAAGAAAAGTAAATTTTTCTTTAAAAAATTACAATATTTCTTTCAAATTTTTCTTTCACACTACTTCGTAAAGTTTTAAAACGGATATTCATGCAGATTTTGTCTACCAAGAGATTGGATGTGGATAAATGAAGAGACGAGTTTTGAAGTAATTCTAATTGTTTCATATTTTTATTGTATATTAACAATCTTTTACGTCAGGTAAATATTTAAAAAAAAATATAATACACAATAGAATGTAGGTAATTTTAGTGTACATTGTACACCATTACCAAGAGTGGAATGGGTGGAAAACACTAACCCAATTGTCTGATGCGGCGCTGCTTACTGTTCCGCACTCCGCTCTGTTCTAGATTAAACCCTGGAGTATAATCAACCGTCCAAATAAATATGCTAATCGTACATGGGCTGGCTTCAACTTTCAGAGCCTACCCAGTCCCTGTGGAAGGCCTCATGACCTGTCACTCCACGATCTAGTGTTAGTATATAATCAGCTCACTTTGTTTTCAGTTGAAAATATGATCCTCGAATGTTTTTATTACTCCATTAAATGGTCATAATTTGTATAATTTTTTTCATTATTACTTATTTAAAATTAACTGTTCTTGTTAATTTATGTACAAGCACTTAATTTCTTTTGTAATAGTAAAAAGGTATCAAAAATGTATATCCTAATTTTTAACTTCCTTCGCTAATGTTTGAAATATTGTATTTAGAAATCCTTGAAAAAGAAGAGTATTTAAGTAGTTTAATGAAAGTAAATTCCAAGAAAAAGTAAATGAAACTGAAAAATCTGAAAAATTGGAACCTTTAAAACTCTTTTTCTTATTAGATCTCTGGTAGAAATGAAATGTATTTTACTTTCCTATTTTATAGGACAATGTATGAGTGTAGTGAATTTTAGTATGGTAAGTTACAGCAAGTTGCAAGCTATAAAACATTGCATAATTCTTCAAATATTCGTGATACGCGGCCCTGTGGTACAAGTGAAGACAAAGTGACACTTTTCGCTGACAACACTTTTGGACACCCTACGTTTCTGGACATGAATTAGAGTCTGAAATGTTTTAAAGAGCAGATCGTCCTATATTATTTATCGTTGGAACTATACTAAAAATTACTATAAATAACACTAAATTTGCTATAGAAAAGTTCCGTAACTTTTAGCACTACTATTTGCAGTGTATTTCAATGGAAGTGCACAACGTGATGAGATTACTATTTTAGTTGGTATATTATTCTAATTTACATCAAATAAGACATTTATATTTCTCTTATCTCACTTAATACCATGGGCACAAATACTGCGATGGTAAAAAAAGAGAAGTCTTATAGATAAGAGTATTCGAAGGAGATCCCCTGTTGTCGAAGGTGGGTTCAGAAAAATCCATGACTGTACAAGTACGAGTGAACTTGTGTGTGTACATGTATGTGAAATGCAGGATGAAATATAGTCTCGTTGTTACGTCCAGGTCTTCATACGCTATATTCCTATGATTGGTGACCGAAAATGGTAAAAATATTCACCATCAATATTCCCCTCTAGTTTTAGTTGATTGGTTTTAGTGAATTTTTACGATTCCCCATGATGGTAATCATAAACCTTTATTGTTATGAGTATCGTTATTGTTTTGCTACAAAAAACAGGAGTTTTTTTTTAGTTTATCTACAATGTACCCTGTACATCTCGATTATGTAGACCAATCTCTAAACGTTCATAACGGGTGACAAATCTTTCAGGGATTATAATAGGGAATCAGTAATAGAAAATAATTATATACAATGTATTTCCGAAACTAATTTGATACTTGTATGTCTGTTCGGATTTGTAATATGTAATAGTATTTGTTTATTAGCAGTTGGGAAGTGATGTTCACATTTAGTGTTAGTCATTTGGTTAGTTATTTTCAAAATATTAGTACGCCACATCGTATTTCACACAACAGGCTTTGATAAGGATAGAAAGAGGTACATTCCATAGACACATACACCATCTTCCAACTCAATCCTATTATGTAGAAAAATTAAATTTTACACAAAAGTCTATATATCAGTTAGTTCTCGATATACTCTACGGACAGACAGACGTAAAGGTTACATATTCATAAAGTACTATAGAACCATAGAATAGTTATGCAGTAGTCTTAAGCCTAAATGGTGAACAAAACTTAATAGACAGACTCAATTGAATAATAGACTAATAGAATAAGACTCAATTGCTCAGGTGACGCACGTTATTAAAGATTGCAAAAGTTTTGCATTTTACTCATTTTAGTAATAAGATTGTCTAAATTTAATCTTAAAAACTCTGTTTTTATGTTATTGTGACCAAGAAAGTTACTGTACAAAAGTTACTCTTTTCAAAGTCCTTTAGCTGTACTTTTGGTCGGGTTTTAATAAATAAAATGAGTTAAATTGAATAGAGGGAATAAAACAGATTACAAAGATTTACTAGACTCCTTTTAAGAGTAATCCTAAAGGTTTAAATCGCGGTCTTAAACTGCTTATACATTTTTACTATAATCGTCAGTTTTTGTATTTTACTGAAACACTTTTCACTATACTCAACTTAGAAATTCACCATTCAGAAACTTAGAAAGTAGAAATTAAATAGCAGAGTTGATAATATTTGATCAAACTGTAGTGTATATTTGAATATTTCATATGACCTTTCTTTAAATATAAAAATTGCAGTTGTTTCTCTGTTTCATGCCAAAAAGATTTGGTGAAATAAATGAGATGTAGTGGAGGCTTATACAGTTTCTGAATCCCGAATTCAAATAAACATTCTCATGAGAACAACGATCAGAGACGAAATAAAAAACATTTTCGTAATACATGAAAATCAGAGGGAACATAAAAGCTATTGAGAATAAAGCATTTATACAGATTTTACTCACAGTAAATTCAAGGTGTTGTTATTTTAAACAAAAGCTACGGGTACGCTCATTATGCTCTGAAAGGCTAAGCATTATGTTAGGACCGTTGGTGCTTTACTGGAAGTCTCTAATAAAGCTCTTGGATCAACTTGCGACATCCCTTTGAATTTAAAATGTGCTGAAAATAGATGTATGCCTCTCTGTAGTAAACACTGAATTGGATTTAATATTAAAACGTTATAAGAATAGTAGGCACGAAAACTTTTCAGTCAATAAGAATAAAATATTAACAAACTAGGTACAATCTGATGGACTGGTTGTTATTACTGTTAATGTTTAGTTTAATATTATATAGTGTTATTGTTATTACGGAATTAGTTATAAAATTATTGGATTGCTTAACCAATACTGTAAAATTTTAGTAGACACGATCGCGAAAATAATTTCTTGACAAATAAAAATATGCAATTTAAAATACATAATTAAATAATATATGACTCATTCTTGAATTATTGCCAAAGCTTCATTTAATCAAACCATCAAGTTACAATCTGTTTCCTTACTAAAATTATAGTTAACTACCGGATTCGACAATTTTATTATATATGGATTAAATGTGTTCATGTGAGTTTCAACAGCTTACACGAGATTATAATAAGAAACTAATGACTTGTAAAATACGATTGTGTTCTATGTCTAAGAAAACTGACGAAGCGATTGTCCAATGTAGGCCTCAAACCATCTAGATATTGGTCTGATTTTATTGGCCAATTCTAAAGGTAGACTCCCGATCCTCATGATCTTTGACCACTGAATAAAACCTCGTCTTTAACGGTAACACTAGGAAGCAGATAGGCTCATCGAAAGATTATATGTCTAAAATCCTAGCAGAATAAGGGGATTAAGAAAACAAAACAAGACAAGTGTGTTTGTCCAAGATATTAAATATTTTTCAGTATTCTTTATGAAATAACAATAAAAATATCACCCGAATCAAAATGTTGCCTGAAAATTAAACACATTTTAAAATTTAAATTAATAAATAATTTTAAATAATTGTATCCAATAATACCATGCATTTAAGCTTTTATGGTATATAAAAAGGTTTAACGGTATAGAGCTGTAAAAATGTCCTAATATGTTTATATTATGTAGTCAACAAAGATCTTGTCTTAGTATAGGTTATTGTATTGTAAAGTCAATAGAGAAATTTACTCTAAGAAAGAAGTTGATCGTATATGGTGTAGCGTTTTTAAAGCTACATTGGTTGATTTTTTTAATTAAAATTAAATGAAACTTAAATTAAATGAAAATTTGGAGAAAGAAATATTGGGATTTAATTTTAACTAGATTGTGAGAAGTTAGGATAAATACGAATATGCAGTCCTTTGGCAAGTTAGTGCTGGTAACTTTAAATTATTAGGAAGGCGGTTCACTGCCTTGAATTGATCAGAACTTGTCTTGTGTACTGCAGTTACATCAGATATGAGAGGGCTATTGTTTCTCGAGTTGGATACAGCTGGACCAATGAGAGAACACCGCGGATGTCCATCAGAGGGGGTGGGAAGGGAACTGTAAAAAATATCACCTCATAATTTTCGGCCTTCTTTCGGTAATTATCGTGAATTTAGTTGATGACAGTGCGCGCCGTGTTTCTAAATTTTTTCCGCGAGGGATTTTGAGGTAAGCACCAAATTTATTGTACGTTATATTGAAATAGTCTTCCAGATCTGATATTAAATTAATGTTGTCTTTTTTTATAGGAAAAATTAAATTTATAGCAACTACAGAGCAATCTGCATAACCAATTATTGATGAACAATAAAGCACAATAGAATCAAACAAGTTAAATTTGGTTCAAAATTGCAAGGAAAGTGAATTAAAATTGAACTTTCTTAATAACTTTGATTGAATTTTGGAAATTTATTAATATTTAATTTGAAATTTTTTATTGTAAACTGTTTATTTGAAATTAATTAAACTTTAATAATTGTTCGATAGAGTTTTATCGGAATTGCAAAGACTTGAAATTTAAGGTTTAACTAGTGGAAAGAGAAGTTTTATTTTTTTATTTTGAGTGAACTTAGTAAGAAGTAAACATTTTTATTTTATTTATTTCCACGTGGTATTATCTTTTTATTTGAAAACTTTATTATATTGTTTCAGGAGAGAGCTCTGATTTTTAGTTTGAAATATTTGACTGAAAGTTTTATTTCTTGCCAAAGGACCTTTTTGCTACTATTAAATTGTTTGTCAATTCTTTATGGAAAATAGAGTGATGAAAATTCTGAAAAATTATAGTTTTTAATTTGCCAGTTTAAAATAAATCCATTATTTTTATTTACAACTGTGATTTTATTTTAGAGAAACCAGATAATATTTAATAGTTAAAAAAATTAGTAATAAATTTTACTGAATTTTCACTCGGAGCTTACTAATCAAAACATATTTTATATCCTCTTGGATGTCTGATTGATAATTTAATTCTTAATATTCTGGAATATTAATGTTTACAATCCAAGTCGTTATATATAGTTAACGTCATCTAATCATATACAGATTGACTATTTCCCAGGTAGTGACGACATATAGCTTCTTTGTCTAGTTGTCTGACTTTGATGTAGTTATTATTTATACGTCTGACGTGTGAAGCTAAGGGAAATAAGATTTAAAAAAATCATTTTATATTTATTATCCACTTGATTGTCTCCCTTTTCGACCTCCATGGAAACCACCATCAAAAACCAGTAAATTTCTTTCATACAAACAATTTCTTTACAGATTTCTAAACACACCAGGTTGTGTGAATTTACAGTGCAAATTGGCTCTCGGCTCTTAGTGTAATGTTTATAATATTTAGAGCTCAGAGGGTGAGAGAAGGAGAATTTGGGGTAGTAATTTTGAACAGCCATAATATTCATATCTTCAACATTATGTAAAATTCATAACAATAACATTTGTTGGAATTTACGTTAAAATCGTATCAATTTTAGCATAGGTTGTAACATATCCGAGATAAAAATTGTGCACTAATTACTTTATCTTGATACACTTTATTGTAATTAGAGTAATTCATGAAGTTATCAAAGCAATGTGTAAGTACTATGTTCATTTTATGTAGATTCAGTTTATAACTGGCAAGAATTAGCAATAGTTATACTGTTTTTTTTTTTATTTTTTAGTTTATTTTTAGGGAGAGGCAGGAAAAATCAATAACGAACGCAGGTGGCCAGTGTGAGACTCCCCTATAAACAGGTTTACCCACTAAAAAAACCTTTACTCTTTAGGATTCTAACCTGGGACTGTTTATCACATTACGTCAGGCTAGACCTGCATTTGGATTAAGCCCGTGGGGCTCGCTCCTTATCCAGCAGCTCGGTCAAGAGATCTGGGCCACTTCGCGGTCCAGATCGGGTTTCTTTTCCAGGAGGATGCCCCGGACGAACTGTGACAAAAAATCCCAGTTCCCCTCATCCTCCATAATCTTTTCGCAGACCGTGTCCAATGAAAAAACACCGAGTTTTCTTGTGGCCTGCAGGCCAGGGCCTTTCCCAACGCGGACAGTGGAAGAAGGTGTGTGCCGCGTCACCGGGAATGCCCGGGCAGTTGATGCAATCCGATGAACCGGTCTTGCCCATCCGGTTCAGGTACTACTTGAAATAGCCGTGACTTGTCAGGAACTGCGTGAGGTAGTAGTCCACCTCACCATGCCGCCTTTCGACCCATGGTTGAACCTGCTCGATGAGTCGCGCAGTCCATCGTCCTCGGGTTTCATGCTCCCAGCTGTGTTGCTACTGCTGGAACGTTCGGGCGCGCTTTTAATAAGATAAGAGACCACCTTAGCAGCTTTGTCCGCCGTACGGAAGATCTGGTCTCTCCAGGTTAACTTGTTGTCCACCATGAGTCCGAGGTACTTGGCGATACGCGTTGACTGGACCACTTCCCTTCCCACTCGCAGCGGAACGACGGTGTTAATTCTCTTCTTTGTGAGGATCACAATTTCCGTCTTGCTCAGAGCAAGCGAAAGACCGTGATCGGACATCTAGGCGTTGACTACCTGGGCCAGGTCAACGTTGCGTGTGATGAGAGCCATAACGTCATCGGCGTACCCAACTAAGATGGTTTCCTCTGGCATCTCGGATCTCAGGCGGCTGTCATAAGCGATATTCCAGAGATCCGGGCCGAGTATTGAACCCTGCGCGGCACCAGAGGTGACTTCAACCGTCCGCGCTCCGTCTCGGGTGCCGTATATCAGACGCCTAGAACGGAGGTAGTCCTCGATGAGCCGTATCAGATACGTTGGAATGCGGAAGGGGACCCGAAGCGCATCCAACATATCGACCCATCTCGCCGAGTTGAAGGCATTCTTGACATCAAGCGTAACAAGAAGCACTTCTCGGCGGGAGAAATGGTTGTGGCTCTCGGCTCTATCAACTGCTTTCTGTACTTCTGTGATCGCGTCGATTGTTGATCGTCCCTTTCTGAAGCCGTATTGACGAGGGCAAAGGTACCCAACAGCTGCCATGGCAGAAATCAGGCGGGAACGAATCAACTAATTATACTGTACTGTTTACTCCTATGTCCACATTATTACTGTTATTAAAACAATGCACAGTCCGGAGTGTTGCTGATAGCAGTATTTGAATATGATACATTTTTAAGAGCACAAAACAATAGAAAATCCAAGTTTTCTTGAGTACAATAGATTCATTTACCATAATGCATTACTAATTTAGAGGTTTTAGAAGTTATGTAATTATAACAACAATACCCTTGTCGACCATACATAACCTTTTCGATATTTTGAACTGACGAAATTGTATGGTGGTCCATTCTTATCATATTTTCAAGCAGTTTGAATCAAGAGACTGGTCAATGAAAAATTGCGCATTAAGATAGTTTATGTTGCAGTCAAAATCGACAATGATGGGTCACTAGTTAGAACTAAAGGCTACAGTCAAAACCGGTTTTGATTAGCCATAACCAGTTTTCACTAAGTTCTCTATTACTAACTAGTTTTGCCTTTTACAATCTAAATAGTTATGAATCAAAACCAGTTTTAACTGTTATGAATTGATAAATATTTGTTTGTTCTGTTATATTTTGTTAAACATTTGAATTTAGAGTTTAGCTTCAGTTCACCTTCCTTTATTGCAGCGTCTGTTATCTTAATCCACCATTGAAATTCCCAGATTCCAGGTGGCAAGTTTGACAGCGTCAGATACCAGACGCTGCAATAAAAGGAAGTTAACTGGAGCTAAACTCAAAATTCAGTTGAATCAACCCTTCCTACCATAGCTGCGTTATGTGTTGTAGAAACATGTTGTAATGTCTCACCACATTTTAAAGACTGAAATATTTATTTAAGTTTTATACTATATACGAGTATTTGCTTCACAAAAAAATATCACCAATGAACACCTAAACTTATACTATAACTATGTAGTACTAGTAAAATATAATGATAACAGGATATCAAATTTGGCATTACTATATTTATTATATATATTCTTTAATATATAATAATGGACTGTGGCCGAAATCCTGTTGTTTAAAAACTTCTATCGATAGTTATAGAATTTTATCAAGTAATCAAAGAAAAAAAAAGAAAGATTTTGCGTTTTTTTATATAATTATGCGCCAAACGTAATTTACCGTAACGTTCTGTTAAAAATTTTAGTGCAAAATTTCCATAAATATTAGAAGAATGACTATGCCTCTGTCACATAGGATACCGCGGCAGATCTCTTAAGCTCTGGTTATGACACTAACTTTGTTTGTATGCAAATTCTGACCGTTCGACCTAACCCTGTCTTCCGTGTGATCACCACCGATAGATTAATTGTAACCGTAAGATAATTGACCTTTGTACTAGTAATTGGGATACTCACTAAAAAAATAATATATTTAAAATGGTTTTCTACGGAACTCATGCAGTATTCAAGTAGCATATATATTGCATTATTTATTTTACTACTATTCTACTATATCTATATAAACTCACTATAATGACCATTTTAGTTTACGTACAAATTCTACAATTAATGACCTATATAAATTGTTATTTTAATTATTTACCGATTTAGTATTACAACTTTTGGGCGTAAGGAAAATTCCAATAGTGGGCATTTAAATGTTCGAAACCCTCTGAATAGAACGCGCAAACGTAAAGTCTCAGAAAAATATTTACTGCACAGCTAATACCTCTTACACCACACCGCCATAATATAACTCTAAAGTTTACTGGAATAAATGAAAAATAATTAGTTTAACCACAATTATTAAAAAGTATCGTTAATATAAACATGATAATAACTTGAGTTAGATGCAATTAAGATTGTAGTAAATATTTTGTTATTCATAATTTGTACTATGATATTGGCTCAAAAATATTTTCGTTTTAAAAGATTATTCTAAGCAACATCTCATTAGAATTGTATGGATTTCTTGACTGAAAATTGAAAAATGATCAGTAAAAGTATTTTCTATGACGGAACTAAAACCTATTTCTTCAATATTCATACCTTCATATATGGCCATGGGAGGAAAAAGTTACTTTCGATTCAAATGCACTATTCTGAGCGCATACAACATGTTTTATAAAATGATTTATGTAAGAGAAAATAAATCCCACAGGACTAAATAATTACCTTATCGATAATTTAATTAGTAATTTATAGTATAAGCTATAAAAACTCATAAGTATGCTATGGGATAGCTAAAAACTACATGACGATTTATCTTACAAAATGATTTCATACACTGTTATAAAACTAGAGGTAGGAATAACTATCGAACTAGGGAACACATAATACTAACTTATGAACTAAGCTTCTCAAACATTTTTAGTCCGGAGTTCAATTTTGCCAAAGAATTAACCCCTGCAATAACATTTCTGGGATATGCAAGGCATTTAAAACACGTCTAAAACCGTGATGATTTCAAAATCAGTAAGCTCCTAGAGACTTAAACATGGCGCATAAGGTACTATTTGTCCATGCACTTGAGTTACAGTTGATTTTGTGGTCAAAAGTTCAAAATTAAAGGGAAAAGTAAAATTATAGCTTTTCGATATTTTTGTTACCAACCACAGAATAATAACAATAACGGAAGAATAATGCCAAACACTGATTACATTCACATGAAATATTTATTACGTGATATAGTAATACGTGTTATGAAGTTACTTTTGTTAATATGTTGATAAGACTGTTTTATGTCCTGTGGATCTAATAGTTACTCCTTTATGTTAGTTTATTAATTAGTTACTTTATTCAATTTACAATTTAAATGTTTGTATGGTATTTATTTCGTAGCACGTTTAAGTAGTGTTAAAAAATTATGTAACAACATATTTTCACGGACTCATTATTAGAACAATTACTTGTAAACATAATTATTGTCATTTATATAAAGATATTACGGAACAAGGAACTTCATGAAAATATATTTAAGGGAAAGTTTTTCGTGGCAAACAAAGGTCTATGGAAGCTCGGGTGACGTAAAATACGTTCTGTCTCTACGACAGTAACTAATGCTTAGTAGTCGGCACGTGGGAAATAAACGTTATTAACGCGTACAGTAAGTAGCATATTAACTATAAATGTAAAATAACTTTAAATTTTCACTATCGCAAGTAAACCCAAAGAAACGATTAATATTAATTTACAGTGTGTTCCAATTTGTATGGACACCGATGTGATCTTGGAAACTATAAGGGATGCAGCAAACAATTAATATACGAAGTAGTGTGTAATAACAAGACCAACAAACTAACGTGGTCAAGTTGATTATTGGTTGCGTCACCCGCTGCACTAAAATAAACTGATTAAAAATGCAACCTGCCACAGCTCTCTTATTATTAAAACGTTTTAAATTTAAATCTGCGTTACATTCTGGTTTTTAATTATTATAATTAAATAATTTTCAAAACCAGCAGGCAGGAGGTCTAAGGATTGAAATAATTATTTTTTAATGCAATAACCCATTTTTACTTAATCGGAAGAAAACAGTTTTTTATTGATTTTGAAAAACATCAAAAATTTTTCTTGTTGTTTTTCAAATAATTCAAAAAACCAGTTTTTGTATGGTCGTGTGAAGGGAGTATGTATTCTTATATTCAGATAGTAGGTAGACTTCACTGATATTTCACTGCAGTATTAGAATCAGGTGTTTAGTGAAATATACAAAATTTATGACGAGGTCTGTCTAAAAATTAATTTTACTGACATTTTTTTACCGATTAGCAGATTAGCTGGTTAGTTTCAAGATGTATCATATTTTATAGCTTTATAAAAAATAAATATTGTTATATAAGAATAATGACACAATCTACTTAAATTTTAATGCAACTAAGTTTGTTCTAATTAAAAAAATACAATGAACAACTCAATTGTTTTATGTATTCGGAATTTAAACGTAACGATTCAGTTTTTAAGCAGTTTTTTAGAGAGTGTACCACATCCTTCAACGATTACAACACTACGTCTTACTCTATTGTTGTTGAATTATTCCCAAATTAAAATATCCACTGGTAAAATATCCAGTCTTTTGAACGTGGGGGCCAGCGGACTTTAATTAATTAGAGTAACATACGCTGTGTTCAAATTCACAGCAATAGACAGACTGACATTGTCTGATAATTTCTATGATTTAGTAAGCAGCTGTTTCCAACGCTAGTGCAATGACATATCAGTCAGTTCTACTAACTATGCGAGTAGTATAATAGAAATTCCCTGCAATCAACGATACTAAACAGGATTTTATGAATTATTCAGTAAAAAAATGGGTCAGTTGCATTAAAAATAATGGACCGAACCCTACACATTCTGCATGTTGGTCTTATAATAGTTAAAATTAGAAGACATTCCATGCAGATTTCAAGTAAGAAAGTTTTCAGTATAGGTACTAATAAGAGACCTATGACGGTTTAAAGCTTTTGACCAAAATCAGTTATCTGAGCGCAGAGAGCGAATGACGGAACCAATAATCAACTTTATCACATTAATTTGTTGTCTTTTTATGCATAACTTAGTAAATTTAATATTTGCTAATCTCATATAGTTTCCAATATCCTTTCATTGTGCATAACAATTTGGACCAAACCGTATATGATCTCGTTAAAGTCATGGTTAACAACGTAGCAAGCTGCATTTCAAAAAAACAATCGTAGATTGTACATGACCGTCCCGGGTGACAGGGTTGAGTACCAGCCGTGTCAGTCGCTACACAGAACAACCGCTCTAAACAACACAGCTCTGGTATGTCGTGTGTGGGTGCGGAAGTGTTTTACCTGTGACTTTAGTGACTTTTTGCCCTACAGAAACTGCATGTTTCATCTTCTCTCAAGTGCTTATTGAAAATTCAGTGCCCTGGTATTAAACAAGTATTTCGCACAAGTATTATATATAGCAAAATAAAAAAATAATTGATAAAATTTGTATCTTCATCAAAGCTGTTAACTTTTTTATTCAAAAGCTAAATTAACTCCATTAAATTTGAAAGTCAGATAATAAGAAGCTGAAGCAATTTTCCATGTCACCTAAAATTTTCCCGGTACATACAAAAATGGATATATATTATTTAATTTTCTTTTTTTAATAGGAATTAATGTGTATAATATCTCGTACTACTATATACTTTTATTGTAAAATTAGTTTCAACCTACAATTAGTTATATTTACCGATTAATAAACATTTAATACTGTTCTTTCATGAGTACAGATAATTTTACATATAACAGTGGGTTTTGAGGAAACTAGTCTGAATTAGTAATAGTATTTGTCATATAAAACAGAATATTATTGTATTTAAATTATTTAAATAAATGTTATTTACATTAGATAGTGCTGCCGAAGATTAATTCTCGGCCATATAGTGCATAATTAAATAACCATTTCTTTACAAGGAAAAGGTTGGATTTTATACACTGTTAAAAGTATCCATCTCAAAAGAGAACGTAATTGTTTACTATTAATCATAAGGAAACGACATTCATATGTTTTCATGAGGCTTCGTTTCCAACGCGCAGTCATTGTTTATGTAAATTCTCAAACTATAAAGGCCTATTAGTCCTTATTGGCTTACATAACTATTTGGAACTGAAGATGTAAACAAAATTAACTCTCTTAATTACCGGTTGCTGTATAAACATAAGTTATGGCTGTCCATAATCATAACCAAATTAATGTGGAGACCGTAGGTAATATTTTCAAAATTTAATCGAAAACTAATAAATTTTATTTGAGATATAGTAATTGAACCCTCTTAGTATGGGTGTAACTAGAAAGTACCGCAATTTAAGCAAAACAAATCACTATCAATGAAATTATAAAATCGGTCTGTTTAAGCCAACGTATTTACTCTGTTTAATAAATCCCGTTTCTCATGCAAATCTTGGAAGTAAATCTGTACGGATATCAGCGGACAATAACGCAAGAACAGAGCCAGTTGCTGATTAAATGGATTGCAGAGATTGCGGAGAGACTGATGAATATAGATGGGGTGGATGTGGGGTATGTTGTGGGGTGGTGGAGGGGTGGAGATTTGAAGGGCAGTAAATATAGGCCAGTCAGTCACAACCGGCCATCTCGCTATGGTCTCGTTTTAGCTTCAGTTTAATGGCCAAGTCGAGCAAGTACAGTCGTGTTCTTTACTTTATTGCATTATAAGATCTTTCCAAAATAATTTTGTTCCTTTATTTAATGTCCTCTTTACTTGGTGGTTTAGAATGTAATATTTACATGTAAGTAAACAACGTGCAAACACAGTGGACAAACCTTTTTATTTTTAGATATGAATGAATAACTACCTATAATACAAATTATATGACGCAGAATCGGTTTATCTTATAGTAAAATATTCTAGATTGAAACTGCATAAATATGCAATTTCATAGTTAGTGTTTAAATAAA
The DNA here is from genome assembly GCF_021130785.1 of Homalodisca vitripennis. NCBI lineage: Eukaryota > Metazoa > Arthropoda > Insecta > Hemiptera > Cicadellidae > Homalodisca > Homalodisca vitripennis. The sequence goes on from NC_060208.1 coordinate 116,454,533, forward strand.
TCCCCGGATAGGTTTGGCAGAATGTTTAAGTTTAAATTTAAACTCTGATTTAACTCTTTTGCGATAACTGCAAGATTTTTGAAAAAAGGGCTCAAACATTACAGCAATTCATCCTATCAAACTTGTGAGGTCTGTTCACTAAATTATTAGTATTTAAAGAAAAATTTAATATCAAATGTTTCGAAAAGCAACCTAGTCCAAACAATTCTAAGAAACTAAAATTTGTTTCAGGTCCGAATGAATTATTACCAAGTTTATATTGTAGTATCTTATTTATAAGCATCCAAACGCAGTTTAGTTTTTCTAATAAATTATTCTGTTTTAGAATTTAAATACAGAAGTACAAACACATTGAAGTGTTTTCTGAATAAGCAAATGAGACATTTCCAATAATTGTACAATTAAACCTAACTTAAAAAGTACTAAACCGTTTATACTAAAATTTTATACTGACATTTTTTATTGTCCCTGGTTATCATAAAGAGCTATCCTTATTTCGAAAATACTTCCGGGCTATGTCTCACTAGTCTGAAAATTCCGTCTTGGGCTCTACCGTTGCACTACATCAAACGTACATTATTCGTTGGAAGATTCTGTTAAATGTAATCAAATGGTTGGTCTAAAAATTTGTTTATGCCACACCAACTATACGATTAATCAATTTAACTAATATTTTAAAATTGTGTTTATTTATAGTCTTTAATGCGAAAAGTGGGCTTGTTAATACACCATGACCTGTTATGTAACAGCACTTTTTATTATGAAAAACATTTAAAGAGATATGAATATAAAAATACATATATTTTAGGCGTTATACAGTATAGTTCTGTTGGAAATTTTAAGACAAATTTCAAGTTTAAAGTTATTTGTTTCTAACTAAGTAGTAAATTTCCGATTTAAATAAGATTGAAAAGGTCACCCAACACAAGTTGAAAAAGTTTGTGATTTATTAAATTAACTCAAACAAACACTTTTTGATTTGTATTAATTTGAAGGAAAAATTCAAGTTCATTCAAAAGACGACATGTTTTTAATATTTAATTGAAATATTATTTCTATTTTGGTTGAATGAGAGCAGCAAGGAAGCACAGTTTTCAATCATTTTAATTTCTTAATTTTTGGATTATTTGTTACCTTCCAAAGTATTTAAACGTAAACTGTGTAGGTTATGTGAAAGTAGATAAAATAAACAAGTTTGAGTTTGCTCAGTAAGTAAGTGGCCACATTGCTGGACTTGGTGACTGATCGGCTAAAGGGCAGCTAGAGTAGCTAGGACCTCCTTGGCTGTGGAAGATGAGAAGAATAATCCAACATGTGGAAATAGATTTTTAACAGAATTTACATAGGTAATCAACATTATAATTAGGTTTCCAGAAAGTTTGATTTCATAGTAACAAATTTTAAACCTTTCCAGGACTAGTAAAGCTGCAGAATCCATATTTTGTACTAGTTACTTATTAACAGTTATTTATTTTCAGATCTAATCTCTTTATGACTAATTTATTTTTAGACTGTAAACTTAGGGACTTAATATAAAATATTTTTCAAACTATTTTAAATAGGATCCAATAGTATATAAATAATGTATAATAAAGCCCCTAAAAATTAAAATCTGTAGTATTATACCATAAATTGTTGTTGAGAAAGTTTTTCCGTCATTGTACTTCTTGCTTTTATTAGTTAATAACATTTTACATTTAATATATAAAAAAAGATCTTGTATTTATTTTAATTAATTAAAATGTCAAGTCTGTTTGGAACAGACGCTTAAAAAACGTAAAACGTGCAGATTGTTGTGACCGGACTCGACCGCCTCCCATTAGTCTATTGTCCCGTACTTAAGTCTTTGGTCTCGTTATAATCTCGTTAACTAATAGGCTCTTTGTTGAAGTCCTGGTACACTTATCACATCAAGTAGATCTCTTCTCATTTCATATCTATTGAAATTTTTAGTTTATCTTACTGACTAAAAACTACTATAATAATTTATAATACTTATTAAATGAAAGTAAAATAATAAATATTATCATGTTAAGGTAAGAACGTAGTGCAATAATCTAAATTCCAAAGGAAATCTTTAATTACACTATTTGTATTGCTTATTTCTTGTTATTAAAAAATCCCCTATAAAACGATAATAAAATATGTTTCTTATCTTTAAAGCTAAAGTGCAGTAAGTATTTGAACATATTCGTAAACACACAAATAGTTAGTTAAAAGTTATGTAAGAACTGTATTTAAAAAGCACGTGTATTGTTATAAAGCTATTTGGCAAAGATTTGAATAATATATTAATTATAAATGATAATGTTCAGGGATAGCAGTTTAATTAGCAATATTTAAATGATTAGTCAATAGTATTTTTTTACTTACTTTGAACTATACAATGATATATAATACTCCTTTACTTTACAAAATACATTTTTTAGAATCTTGTACTATTAAACTGTATAATGGTTATTCTTTCTTTAGTATACCTAAAAATTACAATCCGGTGTTAATCTTTGTATTTTATAAGATTTTCTCATTCTTATTTAAACAAATTAATTTGGTATAAATGAGGCCATTATGCCGTTTATCAAATTAGAATCCAATTATTAAATTGACAAGACACGTTTTACAAATGACGGTAGTTTGTAGAAGTAAGTACTGAACGGTTAAATCAGGAGCTTAGGCTGAGAGTTAAGAATTCGTGACAATAATAAGCAAGGAACACTTGTAAAGTAATATTGGGGTAAGGTGATACATAATCACAGATTCTTTACCAAAATAGGTCTGAAGTTAAATTGTATTAGCTTTCAAAATAACAAATTTTAATAATCTTATATGAAAAAATTTGTATACAGTAAACCAATGGTTTTCATATTTGAGAATTATAACATAATTTTTTAAACTGAAAATATTATGTACATTAAATAACGATAAAACTAATTATTGTTATTTCTAGCTCTTATAAGTTATTATTGTTATTTAAATTCGTTATGTAATAGTATTAGTATTCAATATGACATCGATTGTTCAACAAGACTAGTATACAATCTTTTACATTCTTTCGGCAAAAAAATGTTTAGTCACTTCCATTACACCAAATGAAAGTGCTTCTAAAAGTTAAATTTCTAAATCCTGAAATGTCATTACGGATATAATTGATTCATAAGCAAGTTATTAGCTTACGAGTCTTGAAAAATCATTGAATATACGTTAAATTTAACGGCAACCCTATCTTATTAGTGCACAGCAGTAGATTTTACACTCTGTGCTAAGAATGTATTTCAGTATTTTGCCGGTAACTCTAACATGGTATTGGATATATATCAACGTTCCTGGAAAACAGATCTCGCCACCCTTAAGATGGTACCCTCTGGCTATAATTCTATTACTCTATAGTTCTGAATACATACATCATCAGCCTCAGGACTGTATTGGAAAAACACACCGGCTACCCAACAGCCCTGTCTTCCTAGCCTCTGTGTATTATTTGAAAACAAATCGCTCTACATATTTCACCCTCCTTACTTTGGCATCATTCATGTTCATAGTGAGGATTAAAGATTCATATTTATCAAACGCCAACACCGAAAACAGCATCTAAACAATTCGATACGAAATTAAACATTTGTAATATACTATTTCATATTTACATTTATCTCATATCACAAACAAGTTCAACATTTAAAATGTAATTGAGTACTTCTTTCATTCAATTTTATTATAACGTAATAGCTAAATATTTTATGATTTCTTAACAAAAATGTCTTTGTTAATAATTTTTTTATATTTACGTAGGTAACTAGAAGCTAGTCCTTAATCTGTGTTCCATTTAATAGAAACCATAAAGTTTTGACTTTCTTGCATAACGTATGTTTATAAAACTCTTAATTTATTGGGCATAACAAAGCTATACAGTAATAGAAGAATTATCCGCATCTTAAATTTTATGATAACATTAGCATATGTTTTAACAGGAAAATCTGAGGTAGTTTAAATAAAAAAATATGTACATATATTTAAAATTTACAGGGAGAGTTAGTAATTTTGTATTTAGCAGCATAGTACCTATACGCTTCAAGCAATTTTGTAAATTTATTAAAGGAGACGGAAGGATGTGGTTGTAACTAGTCTTGCTCAGTTGTTACTATTCCATTGATTCCGTGAACGAAATAGATGTTTGCAAAAGGATGTTTCTTTTGGTTTTGGTACGTTACTTCAAGGAGCGGATGGTACTAGATTCAAGGTACCTGTACTGAATTGTATTCTAGGAAAGCAAGTTTGTGCCAAAGAGAAGATAATGTAATATACCACAGATAATGTAATCTGTGGAGGATATTACTATTGTGGAGGAAGTAGTTACTATTACGCTGGTGACTGTCAATTTTTAACCAGAACTTTTGTTTTTTAACAGTAAACTTTGATGCAGAAAAGGAAGAAACAGGAAAAAGAAGATCTTAAAATTCAATCATGTGTAGAAGACTACACTAGGACTATAATTGTAAATCTTATATAATTGAAACTCCCCAAACAATTTACTTTCTTATGTTTACTCATACTGTGTAGTAAGACGAAAATACAACAAATATTCATCACAAACCGTTTCTGAAATACAGCTACGTAAAGTTCCCAAAAAATAAAAAAAAGAGACATGAACAGACGTTCTTTGGAAACTGTTCTAATTGATCTAGAAAACTGGAAGATATATGTAGAGCATATTTACACAAATTGGGTTACAATAAAATATATTTTGTTAAAATTATATAATACACTGTAACTTATGTACTTTTTGGAATACTCACAAACAAACAGCATTAAAAAATGATTATTTTGTCAAAATTCATAATAGGATTTTGAAAATTTATTATATAAATAATTTGATAAAGTGCAATAAAAAGGCTTAAATGTATTTTGACAATTTTTATTACAACCCATGTTGTGTTATATATAACTGGTAAGAACATAAAAGTGCTGTTAAGGACACCTCTCTTAGCTTTCGCTGTTAATTTTAAATACAATAATATAAATTTAGGTTGTTTTGTATTAAGTGTACAGTAACATAAAAGGTTAAACATATTCATAACTATTATAGTTTTATTATTAAGTTTATTGTATTTGTCATACAGTTGTACAGTGAAGTAATGACACTATTTATTAAATATGCATTGAGGAATACTTAAATACATATTTAATACAAATTATACATATTTAAACGCAAAGGTTAAATTTGCTGCATACTAGTTATATTTGATGTAATATTCCTGACTCTCTGTATATGTACAAGTACTCCCTAGCACACTCTAGTACACAACTGGAATATTGTGAGGTTTATATATCAGCAATATAAACCCTGAGTCGACTATAATCCCGGGATAGTCTCTTACTCTAATGGTCTATAGTCTGGTAATTAAATTTAATGTAATTGGATGTTGTCTGGAAGGTAACTTTACATGGCTGCTTATATAAATTCAACCCATTACCTACACAGTTTTAACGGTTTGTATTGGACTGTTAATTTATTAAATTGTAATTTGTGGAATTAAAATTAAATTAAAAGCACTGATATGTATATTCTTTTCCTTAAAATATAAAACTACACAGTGTGAGCATTTATAATTTTGTAAAATTATTTCTTTAATTGACATAATAAACTATCTAATTTACCCGGTCACGTATCGATCTAAAATGTTTTGCCCAATAAATATGCGTGTGGCAGCTATCATACGATACAATCAATTCCCACTGTTTCACGTGAAATTAATTTACTCCACCGCTTCACAGTTGGACAAATTTTGCGTCCTCATTAGTGTTGGACAACAAGCAAGACAATTGGATTGGTACACGCCTGTTTATAGCCAGACTACGCTACAATTATTATTCCTCGTACTTTTTAATACTAGTAATTTAATAAATCTAGACTTTAATATTTCTATTAAAGTACATTACACTATAAACTGGGCAGTACCCTTGACCAACGTGAAAAGCCTAGGAGTGAGTCGTAATGTTCATGCAATGTTATACCAAAACGTCTGGTGAAGTTAAAACACGAACATGTTCGGCGTTGAACGCGCACAAGCTGTGGCACTTATTGGCTTAGTGAAAGAGAAACCTTTTCCAGAGGTTTATCGGAAAATATGATTGGTGACCGTTCATTTAACCAGACAATATCATATTAACTGATGAAGACTTGAAATGTTTCGTCAACTAATGAGAATGATTAAAATGACTAAATTTGCCTATAATTGGGGCTCCAGTTAAATCTTATATATATAAAAATCTTGAGTCACGATGTATGTTGCCAATAAACTCCAAAACGACTGAACCAATTTCAATCAAATTTCACATGTATCCGTAATTTAGTCTAACTTAGAAGATAGGATAGTTATTATCTGAATTATTCGCTTATGTCGTGAATATAAACGAATAAAATGAAGAAAAGTTTTCAAAGCGCCTGCACATTATAACCTGCAATTACGAGATAGATACGTATATTAAACAGTGAAACACTATTTGAAGGCGCTAAGTTATGATGTATAATTGTCTAAACTAAATTTTTGGTTGAACTTAAAGGTTGAGTGGTAGACCACTTTGTAATAAAATACATTATGCATGTACAATACATTTTTGACATATTAAAAATCTTGAGTCACGATGTATGTTGCCAATAAACTCCAAAACGACTGAACCAATTTCAATCAAATTTCACATGTATCCGTAATTTAGTCTAACTTAGAAGATAGGATAGTTATTATCTGAATTATTCGCTTATGTCGTGAATATAAACGAATAAAATGAAGAAAAGTTTTCAAAGCGCCTGCACATTATAACCTGCAATTACGAGATAGATACGTATATTAAACAGTGAAACACTATTTGAAGGCGCTAAGTTATGATGTATAATTGTCTAAACTAAATTTTTGGTTGAACTTAAAGGTTGAGTGGTAGACCACTTTGTAATAAAATACATTATGCATGTACAATACATTTTTGACATATTTTCTTGATCGTGACATCAAGGTAAAATCTACATCGGGGTTGGAAATATAATTTACTTCAACCAGAAATGCTCATACGCGGGCAAAACTTACGAAAAGCGTGCGAAGCCGCGGGAAACAGCTATGTGAATATTGCTTTTCACACAGGTTTGGTATTTATCACAGTTTTTTATTAACACCGTACTAACAGTGTTAGTTAATTAATCAATGATTATTCATTAATCATTTCTATCTACTAATAAATGATTCATATATATATATATATATATATATATATATATATATATATATATGAATGTTTGTGTGTTTGTCCTTTATAGACTCAGAAATTATTTGACGATCATTATGAAAATTTGTGTGTATATGTATTTTTCGACTTAGAAGGTTTATATGCTATGCCCATTGATGTAACTCACCACAAGGAGGCGCTGCAAAATATATGTTATCAAAGCGCCTGCACATTGTAAACTACAATTACGAGATAGTTGTGTATAATAACCACACACTATGTGAAGGCGCTAAGTTGTTATGGATATTTGTCTTTCAAACGAATTTCTGTTTGGCCTTATAGCTTGAATGTTAGACCACTTTATTATTAAGTACATGTATGTGTACAATGGCTATGAACATACACTTTTGGCAGATTTTCTTGATAGTGTCAACCACGTAAACTCTACATCGGCGTTGACAATATAATCCACTTGAACCAGAAAGTGCTCATACACGAGTAAAGTTTACAAAAAGCGTGCGAAGCCGCGGGGAACAGCTAGTATATTATATAAATATTTAACACAGACAAGCCTAGAGATTTCATTCTCAGAATTATTCCTTATTTTAGATACATTTATTTTACAATAAGAACCTGCTTATTCGGTTCTTATTTCAAAGTTTCCGTCTATATGCACATTTTACGAAAAATATTAAGTATTTAATATTTTAAAGCACTATTATTTAATAACTATTAAATGGTTAACGTTATGGTATTCTATAGTGTTTATTAGCATGTATTTCACAGTTATATAAAAACAAGTTTTGGATTTTTTTTTTTTTTATACTAAAATACTAAATTATATTTGTAACCAATATTAAAAAGAACCCCTCCATCAAATGGAGTTCAACTGAACAGGCGAAACAAAAATAGATAAAACAATAAATTTAATCCTGCAAAACGTAAATAAATTTAATATTGATAATTCTAAGTTTCAAATAATGCTGCAGCAATATATAAGTTTTTATAGTTGTGGGGATGGAAGATACACCGTTTAGAGTAGTGAAACTCATGTTTTATACAGGTTGGAGCCAGAAATGCTAGTTTGCTGTTTTAGTCTGAACGCACTCCTAGCTTTCTAGAACTGAATTGTAGAAATAAATATTCAGTTTTACATATTGTGACGTTTGCACTCGTCTTCATCGCTATCGTACGTTCGATACTTATAACTAAAGCTAATTTATTAAGACATTAAGAATGCTTCTTCTTGTAAAACAAAACACGCTATTTAAATACGTTTTATTAAAAAAGAAAATAAATTAATTCCAAGCTCAAACATTCTTAAGCATCTTATTTAAAAAAAAAAACATGGAGTTTTGTACATAACAAACATGCAGCTCAAAAATAATATATATTCTATTTGCAATTTTCCATTTTTAGTTAACATAGTCATTGTTTGGCTATATTATATTTACCTCTTTAAATGGAAAATGAACTAATCTAATTTGGATGTACAGAAATTATTTTACACAGTTAATAAATTACATAAAACTTTTATTACATTAATTAGTAACATAAAGCCTCCTGATGTAAATTCAGCTTTTACTATCTAGTACGAGACGCCAGGAAGAATGATGCGCGCTCATGTAAATGTCAGAGCATGTTAGAGTCACACAATGTTGAGGGGTGGTGTGGGTGGGAGTGGGTAGGAATATCTGAGATGGAACTAAAAGCACAACTGGTGAACTGTGAAGAACGAACAAGGTGCTTTAAAACCGCGATGTCAGCGGGTCGGACTGAGGATCGATACAACAATCACATGCTAACGTAGACCTTCCCGACCTTTGAAGTCTTAATAGATGTCGACCCGGTAGTTGATAAGTTAGTGTTTGAGAATTTTAGCCTGGGGACCCGGATCTAACTGCCAGTATAATCATAGTGTTTTCACACCCGAACATATAATTGTGAAATTCGTATCATCCAAAAATGGTAAAAAAGGCACTGATTGACTGATAAGCTACATTTAGTTAAAACAATTTTTAAATACATGTTCACAATTAGACCTAATAATAATAATAATAAATGCCTTCATTTTGAGAGATTATGAACACATCTTTTATGTTGTTTATCACAGTTACTCACATAAGTTTTGTTATAAATTATGAATATATTAATGTAAAATTTATTATACATCCTGTTCCGGCGAGTAAAATTTATATAAACGTAAACAGATCTTTTAAGAACTAAAGTTCTTTGTTTAAAACTAGACGAAGAAAGACTTTAAAGAGGTAATAAAACACGCGTTGGCAGGTTAGTGAAGTTAGTGGGATAGTTTCGTACTTTGAAATTGGTTGATAATGGCATGCCGATTGCAAAACCCCATAGTTCGGTTCAACATAGATGGAAAGTGTCCGAACAATCCAGTTACCCATTCCTATAAGTTTTTGTTTGTTACAGGGTTGAGTCACTGTACAGAGAACTTTGCACCTAAGTGAGAAAAACTCTGAATTTAATAATAATTAATGATGATTTGAAAAAATAATGGAATTTCGTTCATTTTTCAACTTTATACCTTTAAGTATAAACTTTGGTTAGTTTTAATAGTTTTTCATATGCCTTCAGAATGTCTTACCCCTCAGAATAATGATAGATTTAAATACTCAAAACGTAGTGTTCTTTAGGTATAATCTCACAGCTAGGTACTTTGGCTCCTTCTGTTTAAATAACCAATTAATGAGAACGAATGTATATATTATTCATAGCCATGACTTTGACATCCTGACATGGAGACACATATCTTATCTATCATTATGACCAACAAAAGAAGCGTATAAAAATGTTTGGAATGCAGCGGAACCTCTAGAGATACCATTCAGATACTAGTGAAATATTATAAAAGAAAAGGAGACAGAATCTTCACATGTTTCGATGGTTTAGGACATGGAATACCTCACAATCTCTTATAATTCCAGTTTGAGGATCAGTGATTTTATATGAGAATTTAAGTCCACTGCGAAGGTACGAGTCTGTGATTATGTGCAATATAACTTACACCTCGGCGTTGCAATGCTGAGAAGTCCTCTGTATTTAAATTGAGATCGTGTAGAATCTACAATAGCCTTACTTTTTCTAACTATTCATTATAAATTGTCAATTCCTTTTTGTAAATGATGAGTTCATTAGGACGTATAGCTTGCAATTGCCTGCTTATATGTGAACGCTGCAGTATTGAGCGAAACTACTTAATTTTATGTTATATATAGTAAAAGAATGTGACTCCTATGTGCAACCCCAAACAAACATCTTGAATATCATTAATAAGGTCTACTGTACTAAGAGGATAACCAATTGCTATTTTTAGTACTCATTATACCTGTTTCGTATCCTAATTTCAACATATTCCTTCTCAGTTCTAAACAAAAAATTATTAAATTTGTGACTAGTTATGTTATTTTTTATCTCATAGACATTTGATTGTTTAGCTTAATAATTTCTCCTTCCCTTGAGAAGAAACAAAATACTTTTTCGTGTGGGTTTTCTTCCTGAACACAATAATAATACCTGATATGCCTCAGTTATAAACACGTTCTTAATAATAAATTAAATAAAGTTCTCAGTGTCATTCACATTAGTCCACTATATGTCATGCCGTTCTATACAACATGTGATGAAATGTAGAAACATTTCCAGTGACTTTGGGAATTCCCTTAAAATATTATTTTTGTGTATTTATTTTAGCATACAATAGTTTTTAAGTTCATTAAGTGATACGAATTCAATAGTGATGGTAGTTTAGATGCACTAATTACTCTATATTGTCCTGTACCATTGACCTGACTAGTAATGATATAAATAATTAATGAATCTTGTAGCACTGAATACTCTTGTTGGTTTAGTATTGAGACGCTGCACAATATTGTGGTATTCACGCATCATTTTTGAGCATAAAAATTTTGAAACACGGTATAATAGTAACAACTAATTCAAATTAGGTCAATTTATTTCTATTTCTATTGTATGTTTTACAACTTGTTAATAAGTATTAGGACACAAGTTTTATTTCAGAATGTTCTTACAATCCATTACTATTACCTTATTTGTAGCAAGACGGTCGGACATTTTATCGAGTATTGAACTTCCCCAAGGCGATTAATGCAAGTCCTTGACGATCAGGATTCAAGGTTGTCCGCATTATTAGATATCTGACTATTTGTTAATACAAGAGATTTTCAGTACTTGAGAGGGAAATCTTGTGTTCGTTGTATTTTTCAGTGTGTCAGAATTAGAGCAAATTGTTTAAGATTATATTACCTACCTATATTAAAGTTTGATGGGAACCTCAACTGTTTTAGAGATTCTGCCAACTAGAGAGAGAAATTATCTTCTTTCTTTTATATTAATAATTTTTCTATAATTTTTCATTGCAATGAAATCATGATACTTATTACGTAAAATTTTAATCGTGTGTGACTATACCACTTGGGAAGACGGTAAGAAGACTGGAATGGAGTAAGTTTACTGAGCGCATTACCGGTTTCTAAATGCCATTATAGTTGGCAAAGTCTCTTCGTACTTCCTTGATGAACGTTCAGGAGCGGAAATGATCTGACTAACTACCCCAACACTGCATGAGTAGACACTGTAGTCGGGGGTTTCCGAGTGTTCATATCATCGTGCCGTTACCAATGCCATTTAACCCCATTATAAATAAATTATGTTAATTTGAGTCAGATGTGTAATAACAAAATGAATAATAATTTTTCATAATATTTTTTCTAACACAACTCATAACAATACTTCACTGTGTAATATGAATCAAACGTTTTCCTTTATTGTTTATAAATGTTCAAAGGAAACAAAGGCCAATATTATAGATGTAATATATCATCATTGGTGTTAATTATTCAACTTTTTATTTTCATAAATCAAATTTTAGGCTCGTTTTAAGACAAGATCTGAGGTCAGACGTTATGTTCCAAGGGAGTTTTTCTGCCCTCTTATATTATCACCAACACAACATTTTAAAATGAAAGAAATGTACTTTTGAAAGAGTTAATAGTAGCCGTCTGTATTTAGTTACAAACTGAATATTGTGAAATAGAAATGTCTGAATGCAGATTATATTATTAAATTGTCAGAGAAGTGTTAATGAACAGTTTGGTTTTATTGTCTAGACCGTCTGTTTTCAGAATTCATTATAAAAATAATCTGCTTTATCTTATATATCTATTATCAGCCAAATAAACCAATAAAAATAATTTCAGATAAATTGGGCATGTTCAAAATATTTCTGTTTTCATTTCTAATCTTCGTTATTACTTTTATATATTTATTAACTAATGGCCAACTTTAACAAAATATTAATATAAATATATAATATAACGTTTGAATATTATATTTAGTTTGTTTGACTTGTAAGTGCACGAGCTTACTTAAAACACTTATACAACATTGAAAATTACACAGTTTTCTTGAATACCAGCTCTCTATTGAATACTCCGATAGTGAAAAATCATATTTGTATATATTTGAAATTGGCAAGTATTGCATTCAAAAGATTCTGGTTAAATAAGCTTGAATAATTTTTAACTCATTAATATAATACATGCTTGCATATCGTATTATTTTCTTATCCACATTACTCTACAAAATTAATAGAGGATGAGGAGTCATGAGCCGATAATAGGTTTTGCATGCAATAGACTGTTTCCGCACTATTCCACTGTTATAGGCAACAACACTAGCAACAGTCTCAGGACTGGCAACATTAGAGAATCACACAGGTATGACGAGGGTAGCTGTCGTAATTTGTCGCAGTAATAACAGTGCGTACCACAAACCTCACACTGCCCAACTTGAAACATCCTGCTGCTTATGTATTTCATCACGTTCAATTGATAACCATTTTATTTTTATTTCAAAAAATAAATTTTGTAATTGAATCAAACCTATTATTACAAAACTATTTATCAGATATATAACTCAATTTCTTTATTAAAACTTCTTATTAAATATAAATATACATTAGATATAGACTTTTATTATGTAAACAATGCAATGAAATCCAAATTTATCAATAAATTTTAAACATATTAACAAAGTTAGGCTAAAAACGTTATATTTTGAATGAATTTTAAATTTTACTAAGTTAAGAAAGAGTTCTACGATGTTGCCATGAAACTTACCTTTTAGTAGGATGACACAACTTTATTTCTCTGCCGAGTGATTTTCCTCCTGTATATCTCTCTTGAAGACATTTCAAGAATAGAATGGGCTATATTCTTGTATTTGCATTCAAATTGTGGCTAAGCCTTTAGGCTGTATGTAGCCTGGCGTACTCCTACCTTGCACACGTATATAATTAACTTAATAGATATAACAAAGGATGCATAATGCTTAAGGTACCTTTCATCTCTTACATATTTGGTTCCTTCAAACTTTTATAGCTATCAGCATTTTCTGACGACACGTTACTTACACCACTCGTTAAATAATGTTTCATATTTTCAAACACATCACATATTGCTTATAAAGTGTGACACTTGACAGCAAGTGTCACACTTTATAAGCAAACTTCCTATAGTTATCTGTGTTATAATGAGGTGGATATAGCTAATACATAAAGGGATATTCATTGACATCAATATCAAATCTAATGAATAATTGTTTTCGTAATTGAATATACCGAAACTCTTCTTGGAGAATGACTCTCACTTTGTGTTTGACCATATCTTCTTTCCAATGCAATCAATGTTTGTGTTTTTAAGCTCCTATATATTTCTATATTCTTCCCCCATGGAGCTACTGCCGACAATATCTGAGCAGGAAATACATTATTTTAATATAGCTAAAGTTTTTCGCTGCCTTCTTGTTAGATCAACCTTGGTGGAGCCATCTTCATATATGGAGTAAAAATATGAATGCTCTTTTTATTATGATGTGCTGCTGTAAACTGTTTTTGTCCGCGTATTTTATGTTCACAAAATAGTAATATGGGAAACGATCATCCAATATTTTATAAGTATGTCATTACTTATGAAGAAAAATTACTTTATGCCATTTCAGATTTGTATATCTATAGTTCTCTTATGTTATAATCACGTGTAGATAGAAGTTGAAATAAATAATACAAAGTATTAGCTTATCAATAGAAAATGGTTTTCATGAGCATAGATAATATAATTTGCATTTGAAAGTGTTGCGATCTTTTCATGTGCAAATGATACATTGCTTTATTTTGGGAACAATATAAAACTACATGTACATATATATATATATATATATATATATATATATACATATATATATATATATATACATATATATATACATGTAAAATGTAACTAGTGAATTTTAATAATACATTTTTTCGCGAATATTATTTCATCATTTTTAAGTCCTTACATAAGGTAACAGAGTTGAGAATATTTTCACAGTTTCAATAGCCTCACCGAGGTGGCTAACTGTCTTAGCCAAGATATTCATCAGGGTAATATTTGTTTGATATATACATATTTTTCAACTTTAACTTGGAACTGGGGGATATTTTTTTGATTCTGAGAATGATGTTCTCTGAAGTTATGTGGAACTTTTTCATAAGTGATACCACGAGGAAAATTGCTATAATCAAATTTTTGTGCACTAAATATACCATCATATTTACTTCTTTGAAGTTTGTTTTTGAAGATGGGTTATAAAAAAAGTACGTTAAGTTTTTCGACATTTGACATCCTTGCACATTACAAAATGATGCTGTGTTTAGTGTGTACTTTTTTATTTATTTGATTGTTTACACAAAATTATATGTAACTGTATTAGTGTTTATACTAAAGTAGTGTTTGTTATTTAGCAAATTGCTAAATGGTTAAATGGTTATATTATAACACCAATGTCTATATATGTGTCTTTTGAATCTCGTATTTCTTGTGAGACTTCTATTATGTACATATGTTAGGATTTAAACAAATCTTTATTGCACGCACAGATTAACTATATAAATAATAAATATTTTATCCAGGAAGAATTAAACTTTAAGTAATAAATGTAATCTGTTTCTATGATATACTATTATTAATTTATTAATTCCCTTCCTTTGATGCAATAAACACTATTATTCTGTTTAGCTGGGGCTAAAAGTATTGAGACGAGTTCAATATAATAATACTAAACATTATTATTTAACAAAGCGTAAGAATACGTAACTTACTTATAAATGCATTGTAACAAACATTGAAATACAAACTCAAAACAAGCTTCTTTGTCCGGTGTGGATATAAACCGTATTACATTGACAAACTGTAAATCATTGTTTATAATTATGGTACGCCATAACGCTAACTGGAAATAACAGGTTCGTTGTAATTATGATTTATTGAGCAATATTGTGCACTAAATGTACTTATGGGGCTTTACAGCACTTGGTGTGTATTACGTATACTTTAAACAAATACAAGAGTTTATGAATACTTTGTACATAGTTGTGTAAGTGTAATTTATACATATGTGTGTAAATGTATACACATTTCATTATGTAATTTGTAATTTGTTCATGCGTTTATTAAACCCTAATGGGCACGGGAGTGGTGGAGTTCTAGCCGTACTTGATGTATCTAATAATAATTATTGATAACATATCAATGGCATATTAAAGCACATATCTATTTAGAATACCAACTCTTCATGTACCTCTTTAGCTTCAGATATAGCAATTTACATGGGCAAACAATATGAGATGTATTGTTTGTTTCAATTTGTTGTTGCGAGGTTTAATTTGGATGTGTTCCTAATCGAATACGTTCTACAATTTATCGAAGAGAGCTTTGACTACGGTGCGCTGATTTACATACATGACATACGCGCGAGTCTCTATTCAGGATAGATAATTTTAAGCCAAAAAATACAAGTTGTCCAAACTTTTAAACTATCTATAAAGTTATTTATGTGATTTGTGTTGTCCCGTAGATTGCAGTATTTCGATTAGTTATATTGTTTGTTTGTTTCAGTTATATAGTCAGCATGAGTCTCTGTTTAACTCCCAAATCAAAATTAATTTTGTGACATCATATTTTTGTTGCAATAAACATCTATATCCAGCGATTGAACAACTTCAAAAGTCAAATGCTTCAAAATATCTCCATATTATAAATTTAAAAGTATTCAGTTGATAAAATGCGCTGTCTTGTTTGCTTGCGGGCTATGATGGAACAATTTCCATGGTGGCAGAAACTGCACTGAAAGATATGCTGTAGAATGTTAAAAATGTATTTTCATTTCAAAACAAGGATTCCGAAATAACAGTATTAGACACGTTTGATCTAAATACTAATAAGGAATTTTTGTTTTGAAGGCATTGTAAAACCGTCTGGCCAGGATGCTCACGACGGTATATTATGCCTTAACTTATCCACAACTCAAATACAGGGGGGTGTTTTCAGAAGATGCATAACAGTCGATTTATGGAAGAGTTAACCTTTCAAAAAAGCAATTTGCTAATAATGCTGTTAAAATTTTGAGATAAAAAGAAGCTTTCAAAATACAGAAACTACTGATCTTGCTCTACCTGTATATGTTGGAAACGAATTTGTTTTGTATGTTTAAAATGTACGTGGACAAAATAATCACTTTAATGAGACTAGAGACAGAGAAAACTACTGAACTGGAGAAACAGAATCGTAGTTGTTGAGCACTGTCCTTCACAAGGAGATGTTTATTTTATCAAATAATTTCCAAATCCAATAAAAATAACCCGCTTCCCAAAGCATAAAAACCAGAGCGCATAAGAAATCTCAGGTATTTCTTAAACTCTTTTACGTGTTGAGTTTTGAATGAAAACTATTTATTTTACTGGTAAATTTTTGCAGTATTAAGAAACTTGGGCAATTTGAAAATTCGATATTATGTTCAATTGCAGGAATAAAGCAGCTATTTAATGAGATTAATTAACACACGTTCTATTTGCGAGAACTTTAAGCTAAATTAACTTCATAACAGAAGAATGTATTAAATTACTGTGTTATTACCTCAACATTATTCTGAACCCAACGTCAACAAATTTAAAATGAAAATATGTCACGGATACGTGGAAAGCTTTGCAAAGTAATGCATTTACTGAAATTTATAACATATTTGACCTAATGTAAACTATGTTATATTTCACGACTCCACGTAGCGGGTTTCCTGTTCAGAAATTCCGCATTCCACCATTGTTGTGTTTACCTGCGCTGAATACCTGATTAGTTTGTTATCACAAGGGCATTCTATTTAGCTCCCAAATGGCCAGAGCAGCACAAATTACAACGTACTCTTTGTCAATATTCTCTCTACTGCTATAATGAATCAACTAACCACAATGCGAGTTAATGTTTGGTTTGACCTATTATTTGTGTCCATGTGACTACCCTTCCGGGGTTAAAAGTATACGTGAGTTTTAAGGCAAAGTTTATTTAAAAATAAGTTTATTTCTATATAAATTACGAAATTAACCACACGTGTTGTTTAAATTATTTATTAAATAAAGAGTCTAGTGTATTGTCTTCTCTGCAGATCAGCCAAGAAATTATTTTAAGTTTGGCCGTGATAAATATGGTAGAGTTATACAGGTCACCTGTTATATTGCTTAATATTTTTTAAGTTACTGACTTCATAGTAACTATTTATTTTAGTGTAAATTGTTACTCAAATTGTAAATTTATAGTGATCCAATATTATTAATTTGTAGACATTTGGTACAGTAGATACATGACCTTTGGATGCCACATGTTGTATGGTGAAGATCTTTTCATCACAGACTGAGCGGAGTGGAAGACCTGAGATTAAAAACAGTGTCTTTCTTTGTCAACATTCAATGTGCATCCAGGCAAAAAGTCTATTACCTCAAATGTACCCTGTTAACTTGAAAACGATAAAGAAAACGACAGAGGTGAATTGTGATATAACATATTGCTTTGAAGAAGTTAACAATACTTTACATATACTTATAGAACTATTATAACTAAAAATGGAACTTTATACGGGTGAACTTCATACTTTCTCAGTTCCTTCGATACCAGTTAAAGGCTACGTCACGGAGGTTTAAATGCTTTATTTAATAAACTAAGAGGTGATCATCCGTAAATTGGTGTCAATTGATGACCCTACTCCGTCGGAAATATAATTGAGTTATATAAATAGAACCTTCAAGTCTTCCCTTGACCAGTATTTCTGGTTTTACCTGGAATCTCTTTCAAACTCTTAACATGCATTGCTGTCATACCTTATAAAAGTTTTACATAAAAAGTCTTTTAACGATAATATTGAATGTAAATTCTCCATACAGCAGTCATACTGAACAGTTTAGATCTATATTTAAACTGGTGGCATCACAATATATACATAAAAAAATGTTGAAAAACTATGTAGAATATTTTTTGAATTAATGTTTGTATTAATGCTTGTAATATGGTTGCTGCCATGGGTTTGGTTTAACCGCTGATTTATTATCAGTAGACATTCCAGAGTACAGTGTTGAGCAGTAGCGTCGTGGGTAGTACTGCATTCTCTCGCACCGCGCTATAGTTTACAATAATTTATATTATCAGTGGACATTCCAGGGTACAGTGTCGAGCAGTAGCGTCGTGGGTAGTACTGCATTCTATCGCACCGCGCTATAGTGTTACAATAATTTATATTATCAATGGACATTCCCGGGTACAGTGTCGAGCAGTATCGTCGTGGTTAGTACTGCATTCTATCGCACCGCGCTATAGTGTTACAATAATTTATATTATCAATGGACATTCCCGGGTACAGTGTTAGCGTCGTGGTTAGTACTGCATTCTCTCGCACCGCGCTAGTGTTACAATAATTTATATTGGTGAATCTTGATATCTCTCGACTGATTGTGTATACAGTAAATACTTTAATAATCTAATTCTAATAAATAATTACTTTATTTTAGTATAATAATTCTTTTAACTTTACACACACACACACACATATATATATATATATATATATATATATATATATATATATACATATATACATATATATATATATATATTTTTTTTTTTGTTTCACCTTAGTTAAGTATAATGTGTGGGTTCTATAGAATATTTAAATTTTATTTAAGTACATTGGGCATGCTAAACATGTAGCCAATAGTTTTTTGATTTACAAGCTTTGAAGAGTTTAGATATATGAAGTATGAAAAATACGTGATTTGAAGACTATATCTGAATGAATACATATCATGAGTAAAAATGTAGTCGTAATGAATACATGCCTGTAATATTCAGTGATTTTATTTAGAATTATTTTAAATTTTAGTATGTCTCAATGATCGGTTTTAGGAGCTCTATTGCATTTTAGTAATTCCACCTGATCTCTGTCTTATATTGCAGAGCATGATCAGCTTGTGAGAAAATTTGCACTATATGCTGTCTATATTAGTATATGTACACCGTCTTTCTTATATTACAGTGGATGAACCATGCAGTGCCCACTGCCACGGGAAGAGATCACCAGACTGAAACAAGTTGTCTGCGGCCCTGGCCCCGTGCAAGTGTCGTCAACTGACACGGGGGATGTCCGGACATCGCAGTAGGTCTAAGGCTGTCTATACTAGTATATGTACACCGTCTTTCTTATATTACAGTGGATGAACCATGCAGTGCCCACTGCCACGGGAAGAGATCACCAGACTGAAACAAGTTGTCTGCGGCCCTGGCCCCGTGCAAGTGTCGTCAACTGACACGGGGGATGTCCGGACATCGCAGAAGGTCTAAGGCTGTCTATACTAGTATATGTACACCGTCTTTCTTACGTTACAGTGGATGAACCATGCAGTGCCCACTGCCACCGGAAGGGGCCCCCAGACCGAAACAAGTTGTCTGCGGCCCTGGCCCCGTGCAAGTGCCGGCGACTGTCACGGGGCATGACCGGACGTCGCAGTAGCTCTATAGGTTGTCGTTCGTTACTTCATCGTCGTAGTTCCGTCGGACTGTGGTATATTACTTGCCAGGACCCTGTCAGGGTAAGTCTTCTTATGTCCGACACAAAAATATTTGTGTTATTTTTTACATAAGTATGGAGCATAATAATTTCATAACATGGGCATTAGCGGTAAATAGATTTGGTTTGGTTCATATTTAATTTTTAGAACATTTTGACGCAACTTCATTGTCCTCTTACTGAATAAATTGGAACAATAAAGTCGTATCATCTCAGCTGGTTCTAAAGTAACTACACACTTTTCAAGACTATTTACAAGACGAAGATTTACAACCCCCTAGGAAAAAACAAGTGATAGGGTTTAATGGCGCTCTGCCATATCACGTGGACGTGTAACATCATCAAAATCTGACTTGCGTTTATACAAACAAAGTAGAAGCACGCCACACCGTGTGAGTTGTGATACTTAGGCTGAATATGACACATGTTTGAAGTTTTCGGGATATCGTGCAAACAGCCCAACGAGTGATAGACTTCACTAACGCTCAGCCAAATAAATCTATAAAACGGAGTCCGATCGACCTGATAAAACGTAACTAAATTCTTACCAAATAATGGAACAAAATAGGCTAACCTCATTACATAACGTACTATCATACATGTTAAAATGTTATGTGACTATATTCTGCTTATTTATAAATATATATGGTGTGTAGTTTTATCGTTGCCATCATGGTTACAATAGGATTAATTTTAAAATAATCACTATCGTTCAGACAAGCCAGAAGGAGTGATAAGCACTGTTTTCGGACTTGAGATTATCTATTAGAGAGAAACCTTTCTGTAAAGTTTCATGGCCAGTTCGTTCTTGAGGTACCGTACCCTTCAGTGATAGGCTTCACCAACGCTCAGCAATAAATACTTACAAACTTAACATTTAAATCTTAAATAAATTTAAAAAAACTGTTAGATAATTAATCATGAAACGTAGTACTGTTAGCTAGGGCTTACTGTTCCATGTTATCAGAAACAATGTGTATTATTCTATTTAGATATTAAAATTAAAAATATGTATCAAATAATTATCTATATACAACTAAGCAATTGTTTTGCATTTTTCGTTGAAGATAATGCAGAATAAAAACTATTGTTTTAATGTTCATTCACAGTTTTATTCAAGTATGCATTTACGAAGAACTCATATTTCACATTGCCATATTTTGTCTTTATACAGATACTGAACATTTAAGAGACATATAAATAAACGTCGAAACATGATTAAACCAACCATTATTCGGGATTAAAATAATAACTGAACGTTTACTGGGTGGGCCCCCAGAGAGCAGGGCAGCAGCGGAGCAGATTTGAAACGCTTGTCGGTCGTGTGGGGAGACAATTACTGGATTATTATGGACATATTTCGTTATACGTGGAGTAGCAGACCACTAATACTCGTGCCACTCGAGATAGCATAATGGATCTTTGAATACTGTTGCCATACCTCCACATTGCTCTGAATATTGGTTCCAAATGTGAAATTTGTTTATATTTTAATAATATTTTTTTCTACACTCACGTGAAACAAACAGTGAGAGTTTTTTAAGAGTAGATTAAGCATTACATTCAGTGAACATTGGTAAGGAAATGGTTTCTGCAGGAATGAAAATATTTGATTATCTACTGCAATACATCATTTAGATTTATTATCAACGAGCATTAGTATTACAATTATAATAAATACATAATTTTTACAAAAGTATGTATAATGAAAAAATACATGAATTAGAGTATAATTGGAATAAAATATACAATTGTGCACTGGAGGAGTATAAAAAACCTGGTATATAATCTATTTACAGATTAAACATTTTAGTAAAATCCATATTCTATACAATATTTGTACATTATTTAAACTGCTTCTGAATCCGGGGTTATATAACCTGTATTATTATAAATTAAGACTAGTGCAGAATAAAGTGTAAGTAGACTGTTGCTACGCACGAGCGACATAAGAAATACTTTAGCCAACATCAGTTTTATTCGGGTAAATTATTTTATATGATATACAATGTATTCCACATTTTATGCACACAGAATGTATCTCGGAAGAGATACAACAATATTTAAATGGACAAAGTTGACCGTAATAACAAGACCAACAAGTTATGTGGTCAAATTGATTATTGGTTGAGTCGATCACTCGCTGCGCTCAAAAAACTGGTTTGGTAAAAAAAACTGTCATAGCTCTCTTATTAGTACGAGTACATGCATTGAAACGTTTTTACGTGAAGTTTGCATGAAATTTGTTCTAATTTTTATATATGGTCATTTAAAAATTCCAATGCTATCAAGCAGATGATGTAGAGTTCGAGTACATTTTTAACGCAACGACCCATTTCTTACTTCTACAAAAGAAAATATATTTTTTACCAATTTCCAAAATACCACATATTGTATACTTTACTCATGGATTTTTTCAAATAATTTATAAAACCCGGTTTTGTAAGGTTGTGTGAAGAGAATTTTATTCTACTATTCCGATACTTGATAAACCTAACTGATGTTTCACGGCACACGTGTTGGAATCAGCTGTTTAGTGAAATATAGAAAATATCTTACAAGGTAAGTCTAAAAAAGACTTTTTGTTAAAGAAATTTTGAACTGATTAACACAATAGCTTGTTAGTTTCAAATTGTATCATATGTCATACTAATAATATTATACAAATAGCCTTTGTTTGTTTTCACGCATATACTACGGACAATTACGTAATAGTTGTTGACGTCAACGATCCAGTTGCGCGAGAGAAGAAACAATGTTACCAGTACAACACGTTCGCAGCGCCACCATACAAGCCGGTGTTTATGCACCTTATATACACAACAGCGGCGTAACCGGTCTCGGATGCGTCCGAGAAACCATGTAGTTCACATGAGCTAGAGGGGGTGGCCATTATCGGCCGAGGGATCGACACTTCAACAATTGTTTTTTAAGTCGATCACAAAGTCTCGCCATTTTAGCGCGAGGTCCGGAGACAAGGGTTCATCCCAAGATACACCGGAAGTCCACAACACTTGCATGAAGCGCTTTGCTATCATTATGCAAGGGGACAAAAAAACCGCACGGGTCGTAAATCCGAGCGATCAGACTTAGCACTTTCCGCTTAGTCGGGGCATCACATGTGAAGTTGAGGTTATATTTAAAACAGTCTGTCACAGGTGACCAATGGATACCTAAGATGGAGAACAGAGGGTCCGACGAAGGTTGAAGAAACACAGGGGATTCTTGATGAGAGGCAGGCAATGGTTGAAGTAATTTTGGGCAATTAGAAACCAATTTCCTCAGTTCAAAGCCGCCTAAGCGGAGAAGCTCGATCAGCTGATGTTGAAGTTGGAGAGCTTCGTCTTCAGTGGACGCTCCGGCTATCAAATCGTCCACATAGCTATGGTGTTTCAGAATGTGAGCTGCCTGAGGGAAATTGGAACCTTCATCTTGTGTCAATTGTCGGAGAGTTTTTATGGCGAGGTAGGGTGAACAGTTCATACCATACGTCACCGTGGTCAGCTGGTAAGTAGAGAGCGGAAGGGAGGGGTTTTCACGCCAAAGGATGAGCTGAAACCTTTGGTCGTCTGGATGAATCTTAATTTGGCGGTACATCTGCCGGATGTCGCACGAAAAAAAAACAAAATTTTTCAGCCGGAAGTGGAGAAGGATATCACAAATATTAATTTTTAACTTTTGCCCCGTACATTTTTGGTCCTCCGGGCCGGATTATTGTGAATCAGTCCTGTAGATTACAGTAATTTGTGTTGTAATTAATTAATTGTAACAGGCGTCGTTACGCCATTTTGAATCTGCCGTACCGACGCTACCGGCTTGTATGGTGGCGCTGCGAACGTGTTGTACTGGTAACATTGTTTCTTCTCTCGCGCAAATGGATCGTTGACGTCAACAACTATTACGTAATTGTCCGTAGGCAGGTCTAATTTTACGACCGCCCCTCAACAGCTGATGGCCCGATCGATACTTGAATGCACGGCCTCCGCTGCAGTCAGCTGTACCGGTTTTTGATACTGCATTTCTCTCGCCGTAACGGAACTCTGTTTATATCTCTGAATAGAGACTCGGACACGAGTCCACCCATACTCTCTCTCCACATTAGTAATATACTAGTAATGTATTTAGTTAACAACAGGGCAATATCTGGTTTAGTTAATTGACCACTCTTTCTTTGATAGTATTAATTAACTCACAATAATTCTCCATTCCATTAATGTAACTTTGTGCTAGTGGAAATTTAATTGTTCCTTGTAATTGTTTCTAAAGCAATATATTGCTCACTATTCAATTTGCTATTGAATAACATTTCGCTTTGTTCCATTGTAATTTACTTGTTAAATAAGCAACCAATTAATTGCCATTCTAAGTTCTCATGTCAATTTAAGATTTAACTTGAACTGATTTGCTCTCCTTTTCATTTCAATTATATCATTGTTGTTTCATGTTTCTAGCATAAATTATGTTAAGAAGTGTTAGATTAACTCTCTGATCGATAGTAATTGGTGATTGTAGGTCAATTCTATGGTGTACTCTTGCCAAATTATTGAAAGCAACATTTCTTTATCTCTAACCTACATATTAGCTACTTATTTCTCTACACTCCATTGTATTTTGTCAATTTTATTTTAAAAGGTTCATTCACCGTTCTCTACATTGTGTCTCTTTATCAACCTGATTAAACTTAGGATATCTCTCACGGGTTACTTAATTGTTTAATAACAATTATCACTGTCTCTCTTATATTATTTTTTACTAATAATTGCTCCATTTAAAATATTTTCTCGCCTTAGGGTTACATAACATTGGTACTTAGATTAGCTATTAAGGTAGCTTAGGTGGACATACCGGCACTTAATGTAATCTAATTTTGTCTTATCTCAACTTAACTTGTTCCCCCCCTTTCGCTTACATTGATTTGTTTACATTACGGTATCCCTCCATTGTTTTTTAAATTATCTTTGTTAATTGTCTCATTTTATTGTTTTGTGGGCACTATCGGGAAACCTTTGGTAATTCTCATTTGTAAAACTGCTTTGCCCCTTTCGATATCACAATGGCTCCCAAGGAATTCAAATACGAACTTATCGTAAATCAACAGATCTTATCAAAATCTCGTTTTGCTTCTCTTAACGAAACCGTCACGAAAAATCACTACCAGCGCTCCACCTTTGACACCAGTTCAAATCAGGACAATTAAACACAGTGTTCGCGGAACTAAAGAAGAAACGCGCGGACTTTGAACTAACCTTCAACGTGTCATCGAAGGTGACAGTGAAGCAGCGGATCAAGATACTCTTTCCAAAGATCAGGATGAGGTTAACGACCTATATGTCGCTATTTCTAGCTTGATCGAGGTTCATCTTGTCACTGAACCCACAACTCCCGCGTCCTCATCACATTCTGATCATCCCGCGTTGTTCCCCACGACGGTAACTGGAGTCAAGTTGCCTAAATTAAACTTACAGACGTTTGATGGTTCTCCTATGAAATGGATTTCATTTATCAACCTGTTTGACACTACAGTACACCGCAGTGCTTCACTCTCTAACGTCGCTAAGTTCCAGTATTTACTGAGCATATTGGAAGGCGAACCTCTGAACTTAGTGAAAGTCGCTCAATCTCACCCCCGCCAATTACCTCATTGCTTATCAGTTGTTGCGGGACAGATATCATAACATACGCCGCCTCACTACTCTCCATCTATCTAAATTATATACTTGACATGCCCGCAGTCGCTAGCAACAATGCTAAACAACTTAGAGCGTTCATAACAACATTTTATGAACATTCAGAGTCCTTGAAAGCCCTGGACTGTGATATCGCCTCTGATAATCTCTATTGTCAGCTCACTTGTTGCGCAAAACTTGACAGCAAAACTGTCCAGAAATTGGAACAGTATCGTGAGTCCCAAAGAGAAGCCTGGCGCCGCTCCGCATTCCCTCCCCAAGGTCACGGAGATTATAACATTTTTAAATCTGGAATGCTCCCAGATTGAAGACGCTAGCCTTCACACCCACTCTGAGACGAAAATACTGTCTACCTCTTCCAGACCGAGGGTTGAAAAAGCGTGTTCAGTTCGCCTCCCCCAAGCAAATGAATTTGTTTAGCTACTGACGCTAAAATTAATTCAAACTACGAAGCTCTTTGTTTTTGTTGCCGGAAATCTGGGCACAAAATTTACCAATGTCCTCTGTTTAAGGACAAGTCTCTAATGAGCGGTACAACCTCGTTAAAGGTAACCAGCGGTGCATTTCATGCTTGGGAAATCATCCGATTAAAGAGTGCAGATCCAAGAAGAACACATGTTCGACTTGCCACAGGAAACAACCATTCGCTTCTGCACTTTAATAACAGTGCCGATAGGCCTAGCTCTTCCGCCACTGCGCCTCTACCCCCCCCCGCTAGCTGTCAACACAACACTGACTTGTGCCGCGCGCTCCACCTCTCTCACTGAAACAAGCACCGTGCTGCTCTGTACAGCAAACTGGTCAAACTCACTGCCCCACAATGGCCAGTCATATATTTTCCGCGCCTTATTGGATTCTGGCAGTATGTCCGACTTTGTTTCTGAGCGTGCTGCTCAGCTGTTAGGCTCACGTCGCCAGCCTTCTAACCTCACTGTCATTGGGTTAGCCCAAAACATGACACTAACACCAGAGGGTCACTAGATCTCAATCTTGAAACATTATCGGGACACTTAATTGCCAAAAACCATTCCTTCCATGTAACTGGAAAAAATCTCTCTCGAACTTCCGCGGGTAGAACTTAACCCGGAAGTACTCATGCGAACAAAATCTTTTGTTCTCGCGGACCCGACCTTTGGCAAGCCTGGTCAATCGATGTCCTCATCGGCAACTCTCTCTTCCCTCAACTGCTTACCAATGAGCGACACTCTCTCGGGGCGAATATGCCTTCTGCTCTTGGCACTATTTTTGGATATGTGATTGTTGGAAGTGCGCAGTGTCTCTCTACCGCGCAAAGAACCTCTAATCTCGCCATCTCTCTCCTCTCGACCACAGATACTGACCTCCACTCCTCCCTTCAACGATTTTGGACACAGGAAGAACTTCCGATCTGTAGTAAAAAATCGGAAGAAGAAATCGCGTGTGATAAAACTGTTTGAGACATCGCATACACGTGACTCGGAAGGTCGCTATGTAGTCAAGCTTCCCTTTGTTGACAACCTCGCCCACACTAAATTGGGAACGTCAAGGTCAACCGCCGCTCATCGCCTGGAGTCTATGGAGAGGCGGATCCACGCCAGAAATAACTCCCCCCTGAAGGCGCTCTATATCGAGTTCATGACCGAGTACGAGGCGCTCGGACACATGAAATGTCTTCCCCATCCTGATTTATCTGCTCCGCATTATTTTCTCCCACATCATGGGGTAGTGAAAGAGTATAGTAGCACTACCAAGCTTCGTGTTGTTTTTGACGCCAGTGCCAAAGACCGGCTCAGGGCCTATCCTCAACGACGTACTTCTCACCGGTCCAAAGTTACAAAATAATATTTGTGATATCCTTCTCCACTTCCGGCTGAAAAATTTTGTTTTTTCGTGCGACATCCGGCAGATGTACCGCCAAATTAAGATTCATCCAGACGACCAAAGGTTTCAGCTCATCCTTTGGCGTGAAAACCCCTCCCTTCCGCTCTCTACTTACCAGCTGACCACGGTGACGTATGGTATGAACTGTTCACCTACCTCGCCATAAAAAACTCTCCGACAATTGACACAAGATGAAGGTTCCAATTTCCCTCAGGCAGCTCACATTCTGAAACACCATAGCTATGTGGACGATTTGATAGCCGGAGCGTCCACTGAAAGACGAAGCTCTCCAACTTCAACATCAGCTGATCGAGCTTCTCTCCGCTTAGGCGGCTTTGAACTGAGGAAATTGGTTTCTAATTGCCCAAAATTACTTCAACCATTGCCTGCCTCTCTCACGAATCCCTGTGTTTCTTCAACCTTCGTCGGACCCTCTGTTCTCCATCTTAGGTATCCATTGGTCACCTTTGACAGACTGTTTTTAAATATAACCTCAACTTCACATGTGATGCCCCGACTAAGCGGAAAGTGCTAAGTCTGATCGCTCGGATTTACGACCCGTGCGGTTTTTTGTCCCCTTGCATAATGATAGCAAAGCGCTTCATGCAAGTGTTGTGGACTTCCGGTGTATCTTGGGATGAACCCTTGTCTCCGGACCTCGCGCTAAAATTGGCGAGACTTTGTGATCGACTTAAAAAACATTGTTGAAGTGTCGATCTCTCGGGCCGATAATGGCCACCCCCTCTAGCTCATGTGAACTACATGGTTTCTCGGACGCATCCGAGACGGTTACGCCGCTGTTGTGTATATAAGGTGCATAAAACACTGATAGTGAAGTGAGTGTGACCCAAATAATTTCAAAAACTCGTGCTGCCCCGCTAAAACGAGTAACTTTGCCGCGATTAGAGTTGTGCGCGGCTCACCTCCTGGCTAATTTAGTTCATTATGTACAGTCTCAGTATTCCAGTGTATTAAGTATTGACTCTACAACTTTGTGGTGTGATTCGACTGTGACTCTGTCCTGGATACATACTCTCCCTTACCGCCTCAAA
This sequence comes from Homalodisca vitripennis, assembly GCF_021130785.1. Taxonomy (NCBI): domain Eukaryota; kingdom Metazoa; phylum Arthropoda; class Insecta; order Hemiptera; family Cicadellidae; genus Homalodisca; species Homalodisca vitripennis. The sequence goes on from NC_060208.1 coordinate 116,483,313, forward strand.
ACGTATGTAGCGAATCGTGTAGCTCAAATCCAAGAGCTCATTCCTCCCTCTTCTTGGCGTCATGTGTCTAGTGCTGACAACCCTGCAGACTGTGCTTCTCGTGGGATCCTCCCTTCGGAACTTGTTCATCACACTCTTTGGTGGCACGGACCCTTGTGCTGCAACTACCTCCTCCAGATTGGCCCACTTCCAGTTTTTCTCCGCTCGATGATTCTTCCTTGGACGAGTTGAAGCCCGTTCCGCTGTCCGTCTTCGTTGCAGCCTCCCAGCCTCCTTGGGATCTACTCACTCGTTTCTCCTCCTGGACCAAGCTGCTCCATGTGTTGGGCGTATCTCCTCCGGTTCGTCTCTCATAGCCGCCGGCAAGAACATCATGTGGGTCCTCTTTCTGTCGTCGAGGTGCGAGCTGCTCAACTTCGCCTCTTCCAATTAGTTCAAACGAGAAATCTTTTCCTGATGACCTGGCAGCCCTTCGAGACAACAAGAACTGCTCCATCAAGCTACAGCGCCTTGCTCCCTTCATTGATGCTGAAGGACTCTCCGTGTTGGTGGTCGACTAAAGCTTGCTGATTTGACGGAAGAAGTGCGCCACCCCTGTATTTTGCCTAAATCTCACCATGTTGTTAACTTACTAATAGACCACACTCACCTACAAAACTTACATTCAGGGGTTCAATTAACCATGTCCCTTTTAGCCCAGCATGTCTGGATTCTCTCTGCTCGTAGTGTGGTGCGCATCGCGCATTTTTTCAATGCCTCCCTTGCTTTAAACAAAGACCCAAGCCTTTGTTCCCTCTCATGGGTGATCTACCCAAAGCCCGCATAATTCCCGCTCGACCTTTCTTGTCGACAGGCATTGACTATGGTGGTCCCTTCAACGTCAAGATTCACAACCTCCGCTCTATCCGACACACTAAAGCCTTACATCTGTCTCTTTGTGTGCCTAGTGACTAAGTCTGTACATATAGAAGTCGCCACTGATCTGTCCACGGACGCATTTATAGCCGCACTCACACGTTTTGTTTCACGTAGAGGCCTATGTACTGACATCTATAGTGACTGTGGTACAAAACTTTGTTTGGTGCGAGAAACTCTTTACAGCAACTAATCACTTTCCTCTGGCAAGCTCCAAATTCACCAATTTTCCCTCGGCCAGAAAAATTAACTTTCATTTTAACCCCCCTGCAGCTCCCCACCATGGCGGCTTCTGGGAAAGCGCCATTAAGAGCGCCAAATTTCACTTGAAAAGAGTTCTGGGCACCTATGTTCCCACTCTTGCCCAATTTACCACCCTCACTTGCCAGGTGGAAGCAATGTTGAAATTCCCGCCCGCTTACTGCGCTCTCCAGTGACCCCAACGATTTACAACCTCTCACTCCGGGGCACTTCCTGATTGGAGCGCCGCTAGTGGCTGTGCCCGAACGCAACCTTGCAGATTTGCCGGATAACAGGCTGGCTCATTGGCAGCTAGTGCAGGCTTGCTCCCAGCGAGTGTGGAAACGCTGGAGCAGGGAGTACCTCCATTCCCTCCAGCAAAGACTTAAGTGGGAGCGGCCCTCCCGAAATTTACAAGTTGGCGATCTAGTATTGGTCCAACAAGATTCTCCCTCGCTGTGTTGGCCCCTCGCTAGAATAACTAAGCTTTTCCTGGACGTGACAGTGTAGTGCGTGTGGTAGAACTCAAGAACCCCCCAAGGTACCTTCACACGCCCGGCAGTCAAAGTGTTCCTGCTGCCGTTCTTGTCACCAATAGCTTAAGTCTATCTCAACACTTTAGGATAGATAGTTAAGACCTAGTTTAAGATGTTAGTCTTTAGCTTTATTTCTCATGTTCTTTCTCGATCATGCCACTTTGATTTGTTGAATCCTGATGATTCAAAGCCGCCGGTATGTTCAATATTTAATTTAATATAGATAAGCATAATCTAGCCCAGACGCATTTAGGTATAAGAGAGAGAGGGAGCGTGGTCCCAAATCAGTCGTCCGCTGTTCCAATCAGCGCCACACCCCCCTGATATCTTAAAGGGTCCTGTCCTTGAAGTATTCTGGGCGCTCTTCCGCTTTGCGACTGCTGCCCGTTCGGCGAATAGCAGATACCCCTCTAACCAACCAGGGCGATAGCGCCCCCTGGAGCGAGCCGCTTCCCGGCATTCTGAGTGGAATCATCGGCCGGAGACCATGTAGCTCTACAGTTCGTGGGTCACTCTTTGTGCTCGACCCTTTCGTATTGACTTTGTTTTCAAGTGTTTTTCTTTAATGTGCATTACCATCCTCCTCCCACACTCCTTTGGAGGTAATTTCAGGGTATTAGTGGGAGAAGACAGTGTCCAGTGCGGATTATTCGTCGTTCTACCGCGGCCGCCAGCGGTGACGCCCGTTCGCTACGCGCCAATTACGTCGCGCCTAAGCACTCCTGTCGTTGCTGCTTCCCCCTGTGGATCTCTACACACAGCGAGTTTTCCAAGGTACTGTTAAAACTCCATCACTTGTGTTGTATTCTCCTCTCACCTCTTGTTACCTGCCCACTTTCCCGCCATTCTGCACATTGTTTTTATTTTTATTTTCATAATTGGTCCTCCGATTATTAATTTTTAACTTTTGCCCCGTACATTTTTGTGGTCCTTCGAGCCGGATGATTCCACTCAGAATGCCGGGGAAGCGGCTCGCTCCAGGGGGCGCTATCGCCCTGGTTGGTTAGAGGGGTATCTGCTATTCGCCGAACGGGCAGCAGTCGCAAAGCGGAAGAGCGCCCAGAATACTTCAAGGACAGGACCCTTTAAGATATCAGGGGGTGTGGCGCTGATTGGAACAGCGGACGACTGATTTGGGACCAACGCTCCCTCTCTCTCTTATACCTAAATGCGTCTCTGGGCTAGATTATGCTTATCTATATTAAATTAAATATTGAACACAACCGGTTGTACCGACATTTTCCATGAACATTCTTATAGTTCCTGGGATGAATATAGGCCTATTCTGATTTCTACCGTCCCACCGGACTACGCCCCGCTAGTCTTTACAGTAACAAAAAAATGACATCTTATCCTCTAAAGTTGCGTGATATTAAAAGAATGATCCTGTCAAATATTATCAACTTTTCTGTGTAAATAATGCTTATTATTTTCTATCTGCTTACATTTATAGTGAGTAAATTGTCTAAAAAGTGTATTTCTTTATTAACAATTAGGAATTTAGATTTTAGCGATTAGGTTAATACTAATATATCTTAGAAAATTGCCTAAACATGAGAAGGTCAGAATGTGACTCCGAACACTCCATTTGAAGCAGACGACATGAACTATGTTATTTACTATTACATTTCGCTGGACAATTTGAAATAATGTACCACTTCCAACTCTACGTTTTCTAAAATATCAAAAAACGTTTACTATAAACTTAAAACCGATATTAAACCCATCTGATTTCTCTTTGACAAAAGAGGGCTACTCTAATCTATATTATATGTTTTCTTGTTCGGGGGAAAAAATCAACTATGGAACAAAACATACTAAAAACAATGAAAATTACAAGGGCCATATTTATAAACTTTTGACGTATTTTCTAGATCTTTTGAAGGCAAACTCAACAAGGCATTGGAAATATTATTCATTGTTTTAATAAACAGTTAATTCCAAAATTGTGTGCAGTGACATATCAGTCAGGTCTACAAAATATCCGAATAATAGAAAAATATATAAACTAGAAGACATTTCATGCAGATTTTACATAAAAATGTTTAAAAATAGTTAAAACCAAGAGAGTTGTGACAGTTTGAGATATGTTTAAACCAACATCAGTGTGTTGAACGCAGCGAGTGAACGACGCAACTAATAATCAACTTGATCACATTAATTTGTTAGTATTTTTACTATGCACAATTTTGAATATTTAATCGTTTCTGTATCTCATATTGTTTCCAAGATCCACACATTGTACACAAACTTTACAATACACTGTATCTGTTTATTTCAGGAACAATGTTTACATACTTTGTTGAGCCTTACAAATCAAATACTTTGTGGTTGATTGTGTATAATCTATATATCTATTAATTATGATTACTCCATGAACAATAAAGCATTTCCTATTTTGTTTAACATTGTTAAGTGCGCTATATGCTATGGCCAACAGCTATAAAAGTGGTAATGATGTTTCATCAACGAAAAACAATTTTGTTACATTGTATGGTAAACGTCAGGCTTTATTTAATTTCCACTATAAATAAACTCATTCAATTTGAAAATCTGTATACAATACGCTCATCATTCACAGTTGACGTCACAACCGTGTTAGCTGGGTTCACGTCAATTAGCTGCCCCAGTGGTCCGCCGAGTACTACGCTTCGTTCACCACCAGCAAATGGGACTAGCTTTGAATTACGATAAATGAGTGAGATTATTTTTGTCTTCTTTGAGACCGTTGATCAATCAGATATCAATTTGGTAGAATAAATCCCTAGCATATTTTCTGATCCCAGTGGTGTAAAGTTGTCCCACCCTCGTGTCTCGTAGTAATGAATATCACTCTCTGAATCCAAACACACTTTGATTTACAGTACAAGATCACTTCAAAGGCTTGCAGGCTGGGCGTAGTTAGACTAGCTCCCTGACTGCTAGTTAACCGATTCTCTTAGTGCTCTATAGAGTCTAAATATCTCTCAATAGTGTATTATAACATCCACCTGAAAGTTGTACACCAATTCAAAGTAGGCTATTCAAAAACTTATTGTTAAAGGATATTATAATTTACAAATTTAAACAAACTATAAATGCTTGGAGGAACTTTAAATCATACAGCTGAACTTAGTATACAGCTAGGATACACCTGTTTCACTCTATCTATCAAACATCGTTTCAAGCTTTCGCTGGTATTTAAAAATGAGGAGGTAAAGATACTGTTTGGACGGTGAACAATAAGGGGAGTGGATGCTTTGTTTTATATTCAGAATTAATGATGAATATTTGAAAGGATAACACTATTTTTGATATTTGTAATCTTTTTATATCTCAACTTTAAAATATTTCGACATCTGGTATATGCTGTATGCTTCAGGTTAAATGTTGTGCATGCTCAACCTTCTTTGTTTGATAACTAAAGAAAAGGCCAAATACCGGTTCTAGAAATTTAGTCTTTATTTAAGATTTTGTATCTATGTGACCAGTAACAGAGGTCACATAGACCGTTATGATGTGATGAGAAGAAATTGAACCGACATGGAATTGGCAGATTGCATTTTAGTAGAAATGTCAGAGCCTGTGTTGCACATAACTTGCAGTGACGAGTAATTTAAAATGTAAAATATAATTTATTGAACAAATCTTAAAACAAATCTGATGCACATATGAAATATTGAACTGACGTTATTATGCATATATTTTATCAGGTAAAAGCAAATAAAAATGTACTGAAAATATAAATCAATGAACATCTTAGGTAAAAACCATACTAGTATAGTACGAAGCGCAGGGCCGTAAATTAAACAGCAGTATGCTAGTTGTTCGGTAAGATTCAATAATAATTTTAATCAACTACCATAACTATATAGCTGGAATTGTGTACTGGCTCAAGGCTACGTTTACAGAATAATGGATAAAGAGTAAAAAAAAAGAAAGTTTTAAAATGTGACATAGGTCTTATAGTGGCAGTAAACCACGCACTTTCCATTTATAGAATAGAGACCATGAGGCTAACAGTTCATTGTTTACAATACAATTCAGTTTGTTAAACAAAAGACGAAGATCATTCTAGTCAGTAATATAAAATTTGTTTGATGGTTACCTTGTGTTCTTACAGTTTCTATATAATATAATATTTATGACTTCAGCCCTAGTTTGTACATTTTTAGATAAGAAAATACTATAATATATTGTCTAAAATTCATTAACATCTGATGTGGTTAAACTTTCCAAATCACCAGGAATAATTATATGTAACGGATAAGGTAATTGTGTGCAAGTGCCTGTATATCTCTAACTCAAGAAAATACACTATCGTTATGCAACTATTTTATTATGTATGTGGGTAGGCACAACAATTCCAGAGGTATAAGTAAACATTTGTCATTTTCCTGGTGTCCTGGGATTTATCCCCTACTGTCAGCCTTGTATATTCCGGGATTTGTGTGTATTGGATGCGGCAACCAACCCATCATACCTGTTTGTCTACTTTTCCTTTGTTTCTTATGGAATTGTGATATATTAATGTGATATATTATTGTTATAAACAGTATGAAAAATGGGAACATATTTTCTCTTTATATCTTAGATGTTTTGCTGCAACACTGCGAGACTCAATAAATATGGATAGACCTAAAATCAAATTTTACATGATTCAAATTTACAACTCAATATTTACTTAAAAAAAGTACAACATTAGAAACAAAGTAAACATTTCTGACATAGGATATACTAACTGGACATAGGATATATATTAACTGGATTTTTTATCGGGTTACCATCCGCACACGTCTTAATGATAGTTACAAGTTGTATGAAAATTGAAAATTTTATTACTATTTTCGAAAATAACCTATGGCGGGGCAAGGTTGCATTTACGCGCGAGGCGAAGCCGAGCTTGAAAATACTATTTCAAAACTTTGGGGACGGTCATTTAATGATAATTTTCACCATGGTGCAAAAATTACAAAATATTTCAAAATATTGCATAACATTTCATAGTCCAGGAATTATACTTCTATAAGGAAAGGTAACAATATTTTATAAAATTCATTTTGGTGTTCAAATCAGTTGCTCGGGCAGCTATAAACACAAATAACGGAATAAAACCAATAGTTTTAATTGCCAAATACAGTGTATAAAGTTGAAATTTTATACACGTATATCCCTATGTAATGTAAAGCTACAGTACTGAAACTATACGAATTATTTTATTATCTTTTAAATGCTGAAACAGTTATTTCTGACCAACTTTTGCATACAGTATTTTTTCACTACATATTTCAATGCAATAATTATATTACTGTATCTTGGTATTATTTAGGTGTAGATGCATAACACTTTCCTTTTTAAAATCATCAACAAGAAACATAGAAAAATTTACATACCCTACTGCTTAGAAGAGTCTTGGATCATAATCCGGGGTATCAGTATTCATTTTCTTGTCTTCTTGTAGCTTATTCTTTGCCTCCTAGCTTGTCTAGCTGTATTTGACATTGATTATGTTTCATTTTCTGCTTTCTTCAATCGTGTTCAGTCAGTCCATTGTATGAAGAGCGCTGACCGACTTTTTAGACATTTATAGTCTTAACTTATCAAACCTTTAACTTACTGAAATAAGCATCATTAAAGGTTAGAACTGCATTATTGGCACCAAGTATCCAACCTAACAATTGACTTTTTAAACTGTTTACCAAACGCCATTATGGAAACTCTAATTTATGTTTTGGTCATAAAAGGCACTGTTTTAAAAGGTTAGGATTTGATAAGTCAGAATATTTTTTTGTCCTGACAAGTAATGTAGCCTTTGGAAGGTGGTTTTTATGGCCGTATGGCTGCTTCAGTTCTTTTGTTGATTATAACACACACAAAATCAGTTCCCTATGGGCATAAACCATGCTGGGGGGATGCAACACGCGTGCCTCAGGCCACTTAGAGATGGTTGTGAGTCTTCTAGTAGAAGTCCAGCCTCTTAGTAGTCTTAAAGAGATCAGGAAGAAATTGGCGCCACCTTAGAAACGGTCCAAGGTAGCAAACAAGTAAAGATACCCAGGCAGAAATAGGTAGATAGGACGGTAGAGCTTTAAAATATATTACTAAGTAGAATCAATAAACTCATGTAATTTCTATGTTTATGTTAGATTAGACCGTAAGTGCTCAGACAATTTGGTTCTGGTACACTAAATTGTAGGGTATTAATTATATTAAATGTATAAAGCTCTAAATACAGAAATTGTATAAACATAAAATTATGAAAGTGAGAAAGAATGTGATTTCATATTAGTATACATGAGAGTGCTACATTTCGGATAAAGCAATGACTGACCTTAATATCTAAATAAATTTATATAATTTAAAGCATAGAGTGAGCAAAGTTTTAGTTATTAGGTCATTAAATAATAACAACTTATTGCAGCAGCAACAGTGCGGTATTTAATTATTATTCTCAACTTTAGACACACTTTCAAAATATATGAACTGCTGTAACTAGTAACCACATAGAAATAAATACATTTACTTTTCTTAGGTACTCTAAAATATATATACTTGTCGGCCGACGCTGAGGTTCCTAAGCTTAGAACGATAACAATAGTAAATATACTTATACATTTTAAGAAGATACAACGTTTAAGACACGCAAAGGTCTGACATATAATTAAACTACAAAAATTCTTAAATAATAATAAGAGTCATAGCTTTGGTTTGAGTGCGGTAATTGTGTTGTGGGGTTAACCCTCTTGAGGGGGGGGGGAGCGGCGAGAATGTCCTAAAAATATCCGCTGGCTTACTCGCTCAGATGGATCATAGCATCCTTAGTCATGGACCAAAATGGTAGACAGAGACGCAGCATACAAATACGTGGATTAGCCCCGTAAATCTTTCCTAAACTCCAACAATTTCTCTGTTACAATATAAGGTCTCTAATATGGTCATACATAACTATACATCAAACACATTATGGGACAGCATATTCATTAATAGTTTTACATAAAAATACAGTAAAGCGAGACTTTATAAGTTATTACATTTTGTTAAACAGTATATATTATGAAATAAATTAAATACAGATGATGGTGCGGATATTTCCCAAAGTAAAAAACCTTAAAAAAGCGAAAAATATATTACATTTGTCACACTTGTTTTTCAGCGTAATGCAGTAAGTAAAAATAAATTAGTTGATAGATCATGATATTAAATTTAAAGTAAATAACGTAATTTTGGAGTTAACGAGACCAATGATATAATGTGTATTGAATATATTTTCGTTTTCATACAGAAACAGCTCATAAAGAAACATGTGTGAAATATTTAGTAAAACTTAACTTTAAGTTACTGAAACGCCCAATGTATAAATACACTTCCCTAATATGGATTAATCTATTTACTTTGTAACACAATTTGCCTGATTTATAAATGAACCTAATTAGTCTGTAAATAGATTCGCGCACAGAATGTACGTTAACCCGTTAAGTTTGTAAGTAGATCAACCTGTTTTGTAAGTGAATCTATTACGTTTCCTACCCCATTAGGAAGCATTTCCTCCATGAACAACTAACTTGGGAGTAGTTACTAGTCGGCTCTCAAGATGGGTAGTTGACTTGCTAAGGAACATTGTAACCACATGAATATTGATGACAAAGCTCTCTTGTGACGTGCAGTGTTTGGGTGATCTGAAGTAATCATGAATCTATACAAATAAAAAGTGTTAACACAAAAGTGACATTGCTTTTGTGCCGGTATCTAAATTGAGATTTATACAAATTTTAGAGGAATAAATTGTTATATTTCAACATGCATTTCTTACGGACAAAACAGGTGTTGTCTCTTTCTTAGAAGTTTTTGAGTTTTTTTTTTCAGACAAAAACAAAGTTTGAATGAAGCTAGTAATTGAAAATATGTTATTTCGTATTGTTATTTTAAAATTCTCCTAAAGCATATACTGGTGGCAGGATAAGCTTACCTATTTTAACAATTTTCTCTTGAATGTATGTTAGCAACTAAACTAAACTCGACAGAAAATTAAGGGGTGAATTACAAAGAGGGATGGAGTTAAGTAGGACACAACCATGAGGTAGAAAGAATGACACATGTCAGGTATAGTGTTTCAATAAATGCGGACTTCTGAATCAGATGTTCTATTCCTAACTACTTCGGGCCCGCGGGATAGGTCTGTCTATCCGTATACTGGCACTAAACTCACGAAATCTGTTCAATTTTCTCATTTTGATCTTATGCTTTCAGTACTTATTATTAGAGCGTACTTATTATTATTTCAGTATTCAGTATTAGAACGATAACCATAGTAAATATACTTATAAATTTTAAAAAGATACAACGTTTAAGACACGCAAAGGTCTGACATATACTTAAACTATACAAAGTTTATCGCAATGCCTCTGCCATTATAGTTATTAGTTATAAAACCAGTTCAACAAATGTGTAATAGCAAGTGAAAGGAAATGCAATAGTATTAACGATGTATGCAACAATATAATGACGCAATAGATGTTAGAATTTATAAATACTATCAGTTTGACAATTATTTCCAGATGTTGTTCACGAGCAAAACTGGGAAAGTGACACTAAGAATGTAATACTCGGACTTTGTATCGTAAATGCCTACTTTTGGAGTAGAATAATAACATAGTAATTTCCATCACTAGAAGCTGTTGACTTCGGAGTCAATCATGTTTTTAGAACGAGGTGAAGCTAAGATTATTTAGATCCTAAAGACACCTTTGTTGCGTGTGGATCACAACGGTTTTTATCATATGGGGAAAAGTTAAAAACTATAAAATTTTTATGATATAACAACTCAACATACTAGTACTGTCAAGTTACATATTACAAGCCCATGTGTTTTTTACACTTTATTCTACTGAGGCAACACAAAGTTTGAGATTAGTGCACTGGAAACTTGAACTATTTGTTAATTTTATAGATCTCTATTATAGAGTAATTAAAAAAGTAACTTTTTCGAGCAACTTAAAGCACCAGAAACAGCTGTTATTTGTGAAGTGTGAGAAACATGTGTGTCTTTTTCGAGTGGTATGAAAAGAAAATTTAGCAGGGTGGCATTAATAAAGTGCCATTAATGTAAGTATTGATTTAATGAACGGTCTCTTAAAATGTTACTGAATAATTTCTGGTTACGGATAGATTGTGAGGAAAGTTACTGTGTAGCGAATGTGCATTGGATATATCACGAACATGTATCCACTACGTGACAACAAGCGGATGGAGGGTGGACAGGGGTGTGATTTAGGACAGGGAACTGAGCTGTCAGTCACATTAAGGTGACACCTGTCAATCACAGTTACCGGATTTGGGTTGTGGCTGAGTTGATTATCTATTTATGACCGATTGTGTTTTGTGCTTTTAAGTAATTTAGAACATTTCCTAATATTTTTGTGCAGGAGATTGTATGGTTATAACAGTTCAGTTGTTAATTACATCAATACAGACATAAATAACACATGAATTTCAAAGTAGTTATTAACCAACCATTTCGCATCATACAAGAACGTATACTCCTCGGCCGAGGTAAGTGTTGAACTATTGGTCTTATATCTAGCAGTGCCTATATGATCACGTGACTGACTAACCATCTCTGTTTACGTGCTTGACCCACCAATTAGGACTAGGCAAAACATGAACCACTTCTATTCATGTATCTGCCCCATTATCTAGAAATACGCGATTTGATAACCACCTTTGCTTATTAGCCTAGCACTCCATTCACAACCACGCAGATAACTAACCAACTCTGCTTGTATATCTATTTCACGAATTAGGATTTCGCAATAGAATAGTGATCATCCACGAGCTTCAAGATTTTTCTCTACTATTTTGGAAACGGTGAATTGAAAAGGAAAATAATAGTTTTAGTTGGGAAATATAAAACTTTTAATAAAAAAATAAATTGAATTTAAAATATATGAAATAAATATATAAAAACCTAAGTTTTCCTCACCCTCTCTAATATAATTGGTTTGAATTTTCGAACATAATTTCCTTTGTCCACTCAGTGCGAGAAGAAATGCGTCTTATATTATATTTGCATCATATTGTTTTAATAAAAACACAATTCTCTCCTAAACGCATGTAGAATATTTTTGTCAATAAGGAATTATTTTAATTGAATTTATTTCAAATGAAAAACATTATACATATTACTTTGATATTGGTTTAATTAGTAACAATGTCAATATCTTTCTCCTCCTCATTTTTAGTTTTTATTGCAAAATACCGATATAGAGCTCCATATATTGTTTAGTTATGTCTTACCCACATTAGTAAATAATTTTTCATTTATTGTAACCAACCCATCATATGATTTATTTTTAGGAACACAAAAATCTATTGGTTTAACTTTTAAAATCATAAAAATGTCTTCTGGTATTAACTCTGATGTAGTGATGTATTCTTCAGATTCTGAATTATATTTAAGTTACATATTTGTCATGATACAAATCTTGGTTTATTATTTTGCAGAGAATTATTGGATTAAACAATAATAATGGCCACTAATCTTTTAAGTTAATTTTTTTTTTAATGAGTCACAGTAATGAGGACGTAATATTTGTGATACAGGCTATGTTTTCCTTGTATTGAAAAGACAAATAATTTGTGTCATATTTTCTTATAACTTTGATAACCTGAGGATCTCAAAGATTTGCTTGTTTTAAATATTTTCCTCGTTTGTCAATAGGGTTTTTATCCTCAGCGATTTAGATTGCAATATTAAAAACATCTTAAAACCTATTCATGCTTAGAAATGCCTCACTACATATCTTGCCTCAGTCATTGTTTCCATTAGGATAACTGATCGTAGAAGTAATTTTCTTTACAGACTCTTCTTTAGCAGGTTTATGTTTTATATAATAACATTCAAATAACCCAATTAAGTAGGGTAAATATAATGCTAATTATTTTGGATTATTGTAAATAGATATTTAATAAAAATGTCATATTTCTCTTCAATAAAAAATCTGAAAGTACACAGATCTGTACATTCGCAGTCTGGCCCTGTATATTTTGCTGGTAGTAAAATGCTTTTGGTGTTTATACCTACCTTTCCGTTTAGATATCTTTGGTTTTTCTTTCATATGGTTACATTCATTTATAAAATCCTCTTTTCTCTTAGGTTGAGTTGTTTCATCATCAGACGAACTCATTTTGTTGATTTTAACTACACTGTAATTGGTTTTATTTAAAAAATAAGTTCAGTTGTTAACCTAGCCTAAAACATAAATCAGTGCAGTTTCGTTTGAACGCCATTGACGACCACCAAAACTGACAGCAAATAAAATAGGAGATATGTCAGAGTATCACATAACTAAACTATCAATAACATCTCGAAAATACGTTTCAAACACATGTAAAAGTAATAAAACAACTAAAACACGTTGTGCATAATTGTGTAGCAAAAAAGCAGGAAGTAAAATTAGTACATCGTAGAAAAAAGAATCAAACTACTTCACCAGTTATTCGCTTCCACTAATTGCAGAACACACATTAACAATATACATATATAGAAGAATAATATATTTCCTTTATACACTTAAGTAAATGCCCTATCTTTAACAAAATTACTATTCCATTTAATTTTGCTAAAAACTGGACTAATTCCCCCTCACTGCTTTGGAGTAATGCAAGTAACATGGACATATTTCATAAGTAGAATGAATACCAAATGAATGTCCTGAACTACATGATTGAATCACTCAGAACTTCGTGGCACAACATAAAATAAAACATTGCTCCATCAATCGAAACACACAAGGGATTGCTGTTCCGGGACAAACAGTCAAACAAACCTGATGTAAGGGTAGGAGTGGATGGGGGTCTGATCTAGTCAATCTCTCCAACTTGCAAGAAAATGTGTAAGTAAAAGAGTTTCATGTTCGAAGTGATTTCTCATAATCAAAATAAGTATATTTCTTTTTCTTAAAAATGTCATTCAGTATGATTACTCTGATAATATTTTAGAGCTTAATATTAACAATACATAATACAAAATTACAATATATTATAATAAATTGTTAACTAAAGTACTGTCTGGTCAAAAATAAGTATTACGACGGTAATTCAATAAAACATTTTAAATTTAAATTTATATACATTTATTTATATACATTTTATTTTATTTTAATTATATAATTTAAATAAATTTATTTACATTTTTATTCTGAAAAAAATACACAAGTAAGTATCAGATTACAAGTCTCCCAGTTATAAATCTTTAAAGTTTCAGTTTGGTTTATAGCGCCAAAAAACAGTATCCTTTTAATTATTTCTTACATAATAACTAGAACTTATTGTTTGTAAATAATTTGTTTTATATACCAAAATGAAGATATAAACAAGCATAAATAATGTAATTCGGGTTATTGCAACTATACCGGTTTTTGTTGTTGTAAGCTTTTAAATCTGGTATCAATATTTCTGATTTAGATCTATTTATCAAATTTAAGTATTTTATTTACTATTGCAATGTTAAAATTTATTTCTTACCGTATACTTGTGTATTTTATGTCAATTATTTATGTCTCAAGTGACATGTTATGAATTGTATGAGAGGGGAAATTTCCTAAATAACATTTTCACATGATAAAAAACAATAAATTTATAACAGCCAAATAAAGTTTTACAAACAATAAAGGGGAAAGATTAAGTTCAATTTACAGTTGAGAGAGTTTAAAAATTATGAGCCAGATTGTATTTTGCTACGATATGGTATAGTAGTTAAAAATTTAAGTCATCGTCTAATGAACTATTTATTACAAAAAACTGTATTTAGAAAAATCATTCAACATCTTAAACATATTATTTGTCATTATCTGAATATAAAAAATTAATCTTATTAATAAATTATAAACCTCAATGTACGATATGTACAAAGAGTAAACATTACCCTAATACTTTTAATAATTGATAAGAATGATTTATACAAGATATGAGATAAGAAGACTGTGTGTGATAAGAATAAAGTGTCGATAAGAGGACTATAATAAAAGGAACTCCAAACCCAAGGGACTTCCATTAGTATGACTTGAATAGACTACTCGAGGATAATATTTTAATTATGTCAGATGAACTAAGATTGAGTTTATTTCTATAACTAATTATGAATGGTGTTGCCATTTTGCTTTAATTTCAAGACATAATTCCTTGTTTATTAACTTATATACATATTGTTTTGTACGTTACGGAGTAAATGTAAATTAAAAAAATAAAACAGAATACATTTTTCCATAGAGCAATATTTTTATGTTAAAAGTATTACTTCTATTGAACATACAGCGCTATTGAAAACCGGCAACAAAGTCTGAATATTTATAGCAAGTCTGAATATTAAAATATAGCAAGCTGCTTTACGTACACGAATTACCGTGTATTACGTATATTTTGTTATAATGATAAAAACTGCCTTTTAGAAACGCAAAGCAAAGGCCTCTCATTTGTTGAAAATCAAAAAGTGATTTTTGTCCTAATCCATATTTATTACACGGCTCGAAAATTAGTTTTACTCCTCCGTCAGTGTTTCCTATAATAACAATGTTTTAACAACAACTATTTCATTTTATTTTAATCTGAATACATGCCAGAATATTGTTTTAAATATACAGATATTTTGAAGTGTCATGTGATAAAGCACAAGGACGAATTTTTATTCTCATCTTTGGACTATCAACAACACATTTTGCAGAGTGAAAAGATTTATTTTATCTGTTTAATTACTCGCATAATGTAGTGTAGTCCTATTCATTGATTTATGCATAAATTTTTTACTTCACTTTGTTTGATTTAACGTTCATATAACTTTAACTATAAATACAATCTGGTTCTTTTACTTTACTTCCGTTATAATAAATTTTTACAATTACTGAAGTGTACTGTTTTCGACTAAAATAGTTGGATATCATAATTTAATTAATTCAACACTAATAATATGACAGTCTTGGGCATAATATTAATTGTGATTATTTGTGTATTTTTATTTCAATATGCACCTGGTTTGAATGTAAATCCTTGGAGCCGTTAGAAAATTCAAAATTAATTGTAGCAAATAATAATCACAATTTACTAAGTTCAATATACAAATTTTTAACCAGGATTTTTAAAATCAATGATTTGATTATCAGACATTTCCATAAGTCATTACTTTTGAAAGGCCTCCTACAAATTATAAATTGATATTGGAAATTGTATGGATATTATTCGTTACATTTAAGCCTTGAATTTAACTGACATTTTGATGTGAAATGTATAACCATTCATAATCCGAACCCATAATTGAAGAATATTATTCTAAATACGAAGCAGTAAAACCAGTCAACACAAAGAATATGTAGGAACGCACAACAGAGACCATGTACGGCTGTGAGTGGATGATCAAGACAAACTCCTTTTGTTATTAGATTTTGTTTATTCGATTGTAGAAAAGGTTCCCGGTCCCTTGACAGACAGGCAACTCGTTTATTCAAAACGTGTTCCCTTATTCGCCATTGTGAAGTTTGTTCCATCTTCTGTTACTAACGGCATCTTTTGAAGTCAGCTTACGCATGTTTACGGCAGAGAATTGAAAAGAAAATGTAAGAAGCATATCCTGTGTATATTTTAACAGTTTTGTACCAATGATAGTTTTAAAATACTTCATGATGACAAATGTGCTATAAAATGTGCAATATATTTTATATAAATGCTACTAAATAATTAGTTATTTCGTATATTTTACTCGTCAAGATTTCGTTACACTCACGGCTTATGTACAAAGGTGTTCCGTTTCCATTCAAAGCGAGGATAGATTATGAACGTGATAGCCAGGTTACATCAGTCGGGCCTTGCCCGTTATGAGAAGTGAGAATCAGTTTTGTTAATCATTCTATCACACCCATACATTGGTGGTTTCCAAACCAATGTTAAAATGAAGCTCTCTTATATTCCCTCGTGAATGAGCATTAATTTGACAGGGAAGTTCTCAACACAGGGTACACAGGGTACATGCACTCATTCTATTTACCATTCATCTCATATTATTCCATTTTTGAGTTTTCAGTTATAGCACCAATTAATAATAATAGTCGAAATAAATTAATATAAGAAGTAAGAACCCCAAAACTGTCACACATTGTTATATATTTTCTATATTTTTTCCCACGGCTTCACACATAATTTGTAAAATCTAAGTCTTTGTAAGAGTCAGTAAAAGAAATTGTCATGTGATATGATGGAGGCGTAAGAAATTTTTTCAAACGTAAGTAGGTATAAATTAGGTTACTATTATTTCAAGATACATACTTAAGAGCATCAGGGTTTAACCTGACTCTCAAAACATGTTTCCCACGTGTATATGCATTTTATTCGATTTAATTACATTTAAAACGTCACAACTGACTCTTCCTTGTTGACCTGATAGAAATTAAAATACAGGTCTCGGACACCTACTTCGTTCAAGAAGCTTTCACTTCAATCCTTTTCATGCACTTGCCCTCCAAGATAATTTGTGTCATAGTTGAGTTTGACTTGTTATCCCAAAAAGAACATATACATGCATACGTAGGCCTGATAAGCCTAATATAGGTCCATGAGAAAATTCTGTAAACTTCCTATCTAATTGCAGTATAAACGGGACATATTCCTTAAGTTCATGCAACTTTCTTCTCGCTTTCTGACTGTGAGGAATAATGGATCGTTGAGGTATGTTAATGTTTATTTCCCTATTTTTCCTTAGCCACTGAAAAAATGCCATATAATAAAATCATCTGAAGTAAAAGTTAGGTATTAACCTTGTAACCACTTGTAATATACTACTGATCAAGCACTTAGCAATTAAAATTTTATATACAATTTAAATACAGGGTGAGTTTTAAGTCCCTTCCCCCCTATTTTTTTTTAAACCGTATAAGTTAGGAGGTTTAAACTCCGTACATATTCGTTAGACCTAAATATCTTGTTTTTTTTCATGGGTTCATTGACTCTCCACCTCCAATGGGAGGACGGTCCCACGAGGAGTAAGATGATATTCTTAAATGTAAGCATAGGTTGATATACACATCAAATTAAAGGTCTCTGTAAGTAGAATACAATGCCGCAAACCGGACCTCAAAAGGTTCATCCTAATGAAAATTACAGGGTGTTAAAATGTACAAAATAGTAATGTGTTATTTATCTGCGTTTTTATCGCGCAACTTTTTTAAAAGTTCATTTCAAAACAATTTTTCTATTGCTGTTTATTCTTTAAAAGAAACTTTATTTTGTTGTGTTTAATGATTTTAAGGGATCACTGGAAGTCCGAGAGATCTAGGAGTTAACTAAAGGATTTAATAAGAAGTCGGTCATGTGATGTGTCGTTTAACATTGCCCTTTTAACGCTGGAAACGGTGCTACAATATGAATTAAAAAAGGATAATTCGTAATTTTGTTAATAATAATTTTGTACAGAATCTGGGGTCTGCATTTTTAAATGTAATCTTTGACATAGTCCCTGTGTCGTTGTAAAAGTGAAAGTTGTTTGTTATCTGGGAGACATGTTATGTTTGGTTTCAGTTACTTGGCCATTAAGTATCTGACCTTGTTAGTTGCAGTGTGGCTACTGACCTTGTTAGTTTTAGTGCTGTTAAAGTTAGAAACATGTCTCGCACTCTTCAAGAAAAAGTTGACATGTGTTTATTTTTGGTGCTTCTGGGAATAATTTACCACGAAAAAAAATGAGACGATTTAATGAAAACAATCCAGAAAGACCTGTTAGCAGAACCTATTTAAGGCAGTTAATAACAAAATTTAGAGAGACTGGTAGCGTTACTGATGCAAAACGTTCAGGCCGTCCTCCTTTTGTCAGAAGAAGTTGATTTTGAGGTTCTTTGTACAGTCGTGGAAAATTCCTCAAACCTCTTCGAGACAAATAGCAGACAATATCGTATCACAACGCAAAGCAATAACTACCCTGAAGAAGCACAAATTTCATCCCTACAAAATTATGCTACATCACGCATTAAATGAAGATGACCCGGACAGAAGATTGCAGTTCTGTGAAACTATGGATAGACTAATTATAGCAAATCCAACAACCGTAAATAATATCTGCTTTAGTGATGAGAGTACATTTTACGTAAATGGTTTAGTGAATAGACACAACTGCCGATACTGGGATAACTCTAATCCCCATGTTCACAGAGAACATCATACCCAGTATATCCCCAGAAAGTAAATGTTTGGGCAGGTCTCTTTGGTAACCACGTGATTGGACCACTGTTTATTGACGGAAATTTAAATGGAGAAAGTTATTTTACATATGCTCCAAAATAATATTCATCCATTATTAGAAAATACAATTCGCACTAATGTTGGGGAGTTTAATCGAGAAGAAGTAAGGTTCCAGCAGGACGGTGCTCCTCCACACTACGATGTTAATGTTCGTGGTTACCTTAATGTAAAATTTTCGTGAGAAGTGGATAGGACGACGCGGGGCAATAGAATGGCCGGCAACGGTCCCCTGACTTGAACCCACTGGATTTTTTTTTTTGTGGGGACACTTGAAGTCTGTGATTTATTGTACACCAGTCGCATGTGTGGAAGATCTTCGGAACAGAATTACTGAGGCCTGCAGGAAGGTAACACCAGAAATCCTAACCCGTGTAAGGAGTGAATTTGTTAACAGCCAATACTACTGTCAGGAAGTAACAGGCAATCAGTTTGAGCATTCTACTACAATAAAGGGTAAGTAACAACCTACTAGCATCGGAATCATACAATATTAGAACCGGAATCGCTGTTGAAATAAAAATAAATGGGTCTAAAACCTTTGTAAGACAACAATTCTTTAAATAAAATACTTACAAGGCGACACACAACACATGATCGACTTCTTATTAAATCCTTTAGTTAACTCCTAGATCTCGGACTTCCAGTGATTCCTTAAAATCATTAAACACAACAAAATAAAGTTTCTTTTAAAGAATAAACAGCAATAGAAAAATTGTTTTGAAATGAACTTTTAAAAAGTTGCGCGATAAAACGCAGATAATAACACATTACTATTTTGTACATTTTAACACCCTGTAATTTTCATTAGGATGAACCTTTTGAGGTCCGGTTTGCGGCATTGTATTCTACTTACAGAGACCTTTAATTTGATGTGCATATCAACCTATGCTTACATTTAAGAATCTCGGCTTACTCCTCGTGGACCGTCCCCCATTGGAGGTGGAGAGTCAATGAACCCATGAGAAACAAGATATTTAGTCTAACGAATATGTACGGAGTTTAAACCTCCTAACTTATACGGTTTAAAAAAAAAAATAGGGGGGGAAGGGACTTAAAACTCACCCTGTATAAAAGATTTTATTGCTAATTTGTTGAACACTTCATCAGCTGTTTAGAGTGAGTTAAATTTGGATTATAGACTTAAATATTAATATTTTTCAGAATTATTCGATTTCGATGAATATTGTACAAAAATATCCGGCTGGTTTTTTTTTTCTTTTTGGCTAAATGTCAAAGTCGTTCTAAAGACTAGGCCTATCGCTTGATTTTTGTTAAATTTAGTACCGATTTTTCTTATTTCAAAATTAAGAATCGGCTGTTTTTAAATTTATGCTTTAATGTTAATATTATTCTTTAACGCTGTTATTGTTTTGTTATTCTGTATTTCGTTGATGTCTTATTTTAAAGATAAGATAAATACGTATCTCAATAGTTTTCCGTCTAAATACTTTATATAGACAATAAAGTATTAAAGAATTTAAGATTTATTATGGAAAGCTAATTTTATTAGATATAGAATATGTAAAAAAATTATTGGATGTGTCTTGATTGTACCCATAAAAAGTGACATCTCCCATAATTTGACAACAAAAAATTAGGTCGTAAACATTTCATGAGTTTAACATGGTTTTTTTCTGGGATATAATTAGCCTGATTATACTCAAACTTATAAAACAGTAACATAGCTCGGAAATACAAATAATTCATAACTAAACATCCCTTCCGCCTCTGTCAGATTAAAGGTGGATTTGATATATATATATATATATATATATATATATATATATATATATATATTATATATATATATATATATATATATATATATAAGTAGATATGAATATGCCGATTCTGGCGCACTTTTGGGACAGTCAGAAAATCAATGTAAAATACTGTCCATTGAACCATAAACAAATCTAAGAAATCTAACAGGAAACCACGAATGTAAAATACTGTCCATTGAACCATAAACAAATCTAAGAAATCTAACAGGAAACCACGAATGTTAAATAACCGAATCTATAGCTGTTTTACTGTTCATTGTAGGCTTCTAATTTCTTAAGCTATTTTAATGAAAAAAATCCAGGAAATCTTAATAAAAATCTATAAACGGAAATAATGAAATTTGCTAACAATCACTCGAGAAGTCGGGGAGAATGTGAGTAAAACCGCATTCTTTTTCACGAGGTTCTTCATTTACTTTCTCCAAATGTACTATAAAATCATCAAAGATTTCAGGTTTAAAATCGTAGTCAAATTCAATGTCCAAATAGTGAAGATTATAGGTAAAAATCTTCTCATAATAAAACGTGTGTATTTAAACCTACAAACCTAATGTATTCTTTGAAAAGGAAAATAATTTTGTCAACGGTTCCAAGAGATAAGTAAAAAATTTTTATTCTGTTTTCTAAATTCTGTAACAAAATGTGTTTGCTTCTTGTCTCCAATATTGTAATTTCATAAGCAGGTTATTCAAATATGTTAATTTATTTCGAAATTTCATAGGCTTAGGTCTTTCGTACAAAATTAAATTATTACAATCTCTACAAACTAATCTTTTATCAATAATTTCTCTCTATTATAACACTTGTAACAGTTGCATTATACTCTTCCATTTTACAAAAAAAGAATAAATGGAAGCTATGGAACTAAGTCTGCCGAGATATAAATTTTTCAGCGCAAATGTTTATGTTTATATTTCAACTACCGAGATAAAAAGAATAATTTCATTCTATTGTACAACTATTTAGGATATTTTGTTTATGATTACAAAAAGATTATTCCGGAAGAAATCGAGATTTTTCATCAGCGAAAGAAGTATATTTTTTGAAGTTTTTAGAAGGAATGAAAGAGAACAATATGAACATCATTAACTACTGAATTTCTCTAATATCGTTTCTTAATCACATCATAGGCTAAAAATTTCTCAGAAACCACAACCACATAACAAATCGCGTTTGTAACAGCGTTTTGAAAATCCATATTGATAATTATATCGTTCTTTGAACCAGCAGAAATATTTGTCAAACTCTTTGTTGTATCAATGACATAAATAGGTCTATTCGCTAAAAATTCTTTAGGATTGTAATACATTTCCTTATTTATTACAGTAAACTTTCTTAAAATCTTGATACATCTGATACATGATTCTGAAAAGACCCTCCGGAAATGTTTAAATTTTGTAATTCATCTGGATAATAAGAACCGTTCAATTTTACTCTGATATTTTTTAACATCCAAACTATCAAACTTTGAAGGATTTTTTTCTTGATTATTCTGTCTATCTGTTTGAAAACCTATGATAACGAACTTGGGATTGAAGATATTTCTATAAATATTTGTGATATCGAACGAATAAGTTGTTCCGGAAATACCTTTTTGTTCAATACATTGCCAATCTAGAAAAATTAAAACATAATGTTTTGACTTTTTGTAATTTCATCAATCAACCTAATTTTACTCGTGGTTTTATAATCAATCATTGGAACTCTAATAAAAAAATCTGTAATTGTTATTTTTCCATCATCAACAGGCATAACATTTCCAGTTTGCAGTCTTCAGAATCACATCATCGTCTTCTGCTCTTATAAAACTTAGATAAAATCCTCCTTTATAGATCGGAATAGTAACATTTTCAAAAAATCCTAATCCAAAATGAGATAAATTTCCAGCTGCTTCAAAAACACCAAATTTTAAAATCTGATTCAAAGCCATTAGAAGTTTGAGAAATAACATCACTTTTTGAATACGAAATAGTTCCTTTAATTGCGCTTAATTGGCCACAGTTTTCGACTTCTTCTATCAATTTATTGTGTTTTCTTACTTCAATCTTAGAAAATAAAAACGGTATAAAATTATCGATTAATCTAACATTATCAGTTCCAAGATATGCTTGACCATCTTGTTTTGTTAAAGTTCCAGAAATATAAAAACTGGAAGTTAGACGAGCAAAAGTTATCTCCAAAATCAATATTAAACTCAGTTCTTTTATTCGGTTCATTCAAATGTTGTTTACTAATTGGATAGAAATTTTTAAACTCCGCCCTTTCATATCACTAGCATATTTTTTCTGTAGTCCGCCATTTAATAAGAGAAAATTTAGAAATTTATTTAAAACATCGTGTATCATTTTTTCATCGATCTAATGTACGTTTTTATAAGAAAAGATATAAATTTTAGTAAAATAATTAAAAAGATTAGAGTCATTTTTTTTAATGATCTACTTCGTCATATTCAGGATTCTCTTCCTTAAATTTTGCAATTTCGGCCACATATTTCAATAAAATCTGCACAGGGATAGTAACCGCTATCTATAATATTGTTCCAATCAACTGTATCTTTATTTTCATCCAAAAATTTTTATACTCAAGTGTTGATAGAGACAAAGAACAGACATATGATCTTTTAATTGATAATGTATATTTTCTTGAATGAACTCTGGGGACAGATTTTGATATTTTGCAATGTTATACCAATTCAATTTGTTTACGTATAATCTCATCATATCTTCGGATAATTCATATTTTTGAGAAATGTCATCCCAATGTTCTTTTTTCAAATCTCTTTCGTGTTGCATTATAAAAAGATCGAAAGCACTGTAATGTCCCGCCATCTCTATTTTATTAAGAAAAAAATTTCAAGTTTTTATAAATTGACTCTTTTTTGCGTTACATTCAGCACATTTTCCAGATATTCTCTTAACTCCATTGATATTTGCATTTAGTATTTTATATCATTTGTTTGCAGTTTTTTCTTTACATCTCACACAATATATGAGCGCCATTTTATATAAGGAAATTTTATCATGCATATAAACCCTACGCGAATACCTATTTCAGTAAGATCTTCCTCCATATTATTAAGTTTTTTTTTCTAATTTTTGAAATTTGACAGCATAAGAATCATTGTATTCAACAAATTTATGACCAATATTCTCAAAAGTTTTCGTAGCATCTAAACTAAACTTATCAAAAGACTCTTTTAAATTTAGTAAGTTTTTTCATTAATTTCACCAACATCGTCTACTGATCTTCTATTTCTGGCTTCTAACTTATCATAGACTTCTGTCGTAAAATCTTTAACATGCTGTTTATGATTCTCATAATTTTGTTTTAGTTCATTAAACATTTTAATAGGATCTTCTAATGAATCTAATTATCAACAACAAATCAAATGGATTAATTCCTTTACTAACACCGCTAATTCTTTTTCCTTTAAAATCTAAGCGGATCATTCGGATCATGTTAAAATAAAACAATATCGATGTTTTCTGATAATTTTAGAGGTTTTAAAAAATTTGTTCTTTAACAAACAACATTTTGTTTGTCAATACCAGGTCGAACAACACATCTTTTTTTTTTAGCCAAACTAACATAATTCTTTTCAACTTTGATCGATGATCGCTTCAGTAATTTTATCAGCTTTTTCGATATGAGACATTAAATTGGTAAATTTTTTTTACACCATCATCAACTTCTTTTTCCAATGTTTTTATTTTATCAGCAACTTCATTTGAACTCATGAAATTTGCAAGTTTGTTATCATATTCTGCTGCTTTAAAATCTTCAATCTCGACAGCAAACATATCTGAATCTGGAGGTTTTGTAATAAATTTTTCTAACTTGTTATCAAACTCATTTCTCAAACTATCAAAATTCAAAACTATATCTACATTTTGAATAATTTTGTGTACCAAATACGTCAAAAATATTTTGTGAATCCAATATTTATTAAGCAATAATTTGTTAACAACTTCTTTAAAATCTTTACCATTACTCAGTTCATTCAAAACAAAAACACACACAAATGTCCACAAATTGGGGATCTTTATAGTCTTGAATCTGAGAGTCATTGTAGTAGACGCTTGATTTTTTCAAATATTTGATCAAATTCTATAGGTGGTTTGTCCTCAATTCTTCCATACGAATCAAAATAACATGCATTCTTATCATTTTTATAATAACAAACCCAATGCGTTCCCACTCCCCAAAATCGAGTCTAAATTCACAATTCCACATTCAAATTTCTTAACTTTTTCAGGTAATGTATCGCGCATAAAAATTCCTCTAAAATGTTTAATGTTTTTGAAGATTTCTTCCAATTCTCCGAATGTTAAGGGTTCAAATTTTTTTTTTCCGATGTTTGATTTCACGTAATTCAAAGTTTTTTCATCTAATCCAGATCCTTGTAACATCTTCCAACTCTTTATCTAACCAATTTAAAATGTTTCGAACAATAGGAATCACATCTTTTTTAACGATTGGAGCAGCTTTACGAACATAAGGAACAACATTTTTTAAACAACTGGAATATTTTTCTCCAAAATCTAATAAATCTTTCAAAAGTCCACCATTTTTTAAGTTCTTTCAACTGATTATAAGAAAATTCTATTCTGGTTCCTTTATTGTTTTTCTTATGTTTTTCGAGTTTTATTGTATTGTCTATTTTTTAAAAATATCTTATCTTCGCCATTTTTTAGTTGATCTATTTTAAATTGAATACTAACGGGTATTTTCTTCTTAAAAGCGGATTTTATTTTTTTTCTTTCTGATTTTTGCTGAAATTTACGTTCACCTCCATTTATATAGTTAAAATTTCAAGTTCTCTTCGATTCCCATTCCTAGTTTTCTCTTCAAAAACATTGCTCCAGCTGTTGGAAGCGCAACAAATCTTTCACCTAAACTAGCATCTTTTGATAAAAAATCTATCCATTGCATTATCTTGCAAAACTTTATCTGCGATATGTCTGGAATTTGTGTCTCTATGTTTTGCATAAAAAATATCATGTTCCATAGCAGCTTGATCTAATTTATTTATAACCAGGATCTCCTCTTTTTAGTCTTTTTTCGAGTTTTGTGCCAGGCCCCAGATACTGATAAGTTAGGTACGTGTAATTCAAAAGGTAAATTGTTGATAAAATCATTCAAAAGTCCACTACCCTCAATCATAGATGAACTTATTGCCCGGCACAAAACTCGTTTTAAATATTTAATTCCATCAGGTTTTTCAATCATTTCATCAAGTTTGTTCGAAATAAAATCTTTAATCGCTTTCTTTTCGTTCAAAAAATTGTTGTTTCCAGCCTTTTCTTGAGCATAAATATAATTTATAATTCCATCGAGTTTTGTCAAATCGTCGATATATCTGTACTCAATCTTATTATCACTGTATTTTTCTTATACCAGATCCTTCGATTCGTTTTTCCCAAATTGGTTTAATCAAATTGATATATTTTTTACCTCTACTTGACTTAGGCTTCTTAGTAGATGGATCATTATTTTTGTAAATTGAGTCAGATTCCATATCCCATAAAATTTCTGTATACTTTTTCAAATCTTCTTCAGAATATAAATTATCTTTTGGAAACGTCATTGTCTGTTAATAATCTCCATAAACCTTGAGTACCTTCGTACATTTTTTCATTAATAATTATATCATTTTGTTCAAAATTAACGGGTAAATTTCCAATCATAAAACTTTTCTTTTTTCTATCCCAATACAATAACCAAATTTATCATCCTTCGCTCTAGGAAGGAATTTTTTACCAATTTCACACCAATTATTATATCCGTTGTTCCAGGACTTATTGGTTCAACTATGGTAAGAGTCTTCAATGATTCGAGGTCTAAATGGTGTTGAAGATGGTAATTTTGGCAATTCAAACTCAGATTCTGGTATCGAAATATCAGCAAATTGTCGTACAAACTGGAACCAAATTCATCAAATTTTGATTATCGCTTAAAACATTTTCAATTTTGCCCTCAACATTTTTTATTTGCAGATGTTACAGGTTGATTAATTTTTTGAATAAATTCTTGTTCTTTTTCATCAATTCGAATCTGTTCTTTAAATTCTTTGATTAATTTCTTTTCGATTTGATCAAGTTTTTTCGCTTCTTCAGAAGTTACGTTCACCATTTAATTAGAAAAAATTTTGAAACGTAAACGTGGAACGTGGAAACGTGAACACGAAACGTGGAACGTGTGGAACGTGAAACACGAACGTGGAACGTAAAAAACGTGAACGTGGAACGTAAAAACGTGAACGTGGAACGTAAAAACGTGAACGTGGAACGTAAAAACGTGAACGTGGAACGTAAAAACGTGAACGTGGAACGTGAAACACGAACGTGAAACGTAAACACGAACGTGAAACATGAACGTGGAACGTAAAAACGTGAACGTGGAACGTAAAAACGTGAACGTGGAACGTAAAAACGTGAACGTGGAACGTAAAAACGTGAAACGTGGAAACGTGAAACACTAAACGTGAAACGTAAACACGAACGTGAAACATGAACGTGGAACGTAAAACGTGAACGTGGAACGTAAAACGTGAACGGAGAACGTGAACACGAAACGTGGAACGTGAACACGAAACGTGAAAACGTGGAACGTACAACGTTGAACGTGAACAGATTTACCGTTTTTCTGTTATTTTCATAATGTAAATAAAAAGTAAAGATAATGTAAAAATAATTGTAACAAATATTTTATCAAGTAGATTTGTCAGACCACTGAGCAGCATTTATATTAGAAAATTTATTCAGATATTTACCATTTTTAGGCTTCAAAGTTAGATTAATAGTTAAAAATCCGTAGTCTTCCTTCCAAATTTTATCACATATAACTCAATAAAGTGGTTAAAAACTCATATCAGATCCCACATAATTGTTATAAATCTTTCTCGGAATAGTGATCATCTTGCTTAAAAATACACAACATATTCAGGTTATTTCTTATAACTTGTTTATCAACCTTTGAAAAGCATTGGGAAAGATAGATACAAGATATGTTTTTGTGACGAGACATTACGAAAATATTCCTTAATAACGTCCTGATTTTCCAAAATACAATCATCAAAAACGATTAAAGAATTTGGTTTCATTCGCTTAAGTGAAACTATGTCCTCAGAGGCATTATAAAAATGTGATACTTTTTGCTTAAGTTTTTTCTCAATATTTTCAAATCTTTCTTGTAATTTTTTATAAGCGTCTTGTTCTAAAGATTTACTAAAAACATACAAATTGGAATAAGGAATCAACCTATTGTAGATAAAATTCAATAATAAAGTTGTTTTTCCACATCCACTTGAACCAACAATTAACAATCTGATTGGTTGATCTTTCTTATTTTCTTCAAACGTTTTGAAGTTTTATCTGATCTTTTTTTGCTTTAAAAAATTTCTCCATTTAAATAGAAGATTTTCATCTTGAAGCAAACGCTTGCGAAAATGAAGCTGTTCAAGTTGACTTCAGAAAGCTCTTAAATTAGTTTTAAACTTGGAACATCCTATACACTTAGAGGAAGAATCAAATTATTTTATCGGTTTTAAGCGGTTTTTATTCTGACAATTTTGTAATAAATATTAGTGAAAGTTCTCCTTATTGTATAGGATTTAGTGAGAAGAACATAACAAAATACTATGGTTTAAACAAAGGATTTATACTTTCGATCAAATAAAAAAATTCCCTTAAAAATTATCTGAAACATTCAAACAATCAGATAAATCTTTAAACTTTGACGAAAACAAGTTTGAAATGCAAAAAAAAATTATCTCTCTAATAAAATTCAAATAAAATCACCAGTAAGAATAATGTTTTCAGCAATTATTGTAGATTTGTTAGGGTTTGTTCAAGAAACTATTGAGCCAAATCAGGTATATTTAGGAAATAAAAACGCCAAAATTTAGACCTTTCGATGTAATTGAAGTGCACTGCAATCTCGTTGAACCTAGTTTTGAAAATCATACCGAACATTTACACAAAGAATCTGAAATTTTGTACACTTTTTTCCCCAAATGTTGCTTATGGATCAAAAATCAGTGAAAAACCGAATGAAATCGATTATATTCCAATTAGAAAAAATATTAAAAGAATTCAAAAAATCGTTCTAACTATACAAGACTCTGAGGGAAATTTAATAAATAATGAGAGTAAAACAACAATATATTTAAGATTGTCGAAAGAATGATGAATCAAGGGGGGAACGAATCGTTCTTACCTTCAAGCTTTCAAAACGAGTTGATAATGATGATAAATACCAATACTTTTATCTAAAAGATAAGGTAGCCCTCGAGGGCCACCTCACAAATATTCACAAAAAAATACGAATAAGACAATGTTAAAGAAAAATACAAAAAGCTTTGAAAACATAGATTCTGACAAGGGCGTCGATTCGACGCTCTTACAAAAATTTTTAGAATATGAAAAACACGAGACAAGCAATAATATTAAACGTTGATGATGATAAATCAATGTTTAAAGACATAAATCAAGGGGGTCTATTGAATAGACTACCTTTAAACTTTCAAAAATAACACTGTTTTCGTTAATGAATCTGGACTTTTAAACTCAAAATAAAAAATTGCTTGTTAAATTTTTTCTATCTAAATGGAGTCAGTTGTAGACCTACTCAATAATCAACTTATATTCAATAACAAACATATCTTTTACGATTGTTGACGAAAACAATGTGATCTGGTTTAAGGCTAAAGACGTAGCAAAAATTCTAGAATATGAAAATACTATGCAAACGATCAGAATAAACGTTGACGAAGATGATAAAAACTTCTATTTTAATCTAAATATAAGGGGGGCTATAAATAGCTTACCTTCAAACTTCCAAAATAAACACTGTTTTCGTTAATGAATCTGGACTTTATTCTTTAAATTTTGAGATCGCATAAACCAGAAGCGAAATTGTTTAAAAAATTGGGTTACGAAAGAAAGTATTACCTTCCATTAGTAAATATGGTGAGTACAAACTCAAAAACGAAAATAAGCAGTTAAAAGATGAAATAAAACAGTTACAAATTTCAGGTCAAATGAAAATCCTTGAAAAATAGAGAATCAAGAAATTGCGAATGGAATTAATGAAGAGAGATATGGTATGTAAGATTTTGATAAGAAAAAAACACCATGTTTTTGTGTTAATTAAGAAGAATCACATGTGGAATGCCTTATTATGTTATCAGAGCTCAGAAACGAGAAATACCAAACCGATTAAAAACATCTAATAAAATAAATTATCCTGAATTAGAGATTTTGTTCATTGATGACGAACCAAATTCTAGCAATCTCTACAACCAAATGAAAGAATCTTTGAATATTTTATACAACGGAAATCATTTTACTACAAAATATGACAGAATCTCGACTGATTTATAGAATATCTAAATTACACGATGAAAATGTTAAACTCTCGAATTATGATAGTTTTGTTTGTAAATGTCTTTTAAGACTATAGAAATGTTGAATTTCTCTTCCGCATACGCAATGATACTGGTCTAGCAAAAGATTTGTGTTTTAATCATTCTTTACAATATGCTTGTTTTTTATCTTTACTATAATGCCAATTGTTAAATTCAGAAATATTCTTAACTATTTTACAGCGTGTGCATTCTTTCTCTTCTAAAGTTAATTTTTCCATTTTTATCATATAATTCTTTTCTATATTTCTTATTACAATCTTTACAATAATAGTATAATCCATCTTTGGTATTCTTATTTTAGAAAAATCTTCAAAAAGTCTAAATTCTTGACATATTGTACATTTCTTTTGGGCCTCCATTTATATAGAAAAAAATTACAGCTTTGACTTTTTCAATTCATATTCGTTAAAAACTTCCGGTTATTTCTCAATTTTCAAAGTTTCCAAGTTTAATTTAACTCATCTAATATATTAGATTTTGCTTCGCCTTTATATCCATACGGTACTGTATCGATCTTATTTTCTAGGACATTTCTCTTATCATCTTTAGCGTTCAGTGCCAGCTTGTTTATGGTGATGGTATACAATCATGTTTATAGCTTTTGATTACTGTCATCTCTCTAAATTCTTCTTTATCTTCAAACAAACATCTCTTCAAGTTTTCGATATTTATTGTTTTTATTTACAACGCTTCTCTTAATTCCTTTACACCTAACTGGATTTTTGTCTAGATATTTGTACGTGTACATCTTTGACCTCAAACCACAAAATTCTTCTAAGATTTCCCCATTTAGTTCGTCTTTGAATTTCCCTATTACCTTCTTGTTTTTAGTAGCGAAACATTCGTGATCTTTTGGATAATCGCTCGTATCGAAATCATCTATATTTTCTTTAATAATTTTGTAAGGATCACGTTTCAATTCTAGGAAGTATAACTGTCTGTGTCCATGTAACACAGATTCAAATCTGGATCAAACTTCTTTAATTTTGTTGTAATAAAAACTCGTACATTAACAATTTTGAAAGGTCAAGAACTGAAAAACCTATGTAGATTGGCTTGTTAAATTTAACTTTCTGCTTGTACATGTGACTCGCTATACAGTTGTCGTCAAAGATGTTAAAGCATTTGAAATTTGTTTTCTTAGCTTGTTTCATTGAAAATTCTTCAATTTCCTAGTCTAATATCACATCTGTTTCTCACATTTTCCATAGATGATTTTCCAAAAACAGAGTTGTTCATCAGCTTGTAAAAATCTTTCTCAAAGTCCTTGTAGCTTTGGTTCTCATACTAGTATTAAAATCAATGTAATCTTTCATAAAAGGCTTCTGATCGAATGCAATTAACTCTACTTCACATGTTTTAAACACCATTCCTTGTTCCAGATAGAATTTCAAATTTCTCGAATGAACAACATATTCAGTTTTATCCAGTAGAGTTGTGCAAAGTTTGTTGTTATAATGTTCTGGAGCAAGAGGCAAATCTTTATGATTTTCATGTAAATTCTTCGGATATTCTAGATCGACTTCGAGAATATAGCCATAATCTTCGTCGCCAGTGAGTTCCAAAATTGTTTCTTTCCATTCTGCAGTTGTGTAAGTTTTTGGATCCATCCACTTGATTTCGTTATATGGTAAATTTTGCATAAGTCCATACCCATAAAGGTTGTTTGCATCGACGTACAACAAATAGTTTTCGGGCTTTGTCTTATCAAAATCTTTCAAATATTTGTTATTTGCTTTTAACATATCGTTTAATACATTGAGAAATGCCTCCGCGAATACCTTTTTCGATCATTCAAAATACATATTATAATCACTAATTAACTGTAATTCTATCTTTCGTTAATTTTAACATAGCGTCCCCATGCAAGACTGGGAGCTGTTAGATAGTGTGCTGGATCAAGTTTATAGCAATTCAAACAAATATTCCTAAAATTTTTCAAAGATATCAGCGAGCAATAGAACATCTTGAATGTTATAGAGATCAGAGTAATTTCCAAGATTTTTATCTTTTAATTTGTTTCCAAACATTTAAGTAGTGTTGAAAAATCTTTCTCAGATATGCTCTCATCTGTCAAAAGTGAATAGAAATCTTGAATTCTCAATTCTTCTGTGTAATCAAGTTTTTCAATACTGTCGATAAATTCATAGGGAAATATTCCTTTTCCAGATAGAATTTTAAAGATTTCTTCTTCGTCATTTGGTTGTCTATCTAGAATTGCGTTCAGACCATCTTGTATAAAATGATTTGTATGTTTGAAATCATCTTTTTTGAGGTTTTTAGCTATACTTTTCTATAGACGATGCCATAAATCTGAACGTATCTACGAAAGAAAACTTGATGAACTTTCTTGGTTTATCATCTTCAAACTCATACCCATATCCTGAATTTACTGAATAATTTATGTATTTTTCATCGGTGTTTGCGATCAAAAATCAACGTTTCCATATTGTTTCGCCAACACTTTTATGTACAAAATGAGTATCGTAACATGACATATTGTGGCAGAAAACCTGGAATATTCTGAGGAAATTTTGAGATTCAAGTTACAAGATAAATGAGCTGAACCTCTAAATTTACCTGTTAAATGACAATGATCTCGTACTTTTTTTCTTGTTTGATTATCAAAACCCTCACATTCACAAATATGACAAAGACTAGAATTTTGGTACGCAAATTCTTCTTCTTCGGTCAATTTTCATAGGTATTTTATTCTTAGAATTATACTTTTTAGCTATGTATTTCGATAATTTATTAAGTTCTTCAAACAATTTTGCAGGAACATTTGGCAAATCTTCTTCATTTTTGGCTCGATAACATATCGGCTTGTACATACGATTGGTCACATTAGACACTAAGTATAGAGTAAAACCATATGGAAATGTGCTTCTGAATCTTGGTTGTGATCGAATTTTTGCGGATTGTTTTTGCATGTGGGAATCTTCTCTAATATGCTTTCAAATCCATATAAATAACGTAAGGATGAGAAAAATTTTCTTTTGATAATTAGTAAATGATGTTGTTTGACCTGGAAACGGCATAATTGGCTTACAAACTTCGTGTTGCTTGCAAATTTCTAAATGATCTGTTAAATCTCCAGATTTGTAGAAATGGCTTAAACATCTCCTACATAGAAAATTTTTATGTCCAATGTTTGGATGTTTGAGAACTCACTAACCTACTTAAATCGGTTATCAAAACAAAATGAGATTTGTCTTCTTGTTTTACATACAGTAGATCAATATTTTAATTCTGCATCATATTTTTCAGAAAATTTGCAACGGAACAACCTTAATACTTTCATCAAAACTGTAGACATTGATAGACATTTTTGGATATTTGTACTTGGAATTGTAACTTCGTTTTTCAAATAATTGTATATCTTTTAAGGACATTGGATACTCGAAACCTGAAAATATCTCGTCATTTACAAATTTTTCATATTGTTTTGATCTTTTCGCAGTCTCTTTCGGGTTTTTCAATAGCGCATCGGATAGAATAAAATAAAGCAATAATCATCTTTATTTTTGATATTTATACAAGCTTTTTTATCTTTGATTTTCTTTGGTAAATCGATATATGATCCTGCGTTCATAAATTCGTGTTTATTAAGGCTCAAAACTAGTTGTTTGCAGCGTTTTATGATGTCCATCCAGAACTTTATTTGGATGATTCGTTTGTTCTCGATGTGTTAATTTATTAAATTGCTTAGTAATAAAGTCGTTTATGTCAAAAGATCTCGTCTGCTTTATAGTAAAAATACATTGGGCAAGTTTGTGTTTCACCGTTCACTAAAGTACGTTCGTATTCGCATTCTAAAGAGGAGATAGCCCTTCATATTTTTAACGGTTTCTTGAAATTTTTTCGATTAAACTTTTAATTTTTGGACGCAAAATAGAAAGATATTTGTAAATTGACATGAAATTTTCATTTAAATTCGTTTAAAATGTATTGCTTGAAAAGACCATGGATAGAGGATAAAACTTCGACATCAATGATATTTTCAGGTTTCTCATTAAGCGTTTTGTCAATTTCTTCGATCATTTCAGACTTAGTTTTATCGTTTGTTTCAATGGACAATTTTTCAGCGATTGATTGAATTTTTTCATCTTTAAATAGATGAGATCTTTTTTACTTTCCTTAAAATTTTTCTTTAGTTCACGCAATTTTTCTATTATTATTATACATGTTTTGGTGATCGGCAATTTGATTTTCTTTAGCCCAAGTCCTCCTCAAATAATTTAGTTCTTTTTCATAAATGTCTTTGTTTTTTAGATGATTTTTTTGACTTATAATGTCGGGTAAAATGATGTTCGAAAACATCTTTTTTGCAGTATGGGCACTCTATCTTTTTCCGCTCCATTTAAATAGGGAAAATTTGATAATGTGCCAAGTTTTACTATTTAGTAAAATATTTTTTTATTAAGCTGAAAAATAGCAATAATTCAGTAGATTTCTAAGGATTTTTATCAAAATTTGATAAAAATCAGCACAATTTATGGTTAAACAGCCTTTGATTCTTCTATTTAAAGAAGAAAAATTTGTTTAACTAACACTTTGAAAAGTGGAGAATTTTACTAGAATTTTACACAAATCAGCACAAATTGTAGTAAAACAGCTGTAGATTCTTCTATTTATTATAGAAAAATCTGTAAACTAAGACTTAAAATTATTGAAAAAAATAGTATAGTTATAGTAATAAAAGTACTTTTATTACTATATTGGTTTGTAGGGGGTAATTTAAAATTCTATAATACTATTTTTTCAATATTTTTTTCTTTAACTTTTCCAAGACGTTCATTAAGATTTTAATATATTTACAACAGAATTTTCGAGAAATATCGTTCACATTATCAACTTTAAAGCTAAAAATTCGCAATAATTAGAGAAATTCAGTAGATTTTCAGGATTTTTCAAAAAACTCTAGTATATGCACCTTAAGAGCTGTGGTTTTGACCCTAAAAACCGTGTTTTTAGGGTCAAAACCCCGGTTTTTTGTGTATTTTGGAAGTATAGTGTTGATTTTTTCACCTTAAAAGTGTAGAAGTATTAATGTTTTTCTATGTAAATGGCACTGTTACAAGAGTTGAATAAGGTTGGTGATTTTAACATTCAAAGAATACAAGAAATTAATAGAATTAGAAGAAAATAAGAAATACAAAATTTTGAATCTGGAGAAAATGAAAGATAAATTCGGGTTTACAATAATTGCCGAGTTGGAAGATTATAAAGTACACTTACCGAACAGATTTTTGACTGTTTTGGATGAAAAAAAGATTAAAAGAATTGAACAAAAATGAAAAATTACACTTGGTTGTTACTGGAAAGAAGACTATTAAAGATAAAGACTGTGTTACAATTAACTTTGTAGAATAAAGATTTTTCATTAAGATTTCTGGATTTTTTTCATTAAAACAGCTTAAGAAATTAGAAGCCTACAATGAACAGTAAAACAGCTTATAGATTCGGTTATTTAACATTCATGGTTTCCTGTTAGATTTTCTAGATTTGTTTATGGTTCAATGGACAGTATTTTACATTCGTGGTTTCCTGTTAGATTTCTTAGATTTGTTTATGGTTCAATGGACCAGTATTTTACATTGATTTTCTGACTGTCCCAAAAGTGCGCCAGAATCGGCATATTCATATCTACTTATATATACACATATCTGCCATTTCTACATGTTAAACTGAATATGCATTATTAGTTTAGATGTTTAATTTGCACAACACTGATGGGACAATAAATCTCAATTGTTCGCATGTTAATGTAATCGCGATATATAAAAACATTTAGAAATTCATAATCCAAAAACCTTAGAAGACAGGAATTGTTATAAGCATATAAGTTTCTTTGTAAAACATTAATTTTTAACGTTTCAATTACACTGTATACCTCCATAACTTGAAACGGCCACCATCCTAAAACGTTATCGTTACCTTACATATTGGAAAACGTTGTATCATTTTGTCATATGTTAAGAATTAGTTGAGTTAAAGTGTTTGATCGTATGTGAATGGCCGCCGTCTGTTCCATTGGTTAAGACTGGCTAACTAACCAATCTAAGCTGTGTGTAAGTACTGCCTTTGTACCAAATTTAATCTGGATCGTTTAAAAGTAAGGGAGTTAAACATTTCTATGAAATCTACCTTACACTTTTAACAAGGTGATCACAGGATTGTGATTCGTTATTTGCGAAAGAACAGGAGGCTGTCAGCGGCAGCCGGTACAATACAGGATCTTTATATAACAATATCGCTGCGCCAGAGCCGGGCCTGCTCTTGTTATTTATTCACCTTTATGTATCCTTTTACAGAGCAAAGGTCCTGATTGCAAGCAGTTTCAGCTATTACCTTCTGACTGTAGTTTATACATTTAAGCTTGTTGAGATTAAACACGGAGTGACACACCTTGTGGGAATTCTCTTTGATTATAGTCCACTACTAAATAAAGTTCTTCATGCGTAAAGTGCAATGGCGTAAATCAGACCTCAAAAGCTTCACTTTTAAAAACCTTATGCTCGTTTAAACTTTGAAACATCTATAATGTAGGTCCTGTTTTAGATGGTTTAATATGATTGTCTTGGCACAAATTGTGAAAGTTAAACTTAATAAATAAGTACTGAGTTTAAGAAATAGTTTATAAGGCAGTTATTGAATCTTTACAACTAATGATGGATTTATCTACAGGGAATTGGGAAAAAAATGTTATGGAATCATAGCTCTAGATTTACATCGTCATAAAGGAGTGTTTTAGCAGAGATGAATGTTAAAGGTAAAAACCTGGTTTCAGTTATTATAATAGGAAGTTCTTATTTTTAGGTTGGGGTCTGGACTTTACTTTAAGTACATATTACATTACACTTAAATTCGATGTACATCTTACGTTAAATTTTGTTGGTGAACTTAGTGTTGACCACAATACATACTTTATTATTTCACCTCCATTGGATGTGAAGAGTCAGTAACTACCAAAAGAACTAATTCCAAAGTCTCGTATTCATTTACTGAGTTTAACTTTCACAACTTGAGCCAAGACAAGAATGTTAAACAATCTAGCTCAGAACCTACACAATAAATGTTTCATACATTAAACTATCGTAATGTTTTAAAGGGTGAACTTTTTGAGGTCAGACTGCGGTATTGTTCTCTGCTTATAAAGAACTTTAATTTGAAGTAGTACTCGACCTATGCTCTAATCTATTTCCTTCTGATTCTTTGCCAGAAGAATCCGTTGAAATCCGAAGAAAATGTCATGACAAAAAATTGTAATTATTAAAAAAGGAGATTCATAGATGCAATAATGATACATCAAGCTTTCTTTCTTGACCTGTAATTATTCAAGAATAAAGCATGTGCGGGACTTTTTTAACACCCTGGTAGGAATTAATATTTTTATTTTATATCTATAATCTTGTGAGTAATTTGTTTTCACAATTAAACTTGGATGTTAACTTTTGTATTTTAAAGTATTCATTAATACAACCTCAGACCTATACATAATGTGTTTCGTCCTTTCGGTAAAACATGATGACCATATTTTTAAATTTAACTTAATTGTAAGCTATTAGCAGTTTCCCATGGCTTCTCACTCAATTTTGTTTTGTAAAACAGGGACATCATAAGCATATTATTATGAAACGGCATTCCAATAAATCCTAATGTAAGTGATAGTCATTTAAGGTAAGTTTACGGAGAGACTTCTGAAGTAAGAGAGTGAAACTGTTATTTTTCCAAGTACCTTTGATATTTTTCAACTTATCTCCAATACTTAACGATATTTAATAGAATAGGTCCAAAGATTTCAGTAACAATTGAATTATTTTAGCCCAATGAGAAAACATCATAAATCAAAATGGATACTAAAATCTTTCTTAGCTTTTTAGTAAATATATTTATGGTGTAATACGTTTTACTTTTCATTACAGTTTACTAAAATTTAACAAAACCTGACAAATAAAAGCGTCCACACGTAACAATGTATTTGTAAAGTGAAAATAGCTTAAACAGATGATTAAAAACCAAAATTTAATATTAAATTTAAATGTGTATACATTATTATACTTATTATTCTTGATTTTTGCAGGTGATTAAAAGACTATCTGTCCTTAAAAATAATGAATATGTACTGTTAAGGGAGGTTTCAAGACCAGTGAGATGTAGCTACGAGGGATTTTCGGAATAGGAATAGGCTTATATGTTAACCAGGAAACCTGAAACTATGAATGTAAGATTTCAGAGCAATCGGTCTAGTAGTTTGTGCGTAATAGAGAAACAAATGCAATGACACACGGTTTTGTAAAACATTATTACACACCATGTGTAATAAGTATGTATTCTTTACAAGAAAGTTTTGAGAACATTTATATAGTACACAGTAACCAGGTCCTTTTAGGCTATAGAGAATATAAATAAAACCAAGTATCTATTTTGAAGAACTTGGTGTAATTTATATTGCCTCGTGACACGTACATACTGATAGATCTTTGTACTTTTACCTTAACAAGTGTAAAATGTGTAATATGAAACTCCTATGGTTAATACCATTGAATTGATTACCACAATCTTTTTATGTATTGATAATTTTTATTACAAATTGAGATAAAAATATTTACACTTTTGCAGCTTATAAATGATATAAGCTGTGATATAAATGTAATATAAAAGTAATGATATAAATGTTCTGACATCATTATTTGACGTGATATTGAAGTGATAATATCTAAAGAAATCTGCAAGAAGCTATTTTATTTACGGAAAAAAAGTATGTCTGAGCTATTACCTCATATATACTTAAATGTTTTAACCAAAAATATAATTTTAGTTTAGTGGCAGCATCTTGGAACTATGTCTAATAGTAGTTGTTACGTTTATTATAGAAACACATTTGATAACATCTGAACAGTATAACATTTTGGATAATATTTCATCGTGTATTTGACGTGTACTACATATTCTACTCTAAGATATAAAGTAAAATATTGATTGCGGGTTGTAGACAGTGACAGACAGCCTGTTGTTAGCCCTCGGATGATAGAGATATAGCCCGCAGTGTATTGGGCTGCAGATTAAATCTTTGTCATGAACAAACCTCATCGTTCAAAGGTCAATGTGCTTACTGAAAAGTGGATTTTATCTTGTGTGTAATGTTAATTGGCTGATGTTATCTTGCCACACTGATTTACTTTAGTTACACAAAGTTGTTTACACTGGGGAGGTAGGGTAGAGAATATAGGTTCAGGCTGTTACAAATATACTGAGCTATCTATAGATATTTCTATTATGTCCTTCAGACTAGTTTGGATAAGTGTTCTAATTGATATGAGTTTATCTTC
Source organism: Homalodisca vitripennis (assembly GCF_021130785.1). Classification (NCBI taxonomy): domain Eukaryota; kingdom Metazoa; phylum Arthropoda; class Insecta; order Hemiptera; family Cicadellidae; genus Homalodisca; species Homalodisca vitripennis. The sequence goes on from NC_060208.1 coordinate 116,522,803, forward strand.
TGCCCACTACTTTGACAATTATCTCCAAATATAACTAAAATTTGGCGTTTTTGGCTTGAGGGAAGATTTATTAATACAATTACAAGTCTTGAATTAAACCAACTGAAATATATGAAAAAAATAAAAACTATCAATCAAAGGATAACAAAAATTAAATTTCAATATAGTAAAATGTCAATACCGTCAATTTAAATGTTGTATCATTACTAAGCTACTAAGTTTTATGCCATAAAGTTTTTTTTATCTGAAAAATCGATTACTTAACCAAATTGGATATACTGTATCTCTCTTTACAATAATTGCCATTCAAAATATTTTGTATCAACTGTATATAAACATTGTTTTCCAAATTGTATGCACACTGAAGGTATCTTTGAAACTATAAAAGTCATAGCAAATATTAAAGGAACATGGTTGTTCGTAATAACCAAACCAACAAATTAATGTGGTTAAGTTGATCTTTGATTGGGTTGTTCACTTACTGCGCTGCGCTCAAAAAATTAGTTTTGATTAAAAAATTCAAACTATCACAGCTCTTTTGTTAATGTATATAATGGAACATTTTTTACTTGTAATCTGAATGAAATTACATAAATTTCTTTTACGGTCTTCTTTAGGCTGACCTTGTTATTTTAACTAAACATCTGATTTCAACACTATGTGTAGTTAAATATCAGTCAGGTTTACAAAGCACCAAAAAAATATAATTAAAATTCACTTGAAAGAATCATAAAAAACAGTGCCTTAAGAATTAATTAACAAGCAAATGGTACTCGTATTTTTGGAAATCAGTAAAAAAACTTCTTTCTTTTGATTAAGTAAAATGTAGGTTCGCATTTGAGAAAATTGACACAAATAATTCTTGGTGTTTGAGTGAAACATTTAAATATAATATGTAAAAACTAGAAACAATTTCATTCAATTTCATACAAAATATCTCCCTTTAGGTACTAACGAGAGAGCTGGAACGGTTTGAAATGTTTTACCAAAAACAGTTTTTAGTGCAGCGAGAGAATACGATACAACTAATAATTATTCTAACAAAGTAATTTTTTTTGCCTTGTAATTACGCACACAATTGTCCATTCAATCTTGGATAAACCTCTTACAGTTTCCAAGATTCCTTCACTGTGTACAGAATTTGCAAACACTATTTATATAGTTGGACCCTTTTGTATACATTATTTTAGTTCTTTTAATATATTATCAGTTATAAAATGTTTTAAGACTTTAATCTGGAAAAAATGTATTTTTTAACAAAAGAATAATGCCTGAAACAATGAATTTGTCCAGGGCAGTAATAAAAGGTTGATTTATTCATAGGTTTCATGATATTGTCAACTTAATGTGTCAAGCTAACGTTGTTTAAAATTAAATCTTCTAGTTATTTTTATACAGAAGGAACATAGCCAGTCCATAAATAGTTTTGTAATTCAAAACTATTTATGGATTGAAAATATTTTAATCCTGCAAGCGCAAATATACAATTATTAATATTTGTAAATGATTAAATAAAAGTAATTACTAACCCAATTATTTGTAACAAATTCTTGAACGTGAAAGCAACATTATATTTAATTAGAAAACAGATTACAATAAGTGTTCAAATATAAACCTTTTTTCAACAAAATAACGCTTGTATGTTTTAAAAGATTTGTAACAAAACACATTCTTAAAATACAATATTTCATGTAATTATTACGTTTTATTTTATTAAAAATTATTATAATTTATACTTGTCACTGTTATTAGTGTATTTAAACTACATACACATCATTACTGCATATTAAGGAAATAAAAGTCTTAGAATTCTCGTGACAGAATACATTGTTACCTAACTGGTTAAAATGAAAGTAAAAATATTTTCTCAACCTCTTAGCGATTGGGAGCTCTATTGTAAAGACATTGCAACAAAGGATAATAATAAGTTTTATGCAGATACAGTAGTATATTTACTTTGCTATACAGTACATTATTATTATCAATTATATTCAGTAATCGGGAGTCTAGAATTGCTATAAAATATATTCTCGCTATAGATGGGGGTATTTCCACTGCAATCGCCTTGTCTATTGTGAAATATATCTTTTTTTCCGGCGAAACGGTTATATTTTAGTCATATCTTTTAAAAACCTATTAGGAATGTTTAGCCTTGTGTCTTGCGTTTTAAACACATGAAGAAGATAATGGACATTGTTCTCAAAACGTAGTATTTCATGTTTTTTAGCACATAAGGTTAGCAAATTTCTAAAATCTTGTGACACAACTAAATTATTTACCGACAATATTGAGCTTAGAACTATTTTTAACTTGTATAACTATTTATTTTCTTGAAAGTATTCATTATTTCTTACAGTAAAAATTGTTTTGTAGTTTGTACCACTAATGATTTTTACAAAACTAATACAAACGGATATTATACAGCCGAGATTGGTTTAGAAATGTATTTCTATTTGGAAAGTGTCTAGATCAAAGGTTGTACAAGGAAAGGAAGATTGATGAGAAAGTTTTGAGAACGATTCGGAGGAAATATCGAACAGTCCCCGGAGATATAAACTACGTGTTCACAAGAGACCGTACGCTGCTGGTAGTCCTCTCTTGTTGTAGGTACTTCTGAAAGAAAACCAATCTCCAAAATATAACTAGGAGGATTGGATCTTATAAAGTAGTTATTCAAGTTAAAAGTATTCATTATAGTTCAAATAAAATTATAAAAAAAACATAGAAAAACTAAATTATTATTTGCAATTATCGCTAGAAGTAATCGCTGACTTCAGACATATTGCGACAAAGAAACATGAATTTCATTGCAATTTAATAAAAATGTTTTAAAAGGAATTAAACAATAACAACATTTTATAAAACCTCTTAGTTAATTTATTTTAACTGATAATAGTTACAGATATACTGATGATTTAAGTTTTAACTAAAATATATTAAATTATATGACATATTAAAGGACATGTAACTTGTGAACATATAACATTGAAATATTCTTATTTATTAAGTACCTGATAATACCATCTTAATATTGTGTCAGTATCATTTCGTCTGTACGATGAATCGGTATAAAATAGTCCAAGAGATTTGAGACTTGGCATAACGATTCTTTTTGTCTGAGGAAGAATGCTCTTGAATTTAGGGTCAAATACCACTGATTTCTATCCGTTATTATTATTATCTAGTAAGAGTCACATTTAATCAAATGGTTTATTGGTCTTTAAAGAAGTGTATACAATATTATTTAAACAGCTTATTTAAAACAATATTACTGTTGCAGCTGTTCCGTACAAGTTGTACTAAGCGAAGCAATATTATAGTAATATTATTTTATAAGCGAACAGTTTTCAAAACCCAGGAGTTACAGTAACATAATCCCAGGCGGGTGTATGTAAAGAATCTCAGCGCATTCGTTCTAATGCAAAGGGCACTTCATTATCCCGAGTAATCAAGTGAGTAGTTCATTCCATTATAACAAGTTAAGTAGAACACATTTCATAAAGTTAATACTAAACTGTTTTAGTATTATTTAGAGGGAAATATGAAATATTTAAATGTTCTTTAGAAGGAACACGTCTTGTATCAATTTCGGCTCACTCTGTCCTCTTTCCTAGGCCTTCGGCGACACGGTATATTTTAAACCAAAACTAAGTCTCTGCAATGACTTGTAACCCATAATATACAGTTTTAGCTCAGTATCTCACAATGTACTTAACATTAAACACTGAGAAACCTACCATGTGTATCCTTTTTGTGTCATGGAGTGACTAGCTCGCGTGTGTGTCAAGGAATCGATTTTTGTGTTTGGGGCTAGGCACGTTTGGGTACGTAACGGAAAACTTAACGCATATTACACTGTGTACTAAATAATTCTCGTTGCGCGATATCTTCAGGAATTTAGCGTCACTCATTTCAATTGCTGTGAACTCAATCCCACCATCAGGGTCTAAGAATAATGGTTGAAAACATTATCTATATCCAGTTGGTGATAAAGCGTTCTAAAAGTACTTGGTGGAAGTGACTTGGACTGGGCGGCGACTGCCTGTACACCCTCACAGTGTGAGTTGGAGTATTGAGGTTATCCTTTTCACTCTACGGGGAATATATGTTAGTCCGTCTTCCTATACGCGAATGTGTCTCATTACTGCATAGTTACTTCAAGCAACTATAAGAGATGCAAGTGTACCGACCATCAGTACATACCCTTCTCTTGCAGTACGGGCTATCAATCCACATTGTTTCGACTTCAGAGCCGATACTCTCCGAGTACTCTGGCTATCTGAAAGGATCCAAGAGTGGAGAGAGTAAACGATGCTAGTAGGCTCTTAGTGTCATCAGGTGCGCAATTGATAGCACGAAATATGGCGCTCCCAAACACAGGGACATGATCGAGACCGGAAGGGAGTTCTCAGAAGCCGAGAACTATTAGTATTTCAGAGTTATTTTAATGAACGTTCTTGTGGCATTCAATTTACGAGTCATATGAACTGCTACAAAATTTGCCTGAATCTTGTGGATGTTAAGCGAGAAGGTCGTGTTATTATTGTAAAACAGTATCCAATTTTATTGTTTTAGACTTTTATTGCATTTGTGAAAAGATAAATTTCGCTTTTCGTAATGAAAACGCTGGCGAATATTTGGATAATTAACGGTGCAGCAACGAGCCCAATGTTTTGTTCCTAATTGCGACATAACGCTGAGCGGAGTGACACGCTCAGTAGACAAAACCGGGGCTGAACTGTAACAGACATTGCGAATGGAGACACGTAACCAGCCTAACGAACCTTATTGTTGACGACGAGTTCAGAATGGTTTACGTTGCAGCTCATCCGGTAAATGCCCGTCGGGAAGAATTGATGCTCTTTGCTGACAAGTCACTTTTATTTACTGTGGATCCTGAAACGTTGTAAAGATATCAGCTATGTTGCTGCTACGCAAACAAGAGAGCATTTAAATAACATTAATACAAACAATCGTGATAACATCAACATTAAAATGGTTTAAACCGTCTTGAGTCTGTATAACAAGTCGTAACAAGTTGTATCATTAACCGCTTCGCATGCTTGTAGACAGAAGTGGAAAGGGTTGAAGAATGTTTCTTTCAAATATTTATAGAAAATTTAAATTTTCGTTTTGTTATCAATTAATTTTTAAGTTATCTCTGTCGATAAAAACGCGTAAAGAGTAATACGTTTTGTTAAAAGAGATTTTAGTATCTATACGATTGTGTATCGGCTATCTACATTTCGGGGAGAGAAATGGTATAATATAGAGAAATCGTATAATTTGATGTACATATTCACAACTTCTAGTGATTTAAAGTCTCGAAGTATACAGTTCACAAGGTTTTGAAGAAAAGCCTTAAATTTAATTGTTGCAAACCACAATTATTGTATGCCTTGAATCCAGATAGTAAATTAAAGGGGTATGACTCTGCTGTTGTTATTCTGTACGAAAATGGATTTGATCAACATATTATAAACCGAATTGTTTTTAGTTATAAGGCTACTTTTCAGTTGTCTAGAAATGTGCATCGTCATAAAGTATATGAAAAACTTTCAAAGTTCGCTTATACGTCTGAATTCATGGTGCTTATTAGCACCAAGCGTGCGACCATACGCCACATTTTCGAGGATGTTGTGTGTCACACTCCTGAATCAAGTATGGGTTGTTATATTATCCCAATACCGGCAGTTATGCCTGTTCAACATAAAAGCTGACTCATCTGAGATCAAAATATCGTCCAAATATGTTTGTCTTTGACCAATTATATTCATAGTATTTTCACAGAATTCCATCCGACGATCAAAACAGTCTTCGCTCAATTGCTGCAACAAGGTGACACGGTATGCTTTAAAACCAGACTGACTTTAAAACTTTGCGAACTGATTCACGGGAATTTCCATTACATTGTGATACAGATCTAACTGGCTAATTTGGATTTCCAAAGAAACGGTAAAGAAATGATCCGTCTTCGTCTGACACGCTAGTTGGTCGTCAACTGGTCTGAGTGGAGCGTATACATTTTTTTTAACTGTAAACAGAAATCTCATCCGACTGGATCAACCTTTTGAAGTACGGTTTGCGACATTGTTTTCAGTTCAAATAGACCTTTAAAATGATGTACAACTCATTTTAGGCTGTCATTAAAGGTTTTCTTCTTATCCCCAACGGATCCCCAAACATGACATCCGATAACAATGTAGCTTATTATTAACAGTAATCGTAGGCCAACATTTAGCTGTGATATCTCTTATCGTTAAAAATTTATGAAGTCATCATAAGACTTAATTGTTTTCCTGTATATAGATTTGTTTAATAAATAAAACATACAGATTTTTACAATATAAGGTTTATACCTAAACAATTCTTATTCATACGGTACTGAAAAATAGAGTGTGGTAAGTCAAAAGTCGGTGACAAGAATTGAGTTCACCGGACTCTTACGTTATCTTATTATTTGAACACGACAATGACCTAAAAAAGTGAAAAAATTCAGGTTTCAAAATGTCACTAGAGGGATTCATTCGTATATTTTAAATTTTGCATAACACGTAATTCTACATAAAAAAGAATAAACTCTTTGAAGGTGTATGTCCAAACACGAAATTTGGTTTAACACAATTGAAACCTATTCCTTAGTAGGTTAATAAAATCTCTCTGCCTGAGTGAAAATTTCTCGGCCGTATAAATGCCTGTCTGTTTATCTGTCCGCAGATCCACGATCTATAGATTTGAACTTGTTCAAGCAACTTCAGCGAATGTTGTTGATGCGGGATATGAGGTGTAGTGTAATAGGACCTTGTTTTTTATACGTTCATATGTAGTAAAGAGCGTATAATAATGTATTAATTTAAAATTTATGTATTTAGAGATGTTTTTTATGGAGTCAACACATGTTTATTGTGATTCTGACTTCTGCACGCCGTAATACATTAGAATGATTATGTAAATTTTAACCTAATTTGTATATTTTTTCGGGTTAGTTGATCTCTTAGGAAAGATATCAGATTGTAGATTTCAAAACGAACTATGACTGTTGTCGTACCGCTTAATAACGGAAAGTATACGGAAAAGATCCTTTAGGACTTCTTGAGTTTATAGACTTATCCTCTTCTTTCAACAGCAGATCTTGTATTCATTTCTTTGTACGTAACCTACGTATTTTGCTATATCAGACCTTCAAATTTTAAAACATATATGTCACTAATATGGCTACACATTACAATGTCATAATATTTACATTCCATAATTAAGCAATAAAATTACATTCATATGTTCTATAAAATACTTTCTAATAAGGGTTGGCAGTCAGCGTTTTGGTAATCAGCATTCACATTACAATTAGACTTCATTAATCGGTCAAGTAAATTACAATTAGACTTCATTAATCGGTCAAGTAAATTACAATTATACATCTTGCAACACAGTTAGCAATGCAGGACACAGAATGAGATATTCGTCAGCTCGTTGTTGTACTTTTTTGTCTCGTAATTTTTTTAACGAGGCACTTCCAAAATTGGGAAATCTAAATCATTTTCAAACATATTTAGAGTACTGTTTAGAGAAAAACAATGTTCAAGTTGGTTATACAAAGCTGGGAAAAACAAAAAAGAAGTTTAAAAAATTGCTCGTAAAGTAAGTTGTACAAAAATGGGCATATGAACATATTTGTATCCAAACAGTTTCTTAAATATTACGATATATCTTAAATAATGATTAAACTTTAAAGTATTATGTAAACCTAAGCTTCTATTCACACAATTATAATAAACGTAAAGATATAAAACATAAGACAACAGTGAGTGTGGGAATGCAATGTCTGTATAGTATACAATAAGAAGACATACTAACATTGAGTTTTAAACACCTACTTATAATAATGTATAACTGTTTTATTTTGTAATGAATGATATAATTCGTTTTTAAGAAGGAATGAAATAAATTATTGTTTACACTTTTAACAAATTGAGAAGTTAATATAATCTTTTTCTAGAAAGATAACTGATGTATGTTTAAATTTATTCTGGAATTTCCAACTTTACACATCAATGTCTCTTGTTTCAATACAGAAGAGATCTCCCACTCACTGACAGCATGGTGTCTGTATTCAGCAGAGCATTCAATAAGTTTCACGCTTCGCCGACAGACTGCACCACTATATTGACTCGTACAGAGATCAATAACAGAATTTTTAAAAATCAAAGTCAAATTTATTTTAAATGTTTTGACTAAAAAATATATTAAATATTATTGTTTTGCTAGTTGTTTATAGAGAATTATGTCTGATCACTTCACTGCACAACTCCGGCTTGGTATTGTTTTCTTCACTTTTCAACCTCTATAAACAAACAAAACGAATTTCATGTACTTTTTGGAGGTCTGTACTCGTTTATTACAATGTTCCCTTTTGGCCTCGCTTTTTCTTTAATACTATTAAATTAAAATTGTAAATATAGATTTGCATAAAATAAAACGTCTAGATAACATTTACAATCTTTTCACCCTTAAGAGATTTTGGGACAACATCGTATTGTATTTGGATTCAAAACTATCTTTATTTAATAGCGCGATGAGTGTAGACACATTTTTTTACTTTCAACTTGAAAGTTATCTAAGTTTTCACACACAATTTCGTGTCTACGGTCACTTTCTTGCTGTTTTCTACGCCAAAGGGAAAAACACTAGTTTATCTAAAAATATTGTAAACGCTCACTGATTTGCTAGGTAATCTAAAATGTCATCTCCCGATAGTATAACTACAACCTTGGCTTCATTTTTACAATATTTATCACTTTATCTCAGATAAAGTTGATATTCTATTTACCCTAACTGGGTTTGAATACGTTTTCTTAATGTATATCTGGTTCAATTTGTAGTATATTATTAAATTAAATTAAATATTTATGGCATAATAAAAACATCCTTTGAACGAGACGTGTTCATTTTTTACGATACAAAAATAAGCCTCTTTACGTTTGAGTAAAAGTGTAAAACGGACAGAAACTACTAAGTAACAAATTTCAATGCGTGTTTAGACATGAATTTATAAAAAAAAAACATGACATTTGCCATATTTAAACGGTAAATACATATTTCATTTAAATATAACATATAGCCAAAATGCTAAATTTTTTTATAAGTTAACGGTACACGTAGTATATTTGTTGCTACAAATTGTGTATGCAAAATGAACCCTTACAGAAGGATTTGTGATCATTAGAGAATGATGAATAGTTTAAAACAATGGGTCTGTCCTTTAGGGCTTCGTTAACGCCAATGACATTTTTATAACATTACATAAAATGTCTTGCAGGAAAACAATACATATCCAATTGCTAATTCTTTTTGGCCTCCCCTGGAATCGGATCCGTAACCTCTCGGTTACAGAACCACGTCCTTTGCGGCCACGGTAAAGTGCAGAAGTACACCCATTTGAGACGTATCAGTTATTAAATAAGATAAAGAAATAGTGATAAATAATAATTACCGATATCAAGAACAATGAAGGAATCAAACTTTGTTTAACAAGAGTTTAAGCTAACAAACCAAAGACCCAAAGACATTGAGTTTAAGATTTCTAGAGAATAAGAAAATTTTAAATTAAGGAAAGTACACTAGAGGATCGGAACAAAAAATATAACATATAATTAAAATTTTGGACAGACTAGCGACTAGACGATAAAGGGGGTATAAAGGGGATATTCTTAGAACTCATTATAGCAGGATGGTCTAAAGAAAAGGATCCTAGGCTCAAAGTTCTATAAGCCTTGGGTAACGTAGATTTATTCGTAAGAAAAGTAAGAACAAGAATTTAGAGCGTAAAACTGAAGAAAAAAGATACAAATTTACCTATGTTATAATAATTGAAAAAGGATTTATTTTATTACTGTAAATTTACGGTAGCAATTGAAATAAGACGAAAGTAACGGTATTGACATGCAGAACGCGTTAGTGTGATTCGCCTGATCATCTTAATGAACAAAGTTTGGCTGTTGATTAAAACTTTGTCAGTTTTGTAGAAACTTCAAGCGAACCACCAGACTCATAAAATCCATCTTATTAAACGCTACTTCATTTAAAATTGCTATGAGCGAAACGATTCAGTTCGTGATATTTGTTTTAAAACATATCCCCGATGATATTTAATATCTAAGGAACATTTTTGAATAGTTAAACGTATTAAGGATTGGCAATATGCTGCAATTACTTGGCAGCCATCCATTTAAGTTTATGTTATTTACATTGCATAGTAAATATAAAGTAATTTCAGAAAGTTTAATGTTGCCTTTTAATTTAGATGCTAAGCAGGGACACGTGGTGGTCCTGAGGACTTGGTAGCAGCGTATGTCAGTGTACTCTTAATTCACCGTTCAACTGTTAGCTATTGTTTCATCTTGAGAAATACAACTTCATACGCCAACTGAATAACTTGTAAGCACTTGATGCTTGTTTCTAAACTGTTCTGAATTTTAAACCATGTCCTTTGACCTATGGGTTTATAATGATTAATACTTGTGTATATTGAATCTTTACATACAACCATATCTTTTTTTTTATTAACTAAGTAAAACTTTCTGCTTTAATCTTGATGCAATTCCTGGACAGATTTTACTAATACAGATATATACTGTATATAATGTATATTCTCTAGAAATTATAGTTCTCTGACAGAAATCACACATTTCTAGATATAGCAGACAAAGGATTTTGATAGCTACGTAGGTATAAATAAAAATTTTTAAAGTTATTCTGTCTCAATAGAAGTTAAAATACATATTATGTATAATGTAAATAATATAATTTAATTTTGCTAGTACCAAGAATTGTATTTCTTCGATCTCGTAAATAAATTGAACGTATAATCGGTTATTTAGTTCAATATTATAAATTGATTAATTATAACATTGTTTAGCACCTCATTATAGTATGAAAACGTAATGTATAACAACTAAGAAACCTATAGTAAAATGTGAGGAGGGTGCCAATGTTTAAAACGTAAATTTTATTAATTTTTAGAGCCATTATTACTGATTTCTGAAAAGCATGGTTTTGGATTTAAACGGAGAGGTAGAGTTTAATTTTATTTCTTGAATACACGTAATAAAAATAATAGCTCAACTGAATTATCATAAAGTGATTATTTTCTGCGAATTATTTTGTCCTTTTTCTCTATTGCGATTATCTGAAGGTATAAATGAATAAAATAAATATGGTAACTAATAATATTGTTTTCGTATTGAAAATAATTATTAATGTCGATTTTATCAATAGTTATCATCCGGAGACATACAGGGTGATTCACCAAGATATGTAGAATCTCCGGTAGCTCATTATACATGTAAAAATAATGGAAAGGTTAATGCAAACATGGGTCCGGAAATGCTTCGTTGCCGAGCTACGGCTGGCTAAAGATTTCGCACGGCTTAAACTCACTGTGTTAAACGTAGTCTTCCGGAAATTCTGGTAAGGTAGATTAAGGGGCCAATTCCATCGTTTCTTATCGTTTTTGATCTTATAAATTTAATAAAATAGAGCAAACAAATTTAAGTTAAGTAATGTTTGAGAAAAACCGTATCAAATGCAAAAAAGCGTGATAAATTATTTTCATCTTTTGGCAACAATAACTTTTTTATTTCACCTAGAAACAGATAAAACTTCTTAATAATACTTGTACGTTTTATTCCGAACAAAACATTGTAAGTAAAGTACACAGAAAGGAACAAATGTTTGAATAAATTTATTTTTATTCATAACAATACAACAACCTTTTACATTTGAATGACAATAAATTTGTTATCCACCCATTAAAATATTAAATCATTACTACTAAAAAAGTTTTAAATTTCAATTCTGAAATGAAAACTATTTCATAGCGTAGATTTATTTTGGCAGTGCATTCAAGTGCTGTTGACATACTGTATGGCTTGATTTAATTTTATTTAAAAACACAGAATGATATTTTACAGGACATGTTTATTTCATAAGTTAGCAGTACATTAAGCAGATGTTTAACAATGGTATGATTTGAATTGTAGAATTGAAACGATTGTTAGAGCTAACAACTGAGTTTCAGTCCATCTGCGTATTGTTCTGTTCGTAGTAATTGAGTTTCAGTCCGTGTAAGTATTGTTTTGGTCCGCAGTAATTATTGAATGATTGGAGTAGTAATGGCCACACTTACTTACAAGTGAAGAATATGCCGATATGGTGTTTATTTATGGTGTGTGTTAAGGCAGTACTACGGTTGCTGTTGAAGGATACAGAGAGCCTAACCCTTGCACAGAATTCTAAATGCTAGAAAAATTATTAGTGCCACATTTGTTGCATTACGAGAAACAGGATCACTTCCTAGTGCAAAGTTTCAGTTTGATCGTTCTTGCCAACATGACGTTATTGCAGAGGAAATCGTTCCTGCTGTTGTACGTAGTCCAGATTTTGTACACGCTGTATTTAAAAACGGTTTTGGGTTACACAAAATAAAGTGTGGAGAACTATCAATAATAACAAGCTGTATCCCTACCATAAACAAAATATACATCATTTATATCCAGGAGACTATGCCCATCACTTGGAGTACTGTATTTGGTTAAACACATCGTCGACTCTATAAGTATATTTTATTTACCGATGAGTCACTTTCATTCGTGATTGTATAAGGAATAAAAGAAACCAACATTTATAAGCAGAAGTGAACAATCATGCAATAATTGAACGTAACTTTCAACAGCGTTTTAGTATCAACGTATGGTGTACTATTTTTCATGATCAGCTGATTGGACCGTTAATTTTGCAGGAGCGCTTAACAGGTCTAACATATTTATAGTTTAAACAAGAAGAATTACCGGCAAAGCTTGAAGATGTTCTTGCAACGCGACGCCAGCTGTTACCTCCAACATGATGGCGTATCACCACATTTTTCAAATATTGTTTCCACCTACTTGAATCAACTTGTTTCCAAATAAATGAATCGATTATGGAGGTCTTATATACTGGCCACTCAGGTCACCAGATCATAAGAAGGTGAGTTTTTGCATATGGAGATAGATGAATGGGAAATTTTACGAGGTTAAAATTAATTCCCGTGAGGCTGACACGCAGTTGAAGAAAAGCCCCCATTGGACTACGAAAAGTAACAAGAGATATCCTTAAACGAGCAGAAATGCATGGAAATCAGCGGAGACACTTTTGAACATTTACTGTAATTTTATTTAAAAGGTTTAGATCAATTTAAGGTTATGAATAAATTTATTTAATCAAACATCTGTTTGCTTTCTGTTTAATTTATTTACACCGTTTTTCAGAATAAACCTTTTTACCAGTTTTATTAAAAGTTTTAATCTGGTTTTTGGGCAAAAACAAAGTAATTTTGCCACGAGACAAAAATCGTGTTTTTTTACACTTTTTTGTCAATTGCACTGGTTTTCTCAAAATATACTTAACTTACAATGCTAGGGCCTATTTTATACAATTTATTACATAAAAAAACACTAAGAAATTATGGACTTTGTCCCTTAATCTAGCTTACCAGAATTTGAGGAACACGTCGTTTCACATGATTACCTGAAATCCGTGCGAAATCTTTCACTAACCATAACTCCTTAAAGAGGTATATCCCACAGTCTTTGCATATCTTCGTGAATCACCTTTGTATGATAAACTTAATTTGAGTTAAAGTACCAAAATAAGAGTGCTAGATTTTTGATTATTTATATTAGTTCACCAGTCATCAAAACGGGTGTTGAAATTATCTACAACAATACGAGTTAGAATAGTTGCATTCTTCAGTAAACAAGTGCTAGACAAAGTCAGAATATAGGTTTCTAGTAAACAGGGAAGCCACATAAAATATTGGGCAAAGACGGTTTTAAGATTCAGATATCTCTTTTAAACGATCTCCTTTATCACCACGTATAAAAGGAGTGGTTATAGTGATATATTGTCAATATAGTTAGTTATATGAATTTTATTTTGAACCTCGATAAAAAGGCTGAGATGTGTTAATGTTTTAGCAGTAAAAAATCATATCTACTTTTCAATTTAACAAAAAAACAACCGTACATTGAAAGGACAGCCTGTGGGGAGTGTCATTGAAATCTAGGTCACGATGCATATAATTTTTAATTATTAATAGTTAGAAAATAAAGCCGCAAAGCACACATAATACCTTTGTTATTACAAACTGGTGGCTGTTTAAATAAAATCGACATTACTTCGAGCATTTTATATAAGATAAAAGTTTTAGGAACCACACTTTCCGAAACTGATGCCCTTCGGGTACGTACGAGTATTTAAAGTGCTCTATTTTAATAAAATTTTAATTAGAATTAGTTTACAATCTTTTGCACTAATTATTGCTAAACATTTACGAATAAATTGGACTTAATTTGTAAAATGTTAATACATTTTCCTTATACGAAAGAACTAAAACTATTTTATTTTAAAACTAATGTAATGAATCACCGTAACTGTTGCGGGATACAGATCAGCTATTTTCACGTATCATCATGTTGAATTTGAAAGATTGTGATTTGTTGTAGAATGTTATCTCTACACTAAACTAAAAGAAAATGTTCAAATGAACTTAAGTGTAAAAATACACACGTTTCTCTCATTTGGCATTGTAAAGGTGCAAATTCAAATGGTGACCGTCTGCTTGTTTGTACTGCTACCTCCATTAAATCTAGGATGTGTGTTGTTAGATTAAACGTGACAGGTTTGGTAGATTAAATTAACTGCATTTGGCCTCAATAAGTATTTATTTTATATATCACTAAAATAGACATAGTATACAGTACACGAGGTTCCTTTTCTCTCTCCAGGTTCACTTGTGTTTGTAACTCACTTTGATACAAGCAGACAAATTTAATGTTTCTGCTCCATTTACAGTTTGACAGTTTATCAACCGTTTATCTACATTGCCAATCCAAAGTTAATACAAATCTCACATATGATGAAGCAAACAACATCTAAGCCAGATTTTCTTCATTGACTATTTAAAATGTTCTCAGATATAATAACATCCTAAAATACGTAGTGCAAAAATTAAATAAAAATATGTCATTGAATTAAAATGAAAATATTTTTAAGTTTAAAAAATACCATTTTATTTATGATGGCGTATTCTCACAAGAACTTTAGTTCACAATACTACAATCGTATAGTTATTCAGCATTAATAGAAGCATGGGCTTTTAAGACAATACAAACAAACTAGGTATTGCTACCTCGGATGTTGGTCACCGAGCGCTGTTGAAACATCATGTCAAAGAGCAACTATATTAGTTAGTTTAACACAGGATTAAAATTATTGGGCATTATTCCATTACGACCCGAGAGAAAAAATATTGTGAACTTTATTAGAATAGTTCTTTTGAGTATTTCTTGAGATAAATAATAAGAGAAATATTTTCTTAAACATACTATTACTAGCGTGAAGCAGGTTTTTTCCTGAATTTCGGTTATTATTAAATATATAATATGTATAAACACACACACACACACACACACACACACACACACACACACACACACACACACACACACACACACACACACACACACACATATATATATATAGTAAAGATCTGATTTCAGCGCCAACGATTTTCTTACTCTTATATATAATATATAATAGAGAACTCCTTGGAAGGACTCTGATTCTTTTCCACGTTCTCACAGCATATGCTTATGTTCAGGTCCGCTTGAGTATTAATGATCCCTGTATGAACGTTATTAACCGTGCAAACGATATTTTTATATTATCAATCGGAATAGATACGACTGATTACTCCTCATTGTCACAAAATTGCTTTCTGTAACGTATTTGTCATAAATCATAAGTTTTCGACAACACAAAGGTTTAAAAAGATAATCAATCCTGGCCGGAAGATCTTGTGTAATTCATCATCACTAGGGCTTTAAACATAATCGACCTTCTGTAAACTGCATACTTTCTTAATATCAAGCAAGTACTGTATGTCAGTTTACAGTAAAAAACATGCAACCAAATTCTATTTATAACAGGAGAACAGATAAAGATACACTATTTTATTGAACTGAATATTAAATTAATACAATTTTAACGAAAATAATTACTTATTTTACTAACACCAAAACAAACACAAAAGAAGTACCAATATTTAAGAACATGATGTACTATTGATATGTTGACTTTTAATCCTAAGAACAGTGATAAACCTGTAGCAATTTAATCCTTTTTGTGATCGCCGAGTTATGTGAAATACTTCATTCTGCAGGTTATTTAAAGTGGCTTATAAATTATTTTTCGTTATTCAGAAAAAATCCCAAACAATTGCATTAGACTCTCCAAATATTTAAAATGTATAAACTGTACAAGAAAATGCAAAAATTTGAATACAAATACTACGAATAGGATATAATGTTTATATTTAGACAACTTCCGTATTTCTATGATCAAATATAAGGATGGAAATGGGTGTAACGTTTGTCTTCTGTTCATAGTTTAATTGCTGCTGGATTGGCTATTCGGCAAATATTCTTTAAAACTACACATATAAACTTTATAAAATTGAATGAAAGTTAGATATATCGTCGTCTTGGAATGACCTACATTTATAGTAAGAAAATATTTGCCTTTGATTGCCTTAATGAGGAAATTAGAAAGGTTTTTACTCAAAGTAAACAAAATAAATGTTTGAGAGAGAGAGAACCAGGGTGAAATATATCGTCCTTTGGGTTGACAGTTTAAACGTTTGGACAAGTCACTGGTTTGACAACGCAAAGTATCTTATCTAAATGAAATCTTGTAACATTGGCACTCAATTTTGCTGTGATATTAGGACACTACGTTAGAGAGACAGGGCTGTGTCTTTATTAAATGCAATGAGATACACGGAACATCTATTGTAAAATATAATGCTAAAACTATATTTTTGGCGTAAATTAATAAAAAAGGAGTACAAATACTGTAACTCTGAATTGTTTTGCGTTTAAAAACGAGATTTCGCTTTTTATGCTGATATGGTCCTCTTTTGTTCTCATGATAAAGAAGCAAAAACCTAACTAAGTGATTATTACGCCTATTAGTAATAATATAGCTAAGAAAAGGAAACATGTTTCAAGTACTTTCAACTTGTTCACTGTGTTAGCGGAAATAATTCAATAATAATAAAACTGTTGAGTTACAGATACAGTGCATTGTTACGGGCATGACAAAGGTAGTAATTGTAGAATTGCGAGTATTTATAAGTAGCATGCTAGAAAAGTGACTTGAAGTATAAATTGATCAATTTCTGAAAATAGTTCTAGAATAATAAACTCACAGCTGTGAATTTTGATGGCAGTGTTGTAACCATTATCTGGAAACTATCCTAATAATAATATAAATGCAAAAGTGCCTTTGTTTGTTTTGCTTTCACACGTAATATATTCAACTGAGTGTACTTCAATTTTACTTGATATTCCTAGGGTCATTGGAATGAATATATGCCTATTCCTATTTAGAAACTTCCTCCAGGCCACGCACCACTGGACTCTAAACAGTTAAAAAATCCCATATTGGTCTCTAAAGTTGCAGAATATAATTTAAAATATACATTTTTTGTGTAGAAATTGTATTATAACACCACAATTCTGTGTTTAGTTAGTTTATTTACAATTTTACATTTGTTTAAATTTATAGAGTAAAAGCATAACAAAAGGAACCAAGCTTCTTATTTCAATATACTTGCAACAAAGCAAACCAATTAATTTATTGTGTATTTTACCTATTTTACCTCAATAACCTAATTGTGAACACGTAAGGTATTTATTTTGGTTCCATTAAACAATGTGGGACAGCTCCTTAAGGAACAAATTCGGAGGGACTGAGCATTAACATGATTCAGCAAACAATTCGCTCCGTGACAGCTATTTAGTGAAACAAACGATTGCAGTGAGTCAGTCATTAAAGCAAGTGGAATCACAAAACAATGCACGAGACACTAAATGCAATTTTTATAAAAAATCGTTGAGGGAACATCACACCCTCTCCTAATTGGTTAAGGTATAATATACTGAATAGGTATATAAATACTGATATGGTTCCTAGACTGGCCCGAGAGAATGTACTTTACTGTATCATATATAATCTTTTAATATGTATGACAACTGTCAAATTTAAGTATTAAAATGTGTTAGTATTATGGATGTTAATGTTAGTTTTAAATTTTTAATAACCTTCTCTATATCCATACAATTTAGAAACCTATAATGTTTTGAATCTAATCTTCATGAGGAAATTATATATCAGTGTATATATTTATGATTTCTTGGGGAAAAATAGCAAACTCTAATTTTGAGTTAAAATTTTGCTATTTTATATTCATATTAATTATATTTATTCTGAATTACAAATAGAAGTGCTAAACCTAAAATAAATATTAATCGGAATTTTGCTTAAACTCTGGCCACCTTAATCATATACACTGAATAATGGGTACCTGACGCATGATATAGGACTAATTTCGTTTTTAAAATATCATAGGACCCTTTCGTAATACATCACAAGTGCTTTCACTAGAAAGTTATGAATTTAAACTTTGGAGTTCCTCTAAATTGGTATAAAATAGGTAAGTGTTACTAAAATCGTGGGAGCTATTCAATAAAAATGTTGCATAAAAATTGCGGATGAAGCCGCGGGTTCGTGCGAGTTATTTTATAAATAAAAGTAAATCACATAATTTGTTGCTAAGCGAAAATCTTGAGAACTTCTGGATCAATTCGGATTCATTTTGTTTATAAAATATTCGTTCAAATCGGATGAAAATTTATATAAAGAGAAAGATGAGATAAGTTAAGTGAAATATTTAGGGATTAAAAAAATGATGGCATTTATGTTCCTGATCCAAGTTTAACTGACACTCACCAGCTGTTACCACTTTCAACTGAAGTTCAAAAAAGTGGCTGAAATACTATACCTTTAAATTTTATAAAATACTAGCAGTTGCCTGCGTTTTCTCATGCAATTTCGTGTGAACGTATATGCACGGTTATGGTTCGAGTGAATATTTCCAATGTTAAGTTTATATTGTTGCCAATCTCTTAGTCCTACATCTTTTACTTTTCATTCGCTTTCAAATATTTTAAAATTGTTGCAGTTTTTACGTTTTCTAACATTCAATAACACCATGAATAGATGTACGGTGACAAACTTATATTCGTCATATACATGTACCAATCATGGAGATATTGCGTTGACTATTTATTTGGCTATAGGCAAGAACTTTATAACAGTCAAGAGTTTACTAAAAAAGTACAAATAAACTTATAACTTAAAAAGTAAAAAAATGGATGACACGTTTTAGGTTATTTGAGTACCTTTAGCTCTGGGCTCTATCTCTCGGCTTTTGCCTGACACTAATTTTTTGAACACCCCTTAAATTGTCTTCGTTGAGTCAAGGAAAAATCTACCATGGCACTCCATATTTCTTACACTGGACGTATATGGAATGGCTAGAAGCTGGTTTCGGAGACGTATGTATATGTATTTTCTTGATCGGGTTACAAAGTAGGCTCAGCTATGGCAACGGAGATAATTCGAACCAGAAATTATCCTACAAGTGCAAAACTTTATATAATAGTCAGGTTAAACTCTGATCTTATTAATAACGATTAATAAAATAATATGTACCACATGTACGCTTACCTATTTTTGAAATAAACTTTTGGACTATAATATTACATCATAAGCGCTTTTATTTATTAGTAAAATAGGTTTGATTTTGAATATAAAGTGTGAAGCCGCGTTTAGCAGCTAGCCGTTTATAAATGTGACCATCATTTGTTAAATGAATCTGAGATAGTGAATATATCTTAATGAAGTTGTCAAATTCCCTCTGTAACGGTTGACGTTGTTTAGTCTGCAATTGGTTCTCTAAAATATGAGGAGAGAGGTAGAATTGGTGAATAAGAGGGAGGGGTCGGAAAGGGAGATAGGGAGGTGATAGGGAGAGAGAGGAGGGCAATAGAGAGAGGACAGAGAGAGAGAGAGCGATGCAATAAGGATTGTAACTAGAAGTGTATTGCGGTATTTTAATTGGAGGGATCGCGAGATAATTAATAAACTTGTAAGCTTGGATTTACTGTGCCATCCGAGTTCTGTGATCCCCAATCTCATCTGTGACAGGAAACGTGAATCCACCACTGTTACAGTATATGTAACAGTTTTAAAGATAGAAACAATGGCTAGGTAACCTTAACTATCTATATATTTATAAGTGTGTGAGGTACTTAGAATGTTAAAGTATTGACATTTGATAAGAAATTATAATGATATTCGTCGGTTTAAAAATAACGTTTATATATGTCTTACTAAATGGTGTTTATAGGACAATACCTTATACATTTTCATATTTGTATTTAATGCATGAATATTATTTATTTTAACAGTAACAATATATCTATATATATATATATATATATGTATATGGCTCCAATAACTCTCAGTCATATCAACATGGGATGGACATACACCAACATAGAAGTCATTATTGTATATGTAACAATACAGGGCCATGAAGAATTTAGCCTAAAATTTACATATTGAATTATTATCCAGATATATTTTGAATAATTAGTAGGGCTTAGTCATCGTTACTATAACTGCCTTGTCACAACACTCCTTGACTGGAACGTTTACGGACTATCACAACAACGTATATATTTTTTTAAATATAAATATTATAAATGTATTCTTTTGTTTCGGTATTATTTCAAAAACTTTGAGAGAAGACAGAAAATGTAAGATTTTAATACATGTACAGCATAATGTACCCTTGGTACAGCATAAAAATCCAGTTAAAACCGAATAAAAATTATGTGAAACGAATAAATGTGTTTAACGGATACTTTATTCTAGGATTGAGAGTACACAGGCGAGAAAACATAATTGCAATTGTGGGTTTTAATGAACGCAAAGTCAATAAAAGTGTAAGGGTTAGTGGAGAAATTTACAATCACTCTACGTTGACGTGTGAACATCATGACATGAAGAGATATGCAGCCACTCATATCAATAAAAATGTTGTTTTAAACTAAAACTAGTTTTTTAATATATAGAAATGTTTAATAAATAATTGGGATTGCATTTAAGAAGACGTTGCGAATGAACCCTTTTTACACTGCATTTAAATGCATGCGACGCCGTATTTAACAGAAGTATATGTTTTTTTGGGAATTCGCTACAAGTTAAGGGCATCTTAGCTTTCTTTGAACGAATGTGATCAATTTATTGATCCCATTTTAAGTAATGAGTGAATTAAACACAACGAGAAATACTGTCTTTCAAAACAAGTAATCAGGACGTCTGAGGCTTTTAGGAGAAACAGAATCTGATACTTGATTTATTTTCCCGTCATACATTAGATTGCAGAATACTGCAGCAATTGGCTGTTGTATGCTGCACCATTTATCATGCTTTAGGAAACCTATTAGTCCGTTCATTAGAGCTGGTTGGCTGGTTATTTGTATGCTGAAGGCAATCAAAATACGAGTAAGTCTTTTCAATCAGAGTTCATAATGTATATGTACATGGATACAGATTACACCTTGCTCATTATGTTAACAATCTAAAAATAGATTCTGTATTCATTTATAAACTCAATTAATTTTATAACAGGTTTAAATATGAATAACCTTACAACAAATATAACATTTAAAATATGACATACGTTACATTACAACGTAAACAACGTAGTATTAGATATTGTTTAAATTAAATGTGTAGTATTTATTGTTTGTGTAAAAACATACAATATTCAGCAAAAAGTACAAAATAGTCATCCATCTAGTACAATTGTACTTGAATTGGAATTTTATAGCTTATCAGAAGTTATGTTACATAAATAAAAAATCATCAAATGGAAATATGCAATAATATAGTATTTAAAAGAGTAGTATAATTAAATTACTTTTAGTGATGGTTAGTTATATTGCTGGCAATTTCACCTGGAGTTATCCAAAAAATATTAAAAAATATCTTTTGAACGGTGAGAATTTTCAAAGAAACTTTTCATTATAGCCTACGTATGAAAATTACTGACTTAAATGTGAAAAGGGATAAAGATTATTTGATTACATTTAATGCTCTCCTACCTTTTAAGTATTGTAAACTATTTCTTTATGAAATGCTACACGTTACACTCATACATTCGTTCACGATATAATACGATTTGCTGAATATTATCAGTCATATTGGTATCCATTTGAAATTTAAACTTATCCTGGATATTCATAATAGTAAATATAGGCCAGTATGTACACCTTGTGATTATTAATTTTTACATATAATGTATATAAGATAAAATTATGTAACCTATTAAATACTTACCATTTCAAACACTCAATTACCACCATTATTATTTCCGTACTCTACGAGTAAAAATCTTCTTTGAACTCAATGGTAAATTTTGTTGTCAAGTCATAAGTAGCCTATATGATCGATCACATTACTGATTTAACTTTTTACACTTCTGCTTCTGTCAATAGAGAAAAGAGTGCACAATTGGTAGAAGTATGAGTGAGGGTAATAATGTTTATTATAATATTTACTCAGATGTCCACTAAACTACCTCATTACTTGTTTTCAAGACTTTCCGTATAATAATGTGAGGCCTAACAAAGTCGAACTTTTAGTAATATTGAATAGCTTACTTATAGTAATATCCAAGATTGTGTTTTATTATTTTACTCCCTACAACATTTACGAAGTACAAGTATCACTATTATATATTATCTTTATTTTTAAGTACAATGTTATTGTTATAAATAAAAATGAATTGGTAAGCGCTAATTTCAAGAACAACTGGACCGATTCGACTAATTTCTTTTTTGAAATATTCGTTCAAGTCCGAAGAACGGTTTGATTTTTAAAAAATAGTCGGAAAAAATGTCTATGTTTCATTACATTTAAATCACACTAAA
The DNA here is from genome assembly GCF_021130785.1 of Homalodisca vitripennis. Taxonomy (NCBI): domain Eukaryota; kingdom Metazoa; phylum Arthropoda; class Insecta; order Hemiptera; family Cicadellidae; genus Homalodisca; species Homalodisca vitripennis. The sequence goes on from NC_060208.1 coordinate 116,545,746, forward strand.
CATCTGTTGACACTTGCCAATGAAATTTGACAAAGAGGCAGAAACATTGGCTTATATTAAAATGTTATAAATTATTATATATACATAAGTGTATGCAGATTGCGAAATCAATACCAAATGTTTACTGCATATTGAACCTCTAATGAATTTAAACCGTCTAATTCATTCGAAATACGATATAAAGGAAGTTGAAAAAACTTAATGAACAAAGCTGTAAATGTTTCCACGTGGGTACTCGAAACTGGCTCCCTCTAGATTTGTATGACATTTTTACTGTATCTTATGGAAATCCAATGGGTTGGCACACTCTTTTCCTTAGACTAAAATGAGAACAAAGCCACAAAAGTAGATGTTTTTAACGCAATATTTTTTTTAGTTTATGTATGAATACATTTTGTAACTGGCGTAAAATATCTAAACCAATTATAGCACTAGAAATATCGTAGATCGGAAGTAAACTCTTTATAATCTAATTTGGTTTCCGAAACTCAGATATGTGTTTATTTTCATAGAAGGTGCAACAACTGTGGAACCATAATTAAATAAGACCACGAGTGAATTTTAAAGGCCGGAACTTTTGACCTCAGAAACGTTTTATTCGATCGTAAGTTCAAATGTTTTTCATAGGGACGAAGGCAAAACTAAGTATGTCACTTGAAGCATCAGATTTGAAACTGTAAATAATTTTTGTAAATAAACTTGTATGAAAGCAGAACCGGAAGAACATTGATGACTTAGGATGAAATTAAAAATTAAAAGGTTGTGGTGAGGGAAGGATTGTAGGAAATTTAACGTCGGTGTGGTCGCAAACTAATCCTTATTATGCGTCTACTTATCGCATTTTCTTTAACAACTTTGGTTGTTTTACATGAAATAAGATCTCTTTAATCTCTAATGTTTAAAAATTAAACTTACCTATTTGTTTTGTATGTAATTATTTCAATGACTAAAATTTTTTTTTGGTTTGTGTACATAGACCAGTTGTTATACATTTTAGATCAGGTATAAATTATCGATTATTCAATGAAATAGTTACTACTGGACGTAGCTATCTAGTATGAACAGATTTGATAAGGCATTATGAAGTAAAATAATTATATGAGTAAGTAAACGGAGAAATATATGCACGTATATTCTAAATTGCAGTAAATATAAGTAAGATTAATCAATCTGTAATTAACTACAATCCATTTATCTAATGATCGATAATACCGCAACAAACACTGTCGTTATCATACCATCATAATCACTCTGGCCGGCTACAATCGGCCAGTTAATAGCTCCCCGACCACAATACAATTCATTTGTCCTCGTATAGACAATACAAACAAAACACACACAAAATACACACACAACACATACACACACATTATCCGGGGACTTTGTTTACAGTTCACCGTTCACATCGAGTGTTTATAAACAAATATAACCAACTGAGTTTTACGAACAATTCGATACAATGTGCGAAATATTTGATTAATTAGGCCCACTGTTGGGGATCGCTTTGTAAGATTCACTTGCATCCCAAGTGGATCACACTATTATGGAATGTAATTTATTGGTTGTATTTCAAATAAACAATATCCGTTATTGCCCTCATTGTTATTCTACCCTACGCTAATGAAATAAGGTCAAACGTGATCAAGCATCTTCATATTGTTAATTTTACAGAGTAATTCAGCTGAGGTTTTAATTAACATTGTTATACTTTCACAAGAAATAGGGAACACTTGTGCTATTTTTTACCCAACTTTGGAATTTTATGATTCATAACATTAAGTTTAATAGGCAATTTTCATTTTAAGTTGTTAATATTCTTCAGTGGTAACTAAAAGTATTATAACTGCCAGATTAACGCTCATAGCAAACTAACCCACCGAAAAAAGGGAATTTTTTTATTTAGGATAATATTGAAGTAATATCGGATGTTGCGGTACTCGTTAGGTAATTTTGTAATTAAAAAGGCTTAAAGTTTATCGTGAATGGTTATCGGTGTAAGAGTGGTCATCAATGATCGATATTTTGTTTGCTAGTTTTCAATTATGTGCCATTACACTTGTAACGTTTGTTTTTAGTAGAGTGCGAAACTTCACTAATTTGTGCAGCATACGCGGATAGTTGCAGCTAGCTAGCTGTGTATTTCCTAGGGGTCAATAGATGTTTCGTATTCCGAGTTTTAAGTGCTGGATCAGAAGTCAGTAGATCTCAAAAGATCTGTTATCGTCGTTATAGCCCCGGTTTCATCATCGCCAACATCTTAAAGGACAATTCGACAGGTTGAGTTTTAAAATCGTATTCCTTGAACGTAAACAATGTATCCAACTGACGGACTCACGTTTTATTGGTATACCTAAAAGGGGAGGAGATGAATTTCAATAATGAAGCAGCTATCTCAAAATCGGTAATATCGACATCAATCACTCGATAAAGTTATCGAAAAGGAGGGTAAAACTTTCGACTTTTTTATTTAAAGCCCGATTTTGTCAGCAGATCTGAAATTTAGGGAAACCTAAAATTTATTATAGACAGGACCAATTGTCACAGCAGTCCAAGAGCCTAATACCAAAATAAAGGTTCTTTAATCGAAAAGAATTTAATTAACTCGCAATTTATAGTTAGGACCTGCATTTGTCAGCAAATCTAAAACTTAGGGAAACCTAAATTTATTTGAGACAGGTTCGATTTTCACAACAATCTAATAGATTAATAATAAAAATGGGTTTTTAATCTAAAACAATTTAATTTAAGTGCTATTTATAGATATTTTAAAACTAGTTTTTAAATATTCTGTAACTATTTAAATTAAACGACACTGTTGATGAAGATGATTACATTTTTAACAGAATACTTAATATTAAATTCGTGCCAAATTAGATAAAATATGCATGGAAAGTCTTGCGCATGCGGCGCAAAATAAGCTAATTACAATTTACTAAAAATTTAGCAAGCCAAGCAAATCAAGCAAGCAAAATTGTATTTCTAATTTTATTTTACAAGCAGTGAAATTTTTATTTATTTAAACCCGAGAAATGTATTGCCTAGCGAAATAATTGAAGTCCACTGAGTAGTAGGTCGTATCTCGTTAACGCGTACACCTCGAAGTCGTTCGTATCACTCCTTGACATGCCCTCGCAGGTCCATATATTAGTCGCTCTAGGAGACGGCAGCTACAATCCTTAGCGCCTCCTGCGGAGGCAACTACAAGCTGGCCCGCAACGGTAGCGCGCAGTGCGAGTTTTATTACATCCACAGTATTAAACTGCCTTCTTTCTTCTAGTTCGTTTAATTAAACGATAAAATTATAACGTATTTCACTGTTCTACAAAAAAACTCAAAATTGGGACCTTACACACTTGCTGGTGAAAATAAGAAATGACTGTGTATGAGGAATTGGTGCACGTAGCCTACTACCCTGTTGGTGAGTAGCGTTTCACGAGGATTCATGAACTCTGTTACATTTTGGAGCCATTATGACTATTACTTTAGCCTTTAACAAGTAATAACTCTTTTTCAATATTTATATTTACATTAGGAAACAGTGTTAAAAGATCTCAAATTTTAATTCTTTAAAAATATAGGAGAATATATCATGTAATATACGAGAAGTTACCCGTGGAATCTCACGAAACTTTAAATTGTAACCATTATAATACTTAGTAAAACCACAAATGATGGTATTCGTAGTTCAGAGAAGCCTACTTCAGTTAAAAGGTCAACTTGCAATCATATAAAATCACTTGACGGTGCCACAGTTGAGTTTGCCTTAATGCTCCGATCAAAAAACTGTATATGTATGTAGCTCTAAAAACATACTTTGTTAAACAAGTTACTACTTCTGGATCTTGTAATCTACTTTCCATCTAAGATATATCTAGTGCCATCCATAGGTGTTTAAGACTATTTGGCTAACTTCAGCTAAAAGCGTTAACAGATATTGAGCGTCAATTAAAATTTTGTTTATGGCATATAAATTCTAACGTTTATTGTTCATAATTCAAAAATATTCAAGATAAACATTTTTAATCTCATAAATTCACTACGAGTTTTAATGAATATTTTACAAAAAGAATTAACCGAATTGGTCCAGCCGTTCTCGAGATTAGCACTTAGCAAAATACATTTGTATTTGCAGGTTTTATATTTGAGAATTTTTTGTGTGTACTTGCGCAAACTGCAAAATTGTGTTCATGATTTTAAGCATAACATACAACATTTTCTAAGGCAATAAAGTATTTATTATTATTGCATAGCTAAATTCTTCAAATATTTCGGTCTTGATGTGGGGGGCTACTTTTTTTAACAGATGTTCAGCCGAATGTTTCCACGCGGTGTAAGTTGGAAAAGTTGTAGTTATGACACAGGCTGCATATATCAAGAAGTAAGACTACTTCAAAATAGATTTTACAAATTTTTAATTCCTCCTCTTTTATTTATTCATACGGTATAAAAATGTAATATGGGATAACAATTAGTCTACCAAAAACCACACCAATATAGCAAATATTACAAATTAACCTGCCATAAAATCGGGGTTTGATGTAATCTTTTGCATCTATTAATTTTGTTACCAAACGGCAGATTCAAATTTTAAAGTTCATACATACCTTAAGTCTTTGTTAAGAATGGTACTATATTACAATGGCATGTGAGCTTCATGGGCTCTGTACAAAAATGTGAAAGTTGAAAGGTGCAACGTGCACTATTACTGTTATACTATAAATAGTCTTTTGTAGTTCTTATACAACCTGTACCGTCACAACATAATTTAAAGTTAAGTGGAATTAAACGCCTATCTGATTCAATTTCCTGTCTTTCGTGAAGTAAACATGTCATTGGCAACAGTGCCATTCACTTCCTTCGAAAAAGATGCAAAACAGATTCTGTCATATAGCGTAATGGTGGCTTAATTTTAAACAAGTTTAATTCACTGTCAATTTAATATTTGTTTTTGACACTAAGTTTCTCAGATCTCAGTTCCTTATTAACTAATAAAGTATCATTGAACGTACGACAGTGTCCGATTTTCAACGGGATTTTAAGTTATTATACCCATAATTCTGTAGTTTTACTTTTCCATAAAAATACAACTATGCCTCTGATATAAATTTAAATATTAGTATTACGAAACTTATTAGTTGCACCTGAATAAGCAATAAAGGATTATTGGAGTTCAGTAAATCGATTGGTATATTAAAGGCTTGGAACTAATCAATTCATAGCTATTTTAGTAATAACTAAGTACAGAAACGTAACATCATTACAGTTAAGAGTAATTTATTTTGTTGAATGAATTTCATTTCACTGGGTTGCATATTTTCCATATTCGTCAAATATTGTAGTACTCTTACACAAACAATGTAATCACGAGTTAGTCAAACAGAAAATTTACGAAACACAATGCTTTGTATTGTTCTCTTTGTTACTGTGGTTCAAAACTACTCAACTATTATTATATTCCAGCGCAAGTTATCCAAGTCACAATGTTGGGTTTAGAGAAATACATTGAAGGAAATTACGATATCCGTAGCAGTCTGTCTGTCTGTCTGCCGCGGCCTTCATTTCCGCTCTCTTGCACTGACTGAGACACTTGTAGCCGCATCACAGTGACGTCATGTCCGACTGTAGGAATAAACTTATGGACGGTTTCGTGTGGTCAAAACTCATAGCAATTCAATAAAACTGCTGGTATTGATATTATACAAAATCCCATCGATAAAGATCCTGGTGCAATTATTGCTTTGCAATTATAGCGGAAACCGTATATTTTTAAGTTGAAGATCGTGATAATATCATAAAGTCAAGCCTAATAACAGTTGGGCGAAATTCCTGGCAGAAAATCATTTATCCAACGCCCATCAGAGATACTAGACGAAATCTCTCATTCTAATCCTTGTCCTTGTAATTATATGAGCTGAAATCTCTTGCCGAAATAAGATAAATTGCCTGATTAACACTATGAAATTCAATCACTCATGAATTTTAGAATTAGTTATAATTACCTGAATAAATATCCCAGCACATAACTATAATCTAGGCTGAAATGAAGAATCAGATCAAAACTAGATTATAACCTAAGGTATGGATGGATATGTGCTAGAGTAGTTCTGCCTGATCAAATGATCAGATTGCAGATCCATAAACATTGTTACGTGTGACTACACCACTGAACGATAGAAAATGCCATACAATCGTATTAACTTTACAAATTTTATATTATTATAAGAGCACTTACCCGCCGTTTCTTGCGATCCATTTTATATTTAAGTACAAAGAGCATTGATTTGGGCCCTCAAGTCGGATAGTGAAACAGTTTTTGTAAGTATCACGAAATGCCTCGAATTTATCTCCATTATTTCATGATAAATGGATAAATAAAATTATTTAAGCCATCATGGAGGAATCCTAAGGACGAAGTTTTTAGATTTTCATTTAACATACTCAAGATGAAATGAAAAACGGGGCTGTACATAATTTTGAAACGGAAGTTGATATGGCGTTATTGCCCTGTTCAAGAATATGTACACATTCGCAAGTCTAAGAACGCAGTTTCGGTCAAAACGTATATTCTTTTGGTCTTTATGGTTTATTCCGATCTAATATATATCTAGTACCATGTTTTAGTTTGTATAAAAAGCATACTTCATTCAAAAACGACTACGGTATGTTTTATATGATACTTTAACTCTTTATCAAAATTTACATAGTGAATTTGTTTTTAATATCTGCATTACACTAATAATCAAGCTAGTCACTGATTGTATGTACTTACTATTTGCTAAGATTTGCAGTTAAAGTATATTTTTTACTTAAACTTCCTTTTTTATTATCTAGATATCCTCTGAACTCATAAATAATTACATAAGAAGTTTTGTTGCTTTTAAGCTTACACTTTGCTCTCAGTACTATAACAGTAAAGTAGTTTATAATTGTACATAGTTAATTAAAAACATATAATTGTGTTGTCGTAATATTTACAAAGAACAGTTGACTACAAAAATACATTTAATATCTGGTGACTTAGCCAATAAAAGAGTTTTGAAGTCTCCCCGAACCGATTTTTTAAAAATAAATATCAAGTAGGTCTATATGTTATCGATAGACCATAACAATGTCCATGTACAATTTCAAAACAATCGGTCCCGTAGGTTTTACGTGATTGAGTAAAAGACTTACACAAGTAAAGAAACAATTATATTTTATACAATGGTATAGATAGAACTTGATAAATAACCAAATATTTACAAGAGCTGCATATTGATTAAAGCTAGATATTTGTAATAGTAATGTGAGATTCCTCGGTGACGCTTTATGCAAACTACTGGATACTGACTGCAGGGCTGCTTGTATTAATCGTGGGTACTAAGGGTTTGCGGTTCTAGTATTAGTCCCAATTACCTTGGGATAATTTATTTGAAACTAAAATGCATTGGTAGATATAACTGCAATATGCAGTAGTGTTTTGTGTGCATATAGCTCTGTTAGGGGATACCCACATTAGAACCTACCCACAATGGCACGCCTTGGTAATCACTAACATCAGGGTTACGTATGCTCATCGTTCCAGAAAGGTCACTGATGAAACTCGTGGTGGAAGTCCTTTAAGTTTCAGGTCACGAGTAACGAGACTGTGATAGACATCACAGAAACGATCACTAGCTTTATGGATGCTTTATAATTTTTTCATAAAAGTTGAAATTTAAAGGAGCCTTTGTATCTCTTTGACACTATTACAGAATATAGCTAATAGTATATACCAAAAGATCCTTTTCACACATACCTTCAAAAACAGAGAGTAAGTCTGACCTGGAACTGACTGGCTTTGGGACTCAGACTTTTTCGCGCATACCAGTAAAACATGATCTATTCATCTGAAATTAATATCTTGCTGTAGTGTTACCATCTTGGTGTAAGGTGACTCAGAACAATGCTCTTTTTAAATGTTATATATGATTTGCATCCGTGAGCAGATTTCTGCACGAGTTCAACGGAAAGATGTTCTCAGTGAAATTAATTTATAAAACACTTGATGATGGATACTGAGGAATGACTGGTTTATAGAGATTCATTTTAAGATTTTTACCAGTGGGTGTTATTGTGTGTGTGTTTTTTGGTAACGAGCTTTTAGCTTAGGTGCAGACTTTGGAGAGTTATGAATATCTTCCAATAACCATTAGTAACTGTTGGGTTGCTTTTGACTGTGTATACCTGCTAGTAGAACCTATTTTGGGTACAATTAAATTGTATGTCACACTTTATGGCGACACATCTTTAACCGCAATGATGTGGTAAAAAGGGTTGGTCAATAGATCTGGTTGACTGCGAAGGATGAATGTTGGTATGGGTGGGACTGCTTTACTTTTAAAGGTTTCTAAAGCCTAAACATGAGGGTGTATGGCTCTGTCTACCTGCTTCAAATGAAGGAGTCCTTGTAGAGCGAGACGTGCCGTATTTAAGACATGATGATTGCCCCACATGATGCTTTTAGAACATTGGTTGACTTTTAAGATTTGTTATAAAATCAAAATAATTTGTATTACTGACGTGAATTTAGGGCTGTGTGACCCTCTCTTTCCCTTAATATCCTAAAATATAAATTTATAAAGTTACAGAATTTTTCTTTCATTATTTAAAACCAACTTATGACAATTGTAATAAGTAATATCAGTTAAGTAATTGTGTTGTAATGTAAGTCATGTATAATATTAAATTAATATAATTCTTAAATATTTTAATACAAAATCAATAATCTTAAGGACACTCACAGTTTTAGGTAATAACTAAACCTCATACGCACTAACACGCTCACACACATAAAGGTATAAGCCTCAACGTCCCCGCAGAAACAGTTCCCTAACAACCACGTCAAACCGTGCGATCTTATCAATTACTCTATATATCGAGGTGCGGTGACTGTGAGAGTTTACTGTAGATAGTTGTACGATGATGAGGAATGAGAAGCGAAGTTGCGCCGCGACGGATGGCTGTCTCTGACACTTATACTGAACATGTAACAGATACGCTCAGACAAATAACTGGGGCAACCTGCGTTTAAGATAGAATGTAATAAACGTAGGATATGAGTTCAAGAGTATGAGTTAGATTAAGAATTCAGTTGTCCACAAAGAGGAGTCATGATCTTGGCGCTTTACACCAAAAATAAGTTTTGCGCTGTAATGTTTACGCCGCCAGATCCTGTCGGAGAGCCGCAGTCGTCATTGATGACAGCATCACAATAGTTAACGTGTGTAAATAGGAGTCTTTAGTAAAATTATTTTACGTATATTTGGAATTAGTATGCAGCACGATTTAAACTGTGGATTCATAACTCTCAACACTATATTACAAGTACTTGTCACATGATCAGTCCAGGTCACGTTCTTATTTATCACTAAACCAACGTTCTTCACTTTGTCACAGTAATCAAGTAGCTTGTTGTTACGTTGCAATTTAGGAGCAGTGCTAATGTCGATATTGTTTAGTAAACGTATCACAGTACCATTGTTTTTTCTTGTATACATTAAGTTTAAGTGCGTGCTTGTGTGCCCAGTTATTTAAGGCTTGAATATCTTGGTTTGTTTTGTTTACATAGAAAAGTATATTTGTAAATCGTCTGCGTATAAATGATAGCTGGAGGGTTTGATAACAACGGAATTAATGTATAATGAGGATAATAAGGGATCCAAGGCAAAACCCTGTTGCACTCCTCGAGTAACAGATTTCTGATCTAACATATTGTTGACACCCATTTAGATATTAGCCAATCCAGCAAACACTTAATTTTAGTAGGAGAAGATGATGATAGACACAATCAAGCCTTTGAAAAACCACAGAGGCTCAAAATAGAAATTTGTATTTTACCAATTTCAAAACGAATATCGTCTCTAACTAAAAGAAGATAATTGGTTTTACTGTACTGAGAACGAAACCCCGACTGAAAGGAGGACAGAGTATTGTATTTTTCTATTAAGGAATACATCTGTAGATAAACAACTCTCTCAAGACAACTAGGTAATGCGGTTAAAATGCTAATAGGCCTGAAGAAGGTAACTAATTTTGGTGAAGATACTTTATGCAATGGAATAACTAAGGCAGATTTCCAAGCAGAATGGAAAGTGGATGAATTAAGAGATGTATTGAAGACAGTTGTAATGACCGGAGGAGTAAAAGGAAGAGTATCTTTAATACATTTTATCAGATCCAATCGCATTTCTGTTCTTCCCATGATAGACCTCAGCACATCTTCCTTCGTTACAACTGTAAAATTAAATTTATTTGGAGGGACAAAAATAACAGTGCTTCTACTTGAGCTGCAAAATCATGAGCCCCTCAAATTCTTATAGAAATATTTACAAAATAATTCAATTCATTGAAGTTCAGATTAGAGCGGGGTTGAATTTTCTATAGTACACAGACATTTGATAGATGTCTTCCTTTTAAGGTACCTGTAGTAATAGCGAATTTTATAATTTCAAATGTTTTGTTCTGTCCTATTTCTTAAATATGTATAGGTTACTCAGTAACATTGTTAGAAAGGTATACTTAATGGCATGGAATGGAATCAGCATCCTTTAAAAGACTCTCATAATTTATAGCATCGTACTTCATGTACTAACTAATTTAGCCTTAAGCTTTGGTAAGTTTAATCTACATACACAGAAAATTAGATTATGTTTGCCCCGAGACAGGGCACTGTCCATGGTGAGCGACTTACCATCAGCAACAGCCGTGATGTCGAGCCAAGTGTTAAAAGTAGCTGGCTGTGTGTTTAAGTGTGGTCATACTACGTGAGTGAAACATAGTGTTCACAAAGGTTTTGTCGAAGTTTGTAGTGCCAAGTACATTCAGTGTTCAGGTCCTCTATTAGAAAGGCATGACTGGAGCGGGACATCAGACCTACCAGGACAAGCTCCAACTCTGGTAGATGGCCCAAAACATTTTTAACAGACTATTTATTTTTTAATTGTAATTAAAAATATTACTAAAAATAAAATAATTGCAAATAAATTAGCATTTTAGGAGTTTAATTTAAAATTATCCAGTAATACATTACTAAGCAACATGAAAACAGCGATCCATTTATAATTTGTTTTTTTTTAATTAACAACAAACAATAAAACAACACTACTACTTTGTCTGTGTTGTTTTATTTTTAAGTGACAACACTTTATCCTGATTTGCATAAAGACTTATTTTAGATTGTAATTTATTTAACTCAAAAGCAAATTTAGAACAAATACCTTTAAAAATAATGAACTAAAAATATATAAGAATCATATCTCTTTATTATTCATGACCAATACAATCATGATATCAAGATTATTGTAAGATTACAAAGCCTAAACATCATAATACATAATTAATGGCCTAGGTGCATAAATCATCATACATAAGTAATAAATACATATACAGTAATGGTCAATCTCATCAGGACCAAAATTCCTTAACTACACATCTGCAAATTTAAAATTGGCACCTAGAAATACACATACAGTTGTTCCGATACTGATTATTATTAATTAAAATTAGGAATATAGTATATGTGACAAATAAGCCAGATTTTAAATTATTTAAAGTTAAAGTTTACAGTCATATGCAAAAATAAACGAAATATAGAAAAATTCAACAACAGTTTTGATAATTTTAAGTTAAAGTAAATAAACTTTTTTTAAGTTTTAAATTGAGAAATGGTGTTCATGACAGCATAGAATATATAAAAATATAATAAACAAACATCTCCATGTATTTTTTGGTCCACAAGCAAGAATAACTTTTCGCAGAAGTAGAAGGCGGTGAGAGGTCAGGTCCCTCACAGAGAAGTTTGTGACCTTCAACTTGCGGTAGCTAACAAACTTAACTATAATAGGACGGGGCTTGACCTTGCCATCAGGGTCGGGATCCTGTGTTCTACCTACACGATGTGTCTGTCAATGTCCTCAACTGACAGGTAGTCATTCAAGTTGTTTTAAAAAATGTCAATGAGCGGTGTTTCTTTTCACCTTTTCCTCAACAACAAACGCTCTAAAGTTATTTCGACATTGGTACTGTTCAATGTCGTCCAGTCTCCTTAAACATATGTACTTGGGGCTGAGAAAGTAGTCATTTAATAACTTCATATTACCTTTATTTTTTCAATGCCTCTTAAAGCTTCCTTAATGAAAGGTTGAAGTTTCGCTCCAACAGAGTCTGACACTTTGGAGACTACAAGGTCAACCAGTGTGCCAATGACAGTTACATTTATGTGAGGGTGGCCTCTGCCGCATGGTGTATGTTATCAGACCTTGTAATTAATAAGTGTGATAAGGTTCGCTGCACTGGATTAATTTTATACTTACACTTATCAGTGAATTTGTATTTCTTGTCTTAACTGGTGAACTCTCAATTAGCAGTTTTAATAGTTTTCTTTTTATAACAAACCTTCAGTTAAACAAAACGATAAAGTAACATTACCTCCTGGTCTGGAAAACTAACTTACACTTCTATGAAAAAAACCAATCGAAATAATTACAAATAACTACTTAAAAATAGTAAAAAGAACTTGGAGCTACAAACAACACACGCTCAAGCTAGCTGTTCACCTGCTAGATCCTAAAGGATCTCACGGGGTAAGAGGGTTTGTAAGCAGGAGCTGGATAACTTTAAACAATAGGATGATAGTCAACTTTTTCAGTGTCCCATATCAACAACTAGGTGGGTAATCTTTTTATCGGATTTTATGTGCAATTAATACAGATGAACCTATAAAAAAGTTTGAAGAATTAGACTGACTAAGATAACAAAGATGTTACTAAAAATACAAATCGATAAATTAACGAGGGATAGGAATTTTAAAATAATAACTATTTATTAATTAATCAACATCACTATGCCATAAATTATATGTTGTTTGGTTTGTATTTAGGAATGATACGTTTAAACTATTATATAGTTACCAACCAATATTATAACTTCTCTCAAGTAGATAAACTTTTAATTTTTAACACACAATTAACAGTTATTCTGAACTGAAAGATAAAAGTTAATACTACTTAATGTACAAAATACAATATTTAAAAGACAAGTGCATGTTATACCAGATTTGTTTTTAAAGTAAAATGAGAATTTAAAACTTTCTAACTGACAGGCTGACCGTTTGCGTAGTCTACCAATCAGGCGACTGGCAAAGTTTCTCTTCTATCTCTCTGCTTGTCCTGAAGACGCCTTGAGAATGAAATCAGTTGCAGACTTGTAATTTTGTATGGAACTTCAGCAAAGACTGTTATTTAAAATGTGGATTGGCGCACACCTAATTTACATATAAACCAATAGACATAGTGCAGCATTAAGAGTGAACAGGCAAACTTGATCCTATTCACTTGTACACAGAATACACCGAGCCTGGAAATGAGAATGAGTCCAATAAAACCTCAAACATTTGTCTCGTGTCTCCATTGTAACAGGTGTGCACGGTCTGAGATGGTATAGTGTAAGATGTACAAATGAGTGTAAGATGGGGGATGTTCAGTGATAAATGACAAGACTGGCTGGTAACGTTAGAGACCGTGACGTAACTCTCTCCCTTCTCAATAAATAACACATTCCTCCCAGTCCATTGTTTCCTGCTGGTTGTTTACTTTACCCTTTATTGTGTAACTCTACGTTACGACGTTATTATACCGGCCAATAGAGCCCGTAAATGTATTTCTTACCTCCATTATAACAGGTGTACAAGTGTACATGTGCTGTAATAGTATAACAAATGAGTGTAAGATGGGGTTCACTGATAAATGACAAATTGTGTTGGTAACGTTAAGAACTGAGACGTAACTCCATCCGCTCTCAACATATAACTCACTCCTCCTGGCCTATTGTTTCCTACTGTTTATTTAATTTGCCCTTCATTGTGAATCTCTATGGTTTGACTATATTATACCGGCCAATTAAGTCCATACCTAATCTTATTCTTGTACACGATCTCGTATCGCTTGTTTACATTGTAACATGTGTTAGTGTATGGATTGAGACAATATAGTGTAAAGTGAATAACTATGATAAGACTCAGATGTTTTGTAACAAATAGTAAAACAGTCAATAATTTTGACTGTCCTGCTTGTCTCTTCAGTTGCGACGTTAAATCTCTTTGGAAATTATAAGGTTAAAGGCCGACGTGGCCAACGAATTATAATAATGGAACGCGCTCTGGGCCGGAGAAACCGAGCCGAAATCCTGGGCTGCGTTCCGAGTCTGCAGGCGCTGGAAATGGGCAAGAACTAACTCCGCCCATATGGCAGGCATTATAGTAATGATCTAATATCACTTTAAAACGCCTTGTAGACTTAATACAATTGTTAGATACTACAATTTATTTATTATTACAAATGTTAGTAGCTGCTTTTTACCGTGGATTTTTATTTTCTGTTAAAAAAACTGATTTTTGTGCAATATCAAAATAACTGAGATTTTGACTTTTATTTTTCTTACAAAGTCGGAAACAAATATTACAGGCATTAAAATATTACCCAGATGAAAAAAAAAACAACTTTTTATTGACAGTATTTTATTTCAAAATAAACTACAAAAAATTTACAAACATGACACACTTAATCTACGTGTTAGAAAATAAAATTATTTTGACCAATATTTTTGCCTTATTTCTAAGTTGGTTTCTTTTTTAATGTCAAAAGTTTTTGTTTTTTCGATGTGATGAGATATTATTTAAAAAAAATAGTTTAGTCACAGTTTTAATTCAAAGTAACTCGTGGCTTCCTGTCAATTTAGAAGTGGTCGCATTTGTTTGAGATAACTAGAGTAAATAATAATAATATTTTACAATTTTCAATACCGTACATCATCACTTGATCTACTTAATTTACCCTTAGATTTAAAATCAATAAAAAGTTAATGTGTTCTAAGATCAGCATCATTGGCATGGAGTACAGAACTTGGTGAGTTCTTGCCCACTTTAAGCGCCTGCAAATCCATGGATACACCAGTAACGCACAGCTGTGTGCGACCGGAAAACACAACATGCTGCTTATGGGCAGTGCGCGTTCCAGTAGTATAGTTCGTTGGACGTGGCAAATCACTAGTTTGACGTTATCAGCGTATTCTGCTCATCCTCCTGAACACAAATTTATATGGTTTTAGGGATTACAAATTATAAATAACTTGTTTTTAGGGGGTATATTCATAAATAGTTAAGTTTTTAATGTTGTAATGCCCTGTTTGGGTGCTATGTCTGGATATCTGTAAATATTATCTGCAGCGGGGACTGAGAACGTATCTGTTATCTGAGCGCTCCTGGGCAGAAGTCAGTGCTACACAAGATATTGTGTACTGTAGTTTGGATAGAGTGTGCGTGACAATAATGGATCGACCATCCACTAGTTCCACGAATCGTAGTGAATTGTGTGTGTCGGAGCGTTTACTCAGGTATGTTAAGAGTTTACGTTTTGACCGACAGGAGATTATTTCCTTTTTAATAGAACATAGAAGTTTTTAAAACGAGTGTATTTGTTCGTCGTGCGGTCGCGTATTGTTTTTAAATCAGGAGACTTGTTTCGTTGTGACAGAAAAATTCGTAAAAGTAATAAAAAGTGTTGAATGTTGTAATTTAAAAAAAATTGGTCTGGGCAAGTTCTTTTTTTTGACAGAACGCGCTTAGATATAGACATATTTTGGTCTGATCACTAAGTTGTTGCATTTGAAGCCAGGGAGACAACGCTCTATTCCGTTGGAGTTTGGCGTTATGCACTTTATGTAGAGTAAACTAATGGTAAGTGTTCTCTATCAATGTCTATTTATATATTTATATGAGGGGTTTTCATGATTTATTAAGTTTTTACACTGTACATAATTGCCTTTGCATTACAATTCAATTTATATTTATAATCAGCCTTGCGAGCGAGCGCTTTGTTAGGCAATGGTAGTGCAGATAAGAGTACGGCGGTCTCGGGTCCAAACGACACAGCCTGGGTTGCAGTTCTTTAAGGTAGAAATTATTTTTAGTGTATCTACTTTAAAATATTTAATCTCACTCCTATAAAAATAAATTGAGTGAGAGGATAACATTTAAGTTTAAATAAATTTTAAAAGTGGTCACAGAATAAAATTCGTGCCGGTTGCACTACGAAGCATCGTGATGCTAACCTTATAACTCACGGTAGCTTAGGCTGTGTCTTATATTTAGATTATTTACACTACACCGATAAGAAAAGTATCAGTAAATCCGATGCAGTCTTGAATGGAGTATCTGATAAACCTGTTTACGAGGCTCTATTCCTAAATTACTGAATAGACACTAACACTCCATTGTCTTTGTGGTATCCATGTTTACGTGGATTGGAGTGAGATTCACGTATGACGCTTAGAGCATTAATCGCTGGGGATCACCCATGGTTAATTACATTAAACATTAACATTAAACACACCATGTTCTAGGAAATGTGTTGGTTAGGACGCTCTTTCACACGTGAGAGCTTAATTCAGGATCAGTGTTGTGGGCACCAGCTCCCTTACTGTCATTCCTTTAATCTTCTATAATTTTGCACTTCCTCCTTTGTTTATGTTCCTAAGGGTGGCAAAGTACAATTAATAAATTAAAATAAACTATTTACTACATTAGTAATATATAATGGATTAAACATGCTTCCGAAATAGAATAGAAAGTTTAATGTTTTTGTCATAATCATTTTATTTTTAGGCACTATAATTTTTTGTATTTAAGCGAATTCGACTTATAAGGAACCAAATGATTTTTAAAGTGAGATAAATATTATATTAGGAAAGATTTTATAAAGAAAGTTTATCTATACTTTTTGATGAAACAAACATAGTATAAATATCAGTTTCGGTTTAAAAGAAATCTAAAAGAAAATTTAATTTAACTCAAACTTAATACTCAAAACTTAAAACAAAGTTCCTCAACGTTTTATTTTTCTACTTTTGAACATGGATGAAATTAATGTATTTTTTTCTACAAATGTACTTTATATTTTAAGAAACAGTTAGTAGTTAGAAAATCACTTGACACAGATACTGAAGTACTAAATTTAATTAAATATACACAAGTAAACACGACATCTCCTATCAGTAAATAAGTGTGTCCTACCAACCATCTAAAAACTCTTAGAACCTACTGAATTGTAGAGTTAAAGTTTCTAACACAACAGTGGTCTAGGGGCATAAATTTATAAATGATTAATAAAGGTTGGTAGTTAAGATGGTTAAGATGTTCAATTTTATGTGGACCGGGTTTTCAAGTTTTCTACGCCACATTTAAAGCAATAATTTTAAGAAAACAAACAAAGCTGCTTTTCAAAGTTGATGCAAAGTTAATATTCAAGTATAATCTACTGTGCTAACATTCTCCTCCATCCATCTTATCGGTGAATAAATGTTGTCACAATCTTAATTATATTAATCCAAAACCTCTCTTTTTATATAAAAGAACAGGATACATAGAATTATTTTACATTGCAAGTCAAACGCTTAAACTATGTTGATATTCCTCTGTACAATGTTCAGCAGTGTATGGAGACAGTGTTATCAAGATAAGCCATGTTACAAAATGTTTTTTGCTAAGTTGATATTTTTACACTTTTTATTTTTGAGAAAGTTTACATTTTAACCCGAGTATATTAGAACATGTTGCACAGCAATAAAAGGTTTTAGCAGTTACGAAACATAATTTTTCGTCTTAAAAGATTTATTTCTAAATAAATCACTAAAATATAAGCTTTACATCACTTTTTATCGGATCCATTTACTATGCATTTGGAACAAAAAGCACAAGGAAGATTCAAATTTAATGCTTTCAACTAACAATTTTAATGATCATACTTAATAACGCGTTTCAAAAAACCGTCAAGCCATTTAAAATTGTTATTTTGTGAGTACTAACAGCGTAAGTTTGTTATAATACAAAATTGGAAAACATAGATATCACAAAACTGTTATACGACGCAAGTAAGCTTTAAAGGAGAGCGGAGCTTCAATACACAGCAACGTATGTACGGTACCAATTTAGCACTGTGTTTAAGTCGTTATGGACATAGAATGCTGTAGTTCAAATGGTCTGTGTCGTACTAGCTGCGACACTAATAACTGCAGTAAACATTCATGTATTAAATTTAAATGACGTACAGAATATGTGATGCAAACAATAAGTGTAAAACATTTTGTTTTGAAAAAATATTGTTTACCTATTATGTTTTTTTATATTTTGATATTATAAAAACCCGTTTAAAAACTAAATGTTCAGGAAAAAACACTACAGGTTGGTCTGTAAAATATTGATATTTTCTAACTGTATAATAAACAATAAAGGTTTGTATGTTTTCGAAAAACAAAACGTTTTTTAACTTTTATGATTCAATATTCTTAAATTATACAGCTTTTTACGAATAAAGTAATTTCTAAAGATTATATATTTATATGTAATTCGGTACAAATATTCTTGAATTTATTTCCTCAATATTATGTGCACAATTACATTCTAAATGTTTGGAAAGAATTTCTGAAAATCTGTTATATTTGTGGAAATTAATATGTTAACCACCTTTAGAATGTATATATTATCGAAGGTCCTCTAGTTTGACATTTTACGAAAACTGTAGGAAACGTAAAGTGACTGAATGATAAGTTACGAGCAATAAAAACACGGTCGGTTAAAATATAAGGCTAAAAGGAAAAGTACGTAATGTGATAAGGGTAAAGTTGATAATTGGATCGTGTGGTATCACATATTTTCCGCGCTCGCTCGCAGTGTACACATACAAGTATGGTCGGGGTGGATGTAGGTGAGGAGGTGGATTGTTGGGGTAGTGAGAGGGAGGTCGGATCGCGGGCTGTAGGCACAGGCAGTGTGTCCGCGTGCGGGTGGCGAGACGGTCACGTGACCTTCTTTGAGTGACGTCATGTTAGAGACCCGTCCGGCACCAACATGCACCTAGTGAGCAACGTGAGTATCCTCGCAAATACCAAAAACCCCTTCAAATAATATAAAAAAATACGCTGTAAGCAAAGTTGTAAATGTTGCGCACAATGTTTGTAATTTCACGTGTATTGTCCAATGTAATAAAAGGATTATAATGTGTATTTCTGTACAAAACTATTTCTAATAATCGTCTTAAATTTATTATCTTTACAATTAATAGTATTGTTCAATGGTTTAAATGGCCTTTAGAATTGTATTTAACATTCATTTAACAATATCAAACTGATGTGCTTTATGGTAACTGTATTCTTGTACAGTAAAGTAAGTTATAACTTACAAAAAGATACATCCGTAAGTTAAATAAACAATTGAAACCAATTGTATCAGAAGATCTATAATACATTAAAGAAGTGATTGACATGAATAAAAACCTAATTTGTTTTTGATCTTCTCAACTTTTCGGGCTTAGATCATTTAGGAACCTATTAAAATGAATTTATAATAGTTAAGTACCGATAAAAACATTGATAATTGACTTTTGCTGTGCCATAAACCAATTACACCTATTTTAAAAGTACCATTCATAAGCCATTGTTGCAAAACTATTCGTTAGTATTTTTTGCAATCTTTACTGTAACTTATGGTGGTGCAATTAATTTTGGGCTTGTAAAATATTTATGTTACATTTAGACCACCTTATGATAATTTCCCTAAATATATAACAAGTATAAATTTTATTCATCACTCTACTTGAAATTACAGGCATTGAGAATATGAAATTTAGGCAATTTGGTATTTAGACCCAAATGAAAACTGGATAAAAATGTGTTTTTTTTACAGTACAAACATGAGTTATAGCTATACATGTCAGGGGTTGGCATGTGTTTTATTCGTTTATGGCTTTAGGGAATTTATTTAGTGAATGTAATTTAAGAAAATAACATGCTTTGAAAATCTGTTTTCTTAATAAAATTAAACTGTCTATAAATGAAAGAGCCTCAATACATACTTGCTATCACAATTTCACATTTTTATCTTCAGCCATATTAATTTGAGCCTATTAAAAGATACGTAGGTGTCCTACTTTAATTCAAAGGGAGCGATAAAAATAACTACTTTTCTGTATTCAGGGAAGTTATCTTCGAGCTATGAATTTAACAGAAAAAATTCTTCCAAACCCAAAATAGATTGCACTACCTTACCTCTAACTGTAAAAATATGTCAAATGAGCAATTTTAACTAGATACTATCTAAAATCATATACACTATATATCTATGTATTAAATGATGCCCTAAAGTTCAGGATTATTTTTTTCGTCGGCAAAGTTAAAACTGGAAAATTAAGTTAGTATTTAGTTGATTGATATAATCATAACCGAATACAGACATTACCAATACCTAATTAATGATTTCCCAATAACTTGCTTACGGAATACCAACTAACCGGTATAGTGAAAAGTGCTAAATCAGTTCATTACAGGTGATGATATTAGCTTGTGTTTGGACTAATACTACTCGTATGTCCTACCAATATCTGATATGGGCAGTACAACTACCTGTAAAATTACTATAACCAGCCTGTGTAGAGAATAGCACTATTCGGTATTGTAAATAATTCTATGAGAGTTGCTCCTAGCTTGTTTAAGTATTAAAACCAGCTGGTATAAATCCAAAGATTATATAGTATAAGGAATACCATTCCTATGTAGGATTTATATACTGGTTTTTTACCTAGTGAAATTTTTCTCAATTATTACGGTACAGATAATAATATTTTTAGATTTACACTTTGACTACCTGTTATATCCCCAACCTCTCCAGTATACGGAACAAAACTAAGTATTATTATAAACAATTTCTGTATCTTGTATAGGTATTTCCTATCTTATCTTGTATAGTGCTAGCTTAGCGTCACCATGACCTAATATAAATAATATAGCAGCAATATAGGACTTAAGTTAAAGTTCATTTCCACTGCTGGAACGTATCAATTTACCTTCTGACACTCCTCAATATTGCGACATTACGACGCGTTCCGTCAATACCGTGACGTCAGATATTCACGAACTAGCTGTTTATTGTAGGTTAAAAAAATCACTTAGTAGCCTAGATGTCATAATACATATATTTCCAAATACGATTGATTCACTGCAACGCGATTTAGTTGCCACATGTTCGCGAAATTTGTCGAACAGACGGTTTGCAACAAATGGAGAAAGGGACTTGTCGAAATGAACTTTGTTCACTGACCCATCATTTCCACTTCTATTGCCGTATCAAACAATGAATTGGCTTGAGTGTTTATCTTTAATGCTTTGTATATTTTTCAAGCTTGGACTTTAAACTACTTTTCTTGCATTTGTCAATTATTTGCAGGTTTTTTATATTGCAGTAGTTGTGTCCACATTTTGTGAGATGTTCAGGGTAATGTGACCGTTGTGTAGCAGTATTATTTGTAAGGTGTTCCTAAACGGGTTTTGAATGATCTACCCGTTTGATCTAGATAGACCTTGGGGGTGAATGTTATTTAGATGTTTGGTGAACAGTACGAACTGTCTATTGTTACCCGTAAAGAAACATATTGAATCGTCCACGTATCTGAAGGAGTAAACTAATGTATCTCTAAATTTGCTACTATCATTCATTATGAACTCATTTTTGTAGTCGTAAAATTGTAATTCAGCTAATACACTAGATAATAGGTATTCCATAGCCAAGCCCTTGTGTTGAATGTAGTATCTATCATTCAATTAAAAATAATTTTGTGATTCCATTAGTTTTGTAAGTTTACATAGATTCATTTAAAGTGTGGTTTGATGGTTGAAACTAATGTGGTCAGTTAGATTTCTTTTCAAAACGTCTATAGATTCTTCTACAGGTATGTATAAATGTATACATATTATGTATATCTTAGGACGATTGTCTTATCATTCAGTATGTTGTTGGTGTTACTTTTTACAGCCTTGTATATATCATAATTTTCATACTTGTACATTAAACTATTTTTTCCGAATTTGTGAACTATAAGTTGTGTCCACATAGTATAATATTTTCAGCGTAATATGACCGTAACTTGTAGCAGTATTCTTTGGAAGGTGTACCTTAATGTGGGTTTTGAATGATTTACCCGTTCGTCCTAGATAGTACTCGGGGCTATCGCTACACTGTAAACACCGCTGCTGTAAAAACTATCCTCGTCCGGACTTTACTGAGATTTATTATGTCGCTGATTTTATCTAGCCCTATAAGACAAAGTGTATCCATATTTTTAAAATATGTTGTGAACTTTGTGGTTCTATGTATAGTTGCTTTTTTGTGTGAACGTGTTAGAGTGGATTTTTTGCAATCTATTTTTGTGCTGAATGTTGTCAATTATTTCATTGTTGTAATCATTATCACGAGTTACATATTTTATTAGCTGGAGTTCTTGGAGCTATCTACATATTATTTGGAGCTAATTTGTGGATACCTTATGATTTCATGGTGTTGACATATTGTCGCAATTTTGAGGAACTTGAGAAGGTTAATATATAATTAATTAATATAGGACTGTACGTACTGCTTACTAGAGGAGTTTGGTATATCTAGATTAGATAGAGAACTTTTTAGATCTTTACGTAGTATAAAAATATATTGTAAAGATTTTCTAAACATCAAACCTTTACTTGAATAGTTTGGAAAAGTAACCTGTGCGTTACTTTTTATTATATTAGTTATTAATAATATAATTATAACTAATAATATTAGTTATTAAAATATTATTAATAACTAATAATATTTTCTAATTTTAAACAAATTGAAACGAACAATTAGAGTCATTATAAACACTGATTTTAAATATGGTTTCTACTAGTTTGTTATCACAAATAGAAAAAAAGTTTACTCAATTACTTATAAATCTAAATATTTGAATATATTGAAGTTTTCTTAAAAAAAACTTTTTTTATATCTATATTATCAAGTCCGTCTTTTTTGGGATTTTATTCAAAAACCCAATACGATTAAAGGCTAGAAAGCACGAGGCTACTGCAAATGATTACACACGCTGTAATTAGAAATTAACAGCAGCTGCACTCTCAATACGCGAATTAACTTCCACCAATTGCTCACGTTTGGTCTCTGATCACGAAAAGCTGAGAGCTGGCCCAAAACAAAGCTTATTGGATCGTTTGAAGTCTTCTGATCTAGTGACTGTTGCCTCTATGAGGTCGTGTGCTCTGGCAAATTAGGGGTTCCACTTAAAACTGTTGATGGTGACTGTTCAGTTTTGTGAATTACTGGGTAGGATGGTTTTTGAAATACTTGCCACTTCCTTTCAAATAAAAAAAGATATTAAATCTTGTATTTATCCATAGAGTAAAAAAACATGAAGTTAATGCATATGACCACAAGAGATCAGTTACTCTGTACATGACATCTGTTATCCTCAAAACATTTTCAATGACTATTGGAATACTTGTAGTAGGATTAAAGTAAAGAGCGTATAGTGTTGCAACGAGAATTAACTGTATATTAAACTTGTTGATATTAAAAGTTACACTGGTATAGTTTACGAACAAATGTTAGAAGGAATTTAAGCAAATAATTTGAGTAAAAAAACAATCCTTGTTAAATCGGATTTATGTTTTAATAAACAGAAATTTCAATTACGGAGACATGTAGGACCTATGTCACCAATGATAGTCTTCTGAGAGATCAAAAAAGAAAGTAATGGACATTGCGTTTTGGTATAAGTGACATAACGTAACTAATGAACATAATACTATAGTTAACAATTGTGTGCTTGTTATAGGCATGTTTTTTGACAAAAACACCCTATAACAACAGAAAAACAGAAGCGTTAAATTTTTTCATGGTAGCTTTGGGTTTGCAGTAAAATTTAGTTGCAGATAATCTGTTGTAATATTGTATTTTAAACACAGTCACATCTTTTTAAATACTGGGTATATTTTGAAATTCCAATTTATAAAAACTAAAAAAACTAGAGTATTTAAAAAAATAAAATGGTTCTATCAAGACCGAGGGAAAACGAATAATTATTTATTTAGTGGATTTTTGAAATAAGGATGACAACCTTCATAGGAGTATGTTTAGACATGAATTAATAAACTGTAATCCCTTATGGGAGTCACGTGGTAAATCTTTTTATTTACACTAATACAAACAACTTATTAATCATCATTATAATCATATTTTTCTCAATGTCCAGACACACAATCTTCCTATTTTCTCTTTCCTAGCACCAACATCCGCGTAACTGTTCCCTTTGGTTTAATTCTTTCTATCGTCTCTCATGTTATTAGCGTATTAAAACATACTAATATAAACATTAACCACTTATCTTTATTTCTTATTAGGAATGGTGTTCTAAAGGAATCGGTATTAAATTAACTTATTTAGTAATTATTATAATTACAATTATTTAACCATTTTATTCGTGTTTAAGAAAAATAAGTTTCAGAACACGCTAAAAAAACAGTGGGAATTCTAGATTTCCAGAGTACATAAATATATTTGGGAGAACGTGCAATAAATTCTTTCAGTACGGTACTTTAAATAAAGTGACAGACGTTCATGTGAAAACGTTCAAAAACTTGTTCTGAACACTAGAACAACGTTAAGAAAATGTGTCCATGTATTTGATTGTTGTCATGTCTAGACTTCACGAGTCAACATTTGAATATTGGCAGTAAATAAATTGAAATAATTCAATAATGTATATCTTTACAATAAGTTCTTTTATATACATTACTTGAATAGAATTAATATTCTTTTAGCTAATACGGAATGACTAGATAACCAAACAACAGCCTATAATTAAATACTCCTGCTAATGATAAACTTTATTTCGATCAGAGCTCCAAATTAAAATCTTGACACAATAATAATATTGGTGGTATTTAAAACATTATTTTTAAATTTAAGGAGAATTTTGAAATAAATATTATAAAAAGGTCACGAAATAGAAGAATGAAATACCTTGCAACGTCTCATTAAAGGACACACGAAAGCTACTACACTTACTAAGTAAATCGTTAACTGTAATGGTTTGTGAGTGTTCGACATGAGCCTTATGTTTTTAGGACTACTGATAATCTGGTAGCTCCCAAAGGACACCATTTGTCACCGGAGCCCGCGACTTGCCGCAGCCGCTGCTATAGTTCAAGACCACTTACTCCACGAAACCTTCAACATTTGTATATTCCAGTAATCTGTTGAGTTTTTCAACTCTTAAAAATGTATATTGCTTTCCGTTAATTAACAAAGTACTGAACACAAAATAAGGGAAATCCCTGTCTGCGTTCAGGATAGCTGAAACAAGGTATGCTGGCTTGTTACTTAGACTTTGAAACTGCAGTGTTAACAAAGAAGATGGTAGACTATAAATAAATGTTATATTCAAGTACTATAAACAATTTCCAGGAGGAGATTTGAATTATAATCCAAAAATTTAATTCAATTCCTTAAATATTAGTAATTGAGTAATATCAAGTATTAAAATAATATTCTTTTTGTACATCTAACGTTTATTTGTACATCTAAAAAATTTAATCAGTTATTCAAATCCATTCAATTTGTGTTCAAAATGTACATTAAATATACATGGAGTTTTGTATATTAGTATATAGTCTACTAATTAAGTAAAATTTTATTACTGATATGCGAGCATGTACTTGAGCTTCATCTCAAAGTGAGTAAAGCACTTTGGATATCCGGTATAAAGGTCTAATTAGGATTGAGAATCAATATTTCCAATCAGTCAACACAGTCAGACAAATATGTAGGTAGTTTGGAACGCCTATAAACTGTAGGCCTCTTGAACTAAATATCCTGGCGTATAGGTTAGTAAATGTTCCGTTAAATAAATAAAAATAAATAATATTAACGTTATGTAGAAACAAAACTACACAGGGAACCAACACTCATTTTAAAACATAACTCATCTTGAACGAAAGCTTTACCTGTCAAGCTCAAAAAGGAATGATACCGATAGCATAGATCAATATAAAAAATAAAGGCTGAAAATAGAACTTGAGTAATTATTGTCCGACATCCGATATCAAGCAACCATGAGCGTAATTACTTCCTGGATGGATGACCCCACCGTGGGTCAGTCCATGCAAGTAAACTTCAACGCTTCTGGAGCATGTCTGTTAATTTTCGGCTGTTTCACGATCAAATTTAAAATGTTTAATGAATCGTATGGATAATAAATTTTATCAACCTTTAAAAAAAATACAAGTTATTACGTTACCGGTATATTCTAAGTGATATACAATTCAATATAACTAGTAACGACATAAAAGAGGTGCAAGTAGTAGAAGAATGAAGTAGACCGATCCATCAACCTATATTTATAGTTAAGGAGCCGAGAGACAATTTGAAATGAAAAAAATTAATTCTTACATTTAAAGAAAAGATGAACTTTTCCTTAAATCCTACTACGATGAACTTTTGTCCACTTAATCT
Source organism: Homalodisca vitripennis (assembly GCF_021130785.1). NCBI lineage: Eukaryota > Metazoa > Arthropoda > Insecta > Hemiptera > Cicadellidae > Homalodisca > Homalodisca vitripennis. The sequence goes on from NC_060208.1 coordinate 116,572,129, forward strand.
TACTGCAGCAAAAAAATATCTTAAGCTCAGAACCCGATATTTATTGAAACGTGTAGAGGATTAATTTAAAAGAAAGAAATAAATCATCAGCCACGTTAGTTTTGATCCAGATCAAAATGAGAGGGTGTGATAGGGGTGTAAATATGAGGTAAATTACATTTTCTTTATGGTCCGTTTTAAATGTACAAAACTAGGAAACTTTACCTGAGATAAATTAACATCTCGTATATTTTCCCTTTCGATTCTTTACCAATACCCACCTCCACTAAATCAGGCGTTACTGGTGGTCGATTTATTTATAAAGAAAACTTCATATGTACATTAGAAAGAAAATAAGTTGTGTGTTGTATATATATCAATATTTTGTAAACACTCTTTTGGGCAAGGGCTGTAATATAATAACTAAAAATATACTGTAGAGTACATGTGGTAAAATAGCAAATCCATGAGTTCAATGCTGGTATAGTTAATATTTATAAGACGTTATGTTGAATACGTTTTAACTTGAAAGCGTACTAATAATTATTAAGTTATTACACTTTCATATTCAAATAAAAAAGTATTTTAACAACGTATTTCGGTTTAATATTGCTTTAGAGATCCCAGACGCAAAATCCCGAGAACATGAAAGATAAGTAACAAAAATTAACGTGTGTTCTTTGCGTAATCTACCTAAGGTCAAATAACTCTTAAAGGGCCATTAATTATAATTATAATAACAATGAAACTAAGGTAGACTAGTTTAACATAAGCCCCAATCATTTTGGCGTACGTCCAATTGTATTGGCTAATTGACAAGACTGACTGAATGCGATTGACATCTCCTAATCAATTTGGAGATATCTGTCCTGTCATGACGTCATGTTGATATATAGGTAACGTGAGAAACGCATTAATCAAATGTCATCGCCTTACACATCTGACATTTATGGGCCCAAGTAGCTTAATTTTAGGACTACACCATGGACGTCACCTTTTTTACTATCTTCATATTTACTAACTAGCAGTTATCCACTTGATACACTTGATATCCAATTTAGAACAGATAGTCATAGGCATGTCCTTTAGATTGGTATAACACACACTCCTGAAAACGATGGATTGTGACTAAAAGACAATCTCCTGACTAATTTCGTAAAAAAATGTCCAAGTCCAAACATTTTTTGAGGGCTCTGAAGTAAGAGAGCGAAGTAATGGTTAAAAGTACCAATGAAATACACTAATATCTCTGCAACGTTCCGTAATGTTTGAATGAATAGCTCTAATACTTTCAATAACACTTACTTTGAGTACGTCACACCGGTACAAAATAGTGTGCGGTTCTCCACCTCCATCATTAGAAGATGCCTACTCATAAGAAAGTACAGCGATTCAGATATTTCACGTTATAGTAGGTTTCATCAATCTCTTTACTGCGGACAAAGTTAGTAATATTGAATACAGCTAGTGTTTAGGCCACTTTTACAACTGCCCGAAGTATGTGGTCATACTCATTTAATTGAACCATTGAACATATGGCGTTTATGTTATTATTTTCCACCATCATTTATTTTCTGTTACCGTAGTTTGTTGTAAACTCAATAAATAAATCTATAACAGTCAGTGCGCTCGAACTACGCTGAGTAATCAGTATCCAAAAAGGATTACCTGTAATCGAGAAAGAGTTTGGTAACGCTACATAATTATTGTAGCTGTTTCGATCTTATTACGATCTCATCAGGTTTTTATAGAACGTAGATTACAGCATCCGTCTCACGGCAGATTTAAGACTTTAGTGGAGCTCAAGAGGAAGGCGTAAAGGGGTAAGAATCCTCAACACAACACGAAATATTTAAGGCCAAAGTGGAAGAATACTAAGTCCTTGGCAATCTTTGCGAAAGCACACATGATCCAGTATGATGTTCAACTAAATTAATTTTGAATCGGAATTAGACACGATCATGGTAGGTATTATTTCAGTAATAATTGCTAATAGGTTCAAAACCTAAACAAAATTGCCGCTGACAATTGAAAACGGTCAAGAAACTATGTACAAAGTCTTCTTCAGTCAGAAAACCTATACTTATATTTAAATAATCTTCTTCTTGTCAATGGGATTGCCAATCAATGGGATAAATTTGTCAATCTTCTTGTCAAATCTGTTATTTGACCGCTGAGACCATAAAACAAAAGCGTGCGCGCGTGTGTGTGCCTAATAAATTATCATAGATGCAAATGTTAATTAAATAAAATTTGTTTTTCATGGTTATATTTTTAAATATAGAAATGGAATTACTCTATAAACTATTATTTTTTTGAAATGCAATAAATCCTATATAATCTCAAATTTTAATTTTCCACCCAGCTTTATGTAACGAGTGTTTTTAGATGCGGAAGATGGCGATAGTTGCATATGCAGGGTTTCTCATAGAAGTGGACTTAATGTATCCTATTTTATATTAAATAACTTTAATCGTGGGTTAGCAAAAGCTCTAACTGTACTGCAGTATTGAAATGTACACAAAAGAAAACGCAATGTCATAAAACAGGTTTTGTATGTTATTTTTCAATGAAAACGTTATGAAAATGTGTACGTATATAGAGTGGGCCCTTTCATGTTTGGAAGTTTTAAGTCTTTCTGTACTTATGGACATTTATCATAACTTAAATTGTCAAATTTACTGTTAAGCAGTAAATAATACTTTTAATAAATATAAAATTTTACTATAACAATGCAGTTTAACTTTAATCCTCTTTCTTAACTATTAAAAAAGCACCTTATAAATGCTGGTACTAAATTAATACGGCAGTTACGAAATAATAATATAGGCAAGATAATATAAAATATACACCAAAATGAGCAAATAAATCATAAAAATAAAATAAATGCCAACTAAAACCTAAGATAATTTTACAACGATTTAATACAAATTTTAATGTTTGTCTTGTTTTCTATTGAAAATACAGCAAGAATAGCTCCATAACAGCATGGTTTGTTACACAAAACACGCAACCCCCCAAAAGAAAAACTTTCTAAAGGAAAAGGACTTAAATTTGTTTGTTGTGATACTACAATGCACGAACCTGGGTTTCGCTGGGTTTTGAACTCAATTCTTTCACAACATGAAAATAATGTGAATAGTAAAAATGTGTTGACAGTGAATTAACTTTCGATCACGTGATAGTTTAGTTAATAAAACATGTTCTTGACAAACAGTAACTTGTGGGGAAAAGTTATGGCTCTATAGTATAATAGTACAAGGGTAATAATTGGTTAATGATAGATCCGGGTTCGAGTTTCGGTGGAAGAAGTACTTTTTATTCGTCAATATTACGTGAATCTGGGTAAGTTAACAACTACATATACAAATCTATGACACAATAAAAAGGTTCGAATAAACAGGTTTCACCACAAAATTAACTCTCAAGAGTTACTGTCTTTGGAGTCTTTCAAAATTAAATTTAAAGTGTAATGTTATACACAATTTGTTATTTCGGTCTAAAAGGAATATATTATTTGGAGCCAAATCCCAATTAAAATACTAATCTAATAAATGTAAGAAATTATGAAATCGCACATCAATTAATTTAAAAATCAAGGCAACCAGATGGGTTGAACCTAAGATGATTCTCTTTTCCTTCTTATGTAAATTTTTAGTTCTGTGTAAATATTTAAAAACATTCCACATATAGCTGATTTGAATCTTGTTGTTTATGGTATTTATTTGTAAAAATAGTATTTTGGTAATGTTTTTAATTTTTGGTTTGAGTTCTGTTACTTTGTTTTATTAATTCAGTGTGTTTCTGATGAAGGATTCTGAGAACTCGAAATTTTAAACATTGAATCATAAAAAGTGCTTGCTCCGCCGAGAGAAAGATAGAGAGCTAAAAAGTGACTTGTTAGATCTATTAAATAACAGGCGTACAGTCATTGGAAATGTAAAGTGAGATTTTAATCCAGTCCGTTAACGTACACTGGTCGTCCTATCATATACACTGCTAGAGGAATAAAACTTTTACGCAGATAATTTTACATAAATAGGCTACTTACCAAATGTAAGGAATAAAGAATAAATCATAAGTGTATGAGCTTTAAGGACTTGATGAGCAGAACACAAGTTTGGCTGTGTTGTGGAAAGTAAATAAGCGAATGGAGTTGAGATTTGTGGTTGTTAGCTGATCCATCAGAGGGCAGCAATGTTCAGTGTACAATACGTATATAACTTTCGGCATCGAGTTACAGTGGGCATTAGTCTTGGGTTCTACGAGAACTCAACAAACTAAATCATCCAGGTATTATGTGTCCTGAGGCTGAACATTATTTGTCAGTCGTTGTGTCTCTGGCCGAACTACGAGTAAATATAGCAAACAAACTTATTTTACTCTAAATAATCACAATATAAATTACCTTTAGTTTTAAAACACAGATTTGATATGCTACTCTAATAATTATAATAAACATTGACTTTTTTTATTAAAAAACAAGCTACCTTTATATATCAATTATTTTTGTATCAAGACCAATTGAAAAAATGTATTTAATGACATGAGTCTATTTAGCTTCTACATTAATGTTTAATAACTGTGTGCAGGACCTCACGAAATTTAGTGAACAATATAGCATGACACAGACTATATTACTACTGTTTCAATTTAATTTATCTGGGTAATTAATTATACCTGGGGAAAACATCAAGTGAAATAACGCCTTGAAAGATGTTCAGCCTCAATAAACAAAACAAAGTCTTAATTAATTGTAAACCAAATTGTTATGTTCTCATATAAACAGTTTCATGTTATCATCTCCAGCTAGTAATAATATATAACACAAAAATTACAAAACACCAGTATGTCTAATCATCATAACACATTAATATGTTGTTACAAAACATTCAGTTATACTGTGAGTGTACTAAACTCAACCATCCTACTTGTGTTTTACGTACCTGAAGGAAGATGGAGATCTGAGATGGTTACAAGTGAGGAACGTGAGATGGAAACAAACTCCTGTATGAAGTTGTGGAACAGTACACCACCGCACCGCAGACAGTCGACGCTAGTCTACTTTGATGTGCGATGTGCACCAGTCTACAATTCAAGGCTGGACTCCACAAGCACTCGGCTCTTCTGACAATAACTTCTCTGTGCACTATTTCCACCAACATTGTGTTTCTTGGTGTCTTATTCTATCAAATAAATATTTATTGTTTAAATAGTAATAATATTTTATGTCTTAATGTTAAATAGTTATTGATATCAATTTGAAAGAAACTTTAAATTATGGATTTCTATACTCTATATTCCACCTATTATTTTAAAGCAAACATCACTATTCTCGAGCTGAATGTTTTTTTTAACAAATTTAGTATATATAAAAAGACACGTAAACGCTGAATAAATATTGCGTCATATATTTATTTTAAACTTCAGGAGACTGTTTATTTTAAATAATATAAAAAGACCTCTGTGTAAATTTAATAATATATACTAACACTATAACTTTACTAGTATAAACTAAAGTAATTAAAGTTACTACTATTCATGTTGCGGTTCTAAAGGGCTGTAATGCTCGGAACAGATTTTTAATGCAGTCTGGGGCTTAAATTTTCAAAATTTGAGTATGAGGCTGTAATTTAAAATCCATTGTTTGTATTAAATAAACTTTGAGAAACCCTTCTAATAAAGTGGAGCCAAACCCTCTTGGGATATTGTAGTAACCTATAATATTGCTCCCCTGCAGACTTCAGAAAGAATTAGTATTGTTATAGGCTTATTTCTCATTTGGTATTTATCATTTTTATACTGTTTTTATCAATTATACTTACAACAATACCTCACTGTTATATAACTTTAAAAATAGAAATACGGTACGAAAATGGAAAGCATATATAATAATTCTTAAGCGAAGTGTAATTGAAATGAAATAGGCAATCGTTGACAAGTGTTACATTATAAATAACCTCAGCAAGTAATGATTCATTATAAAATATTTGTACAACATAGTTATCATAGACTAGTATGTTAGAAAAATTATTGTTTATTTCTATTAATCACCACTTTATAATCTAGTTTCTAATTATCTAGTAACTTTATAATTACTATTGTTCTACAATAGTACACCCTCCTACTGATTGTATAACAGTATAAGGTCAAACACTGTTAAATCTGTATAGTAAATTTAAGACTGTATATATATATATATATATATATATATATATATATATATATATATACAGTATTAAATTTATGTATATATATATATATATATATTATATATATATATATATATAAGATTGTACACTCAGTAACCTATTATTAAAAGAAAACTAAGGGAAAGTATTTCCTGTTAAGATGATAAGCCAATAAAGATTGTAAGACTTTGTGCTGATCTATCAGCCTATTACATACTGCTATTATTACATGTAACTTAAATTAAAGTTATTTGTTACCGTAATGGACAGTAAGTTCAATTATGAGGCCCATCCAATAAAGACTGTGGCTGATCGTATGATCCCTAGTATGTTGTATACTGGTAGTTTGTACATGTAACTTACGATACAGTTACAGGTAACAGTAACGGACAGTAGTCTATGCTATGAGGCCAGGTCAATCAGCACTAGGTCTCACTGTTGTTTACTGATAATAGTCACATGTAACATACGGCATAGTTACTAGTAACCGTAACGGACAGTAAGTTCTATTATGAGGCCCAACCAATAAACACTGTGGTGATTGTGATAATTTCTCAGCCTATTGTATACTGGCAGTTTTCACAAGTAACTTACGGTACAGTTACAGGTAACAGTAACAGAGAACAGGCTCTGTTAAGAGGCCAGAGTCTTGTTGTGTACTGACATTTGGAACATATATCATAAGGAATAGTTACAGGTAACAGTAACGGACAGTAATCCCTGTTTTGAGGCTGAGCCAATAACTACTGGAGCTCGTTGTGCTGAATCTCAGTTTACTTCATACTGATATATGGAACATGTATCATACGGTATAGTTACAGGTAACGGTAACGAGCAGTAGGCTCTGTTACGAGTCCTAGCCAATAACTACTGGAGCTCGGATTGCTGATCTCTCAGTTTACTACATACCGATATATGGAACATGTATCGTACGGTATAGTTACAGGTAACGGTAACGGGCAGTAGGCTCTGTTACGAGTCCGAGCCAATAACCACTGGAGCTCGTTGTGCTGCTCTCAGCTTACTGTGTACTGACATTTGGGACGTGCATCGTACGGTATAGTTACAGGTAACGGTAACGGGCAGTAGGCTCTGTTACGAGTCTGAGCCAATAACTACTGGAGCTCGTTGTGCTGATCTCTCAGTTTACTTCATACCGATATATGGAACATGTATCATACGGTATAGTTACAGGTAACGGTAACGGGCAGTAGGCTCTGTTACGAGTCCGAGCCAATAACCACTGGAGCTCGTTGTGCTGATCTCTCAGCTTACAGTGTACTGACATTAGGAACATGTATCATAACGGCATAGTTACAGGTAACGGTAACGGGCAGTAGGCTCTGTTACGAGTCCTAGCCAATAACCACTGGAGCTCGTTGTGCTGATCTCTCAGTTTACTACATACTGACACATGGAACATGTATCATACGGTATAGTTACAGGTAACGGTAACGGGCAGTAGGCTCTGTTACGAGTCCGAGCCAATAACCACTGGAGCTCGTTGTGCTGATCTCTCAGCTTACAGTGTACTGACATTAGGAACATGTATCATAAGGCATAGTTACAGGTAACGGTAACGGGCAGTAGGCTCTGTTACGAGTCCGAGCCAATAACCACTGGAGCTCGTTGTGCTGATCTCTCAGCTTACTACATACTGACACATGGAACATGTATCATACGGTATAGTTACAGGTAACGGTAACGGGCAGTAGGCTCTGTTACGAGTCCGAGCCAATAACCACTGGAGCTCGTTGTGCTGATCTCTCAGCTTACTGTGTACTGACATTAGGAACATGTATCATAAGGCATAGTTACAGGTAACGGTAACGGGCAGTAGGCTCTGTTACGAGTACGAGCCAATAACTACTGGAGCTCGTTGTGCTGATCTCTCAGTTTACTACATACCGATATATGGAACATGTATCATACGGTATAGTTACAGGTAACGGTAACGGGCAGTAGGCTCTGTTACGAGTACAAGGCAATAACTACTGGAGCTCGTTGTGCTGATCTCTCAGTTTACTACATACCGATATATGGAACATGTATCATACGGTATAGTTACAAATAACGGTATCGGGCAGTAGGCTCTGTTACGAGTCCGAGCCAATAACCACTGGAGCTCGTTGTGCTGATCTCTCAGCTTACTGTGTACTATGCCGTTTGCACATGGTTCGGCGTAATGGGCAGTATACAGTATATCGATCTGGATCGTTGAATTTTATTGTTGTAGGTCCTTAATAAGTCTCAATTTTACGTTCCCACAAACTTAATTTTTATTTAATAATCCATAACGCCAAAAATGCTTGTGTGCTCAATCACAATTCACTGTTTAAAAGCCAACTTGATTAAAATACAGATCATATAGAAAACTCTAGAGGCAATCTTAAACATGTGGCACTTTGTTCTATGTATACTTATAGTTAGCATACTTAGTTATGGCATATCTTAGTTCTTTTAAAGTAACCCAGTACTATGTACTTATCTATTTATATGTAATAATTTCTATTTAATACTATATTGTGGATGCATCTTTTAGGAGATATTGTATTCATTTTACATTTCAAATATGCACCACGACTTTACCGAAACAATGTAGATAGACACCTCAATGTTAATCGGATTTCTCAAGACCTGCTTATACAGTAAATAAAAATTGAATACAATTTGGATTTAATACGTCTAATTTTGGAATATAATACATTAGATGAATGAATAGGGGAAAGTTGAATTTTCTATATGTGTTTTTATTGTTCTGCTACTCGGTACTCTTTTTTTAAATTTTAATTTATTGATAACAACTAAGATTCCTATAAACGAAATATTAGTTAAAAGGAGGAAGCGATATCTTTTTCCATCCACTCACTACCTTGAAGTTTTTCCATAAGTTTTCCTTATAAATAATTAAAGAGTTTTCAAAAAGATAAAATATCTCCCACGATTGAAATAGCGTTTAAATTTCTATAAACTCTATAGTTTTACAGAATCCTAAAACAAAAATTCAACACATACGTGTCTAAAGTGCCGCAAACAAACAAAAAGATAGTCATGAAGTTCATCTAACCTAAGGGATCAAATGGAAGTGTACCCCCTATAGGACGTCATTTAAAAATACTATGACATTTTAAAATAAAACGTGCCTTACACTCTCAACCAGGAGAAAAGATTTGATGGATATTAACCATGTACAGTGGGTGAAATTGGGTTTCGTTCACTAGAAGAACAATATTACAGTCTATTGTCTTAGAAAGGTGAAATTTGACACATTCGTATTATGTTCTCAACGGAATATCGGCAACTCAAGTACCTTTTACTAGAACTGGTTATTGAGGATCGAAATAGACGCTGTTTGACCAGAGAAAACTTTTCAAACACAATTTATATATAAATTTCCTTGATCTGGATAACAAGGAAATCACTAATACGTCATCGGAAATACGTTACATTAGAAATAGGTTACAATGGCCGGAAATAGACTTTTTTTACCAAAGTAGTCCACTGAGTAATTTTGACCATTTATGCGTATATTTATGATCGTGGCAGCAAGATAACATTTACAATGGTGTAAAATTTAAATAAAACATACAAAATAAACATATCAAACAAGATATGCTTCTTCATATAGGTTTTAACAGGTGACGTTTTAATAGGTTTCCTATTACTTTGTATACGTACAATATATATATATATATATATATATATATATATATATATATATATATACATATATATATATATATATATATATATATATATATATGTATATATATATATATTTATGAAATATTGATTTCAATATACACCACTGCTATATAAATGTAAACTATTCTTTTAATAACAAAGATAGATACCAACCAAAATTCTGTATACATAAAAACTCTCAATTAATCATTATTAGGATAGGGAACGCTGTACGGCTTCCAAAAAATAATAAAGTGAAAAGCAACAACATTTTCTACAAAATTTCAATTGAAATTTGCTAAATATCGCCAATAATACACGCTAAATATAGACGATTTTATTCAGAATAAACACAAGAGAAATGTATATTGTCGATAGCTCGAAACCATGATTTTAACACAAACTGATTAATTTACAAAATGTCACTATCAAACATTTCTTCAAAATGCAATAAATTACATTTAATACATGCCATTTAGTATCAAGTGATACAATAACATTAAGATGAGTGTTTTTCAGTACTCTAACTTAAATTAAAGAACGTCATCTTTCATCATCTCTCATACGTAACTATGCAACTACTGTGGGTCCTGACACAGCCTTCTTAAAATCATGTCGTTATCCGTCTGTCTGTCGGTCCGCGGTTTAACCCACAACAGGATGGTCCTGACTAGTAGAGTGTGCGCTTTTAGTTTCGAGAGGTCAAAGTGCATATAACATTTAGAAAATATAAAAAAATAATTAATTGACTCTATTCAAATTAGTATTTTGAATCATATAAGAAGAAAAATGATCATAAAATAATCTTTTCCAGCTGTGAGCAAAATAGTAGAAAGTGCAGGTAGGATCGCTGTAAATATTTGCAAATTGATGCAGATATTAATCGTCTCAGGTACTAATCACGGCATATTGCGGGCTTATCTACTCACACCTCTCTTACGGGTTTATTTTGTGGGGAGGCTGCTCAATTGAAAACTTTTCAAGGGTTCCAAAAAAAACATTCTACAAGAAAGACAGTTCGAACAATCACAAAACTGCAAGAGAGAGAGAGTCGTGCAAACCAGCATTCAAAGTTTCAAACTGTTGACATTAACCTGTCAAGTTCTGATTCAAGAAGCATTTTATACTAAAGACGCGTTTGAATCACACCGCTGGGAGGCCTATAAACACACAGACATGAGCTAAAGTAGGATAAAATTAGATTGCATGAGGCTGCATGGATATTATTGTGTGTTTTGGGTGTGACTTCTGTGTACCGTGTGATTCTAAATGAAGTTGACTATTATAATACAATGTATATTGTCTGACGCAATAAAAACATTGTTATTATTATTGCTGTAGGCGAGTTACTATACGAACCCTATTCTACGCATACCTGCCAATTGAAGGGACTATTATAATTGCAAAATTAATGATTCCGCTACAATATACAGCTGCACCCTATACTGAGCCAGAGGTCGTCTCGTGACTCGCCTACAGTACATACTTATACATACAATCATAACATACTTGTACAGACACAACCGTACTTGTAACCATACTCTTACAGTACACTTTCCCTTATAGACGCGTTTAACCTCATTAGACATACTCACGCGTACATACAAAAATAACATATGTATAAATATATAGCATAATACAAACATTTTTCCGCCTCCATGCCCGACCTACATCATTTATTGGATTTATTAGATACAAATTAGTCAGTACAAATTATTCCTACGTATTTAGTCATTTTTAATGTTATTCTTTTAGAGAAAAATCTAAGCTTATTTTTACCATTAAAATAAATTCCACTGCACTGTAGAATTTGATGGAATCCCATGAAATTTTGTTGGGCTGGAAAGGATGGGACTGTGGAAGGACAATATCTCTTTTACACTGAGGTCAAGGAGTGATGAAGATATAATCAATTGCTCTCATTATGCATACAACTCTAAAACAAATTAATCGATTGTGCTGTAATAATAATAATTTATAACTGTCACATATCCTTGACTCATATGTTTTATTCAACAATTAACTGTAGCTGCATGTCCTTCCTGTGTTAATTAATAAATGATAGTGGTTGAAGACGCATTTTAATTCTACTCTATAGGATTTTCATCGCTTCGGAATACAACTCATTACACAAAGGGGTTTCATGTGATTTATTTTATTTGATACATTTATATAACTCAACTCGAGCATTTAAGAATAATGAAACAATTCCCTGTTGTGAATAAAGTTGGCATCTCTCTTATTTAAGCCAAATTAATGTTAAGACTCCTGTCTTACTTTCTCTGTATTACCTGCCTTAAATTATCAAATTATAAAATTAATACATTGTTTGGAATGAAATATAGTTTAATGATGTTTTTGTAATAGTACTCTTTTAACGGTCACATATTTTCAGAATAATCAGTAATTCAGGGTTTCTTTTGTTTTTATATAAGGTAAAATAAATGCGTTTATTCTATATGTAATAGTACTAGTAGTCATCCAAAAATCAAAACTTTGATAAACATTTTATAGTAAATTTGGTTTTATTTAATTATACATAGAGTTTTAGTCTTAATTTCACATGCGTATATGGAATAAACTGATAAAAATGTTAAATATTTTATCGTTTTCCGTTTTTCTCTACGTTCATTACACTTTCCGCATTATCTAACATTAAATTCTGATACAGAACCCCAAAAATAAAGAGAGCCATTAGTAAACCTTCTTCCTCATTTCTTCTTTACAATTAATTTATATTATGACTGTCCATGTATGATTCCTCCCGATGAGTTGAAACATATCCCGGCGATTACAGAAATTATTGTTGCTCAACAGGCAGTGAAATCCGTATTGTATGATTTGGATCCTACCCTGTCAAACGTTTTAGAAAGATTTTCCGCCTATGATGAGTACTAGTCTAATAACGTTAATATTTTGGTTTACAACAAAGGCTTTTAATGATTTCCATAGTGACCTAAACTAATCATTACGTTAATTACTTTATAAAATAATATTGAATGTTCAGTGACAGATGAGTCGATGCTGACATAGACGGTGACCAGAAAGATACAAAATACCAATTAGAAAGAAAGGGTTGTTATGGCAGGAGACGATGTTACAGCTGTAGGGGTGAGGGTCGAAGTGTCCTGGCCCCATGCATACTACATGACTCCATGATTGCTTTGCTCGGAACAAAACGCTCGCTTTAATATATCGCTCCCCACTTGATTCATAAAAAGAAGTTCAAGGTAGATTAGATTATAAAGTGAACAAATTTTAGGAATTATTTTGTCAATGGCGCAAATACATGCATAAAACAAATCTTATCTTTTGTAAGTGCGTATAGTTCTAAAACATGTAATATCACTGATGCTCGATATAATTAATAATATTTGCTGCAGTATGGTAAAACATTCAGTTCAAAATTACACTTCCACCCAAACACCTCTTTCTACAGTGTTACATCCCATGGACATGTTACATCGGATTACTCTAAATTAGAGTTTCATCCTTGGAGTTTGACTACAGTTAGATTTATTGTGCAATTAACTTTACAAGGAGCATTTTAATTATTTTTTTTTACATTTTTCCAGATAGAGATACAGACGGTTAACCAACTGTTGTAGAGTATTCCTCTTGAAGTTGTTTCTTTTTTATAGTATTCAACTATTTTAGATCCGCCACGTTTCAATACCCTGCCACATTGTCGAAATAATTTAAATCATTGTTGTGTTTAGCGTCTATATACAAGTTGTTTCGCGCGAGGTTGGCACAACATGGGAATATGACAATAGACACATAAAAGGCAAAGAATATTCAACGATTATCTCACTTTGTTTAGTGTCTGGCTGTCCATTATGTGTTTGTATAAAAAATGCATATCTCAGAACTCATTGGAGCAAATACCATGAAACTTAGCATTTATATTAGGCTGCAATATAATTAAGTGTTTAGAGAGGGCTTATTAGCCCTAACTTCGCCTGGTAAAATAAGGCATTCTTTACTTTTACTTTTTTACTTTTACTTTATAATTATTTTATAGTAACTTGATGTGTAGAATTTTATTATTAAACACTGATATGAAACTTAATTTAATGAAGAAAAATCTGAATGTATCAATATTGTGGCATGATATTTTGAAAAATATGTCATATGCAGATTTTTAATTTGGAATTAAACGTCGTTTTTACAGAATGAGTCCTATGATTCGTCATTTTCTTGTCATTTTCTTTTTCGCATGATTCCCTTTTCTGTGTATATGTCAGAAGTGCAGAATAGAATAAATTAGATTTGAAATTTCGTATTCAACCTCAGAGAAGCCTGTTATGACACGTAGTTTGGCGTACTTCTGCTTGTTTATACCATAGCTTGTGATATAACCATAAGAAACGTAGAGAGATTTTGTATCGTAAGTCATGGGCTCACTGTATTATTGTCTGTCTCTCTATCTGCCCGTAGCACGTCTCGTGAATGACATGAGCTATGCAAAGCTCGTTACGGCACATGGTTTGGCTTACTTCTGCTTGTTTATACCATAGCTTGTGATATAACCATAAGAAACGTAGAGAGATTTTGTATCGTAAGTCATAGGCTCACTGTATTATTGTCTGTCTCTCTTTCTGCCCGTAGCACGTCTCGTGAATGACATGAGCTATGCAAAGCTCGTTACGGCACATGGTTTGGCTTACTTCTGCTTGATTATACCATAGCTTGTGATATAACCATAAGAAACGTAGAGAGATTTTGTATGGTAAGTCATGGGCTCACTGTATTATTGTCTGTCTCTCTATCTGCCCGTAGCACGTCTCGTGAATGGCATGAGCTACGCAAAGCTCGTTACGGCACATGGTTTGGCTTACTTCTGCTTGTTTATACCATAGCTTGTGATATAACCATAAGAAACGTAGAGAGATTTTGTATCGTAAGTCATAGGCTCACTGTATTATTGTCTGTCTCTCTTTCTGCCCGTAGCACGTCTCGTGAATGACATGAGCTATGCAAAGCTCGTTACGGCACATGGTTTGGCTTACTTCTGCTTGATTATACCATAGCTTGTGATATAACCATAAGAAACGTAGAGAGATTTTGTATGGTAAGTCATGGGCTCACTGTATTATTGTCTGTCTCTCTATCTGCCCGTAGCACGTCTCGTGAATGGCATGAGCTACGCAAAGCTCGTTACGGCACATGGTTTGGCTTACTTCTGCTTGTTTATACCATAGCTTGTGATATAACCATAAGAAACGTAGAGAGATTTTGTATCGTAAGTCATGGGCTCACTGTATTATTGTCTGTCTCTCTATCTGCCCGTAGCACGTCTCGTGAATGACATGAGCTATGCAAAGCTCGTTACGGCACATGGTTTGGCTTACTTCTGCTTGTTTATACCATAGCTTGTGATATAACCATAAGAAACGTAGAGAGATTTTGTATCGTAAGTCATAGGCTCACTGTATTATTGTCTGTCTCTCCATCTGCCCGTTGCACGTCTCGTGAATGACATGAGCTATGCAAAGCTCGTTACGGCACATGGTTTGGCTTACTTCTGCTTGATTATACCATAGCTTGTGATATAACCATAAGAAACGTAGAGAGATTTTGTATCGTAAGTCATGGGCTCACTGTATTATTGTCTGTCTCTCTATCTGCCCGTAGCACGTCTCGTGAATGACATGAGCTATGCAAAGCTCGTTACGGCACATGGTTTGGCTTACTTCTGCTTGTTTATACCATAGCTTGTGATATAACCATAAGAAACGTAGAGAGATTTTGTATCGTAAGTCATGGGCTCACTGTATTATTGTCTGTCTCTCCATCTGCCCGTAGCACGTCTCGTGAATGACATGAGCTATGCAAAGCTCGTTACGGCACATGGTTTGGCTTACTTCTGCTTGTTTATACCATAGCTTGTGATATAACCATAAGAAACGTAGAGAGATTTTGTATGGTAAGTCATGGGCTCACTGTATTATTGTTTGTCTCTCCATCTGCCCGTAGCACGTCTCGTGAAATGAGCTATGAGCTATGCAAAGCTCGTTACGGCACATGGTTTGGCTTACTTCTGCTTGTTTTATACCATAGCTTGTGATATAACCATAAGAAACGTAGAGAGATTTTGTATCGTAAGTCATAGGCTCTCACTGTATTATTGTCTGTCTCTCCATCTTGCCATGTAGCACGTCTCGTGAATGACATGAGCTATGCCAAAGCTCGTTACGGCACATGGTTTGGGCTTACTTCTGCTTGTTTATACCATAGCTTGTGATTATAACCATAAGAAACGTAGAGAGATTTTGTATCGTAAGTCATAGGCTCACTGTATTATTGTCTGTCTCTCCATCTGCCCGTAGCACGTCTCGTGAATGACATGAGCTATGCAAAGCTCGTTACGGCACATGGTTTTGGCTTACTTCTGCTTGTTTATACCATAGCTTGTGATATAACCATAAGAAACGTAGAGAGATTTTGTATCGTAAGTCATAGGCTCACTGTATTATTGTCTGTCTCTCTATCTGCCCGTAGCACGTTCTCGTGAATGAATGGCATGTGCTATGCAAAGCTCGTTACGGCACATGGTTTGGCTTACTTCTGCTTGTTTATACCATAGCTTGTGATATAACCATAAGAAACGTAGAGAGATTTTTGTATCGTAAGTCATGGGCTCACTGTTATTATTGTCTGTCTCTCTATCTGCCCGTAGCACGTCTCGTGAATGGACATGTGCTATGCAAAAGCTCGTTACGGCACATGGTTTGGCTTACTTCTGCTTGTTTATACCATAGCTTGTGATATAACCATAAGAAACGTAGAGAGATTTTGTATCGTAAGTCATGGGCTCACTGTATTATTGTCTGTCTCTCTATCTGCCCGTTGCACGTCTCGTGAATGACATGAGCTATGCAAAGCTCGTTACGGCACATGGTTTGGCTTACTTCTGCTTGAGATATAACACCATAAGAAACGTTTATATTGGCTAACATAGCACGTTCTGTTGACATTGAGCTATGCAAAGCTCGTTATAGGCACATGGTTTGGCTTACTTCTGCCTTGTTTATACCATTTTTTAGCTTGTGATATAACCATAAGAAACGTAAGAGAGATTTTGTATCGTAAGTCATAGGCTCACTGTATTATTGTCTGTCTCTCTATCTGCCCGTAGCACGTCTCTTGAGTGACATGAGCTATGCAAAGCTCGTTACGGCACATGGTTTGGCTTACTTCTACCTTGTAATATGGCTGGAAAGAGTTGATAGGTAGGGTACATGTAACCTTTATGAGAAATAGGAGGATAGACAGACCACCTTACTCCTTGAATCTCTTGCACACCGGAAGTTTCAATGGTGTTACCTTGTTCCAACTGTTAAAATTCACAAGTAACTTTTGTTGTAACATCTCTAAAAATCAGACACGTAACACCCAAATTTCTTAAAACTGTTCCGTTAAGATTCAAAACGACTAAAGCCAGTGCCAGGAGACCATTGACGGTCAAAAGACGACGCTTTTGGCTTTTAAGGTCTCACTGTCTTAATTCCTCAGTTAAATAAGCACCACTATGTAATAAAGTTTTTACAAACTGCATATCATAAAACCTTACAACTAGACTTTAGGTATCCCTAGGTTTTTACTTAACAAGCAATCATGAGACTGATTACAGCCCATAACCAGTCACTTGAAGTCCACAATTACAGATTTTTGAAATTGAAATCTTATACTTATACAAACTCACGCATTCATGAACACAGATAAATTATTAAATACAGTCAAATTCAAAACAGAGGTTTTGTATTAGCCCACATCCAATGCGATTATGAACGGCGTACATTACATATGTAACTAGACTGAATAAAACATTTTCTTAAGCATTAAAAATAGGGCAACATAAGTATGTTTAATTAATATTGAAAACGCCAATGTTTATCAGACCAAACGCATCGAATTCATTAGAAGTATTAACTTAGTACTAATTTTAACACAAATGACTATATCGATTTATATTTAATTTGAATAGTAAAGTTAAAACCTTTATCAAATGAAAATCGACAATCTAAAATCTTTAATACGGTATACATTTTCATCGTGAGGGATTAGTTTGGTTACAAACAATAATTGGATGATCGATTGAAATGAAATAATCCAATAGCTTGAGGCAACATATCTTTGTGATATTTTTATGCAGGCCCCGAGAATGAAATTAAGGTTTATATTGTGGTTGAGAAATATTTATGAAATCATTCAAATACAATTTCCATTCAAAATTATATTTAATGTTACTTTACATGTATACTAAGTATGTAAAATTATAGTAGAATAAGTATGACATTTAGTAAAGTACAATTGCTTTCTGGAAAGTACAGAAATTTTGAAATAAAAATTTGAGTATATTAAAATTATAAACAATTTAGTTAACATATTAAATATTATTTATTCTAGCAATGTATTATATTTCATTGTTATCGTCAAAACCACATTACATGTATAACACATAAATCGACATTATTATTATTTGGAAAAACATCATATACATGTGACATATGATATTCCTTTGCACGGTTGATTATTATTATTATTATTATTAACACTAATATTCGTAGCATTCTTGTTATTTCAATATTTGTTTCGCTTTAATGTTATCTTTGCACTAGTTTTAGAATATTTTCCACCCTTATTACTATTATTATTATTTTGGTGTTAAGGTAAAATTTACAATATATATATAATATATATAAAACTAAAAAGTAACAACTAACACGAGATTCAGGAACAAGCAAAACTCAGGATTCGTGGTAAAAATATGGTATACAAATTAATTGTCGAGCTCAGCTTTAAGATTGGAGAGATCCCAAGAAACTTTTCCTAATAATTTGAGCTTTGCATAGGTGCCCATCTCCCTGCAGACCTTGTTACCCAAATGCAACATGCGTGCCAGTGAACTTATGTTTTCGAGCGGCAAGCGTATCGATTAAATTCATTCATTCAAATTTTGAACATTTATCCTGCCTTAGTCAATATTTTTAATGCCCTCTCAATAGTTCGAGTACTTTTTCCCGGTCAGCCTTCCAGCACAAATGTTGAGGCAACTTTGCTTTGCCAATCCACTTTAATGCACAAAACTACAAAACGTAAAACAACGATTTTCTCGATATTTTCGTGAATTTATGAAAAACTATAATCCAGTATATATTTATTTGAACTTTGAATCCTTTTTTACTTTTAAGTTTCCTTTCTATTTGTTTAGCATTAGCAATCTAAACTTAATTTTAGCTGAAAATTTACTATTATAAAATATGAAACCTGACAACTGCTTTGATTACTTAGAGTGAAATGAGGTTCCCGGTGTACTATGCTAGCTTTATTTCAATTTATAGTATGATATTGGGCCAATAGTGGGTGATAGGATGTTTTCGAATTTACTGTGGTTTTTCTCGTTATTTCTTAAATTTTTATTATAAATATCATTGGCTTTTATGTCTGGCATGCCCATGTTCTTTCTTTCAGTTTGTGATAATTATAGTTAGTGTTATAAAGTGCATGTTTTAGCGGTGTACCGCTAGTAGTTTGTATATAGTTTTGTATTTTTTGTTATTTCTGAATTTTAGATGTTACGGTATCTGTTTGTTTTCTATTACAGTAATTAGGTTTGTTATCCACTTGAGGAAGATATCGAATTACTGATTTTGAAAAAAAGTAATATTCATATTTTGTTTCACTCAATATTTTTATAGTTTACGTTCGTTCAGAATCCATCCATATTCAAATAAAAACTAAAACAACCGATGACGGTTATTTAACAAGATAGTTGGTCCTCGTTTTTCGTGTAACAAAAATGTTCCACTAATATTTCCTCGCATATAACAAACGAAATTGTTGTTCTATCTGAGCGAATGAGAAACCCCCCACACTCATTGATGAAATAACTCAATGATTGTGTGTATTTGCTATTCATTGTTTACATAACAGAACGATCTACAAATTTCAAACTGTAGTGCATGAATGTCAATCTTCAAACAAAGGGACTCTAATCAATGTTAGTTACGGCTTCAATGAGAGATTTTAGATTAAACTAGTATCAAACGACAAGGTAATGATGAGATTACCTCGTACATGTTACATTTACATTGTTTAGGTTAATTAAAATAAATACATATTCCATTTATTTCCTTACTGGTGGTATTATTCTTTTTTATTTAAACCGAACAGTATGAAGTTTTAGATATAAATTTTCCAAAACTATTTTAATATTTACTAAATTGTGCTAACCTGAGAGGTAGTGAAAATAAGAGTGCTATATTGAAGTTTCAATACCATACAAGAAATTTAACTCATATTTGTCAACTGTCAGAACAGATGTTGCCCGTGACGTGTATTAAGAATAATGCGTTGTGGCCATTTTCATATTAAATACAGCTGAAATACTGTCCTTCCTCATCGTTTCTAATATATTTGCTATAATTGACGTCTGATAATTACAGAAAATGTAAACTAGCCCTAAAATTATATATTTTGGCAAGTATTACAATTATTTAAGAGGGACGCAAATAATTTCTAAAACTTATTTTCGAAACTGAGCAAATAGGTTAAAACTATACTCTATCGCTACATGGAGGGTTGTCTCTATATCTTTATGTTTTAATTTCAAAGTATATCGAATACATAGTTAGGTTCTATTATCTGATTCAAAAATTTAAGCATGTTTCTGGAAAAGCATGATTAAGTGAGTTTGTAGTATTTGTTAGCTCTCCCAGACATTCATGATAAAGCACGTTTGAATTAAGAATCGTTATGTGGTTTATACTATTGCGATACATATTGTGTACTTACTATCTTTTTTAAACAGTCATATTTACTGCTGTATTTATTTGCATTTTAATAATTAATTCGTTTAGTTGTTTTAGTGGTTAGATAAGCTTAGGAAAAATTAAAATCTTTTTGGAACAGAACGGGTTTTAACTGAGTACCTAAATCGTAAATGGTCTAACGAAAAGTGCCAATAGCAAATAGTGAAAATAGCACTACCTCTTTACATATTCGAATTCCTTTAATCACAAAATGGAACTGAAATAGTTTTCTGTACATGTTAACAACAAGTTTACAATAACTAAATGAAAAAACTCATTAATATAGAATAAATTAATTTCGTAATACATTCCAATCGATTAAATTGCTTGTAAAATGGTGAATGTTACTGAATATTGAGAATGGGATTGTTGGTGAAATCAAGAGCTTCTCATATACTACAAAAAGCCTTTCCAGCCTGGTAGCATATCTAAAGTTTTTTTGAAAATATCCATATTAGGGGATGATTTAATACTATGAGGCAAAATGTTATTAAGTTTCGGATCTTCGTAAAATATTAAGATTAAATATTTCTGTGCTTAGATTAAGTATATTTATTCTATTATAGCTATGTTTAGGAGCACGAAAAGATTATAATTATTGTATACAAAATCCAAACAATGTTAAATCAACATGGAAGGAAGTGTGCAAGTAAGGAACTAACTGAAAAAATTACCTACAACTGGCCCGCAGTCCCAGATCACAGACAACCCCTAAGGCCCTCCTCTGAAGAACAAATACTTTATTGAAGTACGGGATGTGACTCAGCTACCTCATGATTTTGGTGTCTCATAGTCTGGACTCGTGAACGCCACTGTATGTCACCTTGACTATTTCATAAGAAGACAAATTAGAAAACAAATGCTGGAAAAATATATAGGAATTTAATATTTTTACATAATATATGTGGTTCCTATTTTCAATTTGCATCCATAACAATCTACATAGCAAGACTTTAGTATGTGAAGATCTTTTTATTAGGTAGATAAATAAGTTGAAATTTTATGATATTTCTGAAAAAAGATAATAGCTTAAAAGTTTATATGTATGTGTGTGTGTGTGTACATATATATATATATATATATATATATATATATATATAATATATATATATATATATATAGTTATTTATAAGAGCAAAAGTACATTGGAAAAAATATATATTGCAGTCAGTACAATTTACCATCTAAGACTAAGTTGGAAGCTTTCAGCGTAAGTTTTAGTAGGAATTTTCATTATTTAAATAAACTCTGAAATACTGATATACTCTTCTAAAGTCATATTTATTTATTAAGAAATTTACTTTTGAGCTACGAATTTTAGAATTTTAGTTGTCACTGATGTAAATGTACTTTCGTTATATCTTTGCCAAACTGTACGTACAAGATTGTAACAATTAAGAGAAAATAGCAATTGAAATTTATGTAGAATCTTGTTAGTGATCAAACCAAAACACTTACAAGACGAATTCATCTGTATTCACTTATATTTCTTCTTACTGACAACTTGGTATGGTGCATTATTATATTACCGATATTTCTCTTTAAGAAGTTGAAATATATAGGAGGGTACAAATCCTATTACCATTGCATTTTATATTCACATTTGTTCTATAACAATTAGCATGACAAATGTTTGCAACTTATCAATGCTCATTCCATTGCAAATACCAACAGATTTACCAAGTTAAAAACTTCTTCAAAATTTTACTCGTATTAAAATCTTTAAATATTATTAATTATTATTTATAAAATTAATCTTTGAATATAATTAGGATCTTTGTGAATCACACCTCATGAATAACTGATATATTCATAATATAATAGTATAATAGCATTGTATAATAGTATAATATATCAGTTATTCATGAGGTGTGATTCACAAAAATCCTATATATATATATATATATATATATATATATATATATATATTCTTATATTATACTATTATACAATGCTGTTTGTTATAATACATTGTTGGAAGACATAAATTCTTGTTAGAGAAACGAGTGTCTCTGAAACGTAGAACAAAATTCTTTGTTGTTATGAATGTATCTTACATCAAAGGTGTAGTTCTTGGAGCCTGTACTAAAGCACTATTGTTCCTTTCCCCGAAATGTAGGTTATGTATCTGAGTATACTTTAATTAAATTCTTCAACACTTTAATACAGTGAGTTTACTAAGTTGAGTGAATTTTATATTCTCTAGACTAACTGAACTTTGTGATTGAGTATAACATTTCTAGAGTTTTAAACAACTATTACAACTATAACAATTATTTTATACAGTCATTTATTTATGAGGGTGACAGACCAAAAATTAATTCCTGAAATTAACTGATTATTCCTTAAATTTGCCATTGTTTAGTGATACTAAACATGTTACTATCGAAAAATTCCAAATTTCCGGAATTTCCTGTCACCCTTTCAAATACTGTCAAAAACAAACTTTGAAAACATTGCAACTATATTTGTCACTTTTCGATATATAGTGATGTCTTACAAAAAATGTTCCGTTGAATTGAAAACGTGTTTGTTATACCTTATTTGTCATAAGTCGGATTACTTCTATTTTAGCGTAAATACTGTATTATATTTGGGCTCTGCATTTATTTGATTTAAAAAAGCCTCGCTAAAAAATACCTACGTCCAACAGACGTTAATAAAGAACATTGTCACCACTATTCTATATGGAAAACATTACGGTCTATTGAACGAAGTTAGAATAAAGAAGAAAATGGTTTTGGTAGTGTAAAAATCTTTTCCAACTAACCAATAAATTGATTTGAAAAGATGGGATCAGACGCGTCCTCCATGGCAGTACATTTACAGGTAAAAAGATCTTTCTCTGATGTTTAAAAGAGATTGTTATTTAAACAAATAAATTAATAATAAGGATTTGAAAATAGCTTAAATAGGTCCATTTGTTTTATTAAAACGTAAATGCCGGTAATTTAGAATCAGTCCTATAAGATATTGTTTGCAAATATTTATGACCAGAGATAAGTAGAAAGGGCTATTATAATCACAGATGAAACACAAGCTGAATTATAGCAATTATTAATTAAGATGATCATTTCATAAAAATAACTTAATGACACACAGACTAATAAAATACGTGCTATATTATATATTTCTGTGTATTATAGGCTGAGCATAACGGGTATGTTATAAATTACTCACATATGAGTAGTATACAGGGTGGCTGTTCATCAGTGTTCCAATTTTTTTGGGTGAAATCTTTCGTATTCTGCATTAAATTTTGAATAGGAATAAGTTAAATTTTAAAGGATCAATAATAAAAACTCCATTGTTAATAGTTCCAAAGTTTAAAATTTAAGTATCTTTTAAAAATATTAAAAAAACTGTACGTAGAATATTATATGGCTGAATAAATAACAGTATGAAATTTCCCTCCAATACTTTGAAGGACTTTAGACCAAATTATATTAAAGAATAACTATTGAAATTTAAAATTGTACCTCTAAAAACAGTTAAGCCTGTTCCACAGACTAGTAGTGGCTCTCTGTATATTATTTTATAGATACTATGAGATTTTTGTAAATTTACATACTAAATTTTAGCAAGTTGCACTAACATATGTGTGGAATTTACGAGAGACAACCTGAATCAGTTACCGTTTCTCTTGTCACACTGATTGACAGGCTTGTCGGTAGAATCCAGTAAGCTGAGATACATAAATGTATTCAATTATGAAAAGGTAATCCATCAATGTCCGCTATTGTCATCTCCGAGCTCACTTTCATAATCAATACACGCTGAACTACGAGTAAAATAGCTGTTTAAACTTGGCGATTGGCGAATCTATATTTGCAGTGGAATGAAAGTTGTTAAGTTGTAAAAACTTGTCGTGCTAATTGTTTTAGAAAAATGTGAATATAAAATGCACTGGCACAAATCTCAATTGCTATTTACTTTTTTATATTGTATATGTACATTAGAAATTTCAGAATACCCTTATTTCACAGCAGATTACACATGTTAATAAGCAGTTATGAGATGAATGGTAGGATGTGAAATGTGTTCTTTGTTTATTTCGACAATTTACCTCCTCTTACTGACACTCTATACTCAACAAAACTCAAGTAATTTAATGTCAAAAACATAAAATGGATGGACAATCGTCAAGATACGTGTATACTTATACGTTGTGATATATAAAAGTAATAAATCAAAATAAAAGTAGCCATGTAACCTAAAATAAGATAAAATTATTAATTGTGGAGGTCTAATTTTTTAACTTCTATGTACTCTCGAATACTATAATATCCTTTTAAAATAAGAAACGTTTTAAGTTAATTAGACATTTTCTGTTGTCAGCAACACTTTTTAAGTAAAGAGGCGAAGATTTAAAGACGAATTCAGGTATAAAAACTCTGATTTTAAAATATTTTTTTTGTGGTGAAGTTAGATGAGGTAATTTATATTACTTAAATGACAATTATGATTTAAATTGTTAGTAACACTATAATTTTGTGGGTAATTTTTGTGAAAGGAAAGACATTGAAACAGTTAGTATTTTGGTGAAAGCCATTATTACAGGACTGCGCACGACTCTACACGAAAATGATCCTTGTAGCTCTTTTTTACTGACGGAAGATGTATTGAGATTTTATAATCTCAGTTCCGTAAAAAGGCAATCCATAGTTAAGACATAGATAAAAGCATCCATAATATAAGTGAGAAAAGAATTTTATCACTGGCAAAACGAGAAAAACAAATAGCTGCTCAATCCTTTCTAATCTTTGTCAGTATGATCAAACAAATAATTTTGGAATAAGTAAAATTCCCAAATAATTCACGTTTTGGAAAGTTTTCAGCATCACTTATAAAAATAATATTTAATGTTTTAAAATAATTTTTAAAACCAGAATCAAGACGATTAGTTTTAGTACTATTTACAAACAGAGGATTCTCCCTTAGCCACTGCAACAAATGAGCTACCTCGAATAAAAGTCCGAGCTGGACCTCGATCTGGGCTCAATTGCTATTATGGATGTCAAGGGAAGTATCATCCGCAAACAAAAACAAGTTATAGTTATTTACACTTTGATGAATGTCATTAATAAATAGCAAAAACTAAGTAGGACCAAGAATGGACTCCAGTTTGAACCTTCCGTTCTTCTGATAGTTATTTAAGATTTGGCCAAGATCCTGTTGTTATTTATTTAACAACTTCTCCACTCTAGGTAGGGTCTTTCATTCTTTCATAACACAATTCCTTGTTGTGATAAAGCAGTCTTACGTTTCTTCCTCCCACTCTCACGTTCTTCTGATTGTGCTTAATTTCGAATTCCTTTTTGATGTCCTGTTCAGGTATGCCGTTTCCTTGTTCGTTGTTATTGAACACCTCCTTCTTGCGTTCCTCGTCAGGAAATCATTTTAACGATTTATTCCTCGCAAGATTATTCTCTTTTAAGCCAACTTATTTCAGCGTTTAACTTCTCAGGAGCTTCTCTGCACATTATTCAGCTCTGTTTCTAATAACCCTCCAGTTCCTTGTATTTTTCGCTCTTTTCACTTCAAATCTTCGATGGTTTTACAAATGTTTAAATTGGTAAGAGTTAAATTATAAGTATACATATAAAGTTGATTGATAAATGAAGATAATTTTTCAATTTGTACCTGTTTATCCTTTATGGATTTTCATCCACTAATTCTCAACTTTTGTATTGCTACATTTGGACAGATTTTTTGGTGTAATATATTTTACATAATGGAAACATATTGCCAAGCATACAAAGACTGTATAATTGATGATATCAGCTTTCAGGGGACAATTTAAAAATATTTTGCTTTGTATTCGTCAGATAAATGTGAATAAATATTTTATGTTTTTAGGGTGTCTATTTATAGCTAAGGCACACAATTATCCATGCCTTCTTATTAATTTATAATAGATTATGTAATTTTAAATTTATATAATATACATATATTCAATAAATTATTACTTGTGGTTATACACACCTACAAGGGATTCCAACATTAGTTCATTATTATATGCTGAATTAGTTGGTAAATACTGAAAAATGTTTTCCCAAACGCTGGAAGAAATGTTGCAATAAATCGTTACTTATTGATTCCAGTCACGTGCATATATCTTCCGAGATCAAAGGAACTCATGAATCTTCTACCCCTCAGTAGTATTCCCTGATGTATCTCTCATGTAGTATTGCCTTGTTCTAACGCTTAATATCGTGATACATCTCATAAGTATTAAAGAAATAAGTGAAAGTAGCACAATAAATATTTGTAACTTTAATTATCAATATTCAAGATTTAGTACCAAAATATTGCCAAAGTAGTGAAACATATTGTTTAAATTATTAACATTGTTATGAGAAACTATAATTAAAATACTTTTAAAATGGTTGTGAAATAAAATTAAATTTTGTTTTAATTATCTAACCTAACGATACGGTCACATACGCCTACACTTATTAAAAGAAACGGGATTGCAACATTCAGTATACTATGATATAAGACAAACAAGACAACGGGTGATAAATAATAACATTATATTTTTTTGTTCTGTTGGGACTAACATCTGAGAAAGTGCACTTAGTCCTAAAAGTAACGTTGCTCTGCATTAGAATTGACAGAATATTCTGGTTGTGTTAGTTTGAGGGTAGAGATCGCCTCCTGTCAAGATACATGACGAAGGATTTTGAGCATTGATCTCGGTTATATCTCCTTAAAAGAAGGGGGATTCAACTCTATTCCAGCCTCTCCAGTCAAAGCAGGCTGGGGGTGCCACGCCCTTATGTACAGGCTAGCAACAGCCCTTGACACTTAGGGAGCTCCACCAACTACATCAGTAATCTCCCGCAGTAGACTCGACCTATCGATTTATCCTTGTACCCCAATATCTCGTCATTTGCGTATAGTGATGTGCCCCTAATATAAACCTATAAGTTTGTCCAGATTTTAATGAAAAATCGGTTTTTGTTGTACCCATTGTAGGGAAGGTTTTCGACTGGAGGGTATAAAACAGCCAGAAGTGAACGCCCCTGGTGATAACATTAGACTGCTAATTTGTTATTTCATATTTATCAGTTTATAAGTTTCTTTTATGTGAAGATCCAAGAGATCTGCACAAATAACGGCATTCTTGAGGAAAACTTAAGACACTAATAATAGTTTGTTCTATTGAATCGGTAAAATGTAATCTTTAATATGTTTTAGGATAAGGCTTATATAGGGTTCTAGATAAATACAAAAACGTGGTTTATGTTATATTTTTACGTATAATGTTTCAGGCAACACGTTCTTAATTTATGGTAGTGCATTATTGTAGCAACTAACTATTGGCAATAAGGCGATCAAACGGAAGGCTGTTTAAACTAGCTAAAATAATTTAATATCCGGCATTAACATCTAAAATACATCTAATAGTTTTTATGTTAGAACTTTATTATTCTTTATTTTTAAAGAAACAAACCTTTGGTACAAGTACCAAAGAGTAGTAAAACTAGGTAACCCTAGATTTGTGTAGAGAACGAGACGATAGTGAGTCTGAATACAATTAAATGTCATTCAATGTCCTTCAGTAACAGGTAATATTTGATACTATACTATATTATTATACTGTATTATATTAAAAAGTGCAGTAATATAAGTACCTAAAAATATACCGTAATATATTAGATATATCTCGGAATACTACTGAAGGGTAGAAGATTCATGAGTTCCTTTGATCTCGGAAGATATATGCACGTGACTGAAATAAATAAGTAACGATTTATTACAGCATTTCTTCTAACGTTGCGTAAAACATTTTGCAGTATTTTTTGTAATATTGTTGTATAAAATATTTAAACAATGTTTGAATTACTTGTTTAGTTACCGATTAAAAATTCACCTTTACCTTAAAATTTTTTTACTCAAACTTTTATACAAATATTAATATTTCTTTTATTTTTAATTAAACAAATTTTTGTAGGCTTTATTCAGCTGATAATTGTTTTAAATTGGAAAATATTTCTACTATTTAAAATCGTTGATTCACACCTGATCATCAAATATGATGTCGAAGTGTCTCGTGTGTTCTTTTGTCAGATAATAGAAAATAGTTTTTCCAATAAGAATAGCTCCTCCTTCAACTAATATATGTAGTTTTGTACAAAATTAAAATGTGATAAACAATTACTTGGGTTGAAATAGTTCAACAAATTGTGTAACGATCACAAAAATCAAGCACAGTTACTCCTCACATAGTTTCGGACGGGTGCTTTCGGTAGTAGACAGCAGGGTGGTGTACTGTAGTGTATACGTGGAGCGCTTTTACAGTATGGAGTCTCACGTAGAACAGATCATCACATCCCAGTCCCGATCTCTTATAGAAACATCAACTATAGTGTATCTAATAGATTTCTTAACAAAGTTTCCTGTGCTGTGAGCCTTTTACATACAAAAATCTTGTTTAAAATATGAAGAAAAGTTAAATATTGTCACAAACCTATCATTAATTAGAAAAATAAATTAAAAAATAAAGTATCCTACACACAAAGGCTAAATTTTTAGTATTTTAACCACAAATACTTCTAACCCAAATTATTTTCTAGATATATCCACTTACAGAAACAATATGAGCACATGCTTTGTATAAGGGAGTTTAGGTGTAAAGACTGTGGAATCAAGACTCCAACAGCCGGTAGTGCTGCTTCTGCATCTTCTGGTCATAGTGAGTTGACCAAAGACTTTATAGTTAAGGTGATGGAAGCTTTCAAAAGCTTTTAAATTAAATTTAAACTTCATCACTGCTGACGCTGTATTATTAAAATTTACTTTTAAACATTATTTCTTTAAATTGTGCTGTTTGTACAGAATCCAGAGTTTTACAGAAAATCAATTTTTAAGTGAGTTAAGCACGTGTTTATCTAATTTAAACAACAATGCAATATTATTGGGTGACATAAACATAAATACTTTAGTAGATAACAGCACTACTCAAACCTATTTAAACCTTCTAAACTGTTACGGCCTTGTTCAGCTGGTAAATACAGATTTCTCTAAGACTTGCATTGACCACATTTTTATAAGAGATAGATATTTAAGTAACTTTGAATGTGGTGTCATTGATGTAGGTTTAACTGACCATAGCTTCCTGACTTTAAAAATTAAACAGTTCTCACAAAACATTCTCTTTATAGTCGACCTACAAACAATAGCCATAGTATACCAGATTATAAACAGATTACAGAAAGATTACAGAATGTTGACTGGAGTTGTTGTTATGAAGCAAAGGATGTTAACGTAGGTTTTAATATTTTTCATGACTTTTTGTCTGCAATTGTAAATAACTGTCAAAAAAGTGT
The DNA here is from genome assembly GCF_021130785.1 of Homalodisca vitripennis. Taxonomy (NCBI): domain Eukaryota; kingdom Metazoa; phylum Arthropoda; class Insecta; order Hemiptera; family Cicadellidae; genus Homalodisca; species Homalodisca vitripennis. The sequence goes on from NC_060208.1 coordinate 116,602,135, forward strand.
AAATGTAAACAGTAAAATTAAAAAAGCAACTTCTATCAGCCCCTGGATAAATGCCAGACTTTTAAATCAAACGAAATAAATATTACAAAAAAACCATTATTATTCCAAGAAAATTGAAGAGTGTAAAGGTGATACGTCACTTCAGTGGAAAATAATAAATCAAATTGGTAGCGCAAAAAATGAAAAGGGTGTTGAAAGGATTGAATTATATAACGGGGAAACTCGTATTTTTGGACCCTGCCGCCGTGGCGCAAGAGTTAGGCAAATACTTTCATGACATTCACTCAGACTCGGATAGTGAGATAGGCCAATTACAGTTGGCGAGTAGAGTAAATTCCTTTTTTGTGTCGCAAACTACGGAGCACGAAGTAGCCTCAATAATAAATAGCTTAAAAAATAAGAAATCCTCAGGTTTTGACAATATCACCGTTTTATTGATAAAACAAATATTTCACTATGTCTCACCTGTTTTATCTCACATTATAAACTTAAGTCTCGCAAACGGAATTTTTCCTGAAAGATCTAAGCATAGTCGTCCCCATTTTTAAAAATAATTCAAGCAAAAAAATAGATAACCTCCGCTCAATTAGTCTTTTGTCAGTTTTTTCAAAAATATTTGAGAAGATTATGAAAGTGCGATTAGTTCAGTATCTAAATAGTATAAATTTTTTTAGCACTAAGCAATATGGTTTCACAAAGGGAAGTCTACTGAAGATGCTCTTATCAATGTAACAAATTTTATTTACAATAGTTTTAACGAAGGTGAAAAGATTACGTGATTCTTCATAGATTTCAAAAAAGCGTTTGATTTAGTAAATCACAAAATACTTTTATGCAAATTAGAATCAATAGGAGTAAGGGGAAGTGCTCTAAAATGGTTTGAAACATTTCTAACTCGAAGGAAGCAGCGTGTAAAAATACAAAACTCTTTAAGTAGCCCTACTGTTGTCAGAGCTGGAGTGCCCCAAGGTTCCGTGTTGTCTGCTACTCCTTTTTTAATATTTATAAACGATTTATTGGAACCACATTTCCGTGGAATTCCAAGCGCTTTTGCCGATGACATAGCTATTTTTTATTCTAAAAGAAATATTCAGGATATATTCGTTAACATCTCAAATGATTTGCTTCTTTTGAGGCTTTGGTGTTATAATAATAAAATGGAATTAAATGTAAAAAAAAAAAAACAAAATATGTAATTTATTCAACTGCGTTGACATGAATTGTGACTGCTTGGTCATAAATAAAGAATTTAGTTTCAAATATCTTGGAGTTATTTTTATTGCATATATTTTATTTTTTTATTTTTATTTATATTGCATTTTTATTAAAAGGAAAAAAATGGGAAAACATGTACATTTGATACTTACACAACTAAAACCAGCTTTGAGAAAATTCTATTTTTTGAAGAATTTTTGTAATGAAGTTTTATTAAGAACTCTTTATTTTGCGTTAATACATTCAAAATTACAGTACGGGATTCAATGCTGGGGAGGAACTTTTAAGTATAAAATTGAAAAAATACGTGTTCTTAAAAATTACTCTATAAGAATAATTCTTAGCAAACAAAAGAGAGAAAGTTCTTTTCCATTATACCATCGATTAAAAATTTTACCAGTACAGCACCTGTTTCTCTACAAGGTTCTACGCTTGTTTTACATTAAAAGTGGTGACACAGGAACAAACCAACTTTTTTACAGTACAAGAAGTTGCAGTAATAATGTTTTTAGAGTGCCTAAAGTTAGAAAATCACTATTCAGACAATCTTTTATTTATGTAGGCCCAAAATATTTCAATAAACTACCAATTAATATAAAAGTATGTTCTAATATTAGAGATTTTTCTCGGGAGGTGAAATATTGGCTGTTTAGTTACGATGATTTAAGTTTCCTAACAATGTGATTATGTAAGATAAATGTATGGTTTGTTAAAAGAAAAAATGGAAGATACGGCAGTTATATACTTACTTTAAATTTTGTTTTTGTTTTCTAATATAAATAATGGTTTAGTTATATGTAGAATGTATAGAATAAGTAATTTTAAGTTCTCAATTATGTACAAAGTTTCATACAGTTAGTGTAGCATAGTGTATATATAGTGTATAGTGAGCACAGCGTAGTGCTGCTCTTATCAAAGGACAGTTACTTTGCTGGACTGAACAATATTCATGTTTTTGTTTGTGTAGCGCTGCCACGCTACTTGAAACTGTGGCAGTGTAATTCCTGTCTACAACTCTGTAAAATACCTGTATTTATTCTGGAATAAATCATTATTATCATAAATGAACTGGGTACAACACAACTATTTGATTGTGGCAATGACAGTTATGAAATAAGTTTATAATTAAATCATCTCAGAATTATGCTGGAAATAATAGATGATATCGGCTTTCTTATTTATTAAAACTCACATACCTTTATGCATATTTTAAGTGCAACAGGAATTCAGACACTAGTCTGATTTATATGTGCCAGTTTAATATTCATGCTTTATTTCCTTCAGATAGTTAGCTTATTTCACTCAGTTAATAGGGCAAATAAATGTTTAAGAACTGTTATATCATACGTAGTTGTCTTGTAAGCATACACTTAGATATTTCTGATCTATGATTATGAAGTGCTGTATTACTAATTGAGTATCAGTACTAATAAGAACAGTGAGACACAATGGAAATAGATTAATACTCGTTTGTTATGCAATGATAATAAGTCAACTTTGACATAAAGTATAAGAGTATAAATTAATGAACTAGGATACACATTGTTGACTGTTATGGAAACAGAAGTGTAGCACTTGTACGAGGGCAAATCAAATATAAACAGTAATTTTCAAAATTATATTTATTGAATAATATTATACAAAAACTATACCTTCAACACTTTTCAATGTCTCCTGCATTATCTACACACTTCTGCCATCGATTTGGAAGCTTGAATATTCCCTGTTCATAAAAAAGATTGAGGGCGAGTTGTTAACCAATCGCGCACGTGCTTTTCGACGTCTTCATCGTTTTTCAAATCGTTTTCCTCCAAGTGATTATTTCAGGGGAGCAAACAAAAAATAGTCACAAGGGGACAGGTCTGGACTGTAAGGAGGGTGTTCGAGAGTTTCCCAGCCCATTTCTTCCAATTTATCCCCTGTCAACAATGCGGTGTGAGGCCTTGCGTTGTCATGGAGAAGGATGACATCTCCAACCTCGTCACACCTCGTCTTTTGTTCCGGTAACTGGTTTTTGCTGACTGTAGCACCTGGCAGTAGTAAGCCGCATTCACTGTTCGTTGATCGTGAAGAAAATCAATGAGTAGAACTCCCCTTGAGTCGACAAAAATTGTTGCAAGAACTTTTCAGGCTGAGAGACGTGTGTTGGCTTTCACTGGGCAGCCTTCATCATCCTTCCTTTGCCACCCCTTACTTGCCATTTTCGATTCGGCAGTGTAATGGTGGGCCCACGTCTCATCACATGTGATGATGCGCCTCAAAAAATCTTCACCTTCTTCTTGAAATCGTTGCAGAAGTCTCCCAGCAATCTCCGACCTGACCTGTTTTTGATTTCCGGTCAAAAACCTCGGAACCCAGCGAGTACTAATTTTTCTGAAGCCAAGGTGGTCTGTGATTGCAGACTGAACACTCCCGTAGCTGATACCAATTTCCGACGAGATTTCTTGAACAGTTAACCGGCGATCACCTTCAATAAGCTGTCGAACCGCACTAATGTTGTCATCTGTAAGACATGACCTTGGGCGTCGACCGTGACTTTCGTTTTCAACACGTTCTCGGCCATCCCTAAATTCTCTGGCCCACGTATACACTCAATTTTGAGACAGAGAAGTGTCCCCAAACTGTGCCTGCAAACGAGTAAAACTTTCCGAAGGCATAACAGCTTCATTTGTTAAACCTTTTATGACGATGCGTTGCGCAACAGATGGATGTACCTCTCGCTCGGTCATGGCTGTACTGAAGGCAGAACACAACGCTAGTGTGAAGCAAGCAGTTCCCCCCACTCCTAATTAAGCAAAACGACAATCGCCCACAGCCGCATCACGTCCGAACGTGTTTGGTACAGTCAACAGCAAAATTATCGTTTATATTTGATTTGCCCTCGTAATTAATAGAAATTGCAGGATAGTGATGACTATTTAAAAGTAATGTAATATGTGTCAGTAAGATCTTAACAATGATATAAGATATACCATATTAGGCGAAATATTTTAAACAAAGTAATGGATATAACTGGATATTTATTAGTTGTTTATTGTTTAATGTATCAGGCGGCGTTGTGTACTTCTGGTGTAACAGACTTAGCAGTGTGGTATAACTAATTATTGGCGGCAACACGAAGGAAAGGAGAAGGTGCTTGTGAAGTCAATTCGAAGTCATTCAATATTCATAAGTAGGAGCTTATCTATGGTGTGAGACTGAGTCAGACTAAGACTGTAACTGTGTGGAAGATAATATAATTGGAGTATAAAAATGTAGATAATTACATGTATTGATAAACACCATTAAAACAGGTTTAGTAATAGTAATCGTTTCAAAGTTTATTTGCCAAATAATTTTGTTTCTATAGGATGTTTTTCCGACAGGGCATACCGTAGATTAATAATATAGTCAGTTCATCAGTAAGCATCCCCTACAGTTACAAAGATGGTCGCTAGAATTTTTCCAACTAATATACGGATTTTGGTTGCCACACTTTGGCTTCATCTTTCTTTCGCCGTAGGAAAATTGTAACTGAACCTCTCCTTCCTGTCAAAATGAGATTAAAAGTCTGCGAGTGGGTAGTTTGGAGTGGGTTATCTATGTCTGACACATTAGCTTTCGGATTCTTTCGATACAAATCTTCCTGAGGGCAAGATGAGTTTTCTATAAATAATATATATATATATTTTTCAATTATATATACAATAGCCACAGATGCAATATCCTTATAGCTTTTTGAAACTTTAAAAACTACACAAAATACAATACATCTCAGTACAAAGGAAACAAATTCTTTAAATAAGAATATTAGGTTGAGCAAAAATTCATAGATTAAAATGATGTACAAGTTCAGACACTAAGTATACCAACCAAAACAAAAGGATAATTTTTATAGCAATACAAAATTGAATGGTTTGCTTTATATTAAAAACAACAAACTTTGTCTATTTGGTATTTAAAATCGCCAACTATTTCATTGAACACATCCACCTCATGTTTTAATAAATGTAAATCTTAAGCCTTTAAAAAAAAATGAAAAATTATAGTGTTAAACTGTGTTACATTTGAGGACAAAAATACTATTGATGGAGGCCAGTTGCTTCTAGGAACAAACAACTGAGTCTTATTTTTTAGATATATGATGTTTATATAACTATATACAATTATTATTAAAATATATAGACATTTTCTAAAGATTTGAATATTTTAAAGGAATATGGATTTACCAGCACAATATACCTACAGGGCTGTTCATTCTTTTATACTTGTGAACTAGAATCTTGATAGCGTCAGTACTTAGATATTTTTAAACTTTATGGTACGTTTTAATTGTTAGTTGTAACACATGTGACAATTTTATGACTGTCTCTAAACAAAATCAAGATTACGTATGGCATAGAGGGAGGACGGGTACAAAGAATATCATTTGTTAAAGTAAATGAACATTTCGTTTGAAAGTTATTTCACTAATTGGAGAGTGAAGGAGTGTACGCTAATGATGTCCCGTGACGGCCGGTCGTTAACGATTTGGAACAGTAAGAAGGCCAGGCAGTGGCTTCTTGAGCTGTCTCTTTTGTATTTTTTTAGTAAGAGGTATCCTTCAGACATATTCATTCGTACGAATCCGTCATTATAAGGCAATCCGTACTGTTCCTATGTCTCACAAGTTCACAAAGAAACCATTATTACAAAATACAGTACTTTATTGGTTGAGCGTCAGCTAGGGTCTGCAAACATTTTTTGTCTGTCTGTCTTTCGAAAGATATCTCGAGAAGGAAATGAATTTTGATTTAACATGGAGTTAATGTCACTCCTTTGGATTTGGCTGAGCGTTAGCAAACATTTTTGCATTGGTCTTATGTGTAACTATGATTGCCACGATTAATCGCTGAATTATAAATAAATTTAGTACAATCATGTGACAATTTAGTCAAATTAGACAATTAAGTCAATAGCTATTACCCGTATAGCTATTGACTTAAATGTGCGCATATAACATTAGCGAAAACTGTTACGTGATACGTAATGTGGCTTGTTTAATAAAAACCTTAATAGGCATCATATTATTTCCGTTTCATTCTCCACTCAGTTCTGCAAAATACTAAAGTTGAAATAGAACCTGAAATTAAAAGAACTGTTCATATAATTATATAATGTCCTTACTAACAAATAAACTTAAATAGACACTACAGGTCTAGAAAACTACTCAATATTACTTATTGTAGGCCGGCAGTAAATGTTTCAACTACATTTATCAAAGCTAGCAGTTACTTTATAGGTAAAACTAATATAATTAAACATATAACTCCAATATTAAAACACGTTTTGCATAGCACACAATCATAGAAAATTTAGTTCCTAATGTTGAAATGAACAAATAATGTCCTGCGATGTTGTTGATGATAATATATTTAAATTACGTTCCAGTAAAGTGTCTGTATCATGTGTCAATATCACTGAAGGCGGACTAAACTAATGCACACAAAAATGAATTCAGTTACGCCAGAGCGATCAATCATGTGTTGCCATTTCCAGCACGGCTTCCAAATACTTTACTGCATCACATATCTAAACGGGCCGATACCTTAATTAATCCAGTACATGTTTTATACATAAACGGTATTTTTATCCATGAACTAATGACTAAACATAAGCTATGTTTAAGTAAGTGTCATTTAAATATAAAATGATATGGTTCTCCGTTTGCTCGGACCTACGTTGTCGTTGATAAAACTACGAAACTGGAGAGAAATTTAACGGAAGATTTTAAACTTCTGACTTCTACAAGTGCTAACAATACGATTTGTCTGGCTTTGAATTTCAGATTCAATGTGTGACTCTAAGCTTAAAGTGAAGAATAACTTCTTTCCAATTTCTACTCCCTTTAGCAGCTATGCAATTTTTAGTTTTTTTTTTTTATTAAAGCAATTTTGTATTCATTTTTATCTTTACGGTTGTTACAAAACTTAGTCAACGGGTCCATGTCAGAAGGTATTATATCAGATAATTGTTTAAAATAAATATTAATGTTTTCAAAATGGCAGCCATTTCATTTTTGTTTTAAGAAATATCTAATAAACCACTGTTTTTGTCAAAACTGTATGCGACACAAAACAGATTTTAAATAGTGTTTTGTTTCCAAATACCTATCAATTTATAAAAATTGGTTAATAAATAACCATTTTATGGAAGGATTTTTCTTACACATGCGAACGAAATGGTCCATTTGACACTATTTAAATCAGCTGTTTGTGTAATTAAAATGCAACATTGAATCCTACTATTGAACTTTTAACATCTAATAAATGTAAAGATAAACATAATAACACGTTTATAAAATCAGTTTGTAATTTGGTAGTTTTATGGAAAACATGTATTCTTTTCAAGATATGACGGACATGCAACTGATGTATGGCCTTGCAAACAGCAACCGTGCTGATGCTCGCTGTTTGTTTGGACAAAAGTTTGAAAATAGAAATTTACCAAGTGAGAAAATATTTGTAAAACTTTATGATCGTCTTAGGGAGACTGGGTCATTTGCACCTTGATGCATGACTGCGGTAGGCCCCAAACCACTAGAACATTGGACGTAGAAGAGCAAGTGTTGAAAGCAATTGAGCAAGACCCTAGTTGAGCACCAGAGGAATCGCGTCAGTAGTAGGAGGTGTTGACCACATATCTGTTTGGCGGATTTTGAAAAACCAACAACTGCATCCATACCACATTCAAAGAGTCCAAGCACCTTTCCGAATGACTATCCAAACAGGCTTACTTTTTTGTACGTTAATGTTATAAAAATGTGCTCGTGACCCCTTATTCATGTCATCAATGATGTTTACCGATAAATCTGGTTTCAACATGTATGTAATTTTAAATTTTCACAGTACAAACGAATGGGCAGAGGAAAACCCTAATAGAACAGTGCAATATAGGCATCAGCAAAATTTCTCGATGTATGTATGGGTAGGTGTTATTAGTGATGTGTTGATTGGTTTTGTATTTCTGCTACAAAGACTGAATGGTGAACAATGAACATTATTTGAATTTCATCCAGAATAGGCTGTTTAAATTGTTGGATGACTTGCCTGCTGCGCCAAGATATCGTAAGTGGCTTATGCATGATGGAGCTCCCCCGCACTTTAGCAGAAATGTGTACGTACATTTTTGAACAGACAATTTGTAAATAAGTGGATTGGACGTAGTGGACCAGTAGCTTTGCCAACTAGGTTACCAGACTTGAATCCGATTGAGTTATATCTTTGGGGCATCTAAAATTCCTGGTATACACACGTTCAATATATACAATTGAAGATTTACAACAACGGATAGAAGAAGGTATCAGACACATTAAGGCTACACCAGGAATCCGTGAGAGAATCGTTAGTACTTCAACTTCAGCAATGTATTGTCAGCCTTGGGAACATATCAAACGTCCAATTTAGATTATAATTATTTATAGTTAATAAATTAAATTAAATGTGCTTATGTTTATATTTATTAGATTTTAAAAGTTCAATATTTAGTTTCATTGTTGCATTTTAATTACAGTAACAACTGATTTACACATCAGCTATAAAATACTGTCAAATCATGGGGCATTTAGTTCGCACGTATAATACGAATTCTTCCTTAAAATGGTTTTTTCTTAACAGATTTTTATAAATGAGGTGTCTATGAAAAAATAAATTATTAAAAAACACTTTCGTGTGGAGTACGATTTTTTTAATAATACAAAAAAATAGCGTATAGCTGCTAAACAAAGTGTAAATTGGAAATCCTCTATTTTTAGCTTAGAGAATAGAAATCTCACATAGAATCTCAAAACGCATATTCAGCCCAACCTTTCTGTTACACTTTGTATATAGCCTACAACTACGTACTGTATCCCATTAGGCTCTGGAAATCTCCAGGTTTTAGGATTGGTTGTGTCTCGATTCATCCTGTCTATGTATATTTCTGACATCTATCAATATTTGACTAGAAAAATTAAATTTGATCTTACCAAATCTTTAGGACATTGTAGTTTATAAACTGGACATAGCATCCTCAGGCCTCTGGCCTTATGCCTCTGGCATATCCAGGACCTAGTACTTCTTGGTCTTCATTACCATCACAACCAGATTCGGTAGTTGACGTTCAAGGATTTACCATTTGAAACACTTTATAATTATTTGTAACTAGGTGTTACCCGTGTATTTGCTCAGAATTTTCAAAATCGAAGTCCTTATACTTCTTAGTAAAGGCACTTATGTTCTAATATAATGGAGATCTAAAATTGTTTTAAAGTAAGTAGACATTCGTCTAGTAGATTGTGTATTATTTAAGTCTTACACGTTAAGAGTATCAGAGTTTAACCTGACTATTACATCATGTTTTGCAAGTTTAGGAGCATTTCTGGCCAAAATTAATTATATTTCTAACACCACAGCTAAGTATACCTTGTTATACCTTATCCAGAAAATATAAAAACAAAGACCAAAACACAAGTATATCAATACTCAGAACTCAGAACTTTTGTTATTAGAGATATATATATATAAAGACTTTATCATAGCTATGTATGCACCGTATGGGGTGATGAACTGGTTGTTACATCATGATTCAAGTTGAGCAGAATTGAAAATCCTTTTGTATAGTGAATTCTTTAGATTAAGTTTTCGTATCAATGGTTTCTTTATAAAAAACAAACATATTTATCTATTTTGTATAAATGTTTTAGGATGTTCTTTTTTAATATGGATATATTGTTGGAATATTACAAATAATTATAAAAAAATGCCAAAGCTGATATTTCTTTTATTCAAGTTTAATCTTGAATAACGATCATCAATAATCTTTTCCTACCAAAATAGAAAATAGCTTGATGCGGGAAAAAGATTTTTTGTAAAATGACAAAGTTTTTAAACAGGATTAGAAATAGTTCAACTCATATTTGCAATCCAGATTTTTGGTTTAGTAACATCCTATATATTGATGTGTGGAAGGAACACCGTACAGTATACTGTAAACTAAGCAAGACACTGTTGTATGGCCGGAGCAGCGCAATGTCATATATCAGAGTATCCCTTAGGAGTACTGACACTGACTGATTAACTCTTCCCTCATCGTCATCTCCACATCCTCCACCTCCTATATAATCTTATTGCTACACGTTGTGTATTGATGTGGAGAAGGAACACCGTATAGTACTCGTATACTATGCATTTAGCAAGACATGTTGTTTGGCCGGAGCAGCGCAATGTCATATATCAGAGTTTCACTTAGGAGTACTGACACTGACTGATTAACCCTTTTCTCATCGTGTATTGTAACACCCTGTATACTGATGTGTGTAAGGTACACCGTACAGTAGCCTGTAAACTAACCAAGGTGTTATGTGGCCTGAATGTAATGTCATATATCAAAGTATTTCTAAGCAATACTGACGATGACAATAAGTGCTTAACCCTTCTATAATCGCCATATCCACATCCTCCACCTTATACATAACCATGATGTAACACCCTGTATATTAATATGTGGAAGGAGTACGTTGCATTACACCATAATTAGGCAAGACGTTATTGTGTAGCTGGAACATCGTAATGTTATACATCAGAATATCGCTTACGTGAACTAACACTGACTAATTAATTCATTCCGTTTGTTTTAAGTTATGTAAAGGCTAAAACTGTTATAGTAATATCACAACTCAACTAACATAATTATAATTATAAGATATCGTGCCTTCCACCTAAGATATCGGAATTCCCAATCTGTTAATATTGATAGAGGTGAACCACTGATATACTATGTACTAGTAATGTTTATTATAGGGCGGTATATCTCATTATTAGGCGAAACTTCACAATCATTTATCGATTTAACTTGATATGGACATTAGTTATTGTACATTTCTTTGTAATAGAATAAATTGATCTTCCTTCCTAGTATCTACATACCGTCAAGAGATGTTCCTTTAGGATGTTTTTAAAACATTCAGACACTAATTCTTTACTTCTGTTCATTATTGGTATAAAACTTTGCATGGTTAATGTCAATAATTATATAAAAAGAAAATATAAATAAATGCAATATTAATATAAAAAAATCTTATATAAACTAATTATAGATGAATGTTAATACATATTAATTAATATTACTGAATTAATACATTGTATTATATGTACTAAATATAATACATTTTATAAAGGATTATTTCTTATCAGTTAAGATATACTTTACTATAAGCAGAAATATCTCTTGATTGACAAGAACTTACCTAATGAGCAATCAGAATCAGTAATAATAACAAGCCAAATTACTTCACATGGAAAAGGTTGTGCACGTATATGTATTTATCTATTAAAGGCTATGTGTGCTATTTCAATACATGCATTAATTTGTAGGTATACTGTTATTACCATATTCAAAAGCAACTTAATAAGATGACTACATGCACTACACAGGGTACATGTCTCAATTATCGTTAGGCTATCTAGTAACACCATACATATTATCTTGCGGTAGCAGTTATTCTACTATTGGTTACAACGACTACATTTAATGGGCTACTAGGCTATATTGATAAAACAAACAATCGTACCGAAGAGAATAGTTACTGACACTACCATAACTTATGCAACAATTTGAATATCAATTTAATATATTTACAATAATAAGCATAAAATATAGAATTGTATTGCCCACTGTCCCTACACCTTAAAAAAGCATTCTATATGGGTTAATCATTACATTCACCATAGCTGGTACTATCCCAGTAACATCATCATTAATAAAGGCCAGGCTAGCTCTGTTCCAGCCTCCTCCAGTAAAAACGAGCAAGGGGAGGTTCTTCCTCACTGTTTGGGCTTGCAAAAACCATCAACTCCAAAGGAGCCCCAATCATCCAATATTCTTTGTTTGAAGGTTATTTTTGACGATGGAAGGATTGTGAAGGAAACAGGATTTTTTCCGGACATTTGCCATCGTTCAGTGAAACAAGAAATCAGTAACACTACGTTTCGAGATCTCCAATCTGATCTCTTCTTCAGGTAAAGAACTAACCTAATACATAATTACAAAAAAAACAAAATATGTAATTTATTCAATTGCGTTGACATGAATTGTGACTGCTTGGTCATAAATAAAGAATTTAGTTTCAAATATCTTGGAATTATTTTTATTGCATATATTTTTATTTTTTTTATTTTTATTTATATTGTATCTTTATTAAAAGGAAAAAAATGGGTAAACATGTACATTCGATACTTACACAACTAAAACCAGCTTTGAGAAAATTCTATTTTTTGAAGAATTTTTGTAATGAAGTTTTATTAAGAACTCTTTATTTTGCGTTAATACATTCAAAATTAAAGTACGGGATTCAATGCTGGGGAGGAACTTTTAAGTATAAAATTGAAAAAAATACGTGTTCTTAAAAATTACTCTATAAGAATAATTCTTAGCAAACAATAGAGAGAAAGTTCTTTTCCATTATACCATCAATTAACAATTTTACCAGTACAGCACATGTTTCTCTACAAGGTTCTACGCTTGTTTTACATTAAAAGTGGTGACACAGGAACAAACCAACTTTTTTTACAGTACAAGAAGTTGCAGTAATAATGTTTTTAGAGTGCCTAAAGTTAAAGATGGCAAGGTGAATACGGATGCAAATAATAAAAATGTAATCAACCTCTCTTCAAAAATCCTCAATGAAGCGGAAATATCAGTCTTATCCAAGGGTTTAAACTTTTCTGTGGTACAAAAATCGGTAAAGGCACTTGATTTCGTAACTGGAATCGAGTCGGCAGTTTCACAGTTATCTGAGGAACAGGTTGACCGGTTTCGTTATGAGGCCAGTATTTTACTCAGAAAAATTCCTCCCACAAATCCCAATTTCACAATAGAGGACCAGTTTTAAACAAAGACCCGACCGATTCATTTGAACGCAAAGTAGCAAACACCTTAAAAAAACACAAAGAATTTTTTTCAGATAAATTTAGATCTAAACTAACTCCTCACCACTCCAAAATCCCCCATATGCATGGCCTTCCCAAAATCCACAAACCTACCATCCCTCTCCGGCCCATCATTAGGTCTCGTGATTCTCCCTGCAGGGAATTGTCTAAAGTCCTCTTGGACATCTTAACGCCACTAGTAGGAAAAACTGACTCTTTCATCAAAAATTCCAGGGATTTTGTAGAGAAGTCAAAATCCCTAAAGTTGACTAAAACTAACAAACTGGTAATTTTTGATGTTGAAAGTCTATTTACAAATGTACTAGTTCCAGAAACTCACAGAATTATTAAATCACGTCTCAAAGAAGACCAAACATTAAAGGATAGAACTTAATTATGGAACTGTTAGAACTATGCTCTCAATGCAATTATTTTGAGTTAAAGGGTAAAATTTACCGTCAAGATGAGGGGATGGAAATGGGCTCTCCACTGTCTCCTATCTTCGCCAATATCTTTATGGAGGAATTTGAGCGAAAAGCTTTGGCTTCAGCTCAGTTCAAACCGAAGATTTGGTGGAGGTATGTGGATGATACCTTTGTTATTTTTTCTCATGGAGACATTGAATTAAATAATTTTTTGAATCACATAATAGTATTTCTCCTTCCATCCGTCTCACAATGGAAGTGGAAGTCCAAAACAAGCTTCCCCTTTTGGATGTGTGTGTATTAAGAGATAGGGATGTCCTTAAGACAACTGTTTTTCGAAAGATAACACACACAGGAAAATATTTAAATTATCAATCCAACCATCAAAAATCTGTCAAAGAAGGAGTAGCCTACTCGTTGTTTGATAGAGCAAAGCGCTTGTGCTCAGATAAAGATGGATTAAAAGAGGAATTTAAGAAAGTTTAATCGGATCTCAGAAGCAATGGATACCCTCAATTAATAATAAATAAGTGCAAACGAACCAGAAGAATAATTCCTGAGTCAGAAAAACATAATTGTGATAAATTTGCGTTTATGTCAATCCCTTATGTGCCGGGATTATCGGAGAAAATTAGAACAGTAGGTAGAAAGTACAACATTAGAACCGCGTTTAAAACACACAACACTCTTAGACAAAGTCTCGTAAAAACAAAACCAAAAAAATGGCACATAGGATTCCAAAAACTGTGTTTAAAGTATAAAATGTAGTTGCAATAGGGAATACATAGGCGAGACAAGAAGACCATTAAACGTAAGGATCAAAGAGCACAAAGAAAACACGAGAAAGGGTCTCACAGAAAAGTCAAAAATTGCACACCATTGGTGGTCCGAAGACCATCATATGAATTGGGATGAAGCCAACTCAAACTCAAACATCTTTATTTTTACAGTTTTTCAACCATACAATAGTGTCAACCAAAATAAACGAAGTAATCCAGTACAACAGTAATTACATATGATTATCACATTGCACATTTTCTATGGGTTACAATAAGAAAAGAGCTATCTACAACTAGCTCGTTCCCATACCTTATTTACATTCAATTTGTCATCAGGACAAGAAATCCCCGATGCTGTAACAACACCGCTGTAATAGAATTTTCTTTACCCCGTTTCCGAAAGAATTGAAATTATTCTCTGACTTGAGCTCCCCCGGTAGTGCATTGTAAAGCCTGATCCCATTATATTTAAGGTGGTGTTCATAAAAAGCAGTTTTATGCCTAGGAACAGAGATTTTTCCCGATTCCCGGAGATCGTAGATGTGTGGAAGAGTGTCAGACTTGAACAAAAGGTAAGTTTCTATGGACATACTTGACAACATGTAGAATGTAAATGGATGGAAAAGTTAATATGTTGTTGTCAGTAAAAAGAGGTTTGCAAGAAGAAACGCCATGATTTCCCAAATATTATTCTAATTGCTTTCTTTTGAAGCTTGAATAATACTTTGGTCCTTGTGCACTCAAAGCCCCAAATTTCAATGGCATATGATAAAGGAAGGATACACAATGCCATAATAAGCAGCTAGTAAGACATCGTTACCAGCGAAAGCAGACAGGCGCCTCAACACAAAGATTCCCGAGCTAATCCTTTTACAGACCGCATCAACTTGCTGAGCAAAATTAAGACCTCTGTCAACGATGATCCCAAGAAACTTAATGTTAAGACATGGTTCGATTGTATCATCACCAATTTGAAACATTCTGTTATCATCACCGACAGAACTCGCAATCTTAAAGTCAACGACTTTAGTTTTTTCACTGTTTAAGAGTAAGCGGTTCTCCTGAAACCACTGCATTAAAGCACCTGTCTCCTCATAAATAGCAACCTCAAGTTCATTGTGATGCCGAGCTGAAATTGAAAAGGTAGTGTCGTCTGCAAAAAGGCGACTTTTTCCTCTAGTGACCTGTTTGGGTAGTTCATTCACAAAGAGAAGGAAGAGAATGGGACCAAGCACTGACCCTGGGGAACTCCCCTAGAGACCAATGCCCGTGATGACCGAACCGATGTTAGACAGCCACTGCTATCCACATAAGGTATTTGAACCAATTGACCTCTTCCACCAAGATAGCTAGAAATCCACGAAATGAGCGACACCTCTTAGTCCAAGACAAGACAGCCTACGTAACAGGATGTCATGATCAATCATGTCAAATGCTTTTGACAAGTCGAAAAAGATTCCCAGTACTTTTCAAGCCAGAATCCAGGGACTGAACCACAGAAGAAACCAATCAATGCATGGCATCAGATGTCGATCTATTCTTCATAAACCCAAACACTGATTCAAAGAAAACACCTGGTTTGAATTCATGAATGACAGGAGTCTTGTTAGGAATATGCGCTCAAACACCTTAGACAATGTGGAAGTGAGCGAGATGGGCCTATAGTTGTTACAGTCGTCCTTCTGTCCCCTTTTATGAACTGGTCTTATAATTGCATTTTTTTAGTGATGAAGGGAACTGACCCAGGTTGAATGACAGGTTTATAAAGATACGTAAGAGGTTTGACTATTGCATCGGCGACATGCTTCAATAGCTTTGGAGAGATTTCATCAGGTCCAGCAGAACTTTTAGGCTTTAGAGATCTAATTTCCCTCATCACCTCTTCTTCTGAGGTAGGAAAAATGAAGAGTGTTTTTACTGATCATTTCCGGCTGTAACAAACTCCGTGCGACGACCCAATACTACTGCCTGTAGACATTGGTTGACCGATACTGGAATAAAATGAACTAAACACTTCAGCCACCAGATTGGGTTCCACCATCCTGGATCCTTTCTCGTCAGACAGATGGATGAAATAAGTTCGCTCACTGTTGGATGATTTAAGGTCGTTGATGATTTCCCACGTTGTCTTTGTTTTGTTGGTAGACTTCTGGATCCTATTTAAACACAGCATCAGACTTGTGCTTACGAATCTCCTTTTTGTACATCATTCTCAGTTGCCGGTATTTCAGATCGGAGAGAGTGAGGCTGCTTCTAGATGATTCGAGTCAGAATAGAGAGAATGCAGCTGATCCTTCATAGATAAACAGTTGTGGAGTAAGTTTAGGTTTCAAAGTTGAGTTTATACCTTTCATAGACTTCCTGAGTAAAGGGGAAAGAAATATAAAATAATATTTCAACTTATTCATGAAGACATCAAACAATGTATCAAGACCACCCCAATTCAAAAACTTCACTCCAAAGCTCCCTTTTGAGATGAAAGTGGAAACTACGAATTATTTTGCGGTGTGAATTGACGTGATAACCTGTACAAAGGGCCAGAGTTCAAGTCAGCGACAGAGAGGTTAAAAGTAGCTAACTGACCATGATGATCAGATATTGCGGTTAACACAACCTCACTGTTTACCAGCCGATCATCTATGTTAGTAAAAATGTTATCAATCACAGTCTTAGAGTTTTTTTACCTCTCTAGTGTAGGATGTGATTGTATGACGCAGATCAAACGAGGCCATTGTGTGGGAGAAATCTTTTACACCATGATGACGCAGATGACAAGTCTTTATTAAAGTCGCCTACAACAACTAGGTGTTTTTTCCTGATAAAAAAACACTGTCTAAACAATCACTTATACTGCTCAGGAACTGTTCGCAATTATAGGTAGGAAATCCTATAAACAGCTAAGACAAACATAGATTTGCCGCATGCAGTCTCACCCTGGCACCAGCCATTTGGCAGAAGTCTTCAACGCAAAAAATCTAGACACATCAACAGCCTCCGATTCAATGTGGCATCCAGGACAATATGCAGACTCCACCTTTTAGCCGGGCCTCACGACAGTATGATGACACAACCTTGAAGTCAGTGTAAACTAAAACAATTAAGCTGCTCGCTAGTCAAGTTATGTTCAGTCAAACATACTACGTCATGACTTTCACATTGAAGATGGATCTGAAGTAGATCGGCATTAGATTTAAGGCCACAAATTTTTTGGTGGAAAACAACAATTGGCCTCTCCCGGCCATCCCTGGCATGACCATTCGAAGCAAGGGAAGCGCCCGTTAGGTATTCAGCTCTCGGCCCCAGCTCTTCCATAAAAAATTATTTTGTACTGATGAATGGGTCCAGACTCCACTTCTCACCACCGGATAGCAGCTCGATCTAGGTTTTGATAAATTTGGCTTAAGATTCATTACTGCTCGACGACCCGCTATAGAAGGGTTTTGAGGCACCAGACACCCGCAACTTTCCATCTCGTTTTTAAGTTGGAATTATACCATGTTCTAGTCATGAATCGTTTGTCCATACTGTTTTGAGGACGAATTTAAATGGTTTCTTTTATGAACAACAGGTTTGGTAGATAAAGAGCTCCGCGACTTACCGCCCCCCGAGGCCCGAGCGCACCCCAAAACGAGGTCCACGATTAAGCGTTTTCCCTGCCATATTAAAGTGTAGCCCGCGCCCCGCGTAACAGCGCCTCGGAACACCTTCAAGAGATATAAAAAGTTGCATGTCTATGTGAGTCCACTAAAGTTTTAAGCTTTCTATTTGTTTCGGAAATGAGGGGATTCACACTTGTATTATTATATCGTTTAGGTATGCCCAATATTACTGCATTTGTATGACTAAGATTATTCATAAGATATTCGAAAGAGTCTAACAGGTTATCACAGCAGTCGGAGATGTTATTAGTTTCCAGCCATTACTACAGCATAGTCATTATTCGTCAAGGTTTTAACGACTGGGTGCTGCCATCAATTACATCTTCAAGTTTCCCCCCTGGCTTTATCATAGCCGTTACTACGTACTCATCATTAGTGGCAGCGTTTTAGACTGTGACCAACGGTGCGTCCATGAGAGTCACTTAAAATGAGCACCTTATGACTAGATTTTACATGCTTATCAAGTTCACTGGTAGACATACACTGTAGGATTGTCGTAGAGTCTTTTTTAGGATTAACAGCATTAACAGATTTCCTGGATGGCAACACCTTCGTCAAATCCTTGGGGACCATAGTACCGTTTTTGATTTTAGGACAAAACGAATTATTCCGAATAGTCTTAGAAAAATAAGAGTTACTTTTTGACTCATCGGAATTCATGCTATTTGTGTTATGGCACAGTGTTTCCTCGCATTGGAGTGCAGAATAAGAGTTATAAAGTGTCACTCCTCCAGCTAACTCTGTCAAATTTTGAAGCTTGGAGCTCTTTTTTGGACTTCTTTTAGACTTTTTAGGTTTCTGAATTTCCCACCGACCACACTCAGAGCGAAATAGAGTGAGTTTAGGAATCAAACTCTCACTTTTGTTCGATTCTGTTGCTTGACTACAATGTGTAGAAGGAAAGGGTGTCTAAGTGTGCTCAGGGGAAGAGGCAGTGGTTGTTTCTATATCTGTAGATTGGCTTGGAACTACTTGTTACAATAATAGGCTTTGATACAAAGCATTGACAGTACCATTCATAGAAACGCATTGCAACTTTAGGTATTACGTAAAAATTAAGGATAAACTTAAGATTTACAATGAGGTTGATCCCACATTCAAAGTCATTACGCTGTTGAGCACAAGGCATTTCAACGAACTTGGACTCACAGACACCCAGTTTGACAGACAAAGTCTTTGCATGCACCTGGTTTAGACATTTAGATGAATCAAAATGAAATGACAACTTATTGACGTTATCAACCAGCAAGTAGACTCCAGTGTGAAGCCACTGTCGTCGGTCAAACCTTTGGTACTATCACTAATACAAGCAAAAATATATGTTCTTGCATTAACTGACAACTGTGCAAGGAGAGACTCAGTATCTTCCATGCAGGATAGTTTCAAAAGATGTGTTACTGAGGGGTCAATTATTAAAATATCATCTCTATTCAAAAGACTTTTGTCACAAGCATCGATAAAATATTTTAAGTTACCATTATCCAGCCAACGCCTTTTGTCCCCAGTCATTCGATTTACTTCTGAGATTGTTCAAACTGTTAACCAAACCATCTCTACAACTAGTCAGTTCATCAGTTTTTGTTTTGAGAGCGCTCACCTGCGAATCGAGGTCATCAATTCGCTCAGACAGTGACAAATTTTCAGCTTGCAAATTTTTTGATTTCAGCTGGGAAAGTTTCAACTTGTCGTTCAAGCTGTGTACAGCACCCTGCAATACTTCAATCTCAGCTTGAGAGATATCAAGGGTCTTGAAAGAATCATTTATTCTAGACTCTTTTTCGGAGTCCAGTTTGGCCTTCAAGAAAGCTACTTCACAATTTAGTTCATTGTTAATAAGACTTTAGTGAGTTACGATTATCAGCTATTTCATCATAAGCCTTAATTAATGCACCTAGTGCAGACAAATATCTTAGAGAGGTTAACATCGGCAAAAT
The DNA here is from genome assembly GCF_021130785.1 of Homalodisca vitripennis. Lineage (NCBI taxonomy): Eukaryota > Metazoa > Arthropoda > Insecta > Hemiptera > Cicadellidae > Homalodisca > Homalodisca vitripennis. The sequence goes on from NC_060208.1 coordinate 116,622,071, forward strand.
TTACAGATATACAGTTTAGTTCAGACAATAATGACAGAACTTACCATTTCCATTTCGTCATCGAGATTTTTTTGTATTATTTACAATTAAGTCCACACTTGGCATTTTCATCAGGACATCCATAATATTCCCTGAAAAATTATCAATATGACACAGTGGTAATATATTAAAAGAACCTATCTTAATATTGATAGTTAATTAACAATGGACAACTAATTATAATACAAAATATAGCAGTCCAATAACGAGTATGGTCGATCCAGGTACAGGAACGAAGAGCCGTGAGTTTTAAGAAGGCAATGTACTCGCAGGGCTATAGCGTAGTTGCGTCACCAAAACTGAAGGCGCAAACAGCAAACCTGACGGTGGGCAGTACTGGAACTGGGTGGCCACGACCAGACGCTGACACAGGTTAGTCGCGGGACATTACAAGCCGGCCGGGTTATGTTGCCCAACATAATACATCGGGAACCACATTTCTTGAAAAGGAAATTAATTGAAGCAACATACATTAAATTGGCAGACCAACCAATCAGTCAACCATCAGTTGAGATTAGGTCGCTTTTTTATTTATTTATTTCCAACGGCAGCAGCCAATTTACAAAGACAAGCATAGATGGTAGAATACAGCGGAAAATAAAATTAATACAATCAGATGAAAAATCTACATAAAGTAACAAAATAGGTATACAAAAATTTGATAATAAATAATAAGTATCCAAAGATATAACAAGTTATAAATATCCAAAACATAACAAAAAATAAAAATAAAGATTAACAAACAACAATAATTACTCAAGTATGGAAACAACTCAGAAAATTAATTCAAATAAATTGTACTTTACATAAAAAACTATAAAAACAACTAAAGTATAGGTAGATATCAACAAAAGTAGAATAATAAATAATTACGTAAAGGAAAAAATATTTATAAAAACTCTCTGTGCAACAGGAACAAGCAATCAACTAGCTAACGAAATTATAAGATTGCTTTGGTTGCCAATTCTAAAAAATGAACTAAAGAGTAAACCAAAAGTATCAAACGGACCAGATATTATATATAAACCAATGCGGATTCACAATATGGTTTTAAGAAGTTCATCTCGCATGAACCAATAATAACGAAAGGGCCCATTCCTGTCCCCTTTCCTTTTTATTTCTGCCATCTTGTTTTGGTCTGCCGTGACGATTACCAATGGCTAGCGACCTCTGGTCAGTCGTAGGTGGTCAGTAGACGAATGAAGACGTATTGTGACCTGTATTCCGTAGTTCAGTTATAATGATTGGTGTTTTGTATAGTTTTTATTAAGTGCATGGTTATAGAGTTAGTGAAGTTGACAAACAACATGTAGGTTGTTATTCCTGACTTAGGCGTGCCACAACGCTTTGGTAAGATTTGTTTATTTTAACCTAGTTTGTAATTATGTATTAGGTTAGTTCTTTACCTGAAGAAGAGATCAGATTGGAGATCTCTAAACGTAGTGTTACTGATTTCTTGTTTCACTGAACGATGGCAAATGTCCAGAAATATCCATCCAATATTCATCCTCTATAATAATTAAATAACTCTTTTGCTCCGATATGGCATCCACAGTTAGTTATTTGCCATTCCTGGACATTATTGTTAACCATATTTCGCTCTTTGCTGTGCCCAGTCTAGGTTTCCTGGTCGCATGAACAAGCCAGAGAATCAGCATAATAAGAAATAGTTACAAACAACGGATGCGGTAGACAGGACTGAAGATAAAGATCAACTCGCTTCTTGATAATATATAGATTATTTCATCTTAATATTTTACCACTAAGACTATCTTAGATTGCTTATTCTTTGGGAGTTATTCTTAGTCACTGCAATATAATTAATTTTTTTTATTTAAGACCCAGAAGTTGTTCAGGGTTATTGAAATTGAAATCCAAAATTTAAAATTTGATATATTAAATAAAATGTTTATGCACTTACGTTGCATTAAAAATTAGGCCAATTCTTGGAATTGTTACTTATGTTCTATGTTTTGTTACTTTGTTTCTGTCATTGGTATTATGTTATATTAGTGTTCAAGTTAGTTTTTAAATGTTTTTGGGTTTTATTTATCTTTTAATTACATTAAATGATCTTTTTCTCTTGTTAATTGTTACTTACATAGGAGGGTTATTGTTATTTCAATGTTATTTGTTTTTTATGCCATGTATACATAAATGCCAAATGCTTTAGGGCTGTCTAGATGTAATAGTTGTAAATATTATTGTAAACTATGGATCTGTTGATAAATAAATAGAAGAACTGATAATTCCAAGATAAATTTTTGTTCTAGGCCTGCTAAATCAAATATTAACTAGGGTTTTATAACTCTTATACCTTAATTACAATTTTAAATGTAAAAATATAATATGGAAGGCTTTTTAAATCGTACAGGAACTGACAATATATTAATTATTATAAAGTTGTTTATTCAGCGATGAGACATTAACAGTGGCAATAAATGTGATGATATTTTTATTTTTATGAAGTCATAATGCTGCAAAGTTTAATAGCCCGGTTAAAATTAAGCTTTTTTGATAAACATGTCAATTTTACATAATTTAGATCTTTAATTCGATCGATAATTATCAATTATGGATTTATGAAAAAATCCAAATATCCACTAACACACTACAGAATCGGTTCTTTGAAACAGGAAAAACCAATTTTAGAATATGTTAATATCTAGGTGGCGTTTCAGTATATTTCACTTTTAAAAAACCTAATGAGGTGTTCCTTATTTTAATCAAAATACAACACAATTCATCATAATTAATTAGAATGTTTACTTGTTTTGTGTTGGGAGCAGCCGATTTTTATGAGATACTGTAAAAGATTCACGTATCTGACATTTTTAGTGCTCCGAGAGCGATTCCACTCGATAAAACACTGTGATGTGTAAATTTACGTTTGAGCTGGCTGCGGCATTCTACTAAGAGCTCCTTTATAGCTGACGATTTAGGTTTTATTTTGATTATAGATCCAATGCAAGAAAATAATGTATGTACACGCCGTTAACTTAGTCTCGAATTTCTGAATATACTTGAGAAACAAAAGAAATCTTTTAAACTCCCTCAAATATTTAAGAATCTATTTTTGTTTTAGATACTTGTTAAACATTATATAATCCGTGATATAAGTTATTTAAAATTAATAAGTTCTAAAGTTTACTGCAATATTAATTTAATTCCACAGTACAAGGGACCTAGTATGCAATATTTAAGAAATCTTAGCATTCAGAACTAAGAATAATTTATTGCAACACTCTGGGATATTATTAACTGATACTTGCCTAAGACTAATCGCTGAGTGACTTAATAACTAGACACCCTTTAAAAAGATAAGATAGTCCTATAACCCTAAACACTACCCTTATAACATAAAGCTCCCAAATAAATAGCTCAATCAAATATTTCCCTTTAACGTGACGACCACAAATATTGGTTCTACAAAATTAGAATGATCGTCAAGAATGTTGCTGATCATGAAACCCTTTTACCACGAATCCAACTAAAATAACACTTAAATAATTAGCTTGCTTTTATTTGATCAAATAATAATTGCTTAACCAGAAATGTTGAACACGTGAAATGTGTTACTAGAATTAATCGTAAAAACAAAAATATAAGAACTAAATTATTATTTTTATCATTTTCTGTACAATAATTTAATGTTAATATTTATAAAACGTTCTTAACTTATTAACTATTTATTATACGCAAAATTAATACTTAAGGACACAGCTTACGGCAATACGGTTTTGTGTCTGAGAAAGGCTAATTTTTCTAAAGGATACCACAATTATACTGTAAGATGCTGTCTCGCGTGTTGTGCAACTTTACCTTGCTACACATACTGAATAAATGAAACTGTTGTGAAGGTAGTAAATTGTTGATATTATGTTATGTAAGTTATTTAGATATTTAGACAAGTAAATACCACCCTGACACACTTACCAAAAAATAATTGATGCAAAATCAACCTTTCTACGTAAACAAAACCTAAAACTATAGAGTCATTATAAAATTTAGTTGATCACTGTTATCTGAGATAAATAGCAAGGGTAGGGCTGTATCAACTGTTTTGATGTGTATTTATGTTTTTATGGAGCTTACCGATATAAACTACAAACAGAGCTGACCTCTGGAAAGTGAGATGGTGCTATGATCGTTGGTCATCACTATTTAAAAACAGTTTAAAATAATGAACTTTATCAGTTAACAGCAACTTACATAAGAATAATGTTTTTTTATTTCAAACTTAGTAGAGCACGCTCAGCCATTTAAAAATAAACATCCTTGAATATACTTATATAAAATAAAAGCCTTTATACAATCTAAAATTTTTATAAGATGTTAAAATATTGTATCACACTTTATTGAACATATAAATTAGAACATATGATATAAGTTTTAAAAGTACTCAAAAATGATACTTTTCTACTACTAATTGACTTATTTATTTATTGTAATTTTCGTTTCTAAAACATGTGTTTTAGCTCCATTTTAATCATAATCTTCTATTTATCGAGTTTGAATAAAATCTTGTATCGATGTTGGTAATTGGGTGAGTATATTAGCATTTTAATACACGTTATAATCTATTAGATTTTAGAAAATATACTCCAGCACTTTATCAACTTCAAACCAGTGTCAGGTACATGAATAACCCGGAACTAAACGGTTGTATACTGCTATTCACAGGTGCTTATTCCTGTTGGAGGCACTTGATTGGAACTTGAATAAACTAGTTATAATGGCGATACACGTATCCATATCAAAACTACGCTGAACTATAGACTTGGAACTTATAAATTAAAATATCACATTTCCACTCAGGCAAGATGGAATTCCATTATATTTATTCGTTCTATCAAAGGAAGTACCTATGCTGGCAAGGATACCGTCAAGGTTATGCCCATTTCCTCCAAATATTGAAGCGTGGAGCTTCCATTATTACAGAATTATGAGGTTGCTTAGTACCTTATGGAGGAACCTCGATTAAAGCTTTCAGGTATGATGGACATCACAAGGTGCCGTCGAGTAAACGGCCTCGAACTTTGATTGATGTGCTCCAAGTGGTATGGCGTAATTATACCATGTAAATGTATCGATACAGCTTGATACAGGTTTAATACCATTACGAGTTTTATTGAAAAATAGCACAGTATTCTATAACGTGTAGCCGTTTTTAATACAATTTTCACATTAATGTTTGCTTCTAAACAGTAAACGTGTTTAAATGAATACTGTGAAGAATACTTTAAACTAAAAAAAATTATCAGAAAAAAATCTAAAAAGTGGAATGTACAACTGGCTATAACGAAGGTGGTGTGAAGTGACGGAATGATGACGTCATACAGTATTTATGATGGGCTCTAGGGCAACCTGCTCTCAGTTACGTAGCCCTTTTGTCGAGTAATTACTTCGGTCAAAACACGGTGGGTGCCCTGCAACCCCCTTTAACGTGCACCGTCACAGGGCTATAAATCACAAGGCTAGGCAGCATGTAATAATTATCTGAAGCATTTTCACTGCAATTGGATTTTTCACTGTGTAATTATTGATATAAGAAAATTGTTCAGAAAGTTCTTAAACTCATAATGTTATTATAAAAACAATCACATTTCTGTTTAATATATTCGCACTTTAATTACATCTACGAGTATAAGACTATTTAGATGAGATGCAGTAGTTGTTTATGCATATACATATAAATATATATATATATATATATATATATATATATATATATATATACATACTAGCAGACCCGAGAGACGTTGTCCTGTACACACGTCTTTAATTAGAAAATTTTAAACTTTGATTCATCTGTAGCAATCTGGGCTGTTTTGATAAAAATGTCTATTAAAAAGTTATTACAATATATAACTTCATTACATGTACATTTAATCACACTTCGACTAACCGATAGTATGTGAGTATAACATGAGTGATGTGAAATGTAGAAGATGTTTTAAACGAAAACTTAAACTTACTTAATCTTAAGGTAAAAAAGTTGAAACAAACTATTTTATAACAGGAATATTTTTTTTCAATTTACAACTTAATTTATCGTAATGCCATTGAATGTACAATATTTTTTGTTAATGCTTCAGGAGTATACACAAACAAATTAGATGGTTTTCCGATAGGGCTGAATTAATAAGTGGCCTCCATAACAATCGAATTATTGATATTAAGTTGTAAATTGAAAAAAATACCTGTTATAAAATTAGTAAAATTTGCAAAATGAGTTCAATAACTTCAATAAATAACTATAGTTTTTTATGCACTTCAAACATCTTCAATCTCTATTATTGGTTTTATTACAATTAGCACTTAGCACAATAATTACACGATGTTACAAAACAACACACAAATTTGATAGCAGCACAAACTGTCGGGACAACCTGGAATTAAAATAGAAAAACATTATCGCTGTGTTGTAATATTATAATGTTTAAATACAACAATTGGCGAAACTTCATCTTTGCAATCTGCATTACACTACTAATCAAGCACTTTACAGTAACAATTTTCTAAATTTTAAATGTAAACTAATGTTTTCTGCCTCTTTGGTGAACTTCAGCTGAAAATATTAACAGCTGTTAAGTAAGAGTTCACTTTGTATTACGTGTCGTAGCGCAGTCAGGCGGATCCAATGTAAAACACTCCAACATCAAAAACAATTTATTATTAAAAAATTAATTAAATAAACTATATAAATTGGACCGAATTATGAATCTAAACCATTCTCGGATCCATCTAAAGACACACAAAAAGTTTCATTAAAATCGGTCCACCCGTTTAGGAGGTGTTCAGCCCCATACACACGCACACAAGAAATATACAGTATATGTATAAAGATATATATATACAGTATATATATATATATATATATAATATATATATATATACAGGGTGATTCAAAACTAAACGGCAATGTCTCGGGAGCTTATTCTATAGCTAAAAGCAGGTAAAAAAGTTCATATAACCCATATGCCCGGAACGCTTCGTTAGCGAGTTACGCCTAGCGAAAGATTTCGCCTGGATTTCAGAACCCTTGGTGAAGTCAGGCCGTATAAAAATGGTAAAGGTAGTTACAAAGATACAAATACGATTGTTTTTTATGTTTTTATATCGACAAATTTAGTAAAATTCGTCCCAGAGCTGTAAATGCAATACTTTCAGAGATATCTTACGTAAAACACAAGAATTGGTGCAAAGAAATAACACATTTTTGTGTTTAACGTAAGATTACTTCCATAAATGGTAAATAAAGGTCATTTTTTCTTAAACTAATTTGTAGAACATTTAATTCTGAAAATATTCATGTGAATTACTTAGGAAAAAAAATTAATAATAGGTATTAAAATTTAGCTTTTATTTAAAAATAAAACAGACGCACAAAAATGCATATTCTTATCTGCATAAAATATTAACTAATGTTTAGGTTGTGAGTAAACAGCTGATCATTTATTCTAGACTGAACATTAACATAAAATGTATTTACCTTTATAAAACTGTAATAATCACCTATAATAGTTGCTCAAAGTGTCCTCCCCGCTGTTATCAATGCAACGTTTTTCGCACGACGAAATCCACTCTTTTCTAGCGCGTTTCATAACGTTTGGAGCATTCCCTTGATAGTTTTCTGCCACCTCTGTAATGCGATTACGTAACTCCTCTATGGTGTTAAATCCGTTTTTGAATAAACAATTGACTTCATCCAACCCCATAAGAAAAAGTCTGCTGGCGTGAGGTCAGGAGAACGTGGTGGCCATTTTACTGGTCCATTTCGACCAATCCATTGTCTACCGTATGTATCATTTAAATAGTTTTTCACATCATTAGAAAAAATGTGGAGGTGCTCCGTCGTGCATAAACCATGCATTTATTCTGTTTTGAACAGGAATATCTTCCAAGAGGGTAGGCAGGTTTGTTCTTAAAAAATTTAAGTACGCTACTCCATTAAGTCGATTAGGGAGGAAAAAATGGACCAATCAAATTATCACCCAGAACACCAAGCCATACATTGACTGAAAATGTATGTTGAAATTGCCTCGTCGCAGTTTCATGTGGGTTTGTCGTACGCCCAAGTATGGGTATTACGAAAATTTACAATATTCCATTTCTAGTAAAAATAGGATTCATCAGTAACGAGAATACGCCGAAGAAAATACTGATGTCGTAAACAATTTCTTCTTAACCAGCGGCAGAACATCTTCCGTTTATTAAGATCTTGCGGTAATAAGTCTTGAACACGTTGTTATATGGAATGGGTACATCTGTGCTTCATGAAGTGTCCCGCCATACGCTTGACTGGCAAATATTTAACTGACGTGATAATCGTCTGGTGCTTGTGGTTGGTGATAATTCTACAGCATTTATTATTGCTTGTTTCATTATTATAGTTTTCCTTGCGCTACGTTGACGACCAGTATCTATTCGCTTCGGTTTTAAAAGCTACCAGTTTCTCTTAAGTCGTCTCTCCACAAGCTTCAAAATGTTTTGCGATCAGGTGTTTCTTCGATGTGGAAAAGTATCACGATATTCCTGAACTGCAGCTAAACCATTCTTGTTAACTTTGCCGTAAATCAGTATCATGTCCGTATACTCTTCAAACGAATACATACCATTTACATTATCTGCCATTATTACTAAGATAATTACATACACTTTTATAAAAATATTTAATAAAATATTTTATACACTTGTATAAAATATTTCCAAATAATCACAGGATCTCACAAAATACAATCTTCACACGCCACAATACAAATACCCTCCATAAAGGTTATTCAAATATTGCTTCATGAACTTAATTGTTGATCAGCTGATATTGCCAACCTTTGCAAAGAAAATATGACGATAAAAAGTGTTTGAATAATTGATCAGCTGTTACTCACAACCTAAAACATTAGATAATATTTTATGCAGATAAGAACCTTTACCATTTTTATACGGCCCTGACTTCACCAAGGGTTCTGAAATCCGGGCGAAATCTTTCGCTAGGCGTAACTCGCTAACGAAGCGTTTCCGGGCATATGGTTATATGAATTTTTTTACTTGTTTATAGCTATAGAATAAGCTCCCGAGAGATTGCCGTTTAGTTTTGAATCACCCTGTATATATATATATATATATATATATATATATATATATATATATATATATTTATATATATATACTTTTAGATGCATTAGTTAAAGTTAATAAACTAACATTCGAAATAGGTCTAAATTTAATCACTTACAAATACAAAGACGCCAAATCAATCAAAACCAATCATCGTGATGGACACAATTAAAGATATAGATAATCAAATAGTTATCTTATATATGTATAAGACGTATATACAGAAGACTTCTTACGATAAGACTATTATATGCGATCTCTTTACAGTACTAAAACGACTACACTCTAATGCTCAGGCTTGCAACGATATGTCTTATAGTACAGTATAGTAATGTAAGTAAGCTATATGAGTGCAATAAATGTCCTGCAAGAAGCAAAGTTGTAACGTTTGTTTGATATACACTACTGTACTGCACGCGACCCTACCCGAGAAGATTATGAACTTATAGTTTTACAGTATTCTTTCGGTTTAATATATTTTGAATGAATATTGCTTTTTGGGATGTATATCGAAATATGTCAGGAATGTAAATGTGGGAACAATAATTTAGTGCTGTAATAACCAGATATTAGATGGTAGTCATTTTACCGGCTGAGTAAGCACAAGAACTAAAATGCAAATATGGGAAAAGGCTTGACGGAATATACCTACTAATGGCTAAGGGATGAACTGTACGAGGCCGTGTAGAAGGCACGGTTGCGTAGCATGTAATACCGCAAGAGACAAGGCTGTTGTACAACTCCCGACCTCATAATGGAAGGTTCTAAATGAATAGTTGTATCTTGTAAGAAACAACGTTACTGCATACGTTATTGGAGATCGTACAGAAGACAATATTAACATTTAATTGGTTACAAATATTTGACCGCTTCGTATTATTTAAAAATGTGTGTTTCGCATTAGTTAATGCCATGTTATGTATATGTTAATGGCAGTAAATGATTCTCTAAACAATACTTTTCAATGCAACTATTAATAGGTTTTCTCGATAACTAAATATATACATATATAGACACTACCGTTCTTGCATATATCCTGTTCTTCCTAAAGTACCTTCCATTCTGAACAACTATAAGATCTGTTCTAATTTCACGCACATAATCTGAAACATCAAGCTAATTCCTGGAAAAAGGATGCTACTAAAAATACTAGATAAAACACGTACAGTATATTGTAAGGTAGATTCTGACGGAATCCATAATCAATTTAAAATTTTTCCACACAGTGCAAATCTTTACCATACAGAGTGCTCGTGGTATAACCACTTGTGATTTCAAATACCTCGTTGCCCTGTCAATAAGACGTTAACATGAATTTACATTTAGAAGCAAAAAAGGATAGTTTAGCAAACTACTCAAATCTAATTACACTGGGACCCACGAAACATCGCCTAACCTGTCAAGAGTTAAGACATGACAGCGTAAAAGAGTATGCATTAGTGAGTTAAATAACTCATAAAATATGCCTGTAATGCATGCTACCGATAATGAAATAAGATTTTTTTGGATAAGGTTGTTATTTTACTAACTCGGCGTACAACAATTCAGTATTGTGCCCTTCCATTTAATTCAAATGTGATTGTCATGTTCCTATGCCTAAGCTATTGCACGCAAAACGTTTGCTAACCTTTTATTACGTTGTTACATTATAGTAAATACAGCCAAAATTTAACGACAGATTTAGAAAAACTATTTAAAGTTCGCATAGAATAGTTTGACATACGGAACCTAATTATCCTATCAATATATCAAAACCAAAATATTTTTACTCAGTTTTTAAGAACTAGCATCCTGTTAAAAATACATTTTCAAGATATCTTTTAGGTTTTTATTTTTCTCAGTTAAGGAAAATGCAAATACCTCTTCTATTATATGTTTCTATAATTGCAAGTACAGTTTCACCCCTCAAATCCAATGATATGGAATTGCAGAATACATAAAAATATCAACCAAATTGCCTAAGGAAACAAAAATCAAAATGGGAAACTTACACCTTGAGTTCATGTAATTATAAGGTCGTGTTCTATCGTGCTGTAAGACGACGAGATGCTATTCTGATTATCTACAAACGAAAGGATTATGATTACCTGCAAGAAAGCTACCATCCCAGGTTCTGAGTTATTGTATTCTTGCGTGAAGAGGTAGCAAGTCTACAACTTGGAGCACTCTAATAACGCTAATCGAATAAGTACGACCGTGTTATCCTCTTCTCCTCCTGAGTAGAGAATATTTTACGTATATATGAACTTCCTAGGGGGAGCTCAGCGAATAGTACTTAGAGATAACTGCCGGAGATTAACAACAATAACATGTAAACAATAAACATTTATAGTTATTTGCACATCAGACTAGATCAAGTATAGTTCTAATTGTTTAAGGTATTTATTGGTAATTTTACATATATTTAACACATACAGTAGATATAAAATATAAATATTTCATAGTTTCAGTCATTAACAGTGTTATAAGTCTTTATTGTTTAATATTTCATTTAAAATCTTCCAAAGTTACTTTTGACAAAATTATGTTTTGTGACCTATAATCCTTAAACAATAAAAGCCATCCTTGAACTCGTCTAGTTTGCAATCACAGAAATTTAAATACGTTTCAAGTTTACACAATCATTATTTTTGTTGTTTACAATTCAACAGTGGGTACGAAGAAAAAAAAAACATCTAATCGAGTTATTAGCACGCTATTCCTATTCACTGGATTAAACGTAATATCAAAATTACAATAGTTTTTTTACAGGAATGTAAACATATACACGTTTGATTTATGCAAATATTATAAATATATAATATTTGACTAGTTATAAAAGCATTTTAGTAAAACTGGAACCGTGCGCTGTTTAACTGGGGTTTACGGTAGTATTACCTGGTATCATTTATACTGAAAAACCTAAACACTATGTTCTCACCTGCCGTTTGTACTTTAATGTCCAAATACAAGCTATCACGCGAATAAAAGTAAAACATTTGTATTAATGAATAAACGGACACAATGGTAGGAGCATGCAACAAAGAGTGCATTTCCAGCCGCCAGATACGCTATCGACTACGCCACTTCTGTTCCTTTGTCTACGTCGAGAAAACAATAGGTCTCTTCAGTTTCAGGTACAGGCACTTTCTCTCGCCACCAGTTGAGTTCATGCAACCTTCGCCTATATTTATTGAGCTTCCACACAATATATTTTATATCTTTATGATATTTATTATATTATTTGATGATTGGATAATATATACCTGTAACAAATAATAAAAATAAATCCACTGACTAGTAGGCGTATAGAACGTCCATGTCGAGATAACAAATTTACCTAGCCTTTAAATTCTGATTATTTCGTGCTTTGACACGCTACTGCACACCTTTAAACATAAATTAGTATAGTACAATATAAGCTTAATAATATAAGTACTAGCTACTTTAGGTGTAGGAGTGTCAGTTGTGGTTTATATTTAGAATACTTTATAATGCTGTTAAGCTGGTGAAGTAACGCATCAGACAATATATATCACGATTGAGCCATTGTGGTATGGTGTATGTGGTATTAAACAATGAACCAACCTGACATACTTTACTTGGGTTCCTGAAGAACCTTAACTTTGCTTCTTGCGGTACCTAAACTTGGCTTCCTCAGGTACCTTAACTTAAAGTTTCTTAATACTTTCTTTCAACGACTCTTCCATTCCCTTATTTATTTCCTCCTCTCTGATTTCGTCACACAATTTAATTAAACTGTAAATTTAGTTAGTGATATGAAGATCGTAACCATATCTTAGGCCTACCTACTTCTCATCTACCTTTGTTATTCTATTGATTAAAACATTATTCAGCCGATTTTAATTTGTCTTTCATATTTCAAATTAAAAGCAAACTATCTTTTAAAATTGTACCCGCATTCTAACTAAAAACTCGTTAATTATTAACATAGTTAAAAGTGATCCACATTAATGGAATGAAGAAGAATAATTCAAGTCAAAATGTAATAAATAAACCTTACATATGTTTATTTATTATTATTATTTCATTTAAATATATTTAATTAGATAATATTTTACAAAAGTAAAATTTTGAAACTTTGTTACATTTTGTATGACAATTTGTACATAACAGAGTGGAGCATTTAGAGTTATTATCAAACAATATTTACAACCATGTCAAGTTTGCAAAGAACGAAAATTATCACAGTTGAAGTGGCTATTTATTTAATACAAGGTTAAAGATTATGTTAGTTAATAAATTTTGGCAAGATTTAGCTTAATAATAAACGTTTTGATAGCACTTAGATAAGTCCAATTTTATTAAAAGTGAATAGTTGTCGAGGCCATAGTTTACAGTATTCTTATTACCTAAATGTTATAAAATTTCACAATTTATTATCCAATGCGAGTTTCTACGTGGTTTTATAAACATTTAGTATATTAATTTTGCTAATTTATTTACTTTGATAGTAATTTAAATATAAACTAGTTTATATTTAATTATTTTACATTCACAAAATGTCATTGAATATAATTTTTTAATAAGCAAAATATTAAATAAAAGTTATTGGAACACTAAAATAATTACATCTAATTTTTTATCAAATAAAATTTATCTAATAACATCTATGTTACTATACAAATTTAATAATTTCAAAACAATACTAAAATATATAAGCTATAAAATATTTGTCTTATAAATAGCGTCAGCAATGGTCTAAAAAATTTCATAAGAATACATATGACATTAAATATACACACTGTTAGATCCGGTCAGAAGGACCAAAAGGTATGTTAGGAGATCCGGCTTGGCGGACCGCAATTATATTCGAAGGACCAGTAAAATGTCTAATATTTAAAAACTCATACTTCGATAGCTGAGCAGGTGGAGCCCATACGTTGATTTTCTAATAATAACTATTAGTCGAATGGGAAAAATAAAAATACGAAATGAGATCACAAAACATAGTATTAGAAAAAAGGCACACAATTAAAGCAAAAATACAGGTGTTAAAATGATTTTCGTTTTCTATTAAAATGTCCAAAAATGTCCGAATTAGTCGAGGATTTTTAAATCTTGGTTGAGAAGAGAATTGTCTTTAGTTGCGAAGGACCATGATAAGAATGATGAAACACTGATTATCTTGCACCGTCCATTGTCTGACACCTCGACACACATGAAGTTGGGTTGATTGTAGTTCGACCTGGGTTGCTTCCAAGGAACGTTGAGCAGGGGGAGTCCTTGTTGATGGATGAAGATTCCACCATGAAGATTCCACCTTCACTTGACACTGTTTTCGGTTCACTCACGAACGTTGAGACAAAGTTACTTTTGGCTCGTTAACAAAATAATGTCCGGCAAGGGGACTGTTAATTGCCATAGAACGGCTTACGGTTCACAAGAGACAAGACAAGGGGGCACGGCCCGAACTTGGTTAAAGCTGGTGTTGACGTACAACCTAGCGAGACGGAGTCTTTAGAAGAACTGGAGAGATGCCTTGGGGAGCTTTTCTTGTCCGGCGTCCTGGACGCCTGATTGGTCGACAGAAGTCACCTCATACCACGTGACAATCAGACCACTATAGATTTGGAATGCAGGTGTGTGTGTGTGTGTGTGTGTGTGTGTGCGTGTGTGTGTACAAAGATAAGTGGAAATAGATGGCTTATAATAAAAATGGTATCGAACGATGGTGGGCAAAGAGCAGTTCTAAATAACATACAATTCTGGTTATTAGTAAAAAGACTATATTAATGCGTAAAATTTGATTAATTATTATAACTAAATATGAAAACCTAACACACACAACGTTAAATTAACAAAACTAGTAAACTTCGTTGTATTCTATGTGTAAAACAAATGTGGTTGACATATATTGATATGGATTGTAGTGTTTTAGACTAGAAAGAAAACATTTGTTAAAAATAAAATATCTAAACGTCTAATATGTAACATTATAGAGCCATAATAACATAAGTTATAAATACTATTTGTTTATGACTAACATAAATTAGGTATTGAAAAATAAAGAACTGATAACAAAACACATTTTATTTTTCATTATGTACCGTGTAAATAAAATACCTACAATATACTATATTCGTTAATCGAAATGAATAACTAATACATTTACAAAATCAAGTCTGATCTAAGAGGAGTATGGCTTTCAATATTGTATAAAATACTGAGCTGATCAGTAAATTTAGTATCAGAGACTTGACATGGTGTCATATTGAAGTTGTTTGTCGACCGGGCGAGAGTTGTTGCCAACTTGTGTCATTCCACCCTAGAGTGGATTGATGATGCCTGATCTGTCAGCTTCACCCCTTCACAACCCCCAACAATATCCTTCCCCATGTACAGAACCTTTTCATGGAGAGTTAACATCGTGTCGTATTGAAGTTGTTTGTCGACAGGGTGACAGTTGTTCCCAAGCTGTATCATTCCACCCTGTTGGATTGTTAATGCCATATCTGTTAGCTTCACTCATTTACAACCAACAACAATATCCATCTCTATAAACAGACACTTTTCACAGAGAGTTGGCAAGATGTCATATTAAATTTGTTTCTCGACAAGGCGAGAATTGTTGCCAACTTGTGTTATATTACCCAGAGTGGATTGATAATGCCATATCTGTTAGCTTCACTCGTTTACAACCAACAACAATATCCCTCTCTATAAACAGACACTTTTCACAGAGAGTTGGCAAGATGTCATATTAAATTTGTTTCTCGACAAGGCGAGAATTGATGCCAACTTGTGTTGTTTTACCCAGAGTGGATTGATAATGCCATATCTGTTAGCTTCACTCGTTTACAACCAACAACAATATCCTTCTCTATAAACAGACACTTTTCACAGAGAGTTGGCAAGATGTCATATTAAATTTGTTTCTCGACAAGGCGAGAATTGTTGCCAACTTGTGTTATTTTACCCAGAGTGGATTGATAATGCCATATCTGTTAGCTTCACTCGTTTACAACCAACCAACAACAATATCCCTCTCTATAAACAGACACTTTTCACAGAGAGTTGGCAAGATGTCATATTAAATTTGTTTCTCGACAAGGCGAGAATTGTTGCCAACTTGTGTTATTTTACCCAGAGTGGATTGATAATGCCATATCTGTTTAGCTTCACTCGTTTACAACCAACAACTATATCCCTCTCTATAAACAGACACTTTTCACAGAGAGTTGACAAGATGTCATATTAAATTTGTTTCTCGACAAGGCGAGAATTGTTGCCAACTTGTGTTATTTTACCCAGAGTGGATTGATAATGCCATATCTGTTAGCTTCACTCCTTCACAACCAAAAGCAATATCCCTCTCTATAAACAGACACTTTTCACATAGATTTGACAAGGATGTTATATTAAAATTGCTTGTAAACAAGGCGAGAATTGTTGCCAACTTGTGTTATTTTACCCAGAGTGGATTGATAATGCCATATCTGTTAGCTTCACTCCTTCACAACCAAAAGCAATATCCCTCTCTATAAACAGACACTTTTCACATAGAGTTGACAAGGGTGTTATATTAAAATTGCTTGTAAACAAGGCGAGAATTGTTGCCAACTTGTATTATTCTACCCTAGAGTGGACTGATGATACCATAACTGTTACCTTCTCCCTTCCAAAGCAACAACAATATCTTTCCCTACATAAATCCCTATATAATTTTTTGATGATAGGGTGAAAGATGTTGCCAACCTGTATCATTCATATCACATATCCTGCTCTATGGACAGAATCTATTTAGAGAAAGTTGACATGATGTCGTATTGAAATGTTTGACTACAAGGTGAGAGTTGTAGCCAACTTTTGTCATTCCATCCTAGAGTGGTTTGTTGTTAACTGACAACTTAGTTTTGCCCTTTTCACGAACACTAACTATATCCTTTCCCCGTTTTCAGAGCTATTTCACAGATGGTTGACATGCCCTCGTATTTCAGTTGTTTGTCGAAAGGGCGAGAGTTGTCAATGTGCGTCATTCTACCCTGTAGTGGATTGATGATGCCTGATCTGTTAGCTTCACACAACCACCAACAGAATGCTCTCCGTCTGCAAAACCATCTCACACATAAACAATTTCAATTTTTAAGCACCAACTTTTTTCAAACTACTGAATTTCAACTCTATATTTGTCCTGCAGCGTGAATATTTAGTATCGTTGATGCTTGATAAAATGGGACTTCATTAAGTATATTATGTTGCATGTTGTCAGTGTTTTTGCGGTTAACAAACTTTTTCCTTTCTAGAAATAAGCCAGTTTTACGTCTATATCCATGATCTGTGTTCTGTTTTATTATAAATTATCCAGTATGTTATCTTAATACCATCTTACGATTGGATTACGAATAAATAAATATAATTATTTTATACTTGTGAAATGATGTCAATATGTGATGTAGTTGCTCCCATTTAACTCGAAGTGTAGACACATGTTTCGGCGGAACAAATTCTGCTGACGACTTGTTTAGAAGACTTGGTCGTTAGTATTTGACTGTAGTGACAGGTGTAGCAAGAAATAATAATCTTGTACTGAATGATGTTTACAAAAGATTACAACCGATGGTGGACTCTACCACGACAGGTGGGGCAGGAAATAATAATGTCGTGCTCATTGATGTTTACTAAAGATAACAACCGTTATTGCAACTGAGGGCTATAGTTTTGCCGGCATGATTTAACATAAAATTTCCTGTATCCTAATCTTAGAAATAGAAATTTTACCCAAAAATAGAGTTTGATTGTCAATTTAAATTCATTTCAGTAATAACTAAATACTAAGTAATGCTAAATATAGCAGCATTAACGTAATGTGGTTACACACACACACACACACACACACACACACACACACACACACACACACACACACACACACACACACACACACACACACACACACACACACACACACACACACACACACACACACACACACACACACACACACACACACACACACACACACACACACACACACACACACACACACACACACACACACGCACGCACGCACGCGCGCGCGCGCGCACACACACACACACACACACACACACACACACACACACACATTGTGTGTGTATATTTTTTCTAAAATATTTTTGTTTTACATATATAATGAACAGTATATTACCATGGAAATTATTAATTTAGTATATCATTAAGATTTTGAAGGCTAAATCCAAAAGCTCAAAGGATAATCCAAATAAGTTAAGGATGATAATACATGTTAAGTAAATAGATTATACCATAGATAGATATATTTTAATAAAATGGTCGATATGAAACAAACAGTGTTCAGATACTTGGATTGTTTATGGCAGGCTGCCAGGATTTAGGAAGTAATTGCACTTATTATATTTCTATACTTCTAAGGAAGAAACTAGATTTGTGGCCCCAAAACACCTTTTTCTAGACACTTACTTAAAGTGATGGTTAAAATTTTGAAAAAAGAACTTCAACGCAAATATAAAATTTTCTTTTTCCTCCCAATATCATACAACATACTAAATAACTTGTTTCCTTTACATTTAATTATATATTCCATATACCCATACTTTTCTTAAAATCGAAACTGTATTACGGATTTTTCCTGTTTCTTAAAATCCAATTTATAATTCTAGGGAATAAACGATTCTCATACGTGTTAGTTAGAAGTTATAAGTAGTTACTACTTGTATTTGTTATCCTTAAGTGGAGTCGCAACATAACACTATCTCGTCTGCCATTGTTACGATTCTCATATGTGATCCATGACGCTACTTGTCTCAGTTTTGACCGCCCATGGGATGTAAACATTTATTTTCTGTATGACTGTCTATCTATCTGCCCCAGGACATCTGGAGATTGAAATGAGCTATTGGATTGAAATTTGAAATAGTCATAAATATACCTTTTAAATAATTTAGCAAGAGAAAATCACATATAATCAATTATTTTATTTTAAATTTTATATTCAATATTTTATGTCTTACTCCTGTTGTCACACGACACTGAATCACTCATCATTAGCTTTGTGTAAAATGTACATCGTAAATTAAGAAATACTATACAACATGATCAAAGATTCGCTTAGTCGTTGTTAAGCAGTTAAAAGTTTCAAGATCTCGGTAGCAAATTATATATAAATTTTGAACTAGCACTGAAGTTCATCATATTTAATAATTTGTCTGGCACTCATATACTAAATTTGGAAGAATAAATGGTAGAAACACAAACGAGAAGTGCGATAGTCTAGATGAGAGCAAACGAACTCATTCATCAATCTAACACTAACAATAGAATCTCAGGAGACAATTACGTGCCTCATTAATACGGTATGAAGCCTCTCCCTTCATCATAATAGTAAGTACAGAAGGATGGATGAAACTAAATACACAACCATGGCTCAGTATGTGTTAATGACAGAAACCTGAGTGTGATAGTCAGAAAGTGAGTGGCTCTACTTATTTATCAATCTAACACTAGCAATAGTCCCTCAATAGTCAGAGTTCATTAATATGGCATCAAGCCAATTTCTTAAAAAAAATACCGAGGAAATAGAGGTGATTCTATATCTACACACCCTTAACTTTGGTTCATTAGATAGCAATAACAGGAAAATGATAGTGATATTCCTAATGCGGACAGATATACTTAATCTTCATACTTACACCAATAACTAAAACTATTATACAGGATCAATAAAATTACGGATGGTGATTGTCTAGAAATGGAAACATACATACTCATATGTTGGTTTGTAACATAAATTTTTAAATAGCTAAATTGTATTCCGTTACATTATATTTTATTACTTGCTGAATATACAGGGTGATTCAAAACTAAAACGGCAATCTCTCGAGAGCTTATTCTATAGCTAAAAAACAAGTAAAAAAGTTCATATAAACCATATGCCCGGAAACGCTTCGTTAGCGAGTTACGCCTAGCGAAAGATTTCGCCCGGATTTCAGAACCCTTGGTGAAGTCAGGCCGTAATAAAAATGGTAAAGGTAGTTACAAAGATACAAATACGATTGTTTTTTATGTTTTTATAATCTGAAAAATTTATTAAAATTTCGTCCCAGAGCTGTAAATGCAATACTTTCAGAGATATCTTACGTAAAACACAAGAATTAGTGCAAAGAAATAACACATTTTGTGTGTTTAACGTAAGATTACTTCCATAAATGTTAAATAAAGGTCATTTTTTTTCTGAAACATATTTGTAGAACATTTAATTCTGAAAAGATTCATGTGAATTACTTAGGAAAAAAAATTAATAATAGGTATTGAAATTTAGCTTTATTTAAAAATAAAAGAGACGCACAAAAATGCATATTCTTATCTGCATAAAATATTAACTAATGTTTAGGTTGTGAGTAACAGCTGATAATTTATTCAACACTTTTTATCGTCATATTTTCTTTGCAAAGGTTGGCAATATCAGCTGATCAACAATTAAGTTCATGAAGTAATATCTGAATAACCTTTATGGAGGTTTTTGTATTGTGGCGTGTGTGAAGATTGTATTTTGTGAGATCCTGTGATTATTTGGAAATATTTTATACAAGTGTATAAAATATTTTATTAAATATTTATTTTTAAAATATTTTATTAAATATTTTTATAAAAGTGTATGTAATTATCTTAGTAAATAATGGCAGATAATGTAAATGGTATGTATTCTTTTGAAGAGTATACAGACAATGATACTGATTTACGGCAAAGTTAACAAGAATGGTTTAGCTGCAGTTCAGGAATAATCGTGATACTTTTCCACATCGAAGAAAACACCTGATCGCAAAACATTTGAAGCTGTGGAGAGACGACTTAGAGAAACTGGTAGCTTTAAACCGAAGCGAATAGATACTGGTCGTCAACCGTAGCAAGGAACTAATAATAATGAACAAGCAATAATAAATGCTGTAGAATTATCACCAACCACAAGCACCAGACGATTATCACGTCAGTTAAATATTTGCCAGTCAAGCGTATGGCGGACACTTCATGAAGCACAGTTGTACCCATTCCATATACCACGTGTTCAAGACTTATTACCGCAAGATCTTAATAAACGGAAGATGTTCGGCCGCTGGTTAAGAAGAAAATTGTTTACGACATCAGTATTTTCTTCGGCGTATTCTCGTTACTGATGAATCCTGTTTTACTAGAAATGGAATTGTAAATTTTCGTAATACCCATACTTGGGCGTACGCCAACCCACATGAAACTGCGACGAGGCATATTCAACATACATTTTCAGTCAATGTATGGCTTGGTGTTCTGGGTGATAATTTGATTGGTCCATTTTCCCTCCCTAATCGACTTAATGGAGTAGCGTACTTAAATTTTTTAAGAAACCCAAACCTGCCTACCCTCTTGGAAGATATTTCCTGTTCAAAACAGAATAAATACATGGTTTATGCACGACGGAGCAACCTCCACATTTTTCTAATGATGTGAAAAACTATTTAAATGATACATACGGTAGACAATGGATTGGTCGAAATGGACCAGTAAAATGGCCACCACGTTTCTCCTGACCTCACGCCAGCACACTTTTTATTATGGGTTTGGATGAAGTCAATTGTTTATTCAAAACGGATTAACACCATAGAGGAGTTACGTAATCGCATTACAGAGGCGGCAGAAAACTATCAAGAATGCTCCCAAACGTTATGAAACGCGCTAGAAAAGAGTGGATTCGTCGTGCGAAAACGTGCATTGCTAACAACGGAGGACACTTTGACCAACTATTATAGGTGATTAGGCTATTACAGTTTTATAAAGGTAAATAAATTTTATGTTAATGTTCAGTCTAGAATAAATGATCAGCTGTTACTCACAACCTAAACATTAGTTAATATTTTATGCAGATAAGAATAATGCATTTTTGTGCGTCTGTTTTTATTTTTAAATAAAGCTAAATTTCAATACCTATTATTAATTTTTTTCCTAAGTAATTCACATGAATCTTTTCAGAATTAAATGTTCTACAAATATGTTTAAGAAAAAAATGACCTTTATTTAACATTTATGGAAGTAATCTTACGTTAAACACAAAAGAAAATGTGTTATTTCTTTGCAACCAATTCTTGTGTTTTACGTAAGATATCTCTGAAAGTATTGCATTTACAGCTCTGGGACGAATTTTAATAAATTTTTCAGATATAAAAACATAAAAAACAATCGTATTTGTATCTTTGTACCTACCTTTACCATTTTTATACGGCCTGACTTCACCAAGGGTTCTGAAATCCGGGCGAAATCTTTCGCTAGGCGTAACTCGCTAACGAAGCGTTTCCGGGCATATGGTTATATGAACTTTTTTACTTGTTTTTAGCTATAGAATAAGCTCCCGAGAGATTGCCGTTTAGTTTTGAATCACCCTGTTTAACAAACGGACTTTGTTAGAACTTTAAAATTTTGGCATTAATTATGCTAATGACTTGTTTTTCCTCTCTTAAAACATGATAATGAAAAATTGCAGTTAGTCCTATAAGTACCTCACTGCTTTTGGAGTGACAGGATATTCTGGATGGGTGAGGTCGGGGGTAGGGGCGGTCTCCTTTCTAGATCCATGAGGAAAGACCTTGGGGATTAATATCAGACATTTCTCCTATAAAAAGGTGGAGGTCAGCTGTGTAACAATGCAAGGGTGGAACCCCTTATGATTGTCTAGCCTTAAACAGATAGTGATCAACCAAATCCAACTGTAATCCTCCGTAGTAAATTAGATCTAAAATGTAGTCACCTGTGATTAGTGATTTGCCGCTCTTGGACATAGAATTGCCCTAAATTAAATGACACATCAGTTTTGTTCTGTATGTTAATATGGGTAAGTCCAACTGATAGGTTAAATACCAACGAGAAGTGAACCGTCGTGGGGTAATGCAAATGACTGGTTGAGACTTGATCGCAGATTTCATCGCGTCTGATATCTTGTAGCGACAGATAGTAAAAAAATTATAATATTGTACTTACTGAGCGTAACTAAAGATAACCAGTAGCGACGGCGCTGAGTGATCAGTGATGTAATTATCAGGTTTTCGTGTAACAGTTATCGCATACTAACTGTAAAAATTTAGTTTTTAAGGCCCATAAATATTATTATGAGATTGAATGTATATGTAATTAAAGTAATTCTACAACCAAGAGTATACTAATACTAATAGTAATAATAATAATAATAATAATAATAATACTCTCGTATATACAGACACTTAGGTTGAGATATTTATTTACAACTTTATCCATACAATTCACATGTAAGTCCCTGTACAGTAACGATTAATATATTTTAAAATAACTTAAATGGGTGTAAAATGTAGATAGTAAATTAACTAATAACGTTTAACAACAGCAAGTGCTAAACAGGTCTGAAACGTTGCATTTCAAAAAGTAAAATATGGTTTCTTTCTAAGACAGATAAGAATAATACAAGGTAAAAATATTTTAATTTGAAATATATTATAAAACAGATTTCGTGCAATGCAAAATTAGAAATCACTCTCATCCGTCGGTTATTCAACTTAAAGATCTATATTCAAATTATAGAGTATTGTATATACCAAACAAAGTCTGACAGTAAAAGCTAGAAGTATTGTTTCTAAATATTGTTTTATATATGGTTACTCAGGTATAAATAAGCAAACTTTTAACAAACAAAACAACACATAAAATCGTTATTATAGTGGCTGATAAGTAATGATTTACTGTGTTAATGTTAGTAGATTGATCTCAGACATAGGAAGATAGATATTCAGAAAAGGTAGAGAAAAGTAGGGTGAGAGCGTAAGTGACACTCCAGAGAGTAAGAGAGAGCATAAGGAGGACGAGAGAGACAACCCCTGAAAAAGTGGGAGAACTCACAGAGAAAGAGAGAGGGAGAACGAGAAAGGAAGTTCGACAACAACCTTCTCACAATTTCAAGCGCTGTAAATGAAGCAAAGTTTACTAAACACTCTCAGTTTTCACAATTAAATTGAAATGTTGTTTCCACAAAAGCTTCCCTACCTATTCTGTAAGATTTCGTAATAATTAACAAGACGTAAATATTTACAAACAACGATACCGGTTGTATCAGTGTGCTATTATATAGGAATTAGTTCTTCAATGTAAGTTAACGGAATTAATATTCATAAGTTTCTTTACCTTTTTCATGTACATTGACCGGCAAAGAAACGAAAATGTCGAAAAGTGTGACAACGATATCGTATAATCTCATCGTTAAAATGTCCAAATACTAGATCTATAAATTCAGGTTGTTCACAGAACCTACCCAAAAGTAACGGGTAATTTTTGTAAATTTACAATAAATTTATAATTTTAAACATATTTAAGCAGATATATTATTTGCCCGTATTATAACACCCTAATATTTAACCATCGTATTTTCATGAATATACGAGACAGCAATTAAGTGATTAAAACATTCATAATAAAATATTTAATTGACATTCTTGAATTCGCCATTTTAGTTATATTGCCTTTTAGTCATTTCTGTTTAATAATTATGCATATTATCTAAACAGAATTCGGTTCAAGATTTGCAAACGAATAAAATAAAAGTTACTGTTAAAAATTTCGTGTTTAATAAATAAATTACTAATAGTCCTGAATGCTATGATTACTAAATAATAGTTTTAATTCAAAAATTAATTTGGGGAATGAATAAACAAGATTAAACACATCCATCCCCAACGACTCTCAATGAACCAATATTAACCATGTTAATTTTGATTTGGAAGTAATGGAGATGAATTCTCACAATACATTTCAACTCTAAATTAAATAAAAATATTTTCTATGGTTTGGTGGTACTTTTTTAGAAATATGAAAACACCCACGTTTGAGTAATTACTATGAGACGATATAAATTGCTTATTATTGAACTTTAATCTTGTTCTATGATATTTTAAAATTTCATAAATATATATATATATATATGAATTAAACAAATATATATATATATATATATATAAAGTATGTATAAAAATATTTACTTTAAAATCTATATAATACTAGCAGACCCGACAGACTTGGCCTGTACACACGTCTATAAATGCGAAAATTCAAACTTTGAATATTCTGTAACAATCTGGGCTGTTTTTGATAAAAATGTCTATTAAAAAGTTTATTACAATCATCTAGACTTCATCACATGTAACATTTAATCACACTTCGAACCAACCAATAGTGTGTGGAGTATAACATGATGATGTGAAATGTAAGGGATGTTTTAAATAAAAACATACTTAAGTCTTGAAGGTAAAAAAGTTGCAACAAACAAATTATATAACAGGTATATTTTTCAATTTACAACTTAATTTTCGTAATGCCATTGAATGAATAATATTATTTTGTTAATCCATCAGGAGTGTACATAAACAAATTATTAGATGGTTTTCCGATAGGTGCTGAAGTATTAATAAGTGGCCTCCATCACAAACGAATTATTGATACTTTTGAATTAGCTATATAACTAACTATCCGAATTAGATGTTATAGGTTATTAAAAGGCTGAAGTAAAATAAGCGGCCCACCATCACAATCGAATTATGATATTTCTGAATAGTCTATTCTAAACTACGAATTCATGATAGTTAATTTAAATTACAGTATAGTATCGGAACTGTGCCCAACAGAATTTGTAATTTTATATCTAAAATACTAAATAAGTATTCTGTATAGGGTCTGAAGTATAATAAGGTGGCCACCATCACAATCGAATTATAGATATTCTGAATAGCCTATCAAACTTACTAACATGATGACTGAATTATATTATAGTTATTTAAAGGCTGAATTATAATAAGCGGCCAACATCGCAATCAAATATACGATATTTCTAATTGCTATCTAAACTACCGAATTTCATTATCTTTATATTTATATTTCTTGTGTGCGTGTGTATGAGCTGAAACTCCCTCCGAAACGGGTGGAACCATCTTGTGAAATTTTACATGTTTCCAGCAGAATGCGCCTATTGATCACAGTTTCAAATGTTTTTCTATTTAGATTGTTAAATCCCAGGTTTTCCTGACATTTTTGCTCTATCAATATTGTGTTTGTTTTTGGTAACATCGTGAATTATTGTGTGAGTGGCAAATTGTAAAATATACACATAATAGAGATTGAAGATGTTTAAAAGTACATAAAAAAACTACAGTCATTCATGAAGTTATTGAACTAATTTTGAAAATTTATTGAAACGAAGTGATAGTGGTCGCATAACCTAAGTACATACAAATCAAAAGGTTTGTTTTCTATGTTGTGTACTGTTAACAGTTGTTCACATAATTTCAACAATTAAGTAGCATATAAATCACCATGATTGAATAACTATTCGTTCCTCTTCCATAGACGGGCATTTTTTCTGTAAAAATAAAATTCTGATATAATAGTACACAAATGAATATGATTAACTAAATTGAATATGACATTTAATTAGTAGCCCCAACTTAATGAGATTAAAAGATGTAAATAAAACAACAAGACGTAAAGTATCTAAAATACTGAAAGAGTATTCCCTATAGTCTAAAGTACAATAAGTGGCCACCATCACAATCGAATTATTGATATTTCTATTAATCTATCTAAACTACCGAATGACATTAAAATTAATATTTAAAATTACAGTATAGTATCCCGAACTGGCCAACAGAATTTAATTTATCTACATATCCTAAATAAGTAATTCCCTATAGGTCTGAACGTGACAATAAATTGGCCACCATGCTACAATCGAATTATGATATATCTGAATATCCTAACTAAAGTAACTAAAATGTCAAAATCCAAATTATAGTTATTTAAAGGCTGAAGTATAATAAGCAGCCACCATCTCAAACGAAATATTTGATATTTTCTGAGTTATCCTATTTAATTTAAAAAAAACCAATTCCTACATTATTAACAATAGTTATTGACAACATGTGATTCTCTAATAAATTAATATACAATTTGCACTCACACAATAATTACACGATTATACAAAACAACACACAAATTTGATAGCAGCACAAACTGTCGGGAAAACCTGGATATAAAAAAAATAGAAAAACATTTGTAAACTGCGATCGAGCGAATTCTGCTGGATCCAATTTAAAACATACCAGAGATAAAAAAACATGTATTTATAAACAAAAATTAACTGATCAATCACTGCACACTTAATATTTACGAATTTCCAGTTAAAAGTGAATATTTTTTAACCGTAAAAACTTCCAATGTTTTAATATCTTGATAACCTCTATTGATATTCCTGCTTAGCCTAGCTAGACTACCGATTTTATTATAGTTATTTAAAATTACAGTATAGTATCAGAACTGCCTAACAGAATTTATTTAAAACCACTTCCTACACTATTAACATTAGTATATTCACACCATGATTTGTAGGCTACCTTAATTTGAACTTTCTGACCAATTTGTGACTCGCAGATTAAAAATGTAAACAACAACAAATAATTGAAATCCATTAGTTTAAAAACTTGATTATCTAAAATGCTTAACAATAGTTATGTCACACTAAAAAACAACAACCTTTTGATTTGTATGCAACTTAGTTATTTGAGGTAATGCGACAATAATCTTTAATTAATTGTACTATTACAATTTTAGCACCTCACAACACTAATTACACATGTTTTTAATTTTTATTTTCTTCTTTTTGCCGTTGCTGGCCTTTATAAACTATAACAGCGGGTCACGTAGTACACTTTTTATAACTTCATTCTATTATATTTTAAAATGTTATTTGCCGTATTTACTTTTGAAACATGACCTTACAAAACTACACACACACATGATAGCAGCACAAACTGTCGGGAAAAACCTGGAATTAAAATAGAAAGAAACATTTGAAAAACTGCGATCGTACGCCTTCTTCCAAGATCAACACTTAAATATTTATTATGAATTTCACTAAAAAGCTAAAACTTCAATTTTATATCTGGATAAATCTCTATCCTCCCAAATTGAGTACAGTAATATATTGAAAATAAAAGTGTTGTTATTTTTATATGTTGTTATGCTTTCATCTATGCTTTCAAGACTATAATTGATTAAACGTATGGCTGTGTTTGTAATTACTATAATGTTTACATAAACAATTGGAGATAATTTAACTTTCAATCTTTAATAAACTGCTATTAGACTACTGATCAAGTCAACTTATAATTAACGTAATCTATATTAAACAAATGTTTTTGCCTCTTTGGTGAACTTCAGCTGAAAAATTTAACAAGCTGTTAATTATCAGTTCACTTTATATTATACGTGTCCCGTATAGCAGTCTGTCGGATCCAATAAAAAACACTCCAACAATCAACAATTTATAATTAAAAATTTAATTAAATTTGACCGAATAAATAGACTATAAATGAAAATTACCAAGTAGTTTTTGGATAGGCTATTCAAAATATCAATAATTCGAATTGTGATGGTGTGCTGCTTATTATACTTCCACCTTTAAATAACTATCATCTAAGTTCGGATAGTAGTTTGGTTAGGCTATTCAGGAAATCTCAATAATTCGATTGTGATGGACGGCCACATATTAACTTCAGCCCTATCGGAAAACCATCAAATTTTTTTTTATGTACACTCCTGAAGGATTGAACTAAAAATATTGACATTCAATAGCATTACGAAAATTAAGTTGTAAATTAAAAAAATATCTTGTTTTATAAAATTAGTAATTTAAATTACAGTATAATGTCGGAACTGGCCAACAGAGATTTAATTTAAAACCAATTCCCACACAATTAACAATAAGTAGTTATTCACACGATGTGATTTGATGCTACTTAATTTTGGAACTTAGTGACCAATTCCTGACTGCAGAACAAAAAATGTAAATTACAAAAATTATTTTAAATCCATAGTTTAAAACTTATTAGCCGCCGATCTAAACTGTTAACAATCTTCACACATAGACACAACCTTTTGATTGATATGCTACTTAAGTTATTTGAAGTATGCGACCAATATACTCACCTTCATAAATGTGCAAAATGAGTTCAATAACTTTTAATAAATAACTTTAATAGTTTTTTTTATGCACTTTAAACATCTCAATCTCTATAAAAGTATTATAACAATTAGCACTCACTACAATAATACAGAATGGTTACAAAACAACACACAAATTGATAACAGCACAAAAATGTCGGGAAAATACCTTGAATTAAAATGAAAAACATTATGGCTGTGTTGTAATATTATAATATTTTACTAGAAAACAATTGGTGAAACATCATCTTTGTCAATCTGCATTACACTACTTATCAGCACTTTACAAATTTAAAATATGAACTTTCTAAATTAATAGATGTGAACAAATGGTTCTTCTGCCTCTTTGGATGAACTTCAGCTGAAAATGATTCACAGCTGTTAAGTATCAGTTCACTTTGTAATTACGTGTCGTTCGTGGCTCAGTTCTGGCCGGATCCAATGTAAATCAACTCCACCATCACAACTATTATTATTAAAAAATTATTTAAATTAAACTATTAAAATTGGCCGAATTATGGAATCTAACCCATTCTCGGAAACAACTGAAGACACACAAAAAGTTTCATTAAAATCGGTCCACCCGTTTTAGGAGGAGTTTCATTAGATACACACGCACACAAGAAATAATATATATATAAAGATTTGTGCCAAAAGACATTTCAGAGTTAATGGCAACTTTTGAATCATAAATTTTTGATACCCATGGTAACGCAACAATCTCATTTTTGTATAAGTAATTCTACTTTACGTATATCACTAAATACAGGTCTTCTATCGTTTAGGAAGGCTATATCAAATAAAAATATTTTTAGCTCCCGGGAAATTTTGCAGTGCCTCCAAAAATTGCAATCGATCATGTACATGTATTACTACGTTTTAAATTAGTACTTCTTTTGTAATTTGGTGTATAATAGATTTGAATCAAAATCCAGTGACCCAAAAATGTCAGAAACGAAGAACGACTTATGTTAGCTCTGGAACTGTCACAATGACAGACCGGTGTCAACTTCATTAGTGTTGGGAGTACAGCGAGAGCCGCACTTCTTATACCTAATTAGTTTCTGCCCACTACAGTTTGCAAGAATTAAGCAGAAATTCCTTTTAACTAAATATAATTGGTTCGTGTTTCCTCATTAGAGAGAGGAAATTAATGAGCATATTATTACAGAACAGAAAATAACACACTTTAATGTCTCAACTTACACGAGATCTAAATAATACATAATTCTTTTACAGTGTAAGTTAAAAGAATAGATACACTTTTTTAAGTTTTTGATGGATGAAGGTGGAGGGATGGACCTCGAGACATCTTTCAAGGAAATATAAGTGCTTTTTAGTTACTGCTACAACTTAAATAATCATAATTTCAATGAGCCGACATTTTGTACTAGATTGAGATGAAAAGCTCTAGTTTCCACTGCTTTTAACTTATCAAGACTTTTAAAATGATTTGTTACTTAATGGGTCTTTACATTTAAAGACTTGAGCTGCCATCCCAAAATCCCATTTTGGGGAAATGGGAAAAGTTTTAACAGGGTGAAATAAACACTTTACGTATATTTCCTAGGAAGGTAAAACGAGTTCTACCCCTTTTGAGTGTATCCATACCTCTAACTCACACTGTATAAATACCATTAATAAATTAACAAAGAAACAGTATGTGTTTATTTATTTTTATTGACAGTGTTGTTTCTCAAAATAATGCATCTAAATCTGTATCTTCCTTTTTTTGACTAACCTTATAATGTACAGTTAATGCTAGGTTACCGAGCTTTTACAATGGTTAAAAAATATACAAACTACGAAAAACTTAAATACATAAATAATATACCTGTAGTTTATAAATAATGCCGTTTTAGGGTTGGGTTTGGATATTTCAAGTTACAATGGAATAAATTTAAAATAAGCAAAAATAGAATCTAACAAATAACGTCACTGTTAATATACTACCTAACTCATGAGTCATATAGCGATATTGCTTCTACTTAAACTAACTTAGTAGTCATATTGATGCTGCTACCACTCTACCTAATTAAGAGTAACATAGGGATATTGTTACTACCCTATCTTACAGAAGAATTAAGTATCGATGATATTCTACCTAATTTGAGAGTTAAACAGATATTGTTACTACCCTAAATAATTAGGTCATAATAAACTACACGTTATATGATAAACTAGATTGAACCCTATTTACCAATCATTCTTAAACCTAACCCAAGTGTTTTATTATTCTAATTTATATGTGAAATATTGTGAGTGTTAAAACCTTTACCGCAGAAGTAAATATGATATTTTAAAAATATCGTTGGTATTAAAAGAGTTAATATATTCAACAATGTTTCGTTCTCAAATAGTTGTCCAAATAAATAATAGTTATATGAATCATACTATGATAAACATAGCCTAAACATCACCCACCTCAATGTTATAAAGAATAGGTTATCTGATTTAACTTTCATTTTCATGTCTGATGGGTTGGTATAATCGGATGACGATCTATTTCGTAAGTAATCGATAAATAATAGGGAAAATTGCTCTATCGATTGTAATAAAAAAGGTTACGTCCTTACACAATGCAAATTGGCTCTCGGTTACTGTTTTATTACTACGTCAGAGTAAATGAACACTTTCAAGCAAGATTATAGATATAATTTTGTTTACTAATAAATTGGATTTTAGTTGGCTCATTAGTGTAACAAAACAAAGAATTTCATTGCAGCAATGTGCTTACTTGTATGTATAAAGTAAAATTAGTTTACATTATCGCAGTATATGATAGAGGCCGTGAATGTCAAGTAACAGTTTTAAATACCTTAATAGTTTTTTCATCAGACTGTAAGGAGTATTCCCATAGAGAAAATATATTGTAGTTTTTCAAATCCAGTTTTACAAGTTAGTACTAGAATACTAATAAATTCCAATGACTCCATGAATTGTTTGTTGAAAACTGTGGAGAGTTTTTTTAGCTTCCGGTTATTGATGAAAATTTGTTTACATTGTAATAACATAAGTTTGTTACTAATTTAACGATACCTTAAATTGTATTTATTTCTGATACTAATTTTTTTTGCCAATATTCTAATAAAAGAGACTTGTTTCTTTACAGATTCTTACTATCCCGATACTTGTAAAGAAGGTTGTTATTGAACTTGCATGAAACCATTTTCACGTGCAGAACTTTGTTATCTATGAATGCAAGAAGCTCAGCATCTCTTATTTCTACAAAATATATCTAAAAATGTTTTGGAGCTGACGTATATGACATGTTTTCTGATAAATATGTGTTTTTTTTAGTGACAAAAACGATTAAAGATATTCTGCGAAATCATTACTTGGAATTTTTACTGAAAATCAGGTTGTGGTTGCTGTATATTACAGTGGTTTTACAAATTGCTGACAACATGATATAATTATGTGTATGGAAAAGCCTTATATTACGAAATGTATGAAATCTATATTTTTCTTACAATTTATTTAAAGATAAAGAGTACAAATCACGTCAACTTTTTCGTTTGACCCCAAAATCTTAAGGTACATAATTGTTCAAATTGAGCATATTTTTTGGTAGAGAGTTAATATATCGTCGTTCCTTTAACCAAGGAATTCAATAAAACAGAATACCAATTGGTAACGGCATTTATTTAATATAACTTCGAAACATAACACAACATTAAACAATATTACAATCATCACCACTACAAATAAACGCTCATCTATCCAACAATGATCAGCTGTTTATTTATCTGTCTCGAACAGGGGTTACTGAACACACATTAATAATACACATAATGAAATACAGATTAAATACTGAATTACACATTAAATAATTAATTTTGGGATGTTAACCTAACAAAAACATACCTGCGTCAAATGGACGAAACAATAGATTGAATGATTTTTGAATTCCTATTTGTATCATCGAAACGAGACATTTACTATTCCATATTTATACATAGAATACAAAGTATATTTCAATACGCTCTTAAGTGGACTTGCATAAATCCAACCTACAATGGTTTAATGATGGAATATTTCAATTTGTGTAACCGTCTTAACTGTATGAGTGTTAGATATTGCAAATCAGCCATTAGATTTAACGTGGCCTACATCGATAACATGATTTAGTATATAAAATGTAACTCCTTATGATGGAGTAACTTTACAAAGAACGTTTGTTATAAAATATCCCTCAAATTAAGACGTTCAGGCAATGCTAAAAGTACGAGTACTATGCTCAAGATAGACATTAAATGCATGAATTTAGGCGTTGAAAATGAATTGAATTTCCACAATCATGTAAGGACTATTCATAATTATTCCTTTTAAATAGAGTTAATGGGCTTTCTTTCGTAGTACATTTTCACATTGGAATAAATGTAAAAAGCAATGTGTAGCAGTCTTCTATACAAAATTTTCATTTTGTTTGGGGTTTTTAACTGAGGTAGAAAAATAGTGATTGTTGAAGGATTTGAATCGGAAATCTCGTACATTATATGTTCAAATTGTTCAGAGGCAATAAATCATAAATAAGATATTTTTTACTACTGTTGTTTAATGTATAGTAGTAATTAGTTGCAACAAAAATCAACATTTACAGGATACTATCTATTTATTGTTTTTAATTTTATATTTCTATTTTCAGGTAAGTTGAGGGTGACACCGGAAAGGAATGTCTTTTATTCATGAGGTAATGTGACATTCTTGTAATACAATTATGATAATCAATTATCAACATTCGAAGTGCAACATAAAGTTGAATTTTAGAATACCTATTGTATAAACTGTTATGGGGAAACAAAACCGAAGGGTAATATCCAATTTTAGAGTACATATTTATACTGTGTCGTTTTGCGCGTGGAATCTTGTGAAAGTTTACAGTATGAATACTTTTTGTCAATGATTTTGTTATTAAACTTTTAAGTCACAATACACGACCCAAGATTTATCAGTGTGGTATTATATAGGCTATTATTTAAGTACTGTTAAACACATTTTATGTTCGAATAATCCCAAACTATAACAATTAACAACAGTAAATCCTTGTTTTAGCAAACCATCACAATATGCTATATAACATATACAAACATTTCATTTCTGTTTCTCTGTCTGTTCGCGTGATATTTCGAGAAAGAAATAACTTTACTTAAATGTTGCTATAAGTTGTTGCTTATATAATATATGTATCATCGAGTATAACGATTGTTCATGTACTCCATCGGATATGCTTAGCGTTAGCGATTTTTACATTGGTTCTATGGGTAACTATGGTTTCAACCAGAAAATAGTAGGATAAATACATTTTAAGTAAATTTTAATGCAATCATATGGCATATTTACACGGCACATAATAACACGTGCAGCCTAATGACAAAATTATATACTTGTAATTTCGCAAACCTTGTAGTAAAACACTGGAAATGCAAACTTCTCAGGTTTATATACATACCAATTTTCTAGCAGAGCAGAAGTAAAGTATA
This sequence comes from Homalodisca vitripennis, assembly GCF_021130785.1. Lineage (NCBI taxonomy): Eukaryota > Metazoa > Arthropoda > Insecta > Hemiptera > Cicadellidae > Homalodisca > Homalodisca vitripennis. The sequence goes on from NC_060208.1 coordinate 116,656,708, forward strand.
TTTCTGAAATATTGATGCTTCACTTCGCGTGCTGAGCACTATATTTTAGAGCATTTTATTTTTAAGCCACATCTTAAAATTGTTTATAAATAGTTCATTTTCTAATAATTAGTGTTAGTTCTGTTAGGTGTGTCACTGCTCATGCAAAACTCGTGTTCTTTGATATCTCTGGTGTCAAAAAGCGTTGATATAATGTTTAGTATAATCATAGGAAAATGCTGCAAATATCGCAACATAGAGTTTCCGATTTTTTTATCACTGAATAATAGTTAATCTTGAAATGAATATTTGAAACATCCTGTTACTTTCACATCTCAATATTGTTGTGCGTAGAGTGAAGTCTATTCCTTTTTGTTTTTATTTAATTGTTATATGGAACACGTTTAATTATATGACACAAATTAGACGCGTGTTTAAGTTTAAAGTTTTATGAGTATGAAGGTTTAAGTTATAATTTGCATGGATTCACAACTAAACTCAAATTATATACTAATATTAATGATAACCTTGATATATTCAATTCTGAAATATTTATAAAAATATATAACAATAAGAATTGTCAATGAGTGATTTTTGGAACAACTTAAACATAATACAAACACTGATATAGAGTGCACACGATGCCATCATATTTGTTGTACCTAACAAGTTGAAATCTTCAATTATATTTATCATTCAATAACTCAAATTCCTAGGCTGATCTCTTCATCAGCCATTGTAAGATGTCTAAAGTATTATTTGATATGCAATGGCAACATATAATAAAATATATTAAATCTAATACAACGCTACCTTTTCAATCAGTTTAATACTGTTTTATACAGAACAAAGTCTTGCGGTATTGTAAACGGGGGAAGAGAAGAAAACCAAGGAGCGGTATGAAAAATAAGAAAGGTAGAATGTTCAGTGGCGTGTAGAAGAGAAATTGATTATGAGTAGCAAAGTTGGACTGTGCACCTGCCTCTGAAATATTACGTCCAACGGCGCATACTTGTGCGCTTGTACAGCACTAGAGTAAATACTCAGGACATTTAATGCATAACTGCACATAAAATGTTTTTATAAAAAAAAAAAAAAAAAAAAAAAAAAAAAAAAAAAAAAAAAAAAAAAAAAAAAAAAAAAAAAAAAAAAAAAAATGGAATCAATTCAGCTATGGATTGTTGGTATTAAATTCAACATATATTTACACCATGAGATAAATTATAAATAATAGTATGTATAAGAGTAATAGCTTATTCTAAATGAAATCTTGTGGCCGTCTTCGTTAATGGCTGTGTTTGGAAGAGTGGCTTATGCTATCTTCCAGAACACTATCTATGATCTGTGAGGGCGAGTGCACTACCGGATTTTGGATAAATGTTCTCAACAATTAGTTTAGTCTTCTTTGTGACACATCTTGAAACATGTTTTGAACCGATTGAATATAAATATGGAAAGCCATATTAGTGTAATTTATTTAGAAATATTTTGACTTGGTTTCTTTCAGTAATTATTTGTTAATGCCTTTAAATAGTAAACTTGTATTTTAATGCGTAGTAAGCATTTTCTTGTCTTTAATAATTTTTTGGAAGAGATAGGATGGATTTTAAGTTATTAAAAGAGAACGTTAGACTCAATATTTTGGAATTGTTTGCCGTTGGTCTTAAATATTTTTTTATGTAAACAAAAAATGCAGCTGTTACCTACACATCTTCTTTCTCTTTATAAATCACTGGCGATTTTCTAAGTCCTCCCGTAGAGCAACCATTACCCAGACTTTGGTTATTTTCACCAGATTCGGAGTTTTATATACAAGGTTCCTCGATTTCCTGTTTCATGTATTTAAACATGATGGAAATACGCATGAGTTCAAAATTATACTGGGAGTATACAGTATTACAGTGATAGCTATGATTGGTGGCTCAACGAAAGACAGTAACTTTGGAGAATAAGATAATGGAATATTGGAATCATAGAGAATTTACTGGCTAATCATCACACACTATTCCATAACATAGACGCTTTATTCAGATTCTTGTCATTATATCGCTTCTTCGCCCACACCTGAATTTGGCAAGCTTCCCATTGCCCGTGACATGCAAATACAGAATAAAATAGCCCTTTAAATCAACATCGTGACTTTCCTGGTCAGTCAGTTAGTAAGAGGCTTGTAATTGTCGCTTTGCCCAAGTTCATTCAACTAGAGTAGAGGATTGTTTACTCATGAGCATTATTTCAGTTGCACTCAGAAATCTCCATAAGATTTTGATTTAGGGTAATAAAGCAACAACACATTCAAATATTAGTTCCATTCTAACGAAATTGTAATTCCGTTTATCTCCAACTTCGTTCAGTCTTCAGACTATAATAACGTTTTACAAATAAGAAGATCTATACATATATTTATTAATAATGGATTACTTCATGAGTTCCTATGAAAGCCACTGATAATTAAGAAAAAATAGTAAAATGAATTTTGGAAATTCCCTAATGCAGATTTCATAGTATCTCAGTTTACGAAGTATACGGTAAATCCGGTACAAGAACTCTCCAAAAATATCCTGATCTAGTTTTCTTTTTTTAGATATTAACGAAAATTTTCAACAAATCTAGTTTTTATATTTACATTTAACACATTAAACTGCATTTAACTTGTAAGTTCAAAGGGATATTGGTTCAAAAAGGCCGTGGTGTGAGAGGCCGTGTTTGAAGTATGCGTAGATATCTATATCGCGATCCGAAGTGCATTCATTGAAGTAATCGCAGTGCTACGTATAATTATTTCATATAACATGTATCAAATTCAGTACACATGTTACTAATTTGAATCATAGTATTACGAAAAACAACACTGTGTGTTTGATGAACAAAGTAATACGTGTTTACCGTGCCATTTTGCTCATCTTTATTTGATTTAATTACACCCGTTACACATAATTACACTTAAACTGTGTTATAATAAAGTTCCTGAATAAAAACATTAACACAGGAATAAAAATTGGTTTTAAATCCTTCACATAACATATAACTTTAATTCCCGTGGAAATTATTATATTTTATATATTTGTACTCTTTCTATCGTACTTTGTTTAAGAATGTCCAACTCCTATTGAGGTTTAATCTTTGCTAATATTTGTGTTTGTAAAAAAATACTGTTTTAAAATAAATTTTTCACAATCTGAAAATTCAAGTAAATGATTCTACTTTACTTAAGATGCACCTAAATATATGTCACACTTGTTCTATTGAGGTAATGTAATATTTAATATACATGTATCTGGCATATAACACATTATGTAGTATTTATTATTTATCGGAAAAGCTATATATACACACAATGTAAAGTAAATTGAAAAGAAATTAAACGTAACCCAATAATCGCATGTCAACCTAAAACGTACAAGTCATATATAAAGTTGAGTCTTGGAAAGTCAAATACAACTCATCTGTAGCTGTGAGAAACGAACCTGCCAACTGCACAAAAGCCCCTCCTCCCATCTATATGGTGTATTACAACACACACTCCCTCGTCATCCCTTTTTATTTTGTTAATACCTATCCTAGAGAAAACTGCAATGTTTAACATTTATTGAAATAAAACCACCCAATTTTCAACTGGAAATTTTGAGCTAGATTTTTTGTAAAACGAATATCAAGTGTGCAATACAATCAAATATATAAGAGTACCAACCTTCCTTGCGCTCCTAATGGAACATTACAGTGCCCATGGGCACTATTTGATCATTGATAGTCAACTGAAACAAATTTATTCAAAACATAACACAATTTTTAAGGATATCTTCTTGTTTATAATACTTGTGAAGCCTTACTTGGGTCAAAATTGTTTCACTACAGTTTATACCTTGAGAACAGTTGTAAATATACCAATCTTGATTTAATCAAATTTAATTATTGCCATAGTATCATTAAGAACGACCCGACTTCACAATATCCTTACCACATTTCTGCCAAATCCGTCAATGCCATAACATTTTGGCTCGCCAGCAAGCCTACATCACCAATCATATAGCTCCAAGATGCAAAATAGGGTTAACCTTCCACCTTATCCCGACAGCCTAAAGATGATATATAGTGGATATTCGTCAAACTTATCTTACCAGCCATAGTAAGGTGCACATTGCTGGCTAACATACCTGTTTCATCAGTTTCAAAGTTGTGTATATCGTATCATTACAATCCTATCCCAACAGTTGATAGTTCTGGCTCACCGATCACAATATTCTGCAAGTTTTAAAGTAGTACATAACAGTCCACTTACGACACATTCCTACTCCTGAATAACGTAATTGTGTGTCGTTGTTCATTGGACCAGTGGTTTACTATTACCTCGCATATGATCACCTGGCTCCTGAATAATGATATATGGTCTCTAAATTAAAACTTCATAAACTCTTAAAAATAATTATATGCATTAACACATGATCAATACTACTTCATAGTTCTTAGATACATGCAATATTGTTTTTCAGGTACTGTACTATTAAAGACAATATTCATATATGTGGATCGCTAAAGTCTTAATACAGCCTGTATGGTCTGTAAGAGATACTGATCGCTTTTTTAATTAAATCAGGCAATACATCTACATCAGGTTCCACATGGTCATAGATACATTTTATATAGCTTCCAATGTATGAGATCATAAAATGTCTTTTGCATCGGTAATATACCACTTTTAAAGGCTTTCGACCTCTGAAACATTGAACTTTTGATACTTCCGGCCTTCCATTTTGCACATGTTCACCTTTTCTGGCAAATCCCAACATCTAGATGCTCACGACATCTGGAAGCTGTAATTTCTAGTCTTTAGGTTAATAAGAGTTCCCAGATGGATTTCCAGGATTATATATCTCCTGCTCTGACAATCCCAAGGGAAAATTTCCTAGGCTTTTGATGTTCATGTCTTCTACCCTGAGCATATAAAGTTAATAGACTCTGTAAGCTTAAGTTCTCACAATGTTTTATCACAATGTTTCAATGATCCCCCTCTTGCAAGTTTTGTTTAACCATATTGTAAATTGTTCGTTATTTTAAACTTCCAAACTCGAAAGAGAGAGAGAGAGATTTCAAGTAAAAAAAAAAATCCCCTCCAAAAGTTTTCCACAAGGTAGGTGAAAAAATCTGAAGAAGCCTTTGCAAGGAAATCAAATTTTATTATATCATTTAATATCTCCACCATTACCTGTTGAATTCCGAATTCTGAAGTTCCATAAGAGATGTAAAAAAAACTTTAAACTCAGTGCTCAATTACGTAACATAAAATCTTTATCAACTACACAACTATAAACTTTTAAGTATATTGAAACCATTTTCTGAAAAGTATAGGCATTTTGGAGATTAAAATTAATGTCGAGTTTATAATTAGAGTATTAAAGTATTTATTTTGATAAAAGCATATATTCAAAAGTGTATGATGCAAATGGTTTTAGTTCAGTTCAAATAGAAGATATGGCGGAGGTATGTGGACGAAGTTTCGTGTTATTCCTCATGGTTATTCTAAGTTTAATGATTTAAAAACCGTATTGCTAATAACTCTCCCTCCATCTGCCTCACAATGTAATTGGACGTCCAAAACTAGCTTCCTTTAGTGGATGTGTGTGTATAAAGAGACACACGAAATATAAGACACAGGAAAATATTTAAATTATCAGTCGAACCATTACAAATCTGTCAAAGAAGGAGTGGCTTACTCGTTATTTGATAAAGCAAAGAGCTGATGCTCAGATAAAGATGGACTAGAAGAGGAACTTAGATTAATCGGATCTTAGACGCAATGTATATCCTTAATTAATAAAGATCAAGTGCAAACAATCCAGAAGAATCTTCCGTTAATCAGTCATCCAGAAAAGTGATAAATTTGCATTTATGTTAACCAATTTTGTGCCGGGATCATCGAAGAAAATTAAAAGAGTAGGTAGAAAATACAACATTAGAACCGCGTTTAAAAACTCAATACTGTAGGCAATGGTACATAAGAAACTCCAAACATTTCAGACAGGATTATGAAAACTGTGATTAAAGTATAAAACATAGTTCGAATAAGGATTACATAGGTGAGACAAAATGCTATTACTCGTAACGGTTAAAGAACACAAAGGAAACACGAGAACAGGCTAACAGAAAGGTGTAAAACTGCACATCATTGTTGGTCAATAAACTACGATGTAAATTTGGATGAAGCTAACGTATTACATCGGGAACTAGTTATTTTCAAATGAAAATTAATTGAGGCATCATACATTAATTTGGCCATCTAAGTATATGATATGGATAATGGATAAAGTACGAGACAGATAAAACATTTGTAATAACCCTAAGCAGAGTAACAGTATGATTGTAAGAAGTTTTTAGAATGAACCGATAATAAAAGATTTAGGAGGTTACTAATACAGGATTAAAAATACTTCCTGTCTTATGCTTGTTAAAAAGCTCTGGTGTATTTTGTATACTTTAACGTAGACCGTAGTCATGAATTAGTATAGTCATTTACCTGAAGATAAGATCTGACTGCAAATCTGGAAACGTAAAGCTATTGATTATATTGTATAACTGAACGATGGAAAATGTCCAGAAAAAAAATCCTATTTCCTTTATTATCCTTCCATCTTCAAAAACAAACTTCAAACAAAAAACCACATTTTGTATCAGCTCCATGGAATAAGAAAGAAAAATTCAAAACTGGATGGTAGGAGAGAGTAAAATATTTTACTTCACAGAAAAGCAATCAAGAGAAATTATTTTGACCTTCTCCATAGCATAGGGGTAAAGTTGTGACTATGTAACCAACACGACACGGGTTCGATTCACGTGAGGTCAATGATTATTTTTAAATGGATTGGGACCATTGTCCTTAGACATTGTTTATTACAATACAATGGGTATAGAAAGAACCACATAATAGAAATCTGACAATGTTTCCTACAAACTGCGTGTCAAAGGCAGTAATTCTTTAAGCCTCGTGTCAACACACACACTCAACGCTATTGTATATTACTTCTAATTCTTGCTTCTAACTACAGAACAGTCTACATACTAGTGTAGGGTAAAGCACGTACATATGCAGCATATATGATTCATGGCAGTTGAAACACACCAAAGTTTCTCGCGGGCACAGTTGCTACATACGGTCTGTCTGAAATAGTTACTGTGCAAATCATGTTATAAATATGTTTTCCCGAGGTAACCTTCAAGAATTACACCAGTGTGTAATCTTGTAATATTTGCTCTTTATAAATACATATATACTAATTTTAACTAATAACTCATGTATTCATAAAATGTGCAATACAGTTACTGTACGTAAAAACGTTTATGGCTCCGAAACTCCAATTCCTAGGTCAATGACGATTAAAGGGTGTTTTATATAATGTGATGCAAATTTATTACTAATTCCTGCTTGCTCTGCCGGGACTCAAACCGTACCTTTTACTTCCCGGGTGAATACACCACTACACTACAGAGGCCTTACTTTCTACGATTCACTTATTTTGTATTTGACCATTTCATTCACATACGTGTTTAATAACCTAACTAACATATGATCGGAATACCAACTGATAACTGTCCAACGATAATTATTCATTAAATTTTTATAAAACTGGAATAGCCTAATTTAATTTAAATAAACATTGAATCACAAAAAGGTATTTTCTCCGCCGGGTCTTAATCCCGGATCTCTAACTTGCCGGGAGAGTGCGTTACCGCTTTACCACAGATCTTTTCGTTTTTATGATTATATTATTTTGTTTGCCGTTTCTTTCATATATGTTTTATATAACGAAACTAACATATAATCGGAAGACTAAATATGTAAATATATTCTACATGTTATAATGAATAGACCATCCTTCTGCTCCAGTTCCTGGTTCACAGTGAATGCCACCTTCTGGATGTTTACTTCAGGCTGTTTCATTGAAATTGAATAAAACTATTTGTACTCTATTGCTTCGTTAAAATCCACTTAATATAATAAAATATAACTCTTTAATGTATCTAAAACAAACAGATACACCTGCGTAGACCTCCATCATACATGCCGCTATTCACTCCTTCGTGGAACATGTTTTTACACACATAATAAGGAGAGGAGGAAAGATGTATATTTTAAGTGTTATTAAATCCAGATTTCAACCCTTGTGAGGAGGGTCGTGGATATTCTAGTCACGTATTGGGCTTGTGCCGATCAAAGGAACGACTACTTGCCTCAAGTGTTCGCTTCTATGTAAAGTGACTCCGTTTCTTTTGAATTTCCAGACCTCGAGTTCAGATTCAGTTATATTCCTTCTTTTCTTTTCTCATGAGCCCTGAGTAATATATTAGTAAGTGATTGCGAGATCTCATTAATATGATTAATAGTAGAATAACTGCATTGGCTCGTAAATATTTGATACCCCATTATCGCAATTAAATAAAAGTCTTCACTGAGTTGCCTATACGGAAACTCAGCAGCGTACTTGGCCTCCTGGTAGGTTTGTAGCAGATAAAATCGAAGGTTAATGTGAGATTTATGTTAACATTTATAATAAAATAAGACCAAAAGGATGTTATAAAGAATCCCCGTTCATGGCGAACTATCTATAGCAACAACGTATATATCGTTATAATAAAGGATAACATTTTAATGGTTAAAATATGAACATATCAACAAAGGGTTCTAAATTTGTAACAATAATGAAATATAATAGATTTATTTTTGTCAACGATAAGAGTTTCTTAAGTTATTACATTAATAATTCTACAAGAAAACGGTCTAAAATCCACTTGCACATTTAAACAGACCCTACCGGAATCGAACCCCAGACCGGATTTTTAACCCTACGCTATGGCGAAGGTTAAAATATCACATAATAGGCGTAAGTACTAATAATACATCCTTTACGAATCAACTAACCTGTGTTGATAGAGTGCCATCTACCCTTTTCAGTTTCCTACTTTATCATTAGTAACCGTATATTATACATAACAACAGGAAACAATCAATATTCAATTGTACAGAAACTGTACCCTATCATACAATCTCAAAATAATGAAGATACAAATTAAGACACACACTTTATTTTGATACTATATAATTCCGAACTCTTTGCCATAAGTCGTTAACAATGGCGCTTCATGTTACCAAAAATGTGAACTAAGGATAACCAAAGAAACACTGCCATTTCGTGATTTTTCATAAACTAAAATTATTTATAAATTCACAGAATTATTCAAAGGCTTAAGTTATTTTAAGGATATGATCATACATTGTTTTGGGTACAAAGCTTATTGGATGGTGACATTTTTGTATTCTTCGCACTCCAAACCCCTGCACAACTAACGGTTACTCTGTTAGTTCTTTAATAGTACAAGAAAGTTGACTTTAGAACTCCAAGTCAAGATCAGATAGAGTATGTGTAAGTTCGAGTATTACCCCAAACTAGTTGAGGAATGAATAAAATAAATAGTGTCAGTCGCAGTGTATTGGAGCCTGTCGTGCATGTGAGAGGATAATTTTCACAGTATCAACTGTGAACAAATACAGGGCTTGACACTGATGATTGACGCAGTGCACATGAAAATATTGCCTGCATAGAGACTTCGACCTATTTTAGTAGATTCTGCTGAATGCTTTGTATCCTACGGAAGAAATGAAAATAATTTCCTCCTTTTAATTGACTTTTCAAGAAATTGCGAAGGGGATTCATTATTACAGCATACTCTTTCTTAAGCGTACAGATTTGCTGCAATCTTATAACCTATCTACAGTTTTATAAAGCCTCAAACACGGCAAATTACCTTGAAGAAATGTCATTTGGATAGTGTGATTAGCTCAAAGAAAATATCTGACTTTTTTTTAACTGTTCTACATGTCTATACTCACAGCGTAAAGTTTCCAATTAACAAAAAAAATTATTGTTCCCTGTAATACATTTAATATAGCACAGAAAATAGGTTAAATTAGGAATTGTTCAAATCCATTACCATCAAAATCAGTACTTTTCCAGATATAAATACCAGTATCCTACAAGATGGTGTGGAATAAAGTTGAGGTAGAAAGCTGTGGGTGAGAGGCGGAGAGAAGAAGGAATATCACAATATCCAGCCGGACAACTTCATCCGGGCTTTGACATCCCAGTTTATACCGGCCTCTGGGGCATTTCAGGTTTATCACAATAATAGAAAGTAACTCATATACGGTATGTGTCCTTTTACAATTTACTAAATAAAGATATAACACTGTTTTTTTTTAACTTATTGCAATTTTAATGACCGCTGTTACTTGTTATTTTCTTTGGCTGGCCTGTGATTGGTGGACAATACGATTGTGCCTCATGCAATAATGTAGACAATTAAACCCGCGGCATGGCACAGGTTTTTACGAGCCCCCCATTGTCCCCAGCGCAAGCTCGTTTCATTGTTTCTCTCTGCTGTTGCCTGTTGAGTTTTATTGCCTACTTTCCCACGTTTAATTTTCATTTATAAGGGATATTATTTTACTACATAACAAACATGAGATAAATGCATACATATTGATATAACTATAATTATTATATATTATAAGTTCTTGCGGTTGTTGTACCGTTTTATAATATTTTTTTATAGTTCTTAACGGCTCTGAAACTAACTCTAATATATCACTAAAATATTACTATGTCCGAAAAAAGGGGTTTATTAAAAAATTATTTCGTATATATATATATATATATATATATATATATATATATCTACCCAAAAATAGAAGGTTTACTATAGCTTGTACTATTACAACTATATACTATATATAACTAATTACTCGTATTCTTATTTCTGTAATATTTGTCCGAAAGATTAGTAGAAGGCCATTTGTATTTAATATTATTCTGTCATCTCAAAATGTACTTTGGTTGTTTTTAGAATGTAAAAATAAGTAAAAAGTTATAAAAAACTTCATGCTAAATTAACAGGAAACACAATCTTCTTGCCCTAACTACTAAAACATGTTATATTTTAGTAATCAGTTTTTAAAGCTCATTTTTTATGATAACGAAATTGTAGCAAATACTTTATATTATGTATGAGCATAAGTAATATGTGGGCTCTAATTATACAATAACAATATTAATACCAATTGAATTTTTTTTTCATTGAAAAATTCAAAGAAATAATTTTTGTAAAATCCATATTTTATTTTTAAATGTATACTTTTAAAAAGATGGTAATTGACATGTGAACATGTATTAAAATAAACAAAATGAATAATATTAACCTGCAAATTTAAGTAAATAAAACAAGAGAAAAGTGAGATTTCATTTACACTAAACAAGAAAAGCGCATATGGTCTTTATTTGAAAAGTTAACAAAGAAGTTCAGATAGAGATGAAGTTCTTATGAAGGGCAGGCTGTATTGTGGATTCCTACTGAGATATACTCTTTTGTTGGGATGGAAATAAACGCTGCAAGGCGTTATATATTCCATCTATAGGACACTTCGTCCAATGACATTTTGTGACCTGCATAAGGTTTTTTAACTTTGTGTCGTTGCGTTTATGAAGACTTAAAAAGAATAATTTGCAAGTATATGAACAAACACAAGAAATTAAAATATAACACACAAATAATTAAAAACATCGAACTATGACAAATCTTCAATTTTATAAAATTTTGTGAAGGACTAAAGGTCGATTTTAAGTTATTTACATATTTTGTAATTCTAAAATACTAAGAGTAAACATTTCTATATAAGTCAGGGGTATTCTGTACATATATGTCATCTAGGATTTCGAAAATCACCGTAGTGAGTAAATAGCAAAATATCAATAAAATATACCAAAGGTAGTTTCATACTTTAAACTTTGTACGAAAAACTACATTTAAGTACTCTCAAAATGACTAAAAGAGAAACTTTAGAATAAATTATTTATAAATTGAATAAAAATAATAGCATAATTATATGAAATGAAGCAATCAATGTAATATTTAACATCTAATTTGTTCAAAAATGAGTTTTATTTTAACTAATGAAGAGGTTTTCAAATTCCATTAATCACCGTTTGGTGAGGAATTGATTAGTACAAAGTAGAAGGATAATGAAAAGTGCAAGTCTTTAGAATTTTATTAAATTATTACTTATAATGATAAATGTACTTGTTTTTGTTCAAAGCTTAGGATTAAAAGTGTTAAATATTAAGATAGGCTATGGTCACTTGTCGTTATTCATCCGTTCATTGTGTGTTTAACACACACACACACACACACACACACACACACACACACACACACACACACACACACACACACACACACACACACACACACACACACACACACACACAAATGAACGCAAGTTTGCGGTATTTTGTTAAATATAATCGTTGTTCTTAAATGATTTCATATTTATTTCAACTGTTTATTTTATATTTAAGTTCTTATTAACCGTTTTATATTCAGTATTCGTTTTATAAATGAGTGAATTAAAATCACAGTCTGTCCTCTCCATCATATCCAGTTTAAGTTAATCTTGACTTTAATTTAATTTAAAATTAAGATATTCTTGTGTGTTGTTAAAATTATGCTGGAAAATTTGGTTACTGATTTTTAAATCTGGACTAAAGGATTTTTATAATTATAAAATATTGAATTTCAGAAAAGTTTTCCCAAGCACGGGCAATAAAATTTAAACTATTCATATAAGGTGAGTTTATAAATATACTGGTAGTATGTTCGACTAGGTAGATTTTAACGAGGGGAATGGAAATACCACAATAAGTTATCCCGCAGCGATGGAGAGACAACTCCAGGTTTCTGTTGTCTCCGATATCAGGGGGAGGGATCAGTAATGTGCCTGTTCAGACAACAACTGCCATCAGCTGACATCCACTAATGTTGTCTCGTATTGATGTCTGTATCTGTATACTTCGGCATCTATCTCGAACTTCGAGTCCAGAACACACACATACATCCGTATCTATTACTATATATGTGCAAAATATCGTACCCTTGACTCACTCAACTACCCATAAATAATTCTCAGAAATTAATGGACCATTTGCACAAAATAAGTGTAAGAAGTGTTGAACTCAAAACAAATTTAAACGGTATTGCATTAATTTACGTAATTTTGATTAATATTTAAAAATATAATTATAGTTACTTTCATAAAAGAATAATGATAAGTATTATTTAAAAGCTAATATTTTAAGTCAAAATATTTACTTACCTCTAAGTTATAACGTACCAAATTGTTTAAGATCACATTAAAATTATGTTGCAACGTAGTTAACATAGGAATTTTAAGGATATTTCAATAAAATTGGAGGGATGTTCATATAATAATTTGTTATACAACACTTCCAATATACTTTTGTCCTTTCAACTGGTACGAAGAAAGTATTAAAGGACAAAAAAATGTTCGGTGGCAATGCTAAGTGCTCTTTAGTCAGTTTTTTGTCATTGAACCAACCCAACATGCGTTATACATGGTTAAGAATGTAAAGCCAAAATATTCTGATTAATATTTTATTACTATATAAATAAGTTTTTACTAGGCGTGAACAAATACGCACAAAAGATGTCTATGTAGTTCACCTAATAAGATTCCGTATTTTTAATATTAAAATATAAAATATATGGCTAAAATAAATTCTTATATAAATTAATGAAAGCTTATGTAAAGAGTGAGTATTGAGTGATGAAGAAGTACATTGCCTGCGGTATAACATGGTTTACACTAGTACTATCAGGGAATAGAGTTTGATAAGGCTCTAGATTGAGTGGTAGGTAACAGAGCAAAATTAATCGTATAGAGTACAGCTAATACTGACGTATTTATGCATGAGTCAGTTGTATACGTACTATCAAGGAGTAAAGTTGTATTTAGCTCTAGATTCAGTAGTAGGAAACAGAGCTATATCTATTGTGTGGAAGAACGTCGTATGAGAACAGCTACCTCAGACACAATAAGGTAAAACACACCTTGTGTATACAGGATGACAGAGCATAGTGTCGTGTATTGCCTCAGATTTAGTACTGGGTAAGAGAGCAATGAATTATGAGAAAGAACATCCTATATAGAACAGCCGTCTTAGACATAGTGCGGTAAGACACACGTTTTATACGGGATGACAGAGAATAGTGTCATATTTTTTTTTCTTTTTTTTTAAAAAAAAAGAAGACGCCGATCCCCCTTTTAAGCTTTATTCTGTCCGTCCTCATGGTCCACTGGCCTGTGCGAGGATCTTATCAAACAGAATAAAGGGGAGAGTCGATACAGTACGAGGTTTATTGTACTGATAAAAAGTGCAACGATCACAGACAGGATTTGAACCTGAGTTATCTCTAACTGTGAGCTGTGAACTGTGAACTGTGGCATACTACGGTAAGACACACCTTGTGTACAGGCTGACAGAGAATAGTGTCATATATGTCCGCAGCTTCAGTAGTGGGTAAGAGAGCAATGAATTATGAGAAAGAACATCGTTCACAGAACAGGTGCCTCTGATATACTACGGTAAGACACACCTTGTGTATAGGCTGACAGAGAATAGTGTCGTATATATCCCCAGATTCAGTAGTAGGTAAGAGAGCAACGAATTATGAGAAAGAACATCGTTCACAGAACAGGTGCCTCTGATATACTACTGTGAGACACACCTTGTGTACAGGCTGACAGAGAATAGTGACGTATATGTCCCCAGATTCAGTAGTAGGTAAGAGAGCAATGAATTATGAGAAAGAACATCTTACACAGAACAGATACCTCTGTCACACTGCGGAAAGACACACCTTGTGTACAAGCTGACAGGGAAAAGTGTCGTATATGTCCCCAGATTCAGTAGTAGGTAAGAGAGCAATAAATTGTGAGAAAGAATATCGTACACAGAACAGGTACCTCTGACATACTACGGTAAGACACACCTTGTGTAGAGGCTGACAGAGAATAATGTCGTATATGTCTCTAGATTCAGTAGTAGGTAAGAGAGCAATGAATTATGAGAAAGAACATCTTACACAGAACAGATGCCTCTGTCACACTGCGGAAAGACACACCTTGTGTACAAGCTGACAGAGAATAGTGTCGTATATTTCCCCAGATTCAGTAGTAGGTAAGAGAGCAATAAATTGTGAGAAAGAATATCGAACACAGAACAGGTACCTCTGACATACTACGGTAAGACACACCTTGTGTATAGGCTGACAGATAATAGTGTCGTATATTTCCCCAGATTCAGTAGTAGGTAAGAGAGCAATGAATTGTGAGAAAGAATATCGTACACAGAACAGGTGCCTCAGACATACTACGGTAAGACACACCTTGTGTATAGGCTGACAGAGAATAGTGTTGTATATGTCCCCAGATTCAGTAGTAGGTAAGAGAGCAATGAATTATGAGAAAGAACATCGTTCACAGAACAGGTGCCTCTGATATACTACGGTGAGACACACCTTGTGTATAGGCTGACAGAGAATAGTGTCGTATATGTCCCCAGATTCAGTAGTAGGTAAGAGAGCAATGAATTATGAGAAAGAACATCTTACACAGAACAGGTGCCTCTGATATACTACGGTAAGACACACCTTGTGTACAGGCTGACAGAGAATAGTGTCGTATATGTCCCCAGATTCAGTAGTAGGTAAGAGAGCAATGAATTATGAGAAAGAACATCTTACACAGAACAGGTGCCTCTGATATATACTACTGTGAGACACACCTTGTGTACAGGGCTGACAGAGAATAGTGACGTATATGTCCCCAAGATTCAGTAGTATGTAATAAGAGAGTAGCAATGAAATTTATGAGAAAGAACATCGTACACAGAACAGGTGCCTCTGATATACTACGGTGAGACACACCTTGTGTACAGGCTGACAGAAAGAATAAGTGACGTATAATGTCCCCAGATTCAGTAGTAGGTAAGAGAGCAATGAATAAATTTGAGAAAGAACATCGTACACAGAACAGATGCCTCTGTCACACTGCGTGAAAAGGACACACCTTGTGTACAAGCTGCAACAGAATAGTGAGCGTATAATTGGGTCCCCCAGATTCAGTAGTAGGTAAGAGAGCAATGAATTATGAGAAAGAACATCGTTCACAGACAGAACGCCTCTGACATACACTGCGGTAAGACACACCCTTGTGTACAATGGCTGACAGAGAATAGTGACGTATATAGTCCCCAGATTCAGTAGTAGGTAGAGCGAGCAATGAATTATGAGAGAAGAACATCGTTCACAGAACAGGGTGCCTCTGGATATACTACTGTGAGACACACCTTGTGTATAGGCTGACAGAGAATAGTGTCGTATATGTAATTTCCCCAGATTCAGTAGTAGGTAAGAGAGCACATGGTATGAATTATGAGAAAGAACATCGTTCACAGAACAGGTGCCTGTGACTGAGTTACTACGGTGAGACATAAGACACACCTTGTGTATAGGTGAACAGAGAATTGAGTGACGTATATATCCCCAGATTTCAGTAGTAGTAAGGTAAGAGAGCATGAATGAATTGAGGATAGGAAAGAACACGTTCCACAGAAACAGATTGCCTCTGTCACATACTACGGGAAATGACACACCATTGTGTACAAGGCTGACAGAGAATAGTGGACGTATATGTCCCCAGATTCAGTAGTAGGTAAGAGAGCAATGAATTAGAAAAAGAACATCGTTCACAGAACAGAGTGCCTCTGATTTACTACGGTGAGACACACCTTGTGTACAAGAGGCTGACAGAGAATAGTGTTCGTTATGTCCCCAGATTCAGTAGTAGGTAAGAGAGCAATGAATTATGAGAAAGAACATCTTACACAGAAACAGTGCCTCTGAAATACTACGGTGAGACACACCTTGTGTATCAGGCTGACAGAGAATAATGTCGTATAATGTCCCCTAGATTCAGTAGTAGGTAAGTAGAGCAATGAATTATTGAGAAAGAAACATCGTTTACACAGAACAGGTTGCCTCTGGAAATCTCAACTACGGAAAGCCACACCTTGTGTACAAGCTGACAGGAGAATAATGACGTATATGTTCCCCTAGATTCAAGTAGTAGGTAAGAGAGCAATGAATTATGAGAAAGAACATCGTTCACAGAAACAGGTGCCTCCTGATATACTACGGGTGAGAGCCACACCTTGTGTAGAGGCTGACAGAGAATAATGTCGTAAATGTCCCTAGATTCAGTAGTAGGTAAAGAGAGCAATGAATTATGAGAAAGAATAACATCTTACACAAGAACAAGATGCCTCTGTCACACTGCCGGGAAAGAAGCACCCCCACCTTGTGTAGAGGCTCTGACAGAGAATGGTGTCGTATATGTCCCCAGATTTCAGTAGGTAGGTAAGAGAGCAATAAATTGTGAGAAAGAATATCGTGACACAGAAACAGGTACCTCTGACATACTACGGTAAGACACACACCTTGTGTATATTCAACTGACAGAGAATAGTAGACGTATATGTCCCCAGATTCAGTAGTAGGTAAGAGAGCAATGAATATGAGAAAGAACAATCGTACACAGAACAGATGCCTCTGACACACTTTACGGTTAGAAGACCTTGTGTATATCCTGACCTTGTGTACAGTCCCCCAGATTCAGTATTAGGTAAGAGACAATGAATTATGAGAAAGAACATCGTGTACACGATAACCGATCCGCCTCTGTCACACAACGTGTTAGACACATCCTTGTTCCCTGACAGATAATAGTGTCGTATATTTCCCCAGTAGTAGTAGGTAAGAGAGCAATGAATTGTGAGAAAGAATATCGCACACAGAACAGGTGCCTCTGACATACTACGGTAATGTGACACACCTTGTGTATAGGCTGACAGAGAATAGTGTTGTATATGTCCCCAGATTCAGTAGTAGGTAAGAGAGCAATGAATTTTGAGAAAGAACATCGTACACAGAACAGATGCCTCTGTCACACTGCGGAAAGACACACCAATTGTGTACAGGCTTACAGAATAGTGTCGTATATGTCCCCAGATTCAGTAGTAGGTAAGAGAGCAATAATAAAAACAGCTGCTTTTTACATATTGTGGTATGACACTACTTGCATACTGTCTGTTTCTACTATACAGTAAGTGTATACGATGTACAATGCTTGTGCATAACATGTTATAATACATGCAAAACTTTAAATACCTAAGGAATTTGACCTAAAGAAGTCTTTGAAAAATTCAAATTTCAATATTATTACAAATCATTTTAAACCAAAACGTGTCAATAATTCAAAACACGTGTGATATAAATTTTGTACCTAAACTAAAATTATTATTCACATATACGTTCATAACCTTTTGGATAGTACGCGATTTAGAATGTGTGAGGTAATCCGAAGAATATAATATTCTGCAACCCTGTATCTCAATAAATATAAATGTTTGCAAAAAACGGTAAAGAACAATTAAGTGTTTGAAATAGTGAGTTCTGTCTAAATAATCTCTCCCTAGCACGCCTGAATAGCCACTGAAACCGACCAATCGTGACGTGACGTTTCATGACGCGAAACGACAGTTCTTCTCCTGTCCAAAACATACATCCATAGCCCGCCAAAAGAAGTAGTCCCTTCAATTGTATTTTTCTAAGACTTTCTTTTTGTAACACCGCTTTTGAATATCATTTACAGAACTAAAATAAATTTAGTTTAATTTTAAATTACTATTCCTAGCATGAAACCCGAAAATATCTGCTAAAAAATTATCCACTAAGTCCTTAAGAGGAGTATTCTATATCCTATGCCAACAATGTATCTATGGAAGTGCCACCTATTTATATGAACAACATGATTAAAATGTTTTCGCCTAATTGACCTTTTTGGTATTAATTTTAACAATATATTTCGTGAATTATACATTTATTAATAATATACCCGGCTTTTCAATTGTTATATATTGTAGACAAAGTAAAGAGTTTAAGATAACAGACTAACCAGTTATTAGTCGATTTTAACTTCAATTAATAGAAACATTACAATAATCTCATAATAAGTTAATCATTAGCAAGAGGTTTGGATGGTTTTATTTGAGTTTTTACTGTTACACTGTGTATATCTGTGAATTAAAACAAATAAAAAAACGCTTGCTATTTTAAGACGAGATCCAGAAAGTTGGAGTGTCTGAATTGACTAGTTTAATTGTTTTAAGAAGGTTCTTTCGATGTCAGTAATTGATTAAACGAAGAAAATCGCTTCAAATCTGTCTAAATCTGTCTAAAACTATCTTTATAGTCTCTCCGTGAACTGAACCTTGACCTCTCAGTTGGAGAGCGAAGTCCTTGCCCATACACAACGAGTAAATTTGAGAATGCCATCCAACAGGGAACTCGACAACTGTATTCATAACCTTACCCCACATTACCACAAGTGGCGTCGTCTAAATGTCCACACCTCTATAGACATGTTCTTTAGTAAATACTACATAAAATAATCAAAGGTAGATCCGCCAATACCGAAAGGAAAAGAATTTAAATTATGGGTATTACGAAAGAAAACGAAATACCATTGAAAGAAATTGCAAAGTTTATCTGACATTTTAAATATTTTTATTCATTTCGTGGAAAGCCTCAGAGTGTACTGTTAATGTATACTGTTTCAGTTACCATTATATATTTTCTGTATATAAATATGCTTGTTGTTTAATCACCAAATTTTGATCCTGCAGTTATTTCAGTTTACGATATTTACTAAATCAATCAACTCAAGCGCTTTAAAACGTAAAAGCAATAAAAATGTAAAAACAAGGAATCAACAAATGGTGGTAGTATAAAACATATCTGATACTTCTAAGTTTATTTCAAATTATAAGTAAGCTTTATACTGGCTAATAATAACCTGATATTCTTCTACAATTAATGACAATAAACAGAAGAATAACTTGTAAATACAACTTAACTTAATTTTATCAATCTTACAAAGTTAAGTCTATTCAAACCTGAGTGTAGTTTAATGACTCGTTGTAATGTACTGTATGTAAGTAAATAGTACAATGTTAAAAGAGTAGAGAATCCTTGGAAAAGTCCCGAGTGAGGAAAACTCACTCTCAACTTAGTATTTCAGATGACAACAAACACCAAGTAAAGATTTTCTTATGTTCTCCTGAAGTTTGCCCTTTGAAGCTATATGTCACTATAAACCCTTATCCCTTTCATAACATCCAATGTATTGTTTTTTGAAAAAACAATGCATGAAAAACTTTGTTTGTATGTAACTACTATAATTTGGAATATTCTATATATTTAGAAAAATTATAAGATTTACTTTTAAAATGACAAGTAATACATTTCTGCTGTTTAAGCTACAACCCCGTGTTTAATTAGTTAAGTCGCATTGTTTCATTTGGATTTTTGAAAGCATAAAGTAATCTTGATAGTAAATACACTTACTATTTAGATCTTTTGTGAAACCGATGCTGATAAAAGAGTAAAAAAATATACTGATAAGAAAATTAAGATTTTTTTTACTTTGGTAATAAAACTTATATTTTTAACAAATATAAAATATGAAATATAAAATATAAAGTTACTATCTATACTTAAATATACATCTAAAGGTTGCTATAATACCACCTCTTACTTTATCCTTTTGTGAACGTCTATCAGCACAGAGTAAGAAAATATAGAGATTAAAACATTAAAAGGTTATAGACAGTATATATACAGAGTGTAACAAAGTCCCGCACGGCCTTGATAATTCCCGAATACAGATAAAGCAATAATTTTGGTACATCATTACCACAACTATAAATGCACTTTTTGAAATTACAACATTTTTTGTCATGGCAGAGGCATAGCCCGCAAGGATTCAGAAGAATATCATAAGTGAGAGCATAGGTCGAGTAGTACATGGAATTAGTAAAATACAATGCCACAAATCCTACCTCGTAAGGTAACTCCTGTGAAATGTGTTGAACTGTGAGTTTGAATCATCTACAATGTAGGTCCTGTTCTAGATTGTTTAATGTTCTTGTCTTGGCTCAAGTTGCGAAAATCATACTTAATAAATGAATAGAGGACTAAAGAAACAGTTTTTTAAGGTAGTCAATGAGTTTTCACATCCAATAGAGAATGCTCTGGACGTTGATCGGCAAAATATTGTAACTTGACCTGTGCTCTCATTTAAGATTTCTTGTTGGCCAGCCTTCTAATATGACAAAAATCTTAGTTATTCCAACAAGTAGATTTATAAGTGCAGTAATAGTATATCAAGTTTTAGTGTTTTGTCTGTATTCGTTCCTGAATTATTAAGCCCGTGCGGGACCTTTTTCTACACCCTCCGAATAACGTGGCTACATTTTATGCTGATGTATTATTATTTTATTACTTTTGTTATTCTTGTACGGGGCTGATCGGATTATACGAAATCCAACGCTACGCTGTTTTGATGAATGGCCTTTCTTTTGTGCTCTCACATTTTCATTCGTTCCGAATGAGCTTCCTTACTTATGTTGAACTAAGTTCTTCCTGTTCTTTTTTTCTCCTTCATGCTGACCAAATTTCTAGCCAAAATCTATGTTAATTCTATACGTGTGTATATATATATATATATATATATATATATATATTTACTTTTCATACAAAAATGAATCTTATTGTATAATTCTCTGAACTTGTGAATGGATGGTGCCCCTCAGCGTGTCTATTTAAGTGTGTTACGCAATAAAATATAATTATTCGAGTCCGTATAATGTTTTACAAGAACAAAGAATGTTTTATAATTCCTCGGGAACAATGTATTTGTTGCAAACACTTCAAAATATACTGTTTTGAGACAGCCTTTGTTTTAGGATCTGAAACATTGTAGTAAATAATTTTTAAGACACGGGCTGAAGAAAATATTTAAGTGCAATGTACAACTATGACACCAGGATAGTTAAATGCAATTATCAAAATTGTATATAGATAATTTTTTGTATAATCAATATCGTACAGTTCTATCCCAATTATTGCGTAATTTACCAAAACACTTTGATGAAGTATAAAATATTTTAAGCTCATCAATATTAAATTCAGTTAAACAACGTGTCTTAGGTGACATTCCAATAATTAACATTACTTACTCCTAGAAGTTCCCAAAACAATAAAAGCTATTTTATTCATCAAAAACATTTAAGAGTTAAGTGACTAATTCGTGCGTTCGTAATAGTCTGATTTATTAACGGAAGCGGATAAGATTTACAAACGCCACTCCAGTGAAGTTAAAGGTCTTAACGTGACAATATAACATATGGAGATAGGTACGTAAAGGGCGAAAGCACTTTACAAAAAGCGGTAGGCTGAAGTCTTAAGAACTTGATTTGTTTATAAATATAATTTTAGCTCTTGTAAATTTAAAGGCAAGTGCAAAAAAATGTGCAGTTATTATTATGGCTACAATTTATATTTGGAGAAACTTTATTAAAGTATACTGTATGAAGTAATAATATTGAAACACAAACGTGCTCATATACGAGTACGCTTACGGCTATGCAAATCAAATTGTGAGATTCAGTTTCGTTATGTTAAACTTTTAAAAAGGAACCAGAGTTTTCACTGCAAAATCAACAGGAATGGAGCGTATAAGAAGACAAAACCCAGCTCTGATTGCCCAGACCTCAAGGATTGAACTTCTATAACAATATTCAGACTCTCTAGACTTTAGAAGAGAGGAGAGTTCGGTTCGCGGTTTATGTCGGGAAGTATTCAAATAACCGAATCGACTCTTTATCTCTTTATCTTTAACTTAATATCATTTGTTGATTCTGACTAAACTTTTCGTTACAGTTTAAAACTCTGATAACTTATGAAAATATGAAGATTGTATAGTTATTTTAGTAAAGTAAATTGTATAAAATATGACAAAAGTTTTTCAAGAAATAACATAAATTACTGCACTAAATCGAAAGTGAATGGAGTTTAACTAAATATTCCCAATCCTAATTAGTTCTAAATAATCTATTTATATTGTGTTCTTTGTCATCACTACTCTGCCATTTACTCTATCACAGCATGACGGGTCCCAGTAATAACAGTGACTTGTTTCCAGCTGATTTTTTAGAATTCTTTTGTTTATTTGTAACTCAAACCTAAATCAATTCTTCACTTTGTTTTCGGATCACAAATTTTCTTCAAATGCAAAAAAATCTAAATTATTAATTAAAAAACTCAAACAGATCTAACCTAGTTGGTGAAGTGTTCATGAACTTCAAATGCTTGGAATCTGGAACAATAAATTTGCTCAGACTACATTGGGACAATTTCAAATTAAGTTCTTATATTGAACAATTTCCAGATTAAGTTACCCTATTTTACACGTAGATATCTCTTTTCCTGTTTCGATTTAAAATACTTTAGTTAGTGTTTTGGTACATATTTTTAGTAATTACATATTTAAGGGTATCGATAGTCTTCAGATTACAAAATATTGTAATTAGGATTACATGTGGTAGCAAGGCCACGAAAGTTGTCCAGGTGTTTTACACAAGAAAGGGTTCAATACACCCCCTTCTCTGTTATATTTATTTAACAGTCTTCACCTTTCAAAATATTTCATTACTGGAGACTGTCTAAAATGTAACAAATCATAAATGGAGATTCCTAATTTCTCTTGCTCATGATAATAATTTCTTTTAAAATAGTATTATTCACTTTGGTTTAACAATCTGTATCGTTTTTTTTTTACTCATAATAATCCGAAAGTCCTGGATGTCTTAAAAATATATCTACATATTTTTGTATAATACAAGAATTGTATTTAAATAAAAAATGTGTAAAAAGCTATATTAATTATTCATGGTAAGATGTATTGTTTGTATAGGTATATATAGGTTTGAAATTATTCCATACTGCCCTGTTGTTTATGAACTAACTGTTTGATATTAAGACTGATTCATATATTCCATAGACACATAATTAAATGCATATACAGAGCGTTTTTATGCCGATGTGGCTAGTACCATAATAATAACAATACTGGGATGTTGATAGCAAATTAAAATAATTTAGTAACTCGATTCTCTATAAAAATGATTTGTTATCAAAACCTCTTTTTATTGGAAACATTATTTATTAGGTTTAAGTATATTTTAATAATAATTAATTAATTTAATATGTAGAGAGCTACTTGGGAATAACATACTAATGAGGAACTGACATTTTTTCAATTAAAAACGAGGTATCAAGTTTTATGTTCTTTAATTTAATACGAGACATTAAAATATACTAATATGAATAAATCTCAAGATTTAATTTAAATAAACGGATTTGATAACTTTAAATAATTTACAGTGTTCGATAGGGTAAAAATTGTGAACAAGCTAATTTATAAAAATTTGTATAAGCTTTAAGTTTTCTATTCTGTTAAAAACCCACATATTCTAATAATTTACCTTTACTTAATACTTTTTTCTCATATCTAACGACACATAGGCCTCTTGGCAAAGTTCACAGACACAAATCCTGCATAGATTAAAATTACACCAACCACCAAATATGTGGAAATATATTCCATTGACACACCAGTATGTATTTAATCAAAATGCCCGAAAAATATGGAAAAAAAATAAAATTACATAATTATCCCCCCCAACAAACAATAAGAAATAAATCATTCAATGTCCATTACAAATCAAGGATGAAATAAATTATCGTTTTAGGGCTCCTTGACTGTTGAGATTTGGGTTGATTCACAATATGAATAAGAAATATAATTGTATTTAGTTAGCGAAACGACCTTAAATTTTGGAAATGAATATTGAGTTCTTACTGAAAATGAACTTGCATTTTCAATATTTTGCTTAGTTTGATCACTTGGGAAGTTTTCGATTTTATAAATGTAATCTTATCATAAATTCGAGCAGTGGGATTCAACTGCTGGTTTTGTAGGATCGTTTTATTCAATGTATACAAAACTTTACTATGTATGGATTTTATTAAGGGATTACTCTCACTCTCCAAAGTGAATAATTTGTTCTTAAGTTCGACAATGTTTTTTATATAACATTGACCTTTATTTTATATAATGATAGCCTTTTATCCCATACATTACGTTGACCCGTATTTTGATATACAACGTGGACCTTGTAAACCTTTATTTTTAACGTCACGTGATGGCAATCTCGGTTAGTATTATTTCAGAGCTGTTCCTCAATTTCATCTGTTATAAGATTTTAATCGTTTTACTAACTACTTGTTAGTAATGTTATAAACAAGTCTTATGGAAAACTAATATGTGTGTTTATCCAAAATTAATAAGACAACTTCATTTACACGTTGTATGGTAGTTATTTAGTTACTTGACGTTTGAATCTTGTTACAAACAAGAGTGGTTAAACTGATATCACTGGCACCATTATGGAATCAGTGTTGATGAGGAATAGTAAAATGTTATCAGTCAAGTTTATAGGTAGTATAAAGTCACCACCGTAATTTCCTTCTTATCTAGACACGTTTCTCAATAGAATGTAGAATGGGACTTTAATATTGTGACTTTGAAATAAATTTCAAATAAGTTTACGTATATGTTTTCAATGTGATAAAAACGTATATGTAAGTTTACGTGTATGTTCTTGGGTGATAAAAGTATTATTTATAGTTTTTTTGTCATTGTATCTGTTATATAAATTGTTTGTATTGTATTGTTTTGTAAATTGTATTTATCTATTTGTGTCTAGTTTGAGGTTTATAAAGACAAAAACTCAAAAATCTTTATTTAAGACTGCACTGACTATATCTAAAAAGTATAGTACCATCATTTAATTATGATGACAGCAGGTTACGTAATTAAACATGAAGGAACCTCATAACAGGCTTGCCTTTGAGGCCCTATTGTTTTCCCTTTGTGTGGGTTAATTTTTGGCATAGAATGGAATTATTATAAGCAATGTATTGTTTGTACCTACATTTGAGGAAAATAAATTATTCTTGATGTCTAATGGATTACTTGTGACAACATTGCAATTATAGAAAATAAGGAGGTAGGTGACCAATGACAAGAAACAAAATTTAGGTAATTTATTTAAGGATTTATCATAATCACACCCTACCAAAAATGAATCCATACAACATGAAGTTTTATAACTATTATTAACATATATGCAACTGAATTCGTTCTTACTTATCTTTTGTTAACTATCTTTTTAATCTAATTCATATAAATGTCTATTGTATCATTACAATACCGCATATTTTTTTTTCTTTTGTGGCCTGGCTTCTTAAAAACATTATATATAACTACTATTTATATTTTTCACAACTCAAAGTTAAGACATAAAAATACTAGTCGGTTGAGTCAAGAAGAGTGGGTAACAGTGATACATAGTTGTTGAAATAGTTTTACAACACTCGAAATAATATAATTAAGTAGGCTTGATTACAAAGTAAGCACGAATCGAAGTTGAAATACAGGGGAAAATATAAAATTAGTATGGCACTAATGGGTCTCCAAAAAACAGCATGTAATGCCTGAAGTGTTACCTATTTTCATGGAGGATAGTACGAATTTGATATAGCAAACGGAAGGGTATTTTATTCTTTTACAAATTTTATATTTTCAGTAAACTACAGACGATATGTATATAGTCCATTACTCGTAATTCCAAGAAACAGAATCGTGACAGAGATATAGAAAATATATTGAAACGTATTGCTTAAATTAGAGTACAAAACTTTTGGCAAGACTGTGGTAAACTTAGGTTTTTAGTGATAGCTTGGAGTTTGCCTTCAGTTTATATAAGATACAACTATAAACATACGCTGATGTTATACATACGTGATACATGTTGTACATACGTTTTTAGATACTTTTTTAACGTATCATTTATATTTTCCAACCATTTCCTACAGACCACAATTGAAATATCCACACCTACACTCTCAACCCTTCCGCCCACGAGTAGTGGATGTTACTAGATACTTAACTGAAAAATTTATATTTTATATGTGCATAATTTTACACGATGTCCAATACAAACTGATGTATGAATTGAAAAATATTAAAATTCTCCTTATTCCCCCAAATTTTAACCCTCATCTAATAGTTATATATATATAATATATATATATATATATATATATATATATATATATATATTAAATATATTTTTGAGTGAATAAGTCTAATAACTTATTTTTCTATGAAATTTTAAGAATTTAATGAGGAATGTCGTTTTTGTGCTTGGTAATTCCGTAGGTGTATTTTGTTTTTTTCATTAACTAAACAACAAATTCTGGAATTCAGGAGTACAATTAAAGTATGTAGGTATGTTATTTTTTAATCAAGTTTTACTTAGAAGGAAAAATACAACGTATTTTTGATTAGAGCTAATCTTGTAAACTGGTAAGGAAGTGTTACATAGTTACATTTTATTTCTTGCTATTTCAATATATAATTAATTAATTTTATCTTAATAGTTCAAGTATAGTCTAAAAGTGGATTATAGAATTAGTATTGGAGTTAATTTCAAGATTATTAGGATTTTTATGCATAGGTACCTATAGTAATCATGGTTACACAAGTTTAAAAAAAAGAAAAGTTTTTTCTTGTGCTGTATGTATATATGTGTACTAAAAAAATACTAATAAAATAAATAATCCCAAGATTTATTTATTAATCGTTCAGTACAAACACTGAATCTAACTTACAGAAGTTGCGCTCTATACACACTAATTACATATATATATGTAATTAGTGTGTATAGAGCGCAACTAAAAACTAAAAAATTAAATTTATATAAAAATAAAGAATAACTCAAACAAGAATAAGAAGAAGTAAAGAGGACTTAAACTGTTTGATAGCGAATGAGCTGCCTATCCCACCCACACAATAGAAAAACTACGAAATATCCCGCTACCTTTTTATTATTTGAATGTATAAACACTGATCTAAGCCTGGCTTAAAGATTTTAAATGTACATATATATATATATATATATATATATATATATATATATATATATATACATATATAATATGTAATTAGTGTGTATAGAGCGCAACTTCTGTAAGTTAGATTCAGTGTTTGTACTGAACGATTAATAAATAAATCTTGGGATTATTTATTTTATTAGTATTTTTTTAAACTTCTTTAAAAATAAACATGTTTTAATTGTTAGTATAGCTATGATTTTATTTATAACTGTACAAAATGAAATACATATATACATATAAAATAATAGTGTAAAATCTTAAGCCAGGCTTAGATCAATGTTTATACATTCAAATAATAAAAAGGGAGCGGGATATTTGGTAGTTTTTCTATTGTGTGGGTGGGATAGGCAGCTCATTCGCTATCAAACAGTTTAAGTCCTCTTTACTTCTTCTTATTCTTGTTTGAGTTATTCTTTATTTTTATATAAATTTAATTTTTTTTCACAATAGAGTTTTTAGAAAAGTTAGCGGAGTACAGGAATATTAGCATTTTTGAATATGAAGATTTAAATCAGTTTTATTTGTCTAACGGTATCAATCAGTCCAGTGGTAACTTATCGATCCAGCATGTGAATATTAGAAGCTCTAATAAACATATAGACGAGTTTTTAATTATTTTAAGCAGTTTTAATGTGACATTTGATATCATAGTGTTAACGGAAACTTGGTTGAATAAAAGTGGTGTGATTGTTGGTGTGGATGGGTATGACGCCATAGTTAATAAATTAAGCAGAAATCAAAATGATGGTGTGATTGTCTATGTACGAAAGTGTTTCAGTATTATGTATGAGGAAGTCAGAATGCATGGGCCCACAAGTATAAAGATAAAATTGTCTGTAGGTAATGAGCGGCTTTGTTTACTCGCAGTGTATCGTAGTCTGTCCCCTGACCTTGACCTACAATTGTTTATTCAAGACCTGGAGGTATATTGTAATGATAGGGCCAGGGATCGCATGCACTGGACAGTTGGTGATATTAACTGTTGCATACTACAGGAAACACAAAATCTCCTCTCACAACAATACCTAGATGTTTTGTACGGGTCCGGTTTTATTGGTTGTATTACTGTTCCCACAAGAGTTACGAGCGTAAGTAAAAGTAGTATTGATCATATTTTACAGACTGTAAGGAAATTAATAAGTTAACAAGCTCAGTTATTCAATCCGAACTGACGGATCATTTTTTTATTATTACAGAATTAAAAAACTGGGTTAGAAATAACAAAATCGAAAAATAAAAAGTTAATACATTTTGTTAACGATACAGCTATGGGTCATCTTATATCCGACTTAGATTGGTCTCCGGTCGTAGAAACGGATTATGTCAATGTTAGTGCGGGTTTACTTGTTACAAATTTACAAAATATCATTAAAAATGTACCAAAGAAAAACCTATCCTTGCAAAATACAAAGCAATCAAACCTTGGATCACAAACAATTTAATTTAAGAAATCAGGAATAGGGACAAACTCAGTAAACAATTAAAAAAACAGCCTTTTAACCCATTAGCATTAATGGCATTTAAAAATTGTCGTAATCGGGTAAATTCATTAATAAAAAGTGCTAAGGAAAATTACTATAGAAATAAAATTATATTGGCAAAAGGTAACGCAAGGGAACTTTGGAGGAACTTGGGAAAATTTATGGGAACTTTTAAATCCAAAGAAACGTTTCCTGTTGAACATTTTTTATCTGGAAACACTAGAAGTGAAACTGATAATATTTTAGAAGCTACTGATCAGTTTAATGAGTACTACGCCAATGTGGGTAGTAATTTGGCTAATGCATTCCCTCCTGTCACGGAGGTGGTGTCAATGACGAGGATTATCAGATAGACTCCGTATTCCAATTTTCTCCAGTTTCTCTTTAACAATTAGAGAAAAGTGTTTTAGAACTGAAAGGGGGATCAGCTCCAGGCGTCGATGGTATCCATACAAAAGTTATTAAAAGTAATTTTCAAAATTTAAAAATGACTATTACTCATGTTATTAATGTTAGTTTGTCTCAGGGAAGATATCCAGATGTTTTTAAGATTGGAAAAGTAATTCCAAATTATAAAAGTGGCAAAAAAATTTGATCATTAACTATAGGCCTATTACTCTCGCTTGTGTTCTAGCAAAACTCATTGATAAGTGTTTTAAATTACAGCTTGTTGATTATTTAACCCGGAACAATTTCTTGTTTTCAAATCAATTTGGTTTTAGAAGAGATAAAAATATTAATGATATTTTATTTATGGTTACAAAAGAAATTCATGAAACAATCGGCCCTTATGGTGTTTATTGACTTGGCGAAAGCTTTTGATTCTGTTGATCGTGGTATTTTATTAACAAAATTGGTTAATGCTGGTATAATTGACTTAGCACTTGATTGGTTTAAAAGCTACTTAAGTGATAGGCGTCAGTTGGTGTCGATAATGGGTGTTAGTAGTAGATTAGCAGAAATTGATTACGGGGTTATACAAGGGAGTACCCTTGGTCCAATTCTATTTTTAATATATATGAACAATCTAGGTAGGGTTAGGTTAGATAATGGCAAGATATTTATTTATACTGACTATACTACTCTTATATTTGAGGGTTCGACCTGGGATGAAGTTTATGGTAATGCTGAACAGGGTCTCCGTACGGTTAAGGGGTGGTTTGACCAAAATAAGCTTACTGTCAATTCGCAAAAAACTAAGTGCATGGCCATCTCTCTTAGATCTTCTTCTGATCATGTGGGATTACAACTCAGGTTACATACTTGTGGCAAAATGAATGGTTGCACAACGTGTGAGTGTGTTAAGAGTGTGGACGAATATAAGTATTTAGGAGTGACATTTGATAAGAGAATGAGTGGGGCCCCACACATCATTACAATAAGGAACAAGCTTAGAAAATTCATATTTGTTTTAGCCAATTTGCGCCGGGTGGTTAATCTGAACGTTGTTAATTGTGTGTATTATGCTTATGTTCAATCTGTTTTACAGTTTAGAATAATCGCCTGGGGTGGAGCAAATAAAAATGTAATAAATCCATTAGAAATAGTACAAAACGCTATTATTATCTATCTTACAGAAAGACAGAATATACCCGATAAACTTAATTTTCGATGAATTTAAAGTTTTCAATATAAATCAACTCTATGTAAGAACCCTTATTTTATATATTTTTGACAACAAGTCTACCCTTTTCACACCTATAGGCCATCATTACCTTACTCGTTCAGTGAAAAATATTGGAATTGTGATTCCTAGATTATCGAAATCTATTAACAAAACCTGTTCGTTTTACATAATTAACATGTTGTATGCATTTCTGGAAACTGGATGTTTGGTGCTCGTGTGGATTGACCAAAGGACAGATTCAAACATGTTCTTGTGTTGGTTAATGATAACTTCAGTCACTGTAATCAGTGCCATCACTATTATATTTTTACTCTTATCTTCACCAACTACCAAGGTCCTTCAGCAAGCCATTTCATCACCTCAAGCAAAATTCTCTTATTGCCATGTTGTAGAACATCAATATTCTTTTCTCACATATTGTTTTGTCTCTTTTGATAAGGATTCAGATTGTTGTTTTATGTTTATATTTAAATATTTCTTGCTTTGAGAAGCATAATTTTATTTTAATTTTATGCATTGTCTTTCTGATTCAAATAAATCATTTACGTTTTAAGCTTAGAAGAAAAACTTGATATTTATTTTGGTGTAACAGAATAATAATTTAATTAGTAAAATTTGTTTGTATTCTTGATTTGTATTGTGTCAGACAATGTTTCTTAAATGTAAATCTAGCTGTTACTATATGCACATATACAATTGCAAGTAAGTAATTTTTTCTGTATATTTATTTGTATGTGTGTATGAAATCATTGTGGTTAAGTTACTAGTGTTTTATGTCTACTGTTTTATAACTGATTATGTTCTTGTTTTTAATGTAAAAAATGTTGTAAATTATAAATAATGTCTAGTTCAACACTTTTAGAGAGCATTAATGATGTAAATCAATTTTATAGTGAGAAAAAGGGTTTATTATTGTGGTACACAAATATTAGGAGTGTAAACAAAAATTGATTCATTTATTGTTTATTTAGATTGCTTGCAGGTAAAGCCTCAAGTAATTGTATTGTCTGAGGCTTGGTTGGTAAGTGAGAAAGAAGCTGTTTTATATAATATTAATAGTTATCTAATATTTGCATCTTACAACTCTGCTGTGAGAAGTAGTGGTGTCATTGTCTATATACATCAGTCTATAACATCGGTTCTGTGTGAATGTGATATACCTGGTTGTGATGTGGTTTTGGTCTCATGTCGTTTAAATAATATTTCTTTTTATGTTCTTGGTTTATATCGTTGGCATATATCATTGGCAATGGATGTCATTCATGATTTGACGTGCTCGTTATCAAAAATTAATTGTGATAATATTATATGTTTGGGTGACTTTAATATTAACATTAGGTCGGAAAATAGCCTTAGTGATGAATTTTTGGATTCAATGGCTAGTCTTGGGTTTCAACAACTTGTTGACTTAGATACGAGAGTGCAGGGTATTTCCTCCTCATGTATAGATCACATATGGTTTAGTTCCAAGGTTTATGAAGCTCACAAAGTATCGGTGATTGAAACAAATGTAACTGACCACGGATCAGTGGCGTGCATAGTGGATTTCACTCACTTTGGAATTGCAGAAAGAAGAGTTCATTATGGATGTTTCATTGATTATAAAGGACTTGGCATTGATATTTTGGAGAGTGATTGGTCGGATATTTTGGAGATCACTGATGTTAATTTGGCATTTAATTTGTTTTATGATAAATTGTCTACTTTTATCGATAACAATAAATATACTAATACCGCAGAAAAAACTAATGTTAAATTTAAAATGTTAAAACCATGGATGAGTGTTGGATTATCTAAGGCTTTTGCTATTAGAGATAAGTTATTTAAATCATTTAAAAAATATCCCTGTACAAAAAATAAGGAAAATTTTGATAAATTTCAATATAAATTATCAACATGGTTGAGACAAGCTAAAGACAGATATTACATTAATAAGTTCCAAGAATACAGAAACAATTCAAAACAACTGTGGCATCTAGTCAATGGTATTATAAAAGGAAATTCATCAAGTAGTAGTAAAATAACATTACAGAACAAAAATAATATAATGACTGATAGTTGTGAAATTGCTAACGGTTTTAACAATTATTTTGTTAATGTTTCTAATAACCTATTTGATTCATTTCAATATATCACCGATGATATTAAGCACCTTTGTTTAACAAATTACCTTTTATTAACGAAAGTTCCTTATTTTTATTTCCCATTACACTGACAGAACTAAAAATACAAATTAAGTCTTTCTCGCTGAGTAAAAGTACTGGTGATGAATTGTTATCATCAAGGTTAAATATTTAAAATGTCAGAAGGATTGTCTCCTGTACTTCATAATCTATTTAATAAAAGTATTAGTTCAGGATGCTTTCCGGATGTGCTTAAGATTGCTACAGTAATACCTATATTTAAAAAAGGAGACAGGCTTTTCGTAGAAAATTATCGTCCAATTTCTTTACTTCCAGTTTTGTCAAAATTATTAGAAAAAATTAGTTAGACTCATAAAGTTTTTAGAAATAAATAAATTTTTTCTAAGTTCAATTTGGTTTTAGAGAGGGACTCAGTACAGAGCTGGCTTTGCAGCATTTTTTGAAAGATATATATATATATATATAATGGTTTGAATAATATTTCTTGTAACAAAGTGGTTGGTTTATTTTTATATGTAAGTAAGGCCTTTGATACCGTTAATCATGGTTTGCTGCTAAATAAATTGGAATCTGCTGGTATTCGAGGTGTCCCTTTGAATTGGTTTGAGACATACCTAACTGGTCTACAGCAATTCGTCAAAATAAACAGTAGCACCAGCTGCTTGGAAAGTCTACATTTTGGAGTCCCCCAGGGATCGGTTCTTGGGCCTATTTTGTTTTTAATCTTTGTTAATGACTTTTACTCTGGAAATTTCAATGGTAAGGTGACAGCATTAATTTGCTGATGACACAGCATTTTACTATAGTGCGTCAACAGTTGATGAATTATATTCAAGGACGCAGGATGACCTAAATAAAATATCTATATGGTTTGCTTGTAATAAATTATCCTTGAATGTATCAAAAACATTATATATGATTTTTTCTTTGTCCCAATCCGGCATCTTTGGCACAGCCATAAGAATACATTCAATAAATTGCATCAAGGATCTGTGTGATTGTGGCGTAATTAATAAATGTAGTCAGATTAAGTATCTAGGTTTGACTCTAGATGAAAACTTATCGTGGAAACCTCATATAGGTTCTCTGAAAAAATCTCTACGGTCATCACTTAAGGCATTTTTTCATTTGAGATCACTTTGTCCTCCCTCAGTTATGAGACTGGCTTATGTTTCAAATTTATCTAGTCTAATAGTCCTTCAGAAAAAAATTATAAGATTGATATGTAATGCTAATATTAGAGAACATTCGTTTCCGCTTTTTGTTAGAAATTTTAGTTTACCATTAAAATATTTATATGTTTTTAAAGTTTTAGTAATTTTTTTCATACTAAGTGGTAACAGTGGACCTGTTATTGACAACTCTAGTTATACTACTAGACTCAGTAATCAACAGTATTTGCGATTGCCTAAACCAAACTGTTCTTTGTTTCAAAAATGTTTTGTGTTTTTAAGTTATAAGTTTTTTAATTTAATTCCAAGTGAAATTAAAATTAATAGATCTATATTTGTTTTGAAAAAGAGGCTGAAGGTTTGGTTATTGAGTAGAAGTGTTAAAGATATTGAAAATTTATATTTAGTTGTTCAGTAAAAATATTTTGTTCTTATTTTATAAATTGTAAATGTATGTTTTTATATTGAAGGTGAGTTGGATTTCTCTAATTAATGTGTGTTAATTTGATGGTTAAGAGCAATTTTAGTTTTTTTATTATTTGTTTGTATTTTCATATTGTTATTATAGAACTTGGGTTTGCTGCTTATTATTAAAAAAATTAAATTAAGAAGCTGATGATGGCTCCTACCCAAGTGCAAGATTATTTTCTTTTTGGGTTGGTATATTTTTTTCTCTGTAATCTTTATATTGTTGTAAACTGTATTTACATGTTATATCAATATATATATATATATATATATATATATATATATATATTGATTGTAGTAAAAGCCACATTATGCATTATCTCCAAAATATACCTAATATCTTAAATTAAAACAAATATTTTTGAAAAGTTTTGTTACATTGAATATAACAAGTTTTAAATCAATAATATTCTAAACCCTTTTGGGATACGATTTTTTAAACAGGAAGGGAGTTTAGAGACATTTTCATTTTAAAGAAATTTTACTTTTGCCACGTTAAAACACTTGATTTTTATATTATAAAATTGTAATTTAAGTTTTTATAAAAATATGTTATCTGAAACCTACTGATTAACAATAAACATCTTAAGCGTCCACCATTTATTTCAGGCTAAAAGAATATTACCATCTTATTCTTTCATCTCAGCAAAAAAATATATGATATACAACTGTAAATATAGTTATTATGAATAGATCCCATCCGCTATTTTCGGACCCTATCTCTAACATAATAACAGTCCACAATGGCTTATAAAGTTGGTGTTAGATACCATAGCTAAAGGTCAGGCTTTAAATTTATTTGGTCATCTATTACAATATACATACACTTAAGTTTTTATAGGTGAGGATATACTAACTTGATTAAATAAATATTGATGATAAATAAGTACTCAATTAATCGAATCTTACATTCTTATTTTTTTCTATTGATAAGTAATAAGTCAACTACATCATACCAAATTAATGTTTTTTTCTATCAACAAAATATATCAGTTATGAACTTTTATTTTAATGTTTTATGTACTAACTAATTTGTTTTAAGTAACAAATGCATAATTTTTAAAATCTATGAACTTGGTTTTATTAGCCAAGGATCTTGTAGAGTGCCAGTGCCATCTCTGGTGAATCACAATCCCTCTGTAATACTAATGGTAATGTAGGTAATACACACATTTCCTCGCCCGTTAAATTCTGATTATGATGAGCTTGAAATATCAGAGCATATCTCTTGCTGTCTTATGATAGATATCGTATTCCTGTGTTAAATAATAAATTATAGAGGAACTTATGATTGTTATGAAACAGCATTATATATTGCTGAAGTTAAGATTAGGAAGTAATGATTACGGATTCTCACTTCGCAATCCATTTTTGTACGTGTCTACCCTGAAACAGAAACTTCAATTAGAGAATTGGTAAGCTGATTCATGCATATTTGAATAACCATCCTGGGGAAGATTTTGTGAAAAGGAGGAACCCCAAACCTTACAAAATAAATCCTCTCGCACCTTTAGCACCACCAGAACAGAATTTATACAAGGGTATCTTTGGGCACACTCATTTGTAGACAAAAGATCTCTAAGCAACCCTTAGGTCAGCCATTGACACTAGAACCAGTCCGTATCACGTATCAACTTGAAATACCGGAAATATTCGTTACTTTTAACGCCGTTATGGTTGTCCGGATTACCTAAGAGGCATTAGAGTTAAGTTTGAATTTGTAGCACTACGAATTGGCATTATATTACACAAACACGTTAAATCCGCGTACGAAAAAAAACGCAAACACGCACACAATAGTACCTGATGATTGGTACTTGATGACTAAGCAGGGATTTAACGTGTCTGCCGCCTTTAGACCCTTTTCACAAAACCGCCCTCTCTCCATCTCTCTCCCTCCTTTCATACTTCATATACGCCAACTTTTTCCTGACCTGTGGCAACTGTTTAAATAGATTTTAATATGCAATATAATTTTTTATTTTTATCAGCAAGTATTTATCAGTAAAAATACTGTTTTTACTGTTGTCTTTGTTGTTATTAATTATATTTCTGGTAAATAAAACAACGAACAAATCAATAAACTGCCTTGCTGTCTATATGAAGACAAATTTATGCTAATAGCATTATATATTTTAATAATAATTCATTCTAAGTTGTAAGTTATAAATATAAAATTTTTGTCTTCCTGTGTATAAAATGAATAACAATTCTTTAATAAATTTTAACATTGTAAAAAAAATATACTATAAAAACCTTTCATTGCAGTATTTAAAAGACATTTGCAATTGATTTCGGAGTAACAGGATATTCAGGATGTGTAAGGATGGGGTAGAGGCCCCCACCTGCGGAGAACCATTAGGAATGATTGCTGGTGCTATATGTCAGTCATTTCATCTTGGTAAACATGGAAGGTGAGCAACTCTAGCCAAAGCGGACAGAGATAGCACGCACTTATGTCCAGGCTAGCAACACTTAGGGAGCCTCATCAACAGCAACAGTCATCCTCCGCACTATACTAGATATATAGATCTATCCTTACGGCCATTGAGAACAATCTATAATTCTTTACTCAAAGATTCAATTTAAATCGTAATTGTAATCTAGTTCATTTTATCTCTCCTTATTATGGATCTAAAATGTAATTATATATTTAAAGAGCTGTGCGGTCCACTAATAAATTATGAATTTCTTAGTGCTTGTACCTAAGTACGTACGAAGAATAATGTCAAAATATGCAAATGATGCCTGACGTTTTTCTCCTCAATCAACACGATGGATCTAAAACCCTGACATTGGACTAATCCTGAAAAAATGTACATCATATGCAAAATTATCCTTGTAAGTCATTTTCATAAATTGATTAATATCTCTTATTGTACTCAATTTGAGCAGCAAATTTTACCCGATCGAGAACTACATAGAAATGTCAGTCTTAAACTCATCTTATCCCTTATTAAATATTTTAGTTAGTTTGTTTAACTTTAGTGTTATTCATTTGAATATGGGATGCACATTCGTAGTCCTCCTTACAATCTTTCTTGGGTCGTTATTAATGAACAGAATTATTTCCCGAATTGATTCTGTAAATGTTAACTGTTTGGACCATTTGATTTCTTCTCTGAAATTTGTCTAACGTGTTATCAAAGGACTCTTAAATCTAGTCTATATTATATTTAAAGATAAAACAGTCTTTAGGGCTCAATTTTTTCCATAGACTTCTTCATAGTGCTATAGTTCCAGTATACTAAATTGCCGCGTAAGCTTTTACAAGCCTCTTTACGAGCTCTCCATAGAGACGGAGTATCACTCAAGCTCTTGAGAGTTTTACTTTTAGGTTCAGTGAATCTTGAAAGAATTTCCATCTGTTAGGAGTTGCAAAAAAGTGCTGCATAAATTTTGAATTAGATTTAAAATGCTCTTGCTTCCAGCCTAAAACTTGCACATGCTTTTATTAGGTTAAGACAATATGGTGGCAAAGTAGATGTACTGTTTTGAAATATTTATCCTTAATTCGTGCATGTAAGTTATAATACACACCGGTCATTATATTTGCACTGACATTTGATTGATACCATTAACAAACAAATATGTCTGTTGGGATTTAGACTTTTCAACACTATCCAACAAGTAAAAGGAAGCTGATTATTGCTTAGCTCCTCACATTAATAATAACCTTCTTTATTCTTTAAAATCATAAATAACGGAAGAAATATAGTAGTTATATCTTTAGTTTGGTTTTATCTATCTTTAAATTTGTTTAGAAACAAAAGATATTTAATTCAGCTAATTATTATAGGATAACACATAATCATCGTCGAGCAGAGAATATCTTGAAATTAATATTTTATAATCTCATTTACAGCAAGTGCTTGGCTATTCAATTTTTGTCACGACAGTAAATACTCCAAACGTTTTGTCAAAATATTTTTCAGTATCAATCAATGTACTATTATTACGTCTCATAGTAAGTTTCTAACATTGATATACTTTGATCTATTTACAAATATTATCTAAAATGATCCTTATATTTTTCGAATCCAAAACAACAATTCATAAAGTATACTTTACTATATAAAGTTCTGCAAAAAGCTAATAGTTATCTTATACTTTTTAAGATCCCTAGATATCAATTTTCCATTTATCAACTTCCTGGCAAGAGTCAATCATCCCGTCTATGCGATAGCTGTATAAATAAAAGTCCAATAAACTTTAAACACTGTACATAGATTACTAGTAGTCCAAGGAAGACCGTTATTGATTTTGGAGTGTAAAGTTTCCTCGTCCGCGCGATAGATTCTTTATAGAAAGAACATATATACTTAAAACTTTATATATACGATTACTCTTAATCCAAGGAAGAAACAAGTTTATATTTGGGTCAAAGATCCGTTCGTCAGTATGTACATTCGTCTACCCATCTGCGCGTTAATTTTTGATTGGAAAATCATAGAGACTTGAAACTTGGTATGTATTATACCCTTGGACAAACTGAATTGTTTCTGAAATAAAATATCAAATAGAGTAGCGTCCCTTTATCTGTCAGCGCGATCTCATTCATTACGTACAGTCGGTTCGTCGTGTCGTAATTTATT
Organism: Homalodisca vitripennis; assembly: GCF_021130785.1. NCBI lineage: Eukaryota > Metazoa > Arthropoda > Insecta > Hemiptera > Cicadellidae > Homalodisca > Homalodisca vitripennis. The sequence goes on from NC_060208.1 coordinate 116,696,059, forward strand.
ATTTTAATATACATTATTTCTTTTGTATGTGGATTACAATGAAAATAATTAAGGTTATCACAAGAGGTTATAATAAATGAAAATGTACAGCCACATTACTCGTCAAACTTAATCTCTCAAAATATTTGAAAACATAAACTTTCTTTCAATTTAATTTCGCGAATTGTGTGGCATTAAAATAAAACAATAACACAGTTGTTAGTAAGATTTTGATACTAAATAAATTGAAACACATGACCATCATTTAATAAAGTCAGAATAATTTATCCTGGATATGCGAATTTATACTCACGTTTGATATACCCACTATCTTACTTTAAGGTTTTGTTATATAACCTAATATTTTAATTGGATAATTTTAGCTCACTTTGAGTATCGTATATTTATTACACATGATTATGTGCGTTATTCCTTAGTATTTTTCACCACTCCAAATATTTTCTTAATTTCGAAATTAACCGTCCCAATACACAGTGAAAAGGTGCGTCCACTTATCAGTTCATTCACTTTATTTACGATAAATTTTATTGATTTTTCTCTCATCCATTCCCAGAATGTTAACTTTCCTCATAAAACAAATCAGGAAAAAGTAAATACAAACCATACATGTATCGTATTGTGCATTTATGAACTACATCAAAGCAATTCAGAAATACACAAACGCCGCCTGAGGCCTGTCCAGGATTGAAGGAACTTTAACGAGGCCTTTTATTGGAACGCACGATGGTGGATAAGTTTGTTACGATTTTCATGCCTCGCCAAACTTGAGAAGTCACCCAATCAGAAACAACATCAAACACTTCCGTCGTGACTCTACCTGCGATTGTTACACTTTGAACCGTTTGACCAAGGGCCTTTCAGCTGCTTGCTTTTCTAGGCAGTACAATTTAAAGTGATTAAGGTCTTATAGTGTTCCAGAAACGTAACTAGATTAAGTTTTTTTTTTTATAAAACTGTTTTTATGAATTTTAATATGACAATGTTTACACTATTTTTTCAAGTTTCTCTAAAGTATACTGTTGCGCTATAATTACTTCAATTCTAAACTTTCGTATAGCCACCTAATCAAATATTACAGTGGTACATTTTATTATATAGAATATTTATTTAAGAACATTCCAAAATAGTCACAAGATGATATAAACATTTCAGTCTTAATATTTTTTTACTTAAAAGGGATACTTTTAAAATCACTTGAATACATTTAATCCAGCAATATTTCAAGCTAAACATATTTATTCCGAGATTTATAAAAATCGTACTTACTTACTTTAATTGTTTACTTTACTAAGTTATTTATATTATTGACCATGTTACTAATCCTCGTAGGCAGTTTATGCATGAATATTTGCAAAACAAAGATTCTCTAAATTTTATAATAAATGAAAATACTCGTAATTCATGATAAGGGAGAATTAATGTTACGTGTTACAAAGTATATCAAAAGTATAAGTTTACAATATTTTTATCACTTGAATAGTGATATAGAATGGAACTAGTTGTTGCTGTTGTAAATGAAAATTAGAAATATTGAGTAAAACATCCAAATATATGGAATAACTATTGAGATTTCTTCAAAAGATTTGTCAGAGCATGAACACAGATTTTGAGGTGATATCATCTCTAAATCATGAATCTAAGGTAAGAGAATAAATTGGTGAAAGCTTAACTCAGCCGTCAGTCCTTTTTAAAAGCTCAGACTAATTATTACGAAGTTTGTTTTCATCTCTGTGTTATATGCTGAGTTTAATATAGAGTTTATACAGATGTGAGTCATGAGTCTTGAGGGACCAGCACGAGTCACTTTCATGCTCTCCTCCATTCCAAATAATATCTTTCGATCCGATAGATTATATTGGATGATTCTTCTCAGGTAGCCCGATGGCCACACTTTCATAATTTCTTCTATAATTCCGGTACTCATTTTTTATGTCCAGAGTGAACGGGAAAAACACTATATTTCAAAGGGTGGAAGGCACTGCTTTTGATATGGGCAATGGCATTTATGGCCTGTTCTATTACATCATCATTTGAACCAACTTTTCAAAATCTATACTGTTGAGTTTTTAGCCACTTCTGCAAGTATCCAAATAACAAAAAGGTGCTGTAAAATTTTGTTTCATATATTTCTATTTATGGATATGTATTAACAGTTACCCTTACTATCTCAGGTGCTAATTTGTCTGTCCCTGCTGATTTTTCTGATTCGACCTTCCCAGCAAAGCAGCAGCTCTATGTTTATGTGCATTAAGTGGAAAGATATCCACTACGATCGTATTGACCTCAGAATCGGTACCGCTGTTTTTCCTTATAATTCGACACAATGCAGACCCTTTCACCTTGAAATAGCATTATTCTAACATTTGCCCTTGCAGACCACCTTCTGTCTGTGAGACGTTCCTTCCTGATTCTGACTGACCTAAGCTCTTCTTACAAAGGAACCTTTCACAGCTCTCTGATGTAAGTTTTAGCTGTGATTAGCCTTCTTCGTACCCAGTCATTTATTTATCTTTCTAGGCGTATATAAACCCTCTTAGTTATTGATATTCCATCTTTCCGTTTCAATCCTTTCCTGGTCTCTCTCAGTTAATGGTCACTTAAGTTATCTACAGCAAGGACAGATCAGTTCCGTTAGTGATTTAATAACTAGCAATAAAGTGCAATCAAGATAAACATTTCCCAGCGGACCCAGGGAAAGCTAGATTGTTTTCTAATGGCTCATGCCAGTGTATTTAATTCGAGTAACGTTTTGCTTGGAAACCTGTTCCAATACACGTTTTTACAGCGTGAGCAGCTATCCAAGTATAGCTGTATAATAGTTATTATATATCACTACTTTTCATTTATTATGTTTTTTATTATTTTAGTTATTAAAAGAGTAACGCGAATGTTTTGTTTTAGAAGAAGAAAGTTTTAATAAAATAATTCAAGGAAAACTGGAAGTTACTGAGTAGCCTACAATGGGTTTGAACCAATATGAATACAAATTTCAAATAAGCCACATATATAAGTTGTATTACTTAAAATAGTATAATATAATACTCTAAGGTTAAAGAATAGTGCAGTATTTCTGTCCAAATATTTGAGCAATGGTTTGTCAAGTGAATAATGAGAAATATCTGCCCAAATCTCACCTCCCCAGTTTGCTGAACTTTAGCATATTATTAGCAACTGAATAAAGACTTTGTCTGCTATTGAAAGAGCGTGACAAAATATCATGCAACACGTGTTGGCAAAGTTCTTAATTACACTGTCTCCTAAAACCTTCTTATACGATATAATTTACCCGTGTTCTCGTGTTACGAACTCGTGTTTGCGTAATATTCACCACACATTCAAATTGTTTTTAGAATAAATTCAGTAGTAAACTTTGTAAATAACATTGTTAATTTTGTGAACTAGAATAATTATTGTTTTAGCATAATATACGCGTATTTCGTTGATTATAACTAGTTTACTTTAATTACAAGTCAACCTTAATGTTGTATGTATTTTAAATGTTCTCAAGTCAACGTTACAACCTGAACAAGATATAACCTAAATAACCTTTTACATCTTCTATTTAAATCTGTACATAACTCTTCTCTCAAATTTCAAACTTGTTCAGCACATGGTAGCAATCAATAGAGTACCATCCTTACAAAAGTTTTAATATATTAAAATCAATTAAACCTCTTACCAGTTTATTAAGAATATTTTAATAATTTAGAAAGGGGTTAATACTAATTTCCTAAAAATGAATCACTTTGTTAACTAATTTGTTTTATCGACAATATAATAATATTGCGTATAGCCCACTATGAATAACAATTATGACAAAAGAATTTATGGTTCATATTGTATTTATGACATAAATATAAAAGCTTTGTTTAATTACTCAATTACATACAATGATTTATAGGGTATCTACAAAATTCCATTTATAGCAAACGTCTGGCGAGTATATTTAATTTAAAATAGTGATTCCTATCTAGAATATTTTGAAGTAAAGTAACTAGTGTAAAACGTTATTACTGAAAAGGTAAAACTAACTACTTCTGCTTATAGCAATGGAGCCTTATATCAGTAAGAAAGGTCATACAGTTCGCCTTTCCCTCTTGCATTCTGAATGCATTCTAATTGGCTTCCATTGTCTGGGTGAAGTTTGAATTCTCGTCTTGGCATCATTGTCAACTCAGTGTCAGCCTCATCATTGTCTGAGATCTCCAACTTGTTCATTCAATTCCTCAAAGTTTGAAAGCTAATTTATTTACAACGGTACGGTACGCAAGCTTTCTATTGCACAATGACCTCTGCAGTACTCATTTCAACCTTTTCGTATTCTAGAAAATACTCTTAATTATTTATTCGTGCATTATTCATGCGATATTTATACCACTACAAAAATATTAACAGTATTTTAATAAATAATTTAATATATTTTCATTCCATATTTACCAGTTATGCTTAAATAATATTACAACACATACTGTATTTACACTTATCCAGATTTTTTTTTTTTACCGTAACCAATCATTCAGCAAAAAAAAAAACAAAGTTAGATATAATGAAAAAATGTAGCCACGATCTAGAACCTCCCATTCTGAACCCTACTTTACTTTTCAACATGAAGATTTTGGGGTCACATTATGTTGCCACCTTTAATATACCTCTACTGTACAAAGTAACACGAGGCTGATTATTAATTTGCAAAATTATGCAGAAGTATTCGAATCAGAAACTGAGATTTAATGTATATTACAAATGGTCTTAACGAATTATATATAATATACCAGTTTTTAGCCTCTTATAACAACACTAAATTAACGTATCTATACTGTAGATTCCTTTGATATGAAAAATTGAATACTTGTAAAAACTTTGAAATAGTAATCTGGTAAAGGACTAAATCTCATAATTTATCTTATTTAATACTCCATAGGCAATTCTAAGAACTTTCATTTTGCAGTAATATAAAATATTTATTTTAAACTTAAGCTTATAAGTAAAAAATCAATTTTATTTTAAATAATGGAAAATAATAAAGTTTGAATAGGAATGAGAGGCCTGCGAATTTTGCTGTTACAAGCCTAAAAGGTAGACACAGTTAACGTCAGTGGGGTTTATTGAAAGGATTTGCGAGGTTTCTTCCATTTTTATTCACGTTCACGTGGATCGACAGGGTATTATAAAAATCTAACCTGAATAGAAAAAAAGCGCAACCGCTGTTTCCTAATACATCCTCGCTGTTTCCGGTTATTTAAAATTCATAAACTAAACATGTGAATTAAATTATTCCAATTAGTTTTTATTTATCCGAGGAAAATATTTAACTATGGTTTCTGTACATTACCATTTAAAATAATTGTATTAGTTTTTCCTTTTCCCCGCAACAGTTAATTTGAATCAAAAATGCAATTTATAAGTTTCAGTGCGTCAACCGATGGGTTTATCCTATCATGCCTATTATTTGACACAACCTTATAATAGTGACAGTTCAAGGATAAATGCTATAGACTTAAAACCAAATTAAATCAAGTATTGATGTGAATATAAATAGAATAAGTGAAGCTGTGAAATTGTCAATAATATTTATAGAACCAAACATCATATATAATTAATTTAATTTAAAAATAAATAAAGATTTTATTACACCTATATTTATATTAAATAAATGTATGAATGCGAGTCTAGGAACTAATATTAATCTGCCATGTGAAAAATATAAATACTTTCCAAATGTATTTTTAAGTATGGAGATTTCAAAAAAGAAAGACTGATCCGTAGTAGTAATTTGTAAACACAACTAAACTTTTTTAAACCACATTTTAAGTTATATAAATTAAAAAAAAATATATAAAATATTTAGAATAATAACTCTTAGAAATACGGAGCAACCACAATCTTGAACAATCTCTAAAATATAATTGAGCTTAGTTCATTTATTCACCACAGTTTATCCTAAAATATCAATTAAACTATCTATTATTCTATTGAATGTGGCTTGTATTAAATGTTAATTTATATTTTTATGTGTTCCCCTTTATTGTTTAATTTTTTATAATGGCTTAATATTGATGTATGGCACTGTTTAGTTTGCATATGAAGTTATTCGTTATCTTAAGGTACATAGTTAATACTGCGTCAAAATATGTTAGACCTTGTAAAATATTTGTCTCACAATTGTGTTCAAAGTACAGGGAATAGGTTTTGATTTATGAATTTACAAAACTATGTGTATTATTGCACACCGATTTGGAACCATACAACAAAAAGTAATTTTTGCATTAAAACAAGCTCCAAAAATAAAAAAGTGTATGACGAATGAAACTAAAATATATAGCCATGTGATATCTTCTCTTGGAAAGCCAAGAATTGAATAAGGAAATGACGTAGCATAATTGCGTAAAGGTTATCCTTGGCAGTTATTTGTATCAACTGTAACACTTACTCGTATATATTAGCCACTTTAGCTGAACATTTTTTGTGCATTTGTTTCAAATGTTGACACATAATGCGTATTGGATAGTTAACATACTCAGTAAATAAAGCCCCAGTGTGTCAATTATGTACTGCCTAAAAATGCAGTTGACTACTGGTAAATTATTTTGTTAAATTTTTTCTAGTTTTCTATATAAAACACACACAAAAATAATAAGGAAATAAGTATTTTCTTTATTTATATAATTCGGCATACATTAGAGAGATCCTAGAATTGTATTTAATATAGAAGGTAGAAACTAATTCGAGTGTTATGATATGCACTTCAGGTATATTATGAGTACATATCTTTGTAAATACCAAAACATATTAAATTTAATATAATAATAATTCATATAACTAAGGATAAGTTAGACGATAGTCTTAGTAGATAAACATGTTTTCCAATATTGTCTACTAATGATATTTACAAACGGAATACGAGCAAAAATATGAATGCTTATTTTAATTCTCCTCAATATCGCAAAATAATAATAAAAATAAGTTTTTACTGTGAACAGTAGGAACTTTGAAGACTCTTTAAGCAGTTGGAAAAGTTTACAGTAGTAGTTGGTAAAACAACATTTCAAATATTATTAATTTTTGAGAGTCGCCTACGATAGAACTTTTGCTTTTGAAAAACAATTAATATTGATGAAGTGTGGTTTTACTAACTAATAATAGTGAATTTGTTCTATATATTGTAATTATTCTCCTTTACTATATGAAACATTAAATATTTAACTTATAATGCACAGTAATTTCCTATCCCCTGAAAAAAGTCGTGAAGTAACTAAAAATTTACGAAACCAAAAAATATAGAGTGAATTCTATCAATTTTAAAGTATTATACGGTATTATGTACTAATTTAAGTACCACTCAATTCTTTACTTCCTACTTTTTCATGTCGATAGATAGTTAAAGCAAATCCTTAAAGAGAGGGTAGTTTTTGTATTTATGTTTACATAAAGACACTGTTTCAGTATTTTTTACATCAAATGTCCCACTTTCCAATTAATTAGAATAAAATAACAAAGGAGTAGTTTTAATTATGATTGATTTGGAAAGTCTCAGTGGGTATTTTGATATCGTATTTAATTTTTCAGTGTAGCTAATTATGGTTCATTATTTTGAGTGTATAGTTGAACTAGAATTAAGTGTAAGTTGAGTGTAAGTTGATTTATACTTTAATGTATTTTGAATTGCAGTGGATAGATATACAAAAATCTCATCATGATCCAGGTTCACAATTCGTGATATAAAAGTAACGATTAGCATGTAAAAATTGTGTATTTCACGTACACCCACTAAAGTAAAATTATTCATAGAGTTTCGCTGATATGGATCGATCCAGGCCTGGTGCACTGGTAGCGTTGGTGTAGGTATTTTGCAAAACATTATGCATACATTTTGAAGTGGATGTTTCTTGCATCAAACATTACACAGGCAGAACATCGCCGGTGTTTGTATCTCATGTTTCCCTAATTCTCATCTACAACCTTTCTGTACCTTCATTTACAACATCTTTATTCAATTAATCCCCAACTTTGCCCCAGCTGAAACTTTAGAAAACTGATCCGGTATTAGTGATATATGGTAACGGGTGATCAAAGAAATTAGTGCTTGTGCATAGAATAGTTAAAACCATCATCTATGTTTGATATTTTTCTAATTCCAAATTAATGCTTTGTAACTTAAGAAATTATAATTGTTTATTGTACACAAACTGAAATGTTCTTATAACACAAGGTAATTGGCTCGTACTGATTTAGAATCGGCTCGTTTCAATCGCCACGACAGACCAGTATTCACATTTTTCTTTACATTAATGATCCGCTTGCCTATTGATCAAAATCTTCCTCTTCAGTAAACATATTCTTAGAGGTAATTTGTTAGGGAAGGAGCTTCACAAATTGAACAACTGAAAACATTTAAACGATAATTGTAATTGCATTTTACTGAAGCAATAGCAATTCTAATAGTGTTGCAAAGTGCTTTCGTTTATTTAGTTTTCTTTCACGTGTAAACTATTCAACCAATTGTAATAACACTTAACATAGACATTCTTATGGTCCATGGTATGAATAAAGGCCTACTAATAATTCGAAAATACATCTGGGCTATTCCCCATTTGTCCCTAAAGTAGCAAAAGGTTGGATTTTGGTCTAAAAACTTGCGTAATCCTAATTGAAAGAGCCTCATATGTATTGTTTCAACAAACGAATACTTAGGTTACAAATATAGGCAGCAAGCTGGTGGCCCTCAAAATAGGCATATAGTTCCTTTTAGGGATTTAAAACAATCGTAAATACTATACTAAATCGGCCAGTTTTAAAAAGTTCTGGTCTTTGGGTATATATCTACGTAGGTTTATCATAAATTATATCGAATGCCGTTTGACTTAAAGTGAAGAGATTTTATCACCAATGTATGCCTTACTGAAAAATAGGGCACAGCGGACTTTTCACTCTACCCTTTTACCCGAAGTGGAATACAAGTGCAGAAGTAGACAATTTTTAACTGTAGTGACCTTCTCAGTCCAAAGTATGGGTAATGTATATATACCTATACATTTGGCCCAAAAATTATGTGGAAAATATAATCGCCTTTTAAGAGGAAGAATATCGATTTTGATATCGTTAACCAATATTCTGAGAGACCATTATCTAATACTGCAATTCCACAGAACCAAAATCATGTCAAAATTCCCTCAATAGATAAGTAATTTTCACTTTAAAGTAAATTTAAATGTAATAACGTTATTGAATGTTGTAATAGTTTATCATATAATTTTATAATATAGGCAACCAGACGGTCTAAATAACAAATAAATTTGTATTCCTCCTTTACAGATTGTATTTCTATGTCGAAACTTTAAAATATCATACATACCAGCCGATTACAAATTTAATGTTTGATATCCATTTGTTTATCATAATGTCTCTTAACCTTAAACACTGAAAAATATTTATTTCAAAAATGTCATAGAACTCCATTGTAGTGATATATGTGATATATTGCAACTGTCATAATGTAAGTACTGAAACGAGTTAGTATCATTTTTTTGATTTGATATTAGAAGTTGGATGTAGGCTTATATGTCTAGAAAGACCAATATTGATAATAATCCCCCAAATCAAAAACATACACTACAATATCATAACAAATGGCATTTTAAATTGTTATTGCACAAGCGTATATTTTAACTCATAATATTTACAATACTAGAACATCTAATTTGATTTAAAATAAATATCAATAAAAATATTTTTCTCTACATAATTAAGACATATATTGCTGTAGAGTGAGGGTCAAAATATAATAAGAACGTCACTCTAACTTCATTTAGCTTTTTGAAAGCTTAGCTGACAACTATGGTCTTTCAGGATAGTCACTTTTTTGTAAAATCCTTTCCAGGAAAAGTTTCTTATCCAGGTACTATGGTTGTCACTGAAATAAAACTCCTCGATTACGCAGTACATTAGCGTTCTGTAAATACCTTCCTTCGACAATAATAATAAATAAAAATATTCAATGATTATTTGGAAAATAAAACTCATTCAATCATATTCATATAAAGGGAGGTCTATAAATAGGCTGGTAAAAAACTATTGTGTGATCACCTTGGGGGAGGAATGAACAATACGTTCTTTATATCTCTGAGGAAATAACCCGTCACAGAGTGATTCATTTATCAGATGTGTCATCTCATCTAATGCGTAAGAACTGAAGAGTTTTATCATCTGTATACTGTAGATATTTTTTTCATTTCCCATTTCTTTGACATAAAGAAGTACATTGTTGATTTTTCAACAGTGAGAGGTCAAAAGTTCAACTTATCAGCGACGTAATCTTCTATGTATACTCTGAAAATATTAACTGTGCCACTACTAAGTTTTTGATGTGCTTTTGGAATGAATGGTTGGTTATGACCATGGTTTATATTAATTTAGTGTTGACAATTCTTATTTGTAATATTTCCAAAATAGATCTTGCAAACGCTTTAAATCTTGGGAGTATTTCACTGATGTTATGATATTTTCAGTAAAGAAGTCTTTTTGTTGTTCTATAACGATTTATGGTAATATCAGCACTGACGTTACATTATGTGGAATAAATTTAAACACGTTTTACACTTTATTGTAATATCATTAATATAAAGGAATACAACATTTTCCAATATCACTTTTTATTTTGTGCAAGGCCTTTCTGAATCAAAGATTCCATCATCAGGCACTTCACAAATTATCAAATGTTTACATTTTTGTAATAAAAAGTGATATTGGAAAATTTTGTATTCCTTTATATTATTGATATTACAATAAACAGTTTTTTCCAATGCTCCAGATTCTACTTTGTACACTGTTAATTAAATTTTATCATGTACGTGATGGAGCACTTTCCCTAGTTACGCTGTGCAAATTGGTGGAGTCTGTTTATCAAACACCTTCCGTACATTCATAGCAATGAACTGCAATAATGTTGACCCACTCCATATTCATAGCATTGTCCCTATCAATGAGAATAATGGACAATTAATACCATGTATGTATTGAATTAATAGCAATTACCAGATTCGAGAATTAATGTGCACAAATGATCACTTGATATAATTGTATTCGATTTGGTGTTGACCAAATGGACTACAATTATACCAATAGCAAAGATAACACTTTAGAAAACTTTTACCTAAGTTGAGCAAAAGAATAATATTAATTTAATTTCACAGAAAATGAAGAGACCGTTTAAATGGAAATCCCCCTTTCAGTTCTCATAGTCTGTTCTACTCTTACACGTCGCTTTTGAATAAAAGTTAATAGAATAATGATAAACCAAACAGACAAGTTGATGTTATATACTGTGAAACAAATTCATTTTGACGTTAAACTACTGAAGTCTTGGAGATATACACAGACATATTGGAAGTACTGTAATTATAGTTTCTGGGCGAACTGGTTTGATAACGCCAACAGTTTAGCACCTTAACGATAAAGCTTCCGTGGCGAAAGTATTTCTCTGTCTGTAATATTGGAGTAGCAAGCTTTAGATTAACGAGGTATTGACCACATCTGTCTCAGTTCGTCTTAGCTCCTGCCGCAAACATCTCAGCCTCCAATAGGTCAATGCTTGTCAAGGGCATCTGTCATGCATCCTTGCAAGGCCCTGGTCCCTTGATTACACATTCTACAATATCATCTTTCATTTTTTATTTTTATTTCTACAATTAGCCAGCAGAGCTTGAGCCTATCCTTAATAGTTTTATATCGTATTTCGGCATTTAAGTGATATGGGTGTTCCTATAACTTTTATAATAACAAATAACGCAAGAACTCAATAACTTTTCTAATGTTGCACTCACTATACGACTGCATGAACTCTCCATATCACTTACCACGCTAGTAATACATTTCTACATACAATTCCAATTATTCAAATTGAATTTGGCATAAACTTGAAGCTAGATTTATGAGGACCCGTAGTGAAATGGTTGTGACCTGGGACTTGAATAATGAGACATGATGAGAAACGTGATAAGAGAAACGGATTGGAACGCGATCCTACCTACAACAGATGCCAATCTAATAGTCTACTAAACTAAAAGGTCAACTTGATCAAACATTTATTGGTCAAGGTAAATGGTCTACGGGCTTCAAATATTTTATATTTAACCCTAATTTAATTCATGCGGACAAGGACTAATCACGTGACAATTTTACGAGGCCGATTGACGAAGCATATTTTATATTTATATTTTGGTATATTGACCATAAACATCATTGAAACTCACTTAATAAGATGCATATATTTCAGAAAAATTAAAACAATCAATCTATAACCTAATTACCATTATCTTAATTAAATTTAAAAGTTTTTAAGTATTGGTTTTGTGTGTTTTAAATGTAATTAAGTTAATAGTAGCTAATACAAGCTTTTCCATTTACCATTATGTTTACATTATTTTTACAGGTAAGCAGTACCTATTATAATAACTTATGTTAAAATATAGTTTAACGAAATAGTTAATTTACTTTTGAATCTAATATTTCGCTTTCTTTTATAGGTAAGTTAATTATTGTCGTGCTGTGCAGAAATAGACTTCAATCACAAGGTAATAACTATGCTCAAATGTATAAAAATGAAAGTTAACAAAGTTTATTATCGCTCTGTTCTGCACTTACTCATTACTAGGTATTGTACTATTTTAAGATGTATCTTGTTGAATAAAAATATATGCTTATATGGAGGTAGTTTGGTTCATATATATAAATAGTTAATTGGGAGTATATAACTTTTTAATTTAGTAAAAGTTAGTATATCTTCAGTAAAATCCAAAAAAGGGAGCTTAATGTTTCATAATGCAAATTTCTTAAAGCTCTAACTTATCCTTACAACAAAGGCCAATTTCGATGCTTATCATTATGGTTAAACCAAACTTTAAATTTTGACTGCTCTTAATTGCATTAATTTAAGAAACACTCATAAATCAGTCTAATTAATCATAAGTTAGATTTGCAAACCAAATTTAGGTGATAGTATCAAACCTTCTCCCTTAATCAATCAATTAATCAGTTTAAGTACATTGCAGTTGCTCCCCTGTCACCTTGAAATTCCACAGGTGACACCTTTCAGTTACAACTGACATCTTGCAATTACACAGCAGCTGACACCTTCAGTACTGACAGCTTAGTTACACTATTGCAGCGTGCTGGAAAATGTAAACATAACCTTGAAATGTAAATAGACTCTAGTTTGTCCCAATCGACTTTGACACGTCTTAGAGCTTAACGTTGATTATAAACGTAGTAACTGTTACAGATTGCTTGGAAATCAAGGGTAAATAGTGCCACTTTTTTGAACTTAATGTACTTTGTCATAATCAGCCAGCCACCTCGGAAATGAACAACTTACCAGTGCTTGCCGACATAATAACTGTTTCAGAGTGCTTAGGATACCGGCGTGAACAGTTCCAATCCCAGTTAACTTATACACTTTGTCATAATCCGTCACCATCTCTTAGGCTTACTTTACAGTTTGCCATTACCTACACACATCGTTAATATTCGCTCGGATGGAAAGTTTGAACAACTTTCAATAATATAACATTTTAATTTTATAAGTTTACAAATTATTTGCTTGTTCTTTAAATAGTATTACTGCGTTCAGTAGTAATATATTGTGAATCTTGTAAATATGCATTTAGTACAAAACATTTTAAATAGTAATTTAATAATTAATTTATTATTCATTTATTTATTTACAATTTATGAAAAAATATTTATGTTGGCCATAAGACTAACGGAGACCACTTTGATTTTGGTTGCATATTCGTACCTTAAGGATCTATTGTCTCTTGATCTAAAAAGAAAATAAATTAATAAAAAGGCCCTTATACAAAAATGTTTAGTTACTACAAAATATTTTTTTATTATGCTGAAGTGTAGATATAGTGGGCTTAGCTGTTCAATCACTGGCTTTTGGTATCACCGATTTAATCCTTCGCAAGCTGCAGAGATTATATGTAACCGTTCCCGGCCATTACAACTGCTTCTAGTTCCGAATGGATCAATAAAGGATTTAATCTAGTTTAAGCTCGATACATCCCTACTTGTGATGGTACAGCTATTAGTTAAGAGTCTGTGGAAGAGTATTTGACTAGAGTATTTAGAGTACAATCGTCAATTTTTAACTTAGAAGAATGCAAATATCGAAATTAAAATTGCATGGCTGGAATTCGCTTCTATGGAATCTTGAATTGTGATTATATGCAGCTCGTTTACTTTTGAATAATCTCTCTTTCAGTAAGAAAAAGCTTGGTCAAATGAGGACCAGATTTAAACCAACCAACGTAACCATGGCATGGTTGTATACAATGAATGTGATCAGATTATGAATTACCTGATGCCTTTTTGTTGGTGGTTGACACTGTTGAGATTCAGAATAATCCCGATATGATCTGAGGAATTGGTCAAACAATAACGTAGTAAAGGAAACTGGAAACATTTATGTGTTTACCAATAACATGGTAAACGAAGGTCCTGAGTTAAGTGGTTTTTACGATGTGAAAGTAGGAAAATATCGTCATAATTAGTAACATCTCTGAAGTAAAGCAGTTGAGAGCAATATGTCATCTTATCATCGTGCACATGCCGTGAGATTTGATCATCTCAGAAAGCTGATGATTTCGTGAGTTTTTATGCCTAACATCTGGCTGCTTTGGTTAATCAACCTGAGTTAACAGTGGCAATGATATTAACCACAGTAGATAGAAAGGAGTGTATTATAATTACGAAGGCCGTTTTCTAAGTGAGGCGTTTCTCTACTTTTCCCATACCGATGAGTCAAATAAAGTTGTCATACATTATTAATATCCAGAATAATGTATGACTCATTCATTACCAAAAAGAAATACTTTTTCACTATTCATATCTTGGTTTGCATTAAATTTCAGTTTTCCAAAGTCGGCTTAATATTCCCGAGACCAATAGTTTTGTTTTGAATAAAATCTTTGTTACATATTTGGTGGCACGATAAATATTGTAAATAATTTTGTGAAGTATTACATTGGTCAAAATTAAACGTTACGTTTTATGTTTGCTTTTCTTTCAGGTAAAATCTTTGGTTATTCGTAAAAAATGGTTTTTGGCATTATATAAGGACCCGTGGTATAGCATAACTTTTCACATGTGTTCAATATTCTGAGTTCATGACATCAAAATAAAATAAAATAACATGAAACTTATTATGAAAAATGTATTAGTTTCTCTGTAAAAACAAAAGACAATTTAAAAACTTGAAAGATACCCTGGAAAAGATCCCGTGCGAGACTCTATTTTTACATAACTCATTAAATTTTAATCACAGTATGTTACCAAATGTTACTGGCCTCAACCGTATTGTAACAAAGCATTCCTCTAAAACGCATTAAAATATATTGGAAAAACATACATTATTTATTAGATTTTTTTAAATTTCGATGTAATCATCCAAATTCTGAATATACTGACTATCCGTTATGTTAAACCTGCTTGATATTGACTTTGCAAAATTAATTGTCCAATAGACTAAAGATATGTCCCTATTTTATCAAATTTTGAGTGGTAAAAGGGAAAGCGTTGTAGGTGGTTAAAGGCAAATTCAGAAATAAAAAGTGTAAACAATGAAGGGATAGTCAAAGGATGTTCTTTAGTGAACATTTCTCGACAGCTGTCACGATACCGAACAAGGCTACACCTCACACGAGCATGCATTGTCATCACACCTCACCAAACCTGATTTCTTCTTAACTCTTGAAATTGTCGTTTACTTTATAATGCAATGTAATCAGCCATTTTATATGTGACATTTCACAGGCATATTAGAGAAAAAATATTCATTCCAGTTCTCCTCTCTAAGAAGTTGTTTTGTTTTAAAAAAAGAAGCCCGGAGGTTTTTGTTTCTGTTTAGTGATTTGATCCTTATGTTTGATATTCTTTTCTATTTCAATAATTGATAGGCCTAGTAGTTAAATAGACCTGTGATGTCTAGAGGAATGTAGATCGGAGCATTTGAAGACGAATTTTTATTTATTTTCAGTTTTAATTGTACTTAGTGTAATATGATAGAGATTACGCACAAAACAGGAATCTGAGTAGTTGTTTAATTTATTGTGGTTTACTGTGACTCATATGTGATTTACATCATACATGCACAAAAAATTGTGCTTTCCATAATTAATTATAGGTTAAATAACTACTTCCAATCAGTTAGAGTCATAGGTGTCCACGTTAGTTGCTTATACAATTAATTATGTGAAAAAAGAATGAATTCTTATTAACTTTTTATTTTTGTATTAAAATAAAAAAGTTTATATTTTTCTCTTTTTCGCATCGTCAACAATGTACTTAGAATGTTCAGTTATAAATGCGATAACGCTTCCTCTCGAGGACCACCCTGGTAAATCCTTGAGGTCATCTGCGGCAATTAGAGAAATTTAGAATTATGCGTTATTTGTATATTATTTACAACACTTCAAGGTATCAGTGAGTTTAACGGCTAGAGTAGCAAATTAAAATCTGAACGTTATTAGCGTACTCTGCTCGTTCTCGTGAACAAAAATATATTTGTTTTTAGGCAGTGTAAATCACGAATAAATATGTTTTTTAATGGTTGAAATGTAAATCAACATTTTTGGTTATGTTTTTGTACTGTACTTCTTGCTATCTGCTCCCGATAGCTTATCTGAGTGTTCTGTGTTCAGAACAGCAAAGTACAGTATCAACAAGCGTCCCGTGCAGTAGCATTCACTGTCTCATGGATAAATAACCACGGCGTCCATTATTCCCGTTACTTCAATACCGTCAATTAGTTTTGAAAGTTATTTAGGTGCTGATTGTGCATTACGTATGCAGTTAATATCTTATCAAATTAATTTATTCCTTTGAATTGGTCATTGTGCTTTTACAGACTGAGCGTATAAGTTCGTCGTTTAATCCTGTATTATTTTTAAATCAAGAAGAAACTATTTGTATATGATCAGAAGTTACCACGTGGTATGTATGTAGAAAGTACATACATAAAAAGCTATAATTAGGCTTATTTTGCTTCTTTATTAAACTTATGTTTATTTCCTATACTATTTATTATTTTTTAGAAAGTTTGGTTTAATTTGTTTGTAATATGTATTTTTTATTAAATTTGTTCTTTGTTGTTTAATGTTAGTTTATTTTTATCCACACTGGTAACGAGATTAGCCTTATTAATTAACCCATTTTAATAGTATTCCTGAACAAAAATATAAGGTTTTATGGCATAAAAATTACAAGTAATGAATCTTAGAACGTTAAAAGTGGATGAGCCTATTGTTTAACTCATTGTAATGAAAGAAGAAAATCTTCACTAAATTTTGTTTTAATTTTGAGTTATTTTATCTCGTTTTCAATGTTAATCCTGTAATATTTTAAGATTGTAATCTTTTGAAGAAAGGCCGCCTCTTAAGTGGTACGCTACCTGTCCTCATGAGCCATCGGTCTGTATGAGGATCTTGTGCAACAGAATGAGGGGAGAGGTGACACAGTACAACGTCGATGGTTCTGATAAAAAAGCCAGTCAGAAACACTACTTGAACCAGTGCTCTATCTCTAACTCAAATCCAAAGTACGATGTCTTAGACCGCTCAGACCATCAGCTCTTCCAACTTTGTTCTGCAACTGTTTATTATTTGTAACCAGACACTGTTTGCATCGAACGTTTTTGTGAGTCACAGTAAAACTCCTTGTTTATTACAGGTTGTTGTGTACAACCAATGATTGTATTAACAGCATGATAACGACTTACTGGGATATCCTGTGTGCCAAACAAGTGAGTAGTCGAACGTTTTTGTGAGTCACAGTAAAACTCCTTGTTTATTACAGGTTGTTGTGTACAACCAATGATTGTATTAACAGCATGATAACGACTTACTGGGATATCCTGTGTGCCAAACAAGTGAGTAGTCGAACGTTTTTGTGAGTCACAGTAAAACTCCTTGTTTATTACAGGTTGTTGTGTACAACCAATGATTGTATTAACAGCATGATAACGACTTACTGGGATATCCTGTGTGCCAAACAAGTGAGTAGTCGAACGTTTTTGTGAGTCACAGTAAAACTCCTTGTTTATTACAGGTTGTTGTGTACAACCAATGATTGTATTAACAGCATGATAACGACTTACTGGGATATCCTGTGTGCCAAACAAGTGAGTAGTCGAACGTTTTTGTGAGTCACAGTAAAACTCCTTGTTTATTACAGGTTGTTGTGTACAACCAATGATTGTATTAAAAGCATGATAACTACTTACTGGGATATCCTGTGTACCAAACAAGTGAGTAGTAGTGAACGTTTTTGTGAGTCACAGTAAAACTCCTTGTTTATTACAGGTTGTTGTGTACAACCAATGATTGTATTAACAGCATGATAACGACTTACTGGGATATCCTGTGTACCAAACAAGTGAGTAGTTGAACGTTTTTGTGAGTCACAGTAAAACTCCTTGTTTATTACAGGTTGTTGTGTACAACCAATGATTGTATTAACAGCATGATAACGACTTACTGGGATATCCTGTGTGCCAAACAAGTGAGTAGTCGAACGTTTTTGTGAGTCACAGTAAAACTCCTTGTTTATTACAGGTTGTTGTGTACAACCAATGATTGTATTAAAAGCATGATAACTACTTACTGGGATATCCTGTGTACCAAACAAGTGAGTAGTTGAACGTTTTTGTGAGTCATAGTAAAACTCCTTGTTTATTACAGGTTGTTGTGTACAACCAATTGATTGTATTAACAGCATGATAACGACTTACTGGGATGTGCCAAACAAGTGAGTAGTTCGAACGTTTTTGTGAGTCACAGTAAAACTCCTTGTTTATTACAGGTTGTTGTGTACAACCAATGATTGTATTAACAGCATGATAACGACTTACTGGGATATCCTGTGTGCCAAACAAGTGAGTAGTTGATTCATACACTACTACCATCATTAAAATTGTACAGTATTGTAACTTTTTTATAATTTTTCTTTTGACGTATCTGAAGAATAGACTGCTAACCATTATGCTTTATAACATTATAATATCACAAGTATTACGAAAAAATTTGAACATATAAAAGATACTAAAAACACTAATAGTGTAAAAAATTTTATAATCTTATAGATTTTACTAATTATTGTGGAACAACTTAGACAAAATATGCATTAACTGCTTTTATTTGATATTGTCTTTTGGATTTCCTTGTAAGTTCTATATTGTATTAATTTATGTAAAACGCATATTTATAATGGAATTCCTACTAAATATTTTTATTTCCCTAGAAAAAGACCACACTTCTTTGATTATCAAATATATTACCTTGTTTGTCACATTTAGAGTTTTTTGTGTAATAAAATGTTTTTAGTGTGTATAGATTTATTTTGTTTATCACGCATTTAAACCTGCAAAATTTGTATATAATATAATGAATTCTTTTGTTTCGTTACCGCTTTACAAGGTGTAGTTAGTATTCTACTTCTATTACAACTGTGTGGAAATAATTTGTTGAGGAGGGTGAATTGTTTGAACTATACGTTATAATGTGTTGTTACAAGAGTGTACTTTAAGAATTTAATATTCTATGTTGGCATATTTAATTTTTTCTATGTTCTTGTCTTATTTGATTTTAATAAACCGCATCTTATTATTGTAACCGATCTTTGAGGAAATCTTTTGTAAGGAGAAAAAAATTGACCATAAAATAAATACTAAATTATATTTTGAACGATTTATAAGGACTAGCGGAATACATAATATATTAATTGTTTGCAACTGGAATTTAACTATGTTTAACATTTTGGCCTCCAAAGTGACCCAAAGTTGAGTAAAGTGGTTGCTTTGAACAAGTTTGTCGGAGAGGAAGGGCGGATGAAGCCAGTTGAGCTTCTGTTAGCATTTAATGTAATTGTTTTGAAAGTTAAAGATCAAATGTTTACACAATGATAATAAATACTTTCACTGGTGTGTTCTGATATCAATTTGTAAGGCGTAGATATTTTAAATATATATCCCTTAGTGTGATTGTGAAAAATAAAGAAATAATAGGACTACATATTATATATACAGTATATATAATATATTGAGAATCGGAGAAAATGGTAACAATCTTCTGGAAATTCCTTCATACAGGCGGTCGCAATAGGGATATTTCTGTTGAAATTGAAATTAATCTACCTACCTAATAAAAGTGAGGTCGATACATATATTATAATCTATGTATTAAAAAAAAATCTAAAACATATTTTAGATTTTTTTTTAAATACATAGATTATAATATGCTATTTATGTTTACATTACAATATGGATTCAGATTAAGTCACTAATCATGGTTTTCAACAAGCACTCCTTATTTAAACTGTAACTCGTTTTAGTAGTTACAGTTACTTAAATAATAAAATCATAATACTTTTTTCATTATTTAAGGTACAACATTGTCTACAATGTTACTGATTTTAAATGACAATAACCAAAAACAACTTAACCTTCAAGAGATGAGGGACATCACGGAGCGTGAACCCACTGATGTGGAATCGATATTGATATTGACAAGTATATCAATATTTATCATGATGTACATCTGGTGAATATTCACTTGAATCGACGCGAAGGGGGAAATTACTTCATTCATATTGTAATGAGCACTTACAATCTGCACGATGTTATTCTTTTATTGGCATAATGAAAGCCTAAAATTTAAATTAATAATTGAATCCTAATATTTAAAAATAAACTACACAACTGATTTATTAACTTACATTGACCCATGAAACACTATAGAATACAATAATAAAGGAGGAAATAAAATTTATTTTCAGTTTCACAAACTAATATAAGTGCGTTTGATCCATGTTAGAGATGTAGCCTCAAAAAGTGTTTGATAAAATTATATACAATAATAAACCTTTTCAACCTTTTTAATTTCTTTTCGTACGTAATGTACATTTCAAATTCTAAGAATTCATCCTTATTTATCGTACATCGTACGAAATAAAAAAATATATCATAAGTGTTAAAAATGTGTATTATTGTATATGATTAATATAAGTTTTATTATCAACAATTAATTACTTTTTATCTATCCAATACAAACACTTTTGAATAATGTAGCTATCTAGCTAATAAGTTACCGTGAAATTGAAAGAAACTGTATTATTACTATACTTTCAATTTTGGGTACAGGTAAACAATGAAATAAATATTATTAAGGAATACATTCATTATTTTAATAATTTTTTGTGAACATGCATTACTGTAAAATATATTTACCAATTATTGACAATATAGTTACCCGCAGCTACGCACGCAATTTCGTAGCACTTGTATGGGCGCTTGTGGTTCAAGTGTATTATATTTCCCATGCTAATGTTGAGTTTGCCTTGTTGGCACGATCAAGAAAACGACACAAAAAGAGTATATTTATAGCTATTGTAATTTTCTCCAGTCTTGGGTATTTTTGTGCCATATTTGATTTGTTCTTGCTCCTCAATCAAGTAAGAAATACATACACAGGACTAAGAAGCCTTTTTCGACCAAAAGACAACTAAGATGGTGTTTTATGGCAATTTTTAAGTTCATAGTAAAAGTTAAAGAGTAACTTTTTCTATGATACTTAAATTACAAACTAGTAGTGCTAAGTATAGTACTTATAGTTTTTATCAGGTGCTGCATATTTGATGTTTGCTAAAACGTACAGTTAAAGAACATTTTTCTAAAACTTTCTTATCTGGATAAACTCTGTCCCCCACAGCAATAAAAAAATTGAAATCAGAATTTCTGTTACTAACAAGCTTACTCCTTGTTTCAATGACTATAAAAGTAGAAAATATACAATAATAGTTCATTAATAAAACATATGATTGTGCTGTGATAAAACAATGTTTACATGGGCAATTTTATTAACATATTCTTTCAATAATGTAACTTTAGAAACCAAGATGGGGGTTTTCTAGTCCAGATGTGTGAGCACGGAACACCCCCCGTCAAGTAAGAATGAACCTATATGTTAAACTGTGATTCTAAAAATGTTCATGTAATAATATTTCAGTCAAATCAGTAGAGCAGTATGTAATTGATTTAGTAAAACACTCACATACATTCAGATACTATTCGTTTCTATATAATTGAATAGATGTAAGTTTATCAATAGTAATTTAGTATGTTTAAAATATATAGAAGTTGCGTTATTGAGTACTTTTATACCACATTTTATAAACACATATATCAAAGTAAGGTTTTAAAAACAATTTCTCCGGAGCTTTTCATTTTCACCACCGGAAGAAGTTTCTCTCTGCGGAGCTTTTGCCTCCGAGTGTAAACGAACATTTTAATCCAACCAACACATGTCTGACTCGTACGAGTTGAGAACGCTACTAATTATTACACGCAAGGTCCCAGAGTGAAATATAACTCGTGTCACGTTTAATAATGCAATGTCCATTCCAACCCACGACCGCCTGTTGCCCAACTTTTCCTGTTTGTGTGAGGCTTTTAATAAATGAGTAGTGTTGAATAAAAACTTGTTTCACTGAGATTATGTTGGAAGTTGGGCGAATTTGAGATAAAGGATATACACAGTAACATTGGACTTTTACTGGAGGGACTTTAGGGTATGCGAGGTTATTGGCTGCTTCTATACCTTGGTAACATTAGAGGTAAAAGTCTCATAACAACTAAACTTAATGTAAACTTTTTTAAATATAGCTTAGGGCGTTAAACAATGCTCGATAGTGGCTGGACACTACAACTGTAAAATGATAGTGAGAATTGGATGTATGTATTGAAGTGGCATTGTATATTGTAGCGTTATAACATTGAATATGTAAATCTTTTGTCTTGAAATTTCAAAAATGTACCTTTCTCTTTAATTCAATACTACAAAATCAAAATACCAAAAATTGTTAGATAATAAATGTAAGTTTGGTTTGTTATAATTCGTTGTACCCATGTTATACATTACAATGGAATTAACCAATAGTAGTTTCCTAAATAGTGTCAACGATTTATGTATTTTTTAACATTTCAGCACTGAAATGTGAAACTTCTCGTTTTACTCATTAGTAGAGGGATTTGTTTCTCCACAGTCAGCTAGTTCCATTGCTTGTCAATAGGCTAGTCAATATGCTTTATCATGTTTTTATATTCCACATACTCATCCTATATTTAAGAATACCACTTGAATTAGTTCATGTGGATCACAAACATGTTACCTTATACGTACTTATTATTATGCTAATATACAATGCAATTACGGGTCTCTTACGTAAACGGGTATTTAACGTTAGCCATTTGACGATTTAGAGGTGGATATGCAGATGGGAATACCACTTAAGTAGAGTGTGCTCAGAATGTCTTTTAAAATAAACTTTGGTTTGTCTTGCCGATGTAGACAAGTATATAAGTTGGGACTTCAATATACAAAACTTTTGACTGCATACTCTCTATATGCTCTGTCCTTAGCCGCCTCTCCCAGGTATACTTAACCAAAATAGAATTCCTTGTAACAAGGTATTGAATAATATTTTGACGACTCTCAAATGGCAAGGATTTAATGGGGATATTTAGAATTCAGAAATGTTGTATTAGAGTCATTTTAAAGCCTTATAGCCGAGAGTCATGTAGACCCCATTTCTTAACTTTCTAACCTTTGCTCTCTTGGTAAGCTGTGAGTGCAGCATTATTTTTCAGAAAGAACAATAACTTCTTCACTGTCGTTGTGTCTGATTACTTGTACAACAAGAGGGTACCATGCCGACAGTTTGTATGGAATCCTACTCTGTGTACTAAAATGAGCTATCTGCAAATTAATACCTTGTCTATTGACATTAAATATGTAAGCTCAGAAGTTGCCATTATACGAAATTTAAAAACACTTATCTAGAAAATAGGGCTATATAAATTTAAGCAAATGCTTTAGTTTTTCCCGTTGTTTATTCCGTAAACGTTCTGTTAGTGGAGCTATTATATGTAAAACGTGTTCATCACTTGTACATCATGATTTGCTCGAGTGAACACTTTGATTTTTCTTACCCTTTAAAGAAAACAGGAAAAGGAAAAAAATGAAGGACATAACCAGCATAATACTGACCCCATCTAATTCAACACTCTCATAACTTGGAATCGATACCCAAACTGCCTAACTATACAGCTCTGATCTTATTATGATTCCACTTATGGTTTCACGCAGTAGAGGCGTCAGACTGCACTGCGACCCAAGGCCAACAAATATCACGTATAAGTTATAATGCATGACAAAAGACGATGTGTCATCATTACATTACTTCAGTGCCAGTCATGTACCGTGTTTTATATCACGTCTTTCACGTTAAACTCCCGCCCTACCCTACCACATCCAACACGTCTTATACTGCTTACAGAGGCCTGACACGTACGCTCGAGACGCATTTGGCACTTTCAACTTTGCTAAAACGTAACGTCAAAGTGCTTCACGCTGTCAGAAGCCTTTGCGTCACGTTGAGATGTAACGTAGATTTGAAGTAACTTTGACACGCCTCTGACAAGATAACGCGAATCATTTACTTTGATTTAGAAAATAATGAAACGTTCGCTCAATTAGTTTCCAGAAAAGATATATCGAAAATTCTTTGGAGTCGTAAACTTAAAAACTTCTTAGAAAAGGATTACAAATGTTTCCAATACAAAATTATTTAAAATTATTTCACTTCAAGAACGACTCCGGAGGTTTTCCGAATGCTGTCTCTAATTGATGACCTTGGTGTGTTCAGATCCATTTAAGAACTCAAATCAAAATAGTCGTGCGATAATACTGGCATATTAATAAATAGACTTGATTTTAACGATGATTTTAATTAACATTTTTAACACACGTTTTATAAATTCAAAGTAATATGTCATTGTGTTAGTTCAAACGCATATGCATTAAATGGTATTAAGATTTCCTTGAAAATAACAAAAACACCAAATTATACTTACTGACCTGACGAAGCAAAAGTACGTGGTAAAATTTAAGTACCTAAGGCCAATCCTACGATAAAACTAGAATGCTTTTTTGTATAGAAAAGTTATGAGTTCAATTTTGTCGCTCCACTTGATGATTCAGCATCACTTCACATGTAATTTATGTAGTGTCTTCATAAGCAAGGTCTATTTCTTATTATTTGGTGATATACAGTCATTCAAGCATATATAAAGCTTTGATTTGATTGGACGGATATGCAATTCATGTTTGGCACGTGAAGACTTCCGGTTTTGAAGGAACGGAGGAGAGAAAGTATGCATGTTTAATTAGATATATGGCTGTAAAGAGAGTACATATTTTAAACTAAAAAAATACTTTATTTCCAACAGTTTGATTTAACTAAATTAAATATACAATTAAAGGTTCTGTTTAAGTAAATATGTACCACATACACACAATTAATGTATGGTGTTTTTTTTTTTTTAAAAAAAAAAGATAATTAAATAGTTCGAATTAAAAATTCTTTACTTCATTTTACTTGTCATCTAGCTTCTTCTATTCCGTTATGGCAATTTTATGTCATATCAGAGAAACAGAATGTTATATTTTGTATTTTTACCCTACTATTTAATTATTTATGTGCAAAAACACACACGCCGACACAAGTGCTTGCGCTACCAATGAATTTGCTGAAGAGTTTAAAGAAGTACCTTCACGGAAAATGTCAAGTTATAAAACTTTAAAATCACGTCCATTATGTTAAAATTCAAGCCCCAAATATCCAAGGCTAACGGACCTGTCAATGATGAAGTGAGTTTAACAACTTTTTACCCTCAACGAACGATAAAGCGCTAACAAAGTTTGTTACGTTTTCCGTGCTTTGTCAAACTCCAGGTTCTCGGTCTGTCTGACACAACAGAACACCGCTGCGTTTTCTCAGTAAACTCGCAAAACTTTGACCAAATTTATGATGAACTTAATAAGCAATAGTGTGATTGAATTGCGCAGTTTACTTTTATGATATCATTAAGACGCTTATGTAGTAAAATAATATTGTCAAATAAGTACAAAATAAATAATATTGTGATTTAAAATAGCATTAAAACAACGATTACGGTTGATTTTGTGATCCATTAAAAATTATTTCAAATATATTGAAAACATTTTTGAATATTCAGCCATTATCATTATGAGGTAAGAAGTTCAGTACATGATTTTAAGTCATATGTTTGTGATCTTTTTTAATTGGATTTGGAGTTGCGCTCATTTTGGCTACCAAGTACTTACAACACTAAAACAAAATATACAATAACTGTACATAACAGGTAAAAGCACCGAGACTACTACAAATCTTTCTAGACGTTGCTACGACGTCCGGGAACGACATATATATTTATTTATTAAAATAAATTATATATATATATATATATATATATATATATATATATATATATATATACATATATATACATATAAACCATAGGGGAGTGATAAGTATGGTAAATTTGTCTGAAAGAGTTGAAAATGTTCGGAAACTATACTGTTTTTGGTAAAACTGATATTTTTTCCAATATTACAGTAATTTTTGAATTACAGCTTTTATTATATGATTGTTGGCAGCCAGCTGAAGAGGAAACTGCGTAGTTAGTTCCATTATATTCCGTATCGTCGTTATCAATTTTTCATTTGTACGGTTAGACAGCTGCACAAATCAAATCCGAGCCGGATTAAGTCCATGTGGCTTCTGTACAGCCATTGAAGACCATTTTATTTTTGGATCTATGAGTTCAAATGTTGGCGGGGAAGATCGGAAGATGAAGCACGCCCTGGTCGGCCCGTTGAAGTTAGCATACACAAAATCATCGATAAGGTTTCTAATATGGTAATGAAAAATCGAAGATTAAAAGTTCGAGTGATAGCTAACATTATAGATATCTAAAATGAAGGAATGCATTGCCATGAAGAAGCTCTATGCGCAATGGGTGTCGCGCTTGCTCACTTTAGACCAGAAACTAAAACGTTTCTACACAGAATGTCACATTTTAGGCGCAATCCAAAGGCCTTTTTGCGCTGATTCATAAATTTGGATGAATGATCAAATATTACAATCCAGAGACCAAGTAACTGTTCACAAAATGGACGAAGTGTTGGGAGAGTGCACCAAAGAAGGCTGGAAAGGTGATGTTCACTGTCTTTTGGGATTCCCGTGTATAATCCTGATAGATTATATGGAAAAAGGCAGATAAGTAGGCCATATTATGCTTCTCTACTGGATCGTTTAAAACAGGAACTCAATGAAAAAAATATTGTCTCGGAAGAACAATATCACTAGGTCAATACTCCAGCCCAGACAGCAGCTAACGCAATGGCAAACGTGCTCGACTTAGAATCTGAATAAGTTCCTCACCCACCCTATTAACCAGACTTGGCTCCAAGTGATTTCTTATTATTCCAAACTTGAAGGTGGGAAGAAAGTTTCATCGAACGAGGAAGTGTTCGTTTCTATGACAGACTATTTTTCTAAGTTTAACCAAGCCTACTTTACTGATGTGTTAAAAGAATTGGAAACTTGCTGGACCAAGTGTATCGTCACGTGGGGATGACGTGTCTTGAGTAAGACGTGGTACAGTTCGGCTCCGTATTTGAGTAAATTTTTGGTGGTAAACTCGTTAATTTCTAACGCAAATCTTACACAATTGTATTCTATATATTTTTTCCTATTCATTACAAGTAATATTTTTCCAATTCTTAATCATTTTCTTGCTATTTCTTGCTCCGCTTCATCTAATATCAGGTTCAAAGGGCAAAGTTGTTCTCTTATCTGCAACTGATAAGCCCGTACTCCAGCGCTCGCTCTCCGCTTATTCTGCGTCGAGTCCCACTAAATCGATAATGCCAGTTGACAACAAGCCCTCCAACACACTTGACGCTGCCTTCGTAGAGAAGTGTGTCAATAATTACCTGTCAGGCGGTGAGGGACTGAGAGCGGTCTTCGCCAAGCTCACCGAAGAAGTCAAGTCTGCAGTCGAGTCTGCAGTGACGAATGCCCTCGCCAACGTGCAAAACGTGGGAGATAGGTCAGATAAGTTGGAGCAATACCAGCGCAGAAACAATATCAGGATATTCGGCGTAGAGGAGAAGACCGCTGAAGCACAGACCAGCTTGTGATCGACCTCTGCCATGACCGACTAGACCTGGAGATGACCCGAGAGCAGTTGATACGCGACCACCGCGTCGGGAGATCTCAGGCTGGACCAGCACCTGACGGCGGTAAGAGGAGTCGTGCCATTATTGTGCAATTCTGCTGCTACATGGACCGGCGGAAGGTTGTTGATTCCAAGAAACGACTTAAGGGATCAGTAATATGATTCCACAAATTTAATATAATATTATTCATCCTAGGATTTATTATTGTAATTTTAACAATAATTCAATGATGGCGTCACAATAAGAGAAGATCTGACGGCCCGGCGGACGGATGTGTTGCGACAGGCGACGGCGCGTTTCGGGGCCATGAGCAAATTGGACCCAGGATGAACGCATGCTGTGGGTCGACCTTCAGGGCGCTCGGGGTGTGGCGACGAGACCGGCGGACCTTCTTGTGGCAAGGATTGGACTGGCTACACCTATCAGCTAAGACCCTACTTTTACTTTTAATATTCACAATTATTTTGAAATTGTTAAATATTATTAACATATGTTATACTATTATTTAAAATATTTGTGTCTTATGTATAGAACAGAAGTAAACTGTTTTATTTTTTTTATTTTATTTTATCTTTTCACCTAAGTTGTGTATGAATGTTTGGATGTGTATGTATGTGTGCATTGTTTGTACGTATGTATGTGCATATGTATGTATACCCTTCAGCGAAATACATATTTTAGTTGAGAGTCTTTTACCTCAATAAAGCTGGCATACAGCCATATTATTGGTTACTAATGATAATTATAGAAAACTATGTCAGTACTGCTGGTACCCACGTTTTCATTGTGTGAAGGTTTAAATAATAAAAATATTGAAGATTTTTACTGTCAGAATATGTTTTTCTTTATTAAACCGAATGAGTGTGTGTAGTTTGAATGTA
Organism: Homalodisca vitripennis; assembly: GCF_021130785.1. Lineage (NCBI taxonomy): Eukaryota > Metazoa > Arthropoda > Insecta > Hemiptera > Cicadellidae > Homalodisca > Homalodisca vitripennis. The sequence continues at coordinate 116,725,094 of NC_060208.1, forward strand.
TAGCCGAGTCTTGTGCCTGTGTCGCGTGTCGCTCTGCCTCGTCGTGGTCAGGGCCGCATTTACAAATTCGGCGCCCCTAGGCCTACAGACCAAAGAGCGCCCCCCCCCCCAGAGGACTCTGATTACACTGACGTAGAAATCCAGTAAATTTCTTAATTACGTAATTTTGATGAAAGATAATTACAATAGTATATTGATTATATATATATATAGGAGTGTTTTGAATAAATAAAAGCAATGAACCAATGAATGAGTCAACGTCGCACCCCGGACCTAGTTGACCTTGGCCACCCGCCCCGCCGAGCGCCAACACCACCCGCCGCCGCAACTTTTTTCTTTTGTGTACTTTAAAATTTATGCGCCCCCTAAAATTTTGCGCCCTAGGCCTGGGCCTAGTGGGCCTATAGGGAAATGCGGCACTGGTCGTGGTATTGTTACGGCTAGCCGTGCGGGGTCCTGGCGCTCCCGTCCGTGCTCGATGCGCTGCCGGTGCCTCTGCCTCACCACCTCTCCTCCATGCTCTCCGCCAATCACTGTAATCTTTCCGTTCTTTTCTTAAATTGGCTCACGTCAACGCTCAGTCCCTCTTCTGCCACAGAGATGAATTCCGCTCTATTTTCGATTCCACTCAATAATTTTAGTCTCTGAAACCTGGCTTAAATCCCATATAACTCACAAGAGCGTTGAGCTTCACGGCTAAAATATTTATAAAAACGATCGCACTTCGAAGGGAGGTGGTTGAGTAGCCCCTTTTGTAAAATCTCATCTTCCTGTATCTGTCCTTTACTCTTCTGATAACTCCAGGTCAGGGCGTCCTGAGTACATGATTATCGATATTACTTGTAATGGAATACACGTTCTAGTGGCTGTGTACTACAGGGCACCTGACCTGGATTTTCATGTGGAATTTGAACACTCACTTAACAATTTTATGGCTTCTTATCGTCATGTCACTGTAATTGGGGACTTTAACTGCAATTTACTGGGACCTGATAATTACGACAAGACCAACTTAACTAACCTCTTCCGTTCCTGTAATTTAACTATTCTTCCACTAAACGCCACTCACCACACAGCTACTGCCGACACATTGCTGGATGTTATGGCGGTTACTGACCCGGATCGCGTTGTGCATCATGGACAATACCCTGCCCCTGGCCTTTCACGACATGACCTCATCTTCTGTGTTTACAGACTATCTATTCCTAGGGTGATCCCCAAATTCGTATCCTTCAGAAATTACTAATATATTGATTCAGATGCTCTTCTCAATGATGCATGAGCTTTACCTTGGAATGAGGTAATTCTAGCCCCTACTGTTGATCTTATGGTCAAAAAATTTAGCTCTTTCATTTCTTCACTTTGTGACCAGCATGCTTCACTGGTGACGAGAAGGGTTACTAGCTGGCCATCCTCCCTGGATCACAGATGTTATACGTATTTTTCAGGCTCAAAGAGATTCTGCACTTCGTAAATCAAAATGTACTAAGTCACCTGCTGATTGGCTAATATATAAAGGACTAAGGAACAGAGCCAAGCATCAAATTTGCAATTAATTACGATTTCGTACCAATTACAGTACAACCAGTGCTCTTTTAAAATCACTGAAGATATACGTTCGGCAATGTCCTTGGCCCTCTTCTTTTTTCAATTTACATCGACGATACAGCTATGATTAAATACTCATTTTTTCACCTGTATGCCGACGATTTGAAAATTTACAGTTACTTTCCCGTTTCAAACTATCCAAACTTTGTTGCTTATATGAAGCACTGACATTTACGCTATTGCAACGTGGGCCTTTAAACACGGACTGAAACTTAACGAAAGCAAGACTCAAACTATTCTCATTGGAGCTTCCAGGCTTCTGAGCGGTATCGACTTGAACAACTCTCCTACACTCATATTGAACGGTTGTCCTCTTTCATACAGTGGCAAGTTGAAATAACTTGGACTGACTATTACAAAAACTCTTAGTTGGACCAATAATGTTACTGAGACTTGTGGCAGGGTATTTGCTGGTATTCATAGGCTTAAGCAATTTGCTATTTATTTACCCTTGAATTTGATAGTAATGCTAGTGAAGACCCTGATTTTCTGGCATTTCAATTACTGTAGCGAAGTTATAAATGACATGACGGTTGAGCTTTCGGACAGATTACAACGTGCTAAAAACTATTGTGTTCCCTTTATCTTCAACCTTAGACGATATGACCATATAACACCCTTCATCAATCAGTTACAACTGTTAAAGTTGAATCTACTCCGTCAGTTCCACATTCTTAGCATGTTACATTTTATTTTTGGATCTTGTTTTACAGTAATAGTATAGTTTATTAATTTATGGTTAGGTGTCAGAGAGGACGTAATAGTCTCTGAAGGACTGAAGGAGGAAGGAGGCTATATTCAGAAATAGGTTTGCCTTTAATACAATATATAATTATATTTTTAGAAGACTTATCTAACCACTCTTGTGTGTGTGTGTGTGTACACACACAAATATATATATATATATATATATATATATATATATATATATATATATATGTATGTGCTGCAGAATGTAACCAATTAAAACTATTGGAAAAACCCATGTCAGTGTTTAGGTTTCCATTGGTTTTGAGGGATACTTCTAGGCAGGAAGTAACTTGGAATAGTTTCGCTACAGTTAAACTCATTGTGGCCATCGGTGCGATGAATTTATCCGTACCTGATCTTCTTTTCCACGGTGTACAAAATAAGATTTCCAGAATTAGGTTAATATTGAGGTTCAGGAAGAAAATTCCAATTTTGTATATTCGTTTTGTATTTTACTGAAAATTGATAAGCTTTACAATACATTTGTTATACTAAGCTTATATAACACATATAACACGAAACTCAAATAATATGTTAGGTTGTTGTAAAACTATAGAGTTATCCAACAATCGTTTCCCGGGAATATTACCTTGTATTATGCTTATTTCTATATGAATACATTTTATTACTTTAGCTTTCATAATATTGAGGACATACAATTTTCATTATGTCTTTCAGTGACACAATTTTGTTTTCGTTACATTGCCTTCAAATCTGAAATCGTAGTAAAATGAATCGTAAGTTGTCGAAGGAGCAATAAAAGTGTTGGCAACACAAAGAGAACTCATAAGCAGAAAGGTCACTGTTTGAACAATGGTTTCCAAGACTCAACATTCCTACTCTTACATTCGAGAGAAGGGATCGATTGCGGTTTTACCATACCTAGTACTGTTAAAAACGAATTCTAAAAATAGCAAATAAAGGATAACCATTTGCTGTAAAGTTCATCATAAACAAACTAAGTCTTTGAAATGTGGATTTTACATGTTATAACACTTATACAAATTATATAAAAAAATATTGTGTGACTATTATTGAAAAATAATACGAACCTACAACTTAGGTTTTATGTTGCTACATAAAAACGGGAGCACCATTTCGAGTTTAGTTTGAATTAATGATAATTCATATTTATGTCAAACTTACCTATTTTTTAAACCTTTTTTTAATATCTGATAACGCTCATTACTGTGTTATGGAATCTTCAATGATCCGAAACAGTCCACATAATAAAGTGAAAAATAATACTCTGTAGTAGGACTGAACACATCCCTTTATCCATATGAATATACTGGGCTATTACAGATAAATATTAACGTTATTATGTTAAAGCATATAAAAATAAAAGTCTCTAAAATTAAACATTTAAATACAGTTTACCATTTACACCTTGCATTATCAACCAATTCATTTCTTAGAAATAGTGAATGTACCATCAAATTTTAGTACTAGCAGTTTCAATAAAGTAGATGTCTGAAATTCTTAAAATGAACAATCGTACTATACCATTAAAATAAGCGTTTATTTTTAAATACTATAATTGTTTTGTATTTAATGAAAGTTAGTCTTAAAATAGTTCATATATATTTCGTTTTATATGATTTGAAGTAGAGATACGAAGAACATAGCGGTAATTAGACGTCAGAATAACATTGACACTGTAAAATTATATAAGACTGAACCGTTTATTGTATTAAGTAAGGTTAAACTTTGATGATTAATTAGTGTCCAAGGATTCGATCTCGGGTCTCTCGGGTGTTAATCTGAGACGTTAACCCTCCAACTGTTGTTCATCAAAATTTTGATGAACACAACCCAATTATGATTGTTGTTCATCAAAATTTTGATGAACAAACATTCCCTTGTATAATCACTCATTACAGTATATTCCGGCAACGTATCGATTGGATTCATGCACCATTGGATTCGGGAAAAAAAAGCCTAAGGAATACTATAGTTTAATTCCTCTTTGTATTGTAGTTGCAATGTACCAAGTTCGTAGTTTGGAACGTAAAAGATGTGACCGCCATGTTGTCGATGCCGTCTGAGTTGTTGCTGTGACGAGTCGTGTGTATTAGTAGGTTTATTTGTGTTTTAGTGTTGTGTTTAGTGTGTGGTGAATTGTTAAATATTGCAGTAGTGCAAATAAATATATTTTAGAATAAATACATTTTTCGAAAATTTTTCGCAAAAGTTTTGAGTAATGACAAAATGAAACTTTTTTCGACTCTTCAAAAAAAAAGTTATGGAATTTATTTTACTACTGCTGTATAGTTTACTTCATTCTGAGTAATAAAATATGCAATATAACATGTATTGAAGTAAAACTGTATTAGTAAAACTTTTATTAGCAAACTCTTACATATACACCCTATTTTCACAATTTATGCGCATCGCTGCTTTTTGTTATATAGTGTTATTATAGTTTCATAAATTTGTAAAATGCTTATGTGTTTCTGAAACTAGAATAAATTTGACATAAAATGGATATCTCACTTTTATAGTTTTCTTACTATAACTTGGTTTGCTAAGTATGGTCCCCCCCAAATTAAAAAAAAAAAAAATGTAAATTTTGAATTTCATGGAAAAAAATTTTAGTCAACATTTTTATAAGGCCAAATTTAAATACTAATATTATTATATGTTTAATTCTGAACACAAAAATATATACTTCTATATATATTACTTTTAATTTATATTTTTAATAAATTTTTTAAAAAACCCTTGCACGAGGCTCGAAAACATGCTGCCACTACAGGAAAAAATGACTGCCAGTTGGAGGGTTTAACCCCCGAATCACCAAGGACGGCATGTATGATAACAAACAAGCAACATGCCCAAAGTGCTATTAGACGCAGCTGACACTTCATGTGTTGTCGCGCATCACAACTGTGTAGACGCCATATTTGTCACAATTTAGCAGCAGTACGAACAAGTAAAGCGTGTAATGAAACTTGTATAAGCCACAAAACCATATATTCGTGTTCACTATGATTTTCTTCTTCATAAATATACAATTTATATCTTGACACCCGAAAAATTATACTATATTCCTAACAGATTGAGTGCGAATATTTCAATTAATTTAAATAGAACATTTAAAGATTTAATTCATTTAACATTTAATAACACATTTGTCACAGATTAAAGGCGAAGATTATTAATTATGGCAGTTTTCTATCTTGGTATATATTTTGCGTCCTCCTCCCCTATCCAAAACATCTGTATGACTAAAGTCCAAGTTTTTTTTTATAGCTACAACTTTAACTGCAGTTGTTCAAGATTATACATTGCGGTTCAAAATTCGGTATTGGTCTTGCCTTAGAACACAGATTTGTTCTCCTTTTAACAAATTCCGAGAAACGAATGTGGTAAATAAGAAACAAGTTTCAGCAGTAGCTTTTGATTAACTTCAACTTTGATATACATTTTACAGTGCTAATGAACATTGCGTTTTCTTTATTTGTTTCTTTTCAAAATAAATAAATAAATAAATATATATATATATATATATATTAAATTGTATAAGTGGCAATATATATATATATATATATATATATATATATATATATAAGGAATATAGAAATATTGAATATGAATATGTAGAAATATATATGTAAATTTAACCAACTTCTCTCAAATAAGAGAATTCTTAGACGTTAAATAATACTAGTCTATCAAACAAACCAAATTAATTGAGGTAGTTCATAAAATCGTCGCTGGACTGCAGTACTTTACAGCGTCGTATTGACTGAAGACAGTTAGTTCCTTGTATTCTCGCGAGGTTGCGTTGGCTTACAGAACGATGCAAAGTTCGCCATTCTACTAACGCGATTAATGTTTCAACGAAGTTTCAGTCACTTTGCTTTTGAAATTGATTTTATTTATTTGAATTTAATGGAATACATCGTGGATAGTTTTAATACAGTAACAACGGTAATTCTAATTTCTCCCTGAAGTTTTAACAAAGATATTATTGCTTATACGTTAATATAAATGTACTCTTTATGGCTAGAACAATATTTATATTGTTTTATTTTGCAATATTTTCCTCTTTTCTGCTTATGAACTTTAAAAAGTAATAATCGATCAATCACTGTTGGCGCATGCCGAAACATCCTAAAAATTATTTACTGTAATTGATGTTGGCATTCACTTATCATGTAAGATGTCTCTTCAAACCCTATCCCCAATTCAGTAGTGGTCATTAGAGGACATTCCGTCTTCTGTGCTCCTTGCCTGACTGAAAGAAGTCTGAAAACTCTAGCACGAAAAGTGACTTGTCGAATACCCTTTCTAAAAGTTTTAACATTATGTAGCGAAGTTTTGTAAAATCGTATAATCCTAGTGACGAAACGTGAATGATATCATAATGAAGTCAAACATTTTGTGTAAAAACTCATATTGTAGATATCACAGTGAAAGAGACAACATTTTTGGACTACCTGATATAAGCAGATTGAATTAGGAAACAAATTACAGTTTAGCTAGTAAGTTTATATTTCCTTAAAGCTCTTACTGAGAACTGAGAAAATACAAAATAATTATCTCGCAGAGGATAAGACTAACAACCATTCCCATAAATTCCATAAGTATACGAGTACATAAAACTGTTCTTTTCTTTGTATATTTTTTAGTTAAGAAATTGCTTAAAGTGTATAAATTCTAAACAACTAATTCAATGTCAATTAGGATTAATTTACGAAAGTCATATCAATTAAAAAGAACATAATTTCGCTTTTCAATAAATTATTTGTTCTAATTTAATTACCTAAAGAAAGAATTCATGAATATAATACTTAATTATAATTCAAAAGGTAGAGTGATCTTATAGCATAAAAACACGTCCATAGCTCACGGGAGGCAGTGACGTCACGTGGCAGCTACACAAATCGGCGCCAGAATGTGTGTCAACATTGACGAATGTAATGAGAGGCGTCTGTCAAGCTGCATGTTGTTATAAGGAGTCACTGGAGCAATAAACTGGCTTTCAGATTTTCCAGCACGGTGGAAAATGTTTTATCATTTGTCTCTATATGTTTAGTTTTACCATTAAAATCGCGTTCCTCTTTTACAAAATTGGATATTTTAATATACAAAGCAGTGTATAAATAGTTTAGGTTTGTATATTAGTGGGTGGGCGAATTTTTTCCTGTACATTGAGAAGAAACGTTGGCGCTGTTTGTTGGTCCGATCTTCCACTCCATAAAGGCTGAATGGGTTGAGATACAACTTTGCACCATCCTGAGCGAAAATATCTCTTCACTTTTCAATTGCAAATGTTAGAGAATTTTTGGAAAGCAAAATACGCCTGCTTAAAGTGAAAAAAACAAGCTACAGGTATGCTAAAAGATTCGTTTGTGATTCTATGTTTAAAGTGATAACCCAATTTAATTAGTTTTTTACATAAATATTGTTGTACGCAGAAACAATCAACATAAGAAGCTAGAAATTTTAGTAGACTTTGTACAGTCATCTTAAGGAAATATTGAATACACAAATATTAGTGGGATATTGTTTTTTTTCGAAAACGAAACTTAAACTTGTGTGTACTTCGATACACTATATAATGTATAATAATGTCTTTATTTTAGTAAAACAGTTATAACGAGAAATCTCTGGGCTATACACAGAATGTCCCAGAACTCTGTAAGATATTCTTTTAAAGATAAACTTTAAAGATATTACTCCGGAACCAAATAAAAACCAAAATATCATATTTAAACATTCCAAAACTCAATAATTTCCTGTACATACTCATATTATATTTTTAATTTCAGAACATTTTGTTACAATAAGTTTAAATTTGGTATACAGCCTTATAAATTATAGGCCTAATAAAAGAAAAAACATACATTTTTGTAAGCTTTATTTTCGAAATAGCGGTGATTGAACTTTATACTTATATAATAACAACACGAGATAAAATTAACTGATGTTACATTTTTGTTAGATAGTTTGATTATAAATCCAACGATAATAAGTTTAAGAAATTCAGTTGATAAGTAAGGGAGATGATTAGCTTTAAAACTCCAAGTACTGAACAATGTCAAGTATCATGTGACAGCACTGCTAGTGAGCCACAAATATCTAGCTAATATAATAATAATAAAACAACATTACATTTTTATTTTATGATCATAATATTCTTACCTTTTTGTGGGTTTTAGGGGGGTTTGTTTTCATAAAACATATTGAAATAGGAAAATATGTATAGACAAATAAAATAAAATCCTTTGTTACGTATGGTTACAAATAAATATTACCTAAGTATTTTAAAATTAAAGCAGACTATAAAATTTAAAATGGACCTGTCTGGTTAATCTTTTTTGACATGGTTCAAAATATGCGATAAAAGGGGCAGTAGGGATATTGAACAGCGCTTGTACTGTACGTACATTTTTCAGCAGTAGCCAATTGTTCCCAACTCTGGCTTAAAATAGTTTGTATTGCTAAAATTGTTCCTCATACACATTTACACACTTTTGAACACATACACATACACATTTTTTAAATGTGCAAAGAAATTAGTATATTTCACTGGTACTCTTTCAAGTGGATCAGGAGGTTGGAATATCTTCCAGTGACTATTAATTATTTTCTGTAGTTTTTATTATGTTACGCCTGGGATGTTTATTTCAAAATCATACGAGTATTTATGTAAATTAATCATGAATGTTTTAATTTTTCGAACATCACACTTAGGACTAAAGAGGCGTAGCCCCCAAGTAAATAGTTTTCAAACCGAGTTGTGTACAAACTACAAACAAAAAACAAATGACAACAGGAAAACAATCAACAAATTGCACGTACTTCGTGATATAAATAAACTAAGGGTTAGGTAATCCTGACAGTAAAAAAAAAAAAAAAACTGGTGACCACAAGGTGCTTACAGGTAAGTTCTTAGCACCCGCGAACACTTTATACATACGTCATCGAATGGCATATAACCAGTGGCGGATTTTCCATTAGGCACGATAGGCAACTGCCTAGGGCCGCAGGTCTAAAGGGGCCGCAAACCCCAAAAATAAAAAAAAGATTTTCCTCCAGTACATAAAATTGTTTTATTCATATAAAACGAGTTTTTCAATGTACAGTAGACTAGACTCCCGATTTACCGTGAGCGGGTTAACCGCGATGCTATCCGCAACGAAATAAAAAAACCCGTAAATTTACGCTACACAAGAATTGTAGTAATTTAAATGCGCGATGGCATTCGTTCATCTTTCCGTGCCCCGTCTATAGGGCCATCCTTCCGTGCGCTCAGTATAGTTGCCGCGCCCGCGCCAGACGACCAATCGCAGACTGGGGGAAGCGGTTAAGCCCGACACGACACGACAGTAAGATGCTCCTGCTAGCTCCCGCCTTGACAGCTAGTGTAGTGATCGGCACTACCCCAGCAGGGTTGAACGTTGTTGTTGACTGTTCTGTTCGAGTATAGTTTTTGTTGATATATGTTTTAAACGTGCTGTTGCATTTAAAATCTATAAAGTACGAGTATATTACTAGTATACTATCAATTTTTGTTTTAGTTTAGTAACAGTTCAGTCATTCGAATTTCATGTGAGTATGACTAGTATGAGTGAAGTGGAATTACTGAACAGCGAACAAAGTACCTAACTGACGTCCATCAGTCCATCAAAGATGTCTCAAAATTTGCATTCAGCGAGTGGTGCTTTCAAGCGTAAGTTAAAAAAGGCAAAAGATGATGCTGCCTCTAAATTAATTATTAGATAAAACCCCTAAACTAAACACATTTTTCATAACCCTCCAAAACACCTAAATTTGACAGCAAAGCGACTGAAGAAGGATCAGGGACAAATGCATTACAAGACGTGTCTACACGTAGTTGTAGCTCGGAAACAAGCCCCTGAAAGTAGTTTTTTAAAGTAATGAACAAGACGCCCTTCACGATGATGATAAATACAAACACTCAGTTATACACAGCCTTCCGGATTCAAATCCACAAATACAATCTACCAGTAGTCTTAATGTACCAGAGAAGAATGTTAACTTTGATTTAACTGATTCAAATTGTTGGGAGCCATTGACCAACGAAATGAAAGACATTATAATTAAAAGCCTACCAGAGCACCTATCAAAAATTACAGGTTGTGACTTTTCAACATCTAAGCGTGTGTATTCAGATAAAACAACGCGTTATGCCAACAAGAGCATGCTGTTTACGCGCATGAAAACTGGACAATTACAAAAGAGGGAATGGCTGATGTATTCACACTCTGCAGGTTGTTTTTATTGTGTCCATTGTACCCTATTTCACAATGAATCAATTAATTGTGACAGTGCTTTTACAAATGGATTTAAATGATTGGAACAATGTAAGCCGCCTTTCACAACATGAAAAAAGTTCAGCTCATAGAAATAACACCCTTTCTTTTGTTAAGAGAGGAAATGTTCTTGATAAAATTGATTCTGCATTGCATCAACAGTACATGAAAGAAAGAAGTGGTCTACTGGCGTTAAGTTTTATCACGCGTTATTCACCTAATAAAGTTCCTTGGTCTCGGGGATTGGCCCTTTCGGGGTTCTAAGAATGAAGTGTTTTGGTTCTTTAACAAATGGGAACTTCATTGGAATACTAGAGGTTGTAGCTGAGTATGACGATTTTTTTAAAAGCACATCATTCAAACGCATGGCAATCCTGGAACAAGGAAAAGTGAGTTACTTGTCAACAACGATATGCAATGAATTGGCTGAAATAATGCATAAAAAAATTGTTTCAAACCATCGTCGAGGAGTTAAAATTAAGCAAATACTATTCTATCAGTATTGATTCTACACCCGATATAACTCATCACGATCAGTTAACATTTATTGTTCGTTACATTTTAGATGATGATGGTCCAATAGAAAGATTTTTAAGCTTTATCAGAATAGACGATCACACTGGTGCCGGAATGGAAGAAGTTGTTTTGAACATGTTGGCTTCCCTAAAAAATACCTTTAGATGATATGAGAGGCCAGTCGTACGACAATGCCGCGAATATGTCTGGTCTGTACTCCAGGACTTCAATCACGAATCAAAGGCCACAATCAACTTGCGGAATTCATTCCAAGTTCCGCTCATCTCATTGAATTTAGTAGGAACACATGCAGCTAGCTCTTGCCTTCAAGCAACCAAGTTATTTATGTTTATACAAGAACTGTAATGTTTTCTTTAGTGCATCAACTTCAAGATGGGTGACCATTGAAAACCTGATAAAGGACAGCGATAGTAAACCAAAGCTTTTTACCTAAGAGACTTAATACTACAAGGTGGTTAGCCAAGTGGAATGCTTCAAGAGCTTTAAATTGTTAACTACTGGGAGTTTCATGCAGCACTTGAAAAAATAGCGGAGAACCCACAAGAAACCCCAGAATGTAGAGTTGCAGCTGAGGGTCTATGCATTCGTTTGGCAAAATTGAAATAGCAATACTACTGGTAGTTTGGAATGATATCCTTGAACGTTTCAACGCTGCTAGTAAAACCATGCAAAGCACAAGTGCTGACTTGGGGAATGGTTTTGTAATCTGTATAAATCACTTAAAGATTGCGTCCAGACCCTTAGAGAGAGAATATGATTACTATGAACAGCAGGGTATGGAATTAATAAAAAGTGAGGTTAGCTAACTACGAGGAAGACACGAAAAGGAGAAGGAAGAGAAATAGAATGTCAGACGAAGACGAATTAAATGGCACTGATAATGATACCAGTAGCTTTGATGGAAGACAAAACATGATTGTAAATACATTTTATATTTTTATTGACAATATAACCCAGGAATTAGACGACAGGTCAAAAAATTTATTTTGATCAAAATGAGATTTTTGGTGTTTTGTATAACATGGACAAACTAAATGATGAAGAAATTCGTCAAAAAGCGTGTGGTTTGGTGGATAAATATTCCTCGGATCTCACATCTGAACTTGGGGAGAACTGATCCATTTTAAAGCGTTTGTGGAAGAAGCTGAAGGTATAGAAGAAAACGCAAAAGAACATCATTTACCTGCCTACTATTTAAAATTTATCAGGGAGAAACAACTGACAACACTCTTTCCCAAACATTGATACTGCACTAAAAATCTTATTATGCATGATGTCTTCAAATGCATCGGGAGAACTGTCATTCAGCATTCTCAAACGCCTACGCAACTCAACCACTGACACCAGGCTGTCCAGCCCAGCGAGAACAGAATAAGATTATTCTATGCTCGCTGGTCCAGCCTAGTTGGGTTTTTCTGAAAATGCTGAACTCAGTAGCGTAGCCAGAAATTTCGTTCGTGGGGGATCCGAAACCGGAGATCCGGGGGACGTTTTGTGTGTTATTTGCCAATGAGTTCACTGTAAAAAGGTAAAAATATGGAGCTTTAGTAACTATGCCTTATAGAAAGTGGAAAGATGTAATAGGCAAATTCAACTCTCACAGCAACTCTAGTACCCAGTACCACAAATTTTCTTGTATAGCTACAGAAACTTTACGAAGTTTGATTCTGGCCGAGTAGAAGGCACCAATGTGATGTTGCATTCACTGGATAAGAAAGAAGAAGAACAAAACAGAGCTTCACTCAAGTGTATAATTGACACAACTATATTCTGTGGAGAAAATGAAATACCCCTTCGGGGACATTTGGGACGGCCAAAAACCCTTTAGAAAAGGTGAGAAATTTTCTAGCGTTGCTCGGGTACAGATCAAAGTAACGGTCGGAAAATGCACCGGAAAAACTCTACTGATTAGAAGTTCGGCTGCTTTGGATTTCACTGATAGAGGTATTTATGAATAAGTTATAATGACGATTTTTTTGTATCATTACACTGTAGAAGAGTACATAATTATCGGAAAAAAATCACTTTCGGTCGGAAATAAATTACACATGAAAAACTCTCATGATTAGAACTTCAACTACTTCGGACTTCAGTTTATTGAGGTAAACGTGGTTTTGATTGAGTTAGGGCGACGATTTTTTGTAATCATTAAACTGTACTCGACTAACTATATATATATATATATATATATATATATATATATATATAGAAAAAAAATCACTTCCGGTCGGTAAATACCGAAGAAAAAGCTCTCTACAGATTCAAGTTTTGACGATTTTGTTTGGATTTCACTGGTTGAGGTGAAGTAGTACTTATAATTACGTTAACGACATTGATTTTAGGTAATTATTCAACGCCGACTAATAAATATATAATTATCAAAAAAAGAAAAAACAAAAATAATCACTTCCGAATCGGAATATACTAAGGAAAATGAAATAATACCTCAGTCAGTGAAATCCAAAGTAGTCGGATCTTCTTATCAGTAGAGCTTTTCCGGTGTATTATCCGACCGGAAGTGATTTTTTCAATTTTTCTCTTCGATAATTATGTAGTTATTAGTCGGCGTTCAATTGATACCCAAAATAAAATGTTCTAACACAATTCTAAGTACCTCACTTTTACCCTCAACCACTCGACCAGTGAAATCCAAAATTATCAAAACTTGAATCTGTAGAGAGCTTTATCTTCGGTATTTACCGGCCGGAAGTGATTTTTTTTCTCGATAATTATATAGGTACTAACGTTGTACAGTTTAATGATAACAAAAATCGTCGTCCTAAACTCAACCGAAAACACCACGTTTACCTCAATAATTGAAGTCCGAAGTAGTTTGAAGTTCTAATCAGATAGAGTTTTTCAAGTGTATTTTCAGACAAAAAGTTATTTTTTTTTATTTTGTTAGATAATTATATACACTTCTACAGTTTAATGACACCTAAAATCAAACGTCGTAACTTTATTCTAAGCGGTCATTTTACGTCCCCAAGACGAATTTGAACGAAGTGGTAGCTAAATTTAAACTGTTCGCCGTGTTACGGTTCAGGTTACTTTGCCACGTCACGTGACCGCGCCCTATATAAATACTGTGAATTACACTACACTATCCGAAAAGCTGAGCCCAAAAGTATCGTTTCATACTTTATGATTTAAACGAAAGGACAATTATATTTTTAACAACGGTCACTTACACTTTCATCAATTAAATCAATCAATTTAATGTTTGTAGACAAGAGTAATGATAACTCTCCTTTTTTCTCCTGTTCCATGCTTCATTTTTTAATGTCTTAAAATTTCGGGGGGGGGGTCCGGACCCCCTGGACCCCCCCCCCTTCGCTACGCCACTGGCTGAACTGTTGAATGAACTGAATTTTGATGATATTGTAGACGAGTTTGCTGCATTAAAAGCTAGAAAAGTTGATTTTGTAAGGAAATATAAAACAAAACTATTCATGTAATCAATGTATAAATGTCACTAATATGATTTGAATATTATAAAGTGTACAAAGCCACTAACTTAGTTTTAATTGTAAGTCCCAACCTTTTTTATTTTGTGTAGTTCTGTTTTTTTAGGTAGGGGGGGCCGCAAGTTAACATGTGCCTAGGGGCCGCTAAGGTCATAATCCGCCACTGCATATAACCCATTGTCAGAGGGATATTGTCGACCGTCAACACTCTTCTCTTACCCGCCCTAGTGTTGGGGATCTCAATATACCACAAATCCAACCAAATATTGGAACTCACATACTATTTGATTAGTTGAGTTAAATCTGGTCCAGTGCTAATAATACTCCCGCGATACGAACCCAAAGTAATTAACTTTTATCTGTTAGGAATAAAATTATTATTATGTTCAAATCGAGCAATGAGAACTTATCGAGATTAAGTTTTTGGATCCTCAATATAGGGTTGTGTACGACTCCAGTTACTCAATCCAAACCACAGAATCAAATCAAACCAGAGGTGGCATAACACTGAGAGCGTTGCTTTTCAACGTCCTTTATAATTCAAATATCCAAGGGAAATCTCGCCAAGCCACACTGTGACAAAACCACGACTGGGTTGTTTACATTTCAAAACGAAAACTAATCTTGAAACTTTTAGCGATTTCGTTTTACAATATAAATACAGTCTCAACATCGGTTTGAGATGAGGGGCTTTGGGTGTATGTACTCTTTACAATCATATTCTTCGCAATATTGTCACAGTTTATACCAAAAGGCCTGTCGGAGTGTGAGGAATTGTTTTGACGAGCTTTTTTGTTTCCAGCTAGCAATCACTATTACTGGTTAACCCTTTACATAGCATGTATCCTTTATGTAAATCATCCTAACTATATATATTCTCTTTAACGTGACTCACTGACTATAAACTGTATATTGTGTTTTATAAAAAATATTATTTTTCCTGTTAATCAACTCCCTTTGGTCAATTAACAACAGTATAAAATTGCTTGGTTAAATATGTATTCTCCACCATGTGCAAATCAATTTTGGTTAAAATATAATTTTTCATGCTCAATCGACAATGATCATTCGATTCGTATTTGTATATGATAAATCTGTCTAAATAAATAACACTAAAATTCATTTATCGATTAAGTTCAGGAAATATGCACACAAAATTTTAATTTAATGAAAATACTCCTTAGAACTCTCAGGAGATATGAAATGGTTTATAAATACTGTAAGTTTTACCAGAATTGGTTTTTTAAAAAATAAATTTGGTATTTTAAATAGTAGTTTTTGTAAAATATAACGATGACGAAAGTCTGATATTCTAGAATAAATTTCGTTAGAATACAGTATAATCTATTTAGCGAACGCCTAAAGTTTTTGGCGGGCTTTGAGTATGGGCTAGAAAAGGAGAAGGTTATAATCCTAATCGGGTCAAAGTACTCGCTATTAGTACTGCTATTAATATTCCTTATAAAGCAATTCATGTCCTCCAGAAATGCCTATTAAGTTCACTGCCCAGATGTACAGTATTTTGAGAACGAGGTAAAATACTATGGTCTTCATAAGGTAATCTTCATGTCCAATTATGATACTCTTAAACTAATATTAGCAGTTAAAATTATTAATAAAAACGATGTATGCAAATACACAGTTTTATTATTTTATAAACCTCGTCCAATAAAGAATTTCTAGTGAACCTGATAAAGTATTTACTGCTGCAAACATTTGCTTACAATTATATAATCGTTATAAGTATTCAGAAATTAGTCATGGAAATGAAACTTCTTCTAACATTACAACCTTCGTAATGGTACCGTTCTTCACACAGATTCTAAGTATGCAATATGCAGGTTCACCAATTTAATCTACAATGTCTGTTGGTGTTGACAAATTCAATTCGATATTGAAGTACGACAGACGAATACTAAAGCACGTGAATGCAAAGTCGATAGAACCTTCATTGCGTGAATGCATGAACAGGTTTGAGCCGAAGTGGGACCTGGTGTGACTATATTAAGAAACAAATGTTATGTAAATTTTAGCATATAAATTAAATCGTATTGAGTAAAAGCACAACTAGTATTACTGTTTATTGGTATCGTCTCAATAAATGTATTAAATCATGCTATAGGCACATCAAAATTAACAAGTTATATTTTGATTACACTTTAAATGCACAAAAACCATATCGTAAAAATACGAGACCAAAAATATACAAATATCGTATGAGTATTGATAACGGTTATATATTATTTTCTTAAACATATGAACGTAGCAGAGTTGTATGTAAACCCACTTTTAAATTACAGTAGTTTGAAAGATTGATAAAACAGTTGTTAGGATAAAATATTTTTGTACACTGAATAAACGTAGTACGAATTCTAAAAATACAATTGAGTTTGCCACTAATACACTTATATATTATTATTTGAGAGTTTAGTTCGTCTGAGTCTCTCTCAACGATTGCCAACAAACCCAACATTAAAGAGCTCGCAGTAATAGAGCAGCAACACTCCGTCACACTGTCATGGGAGCTAGCGTGTAATTGCCTCTAATAGCACTTACCTGCCATTCACGAGGCTCGCTCCCGTGTGTTTGCTTCCACAAAAACTACTTTTAGCTTTACCTCTGAATATCAACATTTAATGTGGGCACACTTTGGAAACTGAAGTTCCTGATTTCATGCACTGAACGAGAGCACTCGTATAAATGATTCACTTACGTTAGCTTTACCTCTGAATGCCAACATTTAATGTGGGCACACTTTGGAAACTGAAGTTCCTGATTTCATGCACCGAACGAGAGCACTCGTATAAATGAGTCACTTACGTTAGCTTTACCTCTGAATGCTAACATTTAATATGGGCACACTTTGGAAACTGAAGTTCCTGATTTCATGTACCGAACGAGAGCACTCGTATAAATGAGTCACTTACGTTAGCTTTACCTCTGAATACCAACATTTAATGTGGGCACACTTTGGAAACTGAAGTTCCTGATTTCATGCACCGAACGAGAGCACTCGTATAAATGAGTCACTTACGTTAGCTTTACCTCTGAATACCAACATTTAATTGTGGGTACACTTTGGAAACTGAAGTTCTTGAGTTCATGTACCGAACGAGAGCACTCGTATAAATGATTCACTTACGTTAGCTTTACCTCTGAATACCAACATTTAATGTGGGCACACTTTGGGAACTGAAGTTCTGAGTTCATGCACCGAACGAGAGCACTCGTATAAATGATTAACTTACGTTAGCTTTACCTCTGAATGCCAACATTTATTGTGGGCACACTTTGGAAACTGAAGTTCCTGATTTCATGCACTGAACGAGAACACTCGTATAAATGAGTCACTTACGTTAGCTTTACCTCTGAATACCAACATTTAATGTGGGCATACTTTGGAAACTGAAGTTCCTTGAGTTCATGTACCGAACGAGAGCACTCGTATAAATGAGTAACTTACGTTAGCTTTACCTCTGAATACCAACATTTAATGTGGGCATACTTTGGAAACTGAAGTTCCTGATTTCATGCACCGAACGAGAGCACTCGTATAAATGAGTCACTTACGTTAGCTTTAGTACCAACATTTAATGTGGGCACACTTTGGAAACTGAAGTTCCTGATTTCATGCACCGAACGAGAGCACTCGTATAAATGAGTCACTTACGTTAGCTTTACCTCTGAATACCAACATTTATTGTGGGCACACTTTGGAAACTGAAGTTCCTGATTTCATGTACCGAACGAGAGCACTCGTATAAATGAGTCACTTACGTTAGCTTTACCTCTGAATACCAACATTTAATGTGGGCACACTTTGGAAACTGAAGTTCCTGATTTCATGCACCGAACGAGAGCACTCGTATAAATGAGTCACTTACGTTAGCTTTACCTCTGAATACCAACATTTAATGTGGGCACACTTTGGAAACTGAAGTTCTCGAGGTCATGTACCGAACGAGAACACTCGTATAAATGAGTCACTTACGTTAGCTTTACCTCTGAATACCAACATTTAATGTGGGCACACTTTGGAAACTGAAGTTCCTGATTTCATGCACCGAACGAGAGCACTTCGTATAAATGAGTCACTTACGTTAGCTTTACCTCTGAATACCAACATTTATTGTGGGTACACTTTGGAAACTGAAGTTCTTGAGTTCATGTACCGAACGAGAGCACTCGTATAAATGAGTCACTTACGTTAGCTTTACCTCTGAATACCAACATTTAATGTGGGTACACTTTAGAAACTGAAGTTCCTTGATTTCATGTAACGAACGAGAGCACTCGTATAAATGAGTAACTTACGTTAGCTTTACCTCTGTGAATACCAACATTTATTGTGGGTACACTTTGGAAACTGAAGTTCTTGAGTTCATGTACCGAACGAGAACACTCGTATAAATGAGTAACTTACGTTAGCTTTACCTTTGAATACCAACATTTAATGTGGGCACACTTTGGAGACTGAAGTTCTTGAGTTCTTGTACCGAACGAGAGCACTCGTATAAATAAGTCATTTACGTTAGCTTTACCTCTGAATACCAACATTTAATGTGGGTACACTTTGGAGACTGAAGTTCTTGAGTTCTTGCACCGAACGAGAGCACTCGTATAAATGAGTCACTTACGTTAGCTTTACCTCTGAATACCAACATTTAATGTGGGTACACTTTGGAAACTGAAGTTCTTGAGTTCATGTAACGAACGAGAACACTCGTATAAATGAGTAACTTACGTTAGCTTTACCTGTGAATATCAACATTTATTGTGGGCATACTTTGGAAACTGAAGTTCTTGAGTTCATGTACCGAACGAGAGCGCTCGTATAAATGAGTCACTTACGTTAGCTTTACCTTTGAATACCAACATTTAATGTGGGCACACTTTGGAAACTGAAGTTCTTGTACCGAACGAGAGCACTCGTATAAATGAGTCACTTATGTTAGCTTTATCTGTGAATACCAACATTTAATGTGGGTACACTTTGGAAACTGAAGTTCCTGATTTCATGCACCGAACGAGAGCACTCGTATAAATGAGTAACACGTTAGCTTTACCTCTGAATACCAACATTTAATGTGGGTACACTTTGGACACTGAAGTTCTTGAGTTCATGTACCGATCGAGAACACTCGTATAAATGAGTAACTTACGTTAGCTTTATCTGTGAATGCCAACATTTAATTGTGGGCATACTTTGGAAACTGAAGTTCTTGAGTTCATGTACCGAACGAGAGCACTCGTATAAATGAGTCACTTACGTTAGCTTTACCTCTGAATACCAACATTTAATGTGGGCACACTTTGGAAACTGAAGTTCCTGATTTCATGCACCGAACAAGAGCACTGGTATAAATGAGTCACTTACGTTACCTTTATCTGTGAATATCAACATTTCACGTAGGCACTCTTTAAAAACTCAAGTTCCTGCGTTCATTTACCGAACGAAATCGTTCGTATTAATGTGTCACTTATTTTAGCTTTACCTCTGAATATCAACATTTCATTTAGGCACTCTTTGGAAACTAATATCCTTGCCCTTATATCGAACGACAAAATTCGCATTCGTAAATCACTCGTGTTAGCTTCATTTCATGTAGGCACTGTATAGATATTGAACTTTCAGAGTTCATGTACATAGCGATGAAATTCATACGAGTGAGAATTTAACGCCATTTTTAAAACTAAAGTTCCTGAGTTCATATCACTCGTATTACCTTCATGTTGGAATTCAACATTTTATGTCGTTACTTTTTGGAAACTGAAGTTCGTGAGTTCATACCGAACGATATCATTCATATGAGTGCATCACCCATGCACTTTTCTCTCTTGGAATATCAACATTTCGTGTAAGCGCTAAATAAATATGAGCTGTCTTCATTCCAAAAATCCTATTCTATTATCACTCACTTATCTTAGACATATCTCTGAAAGCTCGTACTCCTGTATCATTTACGTTATATTTAAGTATTTATATGTAATATCTTATGCAACATCTCATGAAAACTGACTATAGTCTACATATTTGATATTATATTTAGAACTTGAATCTAGCTTATTGTTCAATTTCTTATCCTTCACATCACTCTTTATTTCGCCAATAGTATTTCAGTGAATTAAAAATTTCATAATGTTTTTGTAACTTTTACAATCACTAAAATTATTTGCCTAAAATTTTTACTTGTCTGCTTGAAAACATCGCTAAATTTCAAGATAATTGAACACTAATAGTAAAATTTACCATTACACCCATCTCAAAAACTCCATGACACACTCTAAACTTGTTACACTGTACGCTTTGTTGTTCCGGTGGAGCATTGGTTGCATGTAATGTAATTCCTTTCCTCATAGAACAAAAAAAACACTTTGACCTAAAAACTGCTATTTTACGTGAAGATTTGAATTTGCTACTTACTTACTGATGGATGTTCCACTGCCATGTTTAACAAGAATTGCACAGGAGATACTATGGCAGTAGAATATCAAGCTAGTCAAGATAAGCCAGAAATATTAATATTTTTTTGTGATTTTAGAATATAATTTAATAGAAAATTGTTATCTTACAGATTTCATGAAACCGTTTTGTTGCGGTTTTGTGCCAAAAAGATAATTAATTGAAAGTTTTAAAATTGTGGAAGCTAAATATATAAACATTTTTATGAAGAGTACTTTTACATTTAGCATAATAAATGAAAAAAGTAGGAAATTTATAATTGTGGAAAAGGGGAATGAATTGTATGAAGGAAGATTTAATCATGATAGTAAATTCTTTTACAACAATGAACTCCAAGCAATCTATAAAAACTAAGGAGGCTAGTAATCAATTAAATTTGCAAGTGATGTGCTGTGTTAAGAAAATGGTATACAGGTTTAGCCATTGGATGATGCTCTTAACAGTGGTCAAATGAGACTTCTGCGCTTTAGTTTTTCTGGAACTTAAATTCTACACTCTGGATGGGTGAACGAACTGCCTAACCACAAAAGATCCCTCAGCGTTGACCTTCCTCAACATTTGAAACTTATACAGGGTGGG